>NC_050466.1:35720325-37117200 GCF_903995425.1 Onychomys torridus
CTTTTGCAACATCTCCCCACAAAAGAAGCACCCCCAAATCAATGAAAAACAAAACAAAAAAGCACTCCACTCCTCCATCTTTCCAACCCCTCTTCAGTCATTCCAGTGGCATCAGGAGCTTCAGCGTGTCACACCAACCCTACTTGAAAAATATTCATTGCAATGAGTCATTGGTCTGGTTCAAGGCTTCTAGCAAATCATCATCAATAGATCCTCACCAAAATGCTTCTCTGAGATCTTGCTATTGCCCTGAGTCATGGGGATCCTGGGGTTATAGTTCCATAGGACCAGTCCCTTCACACACTCCAGCAGGTCATAGATGGGGTAGATAGATGTTAGGGTCGGCCAATTCAAGGCCCTGGATGTGGGTCTGGGTGGAAGCTGAACTGGTTGGTCCAGGTCACTGGGACTGCCTTCATCAGGTGAGGGACAGAGTCAGCTCTCTTAGATCCATGCCATCGTGGCCAGATCTCCCATGCCCATGGTGAGGGGTGGGGCCATTTCTCCTGAGTGGTGGTGGCAGCTATACCAGGGCCAGTGAGGGGAGGGACTGGCTCAGCAAGGCCCTTGGATTTCAACATACATGGTTCCTATGAACCCCTGTGGCAACACAGGATATGGACATACCACAGTCCCCAGCTGCAGCAGGACCACAGACTCAGACATGGCCTTTGGCAGCAGCACAGGCCCGGATATCACCATGGTCCTGGTAGTGGCACAGGCCACCCAGATCAGTATGGCCCCAGGAGCAGCAAGGCCCTTGGAAGAAGTGTCTATTCTTAATAATAAGAAAACAATAAATTTGACCAATGCACGAAGATTTAAGTAGACAGGTGTTCAACTCCATTATTTATTATACAGAAAGAAATGAAGCACACCCAAATGCTCAACAGTTGGGTATTGGTTAAACAAATTAGTTCTTTCTATGCAATAAATAATGAATAGTCATTAAGGTGATGCTATAGGTCTATATTTATTCATGAAAATTAATATTAAGTAATATACACATATAATGTACATGTGCATATTAAACTCATGGTAAAAATCCATATTCATAATTAAAATAGTTATAATTGATTATCATAGCAGTGTTAGTAATAGCAAAAAATTCAGAAGTGACCAGAATTTCTACCAAAAACAAGTGGGCAAAGTAAATCATAAACATTTATACAGTTGAAAACTATGGAGCATGTAAATCTAATCAGGTAGATTTTTATACAGATATGAAAAGATATCTAAAAGATGCCATTAATTGACAAAGGCAAATTACCAAAATAGTATGTCTCTTTACTACTCCTTTTATTCTTGGTTTTACAGGAGGGATGTGTGTGTGTGTGTGTGTGTGTGTGTGTGTGTGTGTGTGTGTGTGTGTGTTTTAGGGTTGTTGTGTATATGGCTATACCATGGCTATAACCACTCTAGAGGGGACCATTCACATCCTGTCGCATGCTGTTCCATATGCTGCAGGTTCTCTGAAGTCTTAGCATTCTCTCGGTACAGCTTTGCCATTTTAAAATGTTTACCTTTTCATTTTTGCCAGTGACAGAATTCTGCAGTTGATTTTGGGCCCTTGTGAGTAACAGTAGTTGCAAACATGGACAGCATAGCTCTGAGCTTTAGCTAACACAAACTAAGAATGTATCTATTTCAGAGTTACTCTTATGTTCTTGAGATTAGTGGGAAGGAGGTGAAGCAGTTCATATTGTGGTTATTAGTGCTTTTGTAAAAACACTGACCCTAGAGGACTGCCTATTGGTGGTTCCATGATGTAACCTCTAGGAAGATGGAGAAAATGAAGAAGTGTTCAATAGGCCTGGAGTTTCGGTTTTGTAAGATGAAAATGTTTTAGAGACCCATTGCATAACATTGGGAATATACTTAACATTAATGGGCTCAGAATCTCAATATAGGTAAGAAGGTAGATTTTTCTGTTGTATTTTAAAAACTTCTAATTATTTATATCATGTGAATGGGGACTTCACCTACACGTATGTTTGCACAGCACATGTGTGCAGTGCTCAATGAGACCGGAATAGGATGCTAAGATTACAGATGGTTGTGAGTGCCACATGGGTGCTGGGAATTGAGCCTGGGTCCTCTGGAATGACAGTCTGTGCTCTTAACCACTGAGCTATCTCTCCAGCCCCATCTGTTGTATTAACTATGTTTTGACATTTTGAAGCAATCTTATTACAGAGATGTCAAAGCAATGTCCATGACAGAAAGAGAGAAATAAAGAAAGGGGGAAGAAAGACAAAAAGAAAGGGAGGGAGGAAGAAAGAAAAGAAAAAGAAAAAGAAAGGAAGGAAGGAAGGAAAGCAGGCAGGAAGGAAAGAGGCACAAGTGATGAGCATGTTGTCTTCATTCTCATCAATAGAGCTCATTGCTTGCCTGGAACTTTCTAGCCCATGCAAACCTAGAGTCTTCAGATTGCAGTCCTGAACTTGCCATCCTCATGACAGGGTGAATAATCTAACCAGGGAACTCACAGTAAAAGCAGGGAATGAGAAGCAGACCCTTTCCTTGCACTTACATATGAGACAAGCCACATGATCTAAGCCCTTAATGATAATTTTAAAGAATGGTTGCATTCCAACACAGCCACAGACATGACAGTGATATTTGGACACAGTACTATGTGGTACAAAAATCTAGATTTCTGGTAATGATTGTTTCATGTTGTCAAGGCATGTGGCAACATGTTCAATTTGGAGTACTTTGAATATGTGTGAAATTGGAAAATGAAATTATGGAATGACAGCTGGAACAATGTAGCATTCTATTTTCTTGTTCTGCTAATTTACTTCCAGCTTACTAATTACAGAAAAAGCAGGATTTCAAACTTTTCCAGTGATTTAGCCACAATGGTAATTTGTCCACTATAAGTGGCTTAACCACAGTAACATCTAGAATTATTGAAGTTATAGTAGAAAGTCTGTATTTGAGGTACAAAGGGTTTGATATTTTGACAGCATATTGTCTTTTCTGAAAAGAATAGTGTTTTAGAGTTCCAAGAAAATGTACAGAATTAAAAAACAAACAAAATGTACCTAAAAATTTAAATGCCAAGGTTCTAAATAGAATGAAATCAGAATTTAAAAATAAACACAAAACCCTGAAAACAGGCCCTTTCACCTGTAAATCCTAAACAACAACAACAACTTTCTACAAAACAATTTTTTTCAATGAGGAGAAAGTCAGAAATTACAGATTTTCTGAAAAATAATTATAATAAAATACTATACGATAGGATCTATTGGATACAGCTGTTTAAGCCATAGCTAGAGGTAAATTCATATCCCTAACCATCTACAATAAAATTAAGAAAAGTCAACTCTCAAATCAAACTGGAAAAAACACAAAGTAAATAAAAGAGAACACAGGGGAAGTCATCACATAAATACCAAGATTGAGGCTTCCTTTGGCCAGGTTGGGTGTGGAGAGTGGTTTAAAGGGGACTTGGATGAATGGTTCCTAGGGGATACCAATAATGTCTTCATCCTGTTTGGACACTGATGACATCTCTCTTCCCTTTCTGGCAATTCATGGAGCCAGGAACTTGGCACTATGTACTTTTCTGTATGTATGTTAAATTTTATAGATATTTTCCAAAGGATTGGAGATGTAGCTGAATGATAGAATTCTTGCCTAGCGTATATGAGACCCTGAGTTCACTAAACAGCATTCAAAAATACATTTTCCCAAATTATACTTTTATCATTTAATTTCCCCCAGTATACCATTCTTTCTTTGATGCCTAGCATGCAATCTCTCACAGAATAGGTGCTCAATAAATATTGGTTCTCTCCTAGGGGCACTGTTTATCTTACCATTGAACCTGTCATTATTAGGAGGAATTATGTGTAAAAGTTACAGTAATGGTTTAAACATGTACTTTATGTTATAATTTGAAGACCTGAATTACTGATTTTTACATATGTGGAACATGTTACCTAGACCAGGCAAAGATGTGAAGATCAGATGTGCATATGTAGGGTTTCCTTACCTGGAAATGTTGGCTATTAGAGTAAAAACAATAGTAAAATATCTTACACTCATCAAAGGTGAACAACTACCTTGGATTGCCCAGGACTTCCCTGGTCTTAGCATTCAACGTCTTGTATCTGAGTAATCCCTTCATTCCCAAGTAAATTAGGACAAGCAACCTCCCTGTGCCACTTTACACCGACTATCTCATTAGTGTTCACAATAATCTTATCAAGGAAGTAAGGTTACTATTTTCATTCTACTGGAGACAGTGAATGGGGTGGGGGATTAAGTTGCAAGTATAAGGACCAACTAGAAGCCAACCTTCTTTTCACTCTCATACAGATGAAGACAACAACAAAATAGAGGTTCCCTCAGTCAGGGGAGACTGAATTGCTGACAAAATTCAAGACAGGTTGGAGAAGTCAAAGCGAGCTGGCTCCCTTCGCCCAGAACTGAAAGCTGAGATTAGTGCCATCATCCTGGGTAAGGTGTTTCTTAAAGCCTTCTGCTACAGTCCCACCCAGCACCAGGAGCTCCATGCTGAAGGATTGTTTGTCAGCCTGTAGTCCTGTTATTGGGAGGTGATATAACCTGTAGGAGGCTGACTGACAGAAGAAAATTGAATGATTAGCGGCATGTTCTTAAAGGAGATATTGGGAATCAATCCCCTCTCCCTGTCTCTCCTGCTATGAGATGAAGACACTTTTCCTCATCTTAGGCCATTCTGTCTCACTACAGGCCCCAAAGTAAGAAAACCAACTGATCAGGAATCGAAATATCTGAAACTGTAACCATGTACTCGGGTGTTTTGTGGTGGTGAGTGATGGGAAGAAAACACACCTTCAAATATGCATAAGCTTTGTAGACTTCTCCCAAGGAGGTGAAGCAAATCCTTATGGTCTACTAAATCCATTAGCAAAACCCTAAATTCTAGAAGACTTGGAGAATTTCCTCTGAGCACTTTGTAAATAATCTACCAAGCAAGGAGGGTCAGTCTCTACCCAGAGTGGAAATTCAGAATCACAGTCACAATGTGAGCTGAATATTGTTGTTGTTTTTTTCCAAGTTACCCACAAAGACCTACCAAGGAGTATTGTTATAGTTCATTGGAGAATAAGAATCTGATCTTAAAGATTTGGAAGCTTGGGTTTCTATTATTGGTGCAAAGACATAGGAGGAAATGCAGGGTTGAAAGCCAAGAAAGAAGTTTCAAGAAACACCAGGTGAAAGACGAACATGAGAAAAAGTAAACAAAGCCTGTAGAGAGAGAAAGATCAATTCCTGCCCTAAGCAACGAAAGAGTGTAGGGAACTGTACCCAAATGGTGCTATGATGGAACATTCTGCGATGAATAAGAAGCACACCATAAATAGGAATACATCTTTGTTATTTCTCCAGCAGCACAGGTAGGAGTGTCTCAAAGCTCCAGAACAATAATTTATCCTGTCTTAAGTGCTCCACACTGTGGTGGCTTGAGGAAATATCGCTACTACTATATTAATACCAATGGTGTTGAGTTTGATTTCGCCTTGGGAAACTGAAGAATGGTCAGTCTTCAAGATTCCATTAGCGAATCCCATAGTAAATAACCTTGTGGGGAGCTGCAAAAATTCAGGAACAGTATGCTGCTCCAAACCAACACACCTTGTGACACAAAAATTAAAAAAAAAACATAGTCAGTGGTGTTTTAACCAGACAGAAATTCAGTGAATCAATTATTTTGTCTTATTGTTATCTGTTACCTAAGTTAAAGCAGTTGGTAATTCTGAATAAACTCTTGAGGACCATTCATTCACTTGCTAAACAATCTCTGGCTTTTTATCATGCCTACCACAGAAACTTAGTTCAGATATTTCCTTCAATACACAAATGAATACAAATAGTCTTTTGCCAGTGACCAATTGGTAATATGCTTAAGCAACAAAGAAAATAAGTAACCTTTGCAGATCCTTCTAGAACTCCTACCCCTGCCATTGAGGCTGGATTTGTTGCCTTCCTCTAAGCTCTTCAGGCTTCCCCTATAACCTCCTGACCTAGTATCAGTACCAAACATATCATAACCGTCCATCCTAGTTGAGTGTTCCTTGGTCTGTCTTCCCTATCAGATTGTGAGTTGGGCTTCTCCTAAACTTGGATACATCCTTAACGCCATGTTTATCAATGGATCTTGCATAAATGACTCATTCTACTCTAAGTTCCAGTAGTTTGAGATTGAGGAATAGCAGATACACAGTCTTCTTCCAGGTCTCCTTGATCCTCTAAGTTCCAGTAGTATGAGATTGAAGAATAGCAGATACACAGTCTTCTTCCAGGTCTCCTTGATCACCTAACTGTGATTGGAGGCAAACAGCTCAGCCTCTTGGGAACTAGCCTCCATTAGAGCAGTGAGCTGAGGACACAGGACAATCAAGCCCTCTTTTCAGGACACCAAGCTAGGCCAAAGGCTGCAGGGAGGAGATGATTGCTGCTTCAGAACAAAGATGACAGGTGGGGGCTTAGTTTGCTTGTGGTTAGGGCCTTGAATTTGAAAGAGTTGAAGTCATAAGGTACATCTGCAATACATTTCTGACTGACTTGGAACAATTACCTCATCTCTGAGCCTTGTTTCTTTATGGAGGCTTGTGTTGAGGGTTTTAGGATTACCATTAACCATCCTCAAGGTGCACTCGGAATTGTGCAGCTACAATGTTGACAAAGTTCATGTGATGAAAGCTCTGATTTACCGAGTACTCTCCGAGGACCAGGCTCCAGGATAAGTGCTTCAGATGCCTCATCTCATTGAATCCCAACAATAACCTTTTGAAGCAGGAATCAGTGTGCTGCTTTACAGATAGGAAAATGGCAAATTAGAGTGGTTTGGTAAGTGGTCCAGCCCATGCAGCCAATAAGTTGTAAAGCCAGGATTTAAGCCTAGTTTTGTCTAAATCCAAAGCCCAGGCTCTTAACCCTCCATACTCAACTGTGGTGGCATAATTAAGAGCTATTCATTGAATCCTGTAAGAGCCAAAGGATATAGCAAACAAATAAAAAAAGCTTTGGCCTTCTCTTGAAAGGCTGTAAGTTCCAGCTGCATTTTGGTGTCAAATGGAAAAAATAATAGGATTGGCTCATCAGTTAATAGAAGCAAAGAGACCATTTTATCAGCATGCTGAGACCTACTTCTCATTGGAAGCTAAAATTATGGCCATGCATTCAACATGCATTCAACCACTTTAATGATTCCTGACCCACAAATATGGAGCTTTTATTTAGCTCTTTAGATGTAGAAGAGCAAAATGGCATGTAGCAGGGTAGCTTTTTTTTTTAAAAAAAAAAACGGGGACCTTTCGAAAACACTGTTTTGTTTTGTTTTTTAAAAGTGGGAATTACCATCCCACAATCATTCGAAGCTAGCTAGGAATTCTTTCAGAATTTAGTTATCCTTTTGTTTGAATGAATTTAGACCTGGATTCAGAAAGTGAAAATCACCTTGTACACTGCCTTTCTCAGGCAGTTTCTGGCTTCTCAGGTGTCACTGCTCAGGGATCGTTGGGGAAGCTCTTTGTGACTCAAACATCTCTGTTGCCCTACTTTCATTCCTAAATTTGAGAATTGCTTAGGGAAGCACACTTCTGTCAAAGTAAGCATGATTTCCCTCCCTGCAGAAACAGGTCAATTGTATGTACTTGAGAGGGAGATATGGCCCTGTGTACTAGCTGGCAGACACAGGCTTATCCTTCAGGGCTCTCTGCTGCTCTCTGCTGGCCATAAACCTGTAGTTGTCAAGAAAGTAACTCAAAAGACTTTGAAGTGCTCAGTCCTGAATGGGTTGTCTTCTTCAAACCCCTCCCCTCAAGGCTCTGGGAGCTATGCAAAAGAGGAGGTGGGAAGATTGTAGGTGCCAGAGGTGGTAAATGACTCCAAAGAAATAGTGGCTTCCACACAACAGGACTAATGCCCATGTGAACTCACAGAGACTGTGGCAGGACACACTGAACTTGCACAGGTTCAAGCCAGACAGGGGCCCAGCATTGAGAAGGGGAAGTGGACACAGGCTCCCACTTCTAAACAAGAAACTATCTGCAGCTGATACTGTCTAGTAAACGAAAAATCAGTTTTCTCCCAGGGAATGTCACTGGGTATATCAACCACACTCCTGGGCAGGACCCCATGCTTAGGCATAGTTGGCTGACACAGAACCAAGTCAAGAGTATTTTTGTGAATGGACCTCGTGTTTTGTTTAGTTTGGGCTTTTTTTTTTTTCTTATTGGTCTTTCATCTGCTTGTTTTGATCTTTGTTTTTGTGATTTTTGAAGAGGGGGGATTTGTTTCTTGCTTTTTTGTTTTTGTTTGTTTCTGAGGGGAGAGAGAGAGAGAGATAGAGAGAGAGAGACTGAGACTTATGTGGATAGGGAGGGGAGTGGATCTGGGAGGAGTTGGGGGAGGGGAATACCCCGACCAAAATAATATTGGCTGAAAGAAATTTTTCATAAAGAAAAGAAAGTGGCTCAAATTGTTGCTGCTGGGACTTCTACTGTTGCACCTTCCTCTGTCTCTACCACTAAGTTGTACTATTATTCATTTATTTAAGCAAAATTGAAGTTCATTAAGAAAAGGCTTTTAACACAGATCTAAGCATGAGCAATAAGAGAGGGGGAGAGAGATGTTAGTTAAGGCCTACTTAGAGTGGGCACTGGCTTTTTAGGAGTGAGTCACATCTAAATGTTATTTAAATATTATCTTGGTGGCTTTGAAGTTACATTTTCAAAGGGTTTAAAAAGTTAAAGAACAATATTTGGGTGTACAATTTTTTATTGAAAGGACTTTTCTTTAGTAAATGAGATTAGATGGTGGCTTGAGGGGCATTAAACAGGTTTACAGGCTGAAGAATATAAAAAATAAATCGTAAAGGTGAAAGAAATCTTTACTATATGTCAATTAGAAACAGTACAAGATGAGGCCGGGTGTGGTGGTACATGCAGATCTGTGTGAGCCCAATGGCAGCTTCATCTCCATAGTGAGCTGCAGGCCGAGAGAGAGAGAGAGAGAGAGAGAGAGAGAGAGAGAGAGAGAGAGAGAGAGAGAGAGAGACAGAGAGAGACAGACAGAGACAGACAGAGAGAGACAGAGAAGACATGCTTTGACTAGAAGCACGGTTCTTAATCATGTTTTTAGGATTTTCCTCATTCTTAGCCAAAAGGAGTGAGGGGCTTATTTTCATTCTCATATCCTCCTAATTACTTTACCTTTTTTCTTTTCTTTTTTTTTCAGTTTGAAACCATATTTTATTTTAGCATCTTAGGAATATTAACCACATATCTTTAAGCAGAAAACTCCTCTATCTTCTTATAGTATTTTTCTTATAGTATCTTTAGTGGGAAAAAAAAAACAATATTTCTAGTGTAGAAATGAGTCTTTATGAAAAAATGAAGACTTTTTTTTTAATCTGTGGAACTCAGAAGTCTAAAAGCAAAGGACACAGTTATCAGAAGAGCAATCTCACCATTTATGGTAATATATGCAATATTATAATATAATTAGGTCGAGTATAGTCAGAGTCCAAAAGAAACCAATCTTCAGGAAAACACAGCACACCATGGAAATTTTATGAAAGAACATACTTGAACAAAAAGAACACCAAGCAAACTTCAAATTTAAGGTTATGTGATAAATGTTTGTCAAGGACTTTAAACGCATGCATGCTCTGTTCAAATACAGCTTTTTCTTACATGTAACAAGATGCATCTGTGTCTGCTGCATGAAGCAGTTAAACCTGCAGACATATGATTTCAGATATGTACTAATTTAAATATGCGCTCTGGATATCATTTTTCTTTATCCTTGCAGCAGAAGGAAGGAGAGAAAAAAGCATTAAATACATCGCAGTACTGAAGAGCTAAATAAGACAAAGGAATCTTTCATCATATGTAAACAATTTAAACTCTTCAAAATACAAAGATGTATACTTTAACATGAACTCTAAATTTGCAATTGTTTCTCAATTTCATAAGCGTACCTAAAACCAAAGGGAATCCCTCCTCTTCTCATGTTTTTTGATATGATAGAAGTTCACAAGTGTAGAATTTTAATATTTAAACAAGCAACCCCATGTCCAAGTACGATACCACAGCTGTTACAGGTATGACCTTACAATTACCATATGTACTATATATGAAATTAAGCTAGCAATAACTATGCTTCCACGGTTACGCTGTGAATGACAGAACTGACGACGCTCGTGAAAAACACCGTCTTTAGCTCAAGAAGATTCAGGGGACAAGCAGACGGGGGTTTCTAACGGGAAGCTCATTGTTGGCAGAAACACAGAAAGCACCCTTCTTCCACTACTGGGAATGATATGGAACATTTATTTGAAACAGTGACAATGGCGGAACTAGTTATTCTAACTCCACTGTAACACTTAAAAAATAATACAAATACAGATCGCCCCTGCAGCACAGTGTAAGATTGAAATGCAGCTTACACAAGGTCAAACAAAACCTAGGACCTGCTGCTGCTCTGTCCAACCCTTTAGCCCTACCCAGGTCAGATCCAAATATTGGTGGTCCCAAGAGATTCACTGAAATAGATCATTTTGGAAAAAAAAAAGACAAATCAATATGCTTCTGTAACCATATGTCCAACTCAATCAATTTAAATGGCTTTTATTTGCTTCCCACTAAGAAATCTTTATTTCCATTCATGAGAGCAGTAAGTCGACCATATTCAGCTTCCTTTCCCAATAATTTAAAGGAAAAACCCAAAAAGATTAGTAAAGAAAAATGTAGGAATTAACACCCCCTAAATTTTTTTATAAATATGTTTAAGGTTGAAAAGTGTTTCAGGTTTGTACTTCCTAGTAGGAAAACATTATCTGAATGAAGACCCTAATGGCAACCACTGTAAAATGCTTCAGCCGTAGTTGATGCAGAAGGGTAGGGATAATCTTCAAAGCACCCCAACTCTCCCGATGAGGTCAGAGGTACACTGGTTTGTATTATTGCAACATCCAGTGAGCTAAGCTGCTCTTCATTCAGCAAGGGCTCTGTTTAACATTCCGCCTGACCTCCAAACTTGGCAGACAATTTACTGATGAGATTCATAACCTTTGGGTTGCTCTGATATTTTGACATATTTGCTGGGTTCTGGGCCACATCCTGGAAAGCCACCATGACTTCTGGATCCTGCATGGCTGCAAGAACCTCTGGATCACTGAGGATTTCTTTGAGTCCTGCCATTCCTGCCATTCCAGGCATGCCCGCTCCCATTCCAGGCATTCCTCCAGGGAAATTACCAGGCATTCCCCCAGGAAAACCACCTGGAAAAGAGCCATTTTGAGCTCCGGACTGTCTTCTGGCTTCTTCTTCCCTCTGGGCTCTCTCATGCTCTTCTCGACCCTTCTTCACCCTTTCTATCCTTTCTTTTATCTCTCGCTCTTCACGCTTTTGCTCATATTTTCTCCGGTGTTCAGCAATTTTTTGAGCCTGGGGTTGAACCTCTTTCAACATTGCACTGGCATCCTCGTCATAATCCAGCTTACAGGCCAGGGCAAGATCATGTGCGGCTTCTTCCCAGTGACCCAGGAGTCTGTGTGCTTTCCCTCGCCATTTGTATGGCTGAGCCGAATCAGGGTTTATTTCAATGGCTCTGTCACAGTCTCGGATGGCAGCATTTGGCTTCTGTAACTTGACGAACACACTGGCTCTCTTGGCAGATAGGATTGCCAAGCAAGGATTTAGCTTGATGGCATCAGTGAACAAGTCAATGGCTTTCTGCAGCTCACCGTCGTTCAGTGCTTCAATGGCAGCCCCCTTCTTTTCATCGGCTTGATCTCCTCAGTGATCTCTGCATTGTCATCTCCCATCTCTTGAGGGGCATCAGTGTCTGGCTCAATTACACCCTCACTGTCAATTTCTAGATCACTCTCCTCACTTGACAGTTCATCCATCTTTATGTTTTCCTCTGTCTTAGTATCTCTTTTTTCTTCCTTGGTATTTTCCTCTGACTTAGTTTTATGAGTAGCAGGTGGTACTTTACCCCCCATGCTCTCCACCCACTCCCTCAAGAAACACATTTCCTCGGTGTGCAGGACGCTCGGGTCCTGTTTACACATCTTCACGAAGGCCCGAAGCTCGCTCACTTTGCTGGGATCCATGGTCGGACGGCAGGCGGCGGGAGGCGGTGGGCGGTGGTGGAGACCGGAGGCCAGGCCCGGGCGCGGCTCAACGTGATCAAGGAGAAGGGGGGCAGCTGCCGCGAGGCAGAACAGACTAGAACATCCCCGGCTGCTGGCTCCTCTCCGCCAACAGCCTTGTGACCCCCGTTCTTCGCTCGTTCATCCCTACTCCCTCTGCCTACTTTAGCTTTTTATGCTGCCTCAATTTCCCCTCTGAGACTTCAGCTCCTTAATTTTAAGGGTTCATTGCTAAAGCTCTATTTTCTGAAGCCTCATCAGGCTAATAGGAACTAAGGCCCTGCCCAATCAGCTACCAAAAGTCTCTCAACTTTCTCAAGACGGACACAATGCTTAAGAAGGTCTGAGCTTGAAGACTGGAGGGGCATTAATTAATGGTAATTTAGAAAAATAGTTGTCATTACTGAAGACACTAAACTGAATGAACAACAAGCACATAGGAAACTTGTATATCTAATATTAAGATGCGCCCCCCCCCCCCCCCGCAACTAATAGCACCCTTTTCCAGCACCAGGTGCTCAGGAATCATGGCAGTAGCAAATCATTACAATTTAAGGCAGAGGACACTGAGATGATTCAGTGTGTGAAGGTGCTTACTTCCAAGCCTAATAAGCTGAGTTAAGTCTCTGGGACACACATGATGGAAGGAGGGAATCAGCTTCCACAAGTTATCCTCTCACCTCTACAAGCATGCTGTGGTGCTTACACACACACACACACACACACACACACACACACACACACACACAGAGAGAGAGAGAGAGAGAGAGAGAGAGAGAGAGAGAGAACAAATAAATGTAATTATTAAAAAGAAAAACTCAAGGCAGAATCTGACATAGGCTTAATCTTGGAGGACTGTATTTCCCGAATTCTCACATAGCATTTCACTTTAAGAATGCTACAGACTCTCTGTGTCAAATTGTCAAGGGTCATCTGGTTTTGTGAGAAGATTGTCATATCTGAACTTTTGAGTTTTACACTGAAGATGTGGCAAAACACCTAAGATAAATTGCAGCAGGTGATCAACCAGTAGAATAGATTAAAGGAAAATTAAGCATAATTATAGTCTTTGAGTATATAAAATTATACTGAATACCTAAAAACTGAAGCAATTCAAGACATAAAAGTTACAACCACTGATAGATGTACACATTTCTTCACATACTATGTCGTTAAGATGTCTTCTTTTTCTTTCATTGAAAAGAACTTTCAAATCTTAACAGTTCACAGTTAGGTGACCTTATCCTCAGGACATTCTGAAGGATTAGGAAACTCAGATCAGGTTTTATTGTAGAGAATAAGCCTTATAATTTCCTGAGTTCTTTTGATCTTGGTCTGGTAGGCCTCTATCCACCAAGAGAAGATGTCATTAAATACCATAAAATATTAGTGTCCTAGGAAGGCATCTGAGTGAAATATATTTGTCAATCTTTTTTTTTTTTTTTTGGAAATGTACCTCTTACTGTTTAAATGTGAAATCCTCCCCCAGATCATGGACTTGGAACATTTGGCCCCTAGTCCATGGGCTCTTTTTGAAGATTGCGCATCCTATAGGGTCACGGTGGGGTAGGCCTTGAGGTTCTATAGGCCAGCCCCTTTTCTGGCCCTCCTGGTCTCTTGGGAAGAGATCATGCCTAAAGGCACCAATGGGTGGAGGAGTTAATGCCTCTTTCCAGGTGTGATTAATAAAGAATCCTTTCAGTAATTTTCATTGATTCCCTTGGAGCAACAGGACCTTTTATGTTCTCCTTGAACCCACTAGCCCTTTTCCATCCTTCCCCACTCTGCTTCTGAATAAAATTCATTGACATGTAAGTCTAGTATAAGACAGATCAAGCCACCTCCATAGCCTCGTGCCTCTTATCACCACGGCCGCTGCTGCAGCAGCGAGTTTGTCAGCAGCATCCTAGCTAAGTACACCTCATAGCATCGGCTGGAGAATTATCTGGGTCTGGAAATGTCCCATGACTTTTGGGTGAGGACTCCCACACTTTGTTTCTCTGCCACATAGAATGCAAAAGGATAAATCTAGAATTTCCAGGGCAGGTACTGATGAGAACTTGTTTATTGTTTTTTTTTTTTAAGCTTGTTAGTAAAAGTTTTGTGTGTCTCTTGGTTTTGGAGTCCCTGTCAATACTAATTACTCTACAAGTTAACTTTAGAATGGGGTCTTGGCTGTTGATTAAGGCATCAGACAGATCCTTAATCTCAGAAATCCAATTTGAAAGTGTCCTGCCACACCAGAAGTTACCTAAAGCATCTAAGTGAATGTCTGCAGTTTCTTCACTAGAAAATGAAGCAGCTTCAGTCTTCAAACGCAACTGTCATTAGAGCTGAAGGCCTGTGTTCCCCTTTGGAGAACAAGATGTCTTTCCTTACAGTGCTTTCCTGTTTGGCAGAGCAAGCAAAGCCTGGCTTTCTTAGAACACTGCTGAGGCCAAGTCTTCTCCACAGCTATAGCAAGCATTGCCCCTTTAGGGGAGCAGGGATTTATTTGCCTGCAGAAATGGACTTGGGTTTTGTCTGTAACCACTTCACCTGGGCCTTTTGGATCATTCCTATTTTATTCTGGTTGTTGCAAACCCCCAAAGCTAAGTTGAAATGCTGAATTAGGGGTATGTGGGAGCTTTATTGCCTTTCCTTTTTTTGAGATAAGTCTCATTATTTTGTCTTGGCTGGCCTTGAACTCACTCTGTAGACCAGGCTGGCTTCAAACTCACAGAGATCCACTTGACTCTGCTTCCCAAGTGCTGGGATTAAAGGCGTGCACCACAGTCAGCTTGCCACTCCTAATGTCTGGGGAAGGCTGGTGAAATAAGTACTACTAAGGTTTTATCTTAGGGATTTGGTTTTGTAGGGTTTTGTATGGTTTTGTTTTGAGACAGGGCCTCATTGTGTATCTCTGGCTTGTCTGAAACTCACTGTGTGGTCTAGTCTGGCCTTGAACTCAGAGATCTGCCTGGCTCTGTCTCCTGAGGCCTGGCATTGAAGGTGTGTGCCACCACATCTGCTAAATTTTAGGAATTAAAATAAATTTAATTATAGTCACTTAAACACACACACACACACACACACACACACACACACACACACACACCCCTAAATGTATGTATGTGTGTGTGTTCTTGAGTGTGTGTATATGTACTACCTGTGTACAGGAGCTCTTGGAGGTCAGATGAAGATACCAGATCCCTGGGAACTAGAGTTATAGGCCAGGCCATTAGGAGCTGCCCTGTGGGTTCTGAGAACTGAACCTCAGTCCTATGTAAGAGCAGTAAGCACTCAACTGCTGATTCATCTCTCTGGCCCTGAGATTTAACCTTTAAAATCATTTTCATCTTCCAAATGCCTTTGTGACATACTTTAACCTGGTTTTGTCTTTGTCCTTTCCATTTTGGAGTATTCTTTGAGGATGAAGTCTTCTGCCATATAAAATATTTTTTTAATCCCCAAATATTTTCTTTTCTCTTCCAATTTAATGATGGTGCCTGCCTGCAGTTGTAGTATTGGGGATCAGGAAATGGGGGTATCAGGAGCTTATGTTCACTCTCAACTACACAGCCCATTTGAAGCCAGCTTGTGCAACACAAGACTCAGTCTTAATACACAATTTCTACATCAATTCAGTTTTCCTGTGTCTTTCTCATACTTGATTGTTCTTTACTGCTTTGTTTTTCTTTATAAATGTCTTGAATATAGAAAAATATTGTTCAGGATCAAATGAAATAACCATGTTTTAGTGAACACCCACAAGAGATCGTATCTGAAACAGAAAACATGGATATAGTATCTTAAACATCTAAGAACCATAAATACAGTCCAAACATATGTTTTCAGTACTTTCCCTAATTAACGATTTTAGATCAGCTAATTTGTAAAAGATGTAGGTCCTATTGTAACAAGCTCGTAGACTTGCTTTTGCTAAGAAGGATTGATACCTCATTTGTGCTCACTAAATATTTGGATAGAAGCCTTGAATCCTTGCTTTCATTTTGTCTGTCCCCTTTACTCAGGGTAAGACTCCTTTTTGACTCCACATGATAATCACTAAGGAATGTCATCTAAAATCCTAGTGGCACCTAACCGACTTCTTTCCCCTTCAAGCCTGAAGGCACAAAGCATTCTTGTCCCACATCTTCAGCCATCTTAGATCACAGGAACAGAAGTCTACCAGGACAAACCTCCCTCTCAGATGAGGGCAGCTGTGATGGCTGAGGGTACAGCTAAAACAGAAACATTCATCTTGAAGGAACCAGATTGGCCCCCTCAGGTTCTGAGAACAGTAACTACCTTTGATAGGACCATTTTGTTCAGAACCAAACACTGAGACAGGACCACAGCTTGAGCAGAACTGCTTAATTATGTATAACTTATCTCCTTCCCCAATTCCTCCTCTTCTATTCAAGTCTGAGGTTCCCATTAGTGCCCTAAATGGTAACCTGGGGGAGGCCACTGAACCATTGTCTATTCTCTGTCTCAATGTACATTAGTTAAATCTCCTCTTCAGTTGGTGACTGAGCCTAGCATGTTGTGGGTGTCAGAGCTGGGACTTTTGCTCCCAAACTCCAGTTATACTATGAACTAAAATGAACGTGGGCTAAGTTGATGATTTCAGTTTTATTTGGGCCCTTACTTAGAGGCCAATTTGATGCAGTGCAAACAAAAAGCAAATGCAGCAGAGATGTAGGCAATATCTACACAAAACTGTGCATTAAAAAAGACCAAATCTCCAGTGATTTTCAGAGTTCATTTAGACCTAATAAAAAATAGATTATTCATCTCCTTACTCACACCATAAAAGCATGGAATCTTTCAGTCTAAACCTGAACTTTCAAAGGATGACTTTTAGTGGACACACCACTGATAAGCCCTAATGAAAAGTGAAACTGTCAAAAGACAAAGCTTTCTGATCAGACATAAGATGGTAGATTTCCTTGTCTCAAGAGCTAGTCAGCAAAAAGGCAGTTAGCCTTACCCATGGAGATTTCCTTGCTATGATGCTTTCCACCAAATTTCTCTACTCTCTAATTGACAATGAGGCTAAATTATCTCCCCTGTGTTCCCTTGTGGAAGAAAGAAAGAAAGAAAGAAAGAAAGAAAGAAAGAAAGAAAGAAAGAGAGGAAAGAAAGAGAGGAAAGAAAAGAAAGAAAGAAAGAAAGAAAGAAAGAAAAGAAAAGAAAAGAAAAGAAAAGAAAAGAAAAGAAAAAGGAGAAAGAAAGAGCAGGAGAGTTAGAATCCTCTGGGGAACTGAGTTTCCCTCCAGGATGAAGACATCACTGGGTTGGCCTTTGTTTCTTGCAGGCTTCCCTGGGTGGGCTTTCTAAGTACACAAATCATACTGCATCTCATAGTACAATCATTTTAAAAGACATTATTATGTACGCATAACAGCTGGGTTTTTAACCTCTCATGAAATGAGAGCCCCCAAAGACTAAATTCATCTATTTTGGACATGGAAAGTTTTGGAGGCACCTTCTTTGAGTCATCATTTTGTGAGGCTCCAGAAATAAAGATAGGAATCAGTCCCAGCAGGAGAAAGCTGGAGGCTGTAAAAGCAAAGTGGTGAAATAGCATCAGGGGAAAAGGCCAGCAGGGCCTCAGGACTGAGGCAGGAGCTCACAGAAGTTAAAACATGGAGTGTTGATAGGAAAATTTCAGGACCAAGAGAAGAAGGGCTGGGCCAGTTGTGCACAGAAGCAGCCATTTCTGTTTTGGATCTAGCATGTCCTGTTCAATGAGGTTTGCCCCTTGATGGAACATTCCAGAATCATCTCACATTAACAAGGTCTCAGATATGTATTTTGGAATCAAGAGAGTGGCTTAGGATATTTGTGGATAAGTTCTTACAGTGATGACCCTTCCCCCACCCCCAGACAGTTTCAATGGTTACTGTCCTGATAGTTATTCCCATATTCTGGAAAAAGACATGTCAAATATTAGACTACTGGAACAAGGTATCCCAAGGATTTGTAATTTCCTCAGATATTGTACACTGGGAGAAAGAAAAGTCAGAATGAAGCCTGATGCTAGCCAGAAGGGGAGCTTGTTTCCCTGAAAGGGATTTCTCTCATTTCTGACAACTTGTCACATCACCATACAAGAAAGACAGGAGCTAAGACAGTGATAGACAGAACCACACCTTGGCCAAGTCTGCTTAGCTGCGCACACCTCTGGCCCTCTGCTTAAACCTAAACCTCATGTTAGGACCCTGGAAGACAGATGTGGAGATGGGGCCACTGGGTGCTGGTCCCTTTTTCCTTTGTAGCCACATTGAATAAATGACATTTTTTTTCTGCTTTTCACTATTAATTGTTTGTTGAATTGGCTTGTTCAAGATGCATGGCGGAGCCTGGTTTTCTAGGGTTGCCAGGGCCCAGGCTCTGATCTTTAATAACCCCAGTAACAACATTATTATTCCAATTCTTAGCTTTAAAGGCAGTGGTGCTCAATAACATTAGGTGGATGTCTGGCACCCCCCCCACCACCACCACAGCAACAAAGAAGTGAAGGTAGCATGCGGACTGAAAGAATACAGTTGCACAGCTAAGCAGCAGTGAGAGATGCCTCAGCAGCAGCACTTCAGCATCCCCATAGTGGCCACCAATGAAGGTTTGCAGTAGGGGACACTCTATGCTGCCACCTGCTGCCTGATTTTTTTTCCAGTGAGGAGACTTACTCAAATGAAGGTGGACTTAAGGCACAGAAAAGAATTTCAGGTGGAGCTGGTGGGAAGCAGAGTAGGTATTTATTAAGAAAAGGTTTTAGGGCTGGCGAGATGGCTGAGCGGGTAAAGGCACTGAGCCTGACAACCTGTGTTTGATTCCCAGGGCCCATGATGGGAGGAGAGAGAGAAGCATCACTCACAAATTGTCCTCTGATCTCCTTACACATTACCCTCCACCCCACCCCACACAAATAGATAAATGTAACAAAAAGTGTTGATTTAAGAGATAAAAGAAAAATATTGTGAAGAGAAAGGGGTTTTAACATGGGTTTCAGCTCAGGCATGAAGAGACATGTAAAAGGAAGAGATGCCCTTGAACAGGTGTAGGCTTTTCATAGAAAAAGAATCATATATATATATATATATATATATATATATATATATATATATATATATATATATATATATATTTAGCATTAACATGTAAAAGATCCATCCATATCATCACACGTGTCAGTTCTTCATTCCTTTCCTTTATGACTGAAAATTCCAGTGTATTCATGCACATATTCATCATCCACGGATCCTTTGAAGGAAATTTTGGTTGTTTATATCTGGGGCTATCATGAATAATACTGCTACTGTTGCATACAGTTGTTTGTATGAGCATGGTTATAGCCCTCTTAGGCAGATATTTCGGGTAGAAATTTCTGGGTCAGGGGGATGTTGAGGTGGTAATTGCTGCCAAGCCTGGAGATCTTAATTTAACCCTGGAGATCCACATGGTGGAAGGGGAAAACTGACTCCTACAGATTGT
The DNA here is from genome assembly GCF_903995425.1 of Onychomys torridus. NCBI lineage: Eukaryota > Metazoa > Chordata > Mammalia > Rodentia > Cricetidae > Onychomys > Onychomys torridus. The sequence goes on from NC_050466.1 coordinate 35,739,971, forward strand.
CCTCTGAATGTCACATCCATGCAGACACTCACATTCAAATTAATTAGTTAATGAACAAAGAAAATTTAATAAAATAATTTAAAAGAAATTGATGGATTATTTGATAACTTTCAAAGTTTGAAGAATTGGTGGCTTATTTCCCAAAATTAATGGACCATTTTCCAACCACAGGTGATGTTCAATGATGCAAATTTCCTTGAGAATCATTCTGGATTCTCCCTCTCCCTCAGCCCATGTAGATAATTAATCACCCAAGTCTTCTATCTGAGCTTTCTAAAACAGGAACCAACAGCAGCACTAGCCTGTTCAAAACATTTCAGTGCAGTACTTCCCAACTCGAACTGCATACTAAACATACCTGGGCAGATTTCAGGTACCTAGGTTGTACCCCAAAGCAATGGAATCCAAATCTCATGGTGTGGTGTCTAGGAATCAGTGTGGTGTCTAGGAACCAGCTCTTCAAGTGATTCTAACATGGACCTAAACCAGAAACTCAGGCCCTGTAGTTCCATGTTGCCAGTAGGATGATGCTCCAGCTCCCCAGCATGGCACACAGGTTCTTTAGTATGTGGCCCTTGCATTCCTCTTCGTGGGCCTCACACTTGGTGCCCTGCCACTCTGAACTGCACACTGGTCCTCTTGGAACATCTGCTGGAGCATCTTTTTTGTCCAGTCTTTCCTGCCTCAGAAGTTCCTTCAAGGTCTCTTCACCTAGAAAGCTTCTTTCCTTTCTCGAAGATTCAGCGATTGTAGGAACAATTCCTTTAACATGCTTTTGTCCTGTGCCAACATTCAGCTCTATTGGAAGTGCTTGTCCCCTAAAAAAAAAAAAAAAAAAGTTGTGAAAATCCTCCAATTTAGTGAAATGTGTTCATTTTTTTTAAACCACCATCACTTATAATTTATCAGGTACAGTATGAAGAGTTGTCAGGTGGATTAACAGCCTCCAAAAGAGTTCTAACACAGTATTTCATTGTGTGCTGTTTTAATAGTTGGACTGGAGGTCTTGGACTGTAGAATGGCATAATATACCCAGCCATACCACATAAGCACATAGTTCCCTAGCCAACAGAATCTTAAGGTCCCACCAGACTTTGACCTCAATTAGAGAAAATGGCTCTTGACTATAACAGCTGGGCCCTAATATGAAGCAGGTGACTTAGCAGATCTTCCTAAAATTCTAAATTTCTGCCAAGGGAAGGAGACATCATGTGGTGATATTTTGCATATGATCTAACAAATAAAGCTTGCCTGAAGACAGAGGGCAAAGGCAGGCACTAGTTAGCCATAGAGGCCAATTAGTGGTGGCTCATACCTTTAATTCCAGCACTTGGGATCTCATGCCTTTGCTTTCAGTACTCAGGAGGCACACACACCTTAAATCCTAGAACTAGGGAGGAGAAAACAGGAAGTGACATGGCTGGGCTGAGAAAGGAATATAAGGCGGGAGGAGAAAGGAGCTCAGTCTTTCAGGCTGAGGATTTGGTAGAGGTAGGAAGTCTTTCTAATGGCTGGCTGCTCTGCTCCTCTGGTCTTTCAGCATTTACCCCGACATCTGGCTCCAGGTTTTTATTATTAAGACCAATTAGGATTCATGTAAAAACACCATTTGCAGTTGACAAAAGATTCTAGTGTGGAGCTGACTGATGCATACTCCCTTTTATGCCAGTGCTTCATCCATCCTCCAAGATCTCCAGGCTGAATGTCTTTCCATCTTACCTCAGCTTTGAATTCCAGATATACAGTGTGGTCTGACGACTCTTCCTACCTGCCTGACTTCTATACCTGAACTCTAGCTTGATTACCTGCTGGCATCAAGTGCCATGTCCATGGGCATTCAGGATTCTATCTCTTTGCAAAGAGCATCAAAGGCCTACTGCCTGGCCAGTGTCAGAGCACAGACCTGACTCCTTGGCTAAGTGGTCTAACTGCATGTACTTCAATGCTAAAATGACCCACCAACACTGCTATAGTGTCTCCCAAAGTTTGTATGTTGAAGTTGAGTCTTCATGGTAACCTAAAATGGATGTGGGGCCATTGGAAGATGATCAGGCCATGAAAATACAGTCAAAAGATTCACTAGAGAGCTCCTTGCCCCTTCTACCAAAAGAGGCCACAAGGAAAAACAATGGCTGTCTATGAACTAGGTACCTAGTCTATGGTAATATGTTTTACAGGACTTAATGGACCATGACAAACATTAATACTGATTATCTATATTCCATACCAGCTACTAGAGAAAGCAAATCTGAAATAGTCTATATCTATCTATATACATGTTAGAGACCTTTATAATTTCATCTGTGTCATTCCTTCTTAGTTTGTGGTTCTTGACATTTGTTACACATTGAAATAACCTAGGAGTGGGTTGAGATACTGAGACCTAGAAGTTCAATCAATCAAGAACAAAACTCCTGATTCCTGGATGTTATTTCCACACAAGAGATTCTGATTTTATTTGATTGAGGAGTTGCTCAGATGTCAAGGGTTATAAAAACTTCAGGGTGAGCCTGGGGAGATAGCCCAGTGGGTACGGTGCTTGCCATTGAAATATAAGGATCTGAATTCAAATCCTCAGAACCCACATGAAGCCAGGCATAGCAGTATGCATGTATAATCCCAGTATCCCCATGGCAAAAGAGATGGGAGGTGGACATCTGAGTGATTCTAAGGTGCTGGAAGGATTGAGGTTACTGCTTCGGTTTAGTTACTAGAGGTGTCACATTTGCCCTGACTTGACTATAGAGAGTTGCCACCAGCCATGTCATGAGTTGATCTTAAGGTGGCATTAGTAGCTCAAGAACTAAGGGGAATAATCCCAGGACATCACTTGTGTCCAAGAGCTGGCCATGAAGCTGTATTTTATTCTAAAGCTTTCAGAGTTGATTGTCATCATCCAATGTGCATTTGCAAAGGAGCTTAGAAGTCCTCCTTTCTCTCAGCTCCACCTATTTAGATATTCCTTCAGCATTTTTGGCTTCTTCTTTCTGTGTCTAAACTGAAAGCCAAAAGACAAGAAACCCCGTACCATGCCCACTTGCCAGTTACAGTGACTCAAGTATGAAGTAGCCCTGCCCTAATCCCCTTGGTGTTAGATCTTCGTAATGCCCCTCATCACCTATTATAACTACTAGTTGATTCCCGTGAAAATGATCTTCCTTCCTGAGTTGTGTTCAAAGACTGTATTTTTCAACCTTCGATGTAAATTGCTTGGGTGTTGTGTTTCTTTGCTTGCTTCCTTTTTTCCCTCTGTTTTGAGCATAGTAGTTTGTAAGCAGATTTAGGATGTTCCTGCATATAATTAGAAGAATGCCTGAGCTTATGTTTTTATTTATTTTATTTTTTTTACCTCTTCTGCATTATTATTTTATTTTATTTTATAATTTAATTTAACTTTACATATCAGCCATGGGTTCCCCTGTCCTCCCCCTTCCTGACCCCGATCCCGCCTCCCCCTTACCCTCCCCCCAATCCCATCTCCTCCAGGGCAAAGACTCCCCTGGGGATTCAGCTCAACCTGGTAGATTCAGTCCAGGCAGGTCCAGTCCCCTCCTCCCAGGCTGAACAAAGTGTCCCTGCATAAGTCCCAGGTTCTAAACAGCCAGCTCATGCACTAAGGATAGATCCGGGTCCCACTGCCTGGGGGCCTCCCAAATGGTTCAAGCTAATCAACTGTCTCACTTATCCAGAAGGCCTGATCCAGTTGGGGGCTCTTCAGCTTTTGGTTCATAGTTCATGTGTTTCCATTAGTTTGGCTATTTGTCCCTGTGCTTTTTCCAATCTTGGTCTCAACAATTCTCGCTCATACAATCCCTCCTCTTTCTCGCCAATTGGACTCCTGGAGCTCCACCTAAGGCCTGGTCGTGGTTCTTTGCATCCGCTTCTATCAGTCATTGGATGAGATTTCTAGCACGACAGTTAGGGTATTTGGCCATCTGATCACCAGACTAGGTCAGTTCGGGCTTTCTCTCGACCATTGCCAGTAGTCTACAGTGGAGGCATCTTTGTGGATTTCTGGGGACCTCTCTAGCACTTTGCTTCTTCCTATTCTCATGTGGTCTTCATTTATCATGGTCTGTTATTCCTTGTTCTCCCTTTCTGTTCTTGATCCAGCTGGGATCTCTCGCTCCCCTAAGCTCTCTTTCCCTCTAACCTTGCCCTTCATTACCCCCACTCATGTCCAGGTTGTTCAGAGCTTATGTTTTTAAGCAACAGTCTTTTGTAGGAAAAGAATGCAGTCAATAGGTATTGGAGACCTTGATTCAAGTTACACCTAAAAGAAACTGGATATGCCTATTTAAACTCAGAAGGTTTGGAGGGGCTGTGGAGATGGATCCACAGTTAAAAGCACATACTCCTCTTGTAGATGACCTGAGTTCTGTTCCCAACACCCATATCAGGTGGCTCATAACTACTCTACCACTCAAGCTCCAGGGTATCAGATGTCCCCTTCTGGACTCCAAGGGCACCTGTACTCATGTGCACATAGCCCCTGCTCTCCATAATTAAAAGCAAAACAAAACTTTTAAAGGTTATTTTTATAACATTTATTTATTTGGGAGGGCACATGCCATAGCATACATGTGTAAGTCAGAGGACAACTTACCTAGGTTGGTTTTCTCCTTCTACCACATGGATCCATGGGGATCAAACTCAGGTTGTCAGGTTTGGTGGTCAGTACCTTTACTCACTGAGACATCTTGCAGGTCCTGGCTGTACTTCTTTAAGTGACTCTAAGAATTTGCAGTCCACATTAGAACTTACTAGATGAAAGCTTTCTTGTTTTCATGGAGAAAGTGAATTCTACATAGCAGGTGGGATTTAAAAAAAATTGTTGTCTTATTGCTTTGTTGGTTTTCTTTTGTTCTGATTTTATGGATTTGTGTTTTTATTTTATGTGTATATTTATGGGCCTGAGTGTATGTATGTATATAGCATATGTACAGGCCTGCAGAAGCCAGAAGAGGGTGCCAGATCTCCTGGAACTAGAGTTACAGGCAGTCATGAACAACCCAATGTGGATGCTAGGGATAGAACCCCAGTCTTCTGCAAGAGCAGCAAGTGCTCTTAACTGCTGAGCCATTTCTCTAGGCCCCTGTGTGTTTGAGACAGGGTCTTTGTGTAACTCTGGCTAGCCTTGAACTTGCTATATAGTCATGGATGCCCTTGAACTTCAGATCCTCTTGCTTCCTTTCACCAAGTGCTACAGTTAGTGCACCACAACAGGTTTGTACAGTACTGGGAGTGTGTGGTGATATTTTGTGTACCCTAATAAACTTGCCTGAGGATCAGAGAAGCAGAGCAGCCAGCCACTAGTTCTTATCTTTACAAAATCCACAGCCTAAAGAGAGTGAGTTCCTGTTTCCTCATGACTTACATACCTTTCTGTGCCTGGACTTCACTTCTTGGGATTAAAGGTGTGTGTTACCACTGCCTGGCTCTGTGGCTTTGAACTCACAGAGATCCAGATGGAGTGACAGGTTTAAGGGTATATGCCACTTCTGTCTGGCTCTATATCTAATCTAGTGACTGGCTCTGTCCTCTGATCCTCAGGCAAGTTTATTACACAATATATCACCACAAGAGTGGAACCCAGGGTCTAGTCTTATACATGGTAGGCCAATACTCTACCAACTGAGCCATATCCAAGACCCTAATACTAGGATTTTAAAGGGCCAATTTTGGGTAGTTTGAAACATTTCTGCTGGTTTTCACTGCCCGATACAGAGGTACCATTGTAACCCTCTCTCTGTAAAGGTTCTTGCCACAAAGAGTCCCACTTCCTTTACACACTTTACTCATCTTGCTCATCAGCAGCAAGATGAAAATGTCCTTTTCACTCTCTATAAGAATCTCCCCAACTCAGCAACTTAAGATGCCTCTGTCACTTTGATTTATTCAAATGATTTGAAATGTCAAGCTATTGAAGATTGTAGGGGACAATGTGTAGAGTCACCCACTACACTGAAAAGCCAACGTATTTCAGCTCCCTGAACAGACTCCAGAAAAGGAAAAAGCTGAGCCTGTGCCATCTCTTCCCCCCATGCTTCTCAGTGGAGTGATTCAAGGTGATCTGGATACACTCAGAAGAAAGCCACAGCTTCTGCCAGTTCCAATGACACAGTCTTGAAATAAAGAGTCACTAGGGAGAAACTTTTGCATTAATTGTGATTTCTTAGAGAGTCTTAACAATTATTTTTAATGCTTTATGAAGTAAAACTTTTTAGATCCAAACCATAGTGTGTCTTAGATTGGCAATGGCCCCAGAAAACTTCTGATTTCAATGAAGTCGAAGACTTTCTGTGAGGCTTCATTAGACTCTAAGGATAGCTTTATACTATGCTGGGCACAGAGGTATGAAGCACTCATTGCATGTTATCTATCCCTATGATTGTTGAAAGTTCACTTCTAGAGGGTTCTATGAGTAGCTAACAGGTATGCTTGTTGCCCTTTGGATTTGACCTCAGATACGCTGTGACTCCTCATGGTGTTCTCTTGCTGACGGCTGGCCTGCTGCTTCAGAGTAGTCAATCTTATTACAAGAAACACTGAGGGGAGTATTCAAATCCTCTTTGGGCTGGTATTCAGAGCATTCTAATGGTCAGTTTCTGAAACTTACAGACATTATGACATTAGGTGGCATCAATAGCATGTCTGGCCAGGCTTGCTGATATAGACCTGTAATCTCAGCTACTCAGGAGGCAGAGGCAGGAGAGTTCAAGTTGAAGGCCTGCCTAGGCTAAAGAGTGAGTTCAAGGGAACTTAGTAAGAGTCTACCTCTTTAAAATGTTAAAAAGAGGCTGGGGGTATAATTCAATGGAGAGCACTTGCCTAGCATGTACCAAGGTCTGGGCACTATATGCAACACTGTGATAAATAAATATAGATAAATAATCAGGTCTGTAATACCTTGCCTGGTTTTTTTTTTTTTCAGAAAGAAATCTGGTGATAGCTCCTAATGAAAAGATCACATTTGCAGAGCCCCATTGAGTTCCTCAGAGGGGTGTGACATATTAGCTCAACATGGATAAAGTTGTTAGAAAAGTTTATATATATATATATATATAATGATGATGATCTGACCTTGTTCTTAAATGAAGCTAATTAGCTTCCTCTAGAGGATTTGCAAAGTGGTTTTGTAGTTAAACAGCATACAAAGCTTCTCTCTCTCTCTCTCTCTCTCTCTCTCTCTCTCTCTCCCTCCAATGAACATTAGTAATTCCTCATCTGCTAGAAATGCAGTGAGAAACAAGCCAATCCAGATTCAATTCTTAAGTTCCCAGTGTAGTCAGGGAGACAGCAATGTGTCAAAGCTAGCTCCTCCTGACTCGTAATAGCTTTGGAGATGACCAGAAATCTTACAGACCAGTTGTAAAATACACAATTAAAAACAATGACTTATATAGCCAGATCCATATTGGTGAGTTCTATATCTATGGATGCAAAAAATGTGAATTAAAAATGTTCTCCAAAATGTCCCTGTCTTGAACATCTACCTGCATTTTGCTTTGCATTCTTCCCTAAATAATGCAGCACAGCAGCCATCCACATAGTACTTACATTGTGTTAGGCAGTGCAAGTAATCTGAGGCCTAGGGGTATGGGTCAATAGGAGAGTACTTTCCTAACATTTGGAGAATTAAAGTATATAGGATGATTTGCATATGTTACATGCAAATGTACAGCATTTTGTATAACAGATTTGAGCATCTTCGTATTTTGACATTCAGAGGAACAGTTGGGACTAGACCCACCTAGATCCTGAGGGATGACTACATAAGTCTATAATTCAACACAATATACTAAAAATAGAGGTCATAAATCCTCAAAACACACTTGATGCCTACATACTTAAACTGCCTTTTATTGTTCTCTATGTTTTTGAGGTCACCTGTATCTATCGGACCAGGATTATGGAATCTGGACATGGAATAATGATGGTCTTCTTGGGAATTTCTTTCCAACTTGGGTGTTGTGTTACCTCATGGGAGGAAACTGAAATTAGCTGTGTTGGTGCTATGGAAATCAATAATCCTTACAAACTAAGAATTTACTTTTCCTTTCAGAAAACAAGTTACTGAGCATGTCAGAGCACACCACTGGAAACAGACTAGCAAATAGACGACTCTAGTAAATCTAACAATCTATATGACTGCCAGATTTCAGTCATGGTACAGGACCATGTGAAAGTGTTTGAGAAGCATACATAGGGGCTGGGGAGAAGACTCAGGAAAGTGCTTGCAGTGAAAGCATGCAAACCTGTGTTCAGATCCCCAGCACCACAGAAGAGCCAAGTACAGACAGATACGTCTCCCAGTGCTGGGACAGGGAGAGTGCTGTGGGGACTGAGACAGGCCAGCCTGTCTTGCTGAATCAGTAAACTCCAAGTATAGTGAGAGACATCATCTCAAAAAATAAGATGGAGAGACTGTTGTCAACCTCTGGTCTCCATATGTTCATGCACACACATACACACACACAAGAACAACAACCACAAAACTTACATAGGTGGTTGAAAAAGCCCAGATATACCATTGAAAGTTATATTCAGGAGCACCAAATCTGGTGATAAATAGGTAGAAGGAAGTGCAAGGTCAAGTCCTCCAAGGAACTTCCTGGGCTGGCTGTACGGATCCAAGAAAAAACTGTGCATTGGTGTTAATGGAAACAGAGGAAGGTTTCCCAGAGGAGGTGATGTGGCATCTTAGTGTAGTTTAAAAAGAACTGGAAGAGTAAGACATAGATTAGTTTTTACAGTGTTTGTCTAACATATACAAAGCCTTGAGTTCAATCTCTAGAATATAATCTAGGTCTGGTGGCACACACCTTTAATCCCTCACATTTGGGATATGGAGGCAGGAGGATCAGAAGTCATTCTCACCTACATAGTGAGTTTAAGACCTGTTTGGAATATGTGAAAATATACGAAACTTTGTCTGAGGGGTTGGGAAGAGGAGGAGGACGAGGAAACAAGAATCCTTTATGGAAACAGGTGGAAAAGCAATATTTTCTTACATATTAAAGCACATCACCCACAGATTTATCATAAAAGAGTAATTGATACTTTCAAAGTTCTTTTTGTCCATGTGGTAGCTCATGCCTGTAATTCAGCACTTAGAAAGCTAAAGCAAGACTGCCAAGAGTTTGGAGCAAGCTGGAGATATGTAGTGAGGTCCAGGACAGCCTGGGCTACAGGTGAGACTCTGTCTCAAAAATAAAAAAAAAAAATCAGTAAGAAAGTAAATAAATAAATAAATAAATAAATAAAATGATATTGTCAAGATGTGCCTCATTTTGTGAGTTTATATAATCCTTGAACGATACTGACTCTATTTATTCAATTCTGTACTAAATGAGACAAAGAATTCATTTAAGGTCTAAATAAATCTTCTGTTCAAAAGCATGGCATTTGCTAAACCATTGGGTTTAACAGACAAGGCATAAAGCACATTGTTCTCCTCTCATGAAAGAAAAAATACCACTCAACTTTTTCAAGAAAAGTTGGCCCTGAAATAAGGAGGGAATACATTCTGGTGTATGAGTGAAGAACAGGAACCTTCAACAGCTCATAAACCCCATGTGCCAACAACTTTGGTAATAACAGTTGGGGAAAATACCTACTTTCTTTTTGCATTTAACACCTTTTTTGGAAAAAAGAAACAACTTAAAGGTCAGATTAGCAACCTAAAACTGAAACTAGAATGGAGGCAAGAGAAGAAGGAGCAGTATGCCATTTTTGTTTCACCCCAAGCCTGAGAAGACCCAGCAGTTAGTCTTCTAAGTTCCCAAGGCAGAAGTATAGGCCTTTAGTGTTACATGCAGAAATTAATCCATTTGCAAGTAAACTCGTTGGGGGGGGGGGAAACCTGGAATGACTGCCCATCAGAACTAGCTTGCAAGACTCTTTGCTGAAGACCACATCCACACTCTGGATACAGAAAACAGAGAAATCAAGCTGTGACTGAACTGGAAGCATCTTTCCTGTTCACTAGCATTCACAGTGCCAGAAGGTTCTGTGCAAGCTCTTAGGGGAGAAAAGCTTTGGACCATTTGTGCTACAGTGTCAACTTGTCAGCCTAGACAGAACTGTGAGTACAATAGTGGCATGGCTGTTTTGGAGGTAACTAATTTCTTCCTGCTTCCTGATAGAATCTGAGGTCTGCTCCATGAGAGGAAGTTAGTGGCTGGTACTGTGAACTTGATCAAAACTCCATGGCTAAGGTGGTCACAGTCTCTATGGGAGAATCTACTACCTATGTTTTGCTAAAAGGACATGTTAAATTGCATTCTAAATAATAATGCTTATACAAAGTCTGATGCAACTCTTAGTCAGAGAAGCCCCCTTTATCATGGATTATAGTCAAAGTAGAGTTGCCTAACTCATCAAAGTGCTGAGAATAATGGATTGCTAAGTGCTCAGCCTAAGTAGGACATCTATTTCATCCACTTTCAAGGTCCAGGGAGCATCACATAAGAGGGAGTGCAAAGACCGCACCAGTCAAAGATGGGTACAATTGTGAGCATGAAGCAGTTGTGAGTACCTGCAAAGACTTTTACTCAAAAAGGAGATACTTGAGGGTGGGAAGGAGCTAGTCAGGAAAAGAGAAAGTCAGTAGGTGTTGGAGCAGAGTAAGAGAAGGTAATATGACAATAATACATGTGTACATGCAAGAAATAAATAAGAAAGAAGGAAACAAGGGACGGGGAAAGAAAAAGAAGGAAAAGAGGAGAAAATTCTAGGAAGAAATCTGGTCTGAGCTTTTCTGAGACTTTGGCTTTTTATTGATTTCTTTATATTCATGTTTGCAAAGAACAGCAACCCATTGAGTGAGTTCAGATAAAGTTTTGATGGAGAAGCCAACTTCAGAAATATTCACTTAATATCGACTGCACATCAGTTCTGAACTAGGAGTCTGGTAGGCAGTGGCTGAGAACAGCCCCTGTTAACCAGGCAGTGGTGGCACATGCCTTTAATCCCAGCAGAGGCAGGCAGATCTCTGAGTTTGAGGCCAGCCTGATCTATACAGGAAGTTCCAGAACAGCCAGGGCTATTACACAGAGAAACCCTATCTTGAAAAACAAATGTGTGTGTGTGTGTGTGTGTGTGTGTGTGTGTGTGTGTGTGTGTGTAGATGGCTCAGTGGTTAAGAGCACTGGCTTAGAGGACTCGGGTTCAGGGCCTTCTGACACCCTCAAACAGACATATGTGCAGGCAAAACACCAATGAACTTAAAATAAAAATTACATATATATATATGTATATATATGTATATATATATATGTATATACATACATACATACATACATACATACATACATACATACATACATACATACATATTAAAGGACAGTCCCTGTTCTGTTGTTACAGTGTGCACCACCTAGCAGGAAAAATAAAACTAAAGCATTGAACTAAGAAGTTCACAATTTGCTTAATTCTATGAGATTTGTGCCTGAATACTGGAAATTCCCCAGGCCTTGTCCTAACTGAGCTGAGAAAGCTTTCCTGGAGAAGGGAGAAAGTTCTTGAAGGTCACTTTTTACAACCAGTAGACACAGTAGCTTGGAAGGATCTTGCTTACCTCCAGCTCCCCTTCACACAGGTAGCTGCTGGATACAGGGAGGTACCTCTTCCCTTCCCACACCCACTTCTCTCCTCTGAGCTTAGGGCTCCAGCATTATGAGCACAGTTGCCTGACCTCAGAAAGCAAACTGACCAAAGATTTGTGCAGAACTCAGCAGTTTCCACTTCGCAAACCTTCTGTTGTAGTTGCAGAACACAATCCTCCCCTCCCTTTAAATTTCACTTTGAACTCTACCTTTGGCTGAACCCAGGCATCAGCACGGAAGTCAGTCAAAACCACAGTGGGGACCCCAAATAAGGAAAGATTTATTTAACACTTGAGGATTCTCTCAAAAGGTTTTGAAATGGTGCAGCTAGAAAGGACCAACATCACTTGCATTCATAATGAGTGTCACCTACAGTTCTCTAGATGTTGCGTACCATTAGAAGTGGGTGGGAAATGACAGCCTTAATACTAACAACTGTTGACACTTACATTAAGCAGAATTAGTATGTGCCAGGAAGCATCCTGCTAAGGATTTGTTTTATCTTATTATCTCACCCTAGTAGCCTGGGTGTGAGGTGTGATACAAGCCCACTTCACACACGAGAAATTAAGGCATATTTATATCTGTCAATACTGAATATGCCATGCAGATGAAATGTCTATGGTTAACTCTATGCAATCTTTTCACATGTGAATATTTGTGTCACTGACCATTTCCACAGTCAAGAAGGTCAGCTGTACCATCACTACAAAACTCTCTTGAGGGGTGCCTGGACTGGTCTACTCTGGTGACTAGCCTAGCAGATAACCTAGCTGTCATCATAGAGCCTTTGTCCAGTGACTGATGGAGCCAGATGCAGAGATCCACAGCTAGGCACCGGGTTGAGCTCTGGGAATCCAATTGATGAGAGAGAGGAGAGATGCTGCTGGCGAGGGACGTCGAGATCACAATGGGAGGACATGCAGAGATGACTGGTCACACTAGTGGAAGCCCATGAACTGTGGACTGGTGGCTGTGGAGCCACCATGGGACCGGACTAAGCCTATGGATATGGAAGACAGTTCTTTGGCTTGAACTCTTTGGGGGGCACCCAGGCAGGGGGATCGGGATCTGTCCCTGGCCTATGGGCAGGCTTCTGGAATCCAGTGCCTGTGGTGTGACACCTTGTACACAGCCTTGGTGCAGTGGGAAGGGGCTTGCACCTGCCTAGGTTCAGTGTTCTGGGCCCTGCTGACTCCCCATGGGAGACCTAGATTTGGGGGCTTGGGAAAGAGGGCTGGGAGATGGGAGGAGGGGGGATCTGTAGATAGTATGTGGAGTGAGTAGAAAATTTCTTAATAAAGAAAAATGAAATAAAACCTCTCTTGTGTTGTGTCCCTTTTATAGTAACACTCAACCCCTCTCCCCTCTCTCCTCTCTCCCCTTTCTATGGTAACCACCATTCCACTCCCTGTCATCAATAGGTTTGCCATTTTGCGAATCTTATGTCAATACACTCATATAGAACACATCCTCTTGATAATGCCTTTTTCTTCTTGACATAATTCCCTTGAGATACACCCCACTGCTGCAAATGTCAGTAGTTCATTTTGTTGTATTTGCTGAGTATTAGCCCATGGTATGGCTGTAACTCTGTTTAACCATCCATCCTCTTGGGACTGTTAAAAACGAAAATGTTTTGACCATTTGTATACACATTTCTACATGTAAAATTATCAACATAATTTTTGGAATGTACCTTTATTATTGTTTTAATGCCTACAGGATCTGCTTTATCATCTTTAGTTTATTGTTGATACTAGTAATTTGTGTCTTCTTTCTTTTTGCCTTGGTAGTGGTTGCTAGAGGATTATTAATTGTATCAATATTTTTCAGGGCCAGCTTTTTGTTTTATATTTTTCTATTGGTTCCCTATTTTCAATGTCATTACTTTATGCTCCTTTATTATCACCTTGCTTCTGCTTTTCCTTATTTTATTTTTTGAAACAGGAGCTCATGTATCCTAGGGTGTTGTAAGTATTAACACATACACATAAATCATCACAGAATGTATTGACATTTTATCACTTTGAGTGAAGGATGACTCTTAATTTTTTTGGTCACGTTATCACCCACATATTTAGAATTTCATGAGTATTTTATAATAAGTGTGCTCCATATCAGCTTAGTGTTAAGATATTTGATTCAACTGCAGTATATAATTACAGAAACTCACAAAGTTATAGTCTACTATATTTGCTTCTGTCTTTACCCATTCCACTGTTTTCACTTCCTGAAGGTCCATGTTTTCTTTTGTAAAAATTGCTTTTGTCTTCAGAGAATTTCCCTTATCCATTATATCAGGGTTGGTTTGATAGTGACAATTTTAGTAACTGTCCTTCTGGGAAGGTCTTGATTTACCTCTTCATTCCTAAAGGGTACTTTTAATGGATAAAGAAATTGTGATTGGCAGATTTCATTAGCTACTTTTGTTGCTGTGACAATATACCTTACAAAAGCAACTTATGGAAGGAAGGGTTTGTGTTGGTCACAGTTGGAGGAGATACAGTTCTTCAAGGATAGAAGACATGGCAATGAATGACACTTAGCAGTGGTGATGGAAGCATGAGATAGCTGGTCTCATTGCATGCATCCACAGTCAAAAAGCATGGAGAAAGTAATGCCAGCACTCTTTACCTCTCCGCCCCCCATTTTCACCAACTTTATGTTCTCTTTTCAAAACCTACTAAATCGACTTAGTACTGCTTGCATATGAATGGGGATAGGATCATCTAGTGAGCTATGGACAGCTTCTCGGGGGTTGTACCCCTTAGTAAAATTGAATACCACCCCCTCCAACATTTACCAATAGCTTCTCAACTAGAGGTAGGGCTTCAAGAGCTGCTCCATGCTGAGACCATTTTTTTCTGGTTTGATCTTGTACAGGTCTTATACATGCAGTCATAGATGCTGAGTCCATGTTTGCAATGGCTCTCTCCTGCCTAGCAAATATTGTTTCACTGCAGAGGTCCAGTACCACTGGTTTCTACAAGCTTCCTGCTCCCTCTTCCACAATAACCCTTGAGCCTTAGAGGGAGAGGTGTGATATAGACATCCCATTTAGGGCTGAGCATTCCACAGTCTCTTATTCTCTGCAGTCGACCAACTGTGGCAGTCTGTATTATCACTTACTGCAAAAAGAAGCTGCTCCAACGTGGGTTGCACTAATTGATGGTTGAAGAGCAATTTAAATAGAATTATCTTACAAAATAAGAATAATGCCTCTCTCAGACACCATAGGGTAACAAACAAAAAACCCAGCATAGGTATGGATCATCTCTTTTTGAGTTATTAGTAATGGGGTCCCATATACCTCCATGGAACATTACAGGATCTTGCCATTGTTCTTGGTCACCATCCAGAACTTTATGGTATGATTTTATTGATGAAAGCACCACATATTTTATTCATAGGATCCAGAGAAACTAAGCTGGTACCAACCTGGACATTTCCTCCTTACTGGCTAGACTGTTTTTTGTTAGAAAGTTCTAACTGGGAAAGAAAATAACAGTCTTACCCATCTCTGAACTCTGAAGTTACAACAATGACTGGCTAGGCAATATATGCCCACTGGTGCAGCATGAGTATTGTGTTAAACCCTTACTTTCTGATTGGATTTAAGGTCCCCTTACAAGATGCAGCACTTGCCTGGTACATTTTTAAAAGTCAATGTCACTGCCTCCATGGGAGAACCTGTTATTATTATTTTGCTAAATGGACTTATTTATTCTGTACTCTTAATAAGTGAATTCTTCATTTATTTTTAAGAGCAGTTATAACTTAAAAATTGTAATAGATTATTGAGACACTTTTATTATGGAGTCTTCTTTTAAATCCTGGTAAGAGAATTTTACCACTGTGGTTAATCTCAATATATGACCAAGTTTACAGTACCAAGTATGATTTCCCTTCTGAGGAGCAAGCCTAAAATTTAACCAGAAAGCGGTTGGTTATCCCCGTAATCGTTATGCTACTATTGCACCAGTCACTACACCTTGCATGTCAGGTTGATACTGAAGCATTCAGGGCTCAATGTATGTGAAGTGAATTCATGAGTTTTCTTGCCCAGCAATCTGCACCTTTAGGCCCTATGAAAGTTAGCCATTAGGTAGGAAATTCCTATCTCAGTTCCAGCTTGATTTCTCTGTATCTTGCAACCAAAGTGTATTGTGTCTTTAGCAACTAGTCTCATCATCAAGCTATGATGGACAACCATGAGTAATGGCAATAATTTGTGCTGTTTTGGGGGAGAACTGGGGCCTACCTGACCAATGACTTTCAAAGGAGCATCCCACACCTGGCACTGAAGTTTTTATTTAATCATCTATGTCTTTTGAGGGAAGTATAGTCCAACCAGAAAGTTAGTTTTCTTAACCTTTGGAAGTAAACATCCTATTGGCATCTGCTCTAGATTTACATCATTTCTGAAGAATTTAGCAACTCCTGAAAGAAATTTATTGAAGGTTTCCAAGCTGATGTGGAGGTTTGTATTGAATCCAGATTTTCCAAAGCAGTGTAAATGTAGCTGAAAATAATTATTCTAGTACAATATCATCTAGTATTTTGGTAAGAAGGTATCCTTCTAGTGATTAATGGTGACATTAAAAATAATTTTCTACTTAAAATTGGTGTATGATGCAAATTATCCATTATCAAATGGCATGCATACATCATTCTTAAAGATTTTTCTTGCAGAGTTTGGTCATAAAAAATCTTTTTAAAAATCTATCAATATCATGGTATGATGCTAGCTCATTAGGAATATTTATTTAAGTAGATACATTTAACTCTAAGATTTTGTGGTAGCTTGAGCAAGGCATTCCCTGTAAGTCTTGGGCATTTGAATACTTGGTCTCCAGTTGGTGGATGTCTGGGGAGAATTAGGAGGTGTGACCTTGCTGGAAAGAGTATGTCACTGGGGTGGGTTTTGAAGCTTCAAAAGATGCATGCGATTTCTATTTAGCCCTTTCTGTTTGTTGCCTGCTTGGGGATTGAAATGTGAGCTCTCACCTGCTGCTCCAGCTACCCAATGACATGCTTTCTCTCAACCATCATAGATTCTAACCCTTTGGAACCATATGCTCAGTTAAACTCTTTCTTTTTAAATTGCCATGTTCATGGTGTTTCGTGACAGCAATATAAACTCTAAGACAGACTTTTAGAGGGTAATCTATTTTGTTTTGTTTTTGTTTTGTTTTGTTTTTGTTTGTTTGTTTGTTTGTTTGTTTTTGAGACAGGGTTTCTCTGTGTAACAACTCCGGGTATCCTGGAACTTGCTCTGTAGATTAGACCGTGCTGGCCTCAAACTCACAGAGATCTGGCTGCATTTGCCTCCCAGCTGCTGGGATTTAAGGTGTGTGTTACCACTGCCTGGCAAGAGCAATTTTTTATGTACTAATGAATAATACTATCTGGATTTCCATGTATTTATCATTTTAATAAAATTATTCTACTCAGCAGTATGAACAAGCACACTTTTAGGTAGAATAGTTGGAGAATGCCATCTCAAAAGAATGTGACATTTGAATTCAAGTAAAAAATATAGATAATATAGAGGTAAAATGAGTATGTAACTATGCAATGAGAATTGGTTATGCCAAAATTTGAGAGAGGGCTGTGGAGACTGGTCAGCAGGAAAAAGTACTTGCTGCAGAAGTCTGAGGGGCCTAGTTCAATCCCTGGAACCCATATAAAAAACTAGGTACAGTTACCCAGAAGCTTGTACGTCACCTAGCCTGGACTATGCTACCCAGCAGTAGAAACAAGAGAGTCACTGCTTCAACAAGGTGAAGGAGATAACCAACTACCAAAAGTTGTCCTCAGGTTTCCATATGCATGCCATGGTACACATGCAAACACACACACACACACACACACACACACACACACACACACACAAAACAAAAAAAAACCACTTTTTAAAAAAAATCTGAAAGAATAGCTTTCAATACAAAGAAAATAGACATTCAAAAACTGTGATATGGGACAATGCAAAGTGTGCCTGAGGCATAACATACTAATGGCTCCAATAGCATGAACAAAGATGCAAATCGTAGGAGATGAGACAAGAGGCAATCATGGGAGGCAATCCTATGCAACTTTGTAGGATACACTCAATTGAATTTTATTCTAAGGAATCCTAGAGACAACTAGAAATACAAGATGGTAGGATGTTTTAAAAGGATTTTGTAAGACATAATCTCATTTACATTTTAGCACAATCACTCTGCCTGTGATATAGAGAATATGGATTGGAATGTAGCCAAGGGAAGATCAAAAGAGTAGTGAATGCTACTTCTGTAGTTTAGACAGGGATGACTCCTCTCCCTCCTTGCTTCATTCCCTCTCCCCCTCTCTGTACCAGGACTAAACTAGAAGGGTTATGGTGGAGCTGGTGGAGGTGGCCAAATCTTGACATACTTTTTAGATAAAACCATTTAAATGTTTCAAGTTTGGGTATGATGAATTGAAATTATAGTCTCATTACTATCTCTTGGATTTCTATTTTGTGCTACAACTAGGATGCCATTTTCTGAGATGAAACCAAGACGATAAAGTTCAGGCTTGTAGGGATGGTTAGGACATCAAATGTTTTGTTTTGCATGAGGCTATTGATGATGAGGGGGACTAGAAAGAAAGGGTGGGGGAAAATGCTGTAATGAAACCCATTGCTTTATATGTTAATGTAAAAAGACTAATATAAACATAAAAACACACATAAGGGAGATACAGGACATAAATGTGAAGCTCAGAGAAAAAGTCTAGAGTGAGCATATCAACTTTGAAGCCATTAATTTCCATAGATAATATTTAAAGCTGTGAGATAAGGAGAAATCATTTAGCTTAGAATAGGTAGCTGAGAGAGGACTCAAAGCCAAACTCTAGAGCACTCCATTTTTATCCCATTTAAAAGTGGGCTAAAAGAGGGGAAATGGGCAAGAAAACTCAAGTGAACAATTGGTTGAGTTGTATGTTTTAGATGGATGAATTGCATAATGTGTGAATTATAAAAACAAAACAAAACAGTGAGTATTGATGGCCTCAATGAGATTGGAAGGGAGAAACTGATGGTCCTGCTCATTTCACTTCTCTTCCCACTCATCTCCCTTACAAACTATCACTGAACTACACCATTTTTACTTCCTCAAGAGCTTTTAAGTATGATCTTTGCCTCTCCATGCATGTCAGTATTTCTGAAGACAGTTTTGGTGGTAGTTCCTTTGGTTGTTTGGTTTTTCTAATCAAGCTCAAGCTGGCCTTAACTCACCATGTAGTATAGGCTGGCTTCAAACTTTTAATTCTCATGCCTTCACTCCCCAAGTACTGGAAATGTGGCACTAGGTCTTACAGAAGCCATTATTTTTGTGGAAAAAGGGAGTTAAGACAGTGTCTTATGTAGCCAGGTTGGCCTTGAAGTCATTATGTAGCTATGGCTGACCTCAAACACCTGATCATTCTGTTTCCATCTCCCAAATACTGATCTACAAGTATGCACCATTACACAATCACACCTTGCTTAGAAACCAGTATTTTGGGGGGGTGGGGGTGGAGACAGGGTTTCTCTGTAGCTTTGGAGCCTGTCCTGGACTAGCTCTGTAGACCAGGCTGGCCTCAAACTGACAGAGATCCACCTGGCTCTGCCTCCCAAGTGCTGGGATTACAGGTGTGTGCCACCACCGCCTGGAAGAAACTAGTATTTTTAATTATAGTATTGTAATTGCTTCCTGAACTAGGCTAATGATTTCAAAATTCCTACTTCTTATCCTCCTTTTATTTTGCCTCTTGAGTAATCATTCAAAAATGAATAATTCATCTGACCCAGTCTGCTCAGTTTCTCAATGTTCTTCCTTCCTCCATTGCCTAAATTTGATATTTATGGTCCTCCAATGCACACATCCCAAAGAGGACTCCCTCGGAATCTGTTCCATTCTTAATCATTTCACCATGTACCATCCAGTTGTTCAACCCCTATCACTAAAAATAGTCTTCATTCTTATATCCCTATAATCCCAGTAAGTCCTATAGGTTATAACTCAAACCTACACACTAAATCCACTAATTTATCTCCACCTCCATTATGCCTACATTGGCATAGGCTATTATTACTTATTAATAGACTACCACAACAGTCTCCTAAACTTGTCTCTCTGTATCTCTTCTTCCTATTTTCAAAACCATTCCCTACTCTACAACCACAGTTATCTTTCAAAACTATGAATATTATCTTGATTGTCTTCATAATTTTCATCATCAACTTGACTGGCTTTAGAATCATTTGGAGACACACCCTTATGGAATCTGTAAGGGTGTTTCCAGAGTGATTTAACTGAGAAGGGCAGACCTATCCTGAGTGCAGATGATACTATCCCATGGGGTAGAGTCCTGGACTGAATAAAAAGGGAAGAAAGGAGAAAATGAGCAAAGCATCAGCATTCATCTCTCTGCTTCCTGATTGCATATGAAATATTACTCACTGCCTCACACTCCCAGGACTTTTCCACCATGATCTACTGTACTCTCAAATTGTTTATGAGCTATTTAATAAAGCCTTCCTTTTTTTGCTGCTTCCATCAGGCATTTGGTCACAGCAGCAAGAAAAGTATTGACTATCCCAGCTGCTCTTACAATAAAGTTCAAAGTCTTCCATTTGTTGAGACTCTCCAACATTTGACAGCAAGTCCGAACCCCCATCACTGACCTTTCTCCTCTTGACACATCAGGCTCAGTCATAGCAGACTTCTTTCTACTCCATAGATGCATCATACTTTTCCCACTTCTGAGCCTTTGAATGTGGATAGTCTGTCCTCTCACAACTCATTTCCTACTCCAGCACCCCTGAGGTATGCTGCTGGGGATGTCTTTCTCTATGCTGTGAATGTGTTGCTCTGATTGATTGATAAATAAAACACTTATTGGCCAGTAGCCAGGCAGGAAATATAGTATAGGTGGAATAAGCAGAGAAGAGAATTCTGGGAGGAGGAAGGTTGAGTCAGGGGATGCTACCAGCCACCGCCTTCATGAGAAGCAAGATGTAAGGATACTGGTAAGCCATGAGCCACATGGCAAAGTATAGATTTATAGAAATGGGTTAATTTAAGATATAAGAACTAGATAGCAAGAAGTCTGCCACGGCCATACAGTTTATAAGTAATATAAGTCTCTGTATGTTTACTTGAGTCTGAGCAGCTGCAGGAGCTGGATGGACACAGGAAAACTCCAGCTACAGTATGCCTTACTTCTACTCATCTTTTAGAGACGTTTTCCTGGGTGTGTTTTGTAGATTACTTATGTTAAATTAGGTCACTTCCAAAATTTCTGTAAAGCCCTGGGGTTTTGTTTTCACAGACATGGGAATATATTTTTATGCCTGTTCAATCTTCCCTCCCCTTCACTGAAGTGTAAGTGCCATGTGGACACTTACATTGCTTGTCGTCATTGGCTATTGCTGCCATAACCATGCACCACACTTTGGATGGTTAAGATAACAATGGTAACAATAATATATTGCCTCATAGCTCTGGAGTCCAGAAGTCCAACTGTTTCTTGTTCAAAGTGCCAATGGTAAATCAGTTCCATCATTTTTTCCTCACTTCTAGGAATTTCCTGGCTGTCTTGGGGGAGGTGTTGGTTTGGAGATGAATAACCTTGATCCATACCTTCATATTTATAGGAGACAGTCTTTGCATATGTGCTCTTTCACCTATATTTCTTTCTTAAATTAGCATATTTTGTGCATATGTATGTGTATGAGTGTGTGTTTATGCTTGCATGTGGAGACTAGAGGACTACCTCAGGAACACTGGCCATCTGTTTCTACTGAAACAGGGTCTTTTATTAGCTCTTGGGAGACGGAGACAGGAGGAATGAGATATTGGGACCCTGAATCAAAACAGAACAAAGGCCTCAAGTTCAAGAATAATCTTCTGATTCCAACAATGAAAACTTTTCTTAGTGAGCTGAATCATGACCAGTCTCGAAACAGTATGTGGCCACATATGATGGCTGATAATCTACAAAGAAGATATAGATTGGAAGGAGGCTCAGCTGCATCCAGTCACCAAGTCTTTTTCTAAATCTAAGCATCTCTGATTCCATAGCAACCCAACCTTTCTCTTTGCTTCTTACTGGATTTAGGCATCTGGGCTGGAGGGTATTCTACCCTTGAATCCCATTCTGACTAGGCCAGGGTTAGAAAAGGTACTTTCCAGAAGTTTACCATCCCAGGCACACTCACAGAGCCCGGCTTTATCTTCTCAGCACCTCTGGCCTTCCCTCTGAAAACTGACTAATACTTGCTGATTGTATACTCTAAGATCCTTTGATGAAAATGCGATAGCATGTAAGTATCAAGTATTGGTATGAATAATTAAAACGGGATGAGTTTTTTGTTACTTACTCCTTGAGTAACCTTACAGAAAATGGATGCTTCTTGCCAAACCACAGGCATATCTGCATTCAAGAAGAGACTGGTAAAGCATATTCATTTTCTTGGCCTTTTGGAGTCAACATAAAAACATATGCTTTTTTCAGACTTTTTTGTTGTCACTGGGGGCTGTGCTCAGCTGTCTTCCATCAAAGATGATGAAACCTCATTGCAGTGGCTTTCATCTAATGTTCTGTCTACTGAGAGAAACACTCTCCTGGGAAATGATCTTTTCTCTGCTCCAAACATGTCTTTAAAGAGTGATTGCTATGTTTTTATAGCTCTCTGTTTCCTTGGATACCATGATTGGTAGATACTTGGGCACCTGATCCAAGCTGAGTCAATCAAAATCCTTCCAGGAATACTTAATACTTTGTATTAGAAAGAAGTAGAAAGTTCTGTGTTGAAACAACTCTTAGCAACAGAACAAAACTGGCCAGCTGCTAGGAATCCAGTCATGTGGAAGACATCCAAGAGAATGAAGCAAGGGCAAGAGAGAGGAGGGTGGAGAGGAAGAGACTGGGGGAGGGGATGATATGAGAAGAAATATGAGAGAAAATTCTGCCACTACTTTTAGTATTTTGTTCTTGTTGTCCTTACCCTTTCCATGGCTGGCTTACACATTCATAGACAGGAAGCACTTAGCTACTTATTTACCTTCTTTGTTCTAGTGTCTGAAAACAGCACTAAAAACAGATTTGAGAATTACTTTTAAAAAGCACTTCAAAATCTTCATTGCAATTCAGGAAGCCTCCATATTGCTTGAGTGTTTGTTTTGCTTTGTTCTGTGTTAGAGACATGATGCCATGAGACCCAGGCTGGGCTTTAGCTCACTGTGTAGCTGAGGCTAGCCTAGAATCTCTGATTCTCTTGCTTCTATAACCTGAGTGCTGAGACTGAAGATGTGCACTACCAATACCAGCTATTTATTGGTTTTTAGAGAAAGGGTGGATGATCTTCAGGAATTACTCTCCACTTCCTAACATGCTAGATAGTCCATTGTTAGGAGAGACTTTTAGAGAAAAGCTACTTTGTAAATATGTTAAAAAAAATTAAAAAAGGTTTCTTATAAAATCATTAAGTCCAGTTACTTGAGATCGGATACAACTAATATTTTTTTATCACTGAAAGCTAAGTGCTCATATATTTCTCAATGAAAGAAAAGGCAAGGCCAAAAATGTTATAATGATTCATATCATTTACTTAAAAATTAAAGTGGGGAGGGGCTGGGGAGAAGGTGGGGGTGGGAGCAGGAGGGGGGAGGACAGGGAAACCCATGGCTGATGTGTAAAATTAAAACACAAATATAATAAATTTAAAAAAGGAAAAAAATTAAAGTCAAGTCAATTTTTGTACAGTTAACATACTTTAAAACTAGTTTTAATGTCAAGTTTATGACTACAAAAGATACCACTATAAAGGATGGGTCTTAAGGAAGGGTAATGGTTTATTCTAGTTACTAAAAGATTGTCATTTATATTTTAATTAGTACTTCTTGAATCTGTATACCACTTGGAGTAATATGGATATTTAAGTAATATTTATGCCAATTCATAAACATGAGATGCCTTTCAAATTTGGGGTTGTGATGCTCCTATCAGTGTTTTATAATTTTCAGTTCATGTATCTTTCACCTATTGTATTAAATTTATTCCTAGGCACTTTTTGCAGACATTGTAAGTGGGATTGCCTTTTAATTTCCTTTTCATCCAGATAGTTATTGGAACATCTTATCCAACAGAGGTCACTACATGCCTAGAGGAAAGAGTTACCTAGGGGATAGATATAGTGTACCAGAAAGTAGTTCTAACAAGCTATAGCATAATAGGGTAATTAAATATAAATAAATTAGTTGCTCATATCAAAACAACTAGGTTAAAATTCTTTGAGACTTTTTGACATATAGAAAGAAAAATATTTGAGGAGTGAAGACTGTGAATTACCCTGATTTTATTATTATACATTGTATACATGCATAGAATTAAATACCATGCCTTACAAATAATTACATGTGGTATATCCATTTAAAATGAATCTAAAAATAAGTAAGAATCTTTTGCATGAGCTAATTTTCCTAGATAAGAGTGGCTATCAGTCCTCATCCTTTAGAACTTACATATTACAGATGGTGGAGAATAAATAAGTACTGAGCCTTTCCCAGTAAATTTTCCTACCACCTTCCCCACCCCCAAACACTGTTATATTGCTTGACCTGAATTAATATGTACCTCTGAAGTGACCTTGTCCCATGCTACTCATAGAAAGAAATGAGGTACAATGGAAAGAATCATCAACTGTTGTAGGCTAATACATCCTACAAAAAGTTTGATTTCTAAGGGAATTTTATTTGCTCTTAAATCTAAAACCATCAGAAAGTTTCCTACCATATTTTTATTGTGGTAAAAATTCATCTCTGTGTGTGTGTGTCTTACAAAGTTGTCATATCACATCTTGTAATAGTTCAGTGACTTAAAACATCAAATAATGCTTTAAGGATCTGTGCTGTAGCAAGAATTCTCATTTGTTATTTTGGATCCAACATTTTGCCATCAGTCTCTTACTCCTAAGGAAATGTAAAATCTGCATGCTTGTCAAAATATTTCATAACCTTCCTAAAAATGGAGTATTATTAAATTGGAATTTGAGTGTTTTTAAAATGTAACTCGAAGTCTTAGTAGTTCCACCCCCCCACACACACCTCCACTCCCACTTCCTGCAAGCAATCATTGTGGTTTGACTGTAAAATGTCCCACAAAGCCTCACACATTTCAACACCTTATCCATAGCTGGTGGCACTGTTTGGGAAGGCTGTGGAATCTTTAGGGGGTGGAGCTTCACTGACAGAAGTGGGTCATTTGGGGACTTGGGATAGGCCTTGAGGTTTTATAGTCTGGTCCCACTCCCTGTTGATGCTCAGCCATCCGGGTGTGAATGGAATGTGAGCAGCCAGCCTCCTGTTCCTGACACCCTATCTTCCCCCACCGCAATGGACTATGTCCCTGGGATTGGAAGCCAAAAGAAATCCTTTACCCGCTTCAGTTGCTTCTGTTGGGCTATTTTATCAACAATGGAAAAAGAAACTAAGACAACAAAGAAGATTTTTCCTGTATTTACAAGAAATATTATTTTTTTCACAGAATTTTTTTCCCAGAAGGCACAAACCATTTTTACTGCTAATTGGTGATTTTGTTAATTCAAACTTTTCCTCTTTCCCTTTAAATAGTTTCTCAGTCAGGAAGGAAAATTTTGAGCATCTGACCCTTGCATGAAAATAGCAACTCCCATTAGCTCACTCAAGAAACATGAGGCAAAGAGAGAGTAATTATCTTGTGAAGCAAATCAATATTATTGGCAGCCAGTCTAGAACACTTCTTAATTTGATCTCCACAGAGTCATGGAGAGGAAAGGCAAAGGTAGCCAAATTATTAGGACTAATTGCTTCCTCTCTGGCCTTGATTTTGTCTTCAGAAACCAATTTTATCCTTTCCGTGTGACAGGTACTGACTTCAACACCTATTACAAAATCAGTGATGACTTAGGCCCTAATGGGAGTCTACTATTGTTTTGTTAAATAGTCATATTGTTAAAAATAGCTTTCTAAACATTCATGATTATACCCATAGATGTGGGCTGCTCTTAATTTTAGTTAGAGGCCTCTTTTTGCAATGAACAGTGAATCATAACTGGTCAAATCAAAGTTATGACAATAAGTGATTTGAGTCCTCAGCTCAAAATGAGACATATTTATCAATAGCATCATCACTCACACACAGCTCATGGAACATTTGGGAAGTGGGAATCCAGAAAGAATGGAAGAAGTGAAGGATGGAAAGAAGTGCTATGAAATGGTTTCCTCTGGATATGACTTAGATGTTGTACTCATGAACTCACTACAGTTGTGGCCATCTGTAAAGCACCAAGTCAGTCAACATTCCAGCATGGCTCATGCCCCATCCCTAGCTAAAGAGTTATTGGCAGGTGTAGGCTATTGGGGGAAGGACAGTCAGTTTTCCTTAGGGATGTGGCCATTGGAAGATTGTCCATGCTCTAGTGGATAGCTCAGACCCATGGGCAGCACTAATTGGATTCATTGGGTTATTCATTTATTATTTATTTTTTAAATAGAAGACTGAGAAGGGTTAAGTAATGTGCTCGTTTCACACATCTGGGTTTTGTACTTGGGTTGGTTTGATGCTGTGACCAGAGCTTTTAGATTCTTTAGTGCTGCCTAAGAAGCCAATGGCTATTAATTTCTCCTACTCTATTTCTCACCACAGGAATCACATAGTCAATCCAGGATACATTGAAAAGCAGACATCTTGATTTTTACAAACTTTGTTGTTCTCATGAAATCGATCAGATGGAGATTCATTATACATTCTCAATCCAAAGCATCAAAGTATGTCTTGTAAAATGTCTTTATAGACTTCAGAAAGCTCTTTTAGAATAGTGTCATCTTCATATTTGAAATAAAATGATGAGAACAAAAAGACTATTTTTAAAGTTTGTGCTTAGTCTAAAGAAGATAGTCTATTGCTGGTCCTTCTCAGTAACTTGGTCCTTCCCCTTCTACAGCTGTGATACACTATTCTTGTGGAGATGTGAACAAATGTCTACTTGCTCCATATAGTGAACTGACACTAGACCAAAGTCCAACTCAGTGAACCAATGAGTAGTATTGGGGTTACTTTCAGGAATATGTGCGACGGGCTACTTACAGGAGCAGAAATGCCTCAAAGACAGCTGCATCACCAAAGCCTATCCTAATATGGGTGACAGCTCACAAAGCTGGAAACCTGGAGTACACTACACAGCTTGCAGGCACCTCACTAGATTGGAGATTGTCTTTTCCAGGTGACTCCCTTGGACTGAGCCATATCTAGGCAGCTTTGCTGGTCTTCATTTATTCTAGGTAGTTCAGCTGGTTTCTGCTTCTCCAAGGCTGCTGGGCTTATTTAAGGACTCCTTTGCAGTTTGGCTTGTCTGAGAGTGATGCTCAGTAGTCTTTATTGATATATGCTTCCAGAGGGAGGGTCCTAGTGAATCTGGTCAGTTTCAGGGACTTAGTGAAGCTATTTTGAGTTGTTTACTTTTTGCCTTAGAGCACTTCCCTGAAAGATGGAGTGTTTCACCTCCTCTTAGGAAATCCTATATCTTAGTGTTTCCCTCCAAGATGGAAAGTTTTAACTTCAGAGGAAATTACTATAAGCATGTACAGCCCATACATGGTATTACCACTATAGTCACTAGCAACCTAGCTAAGAGACTCAAGGTTTGAATGCTTTTGCTCTTCTTCATCACTATGGTGGTTTGAAAGGAAATGGCCCCCAAAGGGAGTGACACTATTAGGAGGTGTGGCCTTGTTGGAGGAAGTGCGTCACTGTAGAGGCAGGCTTTGAGGTCTCATATATGCTCAAGCTAGACCCAATGAGACAGACCACTTCCTGTTACCTGCAAGTCAAGATGTAGGACTCTCAGCTACTTCTCCAGTACCATGTCTGCCTGCATGCCTCCATGTCACAACATGATGGTGATAATGGAGTAAACCTCTTGTGGAGGCCAACAGAGGCTTCCTAGTGAGACCTTACTCAGGGTCAGAGAATCTGAGCTTGCTTTACCCAGCAGGGCTGCATAATGGGATGATTTGGCCACCAGTGTGGTTACCAGGTATTTTGAAGGGCCTACACTTGGCTGTATGTTGTGCTTTGATCTTGAAATGGGAAGCCCTTTGGAATAAACCTCGAGGAGGCTGGGTATTGACCCAGGGCCCTCCCAAAGCTATCCTGTGTCTTTTGTCTCTGTCTCTGTCTATATTTCTATCTAATACTTCCTCATTCCTCTCTCTTTCCCACAAGAACCCTTTGACAGGTCAGAGCTGGACTTTATCAGATTCCCACAAATTCTGAAAATGTAAGCCACCCCAGTTAAATGTTTTCCTTTACAAGAGTTGCCATGGTCATGATGTCTCTTCCCATCAATAGAAACCCAAACTCAGACACCCACTAACCAACAAATCCTGGCAGTGTTGCCCTCATGTTCATCACCTAAATGCAATCAAAGTTTGGTCTTCATCACCTTTTCGAGGCAGGTTTGGGTGCTAGTTCTCATATGGCTTTTCTAAAATGTAATAAAGTAGAAGACAAATGCAAAGGCAATTGAGCAACTCTTCTCTGGAAGCTTACAATTGTGCTTTAGTTTTGGAGGAGGCACATTGTAAATTGTGTGAGGGCTGGGTCAATCCCAACAAAATGACTGGAGAAGGATAGTGAGGTTCCAGTTACATGGAACTTTGTTTATCCTGACATACACTAGAAAGATGTTGGGTTTCTTGACATTTCTCTCCTTGTTTGTCTTGTGAAGATATTATGATCAGGATATCATGCCACTGTCATCCTCCACTTGAATGCCTAGAAAACAGAGTTTCCATAGAATCGTCAACAGTGTTAGTATCATCACAGATTCCCAAAGAAAATGGCTTAATGGAAGTCCTTATTGGACAATGAAAGTCTGAGTATAGAAGTTTCGTAGAGTATAAAAGTGTCATGAAATGGCTAACAGGATAAATGCAAGAATGGCATGAAGATGGTGCCTTATTTCTCTGGCAGTAATATCCAACCAGAAGGTTTCATCTTATGCATTAGCTTCAATGAAGTTTGCCTTTGTAAATTACCACAAACTGCACCACTTGAAACAGTAGAGACTGATTGTCTTATGGATTTGGAGATATGAAATATGAAATCAAGGTATCAGTACAGTTGTGGTTTTTTTTTGGAGCCAATGACAGAGAATGTGTGTGTGTGTGTGTGTGTGTGTGTGTGTGTGTGTGTGTGTGTGTGTGTGCCTGTGCATGAGTAGTTTTTATAAGGCTGTCATTGGAGTGGATTTAACTCCAACCCAAAATTATTTTATCTCAGTTTAACTGATTATTATCTGCAAATACTCCATTCCCAAATACAACCATGCTCTGAGATCCTAGGAGTACAAGTACCTTAAATAATGTTTGAGAATAATTATAGCACCATACAAAGCAGATGTTTGATATGATACCTATACTCTCTTTCACTGTTTCTTCAAGAAAAACAAAATTCTTATCCTGAGGGGAGGGTGTGCCATATTGGAATTAAAACATCACGTTTCTGGTTGACATTTCTAAGCATTCTGTTTCTTGGAGATACCCAAGTGTGAGATTGCTGACTGCCTTCTATTGGTAGTTTGAAAGACTGGCCCCAGATTATTTCTGAAGTCAGCTAGTCTTAAAATGTCTTCCTGTTATCCCCCCTCCTTGTCTCTTTGTCAAGGCTCCATGAAAAACAACTTCCAGAAGCACCCACCAAGTAATCCCTGTAGTGTCAAGTAAACTAAAGCAGATCTCATTGATTTAGGAAAAGGCAAAGCAAATATGAAGAAGTTCTTTACTGATTATTGATACCACTCAGGTTCTTGTATAAGGTCAAGTGTGGTAGAGAAAAATCAAATTTACATCATGATGAAAGCTTGAGCTCCTCAGTGGGCTAGAGAACTTTCTTAACATTTTTTCTATTCAACATGTTGTTGTTTACTCACCTCCCCAATCTTTTCACTTTGGGAATCCTAGAGAGAAAAGTAAAGGCCAT
Source organism: Onychomys torridus (assembly GCF_903995425.1). Classification (NCBI taxonomy): domain Eukaryota; kingdom Metazoa; phylum Chordata; class Mammalia; order Rodentia; family Cricetidae; genus Onychomys; species Onychomys torridus. The sequence goes on from NC_050466.1 coordinate 35,769,616, forward strand.
GAGAATGACAATTGAAATCTTTCTCCTAAGTACTGATGTAGAGAGAGAATCCTGTTGCTTACTCTTTATGTTTTAACCAGGCCTATGCAGTTAGTTTTTTTCCAGTTTCCAATCACATAAATTCCCTCACTTCCCATGGGACTGAAGATGAAGGGAGATTACTAGCTATTCTGGGAAGACACTTTTGTGGTGATAGATACCTTGAAACTATGTCATACCTGTGAGCAGCAAGTGTTCTCAGTAGGGGTATGACAAAACCTGGGCAGAGATGAAGCTTTAAGAAGATCTGTTGCATGTTAATGGCTTCAGATTGTTCTGTAACTGAATGAGGAGACAAAGTTTTGCTGTAACACCTATCAGAGTATACTGTCCCTATTCTGTACACCTGACTCAGCCTGCATTTGAAATAATATGCAAGTGGAAAAAATTAAAAAAAAACAGTAAATGGCCCAAGCATCTAGTAAAAATCAAACATGACTCCCAAACCTCCCTCACATTGACCTCTGGTAGCCTACATCCCAAATGCAAAAGAATCCTTATGGGCATAATGATGCTAGTCAACAAAGGTGGTGTGGCTCATTTCATTCATTTTCACTGGGCACAAAGCATGAGCATTTAATGCCCTAGTAATCTTGGGCAATATTTTTCTCTAATTTTCTGTATTCACACTACATTAGCTTCACATGAATCCCTTTTCATACAGCATGTTGTGACAATGCAAATGTCTATCGATAAAGAACTGGAGAAGTAAGCTATAGTGTGTCTTTCCCTGGATTCCTGTATAGCAATAAAAACATGAATTAGATATAGACCAGTTCATGTGAAACAACCTCTGAGTTTCTTTGTTTTGTTGGTCTGGCTTTGGTGTTGTTTTGTTTTTTTCCTTTTTATCTGGATTTCTTTTTTTTTAATTTTATATAAGAAATTTTCTAGTCATTTTACATATCAGCCACTGATCCCCCTGTCCTCCCTCCTCCTATCCCCCAGCCTTCCCTCCCATCCACTCCCCATTCCCACCTCCTCCAAGGCAAGGTCTCCCCTGGGGATTCAGCCCAGCCTGGTACATTCAGTTGAAGCAGGTCCAATCCCCTCCTCCCTGCACCAAGGCTGAGCAAAGTGTCTCAGCATAGGCCCTAGGTTCCAAAAAGCCAGCTCATGCACCAAGGACAGGTCCCGGTTCCACTGTCTGGGGGCCTCCTAAACAGTTCAAGCTAATCAACTGTCTCACTTATCCAGAGGGCCTAGTCCATGGGCTCCTCAGCTATTGCTTCACAGCTCATGTGTTTCCACTAGTTTAGCTATTTGTCCCTGTGCTTTTTCCAATCATGATCTCAATATCTCTTGCTCATATAATCCCTTCTCTTCTCTCTCTCTCTCTCTCTCTCTCTCTCTCTCTCTCTCTCTCTCCCCCCCCCCCCCCATTGGACTCCTGGAGCTCCACCTGGGGCTTGGCCATGGATCTCCGCATCTGCTTCTATTAGTCACTGGATGAGAGTTCTATCATAACAGTTAGGGTGTTCTGCCATCCGATCACCAGAGTAGGTCAGCTCAGGCACTCACTCGACTCACTCTGGGGACCTTTCTAGCACTCTGCTTCTTCCTATTCCTGTGGAGTCTTCATGCTCAGCTATGTTCATATCAGCATTGTTTCTAATAGCCAGAACCTGGAAACAACCTAGATGCCCTTCAACTGAAGAATGGATAAAGAAAATATGGTACATATACACAATGGAGTACTACTCAGCAGAGAAAAACATTGACATCATGAGGTTTGCAGGCAAATGGATGGATCTAGAAAAAATCATCCTGAGTGAGGTAAACCAGACTCAGAAGCACAAACATGGTATGTATTCACTCATAAGTGGATACTAGATGTAAAGCAAAGGATAACCAGACTGCAATTCACAACTCCAGGGAGGCTACCTAGTAAAGAGGACCCTAAGAAAGACACAGGGATTACCTAGCAACAGAGAAATGAATGAGATCTACATGAGCAACCTGGGGGTGGGGAGGTGGGGGTAATGGAGGGTAGGAGTTGAGGGAAAGAGACCTTAGGGGAGCAGGAGGTCCCAGCTGGATCAGGAACAGAGTGGGAGAACAAGAAAAGAGATACCATGAATGGCTTGGGTTTTTTGAGACAGTGTCACTCTGTAGTCCTGACCAGCTTGGATCTCACTATATAGACTAGATTATGCTGGAATTCATAGAGATTTGTGTGCCTCTTCCTCCCAAATGCTGAGATTAAAGGTGTGCACCATCATGCCTGGCAAGACACAGATTTTCATTTTATATTTCTGCATGTTTGAGATTGTAGTTTTGTTTATCTGCTGTTTGAATTTTCTTCAATGACCTGGTTTTATTTTTCTAGATTTAAAGACATTTTAAAATCCAGGTGTGGTGACACACATCTGGAATACCAATACTTGGAAGGCCGTGGTAGGCCTATGAGTTACCCTAAATTACATAGTGAGACCCTGTAAAAATACTCCAAAAGAATATGAAAGTAGGAAAACATGAAAAAACATTAAGTAGCCTAGAAATCTGTATTTTAAACAAATATCCCAAATAATCTTGATGCTGGTGATGCAAAAAAGTTAGTTATTTTTTATTTACATTTCATTTAAAAATTTTCAACATTTTTCCAGGCATGATAATACTTCTCTTTAATTTCAGCACTTGGGAGACAAAGGCAGGCTGGTCTCTGAGACTTTGAGGCAAGCCTGGTCTACATAGTGAGTTCCAGGGTCAGAGCTACATAGTGATGCCCTTTCTCCAAGAAAAGTAACATTTTGACTCATGTCTTCTATCTCTCTATATATACCCTTTTCTCCCTGGCAGTAAATTTGGGAGTTTGAGAGTAAGTTTCAGAAATCTTAGCATCACTCACCCTCTTAATACTTCATTCTGTATTTCTTTTTTTTTTCCCCCCTGAAACAGGGTTTCTCTGTGTTGCTTTGCGCCTTTCCTGGAACTGGCTTTGGAGACCAGGCTGGCCTTGAACTCACAGAGATCCATCTGTCTCTGCCTCCTGAGTGCTGGGATTAAAGGCATGTGCCACCACCGCCCGGTCATTCTGTATTTCTTAACAAAGACATTTTCTGGCAAAAGCATAATCATTATCACTCCCAAGAAATTTAATATTGATATAATAAGTCAGTAGAAAATGTTCACATTTTCCAATATATCTCATAATACTTTTTAAAAATCAATTTTTAGTTAGCATACAAAATAATAGGTTTAATTATGGCATTTGCACACACACATTGTAGTTAGCTGCCATCTCTTTTTTTTTCTCTTATAAAATGATGACTCTCCTCCCCTCCCCAGCCCTGGATTGAAGGACAGCATTTTTGGAAGAACTGTTCTATGGCAGGATTTCTTGCTGTGCTTCCCCATCCTTCTATGTTCTTTGTCTTTTCCTGATGTTCATGGATCCTTAAAGGGCCTATCTCCTTACACTATGATATAAACTTGGGAAGTGGAGGAATGGTATTTTGTTCATAGCTATAGTCCCAGTAGCTAGCCTAGCACCTAGAGATCTCCCCCAATAAACATTTTGGAATAAATGAAGAAAGGACTCCTATGCACTTATGAAAACAAGTAGATCTCTAAGCATATACACTAAACTTGTCACAGTGGGTACCATGGGAGATTGAGATTTCAGGAAGAGCAGTTTGATGTTTGAATTCATAGGCCTTTCTATTGCTTTCATTAAAAAGGTTCTATGCATGAGTGCCAGTGAACGGATATATGAAAGGCAGAGGCCAATTGCAGGTGTCATCCTCAGGAATGCTGTCTGTGTCCTTTGAGATAGGACCTTTCATTGGCTCACCAATTAAGGTTGACTACCTGTCTCTGCTTCCCTGGCACTTGGGCAATAGGCATGCACGAGCACCTCTGACTTAGTTATGTGGGCACCAGGGATTGAACTTAGGTCCTCATGTTTAAGCTATTTGTTTCTGCTCATGCATTATTTATTTTATTTATTTTTCTTTCAATTTTCGTTGCTGCTGTTTTTGGTTGTTTTTTGTTGTTGTTGTTGTTGTTGTTGTTGTTGTTGTTTTCTGAGACAGAATCTCATGTAACTTAGGTTAATCCCAAACTCTCTGTGTAGCTGACACTGGCTTTGAGCTCCTAACCCTTAGCCTCCATCTTCCAAGTGCTGGAATTATAGCATGCACCATGATGTTTTGGCTCCTTGTTCATGCTTTTATAGCAAGACACATTAGCTTTTTAATTATGAAAGACCAACAGAAGCATTTTAAAACAAAAGAGCTTGAAAAGACCAAAAGATGCTTAGGACAGCATGTTGGGCAGCAGGTGGCAGGACTGTTTCAATGTTGACTTCTCTCTGCCAGATTGGTGTACAAGAGCCCACAGGCATGCTAGCTTGGCATGGATAGAAGGCCAGGAAGACTGACACAAACTGATTAAATAGAAAAACTCCAATTAACAGTGCTATGTGACCAGTGGCTATCTATGGGTCTCTGGGTATAGGGTTACCACGGATTTTTTAAGGTGGTGTGGTGTGTGTGTGTGTGTGTGTGTGTGTGTGTGTGTGTACATGTGCACAAGCACACTTTAATTTTCTCCATAGTGAGCACATAGAACTGATGAGATACAAGAAAGAGAAAAATGTACAACTGCAATCCTCAAACTGGGGACTCAGAAGTAGGAGGATCAAGTCAGCCTGGGCTACAGGTAAATAGCTGCATATGGGCTATGGGCTATCTAGTAAGACCCAAACCAAACCAAACCAAACCAAAAAATTATAGTTCCATAAAGCTTTTTAATAGCTTTATTGAGGAATATCTGATTCACAAAAATTTGTATCAATTTCACATGTAAGTTTAAACAGATGTACACACTCATGATATCACCACCACATCTTTATAGGATGTCAAGTGTAGATTCCCCAGGTAGGATCCCACCCATAAGCTAGATTTTAGAGTTTATATCACATTGCTTGTTCAAGTCAGTGCCAATTTTGGGATAACAATGTTATATATTCACAATCCCCAATGTCAATGATCTGCTGGGGTTACCTTACTTTAGGACACTAACCATTTTCCAGGTATACACTGAGAAGTTTGGGAGTAATGTGTTTGGTGCCTTGCTAGTTTCATGACTCCAGTCTGTAAATCTCTATAGAGGGGGAAAATCTAGAAATAGATTCTCATGATATGATACCTTATTGTAGCTTCATAGTATCTGTTGTCATGAAAGACATGTTAAAGCAGAGTAAATCTGTCCCATGATGGTTTTGAAAGATGTAGCTCTAAGTGACTGGGGTGAACTCATTGATAGTGAAGCCTCACTCTTCCTTATACCACTCTGGCTTTAGAATTTACTGCATATCCTGCCTAAGATTGAGATTTTACTTCAAGATTCTCTCTCTTGCCACTCCATCCCTGCCGTGTGCATGTGCCATATAGAGATGTACACCAGTGTGAACACAGCATCTATCTCAGGGCAGGAAGCTCAGATACAAGGCACAATCTTCTTCCACCACCCCATGCTGAAAGATTGCACCAGTGCTGAAAAGCCAATGCTCAGCATCCAACCAAGCATCTGCTACCCCAGTTTGCCTCCTCCATTCCACTGCAAACACCTAACGTGGTGTCTATTATATACTTTCTTCTATCAGGGTCTCTTGGGATGCAAGCAACAGAGACCCATTAAAACTGGTTTGATAAAATGTATTGGGGCATCAGGGAGACACAGATAACTGTAAGGAGATGAAGATCTCATCCTGTGGCATTTCTAAGATAGACAGCATCCAGAAGGAGATGGTTACCATTCCTGGCTCTCCCTCCAGATGCCCAGATCTTGCCCTCCATCTCATCTTCTTTCTGCATATTTATTCTTCCTTTTCTACTTACTAGATGCCTCAGAACTTTTGCCCTTACTTATGTGGTCTCTCATACAACCTGCTGCAAGTATGCCTGGTAACATTTCAGCCAGATTTGGTGAATTTGGGGGTTTGCACTCTGAGATTTCCAATACCATACTCTCAGGAGATGAATCTGATCATTTAAGATCACCATTTGTTTTAAAGCCAGGCTCCAAGAATTCTATATAGGGCACTAAGGGGGCACAATTGTATCCAACGCCTGCCAATTCTGCAGCCATCAGAAAGAACTGAGGAGTTGGTATCTTGGAGATATTTAGAGACCTAAGGGCAATTGGCAGGCAAATAATAGGCATCTCTAGTACACTGAGCCTGAAAACTGGTTTGGTAAAGACTCTCTATCCTCATTAGGGAAGCTTCTTTTTGCAATGAACAGTGGTTAAGAGACCCATAACTGATCAAAGTACAGATAAGAAGTGACTAGAGTTCTCAGCTCTAAATGGGACAACTGTGTCACAGCTCCTCCCTGCCAAGCTCAGGAAACATCACAGAAAGAGGGAACAGAAAGACTATATGAGCTAGAAGTTGACGAGGACTACTGCATAGGAGTGTCTTCTGGACACAACAGGATCCTTGTACATGAACTCACATTAGCTGTGGTTGCCTACACAAGATAGGGACGAGATTAAGCCAGTTGATATTCCAGCACAAATAGAGGAGGGGCTTGGGCAGCTCCACCCCTAGCTAAGTAGCTGCTGGCATTTGGTGGATGCTGGGGGAGGGATAGTGAGGGTTTTTTTTGGGGGGGGGTGTCCCTAGGTAGGTTGGCCAAGCACCATGAGTGTATGGTTAGCACTAATTGTACTCAGTTTCCTTTTAAAGGGAAAAGAAGTTGGGAGGAGGATGTAGAGGATGTTCCTGAAGGAGGTGGATTTAAGTATATTTAATATATTATGGAATTACCACAGAAAGAAATTAAATTTGAGGGAGACAATAACAACAACAACAACAGAAAAACCTTATGCCAAAGGCCTCTCTGTCTTAACTACAAAGCCATAGTAGCCCTACATGATGTTTCTGTAACCTGTCTTCAGGACTTCCAGAATTGACATGCAGGTACTAAATTCAATCACCACCCACTGAGACCGGTCTTATTCCCTGATCACTACTTCCCATAGGCTTCAATAAGTCTCTTTATTGAAATGACTTATGGTATGTCCATACAATGGAATACCATTCACCCATAAAAGGGAATGAAATGCTGATATATATTGTGGCATGGATGGACTTTGAAGCATTACATTAGAAAGAGAAACAGCCAGACACACCATCCTACATGCGATATGATAGTTTTCATATAAAAATCAAGGGTAGAGAACTATATGGAGACATAAGATTAGTGATTTGTTAAAAAGTGGAAGGTTTTGAGCAAGGTGTAGAGGTCTATAGTTTCACAATCATGTTCTAAAATTAATGAGGGTGATGGTTGCACACATCTACAACTACACTAAAATTCATGTCTTTACATTTTTTGGAAGAGACCATGGAAATTAGCAGCTTGTTTTTCTTGGACTAGTAAAAATTACTCAAGTGTAAGAAAAATATTACACACTTTATATTGCAATGTACTCTGCCTCCTCATCAGATGAGTCATGAATTACACACAGGTCCAAAGTCTAGCAGAAGATGGGCAAGCTAGTTTAATCCTGTACCATGGCTCAGGGTTCTTCCTCCCTAGTTTTAGGGATGAAAGTTAAGTGGATACATGTGTGCATAATAGCATTAGATGGTCCAGAACTGGTTAGAACTTAACCTAGAAAATGTTTTTGCCTGCAAGAAGTATTACACTACACTAAGGTCAGATCACGAGGTGTGGGCATAGGATGTCAAGGATGATATGATTTATTATTCTGGAAAAATAGACCGTGGCTCAACTCAAATTCTTTTGCTAACCAGTAAGTGATTTTTCATACCACAGTCACATTCGCAGAATTCCAAGATAGGATACTACCTCAAAGAAATCAATGCAGTGCTATGTCTCCAAATGTGAACAAAAATCCTGCATACAGAGATAATGCCATGCAAGGGGGAAAAACGGATGGATTTTTTTTTGAAGTCTGACTTTCCCAGAGGTTCATTTTATATTATTCAGCTCTTAGTGTTTGGGGTTTTTATTTTTAGGTTTTTAAATTAAAAATACTTTAATTGACATACTCATCATAAATATTATAGAGTAAAGTGTATATATTATAATGTATAATGATAATTGGAGTGATTAGTATCTTTATTTTCCTAATTGTTATTTCTTTGAGTTTGGGCTCTCCAAATTCTTCCCCTTTACATCTTTTCTAAAAGATTTGTTTTTATTTGTATGTATATGTGTATGTCTGTGTGAGTGTATGCACCATGTGCATGTAGTACCCACATAGGCCAGAAGATAGCATTGGATCTCCTGGGGTTGGACTTATAGGCAATTACAAATCACATAATGTGGGTACTGGGGACAGAAATTAGGTCCTCTGAAGAAGAATGTGCTCTTAGCCCTTGAACTATCTCTCTAATCCTAGCCCTCTAGTTATTTATAAAATACGTTTTATTGTGATCTCTAGTCACTCCATTGTATTTAAGTCACTAGAGCATACTCTTCATGTCTAGCTGCATTTTAATAATCACTATGCACTGATCCTCTGTACCCCATGTCTCCCCTTCCTGGTCTCCAGTGGTCATTCTTTTATTCTCTACTTCTAGGAAATCAACTTTTTTTTTTTGTTTGAGCTGAGGATTGAACCCAGGGCCTTGTACTTGCTAGGCAAGCGCTCTACCACTGAGCTAAATCCCCAACCCGGAAATCAACTTTTTAAGCCTCCACCTATAAGTAAAAAAGAGGCCATGAATTTGAAGGAGAGGTGGAAGGGTTATGTGGGAGAGTTTGCAGGGAGTAAAGGGGAAGTGGGAAATGTAATTATGACCTGAAAAATATGCATGAATAGGAAAAACTATTCACAGCATTTATGTTTCTTTGTCTGGCTTACTTCACCTTAAATTTCTGTTGACTCCATCTTTGTTGCCACATATAGCAAGGTGTTCTTATTTTCTAAGGCTGAATAATATTTCATTGCATATATGTCCCACATTTTCTTTATCTTTTCTTGCATTGATGGACACATCCACTGATTTCACATCATGGCTATGATGAATATCTCAGCTCTCAAGGGGAAAGCCCTGTGTTTCTGTTAAAAGTTTTTGGTTTTGCTTTTTTGATTTGATACAGGATCCTACTCTGTAGCCCATGCTAGCTTCTAACTCACATCAATCTTCCCACCTCAGCATCCTGAATCCTAGGATTATAGTCATGGGACACCATTCCTAGCTTTGTATTAGAAAATCAGGTGCTGTTGTGCATACCTATAAGCCTAACATTCAGGAAGCTCAGGCAGGGGGATCACGAGTTCAAGGCCAACCTGTCCACAAAGCAAAAACTTGTCTTAAAAATCCAAAGCCAAAAGGATCTTTCTTTCTAAAATACCAAGGAGTGTGATGGAGCAAAACATCTTTCTTTGGTATTTTAGAAAGAAAGATCCTTGGTTTGGCAGATGTGGGAAATCTTAGGTCACACCATAAATTATGAAATCATAAGACGACAGGTATAATATAGAGCAGCAGTCAATACATTAGATCAATATCTTACTTACCCTCTTCCAGAAAGTAAGCTTGTAGAATATTATTTTAAGGTATGTTACTTTTGTTTATGTTGCATTTGTTTAACTCTGTGAAACTGTGTTACTGTACCTGTTTAAAACACCTGATAGTCTAATAAAGAACTGAATGGCCAATAGTGAGGCAGGAGAAAGGATATGTGGGGCTGCCAGGCAGTAAGAATAAATAGAAGGATATATCTGGGAGAAGGAGGAAGGAGAAAGAGGACATCAGGGGCCAGCCACCCAGCTACACAGCAAGCCACAGAGTAAGAGTAAGGTTTACAGAAGTAAGAGAACAGGAGAAGCCCAGAGGCAAAAGGAAAGTTAAGGAAAGCTGGCAAGAAACAAGCCAAGCTAAGGCTGGGTATTCATAAGTAAGAATAAGCCTCTGTGTGTGATTTATTTGGGAGCTGGGTGGTGCCCCCCCAAAAGAGTAAAATATCAACAACACACAATTAAATATAAAAAAAAATAAAAAGTATGTGCTAAGTGTAATTATGTGTGTGTGGTTATGCACATGGACATGTTTATTGGAGTAGTAAAGACCATTACCACTCCTACCTTATTTTTATGAGGGTGCATGGCATTTGAACTCAGGTACCCATGCTTACATGGCAATTGCTATTCCCCATGGAAGCATTTTTCTGGTCTTCTTATTTTTTGATGCAGACTCTTCAGCTGAACTTGGAGGTCATTAATTTAGCTACTCTCGATGGCTAGCAAACTCCCAGTGTCCTCCTGTTTCCAACTCCCCAGTGCGGGAATTAGAGGCATGCCACTGTACCTGGATTTTATGTGGGTACTGGGGATGCCAACTGAAGTTCTCCTGCTGGCATGGTAAGCACTTTACCAACTGAGTCCTCTCCCCAGCCCCAGGCTATTTTAAGTCATTTATCTCAATTAACTAATCTATAGACCTACATGTTATATAAAGGCCTCTTGTTTTACTTTTGAAGAAACCAAGGCACAGGAAAGTTAGTAAGTTCTTTGTGTGTCCCCCCACAAACACCACATCCACACATCCACATCAACACTCCATCTCTCTGTTAAAATCTATGATTCTAACCATTGTGTGGCCATACAATTTCACCAGACCATCCCACAAGGTCTCTGTAAGTCAATGGAGCCTAATCAAGATAGATACTGAATCAAGAGAATCCAAGGACTGACTAAAGGATGCCTACAGTTAAATCCCAGTTCCACCTCCATGCATTAGGGTACTCTGAGAAACAGTATGGTGTGGTGAGAAACTGCACAGACAGGGGCGTCTCACTACCGTTATCTGAGTCATAGCTATGCCCATTGAAGCTGAGGGATACTGGGGAGTTCCCCAGTCCTTTTCATTGTCAGTTGCATAATGAAGGGAGGAGCCTAGTCTTCCCTGCCTCCCAGAGATTAGAAGAGCTAATCCTTATAAAGTGCCTTGAATATGGCAATGTGCTCAGAAAAGAGAGAATGTTGGCATCTTTCATCCATTCAACTTCCTGGCATGCTCAAATGAAAGGCCTTTCCCTTAAAGAGGCAGTCTGACTTAAAGCCTAGTGTTAATGTGGCAGCCAAGAGTCGTCACAAACATTGCAGACTTCTGTGTGCTTTAGCAGGTACACAGGAGCACAAGATGGTCAGTGAGTGACTGTCACTGTCCTGAAAAATGCTGCTGTCCCTCATTGGGAACAGGAGACATTGCCTCACTTAAATTCAGGAAAGAAGCCCTCTAGGTCTGAGCAGTGCAAGCCTAGGTTGGGTTTGTAAAAAGCACCATTTACTCAAACAAAGAAAAAAAAATACCAGTAAATTGGAAAGTGATGAAGTGACCCCTGGTTAAAGCAGGCAAGAGATTTTGGGTATAGGACTCTAGACATAAGGTAAATCTACTTGTCTCAAATGTAGGATTGTTTTCTTCTCTATGTCCCTATACAGAAACAAAGGCGGTCTTTTCGGACTTCATTTTGGTGAAGGCTGGGAATGCAGCTCAGTTGGGAGAGCACTTGCCTAGCAAGCGTGGAGCCCTGTGAAGCACCAAATTAAAACCAGGAGTGGTAGTACACATCTGTAATCCCAGCTCTCAGGATGTGGAGGCAGGAGGATCAGAAGTTAAAGCCATCCTCAGCTATGTAGAGTCAGAGACCAGCCTGGTGTCTATTAGCCCCTAATCTAAAACAAAAATCCTTTTGATCTAGTACTGTCATAGAAATGAGTTAAAAGAGAGTTTTAACAGAGAAAGGTTGCCATACTTCCAGATGACCTAAATGACAGAAGGTATCCATGGAAGAGCCTGAAACAGAATTAAAGCTGCACTGTCAGTGACTTTTCTTCTAATTCACTGGTTCTCTACCTTCCTAATGCTTCGACCCTTTAATACATACAGTTCCTCATGTTGTGGTGATCCCCAACCATACAATTACTTTCATTACATTTCATAACTGTAATTTTGCTACTGTTGTGAATCATAATGTGAATGTCTGATACTCAATATTTCAGATATGTGACCCCTGTGAAAGGTCTGTTTGACCCCAAAGGGGTCACAACCCACAGGTTGAGAACCACAATTCTACTGGCCACCATCTTAAAACTTATGTGCAGGTTATGGTTGAAAAACAAGTTTAGCAACTAGTTTCCTGGTATTTTTTTTTTCCGTTCCATTGTGCTACAAACCTTAGCTCCTGTTCCCAATTCCTCCAGAAATGTGGATAGATTATTTCCCCAGAAGCTTTCTGACCCTTTTCTCCCCAATCACAAGCCTCTGGGGCAAAACACAAAGCTCATACATAGTCATCTCCCATTGCCCCTCGCATAAAGCCCCTGACTCTGTTATTGGAAGCACACTACTCTGTATGGCTAACATTACAGATAAGGCGGCCAGTTCATTTCCCTTCTATGAGCCTCAGGCAGGAGATCTTGTTCTATGTAATAACCAAACTCTGTTGTTTTTTTTTTTTTGTCTTAACTGTTTACTCTTATTTTTTCTTTGGCTCCAAGTTTCTAAAAATAAAATCAAAGGTGCCTGTCAGGGCTATCTCTGGGCACTGTGCCTACCCGACTCATACTTTCCAGAAAATACTATGGTGCTCATTTGGGCTTTAGATGTTCATAGTCCTGATTCTCTGAGGAAAGAGCAGGTATGAAAAACACTTGGGGGAAATGTGTGGGTTTGTAACAAATAATTATAAGCCAGCTGGTAGGTGTTTGGTGAATAAGTCATTGCCTCCAGTCTTTTCTGGAAGTGGTTGGGAAGACGATAAAAAGTACATTAAATTGTATATGAAGTAAGCGGCAGAGGCAGAGTTTAAACAAACATACATAACCAGAAAGAAGCATTGGGAGCTTTGGTAGCACCTGCTGTAGGTAGCCAGGAACAGCAGGCTAGTGTGATGATTAAGGGACAGGCTTGTACTCTAGACACAGAGATTAGTGCAGATCTCAATCCTCATCAGAGAAACATCTTTATGTAATGAATGGTGGTTAGTAGACTCGCAACCAGTCGAAGGGCAGAGAACAAGTGACAGCCATTAAGAGTAACTGCAAAATAGTGTCTCCTGGATACCACAGGACCTTTGCACTTACAAGTACACAGCAACTGTGATTGCCTGCACAAGACCAAGCCAGTCAACAATCAAACATGGAGGGAGAGCAGCCCACAAGTTCCGACTCCTGATGAGCTATTGACAGTTGACGGCTTCTGGGAAGAGGATTCTCAGTTTTCTTTAAGTGTTTGGCTCCAGGTAGGTTGACCAAACTCCAGTGGTTACACGAAGAGCACTAAATAGACTCAACAGGTTATTTTTAAAAAGAGGACATTAATTTGGGAGGAGGATGTAAGCACATGATAATCCAAGAGAATATGGAGGAGAGGGTAAGGTTGAGTATGATTAGAATACAGTGTATACATGTACACCATTCTCAAAGAATTAATTTAGAATAGTGTGTGTGTGTGTGTGTGTGTGTGTGTGTGTGTGTGTGTGTGTACAGGCTTGGAAAACAGTCTGCCTAGATCCTGTCCTCACCTTCTAGAGCAAGGCAAGTAACACAAATGTCCTTGGGCCTCAGTTTCCTAATCTATAAAATGGGAATAATAATAATAATAATCTGATAGTTACTTTAAAGAGCTCTTGTAAGATTGAAAGATTGTTCTTAGAAAGTGACTAAAACAGAGGTAAAGCTCATGCAAAGTGCTATGTACTGGTGTTGTTGGATTCTAAATGTTTCCAGAGTGTTCATTGACCTCGACTGTGATCACAGCTTAGTGACAAAACAAAGGAAAGGGAGATAAGAGGAGACCTTCTGTGAGTAAAATTTCCCAGTTCAGGCCTTTGACTACTATCTACAAACTCTACCGGTGAATGATTTTGTGTTCTTGTTCATCTACACACCCACATTCTGAGGGCAGGGGAGAGTGGGCCATGTTTCCACATGGAAATTAAAGATTGAGATTGCTTATTTCAGGAAAGCACAAATAAACAACATGGAGGCACAAGAGGGGCCGTCCCCACCTACTTCCTAGGCTGCTTCATAGGAAGCTAGCCTTGGCCCTTTGAGTAGTGTGGGGGTCATCTGGGTCCCAGTCTGTCACACACCTACTCCTTTCTATTCCACCATGTAAGAAAGAAGCAAGTCACCGTCCTTTGGTTACTGATCACTTTGATGCGTGTAACTCTTCATTTCCTAGTAACCGTTTCCTTCCGCATTACTAAGCCCTGCCAACCAAAGGCCTGGGGCTCTTCCACTCTGACTCAGAACAAGAGGCGCGCACAGCGTGGAGGAGCTCCGAGACCATGAATCAGAGCTTTTCCAGTGTTTGTGGAGAGGAAGGGAAGAATGCAGGTATGGCAACTTTGATTGCAAGATCTATGGCTTTGGAAACCGATTTCTAGTCAGTCATCATCTCAAGATTGTCCCTGAGAGGGTAAAGCACCTTGAGGAGAAGGCGGAAATGATGACAGAGGCGGCCAAGAGATCCACATCTATTTCACATCACCATCTAACCACTAAGACCTTTGGCCTACTTTGTGCTTCTTCCTTTTGGATGGGGCGAGGAGGATTTGGCACAGAATCCACACTTGGGCATGAACAGTGTGAGAGTGACCCCTTTAGCTCAGATTTTAAATTTAAAGGGAATCTCAGATAGGTTAAGACATTTCCAGAGGTGAAGTCCAACCATGGTCACCTCTAGTCTCCAAGTCCCAGGATGAGATGAGTTATTTTAAATGAAACCTTTCTTAATTGTCTCAACTAAACCAACTTCTGATCCTGGCCATGTTTTTAACTAATTTCCCATTTCATTTCCTGCAGAACCTTTATTATTACTTGCAGTTACCTTTTAAACTCATCCACTTGATCACCAGTTCTCTATTCCCTCAAAAGTATAATGTGTGCAAGGTCAGAGACTTTGGTTTTTACTAGAACAGTGTCTGGCACACATTGTTGCTCATTGGCTATATGTGGAATAAAAGGACAGACACTTCCAAGCAAGTTCTCCTGAAACTAAAGCCATCATCCCCTGCCATTGCCTTTGACGGTCCAGACTTCACTCCTGTTGCACAGCTGCCCTTCATTCTCCCTGTATGCAAAAGACGATGAAGAAGCCGCTGAAATGACAGGGACTGTGACTTATTTGGTCACAGTCACTCAGTGGACTTTCAGTGAGAGTTAAGCTGGACTGCAGGACACCCAGAGGTCAGAGTACACCCCTGCAACTAAACATACTGGCTTGATAGCAGGAGAGAACAATTCACTTCTAACATAATTGAAATGCCAAAATGGAGTTGAAAAGATAGAGATAACTTGACAACCCCACAGCTCTGAAAGTTCAAAGGTTTCCACTTTGTTAGATGTACATCTTCTAATGATCCCCTGCACCCCTTGCTTTTGCCTACAAGAAGCCTCCCTACAGCAGCAAGACATGTAGGTGGCAAGTATTATTAGGCCTGTGTGCAGGTGGAGAAAGTGAGGCACAGCCAAGGAGGCGTGAAGTGAATCAAAAATGTACCTTACTATATACTGTAGTCAGTCGCTGCTCATTCAGTGCCTACTTTGCACAAGAGTGGTGTTAGTTGTTCATGCAACTGCAAATGAGCAAAGTTGAGAAGACCAGAGTCCCCGCGATGCTCCAGTGCTTAAGAGTGGTGGGTTCCCTGTATAAAAGGAATCTCCTGGTGCTTTATGATCATGATACCCCCTGGGAGACAAGCACTGTACTTTTCCTGCATCTTCTTACTGGGTCTCCATTACCCTTGAGGTAGCAAATAATCTTAAAACCCCATTGATGTATGAGAAAACAAAAGTTCACTGGCTTCTTCATGCCCATGAAGCCACTTGAACATGACAGAACATACCTAGGTCTGTCTGATTCTCGGTTTCCAGGTGCAATCAGGCCATGCAGTGGAACATTGAAATGCAGCTATGCTACCCAGAGTATGAAGTCTATTTAGCTAGAGACTCATTGGTGTTAACAAGAACTATAACAGTACATGTTTGCAATAAGTGTGGGGAGAGTACACGAGTGATGCACGGACTAAAGCCATGGAATCTTCAAGAAAATGTGACCATACACTTGGAATCTTCTTTTGTGAAGTGACATTGCAGGAGGATTTCTATCCAACAACAGCTGCTTTTTGGACAGTCTTACATGTACAGGCTAGCCTTTGGAAATAAGCATCTCTAGAAAAGCCATTCCCCTAGGGCTGCAGACAGTGGCTTTGCTCACTGCCACTGTCCTTCGTTCATGTGCCCTGACCGGGAAGTATTCAGTTGCAGTGATGGTGCACATATGTTAAGCTGGAGCTCTAATCACAGCTCTGCAATCTGCTTGCAGTATGAACTTGGGCAAGCTGTTTCACATATGGGTAACTCCATTTCTCCATCTAGGGTGTCGATTGAATGCGATGCTTGCATCTTATAACAGAACTTGTCATACAATAAACACCACATAAGGCATTATGCTGCTTTGAGTAAGGAATGGTCCTGCCTCAGAGGCCTGTCCCATGGGTAGGCCATAGGGGGACTAAGGAAAAGCAGCATGTTGAAGGTGAACCTTGCAGATGAAAACTCCAGTGCAGCACTTCTCCTCCCTCTTTCTACTCTTTTTTGAGCTCCAGAGTAGCTAGACTGTGGCCCACCAGAAGCCACATTCTGTGACCACCAAAACCTAGCATTGCCCACCTTTGCCTTCTAGAGCATCTGGGTAAGTGACTCAGCACTCACTTTCTAATTCCCCCAAAGCACTCTGAAGCTGAGACTAGCCTGTATCAGGTGCCAGAGCCGATTACATGGACCCTCCCATTTCTTCCCTCTGAGTGCCCCTCTTTGTTTCATCAAGGTATTTGGGCCTTCCCAGTGCCCCTGAATGTGTAGCCTATCTCGCAAAGGGCATCCCACAGATTGTTAGCATGTGGCGGATGAGGTTCTGATTGAGCAAAGCTCACATTCGAAACCAAATAACCCCTGACTTAAAATAGCTTCCTAATCTCTGTTAGTGAAATGTCGAACCCATTCAAGAAAATGTCACCACCACATTTGGCTTTTTCCATTCCCCTTTGCAGTCTTTCCTCTTTGCAGCAGACTACCTTGTAGCTATGTCCTCCAATTTTTTTCAAGTAAGCCACAGCTACATTTAACTTAAGGGGTACCTGAGTAAGAAGCCTGTAACATCTCTGCCTTCTATTCTCAGTGGGGAAAGATTTGATGATGAATACCTTTTTAGTTTCTCTAAGGTAATCTATTGCTGTTTTTCCCTTAGAGTTAAGAACTTTGGGAAACTTTATATTAGAAAGTTGAAGAGAATTAAAAAGTCCTAATTGTCTTTTCTTCTTGATTCAGAAGAGCACATTTATAAGTAAAATGTAATACTAATTCATGCTTGTGGATGATTTTTACACCACCTATTCTTATGAAATATTGGATATAATCCAAGTAAAAATATATGGTCTGCGATTTTACTACAGAGTTCATGGATTTTTCTCCCTAGCATCTGATTTCTCTTGTACACTATTCTCTCTTCACTAGGGCAGTGTTATGCTCATGTTTGTTCCTAGTCTTCTGCCCCTCCCTCCACTGCCTTCTACCTTCAAGCACTCATCCCTATGTGCTACAGAAATAAAGACTGTGTGGGATGGGTTGAATTGTGTCTTCCAAAAATGCATGTGTTGAATTCCTAATTCCCAATGCTTCAGAATGTGATACTGTTTGACAGGTACTGTCTGTACAGGCAATTAGTTGAGAGGAGATTGTACTGAGGATAGGTCCTTCATACAACATGTCTATTATTTTTATCAAAATGGGGTAATTGGCAGAAACACACACATATAGAATGTGATGTTAACATAGTGGCTGGAAATTGTGATTATATGTCAACAAACAAGGAGCACCAAAGATTGCCAACAAACCAGCAGAACTTAAGACAGAAAGGAGGAACAGACCTATCACTGGAATCTCTAAAGGGAATCAATTATGCTGGCATCTTAAGCTTGAACTTCTAGCCTCCCCCAGTCATGTGACAATTTATTTCTATTGTTTGAGCCTTAAGTTTGTGATTTTAAACTAATAAACTATGCATATGGTCAGTTACATATCCAAATGTTTAATGTCCTGTGTAGGTCAAGGAACTAAGACTCCTAGAGAATGTCCTCAACAAGACCCCTCAATTTCAGGGCCCTGGTGGCCTAGTAACCAGATGTGAAATGGCTAGCTGGTGTAGCGAAAAGTAATGACGATTTGTCATCACAGCTTAGCACTCTGATCTGGGAAAGTCGGTTTTGCAGTTCAGCCAGTTTGTCAGTAATAATGAGGTTAAGAGGGCCATATATACAATTGTAGGATGCCTCACCCCTACTAGCATAGTCGATTCAGTCTGTGAGCTCTGGCTCTGGTCCTATTTGACAAAAACAGGACTTGACCATTGGCTTAGACTCAGATGAGAGCTCCAAAGAAAATAACTCATTCTAGAATACACACAGAGAGGAAAACCCTCAGAGTTGAGGAGCCAAGGCTTCAGAAAGTTATCATTACAGTCATTAAGCAAATGATATAATCTCCTAAGATGTCTTTTTAAACATGTGTAAAGTTGATGAGTTTTGTCCGTGTCTAGGATTCAGTCCCATATTCACTGGGTCAGAATCTCTGCTGCTATGTCTGCATTTTAACATGCTTCATTGCTCTGAGACCACAGTCAAGTTAACATTTCATGAATCTATGTTCTTCTGTCCTGTTAACCATATTCTTATCATCTGCTTACACATAATAGCACTTTCACACCTGACTTCTTGCCACTCTTAGCTTCTAGTTAGTAATGTCCTCAGTGGTTTCTAGTTACACAAAGCCACATTTCTACTTCCAGCAAAAGATGATCCACAGCAGAGAGAAAATTAAAAAACAAAGGTTAGGTGGGGTATAATTTTGAAACTGCTAGCTTAACAAAATCTTTGTTTCCTGACTTTTGATTTTCCAGAATTTGTTTGTCCTTCCTGAACATAAATGATCAGTAGGTAGCTTCACTAAAAGTTTCCTTGAACTGGTTCTTTAACAAAGCAGAAATGAGGGTAAGCTTTTGAGTGAGTCCTCTCAAGAATTGCACATAAAAGATAGCTTTGCATACCAGTATATGGCCTTTCCTGCTAAAGTTATTTCCTTGGGTTTGCAAACAGGAGTCTGAGAATAGTCCTTGTACTAACTGAACTTTCTTGGTAATGTCACATTTCCAACCACAAACTTAGTCTTCATTTGAGTCAGATCAATTAGAGGAAGTCTAGTGGACAAAGGTACTGAGATACGTTACTGAGGATGCAAGAGAGGTCCATAACATGGGAACATGTCTTTTTGCAATTTGCATCATTTTGTAGGGAAATGCTCAACAACCATTCCTACAGGACAGGAGACTATAAGAGTATGCAAGATCCCCTCTCACAAATGGTAAGAAATGGCACTGAAGGAGACTTCCCTGATCTATTCTTTATCATGTTTTTCACAATCCTACAGTTCAAAGTATAAATTTTGGAGAGACTCAGAGGTTAATAACACTGACTGTTCTTCCAGAGGACCCAAGTTCAATTCCCAGCACCCACATGGCAGCTCACAACTGTCCGTAACTTCAGTTCTAGGGGACCCAACACCAATGCACATAAAATAAAAATAAATTAAAAAAAAAACAAAAACAAAGTACAAATTTTTATTTTCATAGGCTATACCAGTACTCACCTTCTAGTATCTGAGTTGAAACCTCAGTGTAAAATACTAATTTCAACCAACCAAAAGACACTATTGTGTAGTGGGTAGCCATCCCAGCCTTGGCCTGGAAGTTCCAACCTCCATTGAGGCTTCGGTAATGGTCATGCCCACAAGAAGGGGCTGAGGGAGGAAGCTAAAGACCCAGGATTGAGAGGAGAGGTCTCTCTTGGCTCTGGGACCCTGGATGTTGGAGGTAGACCGAGCAGAGTTCTCCAGAGAACACCGCCAGACTGTGCCATACCTTTGCCAGACCCTGTTACCTATCCCTTCATTTGTAAGTTACCCCATAAAATAAACCTCCCTTTTAATTACATGGAGTGGCCTTAATAATTTCACCAATATCTGGCGCTCAGGTGGGGCAAATTCCAAAGGCCTGGGTGGCTCCCTCCCTCAGCCTCCTTACCCAGCTGGCGGGTACCTAAACCCGCCAGGCAGGAAAACTCTAGCTGCACTATTGAACAAAGCCAAAAATACATTCACAACATATTCCTGGAGTCAATATAAAAACATACTGCAGTGTTAGAAAAGCCAAGAAAAAAAGAATCATTTTTTGAGGGGTTTGGAGATGACTTTGTGATATCAAGAATAACCATTCCAATGGATCTAGAAAATATCATCTTGAGTGAGGTAACCCAGACTCAGAAGGACAAACATAGTATGTACTCACTCATAAGTGGATACTAAATGTGATGGAAGGGATGGCCAGACTGCAACCCACAGCTCCAGAAAGGCTAGCTAACAGGGAAAGACCCTAGGAGGGACACATGGATCACCCTGTGCAGGAGAAGTGGATGAGATCTACATGAGTGGACTGGGTGTGGGGGGCATGGCAGAGGGTGAGGAGTGGGGATGAGAACATAGAGAAATGGGAAGGTCAAGCTCGAACAGGGACAGAGTGGGAGGGCAGGGAGGAAGATACCATGATAGATGAGGACATCATGGGAATAGGGAGAGGCAGGGTGCTGGGGAGGCTCTCAGGAATCCACAAGGTTGACGCCACCTTGGTCTGCTGGCAGTGGTCCAGAGGGTGCCTGGACTGGTCTACTCTGGGGACTAGCCTAGCAGATAACCTAGCTGTCATCATAGAGCCTTGTCCAGTGACAGATGGAGGCAGATACAGAGATCCACTGCAAGGCACCAGGCTGAGCTCTGGGAATCTAATTGACAAGAGAGAGGAGAGATACTGCAGGTGAGGGCTATAGTGATATTTTATTTGTACTGAAATGTGATTTTATTTGTATATTAATAAAGTTGCCTTGGGGTCAGAGCAAGCCATAGCAGAAGCTGGGCGGTGGTGGTGGTGCACGCCTTTAATTCCAGCACTTGGGAGGCAGAGCCAGGCGGATCTCTGTGTGTTCAAGGACACAGCCAGCATGGAGACACCACCTTTAATCTCAATACCAACCATAGAAGACCTGGAGGTCTGTACAGACAGGCAGTGACAAGGAGGTCATGTGGTTGGGTTTACAACCAATGAGAAAGCAAAACAGAAAGTCTAGAAAAAAGAAAAAAACACACAGAAGTAGGTCTCTGTCGGAGAGGAAAGACAGAGCAGCAGTGAAGGGTAAGGTTTTCAGCTCTCAGCTATTGCTCTGACCTCTTGGCTTTTGCAATTGTCTCTGTGTTTCTTATTTAACAAGATGGTTATATCTACAGAGGGCTGTCGAGATCATGATGGGAGGATATGCAGAGATGACCGGCCACATGAGTGGAAGCCCATGAACTGTGGACTGGTGGCTGTGGAGCCACCATGGTCCTGAACTAGGCCCTCTGGATATGAAAAATGGTTGTTTGGCTTGAACTGTTTGGGGGGCACCCAGGCAGGGGGATTGGGATCTGTCCCTGGTCTATGAGCTTTTGGGAGCCTGGTGCCTGTGGTATGACAGCTTGCACAGCCTTGGTGCAGTGGGAAGGGGCTTGGACCTGCCTAGGCTCAGTGTGCCGGGCTCTGCTGACTCCCTATGGGAGACCTTGATTTGGAGGATGTGGGGATGTGGGGCAGCTTGGGAAAGAGGGCTGGGGGGTGGGAGAAGGGAGGAGGGGGATCTGTGGATAGTATGTGGAGTGAGTAGAAAATTTCTTAATAAAGAAAAAAAAGAACAACAACAAAAAGAGTAACCATTCCAACTTATTTGCATCATGACTTTCTTTTTTTCTATGGACCATCTTTAGTAGCTCTTATGAGAGTTTTCAAGCCTAAGGATCAGAGTTTAGATCCTTGGAACACACATAAACACTGGGTGGGTGTGGTGACCATTTATAACCCTGGGACTCAGGAGACAGAAGCAGGAGGTCCCTGAAACAAGCTAGCTAGCTAGACTACCCTATTAGCATGTTTGGAGTTCAACTGAGAGACCCTGCCTCAATGGATAAGGAACAGAGCTATTGAGAATGACTTCCAAGGTCAACCTTGAGCCTCTATATGCTGACACACTCATGTGCATTCCCAAACATCTGAACACACACATGAACACACACATACATATGTGAGCGTGCACATATACCATAAACACATACACCATACACACATGCACATGTAAAACACATTTTGAAGCAAACAAACAAACAAACAAAAAACCTCCAAATGTGAGTGTTGATATAAGAGTTGATACCCTGCTTGGAAGTCAGGACAGAAATTAGCAGACCTAAATCTACCAAATGATTTTCAAATGGATCTTTGCACTTGAGAACATATTGTTGCTGGTTTCTTTCATGAGCTTCACCAGTTCTGAACATTTCCTTGTATAAGAACATACTTTCCTCCTAGAGTATGGGATACTAAAGAGGACCCTGACAAATAAAAGGGGCTCATGATACAAGTGATTTGGAGCGGTGATTCTTATGCAAGCCAACCAATGGGAATTCTCGGTTTCTGGATGCCTTAAGCATTTATTTATTGGTCTCTATGAGTTGTATCCCATTCAGAGATCCTATCCCCAGTCCACTAGTTGAGAATCTCTCATATTGGAAGACTGTTTCTCACCTTAATATTTGGTGCCCTCCAAGATGCTAGAATCTTCTCATTTGGTTACCATGGGGGTGAGGTGTTAACCCACCAGAGCACACTCTCCAGTAAACCAAGCAACTAGATTAAAGAAGTGTGAGAGAGGGTTCCACACATCAAGGCGGCTGAGATAGCACTCTTGTTAGGAGTAGTTTGTAGGTTCCAATACAAAAATCGAACTTTGAAGACTATAGACTCAAATCACTGAAAGCTCACTCATTCATGCATGTGTACTTCATTGCTTCTGGACTGTTCAGATAGACCTTAACTTGATGCTGCTCATGGATTCAGACTTAATTAAGAATTACAGGAGTTACTGTGGAGCTCTGTCTTGGGCCCCACACCCATCTGTTGCAGGAGAAATCTGGACTCATTACAGCTCTGTAACCTCCTCCTATAGAAAGATCCTCATAGACTGAAGGTTAAGGCTCAAACACAGGAACCAGACACACATGAAATTTTTCTTGGTGTTACATCTGAGCTTGACCAAATAACTTGACTCTTCCCAGCTTACAAGTTGTTGCTTGGAGCTGCATGGAGATAAAGCATCTTAGGTCATAAGCCTGGCCTGGGAACAATGTAAGTACTAGAACCATGTGGGCTCCATACTGTTTCCTCAGCACCTCCAATGCACATTGGGAAGTACTGTGGCATTTCCCCAGAAGCCAAACAGGAAAGAGTACAGAAACAGTAAGAGGAAGCTTTGGGGAGAGAAAGAGAATAGCCCTGCAGGGTGTGGCTCTGAAACCATGCACAAGAATTGGTGGTTTATTCCAGAAGTAGTGAATCCTCTTTGAGAGAGCAGCCATGTCTGCACTTAATGCAAAGAAATGGGAAAACAATCACATGTTCACAATGACGCACTATCACTAAAAAGGAACATTCCTTGTGCCAGGGAGATGATTCAGTAGATACAAGTACTTGCCACAACATCCTGGCAACTTTCGTTTAACCCCCAAAACTCATGGTGGGAAGAGGAAATTGACCCCCAAAAGTTGTCCTCTGACCTCCACATTTGTGCCATGGGGTGTGCATGCTTGCATATACATGTACACACACACACAATCATACACACTCACCCACATACACACACACATACATACACACATCATACACACAAAATAATAATAACTTAAAATTTAAAAATAAAATATAGAGCAATATTTTTCATTCCTAATAAGTTTCTTACTAGGAAAGTCACATAAATAAACGAGAATACAAACATTATATAAATCCCTAATTATAACCATGAAAAGCTTACATCAAGCAAAAAAAGAAATGTGACAATAGCCGTGTTTTAAATTTTTCTGAGTTATTATATTCCCTTTCTCTTTCTTTGTTTGGCAATAGCATTAATTTCTTTCTAGTCTTTTTCATAATTTTATGTGAAACAGGGGTTTCTGTGTGCAGTTATTGTAAAATTAAGGTTGAAAGCATAAGTTGATTTTTCCTCTAGCTTAACCCAATCTTCCAGAAACTGAGATTCTCAGTGTAGTGAGCAATTTTTCATCTTAAAACAGTTGCCTAGGGGAAGGGCTTACCTGGGCCCTGGCCTCTTAGTGACTATGCCCAGAGAAACTCTGAGTCACCCCCACAACAAGAGCTAGACATCTCATTCCTTCTCTTCCTTTCAGGGGAGAATCCAGTGTAACCCAATTTTGTGTGAGAGCTGAGCACCAAGGACAAGGAACAAGACCTGCCTTCAGCTCAGAAGAGAAGAAGCAAAGAATGTGTTAGGTACATGATGATGCCTGCGTTTCCTGGGCAAAGAATGACATTCACAGCTAAAATCTTCTGCTAGAAGGTCTCCTGATCCCCAGAGGCCACTAACTGCATTGCCAGACTCACTGAGATGTTTTTACAGGGGAGGGGTACCCTCAGTTCATTTACAAAACAAAACAAACAACAACAACAACAACAACAACAACAACAACAACAACAAACCTCTCAAAGGTAATAGTCATTGAAAAATGAGAAATGTGTGTACAGAACACCACAGAAGCTTACTACCTCCTGCTGCTTTTGCAATTCATAAAATATTTATGGATATAAGAGACAGTTAAGTGTCAGTGTCTGGTGCTACATAATTAAGTACTACACAAATGCAAGAGAATTCCTTGGCTACCAGAACAATTTCTGCATAACTCTTTGCTGCTCTGGGCTTTTGGAGCCCTTTTATTTATTAGCCTTTTTATTTGAGGGTTCTAGAAAGCACCTCTGAAAAACCAGTGTTAAAATTGACTTAGTTATTTGCAAGAATCAGGTCCTGATTGGGACAAATTCAGAAGCAAATAGAGGACCATTTAAAGAGAAGCCAGGTTCAAGGATACAGGAGGAATGTATATTGATACATATGTATAAAAATGCCCCAGTAAAACCCATTGTTTTGTAAGCCAATCTAAAATATTAATGTTAGACAGGATAAGGGAGCTACACAGTTCTATTCTGGCTTTGATTTCAATGATGTCTGATGAATATATTTATTTCTTTATTGAGAGAACAGGAGCGTGCAAGCTGGTGAGTCTCGGAGGAAATACTCCAAAATGTTATCAGTGTTTATCTCTGGGTTGTGGTGCTTTTGCTTCCTTCTCTATATTTCTCATCTTAAAGCTTCCCACAATGAACGCTTATCATTTTTCACATCAGAAAAGCAGAACTCTATCAAGCATGGGTTGGTGAAGCATGCTCAAATGTAGAGCTCTTTCTGAAATAATTGGATAGCTTTAAGAACAACTTGTGAGAAAAATTTCTGGCTAATTGAAATCAGTTCTTGATTAAAGTTTAGCCGCTTTGAAGTAAATGTTTCTCTACTGAGACTCAGGGAGGCAGCCTCAGTTTCCCCCAAATTTGCTCTCACCTATCATTATCTTGACACATCACCCAAAACTGGAGCAATCAAGAGCTTGGTGCCTTTGGGATGTTCTTTATGATATGGAGTGTGATAAGATTACAGTGTGGAGCTCTGTCTTGGGCCCCACACCCATCTGTTGCAGGAGAAATCTGGACTCATTACAGCTCTGTAACCTCCTCCTATAGAAAGATCCTCATAGACTGAAGGTTAAGGCTCAAACACAGGAACCAGACACACATGAAATTTTTCTTGGTGTTACATCTGAGCTTGACCAAATAACTTGACTCTTCCCAGCTTACAAGTTGTTGCTTGGAGCTGCATGGAGATAAAGCATCTTAGGTCATAAGCCTGGCCTGGGAATAGTGTAAGTACTAGAACCATGTGGGCTCCATACTGTTTCCTCAGCACCTCCAATGCACATTGGGAAGTACTGTGGCATTTCCCCAGAAGCCAAACAGGAAAGAGTACAGAAACAGTAAGAGGAAGCTTTGGGGAGAGAAAGAGAATAGCCCTGCAGGGTGTGTCTCTGAAACAATGCACAAAAAGACAGATTTCCTATATAAAAGGAAGGTTCAGGTTGTGTGGTAGACAGGCCACTGAGTTTCCAGAAGGGTTTAGATAAAATAGGGAGTCTAGCTGAGGTTGGTTCTAAAGAGGTGGGAGGCAATGCAGATGAGGTAAACAAATCAAGGCATAATGGGAGTGATAATAATGTGGGGTTGGGGAGCCAAGAACTGGAGGGTGACTAAGTGGATAAAGTGCTTGTTGTATAAGCCTAAGGACTTGAGTTCAGATCCTAAGTACTCACATAAAAGTCTCACATGGTGGCATGCATCTGTAAGACTATGCTGAGGAACAGGCAACCGAGGAAGGGGTGGAGCTAGTCAGGCAGGTCTGTGGAGCTTGCTGGGCAACTAATCTAGCTGGACAACTAATCTAGCTGAAACAGTAAGCACCATACTTGAAAAGTGATTGAGGAAAGCACCCAACATCAACTTCTGGCCTCTACACGCATGCACAGGCATTCTCTCTCTCTCTCTCTCTCTCTCTCTCTCTCTCTCTCTCTCTCTCTCTCTCTCTCTCTCTCTCCCTCTCTCTCTCTCTCCCTCTCTCTCTCTCTCACACACACACACACACACACACACACACACACACACACACACTCACACTGCTGGGTGGTTGAACTAAACTTATACCCTGTTTACAGAGTGGTTTGTGGGTAGAGTACAAGAAGAACAAAGTCTCTTCTGGTGATACAAAAGCCTTCATGTCTAACAAATGGAGCCATAGAAAGAGATCTGTAGCATCCAACAGCTGGCCAAGAACACACACTGGACTTCACATTACTCTTTAGATCTCCTCCCCTAGTGTGCAACTAGGCTGGGAAAAACTGGCGGACAGTAATATTGCTGCAATCCAAACTGAATGGTGGATGGGAAGGAAATGAGATGGGTCTGATAAAAGGAGACATGGTTTCTTTGCGGGAGGGATAAAAATGTTCTGGAATTAGGGGATAACTATGGCTGCACAACTATGCATATGCCAAGGATTGTTGAACTCTATACCTTAAATGGCTGAATCTTATGTTATGGGATTATAGGTGCCACAAAATTACTGACTGAATTCATTCTGAGTCATGTCTCAGAAGAGGGGCATGGTCACTGGAAGGGGAATGAGGCTAATGAATGGTAAGACAATCGAGTGATGTTTGTTAAAGAATATATAGCAATTGCAGTATTTCATACATCAAAGAAAAAAACCCAGAAAACTAGCAACAATACCTTAAAGATGAGGTATTATATTCATTGTTTTAAGTCCTTACATTTGGCTTCAGATGCTATTTCTTCACCCCGCTTCACTTACCTCACCCAGGATGCCCTTGATCTCTTCATAAACAGTTGAGATCACATGGCGCCCAGGTGTTAGGTTCTGAGGGTTTGTAAGGAGCTGGAGATGGGTGTGTGGAGACGCTGTGGTGAGACTGCCCAAGTCAACAAAGGTGCCAGGCAGCTCCTCAACTGCCCCTGGTAAAGTGACACACCCACAGAGGGTTTTCAGCCTGGATTCTCACTCAAATATAAACTTTATGGCTTCTTGGGAAATTCTAAAGGCTTCCTCACTGGTTTTTTTTTGTTTTGTATTTTTGTTTTTTGTTTTTTGTTTTTACATAATGGTAATCAAAACAGACATATGCAAAGTGATTTCTTCCTTAGTCTCACTCTTTAAAATTAATAGTAAAATAGTTTTTAAAGACCCATACATGAGCTCCAAATCTACATCATTCCTGCCCCTCCAACTCCAACTCCTCCCAGGTCCTCCTTCAAAATCCATGAATATACATACATGTATGTGTGTGTATGTGCATGTGCACACGTGCATATATAACCTACTGAGTCCATTTAAGTTTGCTCATATGTGCTCATGTACAGTGCTGGCCACTTAGGACTGGACAACCTATGCAGGAGCTCGTCCCTCTCTCAGCAGTCATTGACCACCTGTAGCTCTTCATTTGGGGGTGGGGCCATGGGAAACTCCCCTTGTCCACATTGACATGACAACTGGTGTGGTCATTATATTGACTTTGTTCAGGCAACCATATTTTTGAGAGTTCATGGATGTATTTCTAAAGTGGGTAATGGCAGCACACAGAGGGGGAATGAAAAATTGGGAGGCTTTAAATGTGGAGAGGAGAAGGAGAGAGAAGGAGGAAAGGGAATAAATAACACCAAGGATGTTTGAAAAAGCATACGGAATCACGTTGTTTTATGTTTACCTAGAATTACATACAATATATATGTATATACACATACTCAATCTCTTATTTTTATCCATTTCTTTATTTACTCATTTTACAAAGCAGGCGTGGCCTTGTCCTTGGAAAGTCTATGATCTATCAAGGGAATAAGAGATTATTCACATAGCCATTGTAATAAGTACAGTTCTATGATGGCCCCCTAAAATTCCTGCACTGTGACATCCACGTTCATGGCTTATATAATTCCATCTAGTTGCCTGCCTGTGGGAAGTAACTAGTGATAGGATAACACTCTTAGGAATCAGTTATATTATGAGGCAAATATGAAGAAGTGTTGCAGATGCAATTAAGGCCGCAAATAGCTTTAAATTATTCAAAAGGAGAGTCCACCTGGTTGGGTCAAATGCAATCACAAAAGGTAAAAACTGAGACAGATGCTGAGGAGAAAGCATGGTGGCATGGAGGTCCACAGTAAGGGCATTTGAATAATAATTGTTTTCCAACATTGTTCTCAGTGCCTTGGTTAGGCCTCACAATAACTATAGCTCCTGGAAAGAGCCTTCTTGCTGTACTGTGCTGACTGCTGAGGTACATAAGGGCATCATGTAGGTGAACAGAGAACCCCATCAGAGTCTCCATTTCTTATACTGCCACAGTCCCAATAAATTGGGCCTCTACCTTTATGGCTTCATTGAACTTTGGTTATCTCTTAAATTCACCACCTCCAAATATCATAGTGAGACAAAAGTTCTACCCTCTTGATACCTCACAATGAGGATAACATCAATGAGAGTTATGGTACGCCATTCAAACTGTAGCAGCTAGTAGAAGTTTTTCTAACTGGGGTCAAATTACTACTACATGAGTTCACAATTCTATTTGCCCATTTAGAAAATCTGAGGAAACTTCTATATCATTTTATTTTTTTGGTTTTTCGAGACAGGGTTTCTCTGTGTAGCTTTGCGCCTTTCCTGGAACTCACTTGGTAGCCCAGGCTGGCCTCGAACTCACAGAGATCTGCCTGGCTCTGCCTCCCGAGTGCTGGAATTAAAGGCGTGCGCCACCACCGCCCAGCTCTGAGGAAACTTCTAAAGTGATTCTGGTGTGAAAATAGGTCCAGTAACCACTAAGTCACTACAGCCAAGGAAGCCAATTAGTATAATCACACTTTAAGGGGATCCAGGAGTTAGCATGGAAGGGGTCCAATGTTTTAGTCATCAGGAAGAGTGTTACTTGGTTGATAAGACCATATATGAATAAACAAGCCAGAGAAGCAGTTAAATCACTCTATATCCACTGGTGAAACAGAAAGAAAATAGGAAATTGATGAAACCATAGTCTATCACCCCTCTTAGTGTGTTTAGCAGTATTAACAAATACTTAATGAATTAATGAATGTTGCATCAGTGAGAAGATAAAGTAGAAGAAGGGGAGTTGAATATTGTGAGGCAGCACTTTCCATAGACTATTGTTGAATCTGCATGACTTTATTTGTAGTGCTATGATTAAACACTGACTCAAAGCAACACAGGGAGGAAAGGGTTGACTTCAGCTTACAGCTCTCAGGTCACACTCCATCACTGAGCGAAGTCAGAACAGTAACTCAAGTTGGAGGCAGGAACTGAAGCAGAAATGTTGCTTACTAGCTTGCTCCCCATGGCTTTCTCAGCCTGCTTTTTTCTGCCAAGGATAGCCTGCCTACGTGTGGCATCATCTGCAGTGGGCTGTATCCACCCACATAAATGACTAATTTTAAAAAATGCCCCACAGACTTGCCTATAGGCTAGTCTGATGGAGGTATTTTCTGAATTGAGGTTCCCTCTTCCCAGATGACCCTAGTTTGTGTCAAGTTGATTGAAAAATAAAAACAAAGAATAAAAATCAACCGATCAGCACACCTTACAATACTGAGTACAAATTATTATCCCTATTGAAAATATGAAGAAAGAGACTAAGTATGGTTTAGCTCAGTTGGTAGACTGCCTGCTCAGCATGCATGAAGTCCCGGGTCCATCCTCCAGAGCACTATAAACTGGACATGGCGGTGTATACCTATCATTCAAGCACTTGGAAGGCAGAGGCAAGAGGATTGGAAATTCAAGGTTATCATTGGCTACACAATGAGTTTGAAGCCAGTATGAGATACACAAGGTCCTGTCTCAAACATATAAAAGGGGAAAGGACAATATGAATGAAAGAAAGGGACAAACAGTGAGATGTTCAGAAGTGTAAAATGGTAATATTAGAGTGGCTAATTAATAGAGCTTAGGAATGATGAACAGTGGTATTGCACGTGTTCTAAAAGCGTCATCAGAAATTGCTGCTGAATGTTTTTGGCCTCGTCACCATTTATCATAATAATGCCTTTTCTTTACTCTGTTAGTTAAATGAATTAGATTAATAGATTTTTAAATATTAAACCATTCTGTCTTGATACGAATGGTTTTGTCTTCCTTCAGGTGTAGGAGCATTCTGTACTACCAGATTCAAAGCATGAATATTTTTCACGGCGATTTTCAATATATATTTATGTGTGCAATGGATTGGAATCTTCATTTTTATGCCCTTCGCTAGATGGTTAAATTTTTGATATGTTATCCTGGCTTTGGGAGAGGAGGGGGAAGGGAGAGGTAAAGAGAAAAAGAATGAAAAGAAGAGAGAAAGAAAAGAGAAATAAAAAAGAGAGACTCTGAGAAAGAAAAACTAGGGCAGATTCTTATTTTTGTCTGTTCTGGAACATTTGGAAAAGTATCAACATTACCTGTTCCTTGAAAGTATGAAAGAATTCATGGCATGGAGTAACAGAGGACAATGGAGCTGACTTTGAGCAAGAATACCATATGTCTCTGTCCATGTCTATATGTATGTTTGTATGACATTGGGAAAGAATGTATGAGCATGCCCAGCTATTTTAGTATGCTTTATGCAAATGATAGCATTATGTGAGGTTTTTGTTTTGCACAGAGGTATCCTGCTGTGACAACTTATTTGCTTGTTCATTAGAGTTTATTCTTAAAGCTAAGTTATTTTACAGTGAAATTATACAGATACAGCTGAGAATTTCTATATATTGCTTCTTTATGGCCAAATGAAAAAAAAATGGTTCATGAAGTTTGTTGAGCCTGATGCTGTTAGGAGACCTGGCTACATTCCTAATATTGGCCTAAGGTAGCTCAAGAAACACAGTAAAGTGCATTGCATTCACCTCCATCTACTGCTTCTTTTCTCTTTTGCTGAAGTATTTCTCAAGCTTTCACACATGCACATGTTGTATATTTAGTGTATTTTCCCCTGAATCCTTCATCCTCCCGTTTTTCATCCTGCACCCTTCTGATGGGCCTTTCTGTCCCCTAGACAGCTTTACTTCTGCTTTCACACCATATGTATACAATGGTGTGTATCTATATAAAATCTTATTTAGGAACCACAAATGAGGGGAACACATCGTTCTCTTCCTTGGATGTGCTTCTTTGGCTTGATATGAGTATTTTGACTTGTATCCACTTTTCTGCAAATGGCCTAACTTCATCATTGTTCTTCTCATTCACTTATTCACTAGTAATAGCTGCAGTTGGAAAGGGACTTTTCCCTTCCTCACTGAAGGCTTGCTGCAACAGAATGATGACACAGAAAAGTGGGCGTACAGATGTATTTATCTGCACATTTCGTCAGGAGCCACACAGAATTTCAAACTCAAAAGGATCTGACAGGAGCAGGTAGGACAGTTGAGGCTCAAATGATTTCATAGGAGGAGAAGGAAATAGGAGGACCATAGACAATGGGTAGCTTTTAAAGGGAATGGATGTGTCCAATGTGCAGACTATAGTTTGAAAATAATCTTCTTTGGAAATGATTTGAACCAAAGACCAGACAATATGAAATCTGTCTAGACATACTGACTTTCTCCAGCCATTCCTGCACTGATTTCAATCTGCTCTGGTGAATGAAATCTCAGAGAGGAGACTGGAAGGTGGTTACATTCCTTCCCTTCCCTGGGAGACCTTCTTTGAGGGGGTAAGAAGATTTCAGGCAAAATCCCCTTCCTGTGCATGTGAGGGAAGGAGGGAAAAGGGACGGACAGTCAGGAGAATCTTGGTTGTGATTCTACACAGGGCTCAACTTAGTCTGTCAAAGAGACATATATTGGTATGTGTCCATAGCAAAGCTCTCATTTCTTTCTTACTTTGGTCTGGGTAGTTTCTGAATCAGCATTGGCTTCTTTTAGGAGCACGTTTCCATGTCTGGCACACCTAGGTGCACTATCAGGACAGCTAAGTACCAGATATAGAGTCAGGGTTTTTGCAGGCAACTTTAAGCTTCAAAAAGTCCTGGACTTCCTGAAATTGGCATTCATTTTTTTCTCCTTTCTTTCCTCTACTTTCTCCTTTCCTGGCTATTTAACCAGAGCCCTCATGCTAGGCTAAAGGTGGTATCTGAGGTCTGCAGAACTGGGTAAGTAGATAGAGGCTGAGAGTGGAAAACTAAACCTTATTGGGCATTAGATTTTCCCTGTCTGGCCCCCTCCTACCTAAAAAGGCCTACTGTTCTTCCGGGCCATGGTTTGAGCCTGCCACTCTAGAATGTTCCACAGTGCAACTATTTCTTTCCTGCAGAGGTCATGAAACATAGATTTCGTCTTTCCGGTCTTGCTCAAAGATCTCCATTTCGGTGAAATACCAATCCAGAAGCTACTTTGAAAAATGTCATATGCTGTCCTCAGCCTTCGTTTAGGAATAACTTGTGCAAAAGCCACAAATGCTCCTCTTTACAAAACCTCTACTGTGGTTTTTGCACATCACTGCTAAGGAGTGCAGTCTTTCCTCTTTCTTACAGGAGTAAGAGAAAGTATTGGCACTAAGTCAGCTTTGTTCACACTTGTGGTTTCAGAGGAGCTAGCTCTGTAAATGCAGTAAGTACCATTGTTCCTTAGCTCTGTGAGGGACATACCCAAATTCCACACCACTGGAAAAATTCTCAAGCTGAACGAACATAGCCATTTGAGAGCAGATTGTAAGATAGGTGTTTTGCTTAAGAGCTTGTAATCCTAACTCTTTGGAGGCTGTGGGGGAAGAATTTCTGTGAATCCCAGGCTAGCTTAGACTACATAGCAAACAGCTATCTCAAAAAAACAAAAACAAAAACAAACAAACAAACAACAACAACAACAACAACAAAAACCAAAGAAGTGAAAGAAGGAGGAAGATGAGGAGCCGACAGGCACACTAAAAGACAATGTGCATTCATTCTTAGGTATAGGCCCATGAGTGACAGTCTAGATTGGCATATCGAGTTTGTTTGTGTTTTATTCTATTGAGTCAAATTCTCTCTGTGTACCTTGGAATGATGTTGAATGCTGTCCTCCTGCCTCAGCCTCTGGAGTGTTGGAATTTCAGGTATGTACCATCACATTTGGCTGGGACTCATATTTTGTACTCAATGGTTATATACCAGAGCACCAAATTTCTAGGGAAAGTGTCTTTAACAGAATTAATTCCTTTCGTCTTCCCCTCCTAAATACGTTCCTCATTTTTAAGAGCTCATTCCTTGCCATATGTGACGGTAAATGGCTGTAATCCCAGCACTGGGCCAATGGGGGCATGGGCAGAAAAAAAAAATCACAAGTTCAGGGCCAGCCTGGTATACACAGCCATACTAGGCTACAGAGTGAGACCTTGTCTCAATTCAAAAACAAAAAACAGAAACAAAAAAAGAATCTCAAAAGAAATGCAGATGCTGGTTCCAGGAATAAGGTCTAGATCTTTGGTAGGACCCTTCCTAACTTTGGAGAGAAAGGCTCTGAGGTCAGGGAGTTCCTGCCTGATGCCTGACTTCATTCTTTCCTTTTTCTCTCATAAAAGCCCTTCAGGGTCCCCAGCCCCTAAGATGAGATCTGTGGTACAAGCAAACAAGCAAAGTCCCTCTATCTTCCCCACTGCTCACAGGGAAGAAAACCCCATTCTGTCCACCAACTCCTGTCTCCTTCGTCTGCAAGCAGCATGAACCTTACATTTCTGTGACAAATATTAACTAGCACAGTGAACCTAGAAGTCAGGTAGCAAAAATCAGCAATACTGGCAAAACAGAAAAACACCCTAGAGATTCCTCTCATCTTACGGTATCTCAAAGGTCCTAGAAGATGTCCTTTATCAAAATGTATATGGCCTTACCTGGATTCAGAAATGTGTGATCTCTAAAAATTTCTGGCTATCACCCACTAATAGTCCCTAATTAAGACACTGGTGCCTTTTAAAATCAGTTGGCCCTTTATCCTCTTTAAACTTCTCCTCCCAACCACACATGTAGAAAAGGGCAGGGAATGGACAATTGTGAAATGCTAAGGGGTCCCCAGAATTCCCTGCTGTGCACAGAAGTCTCCTGCCCTCCTGCCCTCCAGGGGAGGGGGCGGAGCTATCAGCTTCCTGGACTTTTTCTCTTGGTGTTGTGTCCCAGGAGAATTTACACGTGAAAGAGACCTAGAGGCTAGGACTTGGCCGGAAAGGCAATCCTTTGGAAGGCAATCCTTTGGAAGATCTCCTTGTGCAAAGTAAAAGATTGGCTTAGGTGAGAGCTAGGGAAGGGCAGCTTAGCTGTGAAGGACCACAGGAGATGAGGCTCTTCAGCCCGCAGCCCTCTCCTTTTCTCCTTTCCGTGTGTTTCCAATGTAAAGGTCCCCGTTTATTTCACCAAAGTCTTCCTTTCTGACTTGTTTTTTCCCCCAGATATTTTTTCACTCCTTTTGTTCCTAACTATTCCAACCAGCCCCGCCCCTCCACCCTGTTTTTTCATCCATCTTTCTGTTACTTTGAACAGTTCTCGTTATTTGACCCAGAAACAAATCACTGTATCGGTGGGTGACAAAGCTCACACACCCACACGGAGCCCCCTCCCCCCTCTCAGACCTTCTTCCTGGGAGGTGCTGTGTTTGGAGCCGTTTCCAGCGCTCCTCTCCATCATGCGTTGCCAACACATGTAAGTCTCCTTGCGGGTTCCATGGAAGGGTAGACTGAAGAATGAACTGACAATCTCTGGTCTGGAGCAAAGGTCAGGACATGGAAGGACAGACACTAGAAAGAGTACTAGCAGGACTCTCTCAGGAGCCCTGCTCATCTTAGCAGAATACCACAGCTTGGTTTAAACAAAACCAGGAGAAGCATGTTTTCATTGCACTATAATTATAGATTTACTCAAATGCTCTGATCTTACTATACCCCAGGAACTACTCCAAGTAATGAAGACAAATCTATGAACAAGACAGACTAAATGTGCTGCTTTTACATAGCTTACATTCTAAAGCAGTGGTTCTAAACCCTCCTAATGCTGCAACCCTTTAACATAGTTCCTCATGCTGTGGTAACTCCTAACCATAAAATTAATTTCATTGCTACTACATAACTGTAACTTTGCTGTTGTTATGAATCATAATGTAAATATCTGATATGCAGGTTATCTGCTATGCGACCCACAGGTTGAAAACTGCTGATCTAGAAGCTAGTCCTGGAGCAAGCATTAACACCTATGAGACCTTGGAAGCATTGTTTAACAGCTGTTAGGACCCCAGATTCCTTATCTGTCAGAGGGCTTTCAGCTTAAATCCACCAAAACATACAGAGGCGAGCTCTTTGAGGAATAGCACATACTACATAAAAATACGGTTTGATTACTCACACTCACCTTTTGGAAAGTAGTTTCTAGCCTTATCTACAAGAAGTGAAGTTGCTCTAGGACTGTTTCACTCGGAAGTGCTCTCCAAATGCATGACAGTAGGTATCCTTAAAGATAACACAGATGGGTTGATATAGATACAGATATATATCACAGATACAGAGATGTAGTTTTGTGAAAATAATGTATACTCATCTGGGGAAAATTTAATGAGCTAAAGCAAAAGGACAAAGATGTCTTAGAACTTATTACTATGAAGTTTTGTGGGCCTTTTCAGCTTATTCCTCTGCTTAGGCACACACTCTCTGCTTGAGAGTGGGCCCCCATTAAGCGTCTGCCCCCTCTGCCGTTCCAGGAGCATATTTCAGAAGATGAGACCAATTTGTTCTGTGGAAGTGCTGCGTGTGTTTTCAAAGGCTGGCAGAACAAGTTACTATTAACTGGGGGACCTAAAACAACAGAAGTGTTGTTTAGCCTAGGGGACCAAAAGTCTAAAGCCAGGGTGTCAGCAAGGTTACCCTGTCTCTGAAGACTCTGGGGGAGGGTCCTTCCTGGACTCCTCCTTTTGGTTTCCTGAAGATCTCTGACTTGTAGCAACTTGTCTCTAAAATGCATCCACCTCCTCACATGTCATGTGTGCGTATGTGTGTGTGTGTGTGTGTGTGTGTGTGTGTGTGTGTACACGCACACACACATCCATGTCTAAACTGTCCCCTCTATTGCTTCTTGGCTTTTTAGCTATAAGCAAGTACAATTTTGCCTCTTTAATCGGGATAACAGCCATTGATTTAGAGCCCCTCTCCAGTATGACATCTTCTCAGTTTAAGTAGCAACATTTGCCAAGACTATTTCCCAATAAGATCACATTAAACAGACAGGTCCCACACAGATTTGAATGTTGGAGGACACTCTTCAACTCCATAGAAGTGTCACCCCCTACTTATCGAATCGTGCTTCTATTACCCCACCTCAAGAGTTAGCTCTGCAGGCATTAGCAATCTGCTAACTATAAGGGTAACGGATTTCCTGCTCTCCTCAATCAAAAAATATCTTGATATCAAAACCCAGGGGCATTAGGTTGGATGTGAATGTACTCAGGTGGGAAACCTCAAAAGCTGCCACTTACCCATATGGTATTGTGCGTTGTGGGAGAGTACAGTGGAGAGAAGTTCTCAACTCCAGTCATTCACAAAGG
The DNA here is from genome assembly GCF_903995425.1 of Onychomys torridus. Taxonomy (NCBI): domain Eukaryota; kingdom Metazoa; phylum Chordata; class Mammalia; order Rodentia; family Cricetidae; genus Onychomys; species Onychomys torridus. The sequence goes on from NC_050466.1 coordinate 35,806,850, forward strand.
AACACTTGTCACACCCAGCTCTGAAAGCTCAGGTGAAGTAGCATTTGCCAGCTATTGGCTTGTGGACAAAACTTGGCGTGGAGCAAAGACTGAAGGGAAACCTAAATAATTTCTGACTGCTGCTCTTAGCTACTTCCCGTGTTTTATTAAAGGGGATTTATGGGAGCACCCTATTTTTGCCATGATATTTTCACTGTCATGGCTCCCTCTAATACTTCATTGGCATACTACATCCAATGGCTAACCCTACATTTTTAATATGACATTCCCTTCCCTGGTATATCTTATGCTGAGAGATTGCTTGCCATTATAATCTTACTATTCAGTTGAATGATTCCACTTTCCTCTTGCACCACCACCTCCTACCCAACTAGAAAAAATGTTTTCTTAATCATCTAAAGACATGACTAGATGTCCTTTGCTTAGACTGCTGAGTCAGAAACACAGATGGGCAGCTCTGGTCGGTTGGAATGAAGTAGCTCAGGCAGGAAGTGCTGAGAGAGATGGGTGCACAGTGCAAGCAGTGGGTGGGAGCTGCTGCCGCCCTGAAGCCCTGAGCCTTGAGAAAGGCAGTCTGCTTTCTGGAAAAGAGCATGAGGTTGGAAGCCAAGAGGCTCAGGCTCATCTCAGCCATGTGACTTATTTGCTGCCTGGTTTGGTAAGTCATTCCCTTTCTCTGAGCCTCAGTTTCCCCATTTATAAAGAAAGCACAGGGCTGGCCATGGGAGACACGGGTGGTAGAACTAGAGGTCTCCTAAGTCAGCATCTTACTGGGAAGTTGGGCTCCTCTGAAGACATCTTGACGTTGAGTTGGGAGCAGAGAATACATTTCAGAAGCAATGCCCCCATCAGAAATTGTCAAGAAGGGACCACAGGAGAAATCAGAAAGAACTCAGAAAGGTCAGAGCTGAAGAGAGCAACCTCATGCGTGATAGCAGAAATTGAGAGAGAAGTGTGGGAAGGAGAGGAGTTTGCTTTCACAAGTTAAATCAAGAAGTAGGATTAGGGTAATGGAATCTGAAGGTGGGCAGGGAAAAGCTATATGGAAAGATGTATGGATATAAAAGTCACAGGATAACCTGAAGGCATTTTGCAGCCCCAGAGGAAAATGCATAAGGCAGGCTGAGCCTGATCCAGTGGGGGGTTTAAAACCTTAAAGGCAGGCTAAAACATCCAGGCAAGTCTGAAATGTTCAAATATGTCAGGCTTACTTTTCAAGAAAATAGGTACCAATAATGTACCTATTGAGGATATACAATCTCTGACACACTTAACCATGGAACAAAAAGATTACTAAAAATGATAATAATAATAAAAAGAACCATTAGGTCTGATTATCCATGCTCTTGCTATGAAGATCCCAGAGCAAAGCTCTGGTCCCAAGAATATGGGACCAACTGGAGATAGATATATCTCCTGAGCTTAAGCCTCTGGGTCCCTCCTCATGCTCTCATTCCCACACCCCATACTCTCACTGTATTCTTCCCTAGCCCAGAAAACTCCCCCAGCAGCTCTGGTGTTAATTCTTCCAAGAAACTCCCGCTTCTTCCCCAGCTCCCTCTCTTGTGCTGCTGAGCACACAGCCTCATCAGTAGTTCTCTAATGTGCTGCTTACCCAGTGCGCTGCACTTAATTTCTCCTTTGCTTTTCTATCTTTAGAGCTAGCAGTCTTTTCTTCCTTCACTTTGGATCTCCAGATCTGTCAGAGAGCCCTGTGCTTGCTGAATGCTGGGCAATGATTCAGTGACAGAATATCCATTATCACGAGGTTCCCTGGGTCAAAGTCTTTCCACTGGGCATCATCAATGGAGAGCCTTTTGACTCATCACAGTAGCAGTGTCTTTCTGCCACATACACTAGCAGTAGATGTTATGGTCCTATAGAAGGTGTAATGGCTTCCGAAAGCCCTGTTATGGCTAGAAATTTCTTCCAAGTTTCCCTTGAAGGGAGATTTTCTTGTATTTAAAGGGAGAAGTTCGTGTGTTTCACTTGTTCAGGAAATAGAATTTTACCAATAATACACACTTCTGAATGTTTTCTCCCATAAAGACAGAGAAAGCGAAGGCACATTCTCCTTCAGATATAAGCCACTGACTGTTCTAGAGACACCCTCTCTCACTGACACTATTTTCAGGATTTCCAAAAAGGGCAGAGAGAGAACACTGATGAACATATACTATGCCTTGCTTACAACATGGCCTTATATAATCTACTCATTTAGTATTAAGACAGGGCTGGAGAGATGGCTCAGCAATTGGGAGCTCTGTTGCTCTTCCAAAAGACCTGAGTTCATACTCCAGTAACTATGTTGGGTGGCTTGCAGCCACCTATGATTCCAGCTCTCTCTTGCGGTCTCTGTGGGTACTGCACCCACATATGCACATACCTACATATAGATACACATATAATTTTTAAAATTAAAATTATAAATCTGCTTTAAAAGATTTAGATAAAAATACTCATAAAAACCCTGTAAAGCTATGAAACAGAAAATACAAATGAAAACTGAAATGAGATAATACTACAGACCTATGACTAAGATAATGTGAATGATACCAAATGCTGGTAGGATAAGGAGCTGCTAAACCCTGTCAGTCAAAAGTAGTCTTTGGTTGCAGAAGACATAAAAGCAGTTATCACTGTGAGACATGAATGTGGCTAGAAGGACACACAGTAAAATGCTTCTGAGATAGTAATAGGACTAAAATCTGGGTGAGTTCACTTCAATGTATAGTTTGTCAGAAATAACTTATCATAAAGATAAAATTACTTGTTATAAAAATAGTTGAAAGATCACAGTGGATCCAGAACAAAAATCAAAATGTGTTCCCCTTCATGCTTCAAATCTACTTCCCAGAGCAACCATTGTTTCTTGTCTAAGCATTCCAATACATATGGCCTATTTTCTTACAAAGGTTTACATACTGTAGAGATCTGACAAGTGAGCTCAGTAGGTAATGGTGCTTGCCACCAATCCTGAAGACCTGAGTGCTCTCCACCAGAATCTACATGGTAGAAGGACATAACCAAGTCCCCCAAATGGTCCTTTGACATCTACACCCTGGTAAGGCATGTGTACACACACACACACACACACACACACACACAGTTAAATATTTAAAAACTTACAGTAGAACCAAAAAGAGAGTAAGTCATTCTTAGCTGGGTATCATGTCAAATGACTATAATTTCAGCATTTAGGATGAGACAAGGCAATTGTGAGATAAAGGCCAGCCTAGACTACATAGGGAGCCCCTGTCTAAACCAACCCCCCAAATGAATGAAAGATCATCTCAGAGAACTTGGATGGAGGCTATGCATATGGATATTGGTGGTAGATATGGATATTGAGGATATTGGTCTCATTATGGAAACTAAAACCTGGCCAACACTCCAAATACTCACATTCCCAAATGCCTTTAACTATGCTGAAGGTGATTATCCCCAGTCCTTTTCTAGCTTACTTCTCCTGGACCTTTGGAATGTCAGAGTAAACAAAAACAACTAGAATATTCTGAAGAGAAATGGGGACATGTTTCAGGTTATAAAAGCCAAAGGAAACACTAAGTTCTAAGATTTGTCAAGGAATGCTGTCAGTCAGGTTGCAAACTTAGGCCAGGTGTTCCTTCTTCAAGGAAGCCTTCCCTAATGTATTCCTTCAAGTCTATCCTCCTGCGTAGATTCTTATCTTAACTTTCCTGGAGCTTCTATATTTGACATTGCTGTAGTACGTGTCTGTCACATTGCCATTAGCTGTATGCTCACATACAGTTCAACTTTCAAGTTCATCTTGGTTTCTGTATCCCCAGGTCCACTCAGTACTTGGCCCACAGTGTGAACTCAGTGCACATTGACTAAACCAAATGAGCTGATTCGAGGGAGTTACTTGTGAAATCGCCTCTTGCTAAGGTAGCCAGCAAACACAGGACCTTGGATGGAGGTATGAAAGATCACATCATCTCAGCTCTGTGCTTCAGAACCACATGGAGAATCTTACATGGCACAAGTCAAATTTTTAAGGCCATAAGGGACTTTACATGGGAAGCTGTAAAACGTGATTTAGGGCTTTGAATAAAGTGTATATATAACACAAATTATTTGTTATGACTTTATCTAACTAATGGAAAATGATCACTTTGAGTGTGGTGTGTTTTGGAGGTTACAGGTTGATTGCCCAATGTTAAGATACATATGAATTTTGACCTTCTGGAACCTATGAAAAATGACTGAAAAGTATTTAAATGAGTACTTAAGTACAGGCTTATTTGTTATGGCAAAAAATGTATTATTAGAAAAAGAGAAGTAAAATTAAAGATAATACAGTTTCTGTTAAGGGGCCTCTGAAATTTGGCTTTCTTATGTTTGGCTGGTGCATGTGGTTGGTGCATAGGGATGAAGTGAGTGAAAATATATTTTTAATTAAATACCTTTTCCATATATATATATATATATATATATATATATATATATATATATATACATATTATCATCAATAGAGTAGCAGATAAATACATTATGGTCCATAATTTATACAAAGCACAAAGCTCATGCTTCCAACAATTTTGTCTGATGCTACAATGAAATCCCCGAGACTGAGAAATTGATCAGAAAAGAGGAGAGGGACGATTTGTCTCCTAATTCTGAAAGCTGGGAAATACAAGATGAAGTAGCCACAGCAGGCAAGGCCTTGAAAAAGCACCCGAGACAACACCTTCCAGAAAGAAGAGGTTCAGAGGCTTCAGTTCCTGGTAGATTGGCCCTATTGCTATGGCCCTATGCTGAAGGAAAACACCGCGTCAGAAGCATGTGCTTCAACAAAGATGCTCATGATAGGGAGCAAAAGGAGGTCTCCAGACACAACAATAATTGTCCCAGGCATTCCTCCAGTGCATTACTTCCTCCATGGAGGCCTGCCACTTCAGGTTTCTGCCTCATTTTAACAGCACTTCTGCTAGGGAAGAAGCCTTAAGAAGACAGCCTTTGAGGGACATACAACATGAAGTGGGCTGGGGACTACTGTCGGTGGAGGGATACAATTGTGGGAGGGCTATGGGGAGCAGAGTGAGATGAAGGATCAATCAACACAAAGTATGTAAGAAAATGCCATAAAGAAACCTTTAACTTTGTGTTCTAACTAAAAAAGGTTAAAAAAGATCCAGACTATAGACAGTCCCTGTACTGCTTAACTCACGATGGGGATAGGGGCAAATAGGCACATTTGAGAGACGAGAGAGAGAGAGAGAGAGAGAGAGAGAGAGAGAGAGAGAGAGAGAGAGAGACAGAGAGAGAGACAGAGAGACAGAGAGAGAGAGACAGAGAGAGACAGAGAGACACAGAGAGACACAGAGAGAGAGACAGAGAGAGACAGAGACAGAGACAGACACAGAGAGACACAGAGAGACACAGAGAGAGAGACACAGAGAGAGAGACAGAGAGAGATTGAGCATGGAGAGTGGTCTTACTTTTCGAACCCAATCTTGTAGTAACTAATACAGTCTTGTGACAAGAGCTGATATAAGAAACGCATTAATCCCTCATGAGAACTCTAGAACCAAAGCACTTTCCACTAGGTCTCACCTCCTAACACTGCCAAATTAAAGAATGAAAGTTTTAACACCTGAGTGTAGGGAGACATGTTCATATCATAGCATTAAAGAAGCACGCACACATGTGTGCTATACATAGGATAACATTTAAAAGGCACAGTAAAAGGTTAATAACTGGAACGATAACATGGATAATCATAGAATAACTATACAGCACTATAACTGTACTACCCCATACACACTAAAATAAAACTCATTTAAAATGTAGAAATCAGGCCAGTATTATGGCCTGTGCCCCTAATATTAGCACTTGGGAGGCAGAGACAGGAGAGCAATGCCAGTTTGAGACCAGCTCAGGCTACGCAGTGAGATCCTGTCTCCAAAAAAGCAATGATAGAAGGTATGTATTATTTCTGTAATTTGCCTTTTAATAGTTTTGAACTGGGGTTGATTGACACTATGTACAATTAAAGCATAAATAAGGGAGACCTGTGCTATGCAGCTGCAAAAAAAAAAATACACAGCAAGCTCCAAGATACAGTCTAAATAAAAAACAAATAAACAAAACAAAACAAACAAAAAACAAACAAGGAAAGCTAGAGATGTTGCATGGTGGCTTGGTATAGTGCTTGTCTACCAGGCATAAGGTCCTGGGTTTGAACCCTAGCAGTGTTAAAAAAAAAAAAAGAAAAAAGACAAGACAAAACACCAAGGAAGCAGAATTCTGTACACATTGCTATGTATAAAAGGATGAGCCTATGTATTTTCATAAATATTCATGAAATAATTGTAATACACACAAGGAACTGGCTAACAATGAAAGACTCTGCACTGTATAGTACATTATATTATTGTGCATCTTTTACATTTTAGGCCCATAAGTATATCATAATCATTGGTCAAAAATAAATATTAAAAGTAAGCACAGCAGTCATGCAAAACAAGAAAAGGAAATGTCAGGGCCCAGTAAGATGCCTTAGCAGTTCAAGGCATTTGTCTCATGAACCTAACATCTGAGTTAGATCCTAGATCCCATGTGAAGGTGGCTAGAGTACATAATACAGATTACAGGCGGTGATGGTGCATGCCTTTAATCCCAGCACTCAGGAGGCAGAGGCAGGTGGATCTCTGTGAGTTCGAGACCAGCCTGGTCTACAGAGTGAGTTCCAGGACAGGCTCCAAAGCTACACAGAGAAACTGGATTACAGCTATGCATTGTCTTAGGTTGTAAAAGTTGATTACCTGGGAAATTCAAGGCAAATAAAGTTGACTGTTACATTGTTCTCTTAAAGCAGATTAAACACACAGTAGGAGAGCAGTCTTAAGTGACTAAAGAAGTTTTATTAACATTATCTGTGAGGGTGAGTTCCAGTAAAGTTCCAGTCTCTTAGAATGTGAGAGATATTTTCATAATATTATATTGCCATAATCCACAAAAATATACAGAATTTTGTTTTATGGTTTGTAATTAGTTCTTTGAGAATTTCACAGTTAATTTTAATCATATTCACACTTCCTATGTCATTTCCTCCTAGATCCTCCTCTCTTCACTACCCAATCAGTGTTGTGTCCTTTTTTTTAACCCACCAAATCGAATTTGTTTTGTTCATATCTTCTTAGATGTGTGACCTTCCTTTAAAGGGTAGTCGACCTACCATGAGCCACACTATTAAAGAAAACTGTCTATCTCCCAGTGGCTATCAGTTTCCTCTCCATGATGGGATTTGATCTGGCTTGAGCTTGCACAGTTCTTGGGCATGCCAACAGCAAATGCTGGCATGGATATGAGTGCTGGTGGGTGGGCAAGGTGTTGTAGCCCCCATGGAAATCAGTGTAGAGGTTCATCCAGAAAACTAGAAATAGATCAACCAAGTAACCTAGCTATACCAACCTCAAGGATATTCCCAAAGATTTCTATGTCTTACTATAGACACACTTGTTCACCCATGTTCATTGCTGGTCTATTCACAATAGCCAGGAAATGGAAGCAGTTGAAACTTCAGCTGATTAGTGGATAAAGAAAATGTGTTATGCTGGGCGGTGGTGGCACATGCCTTTAATCCCAGCACTCAGGAGGCAGAGGCAGGCGGATCTCTGTGAGTTCGAGGCCAACCTGGTCTCCAAAGGGAGTTTCAGGAAAGGCGCAAAGCTACACAGAGAAACCCTGTCTCGAAAAACCAAAAAAAAAAAAAAAAAAAAAGTGTTACATTTCTCAATGGAATGTTATTCAGCTGTTAATAAACACAAAATTATGAAATTCACAGGTAAATGAATGGAACCAGAGACAGTTATTCTAGTCATGGTAACCCAGACTCAGGAAGACAAATGTCCCATGCTTTTTTTCTCATTTGCAGAATTAGTTTTGAATCTTTAAATGTGTGTGTTTCATTCAGAATACTCGCAGAGGTCAGGAAATTAATAAGAGGTCATGTAGGATAGAGTGAATATAGAATAGAGTGACAAAGTGGGGGGATACTAGAAGAGGAGGGGTTAGATGGTGTGGGGGATGGGAAGTAGAGGTAGAGTGGGGGGAGTATGGGGATAATTAAAACCAAGACCTGAAAAAAATCACATTAAAAGCCACTACTGGGGCTTGGCCTGGTGTTTGGCTGTGGATCTCTGCATCTGCTTCCACCAGTTACTGGATGAAGGCTCTATGATGACAGTTAGGGTAGTCACCAATTTGATTACCAGATTAGGTCAGTTCAGGCACCCTCTCGACTATTGCTAGTAGTCTAAGGTGGGGTCATCCTTGTGGATTCCTGGGAAACTGCCCTGGTGCCCTGTTTATCCCTATCCCCGTGATATCTCCCTCTATCATGGTAGCTTCAGAAGTCCAGTGGAAGAGAGAGAAGAGGGATTCTATGAGCAAGAGGCATCAAGACCATGATGAGGAAACCTACAGAGACAACCAAACCAAACTAGTGGGAACTCATGAACTGTGGAGCAAGAGCTGTATTTGAGTGTTTTTCTTCCACCTTCCTGTATGTATACATATGTGTATATACCCAAGAAGGTCAGAAAAGAGAACTGGATTCCTTGAAGCTGAAGTTACAGATGCATGTTAGCCACCATGTGGGTGCTAAGAATCAAACCCAGGCCCACTGCAAGGGCAGCCAATGTTCTTAGTCGCTGAGCCATCTCTCCATCCCCAGTCCACCCCCCCCCCCCCCCAACCCCGCGCGCACTATTCTTCCAGCTTAAAATGTTTTATAAGTTCACTTTCTATCCCATTAAAAATAGTGTAGTTATATTTACTAATTCTCCACTGTTTTTCTGATGTCAAATACTCTGAAATTACAAAAATAAACATTCTGTTCTAGTGGCTAATGGCAGAGCTGTCAGATAAATCAGTTATGATGTGATGTGACAATATTATGATAGATTAAACACAGGTGAGGCTACCTTGTGGGAGGGGTATTTCTCTTCAAACATTAATGGTAAGGGATATGGAAATCAGCCTGTACATGTGGAATAGTATAAATAAGCACAGCATGTCAAAGAAAAGGAAAATAGCTTAACATGCATGATGAGCAGGAATGAGCATAAATGGGTTGTGAAAGATGAGGAAAGAAATGTGGGCAGGCATTTGCTCATTTCTTGTGCTGAAAATAAAAATCATATCCTCTAATGGATAATCTTCCAGATATATTTAGGAAAAAAACAGTCTCTGTGACGCCCTTCATAGAACAAACAAAATACTGATATAGTTAAACTCTTTCATATACACTGGAAATAATTTTCCTTGCAGAAATTATGACTCTATTCTAGATTATCAATATAAAATCACAACCACAAGTGTATTCACATCCAAAACAAGTTGTTGAAGTACAATACACCAAAGAATGTTTCCCCTGTATTGCTGATGGTTGCAGATGGAGACTAGGCCGCATCAAAAGATGGGGACTTAAAAATCTGTATCAGAACAACTGAAAAATGAGACAATTCACATCATTTACTTAATGCTTCCTATAAACTAAATCAACAGCTGTCAACATTTGATTAGAGCTCCATCCAAGTACTTTCCTGTGTACCATAAATCTACATACTTGCTGGGAAGGAGGTTTGACAGTCACTTCTGGATGTGGGAAGCTGAAGGTCTACTTTTCATTTTTGTTTGTTCTTAGACGGGGTCTGTGCAGACCAGGACGGTATCTACCTCACTGTGCTCATGCCCCAGGCTCCCAAGTGCTAGCTAGCATCGCAACAGTGCTTCACCAGCCCAGGCTTCACCCAAGAGTTTTCTGGGGACCTACCACAGTGGCCAGCCCTTTCAGTATTAGAGAACAATAAGTACAGGGAGTTCCAACAGGAAGGACTTCTGCCTCAGAATGATACGTCATAGCAGAGCTGAAGCTTGGAAAACTAGCCATTGTTGCATTGTGCAAAAGGACTATTGTGAAAAAGGACAGGAAGAGAGAAGCTTCTGATGGGACACCTCATGTCAACCACTTGCAGAGCAAAAAAGAGGCCCTGGGACTAGAGGGAGAAGAAAGGAAAATAGGGGAGGGAAAGAGGAAGAAAAAAAGGGAGAGACAGAAGAAAAGAAGGGAGGGAGGAAGGGAAAGAGAGAGGGAGGGAGAGAGAGAGTCAGAGAGAGAGAGGAGAGAGAGAGGAGAGAGAGAGACAGAGAGAGAGACAGAGAGAGAGAGACAGAGAGAGAGAGACAGAGAGAGAGATATTGATTCAAGGAATGAATTGAAATACGAGTCCAGTACACTAGAACCATTCAAACATTCAAATATGCTAGGGCACATGTCTGCCTCGAGTCTGGAACCAAGTCTTAGGTCCAATTGGATTGGCTAATAAGGTCACATAAAAGATTTCAATTTAATCTAACAGTGTGGAAGGTAGATGAGTGGGGCAGGAAAGGAGGCCAGGAGACAATTTGGGGTGCTACAGTTTAGTAAGCCAAGAAAAGGAAGGAGCCAAGGCCTGGGGTTGGTTGCTGACAGGAGGCATGATGAAAAGCAGAAGTAATCGAGAAGCTGTGGGAGAAAGAAGACCATCGGAACTGGACAGCCATCTAAGGTAAGACAGAGAACGGACTTGACAATGACTCTCAGGTCTCTAGCCTCTCTAGTTAGATGCATGGTGAGGCCAATGACTGGGATAAGAAGAGGAAGAAAGCAGAAGGAAAGGAAAGACAGATAACCAAAAAGAAGACCTAAGTTTTGTTTGTTTATTTTTAGAGACAGAGTTCCTCAGTGTAACAGTCCTGGCTATTGTGAAACCCAGTCTGTAGACCAGGCTGGCCTTGCACTCACAGACATCCACCTGCCTCTGCCTCCTGAGTGCTGGGATTAAAGACGTGTAATGGGTACAAAAAAGAAGATCAAATGAAGAGTAGAGAGCATTCTAAGAGGAAGCAACTCTTTAGAGTGAGTGGCCTGTGACTTGAGCAAGGGAATATGTAATAGTAACTGAGCCATATAAATCTCCAATAATGGAATACAGTTGTATTTGGTGGACACAAGGGGACAACCTCAAACTAGGAATGTGAGCAGGACATGTCATAGATAGCCTATAAAATGCTTGGTGAAAAACAAAATCAATCATTTCACAATGCATATAGCATCATGCACACCTGAAATCTGTACAGCTTTTATCAGCCAATCACACTTGGTAAATCTGGCAAATAAAATGGAATAAAGTGTCATAGTGGTACAGAATTCAGGGGTGGAGACTATCCAGAATGGTAGAAAAATAAGTCAGGAGAACAGCAGAGAAGGCACCAAAAAGGAATGCTGAAAAGCATTCAGACAAAACTGTAACTGAGCTAATAGCAGAAGCAGCGGTTTCAATGTTGGGTTGTGGGCAAAAGTCAGGCTTTAGGAGGCTGACGATGAAGAAGGGGGAGCAGGAAGGCTGACTGACTCTTTCTTGAAGTTGATCACACAATAAACCCTTGACTACCTGTCTGAGGTCCCTGAAGTAATCTCCCTCTTGAGCTGGGCCAAACTGATCTTCACAGGCCCTGTGTAAATAGAACTTTCTATAATTACGTGAAGTTGACCTGGGACACAGCCCTGAGAGCCCAAGCATGATCACTTGTCTTAAGAAGCAAAGCCTCTGACTTGACTGATCAAAGTTTATCACTTGCTTTGAAGCTACCTCCTTAGCAGATGTAGTGACAAACTGCTCAGGTCTGGGCCCAGGACAGGATGCAGAGGCGTGGGAGGGGAAGACGGCAGGCACTAACTACACAGACGGCATGCCTAGCAGAGCAGCGCTACTATTTCCTATTTGTCTCTTAAAACAGTTTTGTAGGAATCACCAAAGCAGTTTTATCATGGTTTCTATGTGAGGTCGGGATGTGGGAGAGGGATTTCCACAGCTGTGTTCAGTTTGAAGGCTATCTGATATGACATCACAATAGCCACTCGTACACATTTAATCCTGCACAAAGTGTCACAACCTGAAGTCGCTTGACCACTGCTGTTGTTTTTGCTTTTTTATATAAAGAGTTAGCAATCATTTGAAAAACTCATTTCTTGTCTCTAAAAACCAAAACCAACAGACCAACCAACCAAACAAAAACAATAGGGATAACCACATATTGCATAAGGTGCCTCAAAAGTCTCTTCATTCCCATTTTTACTTCATCTTCACCCAAACCTATGGGCTAAGGAAGACAGGTGGCTGCCATTTATGGAGGAGAATCGGAGCTCTAGAGGAGCAAAGTGAATTCCTGGGGTCTCTAAGGATGTATTGGTACAGCAAGGACTAGAACCCAGGTCACTTAGCCGAAGTTTGTTCTTCTTATCCTTAGACATTCATCAGCATCATGGACTGTAACCATGGAGACAGACAATGTGGCCCAATCAGGCTGAACATTCTCCTTTAGCTTCTTTGCCAAGGTTTGCTCTGAACTCTCCAAACACTGTAGGGTAGTTTGGCCTTTTCTCGAATTCTCTTTCCAGCTACAACTTATTTAAAAAATAGGGAGCTTTTTTTTCACTTGATGACATGTGGTTTTGACTAGCAAAGCTAGCAAGATTTCATTGAGCTTAGACATTAAAGAAACAAAGTCTCAAGAAGCAATTATCTAGCGGCACACTGGGTATGAAATCAATCCATAGTTTTGCTAACATCTGTTCCTTTCCCCTTTACCAGGTTCCAGGTTATATGAGTAAGACTGAAATTGAAATAAGTTTATTACTAGTGGACTCATTTGTCACTTTCCTTGAAACTGGTGAACCTCAAAATTTAGACAGCGATAGGAAAATACTGCCATTGTCTCTTAAGAAGTCTGTGACATTTCAAGGCAAGAATGAATGTATGGAAGAAGAAACTCGTTTCTTCTTTACTAACAAAAGGGAAAGCCTGGAAGTAAATGCTATGTGTGTAGCATTTAAAAAAAAAAAAGGAAAGAAAAGAAAAGAAAAAACCTTTACGTAACTTCTTTTTTTGACTGGGACAGAAGACTACGAAGCACATTTTCCAGGAAGTGTGGGCTGCGACGATTGTGCTCTCTTAACTAATCATGAGTAAGGTGGCCACTTTGACAGTCTTCTCATGCTGCCTCTGCCACCTTCTTGGTTAAAAGACACCATTTCAGTTTTAACCCAGCATGATAGAAACATACAGCCAGCCTTCCCCCCGATCCGTGGCTCCTGGGCTGCCCATGAGCATGAAGATTTTTATGTATTTACTTACTGTTTTTCTCATCACCCAGATGATTGGGTCGGTTCTTTATGCTGTGTATCTTCATAGGAGACTGGATAAGGTAAGGTGACCTACAGCCTTCATGAACTGAATTGGGGATCTTATTGATTTGGGGACTGGTTGATTTAAGTTCTCCCCAAATGATGGAGGACAATAGACTCAATCCTTAAGTGGATTAATAGTCTTGTTGCATAATATTTATTGTCTAGACAGTGGGGGTCTCACATTTTTGCCTCTAAGATCTTGGGATCTGAAGTCAGACAGCCTGGCTTCAAATCATAGTTTGGCTCTTAACTGCTCTGAGATTCTGGGAATGTCACTTTATATTTTTATTTCTCTTTCTACACCAAGGAAATAGAGGTGAAAATGGTACCCATGCCACAGGTCAAATGAGTCTATCCCTGTAAAGCACTTAGAATAGTACCTGACACACAGTGAGTGCTGGACCAGCAGCAGCTATAGTTATTTTCGAAAATTTGCTTCATTAAGTGAACTATTTTTCCCCACAAAGACAACATTTTTTCTTTAAAAATTCGACCCAGACAAAAAGAGCATTGATTTTTTCTGAAATTCCATTGTGTTTTGGATTAGTATAGATGTGTACAATGCCCCCAATTTGCAGATTTAAAAAAAATCAGAATGGTGCTCTCTGTACAATTTTTCAATGTCAACTGCCATTGTAAGCTGCTCTGTGCTCCTCTGAGGTGCTTTATACACTTAAATGGTTTGGTATATAAGAGCAAGAGAGGACAGGGAGGGAACAGACTAGAAAAGGGCAACTTCAGCATTGATCTTGTATCCATGCATTGGTTCACTTCCACTGATGGGCATGTGGGCTGTGTTACAAAATGCCAATCACAAGGGACTAGAAGAAAAGTCATCGAGTAGCTAGTTGTTCCTAAAGTTTGGAAGTGAGGACAATGACTAGGCAACAACTGGATGCCTGTATTTTCTCTGGAATCATCAGCTAGCCTTTCTTGAAACGAGGACCTAAATGAAAGTCATGATGTTCCTATCAATGTAAGGAGAGGTAGAGACAGATAACTAGAGTGGAGACTATCTGCTTGCCTACTCAAACTGGATTTCACTGCTGAGCAAAGAGACAGGGTCTGGGTCTGAATGTTTGCTTATTTGGTGGGCTCTGTCAAATTCCTGTATATAGACATTGAGGGTAATGGAGAAATTATAACTCATGTAGACCCAAACACACGATAGCCTTTAAGTAAACCCTTAATGACAGGCAAAGCCATTGGCAAACTACACCTTATTTTTCTGTTTTGTTTTTGTTTGGTTGATTTGGGATTTTTTTTTCTTTTTGAGACAGAGTCTCATAATGTATCCCTGAATAAATGGGAACTGACCATAGATAAGCGAGACTGACCTTTAACTCACAGCAACACTCCTGCCTCAGCTTAGCAAGTTCAGGGACTGCAGCCATCTTCCACTATGCCTGTATTGGTTCTCATTTTGAAAGTTAAGAATCTACACTAAAGACAAAAACGTGGTGTGGGATTAGTTGACAGCACAAGTTAATAGCATACATTTAATTACTCCAATATTGGAAAAGTAAATATCTCATTCACTTTGGGGCTGAGAGATAATTTCTTTAAAATTGCATAATGCTTTCTACAAATATTAAAGAAAGGAGAGATGTAATTATAAATCCACATTACGATTGAACGAACGCCTTTATAAAGGCCCATGTTGTGAACACTGCCATGAAGTAGGCAAACTAGCTCAGCATCAAACTACTTTATTGCTGAGGAGAAATATGGCAATTATAGGATATTGCTGTGGTGGTACATTGAAAAACATAGACACTTTGTGATGCAAGATTGCCAGATTAGCTGTGATTTCTATCCAGAGCCATAGAGAACATGACATCTGAATCACTGGCTTTTTTAGGTGGTTAAATGGCAAGCATCAAACAGCAATAATCAAACATAATAACTTATAATACTCTCCATTTACGCTCTCAAAGTCCTCCTCTCTTCAGTGCTATGGAAGTGAATGTGGGTGCAGACATCGTTAGCTACATTCTTCTTCACTATGACACTTCTCATAAGCCTATTATTTCAAAACAGGTAGAAGAGGAAGCAAGCCTTCATGAAGATTTTGTATTCATAAAAAAGCTACAGAGATGCATGAAAGGAGAAGAATCCTTATCCTTGCTGAACTGTGAGGAGGTGAGAAGGCGATATGAAAACCCTGTCAAGGTAAGGTGTTTACTCAGTTCCTGACAGATTTCACTGAGAAGTTTTAGTACATTTCCTAGTTGTGCAAACTGAATTCTGACCCTGGAAAGTTTTCAAACTGTTAGCAAGAGTGGTGGTCACACCTTCAATCCTAGCGCTCTAGAGGCCAAAGCAGAATGACAGACAGCCATGAATTCCAGGCCAGTTTGTTCTACAGAGTGAGACATCAAAATGTGTTGTATATAAATACACACATGTACATACACACACTCACACACACACACACACACACACACACACACACACACATATAGGTGGGTGTAGAAATGGATACATACAAAAAGCACAAATGAAGACAAAGCCTTAGGATAAAATGAAAATAAAAGTTGTACATGTGCACATTACTGCAATAGAAAAGGGTTTTTCTAAAGAACATACATACTCTCATGCACAGCAACACATGACTCATCAGTACACACATGCTATCGCCACACAATAGTTATGCAATACATACAGTTGGAATTTTGTATTTCTGTATTTTTCCATTCAACCTTTAATATCTTCACATTGTGAAACTAGAGTCTGATCTCTATTTCTTAGTTAAAGTAATAATGATTATCTGGTGCCAAGTTGGCAGGCCATAAGGGAAGAGATTGCCTGTCCTAACAGCACTTGGAACCCCTGAAGTCTTCAGTGCTTACCCAGTGATGGGAGGGATTTCAGGTACTGGGATAGTGTGGTCTTCCCTCTACTGCACGGGAAGAAGTGGATGCCCATTCTCAGTGCCGCTCACAGTAGAGTCCTTGTAACAGTACTCGATCAGGAAGCCCTTTCACTCTCAAGATTTGAAGCTTTCTAAACATTCCAGCTGTCATCCAGCTTCCGAGTAACTGAGTATCTAAAACAAAACTTTCCAGAATTTTTCCATTTATTTGTGCATCACAAACATGAGTTTAAGTTGCTCTTTTTTCCTGAAACAGAACCTTGAAAACTCTCCCTGCCCATTTCCCTTCAGAACACTGATCCTAGTACCTGTGGCCATCCATTGGCTAATTTAGGGGTTATTCTAGAAGACAGTACTCACTGCAAGTTGAGGGAAGCTCTGTGCCAGGTGGGTGGTCATCTGAACAAACCAACAGAAATTAATTCTTATGTGAAGATAATGTATAATTAAACAACAGAGTAAAGAGCGTAAGATCTTACTTCATTTGTAAATTGAACACATGGGAGTCAGAGAACAACTTGCGAGACTTGATTCTTTCCTTCCACTACATGAGTCCTGTGGATCCAACTCAGACCCTCACGCTTGGCAGCTGGGGCTCTTCCCCACTGAACCACATCACTGTCCTTTTCAGATCTTATTTATGAACTTAATATGTACTGTCAACAAGGTGGGATTTAATCCAGTGAAGACTCTAAAAGCTTATTCCTAGGCCACTTACTGGGATCAGAATATAGTTCAAATCTGTCACTGGCTTTTAAGTTCTTTATATTAAATTAGACTTTATTTAGATTTTCGAGACAATCTTGTATAGCCTAGGCTTGTCTTGAACTTGCTATGTAGCTGAACACTTGCACTCCTGATCCTCCTGTTTCTAACCACAGGCATGTATCACTGCGTCCAGTTTAATCTAGGTTTTATTGTTTCCATTCTCTATAATGCCTAATTGCTTTTCAAGTTAATTTTTTAATTACACAAGGTTGTAATGTACCTTGTATTAACACCTGTATTCCAGAATCTGGGATTTAGATAAAACCCCTAACATTTTATTTGCAATATTGGTGAGTTCAGGAAATGTCTTAGGTTTGCCTTGCAGGGTGCTGGGCATAATGCAAGGTACTGGGAGGTGTTTCTAATTTTAATTTGTATAAAGTTGTGTTAGAGATGATGGTTGATAATCCCAAATGGCATAACGATTATGTTTTGCTGAAGAGTCTTCCATCTTTCTGAGCTCATTTCTATTGTGTGACAGAATAAGGGTGAGACTCTCTCTTAGGACACTCCCAGTTCTGGCCTTCTCTTGCTGTGTGACCAGTCTTCAATTTTCTTGAATGGCAGTGAAAGTGGTTTTTCTCATTTTTCCTTCTTGCAGAGAGCTTTCACAGGTGACCTACCAATTACCTTTGTCCTCATTCAGGTCTGATGTGGAAAGCTTCCAGAACCATCTACCCAGGATAGGAGTAAGGAAAAGAGCCGGTTCTGTTTGTATGGGGGGAAAAAATTAGAACTTTTTAAGCATATCGGCCAAGGCCCTAGTAACATATTGTAGACCTGTTGGGGATGCTTCTTGCATCTATTGTAGCAGCTACAGAGGCCTAGGCAATGCCATCTTTGGATATAAAAAAGCTGAATGCAAAGTTTTCCAGTCAGTTAATCCTCTTGTATCAACTGACGCCCTTTTAGACCACCGTTTCACTAAAGGTCTCACTCAGAAACAGTATTTGGAACTGTTTAGCCCAGCAAGTCAACTATAGACTAAATCTAGATTAGCTCTGTGTTTTCTTAGCCAATGTTAGCGGGCTTTGGATCATGATTCG
Source organism: Onychomys torridus (assembly GCF_903995425.1). Classification (NCBI taxonomy): domain Eukaryota; kingdom Metazoa; phylum Chordata; class Mammalia; order Rodentia; family Cricetidae; genus Onychomys; species Onychomys torridus. The sequence goes on from NC_050466.1 coordinate 35,824,797, forward strand.
GCTAGCCCAAAGTAACCCTAAAGTCACAGGGCCTGATGAGATCCTAGAAATAATCAGATGCAATTCTCAGTTATTAGAATTTCAGTCTTCTCTCTACCATCTTTACAAAGTGGTCACCCAATTTTCATTTAAATACCTCTCATGATAAAGAGCTCACTAACTTCAGAGACAAATATCACAGAGCTCTCACCTTGGGAGGGAGATGCGAGTCAGGCTCACATTAGGGCAAGTGGAGGTACCACTTTGAACAGCATAATTGCACATAAAAATCTACTTTGCTTCCTGTCTAGAATGGTCAGTCTCATGGTTACCTGTCTACCAATGTCTGAGGTGCCTTTGATGGGATCAAACCATTCCCATTTTAGGTTAAAGGTACTATATCCATAGCTGCCACTGTAGAGCTTCCACTGAGAGCCAAATCATTGATGTGAGATTTTCCTGAAATTTGACTTTAAAAAGCCTTTCAGTTTAAGTGAAGAGTGAACCCAATAAATGAATAAACAAACAAACAAACAAACAAACAAACAAACAAACAAACAAAACCTCTGGGGAGTGTAGCTGGGGGAAGTTCACAAAAAGGCAGGACTGGGTGCACAAAAGACAAACTCTGCTGACTTCACATTTTCGTCTGGGCCAGGCCCCAGGACCGCAACGACTTAGCCTAAAAGTAGTATCTTAACTTCAATCATCACACTTCAGTGTTTGAAAACACACCAAACTGTCATTTGTTTACTTGTTGGCTCATAGACATTTTCCTGTTGCCACATTGTTGTAGTGCCCCACTGCAGCTCAAATGGAAAGTTGATCTGTGTAGCCCATGTGAATATTTCAAGGCTCAGATTCTCCTTTGGGACTCGGTGCCTTATGCCCTCACATCTGGCGGCCAAGCTGAACATATAGCTAAAATAGTGGAGAGTAGCGACACAAACACCTTCTTGGGGTGAGGACTATGAAGGAAGGGCCCTGCAGACATTAGGTTCCGGAAATGTCAAGGAGTACAGGACTATCAGATGTGGAAACGCTACAGTTTTCTTTCCCCTCGTGTTCAGAATAGAGTTATGAAACAGACTGAGCCAGGTCTATGAATGTGATTGTACTTTCTGTACTTCATTTAATCCTCAGACCCTCTAGATAACCTCATACTTGCCAGGCTTTTCATTCAGTCTCCTTAAAATGGCAGCAATAGCTTTTATCATCTCTCAATCTATGTAGAAGGAAGTCTGTGTTAGCTTCCTTAAGTATATCTGGCACTTTTTCACCTTATAAGTAAAAGAAATCTTTAAGTGTTGCATTTAGCTAGTTATTGTGGTACATGCCTGTAACCAGCATTTGGGAGGTAGAGACAAGAGGATCAGGAATTCAAGGTCACTCCCAGCTTCTTAACAAGTCAAGGTTAGCCTAGGCTGTATGATAACCTGTCTTAAAAACACAAAACAATATACATGGAATTTAAAAAATTAAAAATCTTAAAAGAAAAACAAGAAACTACATGTTTTGAACACCATTGTCAGCATTAAGAGATGGCCTATATTTTCCAAATGTTGATTGTTCTAAATAAGTACAGGCCATACAGGATAGCTATCCATAAAAGCACATTCAAAGTGAAAATCTGGATTTCTCTCCCATGATCATATTCAAATCTTTTCCTATAAGACTTCAAAGCAATTTTATTCAAACAGAATGAAGGGTGTGGGCCCTTCATTGTGTTTAATAATATTCTGTATGCCAGTTCCCATTTTGAATTATTGCCCCATTCAGCATTGTTTATCAATATCTGTCAAAGGCAGGGAAGCCAAGGTCATAGAAAGGGTCAGAATCACAACCTCTGGTCTGGGCAAAGCATGGTAATGGAGATAATAAGGCCTGGATTTTGCTTCCAGAGTCTCCCCTGAGTTTTCTGGGCTGTCAGCTCATCTGTCAGAGCCAGGGACTCCCAATCACTATGATGGAGTTAACGACAGCATCTTAGTCTGTATTATAATCCTCACCAGGTGCAGACAACACAGTACTGACAGTTGCCAAATGAATGAGACCTTGAAAACCCTAAAGCAGAGCTTCTCTCAACTGATCTTTTGTAATGGTTCTTCTTTTAGGATATAATGTTAAACAAAGAAGAGAAAAAAGAAAACATCTACGAAATGCAAAAAGGTATGTTGCTATTTACCAATTTCCATAAATGCTTAAAGGATAAAAAGAAACTTTAGTTTGTCCATATGAAACAGGGAACATTTAGCCCTGGAAATAAAAGAAGGTACTATTTGTCAAATTGGTACCTTCTCGGGCCTTAGTGATACAGAAAGGCTTTTTATGTTCACATTGATGAGGCTATCTATGTTCCTGTAACATTGACAATTTCAAATATGAAGGAACCCCACATCCAATACATTTATCCAAGCAATCAAACAATCTAGCTCTACTTTCAGAGCACCAGATGACAAGAAAGTCATCATTTGGTAAAAAGTGGCATTCATCATTCAATGATAACTATTTTGTGGGAGGACAGTACCCAGTGGGATTCTGGGATCAATAAATACAATACTACATTCTAATCTTTGCCCTGTTCTTGAAGTGAGAGTGTCCTGGACATCTAAGGGTCAGAAAGGGACCTTGATGGCTCTCAAATCCAGTACACTCCTGAGAATATGAATCCCCTTTAAAAGCATCACTGAGCATATGACCTTTGCTCAGACATGTCTAGAGACAGAACATCTTATACTTAATAAGACAACCTGGTCTATCTTTGAATAGCTCTAATAATAATATTAAGGTCAACATCTACTCAAAAAAGTCTTACCTCAAATTGTGTTCTTGGAATGTCTACTTATTGAACACTTCTGTTCTTTGAGGCTATACTAAGCAAAGAATGGTTCTTTCCCTATATAGCAGCTGTCTGGTTACTAAAGACAGCAACTATGACCCTCAGTTTCCATTGAACTTTTTATTATCTAGGCTAAACATGCCCAGCACCTTCCACTGCTCCCTTTATGATCCTTTCCAGGTTCTTTCCTCTCCCAATTATTTCCTTTTCTGAACACAACTCTTTCCAGTTTCTGTTAGAATATAGCATCCCCCAAACCAGTGATCTGTGGAGTGACTTGAGTAGCAGAAAGGGGAAGGGGTGCTGTTGCAGAAACTATTACATTGCAAAGTTATTGAACACAATGCTATAGCTACACAAATCTAATGCACATGAAGAAATGTATACATATAAAGGTATAGATACAATTTTCTTAGGCGAAGAGAGTGCTCAGAACCTGTCTTACTCAGTGGTCTGATGCCAAAGGCTCAGCTATCTGATTTTCCTGAAGCTTTCATCCTCACAGTGACTGCAAGACATGTTCAGCGATGCTGTGTTATTTGCTAACTGCAATGTGATTTTAAGGAAAAGCCCCTGTGGAGGTTTGTCTTCAGACAAATCATAAATTTGACCAAATTGGTCTTTCAGATTATACGTGGTTTTATCACCAAAACATCCTTCATAATATACCTACAAAATTCTCAGCACTGGGCTCGTAACTGGAAAGAAAGCACCTATGGTTTCTATACTTAGGATATGAGCACTTTTAATTGGGAAGCAAGGCTCTTGCAAGAGAAAGAGATAGTTTGGCCAGTCATTTGACCCAATCAGACATGGTAATCATATTACCTGCTCAGGGCCCGGGCACAGCTTTGGTACTCACTACCACTCCAGTGTATGGCAGTTGTTCTTAAAAACAAGACTCAAGGCAGATTTGATGTAACATGTTTTAGCCAGTCAGTATCCATCTGTGTTGGGAGGAACTGAGTACTTAATATCAGCAGAAAGGACCAATAGAAACAGCCAAGACAATTTTTCAAGGATTAGAAATCACCTTTTCCTTCAATGGAAAGTATTACTTACTGGCCAGTTTTCCTTCCTTTAAGGTAAACTACTCTAGCACAGTCACTGTTATGCATTAACTCCATGAGCAGTTATCTATTTCTTTGGCCTGACAGTGTGCTTTTGGTTTGATTTCAGGTGATGAGGATCCTCAAATTGCAGTACATGTTGTAAGTGAGGCCAACAGTAAAACAGCATCCGGTAAGTCGCATAGCATCTGAGGGAAAGCCACCCAAGTGTGGGAGTATGTGTGTATATTTGTGTGCGTGTGTGTGTGTGTGTGTGTGTGTGTGTGTTATTCCAAAGCTATGCAGCCTAATCATGAGATACTTCTCTTTCTCCAGGGACCAATTTACAAACCTACCCATGTAACTCTCCAACACTGTCCTTTGTTATCAAAATCAGCTCAAATGCACAGATGGGACTTAGAGCGACAAAAGGAGATGGGAAGGAGTCCCGATGTTCTCATTATGTTTTTGCTCAGTGGCTGACTCTAAATGATGAATGACTGGGTGGAGGAACCATTATTTTGCAAACATAAAAAGAGATGGCAGGTAGTGACCTCTTCACTGGGAACATCTCTCCTCCTAAGACCTCTTTACTGTGTATAAATGGGTCTCAGGAGGTCTTTTTTGTCATCTGTCAATCCCTGTGTGATTAACCCCAGTCTCAGTAGGGCTGATCTCAGAGAAATTAAAGGTAAAATCATTTTGTAATGATCAATAGGCGCCAAGATGTTAGATTTTTTTCAATGAAGTAACAACAGATGGCATACTCTGATCTTTTCAACACTGAATGCTTTTATTTCCTTATATATCCTAGCCTTATTCTAGCCTGTATTTTTCCCCCAAATCTCTATCTTGTGGTGGCTGATGCTGTAAAATGTGTCACATCTATAGATTGGTGGAAACATGTATGCTAGCATAAATTTCCCCGTGTATATAATGGCAAGAGCATCAGAGCAGCATTTGAAAGCTTCAGCAGAGTGCTTTACAATGGAGTTCTAAATCACATGTGTGCATTTGTACCTGTGTGTGTGTGTGTGTGTGTGTGTGTGTGTGTGTAAGAGACAAAGATAGAAACACAGAAAAACAAAGGAAGACTCTATCTTGTGTCTGAGGTGATTTAAGCACCTCAGTGGGTATGACACACAGGCACATGCATGATATTGTGGCTCACGGCATAGAAGTAAGAATCCTGGTTAGGCAGTTGGTGAACATTAGGGTTCAAGAGCCATGAACAACTTACTAATTGAATTTAGACAAATCCCATTCATCCTGTGGCAGTTTTCTTTCTCACATACTTCGCAGGGTAGTTTTGAATATCCAATCAACTAATGTGGAAGAAGAGTTACATTTCTCAAGCTATGCCACACCAGCATAAGGTGGCAGCACTTAGCTCACTTCACTGTGACAGCCAGAGAGCCACATAAAGTCCTTCATGAAGACCAGTTGTTCCTATAATATTTATTAATTTTGTCATCTAACATTCTCTAAAAATATGCTTATAGGAAAACACCACAATTATTGCCATGGCCAGTGAAGCCATTCACATGATATATTCACTTTTGTATTAGATTACAGCAGCAGAGAAACCGCTCAGAATCACTTCCTACTGATCTTTGTTAAGTTGTACCTAAATATTTTGGCACTGGGATATATTCAGTGGAATTTTGAATTGGCACTGCTCGTGAAATACCTCACAGTCTATATCACAGTAGGTCTGTACAGCACAGAGTAGGAAAGAAAGTGCAGAGAACTGCAGCTCCATTCTCATTCTTTCCTGGACATGATGCTACAAACTCGACCTACATGCCCTAGTAAAAACTAAACTGAAGCAAAGAATTAACAAAGTGAAAAGGCAGTGCCTAGTGGCACACATCTGTAATCTCAGTGCTAGGGATGGAAGCAAAAAGCTTAGATGTTTAAGATCATCCTAGCCTACAAAGTAAATTCCAGGCCAGCCTGAGCTACATGAAATCCTGTCCCCCCAAAGGGGAAGAAACTCAGGAGACAGAGGTAGGAATATCTCTATGAGTTCTATGCTAGCCTGGTCTGCATAGCAAGTTGCAGGCCAACAAAGGATAGGTAGTGAGACCCTGTCTTGGCAAAGAAAAAATGTAAGGGGGGGAACCTAATTCATTGAACAGAAGCGAATCTGCTAATTTTTTTCAGAATCAAATGGTCTAAAAGTGAAAACACCATAAAACAAACACCCTTTATGGAGTTGGGGTACCCGGAAATATCAGGCATGATGAGATGCCTTCCTATGCAAAAAAAGTAGTCTGAACAAGAAGCATCTTATGCCCTAGTTGGTGTAAGACCACCAAATTAAATATTTAGAAAATATCAAGAAAGCAAATATACCAATACTTTTACCTCCCCCTACCTCCCACCCCTCACCTCCATCAAACTTAGCTTTCTGTGGAAGCTGAGATTTTAAATCCTGTACACACATGACTTTGAACCCACTCAACATCTCAGCAGAGAAAATGGCACACTGTTGGTGGGGACTCTGCCGTAGCCACAAGAATATGGGGACTTTCAAGTCGGTGGCACCCACTACAATGAGATCAAAACACAGTTAAATGAGTACATGGTTTATTTTCATGCTTCCTTACCTATTTTAGGCTTGGTCGTGGGAGGCAGTTCAGGTTTGCAACAGCATAAGGTAGGAGGAAGAAATAGGGTCTTGTCTCTGAGCTGTCACTAATCTAGGTAGACTGACAACTCTTTGTAGAATTCATGATAAGCTAAATATTCACACATTAGCAAGAGTTTTATGCCATGCATAATTCTGAAATCATTTGCACTTCATTTTAAAAGCATTTATCCACTCATTTATGTTTGCATATGCATGCCTGTGTGAATGTATACAGAAGTGAAGGGTAGTGGGAGCACACAAAGGTCAGAAGAGGGCACCCTTGTCTCATCGCTATCCACCTATTCTCCTGAAGCAGGGGCTTTCCTTAAACCTGAGACTCATGCTTTCTCATGTAGGGTGGATACCAGCATGTCCCTGTGATCTTCTCTACACTCCATCTCTCCAGTACCTTTTGTTTTGTTTTGAGACAGGTTCTCACTTAGCCCATGTGGGTCTCAAAGTCATTATGTAGCCAAAGATGACATTGACCTTGAGCTTGAGATTCCCTGCCCAGTGTCTGGGAATTCTAGATGCTCATCAGCATGCCTGGCTGATCATTTGCACTTTCTTAAATTCAAGGGCAATTGGCTCAGAGAACTCTAAAGAGAGAAAACTTGCTGTTACCTGCTACTTTCTTGAACTTTCAAGTCTCTGAAATACGCTTTCATATTGTCCCTGCTCTGTTGCCGAGGAGCTTAGGCTTGGGGAGATCAAGTGACTTGCCCAAGCTTGAAAACCAAGGTTGGAAGCTGACACTAGCTCTGAAGCCCGTGTAAACTTGGTATCTATTCTTTACCATGCCTCTGATGGCCATAACGTACCTGGAGAATTCATTCTCACATAAAGTCAGCATCAACCTTAAACTTTATTTCCTGTTGGAAAAATATATGGCATGCTATGCTTATGCTCACCAGGGATTTCTCTCTCTTTGTTACAGTTCTAGAGTGGGCCAAGAAAGGATATTATACCATGAAAAACAACTTGGTAATGCTCGAAAATGGGAAACAGCTGACCATTAAAAGACAAGGACTCTATTATGTCTACACCCAAGTCACCTTCTGTTCTAATCAGGAACCTTCAAGTAAAGATCCATTTTTAGTCAGTCTCTGTCTGAAGTCCACCAGTGGATCCGAGAGAATCTTACTCAGGGCGGCAAATACCCACAGTTCCTCCAAACCCTGCGGCCAACAGTCAGTTCACTTGGGAGGAGTATTTGAATTACAAGAAGATTCTTCTTTGTTTGTCAACGTGACTGATGCAAGCCAAGTGATCCATGGAATCGGCTTCACATCTTTCGGCTTGCTCAAACTCTGAACAGTGTGCTGCCCTAGGCTGCAGCAAGGCTGCTGCTGGCAGTCTTTCCTATACAGCAAATCAGTTAGGACCCGCCCCTGTTGAACTGCCTATTTATAACCCTTGGACCCTCCTCACGGAGAACTATTTATTATGTACCCCAAGGCACATAGAGCTGAAATAAGAGAATTGCAGGGCAGGCAAAATCCTAACGGACCCTGCTCCCTAAGAGCTTATATTCTGAGACAGCAACTCTACTGATGTATCCAACGAGAGAGCCCTAGAAAAAGACAAAGCCACAATGCACAGATGATAGAGCTCGGATGAAACAGTAGATAATTGACCAAGCTCAGTTGTGCTGATTTATGAGTGTGTCTTTCAGTGGGCAGTGCACTTGACTTACCAGGAAAGATGCAGAAGGGCAAGTGTGAGCCTTAGCTCACAATCTGTTATGGTTGACTTGGGGTCCCTATGGCCCCAATAGGCCAGTTTCTAAACTCTCCCAAGGAGAACTGAGAAACTCTGCCTCCACCTTCCCCCCAATAACCAACACTCAGTCTTTCAATCTCTCCAATCCCACCCCCCTCTCTCTCTCTCTCTCTCTCTCTCTCTCTCTCACACACACACACACACACACACACACACACACACACACACACACACCACATATAGAGTCATGCTGTTGCTGACTGGTTCTCTTATTAGCTACCCTGTTCCTGTCTATAGGACTGTCAGGGCAGGGTAGACAACAGCTCCTGGCCTGCCCATTCCTCCTCATGGAATGACAGTATTTAATGGAATCTGTTGTAGCTCCCTGCAGTCTTCATTGTTTCTGTAGTGAACTTAATGATTATGTTGTTATTTATTTTTTGAATAATAAAGAGCCTTTACCATTATTTTTGTTGGTTAGTACTTACAGCTCTCAGCCAAGTCGGGGGCAGGGAGGAAGTATTTGGAGGGAGTTTTGCCAACTCTTTTTGCTGTTACCATAAACTTAGTTCTCAAGCTGAGCACACAGCAAACTCTCTTAGTGACAGCATATTCTCTGGAAGTCTGCCATCATAGCCTTCAATAGATGACATGGAATCCTGGTCGGTGAAAAGCAATCTGGGCCTCTAATTCCAACTTGCTCTGTGAAGGTTGCAAGAGATTGACATTTTAAAAATTGATCCCAGCTAAGAGAGACTGGAGAGAGAGCCTTAATTGAGAAGCAATAGCAAATCTTTTTAGCAACTGTTTAGGTGGCTCTAAGCAAGAGGAAATGGAGCTGGAGCATCATGAGGGTGATTATTGGCCCTCGAGCCTTCCCACTGAAATCAACAGAATCATTTCTTGACACCTCCAACTGTGGTGGAAGAAATGAGTATGTAAGAAACTCAGTTTAACTGGTGGGATAGTTGCTTAAGGGAAACACATTCATAAAAAAACTACTACTGTAGAAATAAAGGGGGGAAGGAGAAAGTGTCTTTCCTCATGTCCTTGCTCTTCAATAGAGTGGATGGCACAGTTGCATCTTGACTGGAGCTCTTGCATTATGAAAACCCACTGTAAAGCTGAAATCATGCTGGACAAGCTTGTGTGTCTGCACACATCCCCCAACAAAAGACCTTTGGTATGAACAAGAATGATCTTTGTGCATTTAGGAACTCACTAGAAATTATGTGCACCATGTGTTTGTGCCTTCCAGAAAGGAGCAAAGATTCTTCTACTGTTTTAACTGCTGGGCTCAAATCTATGAAGATCTTCCTGCCTCCAATTCTCATTCTCCTGGGATAGCAGGAGTGAGTCACTGTACTCAGGTCATAGCTTGAGTAATTTCCCTACACCTCAGCAGTGGGCTCAGGCCCATAGATTCTATGCCTACAGGTGGAACTCCCGACCTTGTCGCCTGTGTGATGGACTCTTCTCTCAGTGTTTCTCATTCCACTGAATGCCATCTTCCTCACCCTATTTAACAAACCAGAACCCTGACTTTACCAAGGATCCTCATGCCTCCACCTCCTAGGTGTTGAGATTATAAACCTGTGTCACCATGCCTGGTTTGTTCAGTACTAAGTGTTAAACCCAAGCCTTCATGCATGCCAGGCAAGCCAGCAGTCTACCCACTGAGCCAAAGTGCCGGCTTTATAAACATGTCACTTCTACATTCTGTGGGAATGGTGGGGCAGGAATAATTGAAATAATCATTTTTTCTAAATAAACAGAAAATGAACAAAGTATAAAATACTGCTGTCTTTGCTATTAGATAGGAAGCAAGTAACCACAAAATGCAAATGTGTGATGTGACATGCTTTCAGCACAGAAACACCTTGCTTGGAGGGAAGCAGCTGTAGACGCTTATGTAGCAGGCTTTTTCTTTTAGGCCACCAGCCAGCTCCCAATTCATGACACACAGACTCGTTATTAGTTATAAATGCTTGCCCTAGATTAGGCTCATTTCTGGCTAGCTTTTTCAACATAACATGTTTCTCTTTATTTACTATTTATTTATTTATTTATTCATTCATTCACTCATCCATTTATTTATTTATTTATTTATTTATTTATTTATTTATTTATTTATTTATTTATTTATTCTCTTTCTGCCAGCCACACCTAGCCTTTCTCTGCCCAGCTATTGACTGTTAAGCTCTTTATTAGACCAATCAGGTGCCTTAGGCAGGGAAGGTGAAACAGATGCAACATATCTTTACATAATTAAACACACACCCTGACATCATTAAACAAATGCAGCATAAACAACACACTTTTACACAGTTAAAGTAATAGTCCACAGCATAAACAGAAGTAACTCATCTTTACATAGTTAAAATGATATTCTACCCCACTCCTTGGCTTCCATTGGGAATATTTTGCAGTGTATTCAACTATCACCACAGGACCAGATCCATTATGTTGAGAGCTGCTCTCCCTTAGGACTTCAAAGTGGGAAGGCACCTGGAACTAATACAACTGTTACTCTGTTCTTTCTGTAGTACTGTGGTTAACTCTGGAGCTAGTCAGATAGAATTTTAATCCAGGCTCCACAATTTATTGGATTTCTAACTGTGGACAAATCATTTAACCTCTGGGTCACAGTGTCCACATCTGGAAAGTGGGGACAGTGAGAATATTGTTTTTTTTTTTTCAGGGTTGATGATGACTCGACAAGAGAGGCAGCAGAGAGCCCCAGCAGACTCTTCTCCCTCAGACTGATCATCAAATGAAGCACACTGTGAAAGTCACATCAGTGGTCTGCATCCAGCATTGCAAGTGGATGGTGGCACATCCAAAAGTAGTTGACATGTCTACACTCAAGGATCCTACTTGGCAGCGCTGCCATACTGAGAAGCCTTACCCATGAAGTGGAAGAATGAAGACACTGAGTGTGGAGTGAAGTGAAAGAAAAAATACAGAAAGGAAAAAAAGATAGTGGGAGAAAGATTTCTGGGAGGGAGAGAGGAAGAAGGGAGAAGAGATGAAGGGAAAGGGGGAGAAAGAGGAGAGAGAAAACACAAGGGGCCATGTGTAGCAATTGTACATCTGTGAATCTGTACTCTAGCATTACGGTGGCTGAGACAGAAAAGTAGCAAGTTGAAGACCAGCTTTAGGCTACATTCGAGTTATCAGAGACCAGTTTGAGCTACGTAATATCATCTTTAAAAAACTTGACACTTTTGGGTTTTGAAAAGCAGTTCCTTAGATTTGACAATTAAGAGTTCACTGCTTCACTGGAGATGTGGCTCATTCACAAAATGTTTGGATATCATGCATGAGGTGCTATGGGATGTTCTGTATGTCAAATGTGTTGCTCTGATTGATTAAAATAAAACACTGATTGGCCAGTAGCAAGGCAGGAAGTATAAGTGGGACAAGCAGAGAAGAGAATTCTGGGAAGCGGAAGGCAGAGGCAGAGAGATACTGCCAGCCACGGCCATGACAAGCTAGATGTAAGGTACTGGTGAGCTACGAGCCACGTGGCAACTTATAGACTAATAGAAATGGGTTAATTTAAGATGTAAGAACTAGATAGCAAGAAGCCTGCCATGGCCATACAGTTTGTAAACAATGTAAGTTTCTGTGTGTTTTCTTGGTTGGTACTGAGCGTCTATGGGCCTGGCAGGTGAGAGAGATTTGTCCTGACTGTGGGCCAGGCAGGAAAACTCTAGCTACAAATCAATGAGGTCCTGTGTTCAATACCCAGTACCCCATAAAAGCTGGCATGATAACACATGCCTGTAATCCAAGAACTCAGAGGTAGAGGCAGGAGAATTAGAACTTCAAGGTCATCCTGAGCCACATAGTACATTTGAGGCCAGCTGGAAATACAAAAGACCCTGTCTCCAAACAACTAATGAAATGGAGCTCATTGAGGACTTCACAGGGGTTGACAGCTGATGTAGAAGCAGCATTTAAATGGGTACAAAGAGCAGAAGAGGAAATGTGGTAGACAGAGCACAAATCCAAGAGGTAAACCAGAATATAGACTCAAATCACCTCCACCATGTACTACCACGTAATTCAACATCTCTGAACTTTATTCATCTGTAAGATTGAGATAGCAGCAAGAAAGTCCTGATAGGGTCTTTTGGGGTTTGCACAAACCTAAATATGTGAACCATGTAATACAGTGCTTAGTATGTGGGAGGCACAGTTAAATGTAACTGTTCAAAGCAAGAAAGAACCAGTCAGGCAGCTGAAGCAGAAAGTGAATTTGGTATCTACAAAAATGTGGGGTCATAGAAGTGAGAGGCAGTTCGAATCTGGTGAACTAATGACTTCATAGTCATTCCATGGCGGTTGTGACCCAAATGTTAGGAAACTGCTACTACAACCATGGTCTGGCACTGTTACTGCTACAGTGTCACCCACAAAAATTGAGCAGAGACACTGCAATGGAGACTACAGACACCAGAGTATGTTGGGAACTTCCTGCAGACCACCAGAAGACAGACTTCGTCTAAATTATACACCCCCATCTTCTTAGCATAACTGGACATGTATGTGAACCCTCATTGTATCCAAAACCCTTGCTGCAAGACTTTGGAAAATACGTTTACCCTTCTGTTTCAGGAGAAACACGAGGATAAGAACAGACAGTGTGGAGCAGCAAACAATACCCAGTTCAATCTATCGCCTCTCTTCCCTCCCTCTGTGTGTAGAGGGCATAGGTCAACATCAGGTATCATTGCACAGAACTTATCCGCCTTTTGGATTTTTTAAACTTTATTATGATGAAGGATGCATATTTATGATGGGTAGGGCGTGCACATGCAGCATCACATGTATGGAGAGGTCAGAGGACAACTTTGTGCAGTCGCTTCTCTTCTTCCACCTTTATGTGTTCCAGGGATTGAACTCACATCACTAAGCTTTCACGGCAGGCACCTTTACTCGCTTTGCCATCTCACCAGCCCCACTTAGTTTTAGAGATAGTCTCTCATTGGCCTGGAACTCAGTGACCAGGCTAGGCTTGCTGGCCAGTGAGCCTCAAGAATCTACATGTCTTTGCCATTTCAGTTCTGTGGCTATAGGTGCGTGCCACCACACCACCACTTTTACATGCATTCTGGTGATCTAGCTCAGAGTCTCCTGCTTTCATGGCAAGCACTTCATCAACTGAGTTATTTCCCTGGCCCACAGCTCAAATAATTTTCATCCTGAGTGCTGACACCAGAGGTCACAATTGAAAACATCACAGATTGACGAACTGTTGTAAAATACAGAGGAATGAGTACCTGTTTAGGAAAATGAATGTATCTTTCTTAATGTTGGAAGGAAAATTGTGAGATGCACTTCAAGTGGTTTGTAAGTTGAGACCCAGAAGATGAAAGGGAAGTTAAGGGAAGTTCTATGTCACCAGCAGATGACATTTGCTCCCTACTTTACAGGGATGATCACACTATGAAATAGAACCTTAAGTGGCAAAGGTAGTTTGCGGGAAGGCTGATGCGAAGGGACTAGCTAAAGTTTCCAACCTCAACCTACTCTTCACCATTTCTGAAAGAAACAAAATCAGTATGTTGAAGGCGTATATCTGCATTCCCATGTTCAATGCAATACTATTCACTTAGTCCAGATCTAGAATAACCTACATCTGGGCATGGTGGTGTGCACTCTTTAATCCCAACACTTGGGAGCCAGCGGCAAATAGAACTCTGTGAGCTGAAGGCCAGCCTTGTATATACAATGAGTTTCAGGCTACCTACCCATGGCTACACAGTGAGATCTTGCTTCAAAAAAAAAAAAAAAAAAAAAAAAAAATATATATATATATATATATAGAATTAAGTTAAGAATCTGTGAATGGGTAGTTGGATAAAAATGTAGATATACACACAATGGAATACTACTTTGCCTTCAAAAAGAAGAAACTAATTTGTAACAGTATTAGTGAACCTGGAGGGCACTGTGATAGATGAAATAAGCCAGGCTTATTTATAAATGTTAATACTGCACATCTCAGTTCTCATATGTGGAATATAAAAACAGAAACTCATAGAAGTAGGGTGTAAAATAGGGTTTAACTAGGGCCTGGGTGGGGAAAGAGAGAGGGCATTATTTTGATCAAAGTAGACAAAATTTCAGTAGAATAGGAAGAATTCATCTGTGCACAATACAGTGACTATAGTTAATACTACATGTATATTTCAAAAGAGTTAAAAGCAAGGATTTTAAATGGTCTCCCTATAGATATGGTAATATTTGAGATAATAAATGATATGCTATATGAGCCTATGACCATAGATAGCATGATATATGTATGGATTGAAAGCTCACACTGTTGTCACCAACATGCAATTTGTATTTGTCAGCTGAAAATAAAATGACACTTAAAAAGATAACTTCCTGAACATCAGTCAGCAGAAAAAATAAACAAGTGATCTTATTTATAAAGCACTGTTTATTCTTGTTTATCGAAAATGTCCATTTTAAAAGTCTTTAAAATAAAAACAAGTTTAGAAAATTTGAGTTCCTATAAGAAGGGGCATGACAGAGAAGAAACTGAAAGGCCTCTAAGGGCAGCAGTTTAATTACAGAGGAACAGGAACCCATTTATAGAGTATTGTAAACAACACAACTATGGAGACACGGCTGTCGGGTTAACATGGCTTCATTTCCTTTATATTATTTAGTGTGTAAGCGCGAACAGCTCACTGCGCAAGTTTCATTATCCCAAGTACCAAGGGCCTCTCCTCAGATGGGCAAAGTCCCCAAACATGCATATATATACACATCCTTTTAGAGACCTTTTGATGTCCTAAGCAATCAGCTAAATTATTTGGTAATCACTAAAGTGTAAAATTTGCATTTATTGCAAACTATTGACTAAGCACAGGCAGGACACATGTGAACATCTGGGTTACTACTGTTGTTTCTTATTTTAAATTTTTACATGAAAGATGTCTCATAAAAACAGGACAGCCATTCTTAGAAACCGTCACTAAAGTTGCCAGGATGGCTTTGTGCAATTGTCTGGGGTTGGACTTCAGGAATGCTCCATTTTCTGTGGGTGCTATAATGTCATCCATGTAGCAGGAGACAATAGCCCTATACCATGAAATTATGGAAACTGTGAGAGCTTCCATACCAGAGAGCAAAAGGGCACCTCAACAAGATTTTAGGACCCAAGTTTGGTTTTGAAATAGCAGTTACAGGCACCCATCAAATATACATATAAGACTTTATAGGTTTTCTACCTCTCTTTAAAGTGACTTTGCCATCTGGCCAAATTGCCCTGCCATCTGAGGAGGTAGGCAAGAGCAGTGCTGCTCCATCCTGTAGCCTTGGTCCATTTTGACTTGTGTTGAATTTAGGTGTACAGTGTTCTCCTGAGGCTCTCTTCTAAATCTGTTTTCCCACAGTTCAGATTTCTCAGCTACTTACAAAGTCAATGATTTGACATTATAAACAACTTGTGCAAACTAGTTTCAGACAATCAGCATCACTAGAAACCAGCACAGCTAGTGGAGGGGCCATTTCCCTCAGGATATACAAACTGGTTCATCATATTCAAGGCCTACTCCAAAGAAACCAATGATGAGTCTAATTTCTCACTGCACAAACCAGAGCTTGATAAGTTGGGATGGAAGGTGTATACTAGGGCATGGGATCTTGTCCCCCAGGTTGTTTACACAGATGAAAAGGCTGTAGTTTGAATATTCAAGGAAAAGTCACTGCTCGCAGTAACTGACAAAATAAGCAAAGCACATCCACACTAGTTGGCTCACCACTTGCTGGGGCTGGTTAAAAGCGTGGGGGAGGGGGAGGTAGAAAACTTACCTAGAGGCAGAAGGCTGGGCTGTCAAGCTACAGTGCACTAGGAATAGCTGCTCTGCCCTGCTGCTGGGGAGGGGGAGGATTTCCTGAAGCAGTTTGCTGATGGACTTAGTGCTGGTATGGACAGTTGGAGTCCCTACTCAGCTGACTCTAAATGTACATCAGCACAAAGGGAAGCAGGCTACTATACTGCTCTTGGTCTTTACAGACAACACAGGGAAATCATTTTGAAAGTATTGAGAGGGCCATGTGACAGTCCAGGGAAGGGCAGCTGGATCACTGGGCAAAGGTGTTCATTTTCACCTACTCTAGACGTAGCCTGAGAAGCTTTGTCTTCAACGAATTAGGTAGTGAAGGGCTGTTGGGCATAGCAAAATATTGGGGCCATTTTATCACCATCCCAGGTTGTTTCCCCTGTTAAGACAAATATCAATCAATTGATAACCAAGTAACAAACACTCAAGCAAACAGAGGTACAGAAGTGGGCAGGGGAGAGAGAGAGAGAGAGAGAGAGAGAGAGAGAGAGAAAGAAAGATCCCAACACAGCAAAAGCTGAAGTGCACAATCAAATCATTCAGCTGGCCAACTCAACACGTGCTGAAGGCCTTGTGCTCAGCGGCACAGTGATGGTTATGGGAGAATTGGGCTCTTGCTGCTGGATTCAGCTCGAATGCACTCATCTGTTTGCTTCAACAGCTTCCGGACCAGTTTTTCTAGGTCCTTCCTCGACTTCAATTCTTCTTCCAGGCATTGCTTCATTCTCTTATTCTCCTAGAAGGGAAAAGAGTTGTTGATCACTGAGCCAAGGCAGCCTTTCCCAGGTTCCTCCTCCTCCTCCTCCTCCTCCTCCTCACGACATCCTTCACTCTGACTGCATATTCTGAGCCCAGGCTGAGTCTTGATTTTCTGACTGTGTGTGAGCAGCCTCCTACACTCTTCACTTAAATGCAAGTGTTCCCTAAGACTGAATCTGCCTGGGTTCCACACTTTTTTTGTTTAAGGTCACTTCTCTATCACTGCAAGTGTGGATTAAGAGGCTTCCCAAATAGCTCTGGTGCCAGCTTCCTCTTCTGTGTACCAAACTCACAGGACAATCGCAGTATGGCAGGTCAATCTAGAAAGATTATAAGCACTTTAAACTTACTATGTTCTAAGGGGAACTTCCTATCACCTCCCCCATTACTCCAACCCTCCTCCAGTGCTTCTGAATCTGAATGGAATTAGATGTCCAGGGGAGAAGCTTCTCTACTGTCTGCCCTCTCTCAGTCCCAGCACTGTGTCTGTCCTATCCTGTAAGTTCCAACTCTACCATGTCTCTTTACCCTTGCTCTACTTCTCATGGTTCAGTTTAGGACTCCGCCATGCCTCATCCAGAATTTGCTAAGAATTACACAAGTGTTCCTCCAGGCTCTTGACTCTCCTCTTCTTCCTTATCCTTCCCCTTGTCAAGAGGTACAGTCAGAGTCATCACATAGGTAGAGTATGTATCACAGAGCGAAGAATCAAACACATCACCAGTAAATTCACAAACCACCAAAGACAGTTCTCCTTTCCCTCCTTCCACCTCGTCTTCATTATTTTCTTCCTTTCTTTACTTTTCCATGACAAGAACTTGCTATACAGCCCAGACTAGCAAATCCATGATCTCCTTGCCTCAACCTTCCTAGTGGCTAGGATTGCTGGCAGGCACCCCCACACTTGGGCTTGCTTACATTTTTTAAGATGTGAGGGAACGAGAAAGTAGTATCTATGTTTGGGACTCTGCTGCACACATCTAAATAGTAAGCCTCAGAAATTCAAGGTCACATGATTAAAAAAAATGAAACCCACCTGGTAACACAAAGAAAAGACAAATTCTCCCCCAGTACCTTGCTCCTGGACTCTACCTGACACCAGCTTCCAGCTGGTGGCCAAGAAGACAGAGCAATTCTGTTACATGAGAAGATAACTTTGACGATGCGTTACCTGCTTCAGTTCTTTGACCTCATCCTTCAAGGCATAAACAGTATCAACAAGGCTCCTAAAACATACAGAGAAAATTCAGAAATGAATAACTGGGACTGAAGTGCTGATAAATAAGCAACACATAACTCTATAAATACAGATATGGGAATCAGTGGGGTTTCTAGCTGATGAGGAATATCCCTGCTCTGAGTGGTCCACATTCTTTCTCTTCATAGGAGAAAAACTCTCACCACACATGCCCACTTCAACACCATGTTATAGTACCATTTCTACACTATCCATTTCCTTCCCCACTCAATTCCAGCTTGAGTAACCAGAAAAACAACAGATAGTGGCCATAAAATTTGTCTTTGAGGGTATACCTGACAAATAAAAACTGTATATATTTAGAATATACAGCATGATGCTTTGGTGTATTTGTCTTATGAAATGATGCCCCCAAATGAAACTATTAACACAGCTATCACAAAATGTAGTTGTACCTACTTTTTGTGAGTGTCTGTGTCTTTTGACAACACTGGAGGTCTATGCTCTTAGTAAATGTCAAGAATTAAAGACATTATTATTAACTTTAGTCATTACATTGCATATTAGATAGTCTAAAACCTATTTATCAACTTACAGAATTGAACTTTGTGTTTTTAACCAACATCACCTATTTTTTCTACCCCCCTTCAAGCCTCTGGAAACCATTGTTCTACCCTGTGCTCCTGTAAGTTCAATTTTTTAAGATTCCCATCTTCAGGTTTGATTGCTGTAGCTTTAGAGTAGGAGTAAATATTATTTACTATATAATGAGAGGTATCACAAGAACTGTGTATACTACAATAGCCATGTTATGGTATTATCCTTCCCATTTAGCTAACCTCACATGACAGAGAATCAGGACATCAAAAAATAATAATTTTTTAAAATGGCAAAGTTCCCTGGATAGTTATGGAATTCTTTTTCCCCCAACTATTTCTAGTCAAGGAATTTACAGATCTAGGTTTTAGTTGAGGATATTTTAAGTTTAATTTTTATTATTGATGTGCATTTTTATGTGCACATGAGTGCAGGTACTCAAGGAGGACAGAAGAGGGCGCCAGATTCCCTGCAGCTGGAGTTATTAAGCAGTTGTGAGCTGCTCAACATGGGTCTTGTGAACTAAAGTGGGTCCTCTGAAAGATCAGCTGGTGCTCATAACTGCTGAGCCATCTCTTCAGGCCCTAGGTTTTACTTTTGATCCTTCCACTTACTATTACTCTGCCTTTCTTCAGTTTCCTTCTCTTCTTGGCCATTGCTTTCTTTACATGTAAAATAGAGATAATACTACATTCCTTGAAGCATCTGCATGGCTATTATGATTACTATACCAATAATAATGTTCTTAATAACAATAATTAGTATACCTGCTAGTAATTTTTGAGTGATAACCTTTATAATTACTATATTTGATCACATAACAGCTCAGAAAATATTTCTATCATTCCCATTTTGCAGATGATGAAAACAAATCTGGAGAGATGGAAGAACTATCCCAGGATGACACTGGCAATACATAGCAAATTGAGAGCAGAACTGGAACTTTGGCCTGTTCTCTTGAGCCCAAATGCTTTACCACACAGTGTGAAAACACATCCACAGTGACAAGCACTATGAGAGGTGCTATCCTATGCAAATTCAGGCCTGACTTCCAAAATGACTCATATAGATATGAGGTAGATCATAGAATCTACTCTGAGAAAAAAGATAAAGAAATAATTGGATAAATGGGTAGATCACTGAATCTACTGTAAAAAAAGGGGGGGGGGAGATATAAAAATGACAAAAGGTAGATTATTGAAACTTTTATGAAAAGACAAAAGAGAATAAGAATATCATAAGAAAAAAGATCAATTTTTGAATCTACTTTTAAAAAGGAACTACTTGTTTTAAATAGCATAAGTAATGACATTTTTTGTCTGAGTTTATCAAATGTTACTGGACTGGACATTGTTAATATATATATAATGGAGTTTTTATCTGAATTTGTCAAATGTTAATGGACTAGACATTGTTAATGTAATTCTTGACTGTATATATTGTATATACTTGTTGGATAGTTTTTCTTGTATTAGTTATAAACTTTTTTTAATTTTAGACAAAAACAGGGGAAATGTGGTGGGTATTGTGTTCCCTGAAATATTGTGTGTTCCCCGAAATAAACAAATCTGGGGTCAGAGAACAGACAGCCACTAGACCAAAGCCAAAAATGGTGGCTAGAAAATGGGAAGAGTAAGCCATAACAGAAGTTGGGTGGTGGTGGTGCACACCTTTAATCCCAGCACTTGGGAGGCAGAGCTAGCCAGATCTCTGAGTTCAAGGCCAGTTTAGAAACAGCTAAGCATGATGCCTTTAATCCCAGAAACCCAACCTTTAATCCCAGGGAGAGGGGGCAGAAAGAGAAAGGTACATAAGGCGTGAGGACCAGGAACTAAAGGAGTAAAACATGTAGTTAGTTAAACATTTAGTTAGTTTAGCATTTGGCTGGATAAGCGTTCAGGCTTTGGAGCAACACAGTTCAGCTGAGATTCATGTGGAGGAGGACTCAGAAGTTTCCAGCCTGAGGAAAAAGGATCACCTGAGGAACTAGTAAGGTGAGATAGCTGTGGCTTGTTCTGTGTCTCTGATCTTCCAGCAATCACCCCAATAACTGGCCTCAGGTTTGATTTTATTAACAAGTACCTTTAAGATTCATGCTACAGACTCAAGTATAAAGGAATGAGTTTCTTGGCTACTCCATGCTTCTTTATGAGCTGTAAGGTATTTAACCTGACCTTATCCCATGTAAGTCACACTCACAACTGTGAAAGGTAGGCCATAGGCACAGTTTCCCAGGACCTTATTTTCTTCATCTTTAAAAGTGATGCTTTTCCCACCAGATTACTTTAGGACTTTACAAGAGGTCAACTGTGAGAAAAGAGGCTCCTGACTGAAAAGATGTGAGCAGCAATGCTGTGGACAGGTAGATGCCTGTTAAGGCCTTCCTAGATAACTCCGGACACACTATGTGGAGATCTCTGGTGCTGGGAAGCTGCTTACTCCACAGGGGAGCAGAAAGCTTCTAGCCCCTTGGCTTCTGTTGCCCTTCTTCCTGCCCTCTTGGGTCTCCCAACTGTATGCTCAACAGAGAAGGCCCTTTCTGTGGAGGAAGGGGAAGAGAAGGATGAGGATGAGAAGGAAGAGGGAAAATGGAGAGGGAAGAAAGGAGGGGTCCTTCAAGGAAGGACTTGTGTGCTGGCTAGTTTTATGTTAATTTGGCATAGCTATAGGCATTTTGGAAGAGGAAGCTTCAACTGAGGAAATGTCCCCTACCAAATTGGCCTGTGGACAAGTCTGTAGGGCATTTTTCTTAATTATTGAGTAATGTGGAAAGGCCTACCCCATTGTGGGTGGTGCCGTCTGTGGGCTGGTGGTCCTTGGTTCTATAAGAAATAAGTCTGAGCAAGCCAATAAGCAGTACTCATCCATGGCCTCTGCACCAGCTCCTGCCTCCAGGATCCTGCTTTGTGTGAGTTCCTGCCCTGATTTCCCTCAGTGATGGAGTGTGACCTGAGACTTGTAAGCTGAAATAAACACTTTTCTTGCCCAAGTTGTTCTGGTTCTGGTATTTGATCATAGCAACAGAAGCCCTACCTAAGACAAACTGCCATACCTCCTTTCAGGCTCCAGACATGTTGAGAAATGGTTACTAAAAAACTATAAGCAAAACCTCTCCAACACTAATAAACACACATAGGTTTGGGGAAAAGAAAGAAAGAAAGGGGTCACTTTCTCTGCTCACTTTTCTTCAATGATGGTCTGCCCATTGCTTCTGGTTTCTTCAATAATGAGTTTCTCTTCCTCAGGGAGTAGAACTTGTGGGACAGAATCCTTCCGAGTACCTGTAAGTGAAAATGGCCAGAGAGGCTGTCTGGTCTTAGTGCTTTCCACTGATGTTAGAGCAGCAGCTTTCTTCACCCCACCCCCACCCCCCACCCCCACACCACCCATGCACTCTTCAATTTTCCTGAGAGAGAGAACTCTAAATGGCCAAATGATGTCATTTGATCTTCAAGGAGGGGAAATGATGTGCTAAGGCACGCCCCCCCCCAGAGCAAAAGAACTGACCAGTGGTCACCCTGTCTCTGCCTTCCTTCAGGACTCACACACCACATCCCACAATTGGTATTCTTTATTTCAGTAAAGATTGGGCTGAGAGTAGCACTACCCTGGGCTACAACATGCTTCAGAAGCACCATTTGTTCTTTTTGAAGTCCTCTAAGGAAATGTGGCATTATTCAAGCTATTTTTGGCCATGGGTACAGTGGAGATGGGAGATTATCATATCAGCAACAAAACGCAAGTATCTTCATTGCTCTCTGCCCACACTGTCTCAACAGCCAGGGGCAGAGGAGGAGACAGGTAGTTTCAACTTCTCCACAGCTCAGGCTAGAGCCTTCCTCTCTGGGCTCAAGGAATTGGTCTTTGGTCGGCCTGGGTCACTGGGCCTGTTCTGTTTTAGAACAACATCCTCAGGGGTGGATGCATTCACTGCTTTGATCTGATCACTCCTGTCTTCCCAGAGGTGAGAGGTTTCCATGTTCAGTGACTAGCTCTTCATGAGTATTCAATTAGTATGCAGAAGATAAATGGATGGATGAATGGATGAATACAGAAAGCCAAGAGCAGTCAGTTCTAGGGAAACAGGATATTTGACTGGTGTGAAATAGGGCCACTGTGATGCTGAAATGTTGGCTACATCTAAATGCCAAGCATGGCATTTGATACTTCCCACATGCACAAGGGAGGGTAGGAACAAAACTGTGCCCCTTTAGGCCAGATTACATGCCTGAGCCTTCACCAAGAAGTACTTGTATGGACTCTACATCTAGGAAAACAAGTGGTACAGAGGTAAGGTATGGCTGGATTTTGTATGAGGGATGCTCTCACAGTGTCTCTTCATCCCCACTTCCATCCTAGCTTTCACAATAAGAACTTCTCTCTTTCCTCTCCCAGCTCATAAAATCTTTCTATTAGAACCAAGCATGCCAGAAGCTACAGCCAGATTACGTCTGTGGTGCAGTGTCTTTGTCCATGGTGAAATGTATTGATTTCCATGACAAATGCTCTCCTCTTGTGACAGCCTGTGAGATGTGCTACCTTCAAAGAGTGTGTCAAGGCAGTCTCCTAAGAAACGCCTCTCATACCAAGGAAGCAGCTGGTCAATAGCCATGAAAAATACAGCATGCTAGGACATTTGGTCCTGATGCAGATATGAGAAACTTTTTTTTTTTTCCATTTTTCGAGACAGGGTTTCTCTCACTCGAACTCACAAAAATCTGCCTGCATCTGCCTCCCAAGTGCTGGGATTAAAGGCGTGTGCCACCACCACCCAGCATGAGAAACTTTCTAAAGGGTGTCCTATATGTATATATGATAGAAAACAAAACATATAACCTATGTAACTTGGACTGGAAAAAGCACAAAGACTCATTCACTAGAAGGCATCACCAAGCTTTCAGGGTGAAAAGCTGTTTAGGGAAATGCCCTCACCTAACTCCTTGAGACATTTTGTTAATTTTGAAGAGCCTTAGCTGTGCAACTACATTTCTAGATTTTCAGAGCGACTTTGAAACCTAAGCCTGGTGAAGCATCGTTCACTTCAATACATAGCTGATGAAAGATAGTATTTTGACTTCCTTTCCAATTCTGCCTATAAGATGAGATTAGCATCAGTTCGCAGACACAGGAACTCTCTGGGCTCTTTAATTCCTAACTAGTGCTGGTGAAAGTATCTGGGGTAGATCAAAAGAAAGTGACTTTTTAAAAATCCTTTTCATTTCTATCACCTCCAACTTTTCCCTCATGCATCTCACTGTCTCTCTGGGTCAAAAGCAACAGTGCGTAAACAAAGCACCCAGTAGCTTTCGAAAGAGCCTTATCTGAAAGATTCAGTCCTGCACCTCTGCTCTGCACTGAGTTACATGCAGCTTTCCACACCCTGCAACTAATCTGCACTGATACTCTTTATTCTCCCTAAGAGACAGTGAGCAGCAAAGAACAAACCTCATTCATTAGTGCAAGCAATATGGGGAATTCTCCTGGAGCCATTACCTTGTTGAAAACTGGCACTGGTGCAGTAGGCTTCGATCACCTTAAGAATCTGAGCATCCTCTTCCAGAGCAGCTGTACCTGTCAAATTTAATCAGTAATGACTTCTCAGATACATGACCCTGGACACTCAAAATGATGCTGTGCCCATCACTGCCAAGGAGTCGCAGTGTTTCTGAAAGGCAGGTAAAAATTTGTTCAAGCCTCATGAGACAAAAGAGTGACACCAGCAGTAACCCTGGGAGCTCTGGGGTCAGTACTCAGGGAGGAGGCTGCTCCTGAAGTTCAGAACTCTAAATTAGTGGGGGTTCTGTTAGTCGTCTCTTGAAGGCTAAAATCATGGCACTGGGGCTTGGTGTTGGCTTCAGCACTCACCCCAAACACCAAAGTCTTCCTGGTGATTAAATTTCAAGGCTTACCTTCTTTAAGAGTTTTTCCCTATTAACCCTATCCATCTTCTCAACTAGCCAGTATATCATTGAGTCTCCCACCTCCCCCTCCAACTCAGTCTTTAAATGCTCAGATGGCAATGTTGCACTAATAAGTTTAGTTGTGGGTGGAGATGGGGTTACAGGAGCTGGAGTTCAGCAAAGATTTACTTTGTATATAACATTATATTATTTATATTAGTATGTTATTATAATATGACAGGGTCTCATGTAACTCAGGCTGACCTCTAACTTGTTATATAGCTGAGGATAAACTTGAACTTGTGATGATCCTACCTCCACCTTCCAAGGGTTTACAGGCACATGCTACCCACGCCTGATTTATGTGGTGCTAGGGATCAAATTTTGGTCTCTGAGCTTGCTAGGCAAGTACTCAATGAACTGAACTATGTCCCTAGCCACAGCAGAGGTTTATCTAAGCTAGATGTGCAACTGGTACATGCAGAGCTGCTGCAACACTGACTCCTTGTTCACAATTTTAGAGCCAAATACAAGCATATCACTTGACTAACTGACTTTATCAGTCCTCTAGACAAAGCGGTCTTTCCAGATGTCAGCAGACTGACACGTTGGCCAACTGAGAGCATCCTAGAGCACTAGAGAGCCAGAAGGATTTCTATACTCAAGTCCATTTAGTCTACTTGTTCAGAAGAATATCCCAGGCATCATAAACCTAGAGGGGAAACATGTGTCCGTAGCAAATGGGTCCCATTGGGGGATGGAAACCAGGAGGGGTGCAGTGTTCTGCAGCATGAAAATTACACAGCTTGGTGTTGGTCAGAGTCAGCAGGAAGTGCAGTAGGGGACAGCTTATTCAGAAGTCTTACAAGTGACCAAATTTTCCATGTATTTTTACAACAGATGATGCCAAGAACAAACTGCTCTAAGTGTCTGCTTTTTAAAAAGTCTCCTGTTAGTTCATCCATAAATAAGTTGGCAAAAGTACAGAACATACTTTTCCTAATCACGTATTCTTCCTCAGATGCTTTTCTCTCCGTCTTTCTTTTGTGAAGAAACTTCTTCATTGTTTTGGGGCTCTTACTAGATTCCTGTAAGGATAATGGTTTCTCCATGAATTATCATTCTCTCTCAAATACAAATGAAAATAGAGCCAATAAAAATGAATCCGAATGCATCTCTCATCGTGATAGCATCCATTAGGAAAGTATCAGAATTTTCGATTACACATAATAAACATTGCTTCAATTAACTTGAAAAGGTTCAACAAAGCACAGGCAATGACATTCCACTCTCAGTTGCCACAGGAATGAGAATAGGAATGAAGAAGGGTACAGAGTGTGCAGGAGGGCCAGTGCCTTCAGGGTACCATCTGCAGCAAGAGTATCCCTAGCTTGGCTGATGTTCCCCATGGAGAGTTTGAAGGGAATTAAATAAACAATGTAACTGCTGCTAGAACAGTTATGCCTTTTCTGAGAGTTTAAAACCATTTGAGTAATTTTTGTTTGAAAGCAGTCCCACAAAGAAAACTATAACTCCTAGCAGTTAGATGGGAAAGTTAAGGTGGCGAGACTGAGTTATTTTCTCAGAGAGGAGAATTTTGTGAAGGGTTTCCTGTTAAATAACTTTGGGCTATATACAGTCAAAGCCACACTTTTAATTAGTAACAATGGAGATGAAAACTAGTGAATTTGGGTTTTGCCATATGTATAACTATAACTAATTGATCTGTTAAAAAACAGATCAATGTTAATATGAAATTAAACAGATTGGACTCTTACAATCTTATACTTACAATCCCAAGATATTATCTTGATATTACATATTGTCCATCATTTTTGTACATGTGTATGTATGTATGTATGCATGCATGTATGCATGTATGTACCTACCTACCTATCTATCTAATACATGAATAATAATTAGTACTTTAATATATATGAAACTAATCATTGAATTGCCTTCACTTAGCCACAGTGGTCCACTTAGACTTGAAAAGAGACAAACACAAAAAACCACACGTGCTTTTAAAAAAAGAGGAAAAGCTAGCATTAAAAACATAGGAAAATGAGCTTTTTAAAGGCATGATATATAAAGTGACATTTTACACATATCAAACACAAGCCTGCTTTTGAAGAAAGTACTTACATGTCAGAATTGCATCTTCACATTTTAGCCACCAATTATAGCAAGGGACAAAACAAGCATAAAGGAAAGCTTCATTCATCAAAGGTTACAGCACAACAACATTACAATGTCACTGCTCTACCCTTACCTTTAAGATATAAGACATCCTCTAAAATGAATATGTAAAGAAAGAGAAGATGAGCGTGAGAGGTCGATGGTTATAATGACCAAATCCATTTATCAATAATTCTAAAACAACATTCGAAATGTTAGTGTTATCATAAATTACATGGATAGAATATCATCACATTTCCCACATTAGTTTCAGATGCAATATCTTCATGCAAAAGTCCAAAGAATCCAGTTCTGTGCAGAATTACAAATGCTGAGAAATCACCGAAATGCACAGCACATAGCAAGAATATATTAATAACTCTCTTCCTTCAGCAGAAACAAAGAGATCATATCATGCCTTAGTTTTTAATAGATTAGTTATGTGAAGGATTAAGCCAACTTTACCCTTCAGAGCTCACCTTAGTATGAATTTAGTAACTGACAGTTGCAAAATGTCCAGTATTAAAAAGGGGAATAGGTTACTATGAAGTGGCACTCCTGGTTTAAGTAATCGAAGAAAGATGAATGGTTGCAGGTCAGTTTCAAAGCAAATCTGTGGAACCACTTCCTGCCCAAATTCTGAATAGAGTTAACTTAAAAAAAAAAAATGCTCGAGTCCTGTCTCCTATCATGTCACTTGAAAGGGTTAAAAAATCCTGCAGTATCTATATATTGTTCTGTTTCATTGCACTGAGCGATGGAGACAACAATTAATTGGAGCAGAAGCATGGTTGCTCAAATCAAAATACACTCCAATCTGAGCAAAGTTTCCAAGATCAAAACACATGGGACAGAGAGTTCTATGTGGCCTTTACATCAAAATTGTAAGGTTCATTTCATAACTGTCAGCAACTTACTCTTCATACAACAAGACCTTAAGAGCAGTTATTAATAAATGAGCATGTTTCCTAAAATATGAAATAATTAGAAATAAGTAAGAGGGGGGAAAACCTAACTGGGTGGAAAGGTAACACTTGTGTAGTTATGGGGGTAGTGACTGATGTGCTTTGACTGCACTTCTAAAGCAAAGGACCAGACACTCTGGTCATGGGACATCTTGGCAGCACACTAGGTAAATATCAAACACCCTGTGCGGGAGGCTGTTACTGAGAAGACTGTCTGTAAAAAGACATTTCTTTCATTATATTTTTCTCTCCTTCTCATTATGGCAAACATTGATTTCATAGTTGAGACACATGGCTTGATCTCATTGGGTTTCATTGATCAACATGCTACAAAATGTAGAATTGGGTGTTTGATTGGAAATGCAGCTTTCAGTGAAGTGTTTCTTGAGATGTGTGTACATAGTTAACTAAGGAATTAGTGTCACCATGTAGAGAGACAACAGAGGCACTTAAGGAATAGACTAGGAAAACAGGCAGTGCACTTGAACTGTTCAGTTCCATCAATGTCTGTAGATGGAGAACAGGGAAATGGAAAATTAAGAAATAATCTCTGAATCTAGCAATTCAGGATGGATATACATATATATATATCCTATCACAAATTCTAGCATATTCTCACTGAACTATTTGCAATAAGCTCCAAAATTAGCTGTCAGAAGCATTTTATACCATATGTAGCAAAATTACCTCTTTATAACCTAGTGCTGCTGATGGTCTAAGTGGAGGTGCAGGTCGTAGGCAACTTAAACTCCACGGTTTTATAATTTGAGGAGGCTCCAAGGGTCCTCGGGGCTGTCCAGTAGAGCTAAAAGACTGGGAAAATGTCTCATGAGATGCTGGCAATCTGCCATCTGAACCCGACCTGGTACCACACAGTGAAGAATGACTATAGCTTCATTGGATCAGCAAAGCCCGACATGAAAGGGGGAAGATGGAATAGTGAGTGTCCAGTGGGAATACCAACAGTTTCTAAACAAGGTTATGGGGTCTCTAGGTAAAAGCACATAATGGACTCAGTGTCCCATGATCCTGTCCTCCTTTTTGCAATTCCATTTAAGGCAGAAATGTTTCCTCTGTAAGGAAGGAAAGTGGAACAGCAGAAACCATTGGAGTTTCAGTGATGTGTTTGGTACTCAATTAGATTCTTCAGTGGGCTCCTTCATCAGAGTAAACAACAACAGACTCAGAGAAGTGAAGTGACTGGGTAGAAACTGGCAAAGACAAGATTTAAACCCAGATTTGATGCCAAAGCCTGTGTTCCACCACCACAACACACAGCACTCAAAATAGGGCTACTGGCATTGCAGGTTTGAGCGTTAACAGACAACAGAGGAAAGCTTCCATTTCACCCAGCAAGTACAGTAAAATCTCATTAATTCCAACTCCACAAATTCTAGATTTCTGAGAACTCAGATGAGAATGCTAAATGTTTACCTTTCATGCATGTTAACTGAGCAGATGTGAAAGCATGAATGAGATTACATGAAGATGTTTAAGCATTCAGAGAAGTGAACTACTTGCTTTGACTTAGCATATGATTAAGGTGAGGCTAACAGTTATGAAACAATAAGTCTTGTTTATTATTAAAATCTCTTAGAAGGTCCACTGGTGGGAAACACTTGATTAGCAGTTAACAGGAGTACATTAAGACTGCTGACCAAAATCACACATATTTAACTGAAATGTCTTACTAATTTCAATGGGCCTCACAATGATGAGAAATCAGAATTAGTGAGGTTGAACTGTACTTCAAAATTTACAGAGACCACCCAAAGTCAAAGGGCATGCTTGCTGCTGATTTTTAGAAGTCTTTAGCAGGCAAAGTCTGACAAAAACTTCAACCATCCCAATACTTCAGTAATGCCAATACTTCAGTAATGCCAATACTTTAGTAATGTCAATGGAGTACTTACAGAATGAGCACTACATGATGATGATGAGGTCTTAGATAATGAACTGCAAGAGGCTGGTCCTCTGGTCAGTCTGTTCAGCTGCTCCAGCCATTCCTGGAAGTCCTGGCTATTGTTGCAATAGACCACAGTTCTCTCTACCACATTACCTGTATCACCCAATTAGGAACATTTAGGAAGAAAATGCAAGGATCTGTCTTACTCACAAACACTCTTCAGTTGGGCATCTATTTTTAGGCATCTTCCTCTCCATGAAATAACCCTTTCAAACTTTAACATTAGGAACAGAGAAGTTGTGATAAAATGATTATTCATTTTTGTTTCTAATAATGCCCTTGATTTGTACCACTTTGCAGAATCTTAGACATAGAGTAAAACCTCACAAAAAACACACTTGCAATCTAAAACCTTAAATGAACTAACTGGCCATCTAGTCCATAGCACAATCTAAGAATATTGTAAGAATATCGGTTTGCCCAGTGTCCAAAGTGGAACAACATGTAATTAAAACATGTTGTTGAAAAATCTTTAGGCAAATACCAAATCTTGGGCTCCTTATTGGTGAGTACAGGGTTTGATAAGGTCTAGGGACATTAACAGTGTCTTCACCACTGTGTCATCCATGTAGCAGTACAGCCATTACAAGTAAATCAGAGAGGCCCGGCAAAGGGGACAACAGCCTAAAATGTCAGGGAGAATTATGAAGATTGGGATCAATTTGTATAGAAAGCTTTCTGGCTTCTTAGAACAAAACCATGCCTTGCTAGTTTATAGGCTGATAAGATTGGTGACAAAAGTCCACACCTTTGGCTTCTTGGCCACCATGGGCCACATGACAGAGAAGGTCAGTCCATTTTTTTAATCTCTGGCTCTCACACGAGAAGATGGAAAGTAATGGCAAAGCCGAGGCTATTAACTGACAAGCAAGCTTCACTGGTTTAACAGTCTACTTTAGTTGTCCTGGGCAATGGAATGGGCTGTTCCATATCCCTGTAAAACCTGCTTATGTTCTAAACAGGAGCATTTACTTATTTAAACTCCACTTTATTCCAAAAAGGATTTGAAGTAGCTCCATGGAAAGGAGAAAATTACCTACCTGTGATTTCAAATGCGTACTCATTCCCTTCAATTTCATCTAATCTAGCCACCACCATCCCTGCTAGTGGTATTTTTCCCTAGCAGAAAAAAAAAGAATATTCTTATTAATTCTATGACTGCACATATTTCTCCCATACTTTTGATCCTCACAGAAGTCACATATTTAACTAGTCTGAAAATATATGCTTCCCTCATCTAGATTTTAATTAGACAAGAAAACAAGGGAGAAATGTGTATTTGGCTAATACACATCAAACCCTAAGCTCATTATTTACAAAACAGTTGAGTTTCTGATGTATTTTCATATGAATTGAAAAGTAAAGGCTCACATTTTATAAAAAGGAGTAATGGCCAGGACCACATATAACAGAGAATCACAGCATAATATTCTACATTTGGAGAACAGCCTGAGGGAGGTTTCACTGTATATGGCATTTAAGGGCTGGCATCTTTCTAACCCAAATAGTATAACATGGCTATAATATGACAATCCCAGGATCAAGTCTCAGCTTTGCGGTTTTCAGCAGTAACAATATGGGTCTGTAAACTGTTATTACTAATTTATCCAATTACAGCTTTAGATCTCTATTTATACAACTGGAAACCTAGCTCATAAGCAGAACAGCAGATAGCCAGGACAGGATTATATGACTACAAAGGTCTTTGATCTCAAGAACATCTGTTCTTACAAGCAGTTTCATTATAGTGAAGGGTTAGAACATTATGCCTTTGCTGACTTGGGCTTACAATGCCATCGTGCATCTATCTGAGCAGAAGCTTATTTTCATCTGACCTTTGCTAATTTGTGTTATATGGAGCTACTCACCTGATAGATAAAGCCACTCATCCGAGGACTTGCAGACAACATTATCAAGACATTTGAAAACAGCATGAAATATCGTTCTTCTTTTTCCTGAAGTAGAATAAAAATCATGAAAGGGAGAACAGAAATTGAACTGCTTTTGTTAAGACCTTCTGAAAGCACTGCTGCAAAACACAAGCCTTACATAATCATCGATCTAGCATTGGCAGTGAGTTGTAAAATGATAGCCAACTCAAAAGTGCCGACAAATATGTACATTATTCCCCCGAGTGTGTGAAAATAAGAACCCACACAGATTCTGGACCAGTGTGACATGCTAGTTCCAGACACAAAATAAGTCTCTCAAAGTTCCCCAAACTAAAATATAACTTTATTTTGAATAGTAGCAAAATGAAGCAGCTTTTAGCAGCTCAGAAATTTATGGTCTGCTACAGCTGACCTGAGCTTATGGGAGCTCATGGACTCTGGACTGACAGCTAGTGAGCCTGCAGGGGACCAACCTAGGCCCTCTGCATGTGGGGAACTGTTGTGTAGCTTGGTCTGTTTGCAGGCTGCTAGCAGTGGGATCAGGACCTGTCCCTGGCACTTGAGCTGGCTTTTGGGAACCTATTCTCCATGCTGGGTTGTCTTGCCTAGCCTTGATGAAGCGGGAGGAGCTAGGCCCTGCCTCAGAGTGATGTGCCATGCTTTGTTGATGCCCATGGGAGGTCTACCCCTTTCTGAACAGAGGAGGAGTGGAGGGAGGGTAAAGGACTGGGGAGAGGGACTGGGAGGAATGGAGGGAGGGGAAACTGCGATCAGGATGAAAAATAAATGAAAATTTTTAATCGATAAAAATAATTTATGATCTGTTAATATTCCCTGTCATTAAATTATTTCTAACCATTAATACTAGGAGAATTATGGGCTCAGTGGCTAAAAGTACCTGCTGCTCAAGCATGAGGGCCTGGGTTAGGATTCCCAGCAATGGGACATTTGCAGAGCATAGCAGCAAGCATCTAAAATACTGAATGCTGCAGGATCATAACCAAGTGGATCTCAGGGGCTTATTGGTGATCCAGTCTAGACAAAAGTCTATAAGCTCCAGGTTCAATATGAAACAACATTGGAAAGTAATAGAGAAAGACATTTATTGTCACCTCTGGCCTCCCCCCAAATGCACATATATGGACAAGTCCACACCCCCACATCTACACAGAGAGAGGTAGTTACTGTATGGCATGTAAGAAAAAGACATAAATACATTTCAAAATTGGTGTAGGTTATTTGGTCTCTGTGTATGATATTGGAAACACAACACAGGACCTTGTGCATACTAAATCCACTGTTCTATTCACCTTCAGCCCAATTTCATGGACGGTTTTTTTTTTGGATTGGCACATAACATATTTGTACATATTGATAAGAAGCAATGTGACATTTTAATTCATGTATACATTATATAATGACCAAATCCAAGTTATTAGCATATCTACTATCTGAAAGTTTTATCATTTCTTCATGACAAACTAAAAATTCTTTATAGAGCCACTGAGATGGCTCACTGAATAATACTTGTCTGATAGCAAGTCTGATAGATGATTTGAAGACCTGAGTTTGATCTCCAGGACCCATGTGGTAGAAGGAGAGAACCAACCCCTACCAGGTGTCTTCTGACCTCCACAGGTGTGCTTTGGCACACAGATGTGCGTGCACAAATATAAATATATAAACTGCTTATAAATGAAAAGAAATTCTCTCTTTTAGCTCTTTTAAGATTATTATGGTGCATTTTTGTCAACTGCATTTTTTGATTGCACTAAAGTAAACTTGATATGTGAGGGCTGCTCTGATCCGCTTAACAGAGTCACAATTAGTAGATACAAAAAGTCCATCTTGAGGCAGAGGCAAGTGGATCTGAGTTCGAGGCCAACCTGGTCTATAGAGTGAGTTCCAGGACAGCCAGCACTGCTACACAGAGAAATCCTGTCTTGAAAAACCAAAAAAAAAAAAAAAAAAAAAAAACAAAATCATTTGACACAATAATCCTCATGGCTATTTCCTCACTCTTCTTCCCACTTGAATAGAGTAAACCTTCAGAACTAACTGTTAGAACAACCATTATCCTCTCCGATCTTTCTCCTGCCTAGTTTTCCTTCCACAGACATCGCCCTTCTTTATCAGCCTCTTCTGCTCATCACTATCTTAAGGACCTTTCTCAGCCCGTGTGGCTCCTCATTCATAATATCTCATTTCTTGACATTTTATTGCCAAATTACACGCTGCCTTCATTTTCTCTCCATCGATTCCTCCCTAACTGCACTCCCCCACTGCTTTCTCAAAGTCATCAATAACTGCCTTCTAGCAAAATCCAATGGCTTCTTTTTTGTCCTCACACTCCTTGACCTCTGAACCTTCCATAGCACTCAGCTTGCTGGTCACTTTCAAGTACTCCTCCAGGAATTTCAATGACACCACAATCCTCAATTCTATTCTATTCTCCTATTCGTGTGCCCCGTTGAGTCCCACGATGGTTCTTCCTCCTTTCACCCAAGGATTTTATCCCAAAGATATGAATGACTAATAGTTACCCTCACTGCATTAACCTTCCCCAGGGTATCTGCATTTTCAATAAGATTGCTTATTAACTCAAAGTAATGAATCTCTGCCACAAGCACATCAGACAGTATAGGAAGGTGTTTATTGAGAGGGCAGACAACGCTAACACTCAATAAATCATATTAGGTGACATGATCAACCTTTCTCTCCTACCCTGGCCTCTTCCTAAAAGAAATAATCCATCTTCAACCTCTGTGCTTCTCTTTGAATATGTACTTCTTAGAAAGGTACATTTTTTTCAGAGACATCTAAATCTCTGTCTTTAAGGCTGACCTCTCACCTACATTTCCATAGTACATTA
Organism: Onychomys torridus; assembly: GCF_903995425.1. Lineage (NCBI taxonomy): Eukaryota > Metazoa > Chordata > Mammalia > Rodentia > Cricetidae > Onychomys > Onychomys torridus. The sequence continues at coordinate 35,859,213 of NC_050466.1, forward strand.
ACAGCTGCTTGCAGGACATCTCCATGCAGATACCTAGGATCTTTTGAAAGTCAGCAGGTCTAAATTATAACTGCCATTTTCTGTATCCCATAAGCCACCCCTTTCTGTTGATATTACTGTATAAATGTATCTCAAATTTACCCTTTATTTTCAATTCCCTCTGCCTCTACCCCAGCTGACCTTCACAGAAGGACAAATAAAGGAAGGGAAATATGAAAGTCTAAAGAAGCCATGCTGAGGACTTACCTCACAGGTTCCGTACTGCACCATTACTTGTGACATAAAGATGACATTTCCCAGGGTCTTAATATCATCTCCTTCCCATGCCTGAATAGGTTCTGAAAGGATCTGCAATTCCAGTTGTTTTCTCTTTCTCAGATCTTGGCACTGCCCCTACAGATGCAAAACAGAACATGATGAAATAGGGATTCAAGAGACAGACAAGGAAAGTTCTCAGCCCCAAAGCAAGTTCAAAATAAGGTACAGCTTTTGACTCCTCGCTTCTCACTGGATCTCTTTATCACTTACCCTGAATTCTATGGCCATCCATGCTCCTGCCAGACAAACAAATACACTACCTAGCTTTGAGCCTCTCAACGTTACAAGAAGAAGTGAAAGCTTCCATTTTGCCAAGGACTCAAGATAAAGTGGCAAAAGGGGCTTATTGCTCCCTCCCCATGAAGAGTTTGGAGATACCAGAAGCAGAATCCCATCAAGAAGAGTCACAACAGCAAACAGACCTTCGCTACCATGGGTAAATAGGGCTGTAATTACAAAATAATTGTATTCTCACTCTCCAACAAGGTACCTACTTGATGACAAGAAAAATGATCAAAAATTACTCATGAAGTTTTGAAAACAGAGAATGGCAAATGAATCTATGTTTTTATGCCACAGCAAATTTGAGTTTATCATGAACACATGCACTGTCCTCACTTTGTTTAGGGAGCAGCACAGTGCCTTGTGAAATACTTAGCTTATTCTTAGTCCTGAAGGGATTCGGGAAAAACAGACATAAGTGCATTTCATGATGATTAAATTGGAAATTCAAATCAAGAAACAGTCTGCCAATACTATGTGGGGTATGAAATAGAGAGATATAAAAACTGTTTTAGAAGAGGAAAGTTATCTTAGAGTAATGTAACAAAATGAATACAAGTCTGAGCAAATGTTTCCTTATGCTGCTTTGTCCTCATGAATGTATGGTATTTTTTGGGAGCAATTTTTTTTTCTATAAAAATCTGTTGCATCATTTAACTAAGACTTTTAGAAATAAGCACATTATACATATTTTTAAAGCTCATGTATTTGTAGTAAATATATTACCACCATCAAAGCAAGTTTTATAACATGACAAAAAAGAGTCACGTCTGCTTTTTGTTTGTGTGTGTGGGGGGGGGTATTTTAGTTTTTGTTTGTTCAGACAGTCTTGTGCAGCCCAAGCTGGCCTCAAACTCAGTAGGTAACTGAGGCTCTGACTTGGAACTGGGCCCTCTGTCTCTGTCTCCCAAGTGGTGGTATACAAACATCCCCTACCATGCCTGACAGACTCTTAAATTTGTTGTGCTGTTTGCTAATCTGTTTCTTCAAAGGCCTTTTATGTTCGTTCACATAAGAATGAATAAAAGAGATGCAAATTACAACAAATGCCAATGCCATCCATGGGTTTGAGTGAGCTGTTCTATGAAGTGGAGCCATGCAAAACTGCGGGTATTTTTACTACTTTTGCCTGACGACGGGTACAAATTTATCATAATGCCCTGCCTGATCTTTCCCTTTAAGCACTGACACATCAGTTACTTATCTTTCAAAAGCAATAAAAGTGAAGTGATGGTGAATGCTATCCAGTAACCTTCTAGCAAGGATCAAAAGTTAAACATTGGTCCAAATCCCACAAAATGCTTTAGAAATGTCAAATATATCTAAATTTAACTCATTACTCAAAATAAAGGGTTTTTTTCCCCTTCTGAAATGGCATCAAAAGGTTTTTCATCAGTGGGTTCAAGGAGACAGGCTAATGTTGATGCTCAAAGATATAAGATTAAACTACCTCTGCTAGCTATCTATAGTAAGCAATTTCATTTTAGTACACTGTGTTTTTCCTTTTATGAAGGATTACTTTTTCATATGCAAAGAACAAATTCACATATTTTGGCATAAATAGTGAAATCCAGTCTTGATGCCAATCAGTGAATGACAAGTTATACAGACATAGGGTGAGCAATGGGGGTAAAGACAAAGAAAAAAAAAAGGAAACCCCCCACCTACACATCAATGCTTAATGTGGCCAAGACTTTCAAATGTGATTGCTTTATACCCTCAGTCTGGCAACCTTTCGTAGGTAAGCATGATTTGCAGAGAACAAAAGCAAATGTAACAATCACGGAGCTTATTGTTTCCATCCCAAGGACCTTTGCTTAAGGAAAGAAATGTTACACACAAATCATTCTTTCAGCAACAAAGTATATAAAATGGAGTATGACAATCTGAGAGTGTCACCTACCATGAGGGTTTTGAATGCTATGATTGCTTTCAGAATGTCCTGATGATCCGGATGAGTGTCCTATCAAAGGAATACATTTAAAAACAATATCAGCATATACATATCCATATGTAACAACATTAATGAAAAAAGAGGCCATGAGTGAAAGAGAGCTAGAAGAGGTATATGGGAGGGTTTGGAGGCAAGAGGAAAGGACAAAAATGATGTGATTATATTATAATCTCAAAAATTAAAATAATTAAAAACAAATAATAAAAACAGTATGAGAGGAGAATGGATGCTGCCATGGATGAGGTGGGATGAACGTATGGCCACAAAAGGATAACAAGGTAGAAGTGTGTGTGTGTGTGTGTGTGTGTGTGTGTGTGTGTGTGATGGAGTTGTCTTATATCTTCACTATGATGGTAATTAACATGAATTCACACCTGGGTTAAAATTCATGGAACTATGAACCAAAAGAAATTTTATTTATTCTTATATTTTGAGATTATTTTATTTTTAGTTATGTGCCTATATGAGATAGCGTGTGTGAGAGAGTATGCACACATGAGTATGCTGGTGTTTGAGGAGGCCAGAGGCTTTGAATTCCTCCGGAGCTGACTGGAGCTACAGGCAGTTGTGAGGTAGCTGATGTGGATGCTGGGATCTGAACTAGGGTCCTCTGCAAAAGGAGTATTCACTCTTAACTGCTGAGCTATTTCTCCAGCCCCAGAAAGTTTCTTCATCACTTAATTACTGGAAGTACTGAGATCCTAAATTCTGGTATATTTTTTCAATTCTTAATTTACCATATTACACAACCGACTATTTTGCACATAACATTTGAGTTTACTATTATCTCTTCATTTTAATTGACAAGCAAAATTATACATATTTATGGTAGACAATACGGTGTTTTAATGCATACACATGTATACAAAGACATTGTAAACAGCAGTATTTAGCCAAACACCGTAGATTTTTAAGATAGTTTATAACAACACATCATATATTTAGTAACATAATAGGTATCATTATTGAGGTGCTTTTATTTGGTTACAGTTTGATGAGTTCGTTTTGTTCTTTTTGGGTGTTGCTGTATTTTGTTTTCTAGGTCTGGGGTTTCTTTTTTGAGAAAGAACTTCAAGTTGGATGGGTAGGGAGGGGGAAAGAACTTGGGGGAAGGAAAGAATATAATGAACATATTTACATTTAAATTGCTTTTTAAAATAATATTTAATAATAAAATTAGTCATTAAATAATTACTTGGAGGGACATCACTGATTCTGTAGTGCACCTAAGGTTGAGGAACATGGACCTGTCAGTCATACCTTGCCTAGGGGTAATTCAGCTGGAGAAATGAGAAGGTCAATTCTGTTCATCCAGTCTTGGGTAGAACAACTAGAGGTCTGACTCATGCCACAGGCAGGATTGTTCACGGAAAGTCAGGGTGTATTCTTTCGTAGTAAAACTTATCCTAACAGGTGATTAGATATCTGGATGGTGCTGGCCTTGAGTGTATCTTCTGATGGCGACAATCAGAAGGGAGTCTAAGCAAATGTGACCAAATGGAGGCTGGGCTAGAAATGGGTGAGAGAGGCAGCAGGAGCAGCACCTAGGCCTGGGAGTTTCTTGCCACCTTAACTGTGTTCCAACTGCAGCAGTGTGCTGCAGCACGGAGAAGTAAGAGCTTCTGTTTTTTTTTTTTTTGTTTTTTGTTTTTTTTTTTTTTGTGATAAGGAAGAAACAATCTGGTGAACTGGCTTAGCATATGGAAAGGCATCCAGAGGTCAACACCTTCCAGAGCCCCAAGTGAAATTTCATTCTGGCAGCTCCCCATAGCCTCCAAATAGCCTGAGAATGTGCTTTGCACTCAGAGAGGGTGCTTTCGGTCCTTACAAACGCTGACAAGCACAGCAGCAGCATGGAACCTTTTGCTTTAAAGATAACCAACCCCTTTCAAACCTCAAAACCTTTCCCCAGACACAGGAAGAGCAACTAGGGTAAACACAGTCTTTCCCACCCACGCCTCCACACCCCATGCAAGATCATGAAAGAACAGTTCAAGGCAATGTGACTGCTTTTGAAAATCACAAGGGGACCTGGGTGCTTCATGTTTAATGATCAGACCTCATTGCAATTCCTAGTATTTAGAAAAGACTGGAGCTGCACTACAATCATTACACATAAAATTTCAGTTTATAAACAAAAAATGTGAGTGGACTTTGATGTAGATACGCGAATGCACAGTGATACAGCAGTATTGGACCCATTTATAATCTTTAGGGAATGCCAGAGTCAGAAAATCAAATTTCTACAGTGTTCCGATCTGCAACAAACATATATTTTATATTTCTTTTCCTTTTTGGTTGGTCTCCAAGTTTCCTGATGTTGGTTTGCTTTTTCTATCAGGGTAATGTCAATTAAAACACCAGAACAACAGAGATTTGTAGGTCTGATTGCCACTCAACCATCATCTACAGCAGCGGTTTTCAACCTGTGGGTTAAGACTCCCTTAGAATCACATACCAGCTATCCAGAATATCAGATATTTACATTGCAATTTGTAACCATGGCAAAATTACAGTTATGATTTAGCAAAGAAATAATGTTATGGTTGGGGGTCAGCACAACATGAGGAGCTGTATGAAAGGGCTGCAGCCTTAGGAAGGTGAAGAACCACCACTCTATAGACAAGATGGCAAAAGAAAAGCTAAGTCAATGAATGTGCATTGTCTTGAGAGAAGCAACAGAGCTGAGGCCCAGAAGAGAGAGGGAATAGGAGGAAGCATGATAACTGTTGAGCAGGAAAGAATGGGCATCTTCTTTCACTACATAAAGAGGAATGCTAGGAGAGCTCTGGGGAAGAGGGAAGATCAGATCAAGTAGAATTTGAAACCAAGCTACTTTCCGGATTCTTAGCAAAGCTAGTTTTGAGGCATACCATCTGCTTTGTGCAGCACAGAGGACACCAGCAGGCAAAGGACCTTGCTGAAGCTTTTCTTCCCTTACCTCCATATGTCGCTCCAGCTCTTGCAAAAGAGTAACATACTTTTCCAGTCGCATGAATGGTTTGCTGAGGCTTGTTGTTAAAATGAGGATACCGGGGCTGGATGCACCTTGGTTTTCCATGAATCGTTCTAGATCATCACTAGAGTTAAAAAATGGATATATTTTCAATACTGCTGAATATCTGATGTCAAATATCGACTTAATGTGTTAGTGTATTTTACACAATGAAACCAGCCATTATTCATCTCTCCAGCACCATTAGTTCTGTGGCCAGCACAGAGGAGATGGTGGCAGCCCACACTTGGGATCCCTGGTGCTATTTACTCACTCAACACTTACTGATTGAGCATCTACTGGGGAGCAGGCTCTGTCTGGGGATAGTGCTACAGCAATGAACAAAACAAAAATTCCCCACTTATAAGGAGGCTTGTACCCAGGTGATAGGGTGAAGAGGCTGTCAGTGACCTCAATCTTAAGTTAAAAGAGTATGTTTTCTTGGTCACTTCAAACATTCTACTTATTTGCTGGTTTGATGCCAGGATTTAACCATTCAGTAACCCTCCCTCTCACTCCACTGAACCTAAAGCTATATTCAGGCAGCAGGGTGTTGATGTGACTAACAGGAGTTATTTTGCCTAGGACTTTAATATAGTTCTGCAGGCCACCTGAACACTCCCATAAGCAGCATATTGATGGAAATCAAATTATGTTTCATGAGCTTAGCCCTAAAAACATGTGTATCTCAGATAGTGCTTTCTCTGTCTTTCAGTACCTTTCCAGATTATCAATGAGGGCTGTGACTGCAAGGACATTCAATATACACTTAAAAATATAGAGAACTAGATGTGGTAGCACTTAGAGTCCTAGCACTCAGGACACAGGAGACTCTCCATGAATTGAAGTCTGTCTGGATTACATAGTGACTTCTAGGACAGAGTGGGATAAACAATGAGATGCTGTATAAAAAAATGAAATAAAAGGAAGAAAAGGGACAGGGAAGATGGGAGGAAGAAATGAGAAAGAAAAAGAAGAAAGAGAGGGAGAGAGAGGGATGAAAAGAAAGAGATGGAAGGAAGGAAGAGGTGGAGAGGGTGGGAGGAAAGAAATGGAAAGGAAGATTAGAGAAAGGGACCTACTTCCTGAGAATTGATTCTGAAACTTTTGCTTTCTCCAGTGATCACTTAACCCCCTTGGTCATCTGTACATATTCGGCCAGTTCCAGATCTCCTTGGGGTTTTATTCTTGTTTACTCCCACAGTTATCACCTAAGCCCAAGGCTCCATCATATCCCATACCCAGTCTAGCACACTTCCATGGTCCGAGTGTTTCCCCTGGCTCCCTTTCTCTCCTGACTCACCATTCTGCAAACCAGTACTTTGGCACCACAGCCTTCCTGCTCAAGAATGTCCAGGTACCAACAAGGCAGTCCTAACTTTTGAGACTCCCGCTGGCCTCACCAACCTTCCTTGTCATCCCAAACAAGGATTCTCTACTAAAAGGCAGCCAAATTTGTTTTCTTGAACATAGTTTGTGTAGTGGTCCCCAACTGCAGTGTTACCACAGCTTGTGAAATATGTCCAAAGAAACTATCAGCAATCGAGTACAAGTGGGGTTGGAAATGGAGTAACTTGCAGGTGATCCCTATTAAAAATGAATTCTCTCTCCTCCTCCGGTTCCTGGGCTCAGTCAAGGATGCAGTTTCAGCAACCACAACAGCAGCTCTGGCCATGCAGTGTCATCTGTGTGTCAGGGCGAATGGTCTGACAGTAGCCGCCTCAGGGGCGGCTAGATCACAACTGAACACTGACATCAAATCATCAGTGTTATCCATTATGTCCATTTCACAGCCATTTTCTACAAGCAGCCAAGGGAAAGTGCTAGACACAGCTTGAGTCTTGAGTAACTCATCCATAAAACATAAAAGCAGGAACTGGAGAAAGACTTGGTGGTTAAAGGTATACACCACTGCTCTGTAGAGGACCAGAGTTCTGTCCCAGCACCTACATCAGACTACATCAGACTTGACTGCCTATAATTTCAGCTCCAGGGGATCTGACACTCTCTTCTGGATCTTATGTGTATCTTCACTTACATGTGCACATTCCCACACATAGAAACACACATATACATGTAGTGGGTAGCCATCCCAGCCTTGGCCTGGAAGTTCCAACCCCCATTGAGGCTTTGGTAATGGTCACGCTTACAAGGCGGGGCTGAGGGAGGAAGCTGAAGACCCAGGATCGAGAGGAGAGGTCTCTCTTGGTTCTGGGACCCTGGATGCTGGAGTTCTCCAGAGAACACCGCCCGGACTGCGCCATACCTTTGCCAGACCCTACAACCTACCTATCCCTTCATTTTTAAGTTACCCCACAAAATAAACCTCCCTTTTAACTACGTGGAGTGGCCTTAATAATTTCACCAATATATACACATGATTAAAAGTAAAATAAATATTTAAAAGAAACAGGTAAAACCTATTTCCTAATAAAACTGCTCAGATTAAACAAAACTAACAGGATTTGTAAAGCTACCATTTTATGTTAAGCATTTCAGTATAGGTGTTTGTCCCATTTTACAGTTGAGGCCTAGAAATGTTACCAGCTGGTAAGTGGTTATGGCAGACTTAATATGGAGGTCTGAAGCAAAACCTTGGGTCTATCCACATCATTACCCTGCCTCTCTACAGAAAGGGATTTTGTAAACTTTACCCTGCCTCTCTACAGAAAGGGATTTTGTAAACTTTAGCCAGCAGATGCATTATTACTACCTTTTCAAGACACATGGCTGGCTAGAATCTTATCTTTAAATTTTCCTAGTACCAATGATTTGCAGCTTAATGGATAATCAACTGATGTTTAATTTCCAACCAAAAGATTAAAGAGACATAAAAAGTCATCACTTATAAAATATAATTAAGAAAGTGCATTTGAGCAGACATGCAATCTGAAGAAAATAGCTTTCCTAATTTCTTTTCAGTTTGGTAAATAAGCTTTGTGTTTTCTTTCTGTGACTAAATGACTGCCAATCTTCCATATTCTGCTCTAATTGCTGTGAGAGTTGCAGCAATTAATAGCACAGGCGTGCATATGGACACTGCACTATTATTTTCCATGAAGTAGTCTAATTCCTAGGCTTGGGAAATACTATAAAGCAATTTAACTTTTTTTCAAAATAACATGACACACCTGCCTTGGATTAAAACAGATTATTGGAGAGAAAAGAAAATGTTGTTAATGAAATGAGCCAAATTGTTTTTATAGAAACACCACCTGTCATGATGAATTGATTCTAAAAGATACGCTTTACTTAGCGAAATAAGTTTAATATGTAAATTAATATTATATGTAAATAACATTCACAAATGTATAATCATTATACTGAAGATGAATCTGGCTTGAAATGGTTTTTACTTTTAAATAGCAGTGTCTTAAGACTTGTTTGCTTTTTAAAAAATCTTTTTTTTGTTTTTTTTGTTTTTTTTGTTTTTTGTTTTTTGAGACAGGGTTTCTCTGTAGCTTTGGAGCCTGTCCTAGAACTCGCTTTGTAGACCAGGCTGGCCTTGAACTCACAGAGATCCACCTGCCTCTGCCTCCCAAGTGCTGGGATTACAGGTGTGCACCACCACTGCCCGGCAAAAAAAAAAAAAATTATTTTATGTGTATAGGTGTTTTGCTTGCACGTATGTTTGGGTACCATATGAATGCTTGGTGCATTCAGAGGTCAGAAGATGGAGCAGGATCCCATGGTACTGAAGTTACAAATGGTTGTGGACCAACATGTGGGTGTTAGGAATTGAACCCAGGTCCTCGGCAAGAATTGTCAGTGCTCTTAAGTGCTGAGCTGTCACTCAAGCCCCCCTCCCTTTTTGACTATTTAAGACAGCTCTCATGTATCTTGGGCTGACCTTTGCTATATAGCCAAGGGTAGCTTTGAACTCCTGATCCTGTTGCCTCAGACAGTATTACAAGACAAGTGTGTACTGCCACACCCAGTTCAAGGCTTGTTTTTGAATCCTAATATTATTTATCAGAAGCATTCAATGAGTTTATAAATGCTGTTTGAAATTCAATATATATTTATTTCATAGAAAATATGGTAGATGGGGCTCTATTATATTCTGGGTTGGGCTGGAAGGCTGGAGAGAATTATTCTATGTCATAATAACACTAGAGAGCTTAACTAATTCATATACAATGTTTTTAGGGCCACCAAGGCAGCTCAGTTGGTAAAAGTACTTGGGGTGAGAGTCTTACAACTAATCTGAGATCAATCCCCAAAACCCACAAAGGAAAGAAGAGCTAACTCTTGAAAGTTGTTTTCTGACCTCTACCCTTGGGTTGTTATATAGTAAATACACACACATACACAAACACACACACATGTACACATGTACACACACACAATTGAAATGTCAAAAACTGTTTCTATGGAATCCTTGTGCAGACTTTTAACTCGAATGAACACAACTCTAACCTAGCGGAAGCTCAAAGATTCCTCCTCCCCATCCTATTTACTCCCCACCAGCCTTTCTTTGGAATTGTGGTACCCTGGCATGAGGAATGGGAAGCTTTGACTTTTAGCCAGTAGAAAAATCACAGGGGCACTGCTTCCTCTGGGTTGAATGATCCCTAATTTCCTTTCTCCCTTTTCTTGTCCCCAGTACTGGACTATCTGCTTCTGTTCGTTTGGAAACATAGTCTCCTATAGGCCATGCTAGCCTTCAGTTCCCGAGTCTCCTGCCTTTACCTCCCAAATATTGGGATTACAGGCACACACACCACAATTTGTCTGCTTTTTTGTCCCCACCACTTTTTGTGTGTGACTAGGTAGTCCCAACACCTAAGAGACACAAACAAAACATGACTGAGTCTTAGAATTGTTTCCTGTCTTCCTTGTCCACAGAGCAAATGGCTAGTTCTTCAGGGGTTTCTCAAAGGCAACATTGCTAGCAACCTGGTAAACAGAGGGAGAGGAAAGTTATCAAGGAGAAAAGTATACGGAGTATCTGTGGTAGTCACATAACGACAGTGGAAATAAGCTCAAGATCTGGGTTAGTGCGTACTTTCTCCTCGCTTGGCTCTTTCTTTTAACCCTCTCCCTCGTGGAAAGGATGGACAGGTGCTATACTAAAGCATGGGGAAGAAGTGGGTATTTCTGTAAGGAGCAGTTATTCCCAAGAAAAGCCAGAAAGGTATCTTAGCAAGTCAGCAGGGGAGAGAGAGGGGAACTCCCAGAAGACCTCACCCAGTGGATCACAGAAGACAGAGGCAGCCATTCAAATATATGTAAATATGGGGACCGAGCAAAGCTGGTGTCTGATTACATATTCAAATTCAGGCAACACTTCACAACATTTTAAAACAGGCATCTATCTGTATGTAATCATCCAATTTGAAAGCTAAATGCATTCTTGAGGCCAACAGTTGCATGTGAGCATTTCTGGTTTGATATTGCCACCTACAGACCCAAAGGGAGAAGTTCACCTGAGCATGACAACTTGAGAAGGCAAAGAGAAATCCACTAATGTCCATAGTTCAGCAGAAGCCCTCATGAAAACAAGGCTTTAATCTGCATTTTCTGTGAATTTCATATGTCATGAGTGCTAGACAGATGCACACAAACTAGCAGAGATTATATTCAAAGCACCACTGAGGGAAACCTCAAGCATTTTAATGGAATCTCACCCTAGATATGTAAATAAGTCAGAAGATGAGAATTTAGTTCTTTGAAGACTCCAGTGAGTCTTCTATCATAAAGTTCCCACAAAAGCACCATTAATCAAGACCAACAGGGTCTTACAGTTCTTAAAACCACAGAGAACCTTTAAAATAATCATGTACCACATTTGAAATCATAATGATTAAAGGCCTCTTATAAGATTCCCTTCATTAAAAAGGTAGAAAATGTATAAAGCTTATACATTATCAGGTCCCTCATTCTATATGCTGTTTACTTTGTGTACACTGTTTCATTTAATCCTCAAGAAAGGCAACTGACATTTACAATTAAGTAAGTCCTATCCTGCAATGCAGCTTCTAATTGGGACAACATAAAAGTGGTAAAAAAAAAAAATTAAGATCAGATCAGGCAAGGCACATATAGACTTAAAAAGTGAATGGTGGGGCTGAAGAGATAGCTCAGTGGTTGACATTGCTTACTATGGAATCATGAGTCCCATCATTCAGATCCCAGCATCCAGGTAACAAGCTGAGTGTCTAGAAAATGCCTGTAACTGAGCTCTGAGTGATCCAACACCCTTGCCTGGACTCCATGTTGTACAGGTGCTCTCCCTTCTCCTCCTCCTTCTTTTTGATACACACAAATACATACATACATACATACATCAGCAAGCCAAGAAAGTGGTATCAAGTTCTACTTTCATGATGGTGGCAAGAGGTGTTCATTGTCCTCACTCTCCAGTAAATCACACAAAACTAATGCAAGAACCATTCAGAGTCTCTAGAAATTGTTATAATGGCGTGTAACAGAGAAACATTTGTTCATGAAGATGTAGCAAAATTATGAAGGGAAGAGAGGGTCAGTGGCTTCTGAGCCAGTCTGCTGTACTCCTCTCTTTTCTTCACAACTCAATCTCAAAGACACCACACTCCATGAAAATGCCACCAAACAAAAGATGTCCAAATCCCTCAGCACCCAGTCAAGAGATACATCTACCAAAATGGGCATGCCACCAGCATATCACATCCTCTTCAGCTCTGAGCAAAACGGACTAAATTCCAAGTAAGTGAGGCTGAGAAGTAGGACACTCCCTTCCTCTGTCTCTCACACCTAAAGTGGAGATTATACCCTAAGATCAGAAGGCTGAAACTAGTGGAAACCCATGAACTTTGGACCAATAGCTGAGGAGCCCCAATGGTACTGGACTAGGCCCTCTGGATAGGCAAGACAGTTGTTTAGCTTTAACTGTGTAAGTGGGGGCCCCATCCCTAGTGCATGAGTGGGCTTTTTGGAGCCCATTGCCTATGGTGGGGCACCTTGTACAGCCTTGGTGTAGAGGTGAGGGGCTTGGACCTGCCTCAACTGAATGTACCATGTTCTACTGACTCCTCATGGGATACCCTGCCTTGGAGGAGGTAGGAATGGGGGGTGAGCTAGAGGGGGAAGGCTGGGGGTTGGGAGGAGGGAGGACAGGGGAATCTGTGGTTAGTATGCAAAATGAATAGAAAAATCCCTTAATAATACAAAATTTAAAAAATAAAATAAAAAAAAGAGATTAGAAGGCTGAAAATATTGGAGCCCCATCACCCTTACCCAAGATCACTTAAGGACCAGGGTACCATGCTAGAAATGACAAGTTGAAAAGACCAGAGACCACCACCCCTCCAATTGGTCATAGCAATAATGCACAGATTTTTTTCAAGGAATAAAGAGCTTGGAAGCTCTCCCTAAAGGAACTTATTCTTTGAAGAAAACTATGAATAATCTCAATTTTAAGTACTCTCCCAAAAACAGTAGAGATTTTGATAGCAAGGCAATAAAAGGAGGATGGTGACCCCTCTTTAAAAGAGTAGCATCCTTAGATCCATAGGCCAGAGAGAAACAGGGAAAGCAGCCACTACAAAGTGCTAAGGGGAGCCAGAACAAGCCTCTAAAAAAAATCTGGTATCAAAAATGGCCTCTGCTTGAACTTTATTAGTTTAGATCAGTGGTTCTCAACCTTCCTAATGCTGCAACCCTTTAATATAGTTCTCATGTTGTGGTGACCCCCAACCATAAAACTACTTCATAACTAATTTTGCTACTGTTCTGAATCCTAATGTAAATATCTGATATACAGGATATCTGATCTGTGACCCCTGTGGTGGTTGCAACCCACAGGTTGAGAACTGCTGGTTTAGATAGTAGAATGGTTTATTCCCCAAGTAATAGCCCCCCCCCCCCTCAAAAAAAAATAGAGACAGGTAGAAATAAATGGAGCCTAACATCTGGATATAGTGTTAAACTGGTCTTACCAGTGAGATGGGGGGGGGGGTGTTAACAAAAAAAGAGTTCTACTAAAGTTAGTAAATCCAGGATAACAATGTGCCTAGGTCTTCTAAAAAGTGACATCAGAAGTTGTATGCTATGTGTTTCAATAAACAGTGTGATCAAGTTACGAAACAAACAAATAAGCAAAGAACGGCCAAACTTCATAGAAAAGACAATGTGGTGAGAATCAATAATGGTAAAAGCTAGAACTTGTACTTTTCAACCAAAAATTTGTACATGCAAATGAATAAATAAATAAATAAATAGATTAATAGATAAATAAATAATAAATAGATAGATAGATAAATAAATGAATGAATGAATGAATAAATGAATAAATAAATAAGTAAATAAGGTATAACCTGGGGTGAATAACATACAATACAGATTGTTCGTGAAAGCAACAAAATGTTAGATTTAACTCAGTCTTCAGAGTCTCTGAAGCCATAATTGTGTTGAAAGAACAAAAGAAATATGCTTAAACAAATAAAACAGTAGAAAAGAGCCAAATCAAAGTTTTGGAACTATGAAGTAAAATAACTGATATTTAATAAGTCATTAGAAAGGCTCAACAGATCTGAACAGACAAAAGAGAGCTCAAAGACAGAGTAGGAGAAATTATGCAACCAGGTGTTATGGAATAATCTTTTTGTACACTGTGAAGACATGTCTTTGCCAAAGTGCCTTCTGATTGGTTTACTAAAAGAGCTAGGCAGGAGGTATAGGCAGGACAGCCAGACACAGAGGACACTGGGAAGAGGGGAGGAGACTCACAAAGGAAAGCAAGATGAACGGATCGTGTTGAAAGGAGGTACAGCCACATGGCACACTGTAGATAAGAACAATGTAAGAGTTAGCTAGTAACCAGCCTGAGCTATGGACAATTAATATTAAGTATCTGTGTCAATTATTTAGCAGCAGCTGCCAAGACACAGAGACACTGCCTACAACCAGGAAAAAGAGAATAAAGACAAATAAACATAGCTTGGGGAAAATATTTGACATTTTTTTAAAAGTTGGAAGTAACAAAAAGAAATAATGACCGATAATGCCTCAACATTTAGGAAACTATTAATCTCCACATCTAAGAAGCTCATTGAATTCCAAGCAGTATAAAAGCAAAAAGATCCACACTCAGACAAATTATAGAGTAAATACTGAGAAACACAGCTACAAATCTTGAAAGCAACAGGAGACAGACAACTCACTGTGGACTTGGGAACCTGCATAGTATTAAAAGCTGATTTCACAGCAGAATGACAGGGACCAGAGGACAGTGGTCTGACATTCTCAAAGTACTAAAAGAAACAAAATCACCAAGCCAGACTTCCACAGCCACCCAAACTACCATTGAAAATTGAAGCATTTCCACATACAAACTGAGAGAATCCCTCTCTAGGAAACCCACCTTAGGAAATACTAAGTAACGATCTTCAGGCTTAAAGCAAGTAAATCCAGACATAAATTCACATATAAAAACAAAGAGCAGCAGTAATCCTCCATCACTTATGGAAGATGTTATAAACATATGCATCCTGAAATAAAGTCAATTGTACATAGCAAAACCATACAAGAAACACATCTTCACAAAACCTGCAAGAAATGCTGAAGTACATTCTTCAAACTGAAAAAAAAAATGCTTTAGTAATAAGCACAGGGAAGCAAAAAAAAAATACTCACTAGTAATAGTGAGGTGCTCCATCACTCAGAAAGCATAAAAGCAGAGAGTCAGGAACTCAAGGGTATTCCTTACCGCTTACTGAGTTCCAGGCCAGTCTGAGCTCCATGAGACCTTGTCTTGAAACAACATAAGAACCCCTGGACCAGTAAGATGACTCAGAGAGCAAAGGCACTTGACTCAAGGCATGACAATCCAAATGTGATCCCTGGAACATACATCATGAAGGGGAGACTCCATTCCAGGAAGTTGTCCTCTGACCTCCATATACTCTGTGGCACATGTCCCCTGCCTTCTCCTCTACCCACTGCCACACAAATAAATAAATGTGACTTTAAAAATTTGGACATGACAGGGCCATTGCATTCATGAGCTAACAGCAGTTGTGGTTGCCTGTACAAATCCTGTTCCGGATTAAGCCAGTCAATACTCCAGTGTAGATTGGGGAGGAGCTCATAAGGCCCCACCCCTAGTTGAGAAGCTATTGACAATTAATGGCTTCTAGAGGAGGGGCAGGCATATTTCTTCAAGGAAGTAGCCACTGGGATGTTGACCATGATCCAGTAAACAGCTCTATGTCCTTGTGCATGTATGAGATCCTAATTCAACTCAGTGGATTATGAAAAACAAGACATGGAAATGGGGAGAAGAGGTGTTCCAGAGGAAATGAGAGGGGAACAAGAAAGAGGAACGGGCTATGATATGGCTGAAATACACTATAGAGCTGGGCATTGTGGTGCACACCTTTAATACTAGCACTAGGGTGGCAGAGGCCTGCAGATCTTTGAGAGTTCAAGGCCAGCCTGCTCTACATAGCAAATTCTAGGCCAGCTGGAGCTACACAACGAGACTTTCTCTCAAAAAAAAAAAAAAAAAACTGGCATATGTGTTTGAAATCATCAAATAATGAATAAAAATAGTATTTAAAGTTTCAAAGTTAAATAAGATGTACACTAGAAAAAAAGAGCAAGGCAAGGGTGCTGGAAAGATAGTTCAGTCAGCAAAGTGTCTGCTGTACAAGCATAAGGACCTGTATTTGGATCCCTAGCACCCATGTGCTACAGATGTCTACCATGCCAGTGCTTGGAAGGCAGAGACAAGAGGACACTGGGAGCTGCTGACCACCTAGGCTAACTGAATAGGTGTGGGTGTGGGGTGCCGAGAAAACCAAGCAAACATCTTTTGAATGACATGGTCAAGTACCCCAGTGCCTCAGACCCATGGCAGTGGCAAATCTTTCTCCTGGAGTGAGACTCAGAGGAATGGTAAAGTTTTTATCTGGCATTCATGGGAAGGTTGATAGTGTGTGCAAGTGTGACTGTTTATGAATGACTGGTCAGTGTGTGTGTGATCACTAGCAACTCTAGCTTCCTTCTTCTGATGACTGCAAGCAGAGACTGCTCCCCCATAGAGATCTCTTACTGAGACTAGCTGACTCCTCCCCCTGTGCTTTACTTAGTAAACACGCTGAGGTTCTGGGTTGTTGCATAGTTGGTGCTACTATATCAGGACGCACACGGCCCACCTGACCCCTGTTTTTCTGTACATGTTTCTGTCCTTTCTTTATTCCTTTGTTGCCTGAGTCAGGTCAATCCCTGAAGCCACACTGGCCTCAGCAAATGGGTGAGCTCCAGGTTTAGAGCTTGTCTTGAAAAAATAAGGTTAAAAGTAATTAAAGAATACATTGAACATTGACTTTTGAGCTCTCTGTGAATATGCATGTGTGTACACATGTGAACATGTACATATACATCACAGAGAGAGACAGAGACAGAGAAACAGAGAGAGAGAGAGAGAGAGAGAGAGAGAGAGAGAGAGAGAGAGAGAGAGAGAACAAAGCAAGGTCATGTCCCAGCCTCTTTAGCTCCTTATCTGGTGGCATGATTTCTCCTTGCCATGCTCCTGCCATGGTTATGTGAGCTTCCCTGACTTCCTCACCAAAGCCAGGAAAATGTCAGTGCCGTGGCCATGAGCCATCCAGAACCATGAGCCTTATAAAGTTGTCCAGATTCAAGTATTTTATTATGAAAATGAAAACATGCAATTATACCTCCCAATTCCTAGTTACTAAAGTACCCAATGGTTTTTCTCAGCTACAACTTTCTTGCTGCACATAGCTAAACAAACCTAATTTTTGTTCAATCACAGTTAAGTCCCTGGTGATTTTTGGTTGACAGGATTCCTTAAGCAACTAACAACTTGAACTGCAATAACTGAAATCACTACCTCTGAGGCACTTATTGTCCAGAAACTATAGATAAAAAATTTCAGAAAATTCCCCACATCATCTACTAATGGTATGCAATACTGTATTTTTCTAAATAAAATCATTCCAACAATATTTCCTGTCTTACATGCTCTTCTGCAATGCAATCAGAACCATTAGAAAATAAAGTCGGTTTCTTTTTTCTTTGAATCTGGACTGGCTTTGCTGACTCTCTAGAAGCAATTCTTTTTGACTTTTGAGGCTGTATCAAAAACCACCTGGGCTTCTGTCCACCTAGTTTCTCTTGTAATATTATCTCTCTTGTCACTCTATCCTTAGATCCTCTCTCAACACAGCCATCACACTATTAGAATTCCAAGCCACATGAAGTGCTGGTATTTAGGATCCAGTTCATGGACCTAGCTGAGCCCAACCTGTGAGTCATCCCATTCCAAGTGCCAAAACATGTGACCACAGAATTCTCTAGACTTATTCCTGCCCTCCTCAAGGAGACTATCCAAAGGACCTTAGCAGAAACTAAGTTTTTGGATGTATTTTAGGAAGATAGAGAAGGGGGGTGGCATTTTACACAATGGTAGAAGTTTCACAAAACTGTCACCTATAGTAATACAGAAAATGTTTAATGAATTGATGAATCAAAGATTTCCAGGCAAACCACATAAACCGTTGGCTGGTTTCTCATAACTATATAACCTGCAAACAAAGAGAGGGTGCTAAAGGGGATTTTTCCATTTTTAAGAAGAATTTTGAGGTGTTCTAAAGGAGGCAGGATTTCCAGGAATGAACATTCTTGGTCTCTCTAGAAATTAAATGACTATTTACAAATTTAAAAATTCATTTATTTTATGTGTATGGGTGTTTTGCCTGCAGGTATGTCTGTGTATCACATACATGCCTGGCACCCATGGAGACCAGAGAAGTATAGGATCCCCTTGGGACCAGAGTTACAGATGGTTGTGAGCCACCATGTAGGTGCTAGAAAACAAACCTGGGTCCTCTGCAAGAGCAGCCAGTACTCTTAAATCCTGGGCCATCCCTTCTGCTCCGAAATTAAAAGATTCTTAAATTAGGAAATGGCTTCAGTACAAAAACAAACAACAATCAAAAAACAAGTCAAGAGTCAGCTGTAAGATCAGTATTAAGCCTCTGCCCCCTAGATGGGGAGCTGTGCACAGCTGATAGCTCTGGGGAAGAGATAGTCACACTTCTTTAAGAGTGTGGCCCCTGGTTGATTGACCATGCTCTAATGGAAGTAGAGGATATGTGCAGCACAGATGGGCCATTTAAAAAAAAGGAGAAGATGAAGTTGGGAGTGGTGGTCAAGAGTGGATCTGGGAGGAGTTTATGAAAGGAATGTAAGGTGAATGTGATCAAAACACATTGTATGCCTATATTATATGTAGCTATATATTTGTCCAAAAGGCTAACATTATACTGAATAGGGAAAAGCTGGATTCTTATTTCTCTACAATCTGAAACAAAACAAGGATGCTCACTTTCACCACTTATATTTGACTTTAGTACAAGAAGTCCTAGCCAAAGCAATCAGGAAGAAGATAGAAAGGAATCTCCCCTAAACTAGAAAAGAGGGAAGCAGATTGTTAGTGTTTGCAAATGACATGACTGGGCACAGAAAACCTTAAGACTCTAACAAGAGATACTAGAACTAATAAACAAATTTAGTGAAGTTGCAAGACGGAAAACCAAATAGCAATGCTGGGCACTGATACTGAATGATCTGAACTAGAAACCAAGAAAGGAATCTCAATTACAGCAGCTATCAAAAAATGAAATATCTAGGAATAAATTCAGAGGTCAAAGATGCCTACAGTGAGTGTCATGAAACACTGTTGAAAGAAAATTAAGACAACATAAGGAACAGGAAGTCGTTATTTATTATTAAAATTCATAGGGCTTATGAGCTGTCTCAGTGGGTAAAGGCTTTTCCTGTGCAAACTTGACAGCCTGAGTTTGATCCCAGGACTCCAGGGTAGAAAGAGAGAATCAGCTTCCAAAAGTTGTCCTCTAACTCCCACATATGCATCATGGTATGGGTATATCTTTACTCACATTTATGTAACATATATAATAATAATAATAATAGTTTTATTTAATTAATATTGATGACTTATTTAATAAATAAAGTGCCTATACCACCCAAAGAAATCCAGATTCATTATAATCTTTATCAAAATCCCAGTGATATTCTTCATAGAATTAGAAAAATAATCTACAATCTGGATAGAACAACAACAAAAAGGAAATGCAGCAGTAGTCTTGAGGAAAAAAAGGCATGTGGCATTATACTGCTTTATTTCAAAACACACTGCAATGCTGCCATGAGCAAACAGTGTAGATTGGCCATTAATACAAACCCAGACACATATACCAATGGAAAAGCATAGAGAACCTAGAGCAAAACTATGTATCTACAGCCAACTGCCTTTTGACAAGAGTACTGAGAACACATCCCAGTGAAAAGCCAGTCTTCATAAATGATGCTGGAGAAAAGTAAATGATGCTAGGGAAACTGGGCATCCACATGCAGTAGAATGAAACTAGACCCTTCATCTTTTCCCAGCTACAAAGATCAACTCACAGTTGAACCCAGACTTAAGTGTAAGAGCTGAAGCTGTGTGGCTACTAGAAAAACACAGAGGGGTGGGAAAAAGTACAAAAATAGCGAAAAGAAGTGGGGGCAGGTGAGATTACTCAACTAGTGGTGACACTTGTGACCAACCCTAATAACCTGAGTTTGGTGGTACAAGAAGTGTCCTCTGGCCTTCACACACGTGTTGTAGTACCCATGTGCACATGCATGAAAGAAATAAATGTAATTTTTACAAGTAGTAAAGGGAGAAATAGGCTTATCTCAAAGTGAAAAGCTTGCACACAATAAAAAATCAATAGCATGAATAGGGAATAATCTATAGAATGGGAGAAGATATTTCCAAAATATACATCTGACAAATGGTTAATATCCAGAATAAAAAAACTCAAAAAGTCAGTAGAAAAAAATTTACTTGATTAAAAAATTGAAATACACATTTCTCAAAAGATCGCACAAATGGCCAACAAATATAAGAAAATATGCTAAACAGCACCAATCACCAGGGAAAGGCAAATCAAAACCAACGTGAGGTTCACTCTAGTCAGAATGCCTATTGCCAAAAGGCAAAAGAAATAAATAAATGTGAAGTGATTGTAAGGATATGGAAAGACAGGAGTTCATGCACACTGTTGATGGGCTATAAAATAGCCCAGATATTATGTAAAATGTATAGTGTTATGCAGTATGGAGAGTCCTCAAAAAATTAAAAATAGGAACTGTCATATGATCTAACAAACACACTATTATCTGTGCAAGGGAAATGAGATCAATATGCTGTAGAAACATCTGACTCCCATGTTTTCCACAACACTATCCACAATAGCCCATAAATGGAACCAACTTGTGTCCATTATTCAATTAATAGATAAAGACAATGTGGTACATGTGTACAAAGGAACACTATTCAGGCTGTCAAAAAAACATCATTTATGACAACATAGATGGAACTAGAGATAGTTATGCTAAGTGAATTAAACCAGGCACAGAAAAATAAGTGTCATGAATTAAAGGTTCGGATCCCCTGAACCTACGTAAATACTGGGTGGGTATGGTGGCCCTTCTTTAATTCTAGCCTCCAAGGTAGAGATAATTGATCTCTAGACAAAACTGGCTAATGAGACTAGCCAGTCCCTTGTACATGGACTTTGAGAAAGCTGGTTTCATGGAAGTTGACAGTAGAATAACGATTGCATTTGACTGTAGAGGGTTATGGAGTTGTGCGTGGGGGGAAGTTTAACCTATGGGTATTAAGTTACACCTAGAGAGAAGCAAACTGCTCTAATGTACATAGAAGTGACTATAGTAACAATAATATATAGTACATCCAAAAAAGACAGAGAAAATTATTTCACAAGTTTTCACCATAAAGAAATGCTAAATGTCTGTATGCATAGGTGTATTTAATATTATTTAAATATTAGACAGTGTATGCATGTATCAAAACTTCCCATGGTACCCTGTAAACATGTATAACTTTTATGTTTATCAGCTAAAAATGAAGTTTACAAACAGGTAAAATATGTAAAAATTGAAGATACAGATTGCCAATGAACAAACAAAGATGACTAATATGATTAATCACTAAGAAAATAAAACTAATATCACAATGAAAAATTATTTTACATCCAATTAATGTGGCTATAATTAAAAAATAGACTGGGTTGGGAAAATGGCTTAGTAATTAAAGCATTTGCTGTATAAGCAAGATGACCAAGGTTTGGCTCCCCTGAACCTATGTAAATGCTGGGTGGATATGGTGGCCCTTCTGTAATTCTAGCCTTTGAAGGTAGAGATAATTGATCTCTAGACCAAATTGACTAATGAGACTAGCCAGGCTGGTGAGCTCTGGGTTTGATTGAGAAATTTTGCCTCTGTATATGAAACAAATGAGCAATCAATAAAAGGAATCATGATATCAACCTTGAGCCTCCATACACATGTGCCCCTACATGCAAAAATGCATACATATATTCATGGAACAAACACAGAGGAGAGAGAATGAGAAAGGGGGAGGGAGGGAGGGAGGGAGAGAGAGAGAGGGAGAGAGAGAGAGGGAGAGAGAGAGAGAGAGAGAGAGAGAGAGAGAGAGAGAGAGAGAGAGAGAGAGAGACTGACTGATAATAGCAAATATCACGTTGTGGAAAAGGAACTCTCCTTCACTGCTGGTAGGAGAATACTTTGATGCAGTCAGTTTGGAAAATAGTCTTATGGTTCTGGTAAGGTTAAACAGAGATCTGGAGTTGTGATTTGGCTGGTATTACAGTGTCTGTGAGGTCTCAGCACCACAAAGAAACAAGACAAAAGCCAAGGTAGCATGGTGGTGCATACCAATAATCTCAGTACTTGGGAGGTGCAGACTGGAGAGTCCAGGAGTTCAAGAAATGCAAACATGTCTATATAGATTTGATTTTTCAACATAGAACTATTCATGATCCATCAAGTAGTGAATGGAAGAAACAGTATGTGGCATCTATATAACAGGATTCTTAAAAAAATATTTATTTTGTAGTTATATGCATGTTTATGTGTCTATATGAGCCTATGCTGGTGGCTGTAAAACCACAAGAGGGCATTGCCTCCCCTGGAGCTAGAGTTACAGGTATTTGTGAGCTTTCTGCTGTGGATGCTGGAATGAGAAGTCAGGTGCTCTGAAAGAGCAGTCCACACTCCTAATCACAGTGCTGTCTCTCCAGCACCCTGTGTATATAGTTTTCAATGATACACTCATAATTTTATAGTGTGTGGAAAGCTTTAAAACATGTCAACATCAGGGAAATGAAATTAAAACTGCATTGAGATTCTATCCAATTCCACTAAGAAAAGAACAACAAATGTTGATTTCAGGAAATTGGATGCAACTGGAGATAATCATATTAAGCGAATCAAGAAAGACAAAGATCATTTTTTTCTCACTTGTGCTTTTACATAGATACATAAAAATTATATACATGAACATGAAAATAGGTGAAACCATCTAGGAAAGTAAAGGGGGCTAACAGGAGGAGAGGCATGACAAAGGGGGAGGTTATCAAGTATGAGGAGGCATGCCTAACATTCAACATATACTTTATAAAACTTAAAAAAAAAAACCAAGTAAATTTAATCTGAAAAAATGCTGGCTAGGATGAGGAGAAAGAGGAACCTTTATATACTGCTTGTGGGAATATTAACTAGTGCAGCTACTATGAAATCAGTATGGCGGCTTCTCACAAAAACAAAGCTCAGAACTAAAAACAGAATATGAGTCAGCTATACCACTCTTGAGTAGATGCCCAAAGCAATCTACATCAATAGACCACAGCAATACTTGCACATCCATGCTTATTCACAATAGCCAGGAAACAGAGCTAGCCTAGAGGTCCATTGACAAATGAATGGATAAAGAAAGTATGGAGGGGCTGGAGAGATGTCTCAGGGGTTAAGAGCAGTGGCTGCTCTTCAAGAGGTCCTGAGTTCAATTCCCAGCAACCACATGGTGGCTCACAACCACTTGTAATGAGATCTGGTGCCCTCTTCTGGCCTGCTGGGTCATATGCAGGCAGAATACTGTATACATAATAAATAAATAAATCTTAAAAAACAAAAAGAAAGTATGGAATGTGTACACAGTCGGATTTTGTTCAGCCATGATGAATGTGGACTGAACTGAAGGAAATTATATTTAGTGAAATAAGCCAGACTCACAAATCAAAGTGTCCTTAGTTTCATTTCCATTGCTATAGTAAAATACCCTGAATAAAAGCAATTTAGGGCTGGAGAGATGGCTCAGATTTAAGAACACTGACTGCTCTTCCAGAGGTCCTGAGTTCAATTCCCAGCACCCACATGGTGGCTGACAACCATCTGTAATAAGATCTGGCACTCTCTTCTGTATACATAATAAATAAATCAATCTTTTAAAAAAGAAATTTAGGATTGGGGATTTAGCTCAGTGGTAGAGCGCTTGCCTAGCAAGTGCAAGGCCCTGGGTTTGATCCTCAGCTCCAAAAAAAAAGCAGCAATTTAGAGGAGAAAGGATTCATTTAGTTTATAATTCCAGGTTACAGTCCATTATTATGGGGAAGTCAAGGCAAGAGCCAAGAACAGAAAGAATAAACCATGGATCCTTTCTTGCTCTCAGCTCGTTTTTCTTCTCTTACATTGTTCACAAACCCCCACCTAGGGACTGGTGCCATCCTCAATGGCCTGGGTCTTCCTACATTGATTAACAATGAAAATAATTACCAAAAATCAACCTAAGCTGGATAAATCTTCCTAGGTGAACCTAGGTTGTGTCAAGTTAACAGTTGAAATGAACCAGCAAAGACAAGTGTTATATTTCATTTCATACACACACATACACACACACACACACACACACACACACACACACACACACACAAATACAAATATAAGTATGTGACTCAAAGGTAGATTTGATTGCAGGGAGAGAAAGGGGTCTAAAGGGATAGCAAAGGAGGAAACAAGAGAGTAATGGAGGAAGATAAATATCACATGTTTGTGCTCATACACAGATACATAGGGAAGGCTATGAACAAAGTGTAAATATATATATATATATATATATATATATTACCACAATGAAACTCATTATTGTATTTGCTACATAAAAATAAAATTCAAAAGGCAAAAATGCTAAGTGAAAGAAGCCAGATACAAAAAGCCACATATTTTATGTGTCTTACCTATACCAAGTTCAATATAAACAAATACCTAGTGATTGAGGTAGTTTGGTATGGTTACCTTTGGTTAATTGGTTTTGGACTATGTGGGGTGACTTTAAAGGATATGTTTGCTTAGGAGTGATAAAAATATTCCAAGATTTATGATGACAATTGTTCGATTTTGTAAATACAGGAAGGATCAATTCATTATATCCTTTACTCTGGGCTGAGAAGAATTGGAAGACTCTCAACAGACTGTGATATTATCTCTGACATGTTATGGCTTGTTTTGTTGAAATCAGGTCTCATGTAGCCCAAGACAGGGGCCTTGATTTCACTACATAGCCAAGGATGACCTTGAACTCTTGATCATCTTGCCTTCACCTCCCAGATGCTGAGATCCAGGGGTATGTTACTATGTTTGCTATCCATGCGTTAAATGAGTGAATTCTATGATTTGTGTATTACAACTCAATCTGTGGTACAAAAATGAAATGATAACTTTGTGTCACTGAGTTAAGTGGTGGGCTCTTGGGTGCATATTTTATTGTAATCCATCAAAATTGCATTTACATTATTCTTTGTGGGTAAATACATTTTTAGAAACCTGACTGACCTGACTTCTGACTCTACCACTTACCAATTATGAGTTCTTTGGCACATTACTCAACTTAAGCCTGCCAGTGACTTATCTGTAAGCAGAGATGGTAATAATAGTAACTTCCTCATGACTTCTTACAACTGCATGCCTGGTACATTTTCAATGCTATTATTAGCTAACGTTCCCTTTAAGCAGTTGAACCACTTGTGTTAAAATGTCTATGCTAATATCCGCTCTTTTTTAAAATACATTTTTCTCTTTACAATTTACTTATGATGATGATAATGATGTGTGTGTGTGTGTGTGTGTGTGTGTGTGTGTGTGTGTGTGTGTGTGTGTGATGTGTATGCATACGTGAATGTGGGTACGAGGTCAGAGGACAAGTTTTAGGAGTCAGTTCTCTCCTTCCACTGTGGGATTGGGATTCAGTGACTGAATTCAGATTGTTAGGTCTGTGTGGCAAGCACCATTACCCTCTGAGCCATCTTACCAGCCCAACAAAGCATTGTCAGTGCAATCTCATGGCTATGGTATTCTTGCTTTTTGTTTGTTTGTTCTGGTTGTGGGTTTTGAGGAAGTACTAAAAAAGAAGTTAGAACCTTATGATTTTATTCTTCTTTGTAGCTGGGAAATATTCCTTTGTTTATAAATGCCACATTTTGATTACTCATTCATCCACTGATGGGCACCTGGCTTGACTTCACATCTTGGTTCTTGTGAGTATTACTATGATAAGCATGCATGTGCAGGTGTCTTTATTGTATACAATTGGCTTTGAGGTTTTGAATACACAGTCAAAGGGGAGATAACTGTTTTAAATTTAGTTTATAAAGGAACTTTCATACTGATTTCCATAACTGAAATGTTTACTACTTCTGAGGGTTGATATCAACTAATTTTCTAGCCTGGCTAGAAAGTCTAGGACACATCAAAAGCCTATTCTTTTCTATTCTGTCTTGAGCTGTGTCCAGAACCCATTTCCACTCTGAATCCAGTCTGTGAAAAAAGAGCCAGTGTGTGTTGGCACTGTTATCGTCCCACCTGGATTTCTTACATATGATTCCAGTGGTTAAACTGCATCTTCAGTCTTTAATCCATTTCTGATCCAGATAAATATTTTAGTGAATGTGTCAAAGATGCAACGATGGGTATTCAGAATTTAAGGAATTGTTGAAGAGATGTATCACTCATCTAGCCTTGTAAAGACTCATTTTTTTATTTGGGGGGTGTGCATGTGTACGTGTGTGTGTGCATATGTGTGTGTGTGTGTGTGTGTGTGTGTGTGTGTGAGCGAGAGAGAGAGAGAGAATATGTTTCATTTCATGTGTGTGCACTTGTACATTTGCATGTGTGTACACATGTTCCATTTCATATGTATGCACTTGTTCATTTGCATGCATGTGTGTGCACACCTGTGTGCACATGTGTGCATGCCTGTGTACATTTAAAAACAAGAAATCAATTTCAAATACCTTTCACCTTATCATTCAATTTGAAACTCACTGTTCAGCTAAACTAGCTAGCCGTTGAGCTCCAGGGATCTTCCTGCCTCTGCTCTCCTGCCTCTGGGCTTACAGACAGGCACCTCTATACCTGCCCTGGTCTCCATTACATGGATGGGTGCTAGAGATCCCAACTTAGGTATTTATCTTTGTGTGGGAAACTTTTCACCCACTAAGCCACCTTTCTAGCACTGTAAAGATTTATTCTGATGGGAGACAGCATTCAATTATTCTTTGAAACCTCAAAGCCAATAGTATTCCCGCCAATTATCAGAGCAATTGACACTGGGCTCACAGTCAGCGTTGGGTTCCTCACCACCACCTGTTGTTTGCCCACTTGACTTCTTGAAACTTGTATCAATCAGAAGCAGCCAAGTTGGGAGGAGACATTAATTAGAGTATAGAAGAAAGTGTAAATATAAAATACAAAGGATCAGTGACACACAAAGCCTGGGGAAAACTGGATACAACATGTCCAAGAATGGGACTTCTTCCATATCTCTCCCCGCACAAACATACATGCAAAAATTGATCAAAGACCTCAGTGTAAGACAAGAAACTTTGAAAGGCTAGGAGGGAAGCCTGAAATACAGTATAGGCAAGCACTTTCTGAGAACTCCATATGCCAGGAAATCAAGCAAGATGCGGCATATGCCACTCCAGAGATGTTATTTAAAAAAAAAAAAAAAAAAAAAAAAAAAAAAGCCTTCCACACTTCCACACTGCAAAAGAAACAACTGAACAAAGAGACAGCCCACAGGGTGTGAGAGAAATCTTCTCCAGAATGTCAAGGGATGTTTTCTCAAAACTCAAAAAGTACTGTTGCTGGGGAGCCACCCTAACACTCATGCCTTTTCCCCTCGCCTTTTTCTTTCGGCTACTGACCAGAGCCCAAGCACACTTTCTCTGGTACTTGAGGTCTTTTCACTCTTTCTGCCATGTGTCTCCTTGTTTGCCAGATGGCTGACCTCCATGCTGGCTTGGCTCAAATGGCAATCTCTCTCTCTCTCCTTTCCTCTCTCCTTGCTCCAATTCCCTCCTCTCTGCAGCTGGTGAGAATCACAGCTTGCCGGCCCTGGCATTTTTCTTTTTAACTCTAAGAAAAATTTCTCCAAAAATAAAAACTCATTAAATTCAGCCAAAGAAGAAGTAACACAATAAATAATAAGCAAATCGTCCGAGTAAACACTTCCCAAAGGGCACAAATGGCAAATTTATGGGGGAAATTTCAATATTCAGCCATCAAGGAGATAGAAATCAAAAGTGTATTGGGATTCCCACTCACCCTAAGTCATACGGTTCTCATCAAGAAAGCAACAACCAATCCTGGCAGATACAGGGAAAAGAAACAGTGTTGTCCATGGCTTGTGGGAATATATCTTAGTCTAGCGACTACACAGAGTGGAAGTTTCTCAAAAACTAAAAACAAAACTATCAGCTACACAACCCCTTGGTGTATAACTGAAGAAATGAATGAAGCATATAACAGAGATATCTGCACAGCCATGTTTGTTGAGGCTCTCAACTGTGACAGCTAAGCACTGAATCAGCCTATGCGGGGTGTGTATGTGTGTGTGTGTGTGTGTGTGTGTGTGTGTGTGTACCTTTATATTTATATATCTACTTACATCTATATATCTTTTTATCTGTCTATATGGACTATTATTCAGTCATAAAGAAGTGAATGCTCTTTACAGGAAGGAAATGACAATAAAGGTCATCATGTTAAAAAAATCAGTTTAGTACAGAAACACAAAAATCGCTTATTTTTTCTCATATTCAGGAACTAGAATTAAAGACATACCAGGTGGTGTGTGTGTTTGAGAGGATGAGGCAGGAAGATTGCGAAGAATTTGGTACCAGCCTGGGCTATGGACTGGTCTGATCCTAAATCAAAACAAATATCAATCTGAATATAGTAAAGTGACTACTTGTGACTCAAGGGGGAAGAAGTGAGAGAAGTTAAGAGTGGATATGAACAAACCAAGACATGTGCACATGTGGAAATGTCACAGTGAAAGCCAATAATATGTGCAATTAACATATGTTGATCACATCGTAAACAATACTTGCTATATGTAGGGTTGACCCATAATGTTAAATGGAATTTTACTTAAGCAAATTCTTCCCTGATTTTTCCTCCACCCTAACCCTAGCCATAGCCCTAAGCCTATTGACTTATTATATTGCAAAGTTTTCAATATCCTTTTGACAAACCTCTTGCAATACATGTCCGCAGTGTTTCACTTGACAACTGCATTTCTCTCTCACGAAAGGTGGGACCCTTTCTTTCTTGATCACTGCTACTATGCTCATCAGTGTAATTACAAGCTTGCCTAGAGTGCGTGCTCAGTAAATTACTTGTTGCATTAGAGGATGACCAAGCCATGGGACAATGAATTCAGTCTTGGTCTGTAGAATGGAGACCTTGAATTCCAAGAACAGCTGAGCTGGGGGAAAGCCAGGACATTACCTGTGCTGGGTGAGCACGTTGACAGCTGAAGGATGATTTGCACAGTAAGCCAGGTACATTGATTTAAAATGAGGCATGAGGTTCAGTAGACAGCCTCCTACTTTGTGCTGGTTTTCTGGGAACCTGTAGGTAAAACATGTGAAGCATAGAATGTAAACTAGGAAACAGAATGTAAAGATACTCACAATTGAGCCCAGAAGCAAGTAAACAATTTGATGCATTACCATGGGGGTTATTTATTTATTTATTTATTTATTTATTTATTTATTTGCTTGCTTGTTTGTTTATTTATAGGTACACTGGAAGCACTTTATCCATGGAATGCAGTTTTTGATCACTGATCAAAATTCTAGCCACCTTGCTAGAGAGATGGTCTGATTGTTGAGAGCACTGGTTGCCCTTCCAGAGTACCCAGGTTCAATTCCCAGCACCCACATGGTGGCTTGCAACCATCTTTAACTCATGCATGTGCTACACAGACATATGCAGCCAAAACACCAATACATATTAAATAAATAAAATTTAAAAAATAAATTCTAGCCACCAAGTAAAACTCTGATGTGCCGGATAAAATTCTTACTTAAAATTAGCAGGTAGGGTTGTTTGTTTCTAGGATGCTTATATTCAAATTCTCTTGACACACTAAGAATATTCAAATTCACACCAAGTTCAAACACAGACAAAACTGATAGAATTTAATAGCAGAACACATCTTGGACAAAATTTCATCCCATGATGCTCAGAAAACAGGCAGTCCCCCAATTTCCTTAGACTGATGAAAGTCACTAGTTTTTCCAAGATACACTGGAAAATTAATTTTACACCAGAAATATACTGCCAGAAAGTCATTCCAGTGAACTTTGTAATATGATGTTTACTAACTCAGAAATCAAGTAGCCATCAGAACCATGCTGAACCTGGGTTCAGTTATCTGCTTCCTCCCACATTGGTGGCTCACAACTGTCTATAGCTCCAGTCTCAGCCTTTTCTCTAGTTTCTGAGGGTACTTCATGCACATGGTACACACACACACACACACACACACACACACACACACACACACACACATTTATATTGCAGGGAAAACACACATATACACAAAATATAAATAAATCTTTTTTAAAAGTCATGCCATGGTTCACACAAGACATATACTTTTTCTTCTCCAATTTTGTATGTGTTTCTAGTCAGACTATAACAGACACAGTACTAGGAGTGCTATAAAGAACCAAGTTGGACATGGTGGTAAGTACTGTAATACCAGAGACAAAGGTATAAAGATCTGAACTTCTAGACCCATCTAGGCTACACAGTGAGCTTGGGGCCTTCTGGGGCTGAAGAGATGGGGTTGGAGTGGGCAAAGTGAGGATGGGGGTGGTATACTTCAATAGTAGAGAGCCTGCCTAGAGTAGTACACAAGGCCCCAATCCAAGGGGCCAGAAAGGGAGAGATTTGAAATGAATGATTTAAATGACTTTTCTAAGTAATTTTCAACACGTCAAATAAATGTCTCAAAATCAAAGCTGTTATCACTGGCACTGCAGAGATGGCTTAATGGTTGAGCACTCTTGCAGCTCTTGTAGAGAGACAGAGTTCTGTTGCCAGCATGCATGGTGGCTCATAACCATCAATAACTCCAGCTCCAGGGAATCCAACACTCTCTTCTGACCTGGTGCATATACACACATGAAGGCAAACATCCATACAAACAAAACAAATGATGCTATTTAAAATTAAAGCCAGAAACTAGAGGAAAACCTTTGCATACATCTAGTCGTTTGACACTAAACCCCACCACTGTCTCTGTAGGGTGGGTCATCTTTATGTGTTCCTGTGTTCTGGGACAATGAGTTGAAATTGCAGCAAATATATAAACATAAAGAGCCTCACCTACTTATAATCCCAATACTTGGGAGGTGAAGGCAGGAGTGCCAGAAACTCAAGCTCAGCCTCTACTATATAGGGAGTTCAAAGCCAGTCTGGTCTATGTGATACAGTCTCAAAAGGCATTCTTAAGAATAGAAGGAAAGGGCAACAAAGTCACTGTCTCACTTACTTTGAACATTCTTCCAAGGCTTGGCAGAGTGTCTGTTGAAATGCGCATACTTCTTCAAAGTTTCCCAATAAACATGTAAACTCCACAGTACTAAGGCTGAATAAAAAAGGACATGATGTTCCAGTTAATAGTGTGAAAAGCTGTGTTAGCTCTCTAGTTGGAGCTCAGTTAGCTGCTAGCTTGCTGCTAGCTGGCAAGTATAGAAGGCCAAGCGCCTGTGTTGGAATTTCCTCTTTGTGAACTTACAACAACTCTATGGCCTCTGTCACCCTTGTTTAGCTTCTTTGCTTGGTTTATCTTTTATAAGGTAAGAATAATGACTGTACAGAAAGTTGGTGGTCATTAGGGGCACTTACATATTTTGTTAAGCCATGAAGAAAACAACATGTGCTTAATATTAAAGTATAACAACAGGTAAAAGTATAATGCTATTTGGAATAAGTTAAAAATCTATGGTGTATCTCTTCTAAAGAAAATGGGAAAGTAATTAAAATACTTATGTTCAACAAGCACAGAGAGGAAAAGATAGCAAAATTAGCTTTCTCTAAAATGAAAATATTCAAATAACAACTAAAAACATTCTTCATGAAAGAGAATAGGGGAAAGAAAATAAAATTAAATCTTGTTACTGTTATTTGTGACAAACTGAATGGTTTTATTCAGGGCATCTACATGAGGCATATTCCCATTCATTTTTCCCTTACCGAGCAGTAAGCGATACTAAGAACAGGAGCCAAACGCTCACAAGGCACGGAACAGTCATGCAATCACTTTCCAAACAGGAGCTCCTGTTGCTCTGTGAGCTAAGCCCCACAGCCATTTACAGGCTAAGTGCCATTTTACAGGCGAGAAGACATAGGCACAGGGCAGGTAGGAAGCAAATCCACTGAACATCAAAGAGCAATAAATAGCAAAGGAAAGGTTATCCCAAGCATTCTAACCCCAGAGAGCACGCTCTAAAGCACTTGTCTGAAGATTTACTTAAGAGGTAGATAAACCACACATTCTCTGTCCTTCAGAATATATAATCCTGGGGGCTGCAGAGAGGGCCCAGAGCACTTGCTGCTCTTGCACAGGACCCAAATTCAGCTCCCAGCCCCCACATTGGAGCTGCTCACAACTGCACAGAATTCCAGCTCCAGGGATCTGATGCCCTCTTTAGGCTTCCTGCAGCACCTGAGCACACATGGCATTCCCTCACATAGACGTATACATAATTAAAAATAAAAAATACTTAAAGAAACACATTACCAGCTCTAAGCAGACATACGTATGAGCAACACTAAATGGGCTCAGGGAGACAGGGAGGCACTGGAGGAGAGGGGAGGAAGGAGTGTAAATGGTGAAAACACAAATATTACAATTCACTTAAAACATATACACAGTCCTAAAAACATGCCTTATCACACCTGTAATCCCAGCACTTGAAAGGTCGATTGAAGAGGGTCAGGTGTTCAAGCCTAAAACTAGTCCTAAACTACATGAGAGACACTGTCCCAAAACAAATTTTAAAAGCATGTTCATGTCATAGTTAATTCCTAGGGGAATATTTGCAAAGGAGTTTTGCTCATTAATCAAAAAGGGAAGATTCCAGTAAACATTCCCAGTAACCCTCAGAACATGAAAAGCTCCCACTTCCTCCACTGTTCCGCCCTCTTGAACTGCAAACTTGGAAAGCCCACCTCCTGCTAGCCGAGGAGGAGTCTGGCAGCCAGCCGGTTTCTCTGGCTGCTTCTCTATCATAGCTGCAGCAAGCAGGGCCCCTGAACTTTCTGCAACCTGTTTGAGAATGTAGCTAGCCTCTTCACCACCAGACAGCAAACAGTCTGGCTTGCTCCACTCTTCGTGGGGGGAGAAGACAGTCGGAAGTGGTGGAAACTGACACCAGTGTGAGTGAGCATCAAAGCGAGGGGGAGCGCAGGTCTGACCCGTCTTGTCTCACACCCTCCTCTCCCTGTTTCAGGGTTACAAGTCTGCTTCTTCCTCATTTGAGATCTCACCATCCCCCATTCAGGATGACTACTTCAGTGGCCCCCTCTTCTGTGGGTTCCAGCCAGAAAACAGAAGGCGCATTTCAGATCGTGTATAGCAGGAGACATGGTAGAGCCTGTCTGGTCACTTGGAGGCGGTGTGACAGGCAAAGCAGTGAGCCTGTCCAGACGTCAGTTTCTTATCTCCTCAATGGAGTTGGTGAGTTCTCCCAGGAAACTAGAAAGGGTGGTGTGCTGTATTCCTATATCACTCTATAAACTATGATTCACATAACACTTCACATTTCACATAATAAAAACCAAACACAAGAATATAAAGCGCTTCCATGTGAAAAAAAACCGCTTCCCTTGGCATCATGAGAACAGTTAAATCAACGTTCAGCATGACAGTTTGCTTAAACAACATATTTGGGGAGGATAAAAGGAGAAAAATAGTTAACTATATTAAACTCATTTAAGCCTGGAGTTTGCAGTTCAGAATTTGTCTTCCACTGTGTGACCTAAAGTTTCTATTTCACTTACAGATTATGATAGCTAGTGAAATTTAATCAGTTAAAGTAACAAATAAGGAGAGTCATTATTTGTTAAATATGTTAGCCCTATAATCATAAACAATAAATGCTTGGTATTTTTAAAATATTTTAACTAAAATCTAATTACATTATTCCCCCTTCCCTTTTCTCCCTGTAGCTTGCTCCCCGACTCCCTCCTAAATTGATAGTCTCTTTGATTTTTAGTGTTAACATGTATTTTCCTTTCATGAAAACATATTCTTTAGCTCATACCTTAGAAAATCATTTCAGATTTAGTAAGTTTTGTACACTTTGCTTTCAGAATGCTTTCCATCTCATTACCATTCACGTGTGCCTGAGTGAAATACTGCCTTGAATTGGGCTTTTCTAAACATTTGCAAAATGCCACACTCTTTCTACTTTGGGAGCATGGGAAAGAGGTCTGGCCTGGCAATTGAAAGTCAGAGCAAGCATGAAAATTTCCAATTTATGTGATTTCTGAATAAAGTACTTCACTTTAAAATACACAGGAAATGTGAAAGCTAAAAAGAAGACCCCTACACCTGCACATTGGTGCATATTTCAGTGCTAGTGAATGGATCTTTTGTTTAATATTGCAGCCCCATTCATGACAGCTAAGCAACAAAACCAACACAGGTGTCCAACACTAGAAGAATGCACAGGGGAAATGTGCCTTCCATGTACAAGAAAATTTTCTAAACTATAGAGAATGAAGTTATGTCATTTGCAAGAAAATGGATGCAATCTGAAAAAATAATATTAAACAAAATAAACCAGTCTCAGAAAGGCAAATATCAGGTGTTGCCTCTCATTTGTTTTATATAGATATATAGAATTTTGTGTGTGTATGCACGTGTGCAGGTGTGTGTGTGTGTGTGTGTGTGTGTGTGTGTGTGTGTAAAATGAAAGTAGAAGGAGGGTTGGAAAGATGCTCACTGGTTAAGAGCACCGTCTGCTCTTCCAGAGGTCCTGAGTTCAATTCCCAGCAACCACATGGTGGCTCACAACCATCTGTAATGAGATCTGGCGCCCTCTTCTGGCCCACAAGGACACATGCAGACAGAACACTGTATAAATAAATAAAAATAAATCTTTAAAAAAAAGGTAGAAGGAAAACTGTGTGGGGGTAATAAAGAAGAGTAATGAGAGGGAAAAGGACAAGAAACAGGAGGGTAAGAGGGTGGGGAATATGATTAATACATAAAATAGTACTTATATGGAAATTATTTAACAAAAAATATTTTTTAAGTAAATCTTACAGAAACACAGAGTAGAAGAGTAGTTACCAAACTATGAGAGGATAAGGAGGATGGTAGGATGGAGAAAGGACAGTTAAGGGGTACAAAGTACAGCTGGATAGGAGGTATAAATTCTGAATGTTTACAGTACAGTAGGGTTTCTAGGGATGCCAAAAAGTAACTGTATATTTCAAAATAGTTGCTAGATATGCCAGTTACCCTGATCTGATTTTACACTTTGTAGTGGTCTACTGAAATATAACACTCCATCCTATAAGCATGTACAATTGTCTAGTGCCAAGTGTTGAAGTTTAAAAAAATATAAGGAGGCAAAAAAAATACCCAATACAAAAATTGTCATAGGCAGAATCTCAGATCAGCTCATTCTTTCCACAGAAAGCAAGCCAAGCTCTCCAAAAGCAACATCTTGTATAACTGCCGTTGCTCTGACCATGTTCTTGGCAACCTGTGATCTGTGGGAATTCTTTTAAAGAGCAAAATCAATTATTCAGTGACATAGGAGTAATGCCTCCAAGTGCTGACATTATCTTGCTGTGTTTTACTAAGGGTTTAAAGAGTCTTACTTATTATTAGACTGCAAGGGTCTTAGATAAGTAACGAGAAGAGACTGAAGTTCTTTGGCATATTCTTTTTCAGTGTCCAAGATGTTCTGTAACACCTGTAGAGAAACAAGAATTAAGGTCTCATAACTATCAAGCAAGTCCAAGGTCAGAGCTTTAGATCTTCTAATCAAACTCCTAGAAAAAGCATTCCAGTTTACTTAGACTGATGCTAGATGTCAGGAATACAAAAATGCATATGTATTTTAGTTCACACTAGAAAATATTTTAATAATTGTCTGACAACTAGTTGGATGAAGTTACTCATATGAACACAATTATTGTGAATTATCCACAACTGGAGGAGCCTTACCACTTACATGGTACTGGTCACAGTTATTTATGCTTTAAATAAGTTCATTGAGGAAAGGGCTAGGTTAGCTAATAAAGGCTAACTATTCCCATTTTATGAATAATAAAATTATAAAACATAGAGATTCAAGACTAGGAAAATTCAAAGATAATTGATGCAAAACATCAAGGATTTGGTTTCTGTATTGTTTCTGACAAGACATTTATGGAACAAAATCATAGTATATAGTACATTCTTAAGCAGGGTTAACACTGGTCTTTCAATAAAAACAAAGAGTGCCCGTTTGAACAATTCATATAGAAAAGGAGATAGTACTGTGAAGAATTTAATGAGGAGAACAATTCAATAATTATCTGTTATTAATAACACAAAATTCCTTTTTGTTCTTGGTTTGAGACAAAGTCTCACTCTAGTCCAGAATGGCTTGGAACTTACTATGTAACCCAAACTAGCCTCAAACTCACTCACCATAATCCACATGCTTCAACCTCTACAGTGCTGACCTTTTTATCAGTGCATGCCACCACACCTAGTGAATAATAAAATCTACAGGCACAACAACCAATGTACGACCCCACAAGTTCTCTTTTCCCACCAGTCCTAAGATCATCCCCCATTTCTCAGACTGTTCTGGAAACATATAAAACCTTCATTTCAAGCAATTATATGTGACCAAGTTAATATTTTACTATATATTATATTTATATGTTTTTTCATGTCTTCTAATTCATTGAAAAAAATCTTTCCTATATTAATGGCTATGCTGCTTACAGATAGGGAACTTCCACCATATCTGAAGATGAAGACATTAAATAGGAACCTACAAGACCGAGAGAAAAAGGCAGAAACGCACAGCTGACAGTGTGCCTTTGGCTTCCATATTAGCTGGATTCTATAGGGCTTAAGCTTCTACAGGATTCAGCTAATTTCACATTGAAACTAGTTTTAAAATTTCATCTGAATTGAATATATATGGACTTTCCCCTTGTTATCATTTCTTAAATTATGTAGTATATATAACACAAGACTCCAATCCCAGCTACCCTTGGGCCTGATGTAAGAGGACTTCAAATTTGAGGCCAGCCAGGGTAACTTAGTCAGATCCAGTCTCAAAATTAAAAAATGGGAAAATAAAAGCTGAAGGTGCAACTCAGAGGTAGAGCTCTTGCCCTGGCATGTTTCCAGAATTGCAAGTAATAATTAATAGTGTAACAATTATTAGCATGGCACACATACACGGGCTGGGAGCATAGAGATTATCTCAAGTGTAGGAGAAGATGCAAAAAGATCATGTATAAATTCTAGACTATTTTATATAAGATACTTGAACATCTGTATCTGAGGAGGCCCTGGAGAAAATCCTTGTGGATACCAAAGAGTGACAGTACTCACAAGACAAAGCATGATGACCAACTTTTCAAAAGTGGAGTAGCTGAAGTAGGTAGGGACCAAGGAACCCCTGGCTTTCTGGTGAACAATCGAACTGGGGGATGGTAGTCCCAATTGTGCTATTTGCTTACAGGCTGCTTCAGTTTTAAGGCATAGCTTACCTCATCTCAGATTGTGACATTTCAGGGCCCATTGTGAAGTAGTGGTGAGATGCTGCACAGGTAGGTACTGGGCAAGTGGCAAACAGTTGGACCAATTTAAGAGGCTAAATGCATTTCTGCCAATAATAGCACTATTGGAATTTAAGACCAAAAGTTTCCGTTGGGAGAGGAATGCCCTACATCTTGAGGGAAGTTAAGCTGCATCCCTGACCTCTACCCATTAAATGCCAATTGTGTTCCATCCCATGCTGTAGTTGTGACCATCAAAAATGTGCTCAGAAGGGTAATGTCACCTTAGTTGGGAACCAGTGACTTAGAAGGCCATAAGGTGGTTTTCAAAGCTAAGGGTTTGCTAAGCATGAAGGCACAGGCCTATTACCCCAACACTCAGGAAGCTGAGGCAGAAAGATGGGTTGAGGCCAGTTTATGAACACAGTGTGTTTAAGGCTAGCCTGAGCAAGACTGAGCCTACAACAACAACAAAAAAACCAGTGAAGGGTTAAATTATAGGCCCTACTGACAGCTACTTTTGTCTACTTTCAGTTCCCCTATTGCTCAGAAACTATTCTTTACAAATGTAAATTCAGAGGTCTGAAAGAACTGGTGTTCTCTGAAAGAAAGTCCAATGATGGAACAGAAATGTTACCACCTATAAAAAATCCAGTTACAATAAAGGCCACTAAAAACTGCTCTAGGATGACTGAAAAGCAAATTCAGCAGCACAAACTGGGTTGGGAGCTCAGTTGGTAGAGAGCTTGCCTAGCATTCACAAAGTTGGGTTCCATCCCCAGCACCACACAGACTGGGTGTGGTAGCTCACACTTCTCGAGAAGTGGAGGCAGGAGTATCAGGAGTTTAAGGTCATTCTCATCTACACAGGAAGTCCAGGCCCACCTGGAATACATGAGACCTTCTCTTTTAAAAAAAAGTAGAAACTTACTGGTTTCAATTAAAATGATGCTTCAAGAAACTAATTATGGATGCAAATGCATATATTAAGAAAAAGCAAGGCACTTCAATTTTAAAACAGATATGCTTCCTGGGTAAATTGGACTCGATGGGTTAAAAAAGAGGACATAAAGTTCAGATGGAGACATGGTAGTGGTGAATGTGGTCAAAATTTGTTGAATACATGAAGGAAATTCTCAAAGAATAAATATATTTTTCAAGGAGGGATGATTTCTAATTTTTCATTTGGCATTCAAGGGGCCGGGAGTCATTACTCCTTTCTAACACACTTAGCTGGAGAAAATGAAAAATAAGCGAACTAAATCTGTAAGGAATTAGATTATAGAAAACATCTATTCTGAAGAGTGGATACTGAGAATTACAATGGACTGGAGCAGAGACCCACAGAAAGCCTCCACAGGAAGCAAGACCAGGGTAGCAAAGCCTTCGCTGTAACTGACAAGCTGGTGAGCATACACAGTGGATGAATCTGAAAGTTGAGCACTCAGGGGGCTCAGTGTCATGAAAGCACACTTACACTTTTGTGATTTTTTTCATTCCAGTAAAAATAGAGGAAATACCCTTACTTTTCAGGCAGGAGGAGAAGAAAGCAGCAATTAAGACACCAGCATATTCTGGTAGCTAAACAACATGGGAACATTTAGTTCCTAACCACGTCAGCCTTTAGGAGAAACTATTTTACCAGCTCATAATCTAACTGACATGAGAGTCTAACTGACATGGAAAGAGAACATCTAAACTCCAGCCAGCTGCAAAGACTCATGTAGAAGGGAATTGAGCAACCTCAGGCTCCTCTAGCCATCTTGTGTCACCTAAGAATGGACAGTGAGAAAGAAGCATTAGGAAAGGGCACAGTCGAGGGGCCCAGGCTCACCAAGGAACTAACACATACATGATCATGGGAAAACAGAATGTGTCCCTCTCTCCACACCTCACCACCACAGTACTGAACAGCTGTTCTCCAG
This sequence comes from Onychomys torridus, assembly GCF_903995425.1. Classification (NCBI taxonomy): domain Eukaryota; kingdom Metazoa; phylum Chordata; class Mammalia; order Rodentia; family Cricetidae; genus Onychomys; species Onychomys torridus. The sequence goes on from NC_050466.1 coordinate 35,898,688, forward strand.
TCTCTTTTACCCAGCACATCATGTCAGGCTTCCAACAGGAGATGGCAAAGCCACAGTGAAAGGAAATGGCAGCTGGAGCTCAGGGTGTAACAGCGGTAAAATACTTGCCTAGCATGCTCAAGGCCCTGGGTTCCATCCCCAGCATCACCTAAAACAAAGAAGACTAACAATAACAATAAAACAAAGAAGACTACTAATTTGGAGATATAGTGAAAGCATCAGAGACAAAGTCAGATATCGGGAATGTTGGCATTCGTTGAAAAGAACCCACCAACACTGAGTTCTGCAGCCTGCAAACTTGTTATTCAAAAGTAAAGCAGATATAAAGACTTTCTCGGACAACTGAAACAACACCCTGAAGGAAATTATCAGCTCCATGTAGGCCTGATTTTCAAGAGATGTTCCTAGAAATTCTTGAACCTCTGTGTCTCGCCCACCACAAGATGAACTACCTCGTCTTCCACACATAGCTGCCACCATGATGTTTGGCCCAAGTCCACAGAGACAAGGACCATGGAGTGAATCTTCTGAAGACTCAAACAAATGCTTCCTTTCTTATAAGAGAGTACCTGGAAGGAAAGTGACTTGGCATTTGTGTAAAGAAGAGAAGAATATCCATGAGGGAACAAGTCAAAGAATAATTTTCACTTTCTCTCACCGACAGACCAACAGCTAATAAAAAATGATTCAAAATTGGGTCCTGGGTTCTATCCCTAGCACCAACAGAAATAAGGCATTTGATTACATGAGTATCTATGTACACGCAGGCATGTTTATGTGTGAGTGAAATGAGTGGTATTAATAATACAAGCCATGGGAGGGAAGAATTAGGACTATTTTATTAATAAAAGATACTTTTACTCACTGAATATTGAGTACATCTTTGTGTAGTGCTGTTTGAAAATGAACTTGGAGGGGTTGGGATTTAGCTCAGTGGTAGAGCACTTGCCTAGCAAGTGCAAGGCCCTGGGTTCAATCCTCAGCTCACAAAAAAAAAAGAAAGAAAGAAAGAAAAAGAAAATGAACTTGGAAGGTCAATATGGTGATACATGAATGTAATCCTAGCACTTCAGAGACGGCAAGAGGATCAGGAGTTCAAGGGCAGCCTAGGTTACATTAGACCCTGGTTATTTGTTACTTTTTCTTATAACTGTAAGCAGATATCTGGCATGAAGCAACTTAAGAAAGGCCTTATTTTGGCTCAAAGTTTGAGGGGCTAGAGCCCATCATTGACAGTAGGTAGCTCCTTAGCGGCAGGAATGTAGAGCTGAGACTACTCCATTCCTCACATCTCCATGGAACAAGAAGCATCGAACAGGTGATGCTGGTACTTTGGTTGGTTCCTTTTCCCCCTTTGTACCCAGTTCAGTACTCCAGTTCATGACATGGTATCTCCAACACTCAGAATGAGCCTTTTCTCTTCTGTTAATCCTCTTAGGAAACACTCACACACACATCCCTTCCCAGAGATCTGTCTCCTAGGTGAGTCTAAATCCAATCGTGTTAACGATGAAGAGTAACCATCATGTTTTGTCTCAAAAACCAAAACAACAACAACAAAAAAGCAAAACAAACCAAAAAGAAGAAGAAGAGGAGGATAAAGAGGGTGAAAAAGAGACGACTAAAGAGATGAGTCGGTGGTTAAGAGCAGTCACTGCACAAGTACGAAGACTTGATCAGATGCAGGCACCCACATGAAAAGCCAGGCATGGCCACTTGCTGACGCCAACATTGTGTGGGGGTAGAGACAGGAGGATCATCAAGGTTTGTTGGCCATCAGCCTACCTCCAGGTTCAGTAAGAAACTCTGTCCCAAAGGAATAAGACAGAGACAGAACAGGACATATGACATCTCTTCTGGTCTCTGTACACATACACACACACACACACACACACACACACACATACATACCTGTACAAACACATATACCATATATATACTCATACACAAAATATGAAAAAGAAAATAAACTTGGATTTGATGTGAATTTATATTGGAAACATTAAAAGCTCTAAAGCAACCATGAAAAGTTTTTTTTTTAAATATAATAGAAGCCAGGTGGAATGGCACACACCTGTAATTCAGCACTCTGGTTGTAGAGGCAGGAGTTCAAGGCCAGTTTGGTCTACACAGTGAGTTCGGCCAGGACTATATAGCAAAACTATATGTCATAAAACATACAAATAAAATACGTATATACACACACACATTTATATATATATAGTTGATATGTTAAGAAGACAAATGAAATCATATAAAATACTCAATTAAAACAACAAAAAATGGGCTGGAGAGTTGGCTCAGAGGTTAAGAGCACTGTTTGCTCTTCCAAAGGTCCCGAGTTCAATTCCCAGCAACCACATGGTGGCTCACAACCACCTATAATAAGATCTGGTGCCCTCTTCTGGCCTGCAGAGATATGTGCAGACAGAACTCTGTATACATAATAAATAAATCTTTAAAAAAATAAAACAAAGCAAAACAAACAACAAAAAGCAAGAAGATGTAGGGGAAATAGAACAAAGAACAAGGGTAAAAATAGTAAACAGTAACAAAGGGGACCAACAAGATGCTCAGTTGGTTAAGGTGCTTGCTGCCAAACCTGATGACCCACACGGTGGAAGAAAGGAACCGGCTCCTATAAGTTGTCCTCTGACCTGCACATGTGTATTGTGATGCATGTGTATATATATCCACACACATACAATAAGTAAATAAAATGTAATAAAAAACCTAGCCCACATTTATAGCCAATGTATTATTGTTAAAGTTACCAAGAACACATAACTGAGAAAGGACAGGTTCCTCAATAAATGCTGTTAGAAAAATTGGACGTATACGTGCAGAAGAATCAAAATGGACCTTATTTCAGACCATGAACAAAAAAAAAATCAACTTAAACTGGATTAAATACCTCCAGGCAAAACCCAAAACTATAAACCTACTGGAAAAAACAGATAAAAATCTCCATTGTGTTGTTGTAGGTGATAACTTTTTTTGGACATGATACTAATTCACAAAAAACAAAAGCAAAAATAGACCAATGTGATTGTATCACACTAAAAAGCTTCTATACAGCAAAAGAAACAAGAGGTGGTGACATGGTTTTAGTGGATAAAGTGTTTGCCACACAAAAACTAGGAAGTGGTGACCCTGAAGCTTGCTGGCCAGTCTAACTGAAAAAGTTGAGCTCCAGGTTCATTTTGTCCAAAATAAGGTGGTAAGGTAGAAAGCCAGGCATGGTAGCACCTGCCTTTAATTCCAGCACCCAGGAGGCAGATCTCTATGAATATTGTGTATTGAGTCCCAGGCCAGCTACATAGTGAGACCCTGTCTTGACAAAGAAAGAAAGAAAGAAAGAAAGAAAGAAAGAAAGAAAGAAAGAAAGAAAGAAAGAAAGAAAACCAAAGAGTAAAGCACTCAACACTAACTTTTTGTCTCCATGTGTACATGTGCACACACACACACACACACACACACACACACACACATACAGACACACACATATGCACACACATACATGTACACACATGAGCACATACACTCACATCCAACACACATACAAGAAACAATGAACAGAATGAAAACAACCTACAAAATGAAAGAAAATCTTTTGAAACTTTTACCTACTAAGGGGTCAATATCCAAAATTGTATAAGGAATGCAAAGAACTCAATAGCAAAAGAAAAAAAAGCCATACTTTTCTCAATGTTTTGGTTTTTGGAGACAGGGTTTCTCTGTGTAGCTATGGAGCCTCTCCTGGAACTCGCTCTGTAGATCAATCTGACCTTGAACTCAAAGAGATCTCCCTGGCTCTGCCTGGGATTTAAGGCATGTGCCACTACTGCCACCAAGCCTACCCTATACTTTTAAAATGAGCAAAAGAGAAATCGGAATATACAGTTTTCAAAATGAAACATATACATCACCAGCAAGTATATAATACTCAATGTCACCTATCCCAAAGGAAACACAAATCACAGGGTTTTCACCTCATACCTGTTAGTTTGGTTACTGCTGCAAAGAGAAATGATTGGTCTGGGGATGTAAGTCAGTGGTAGAGCACACCTGACTGGCACACTTAAGGCTCTGGGTTTGAGGGCCAGAACTACAAAATGCTAACAGAATTGATGTAGAAAAAAAGGAACTTTTGCACACTACTAAAGGAATACAGCCATTTTGTAAAACTATAGATTCAGTAAAAAGTTGATAATAAAGTCAGGTATGATGATGCACATCTTTAATCCTAGAGATTGAGAAGAAGGTATCAGCAGGAAGATCAGGAGGAGTTCTAGACCAGCTTCAGCTATATACCAAATTCAGTGGGGTGGGAGGAGGGCTCAGGCTACATGAGACATTGTTTCAAAACAAAACAAAAAGCAAAGACAAACTAATTTTTTAAAAGGCCACCAAAGTGGTTCAGCAGGTGAAAGCATGTGCCCTGTAATCCTGGAGAGTTAGAACCCAAGTAAAGGTGGAAAGGGAAAACATAGACTCCATTTTCCACAAGGTTGTCCTCCACATGCACACCATAGCATGTACGTTCCTGTCCACCACACATTCTGGATGGAAATACACACATACACACACACACACACACACACACACACACACACACACTAAAATAAACAATCAAAACACAGGCTATTATTAATTTTTAAAAAAAAACTGCTCTAAGTCCTGTGAGCTTGAGTCTTCATGGAATACTGTGTGATTTATGGCCTCTTCTAGGAGGCACACATGTGGTATACATACATACATACAGGCAAAACACTCATACACACAGAATAAAAATATTTAAAAATAAAAGTGTAGTTCTTTTGAAAGTATTTATTTGGTTGTGCGTGGAAGTTCTATTGGGATTAAAATCTCAAACTGTGGCACCCTGCCTTCCCTCTCAAATTTAAGAAGGAATGAATCTTCTAATCATCTTTTTGTGCATTTTTTTCTAAAAAGAGCATGTTCTGATAGTGAGCTACCTCACATCCTCATCCTCCCTTCAAGGACTGTTGTCTCTGTCACATAACCTGAATCACAATACCTATTCAAGTAAAGAAAAAGGGAGCAGAGGAGCCTGCTGGAGGAAAGAGTCGCCCCCTTCCTCCATGCAGCAGAAGGAGCTCAGAGTCTCCCAAAAGCTAGGGAAATGCTCCTCCACTGAAACTGTCCCTCTGCACCCCTGAAAGGAAACTCACATAACTGCAAGTTCTAGAGGGGGCAGGATGCTGAGGTCACAGAACTAAAGTGGCGAAAGCTTTGTTGGGGCCGGGGAAAGAACTGAGTCAGTAAAATGCCTGTCATGCAAGCATGAGGAACTGAGTTTGATCTATAGACTATACATACAAAGTCCTATGTGGTGGCACATGCTTGTAATCCCAGTGCTGGGGAGGTGATGGCAGGCGCAGCCCCGTGGGTCACTGGCCAGCTAGCCTACCCTAGTTGCCAGTGTCTAGGTCATAGTAAGAGATCCTGCCTCAAAAAAACAAAGTACATGGCTGTTAAGGAGCAACACCCAAGGTTGACTCTTGGCATGTGCACACATGCACATACATACATGTGCACCTGCACCTGCACATGTACAAGCACAAATACACACACACACACACACACACACACACACACACACACACACACACACAACCCAAAGGGGAAAACAAGCTCTCTCATCCCATGATTTCCTCTCAAACCACATGAGATTGGCAGTAGTTTGAGTGGCAGTGGTGTACATCAGGGGATGCTTGAGATTCTTTCCCAAATTCACCCAAACTTTTCTCACTTTCTTCAAACTTAAGAAAGCAGCTGATGAATGTGGACTGGCTTTTTCTCAGGGCTCGGGGTGCCTCATATAAAAGGCTAAGGAGGGAAGCAGACAGAGAAGGCTGTGTGCTCTATAACAGAAGGCCTTAGTGGTGAGTCAGAAGGCAAGGAGCTTGGCCGACCAACCAAGTTAAGAGCAGTACAATTGGATGGGCATGAAATCCCTTCAAACTTATTGAGATAGGCTGTGTCCAGACACTGCCAGTGCCTCCCTGGTTCTGTCTCCATGAGGACATTGTAGATCCATTTGCTGAACTAACCTTTCCTTGACTTCAGAACAGAACAGATGGCATGAAGCCCCAGAAAAATAAGTGGCAATCTTGTATCTAGTGTGGACTATTATTTTCCCATAAAATAAATGTCCTACATTTCCTGGAAAGGCTTTGGAGTAAATTCAGCTTTGGAACTAAGTTTTCTAAAGGAAGGAGCCATGTAAGTACGAGGAGATTGCCAGGTGTGGTGGCATACACCTATAATTCCTATAATCAGGAGGCTGAAGTGTGAAGGCCATAAGTTTGAGTCCAGCCTAGACTGGTGAATTTTAGGTCAGCTTGAGACACAGCAAGACCTTGTCTCAAGAACGAAAATAACAAAATGCATGAAGAAATTGTTTTAAGAGGCTAAATATATAAACACAGTCTAAAAATAGAAGTGTGCTATGTGAAGGAAGGTCACTATAGTGACCTCAGAAATCCTTAAATCAAAGCAAAACTGTATTGTAGAAACCTGAGATAATTCTGGTGCCTGTAAAAAAATGACAACACTATATTTCTGTATTAGTGTCATATCTGACTTCATGCCAGTAAAACTGTCTACCTCCCTCCAAGGGTACTGGCTGATTTCACAACCCCAGGTCACTAGCTTTCAATACACCAGCAACCTATTTCACAACACCATAGACTTAGCAGCTCCACATAATCCCATCACTTCCTCAACCTCCAGGCTTCAGATGGAACAGATTAGTGGAAGAGTAAGACAGGAAGAAGGAAGGTAACAAAGTAATGGAGTATGGTGAAGAGACTCCATGGAGACCTGTGTAAGATCTTATACTATGGGATAAGAACAGTGGTAAGGCTGGGCACGGTGGTGGTCCTCTTTAATTCCAGCACTTGAAACAGGTGGATCTCTATGAGTCTGAGGCTAGCCTAGTCTACATAGTGAGCTCCAGGACATATGGTGAGACCCTGTCTCACAAAGAGCAGTGGGATGATAGTAAGGATCATTAAGACAGCTCAGCAGGTAACATCCCATGCTGCACAAGCCAGACCACCTTAATTCCATTCCCGGAAGCCATGTAAAAGTACAGGGAGAGATAGCACAAGATCAATCCAGATAAAACCCCAGCATGATACAGAAGGAGATCGTGAAGTCCTATCCCTAGCTGAGGAGCTCTTAAGCAATTTAGAGCTGTTAGGAAAATAGAGTCCATTTCTTTCAGGGTAGTGGGTCCTGAGAGGTTACCCATGCTCCAATAGATTGTCCTATACCCACGGGAATACAAGCAGCAGTAAATGAACTTGCTAGGTTTATAAAAGATCACATGAAAATTGGGAGGGAGAAGTGCTGGGGCAGATAGGGAGGAATTGGAGAGAAGAAACTGAGAGGTAGATCAGAACACACTATATGTGTGGTACTGTGTTCCCCAAAATATTGTGAACCCTAATAAACTTATCTGGGGTCAGAGACAGAACAGTCACAATATTAAACATGAGGATAGGCATTGGTGGTGCACGCCTTTAATCCCAGCACTCAGGAGGCAGAGCCAGGCGGATCTCCGTGAGTTCAAGGCCACATTGGAAACAGCCAGGCGGGGTGACTCACACCTTTAATCTCAGGGAGTGATGGCAGGAAAGAGAAAGATATATAAGGCATGAAAACCAGGAACCAGAGCTAGTTAAACATTTGGCTGGTTAAGCTTTTAGGATTTGGAGCAGCAGTTCAGCTGAGATGCATTTGGATGAGGACTCAGAAGCTTGCAGTCTGAGGAAACAAGACCAGCTGAGGAACTGGCGAAGTGAGGAAGTTGTGGCTTGTTCTGTGTCTCTGATCTTCCAGCATTCAGCCCAATGACTGGCCTCAGGCTTTGATTTTATTAATAAGAACCTTTTAAGATTCATTCTACATATATGTACACATGACATTCTTTAACAAAAAAGTGGAGAGAACTGACTCCACACAATTGCCTGCAACCTCCACATATGCCCACAGACATCATAAACACACAGACACACACATACAGAGAGAGAGAGAGAGAGAGAGAGAGAGAGAGAGAGAGAGAGAGAGAGAGAGAGAAATTTTAAAAGGGGTGGTAAGCTCCCAAAAGGCCGAGAAAACTCAGGGTGGGAGTAAATGAGTAGAGAGACCGGGAAAAATAAGGTGAGCCAGTGGTAGGCCACAGCACGGGTCATAAGAGCTGTCATGGGATTTTTGGTTTGCCATGTTACAGCCATTGTCTCACCTGTCTTAGTGCAAGCCAGTTCTGCAAGCCATATCATTTAAGCATCATGATTATTAATCTACACTGTTGACTTGACTAAATTTGTAGATACCTAGGAGTCACAATTATAGACACTTCTGGGCTTGTCTGTGAGCATTTCCAAAGAGACTTAAATGAGGAGGGAAGACATGCTCCGAATGTGAGGGGTAGCATTCCAGGAGGTGGAGACCTGGACTGAATGAGAAGGGAGAAAGGGCAGAGCATCACCAATCATCTCTCTCCAGTTCCTGAGTAGATGGAATGTAAGCTGCCTCCATGGTGGACTGCACCCTCCAACTGTGAGCCTAAGAAGCCTTCCTTGAGTCACTCTGGGCACGTATTTTGCCAATGGCGTTTTCACTCAGTGTGCTACTGAGTTACATTTCAAGGGGGGAAGACTCACAGTGTGGGCCGCTCTTGACTAATTGTAGCCAAGTCCCTCTTGCTTGGACACATTTTTCAAACAGTTGCCCCGCCTAGATTCTCTTTCAGCTCTCTCTGCTTCTAGCTCCATTCGGACTCTCTTCGAAGACCCTCCTTAAGTCCTGCCTCCTCCCTTCAACCTTTCCCTCAGTGATCCTCAAATTGTAGTTGAAATGATCGCCCAAACCACCGTTGTGTTGAGGGGAAAATGAAGATGGGCTCAGAGCAGTTGGTTAAAACACTACAGCGCCATGTCTGTGCTCAGAGATTTCAGTAGCAGGTCACTTTGGGGCCCCGGATAAGCTCCCCGGTGCTTTTGCTACAAAAGCTGCTTGGCTACGTTTTGAATTGACTGTCTTCTGATGGTTTACAGTTCTGCATCGTTCTCAGCTATGTGGCTGATGCTATCATGTCTGCCCTGTACTCCCAATGGGACTACACAACATCAAGCCTGACAGTTAAGATGCATACGGTCCTTCGCTACCCCTGTTCTTTACTTTTTTAATCCCCTCCTCCTGTACAACGGGGCAATGTAGTGCATTCCTGCTGAGCTCCTGGCCTGGCTCCAGAGAGCAGCACCTAGCCCTAATCCTTCCTTTGTTTAACCACACCTTTTCTTTGTCTTACCTTTCGTTTCTCTTATCACCCTATGTGAATCTTGTCTGAGAGTCAAGGATCAGAGAGTCCCTCAAGGATCAAAGGCCTATGCAAAACTTGGTCCAGGAAATAGGGAAAACTGGAAAACCAAGGTACCTGAGAAATCAGGTAATTTGCACTTGGCATTTGGTCTCTGGGGTCTCCTTTAAGGTTGCTTTAAAGGTACAGAAACTAACTGGCCAGTGTGGTTCTGCACGTCTATAATCCTAGCACTCAGGAGGCCAGCCTGATCTACATATCAAATTCCAGACCAGCGAGGGCTGCATAGTCATACCATGTCTCAAAAAATAAAAATAAAAATAAGTAAAACTAAAATCCTTTGCTTACTCTTTCTCTCGTGTGTTGACTATCTCTCTATTTACATCTTTCCCTCTTTCCTTTCTTCCTTTCCTCCTCTCTCCTTCCTCTGTTTCTCTGGAAAACTTGATTAACACACAATACCAAAGTAAAGGAAGTTTGTAACAGGAAGGACTCACTGAATGAAAGACCTGAAGAAAAGCTCTAGTGAGAGGCAAATACAGTTGGAGTGTGTATATAGAAAAATTTCCTTGAAGGAGAATAATGAAAAATACATACATCTTATTTTTATATTTAAATATACATGTATATACACATATGTAAATATAGATTGAAATATGTGCATATATATACACATATATTTCTCAGAAAAGTTAGGTGTTAGTAGCAATCATTTCAAATTAGTTGTATTTATTTTCTTTATACTTTTTTCTATATTGTTTCATTGTTATTAATGTGATTTATTTTTAATAGAGTAAAATTCAGACACTATATCTAGTAAAGAATATGTATTAATTGTATTAATGATGCTTAGAGGGGAAAGTTGATATAAGATTAGATGGGACTTCTTTCATGTGGAATAATGATTTTCTAGTTTTCTGAATGGGATAGTATTTTTAATTTGTCTCAGATATCCACAGGTAAGAAGGATAATCAGATCATTTGGGACATACTTTGAGTTCATCACCACATTTTTTTCCTAAATACTCAACTCCAAAGTAGTGTGGATTAAAAATAAGCAAACAACAACAATCTCTTTATAACCATATCTAGTTATAATACACACAATTTATCTGTACTCAGTAATAAAATAATAATAAGCTAGATATGGTGGTATGCTTCTGTAATCTTATCATTTGGAAAGCAGAAGCTAGAAGATTATACATTTAAGGAGTCTGGGCAGTGTGTTGAGTTCCAGGACAGCTTGGCCAACAAAGTCAGACTATCTCAAAAATAAGTAAATAAACAAACTGGGCATGCTTGCTGTCCCAACACATGCAAAGCAGGGACAGGAAGATTAGACATTCAAGGCTAACCTCAACTATATAGCAAGTTTAAGGCTAGCCTGAGCTGCAGGAGATACACTGTAAAAAAAACAAACAACAAAATAAATAAATAGTAAAAATTATTAAGTAATACTAACACAAAAGCTCTACATGTTTTCCCTTTGGACCAGTGTGAATTGCCCAAGACCTCCTCTTTTCTTTATTAAAATTGAGATTTGATATAATATATATCAAAAAATTTAAAAACATATATATCTTTGGAGCCCAAAATTGAACTTCTAGGAATCTATCCTGCAGGTCCTTATCAAATTCTATGGCTAAGGTGTTGCTTGCAGAATTGTTTCTAGCAACTAAAGCTGGAAGCGATGTATATACATATGCTTTTCATTAGAGGATGGATTATGCAAACTGTAGTCCATCCAGAGTTTGCATATAATATGAGCATATGAGAATCACAAGGGTTTCTGTCTTGTACATGCTAGACAATACTGTACCACTGAGCTACCTCAACCTATCCCCTCAACACTTTGAACTGTTGCAGTCAGATGATTGTGAAAGGCACAGCCAAGGGCCAGGATGCTGCAGATGCACATGGAGAAGCTATGGCACAGCTCCAGCTGCCATTTGACTCAGTCCTTTCCTTAAAGCTGAAGTCAGTAGAAGGTCATTTGAAAGAACTGATGAGGACTGAAGGGAGATGGGAGGCTAGCTCTGCTGAATCATGCCTTTATAACTGGAAGCAAGAGAAAAGCCATTGAGAAAAGGTTCTTTTCTGATTGTTGCCCATGGCACCTATGAAGTTTTTTCTTGATTTTTCATATCACCTACTATTTATATCACCAGTATGGAACATTTGTATTTCACTGCATAGTGAAATTAAAATTTGGAAGCCAAATGACACTCATACACCTGTACAGAGATGATGAAAAACTCCTATCCATGCACAAAATGAAATGAGCACGCAATGCAAATGCACGTCGAACACTGGGTCAAAACTGAAGCTGTATTTCAGGAAAGGTTGGGGAGATCATGAGGCACCAGACAAGGCAACTTAGAGGTAATGAGGACTTGACCTTTTCATTAGTGACTAGGCCAAGTCTGGAAAGGAAATGAAGGAAAGCAGAGAATAGATTAAGAGAATGATGCAATTTCTTTTTTCAAAGAGGAGCTTATTTTAAGTATTACACATACCCTATTTATAGCCAATATACTTTGACATATCTGTGTTCGAGTCAGAGCCATTTCATGCGTCCTTCTGTGTCAAAAGGCAGTCTTCCTTTCAGGCTTTCATCAAAAATAGAATTGATAATATTCCGGCAGGTGTTACGGGTCGATTGACTCTCCAGTAAAACCATAGAACACTATCATTTAAAACTCATTCTGTCCTAGGGACCTGGGGACTTGCCTGCTTTAAATATATGATTAGGCCATGTCACTGAATTTCAGCATGCCTAGATATTAACCATCTTCTCTTTCACCACTGTTAGTAGGCCTTGCTCTGGAGCATTGCTCAGCTCTTTAGTTTGTCAGATAGTGGATGTGAAACCTCCAGCTATCTGTAAGACTTCCACAAGTATATGAACACCATTGTAATGCAAACTGCCTTGGAACCTTACAAAGCAACTTTATCCCATTTTTCTTTTGTGTCACCTCAGAATGATCAGTGGTTTGACAAGTGAAACATCTCCAAGTTGAATTAAAATGGTTTTGCCCTCTGAACACTCACCACAGTATAGTAATTCTTGGTAAGCGGAGCAGTGTCAAATCCTTTGACAGCTTTAGGGGACAGAGGTCTCTCTGTGAAAAAGACATTTAGAGAATGTTAATACCATACAGCTTCATGGTGTACATTTGATAGCATAGGACAACTGACATACTATACAGTTTCTAAGTGGAAAGATCAAGGAAATGTTCCTTTCTAAGTAAGTGCAAGTATCACTGAACTGCAGAAGGTCAAAGGTCAATCTTCTCGTTAAGGTTTCTCAAGTTCCACGGGAGGAATAGTCCAAAGAGTTACTACATAGCTAAGTAATGGCAGAGCCAGGCCAAGAGTGGCACTCTCAGTTTGGGTTTATTTGTGGAAGGCAGGGTCTTCACTCAATTTATTCCAAATAGGTAAGTGACACCAAAGCAATCCAAGTGTATTTGTCACTGGCAAATTATCACACAAAGAGAAAAGAACATAATACCAACCGCGCCTTTTTTGGGATTGTCTACTATGCCAACAATAAAATAATCAGAATCTCCAACTTACTGAAAACTTCTATAAAATGCTCCTCTGTTTTCTATATCATTTTAATATTATTACATTGTATTAGAAAAATGCTGCCCTTCTTTTACAAAGTTAATCTTTGTTATTACATGTTTGGTTTTATTTTTTTAAGAATTTTTATTTTACCTCAATTATCTGCTTTTTAAAAAAATTTACTAATTTTTTTATTTTACACACCAACCACAGTTTCCCCTCCTTCCTCCCATCTCATTCCCTCCCCCCACCTCCTTTCTACCCACCCCCAATATCCACTCCTCCGAAACAGTAAGGGCTCCCATGGGAGTCAACAATACATGACATGTCAAGTAGAGGCAGGACTAATCTCCTCCCCCTGTATCAAGGCTGAATGAGGCATCCCACTACAGGCAATAGGGTTCAAAAAGCCAGCTCATTCACCAGGGACAGACCTTGGTCCCACTTCTAGGGGCCCCACAAACAGATAAAATTACAAAATTGTCACCCATATGCAGAGGGCCTAGGTTAGTCTCATGCAGGTTCCCTAACTGTCTGGTCTAGAGTCCATGAGCTTCCATGAGCTCAGTCAGCTCTAATATCTCTTCAGATCATATAAATCTTTCAACTTTTACAAAGTTTATCTTATCCGTTAACTCACAACCATTACATATCCTAGGAAGTCTTTTATTTAAAATAAAACACAAAACACTCATATTTCTATTTATGAAATAGAGTTTTGTCATGTAACCCAAGCTAGCCTTGAACTCCTGATCCTCCTTCTTCAGCCTCCCAAATTCCTGGATTCCGGGTATGCATCATCACACCTGGCTGTAAATGTTTAGCAGTATCACTGCATTTTATCTTTCCAGTCTGCACTGTCTCCTTTTCTACATTTTGCTTTGCATTTCATTATCTTCCTATATTATATACTGCTTTACACCCTTTCTGAAGCATGGTGGACTACATATGACCAAGTAAGAGTATGTCACAACACATTAATATTTCTTTTTTAAATAATATCTTCCAAGTTATGAATCTTTTACAGGATAACCCTAAGAATTAAAAATGCAGAAACATAAATGAATCATAATGATTTTCCATTATGCAAAGTTAAGCATCAATCTGAGTAACAATTATGTCCCTTCATTCTTTTTATGTATGTGTATGTGTGAACACACATATACACACACATCTTTTCCTATAGTCTTGTAACTCTATTGCAATATAGTTTCATAAATATTTCCCATATAATATTGATTTTTACTCATTGCATTAAAATATTCCTAGTATTTATTTGCAACTAAGTAGCATCAAAGACATTCTATTTATCTTTACAACAACCTGATAAATGGGGATCATCTTATTTTACAGAGAGAGAACATGAAACCAGGGATGTAATGTTCTTTGCCTAAGGTCATGCAGATAGGAAATGGCAGAACCAAGATCAAAGCTGAGGTCTGACTTCATAAGGAGGCTCTGCTCCCAATCAATAGGCTTCCTAGAGACAAAACTTCTAAAGAGCTTGGTGAATAGCACTGGGCAGAAGCTGATGCAGAACTTCAGTAAAGATTTTAATTAGAAGTTAAGACTTTTGTTCAATTATTATTTAAACTGATCTTGATAAAAATAAAATTTTTGAGCCTATTGTGGTGGGTTACACTTATAATCCTAGCCCTAAAGAGGCTGAGGCAGGAGGATTGTAATAATTTTTATACTAGCTAAGGATACCTAGGGAGGTAATAATGGTCAGCTGAGCTATATAACAAGATTGTCTCAAAAAAATATGAAGAAATGAAGACCACTTTTTAAATGTAAAAGCAAGGTCCACAGACAAAACACATGGAACATGCCTCATCTCCTTTGATCTCAGAAACTAAGCAAGGTCAAGTCTGGTTAGTACAGTGATGGAAGATACCAACAAGATGTGGTCACCAATCAGAAGCAAGGCTAAGAAAAGTGCATTACACTAATGGAGTGCCTGCTAAGACACAGCCAAGGGCAGGAAAGACTGAAGGAATGCATAATGCCATTGAAACACAATGTTAACTATGCAAAGTACAATTGGGAGAATCATATACAAAACAAGTGGATACTTTAGAGATTTCTTGATGACTGAGATGACTGAATGCAATGGAAAAAGAGTTAGTTCCTTGAAAACATAAGAGAAGGTAAGGATGGGAGAAACTACAATGCATTACAAACATGCATAAAATTGTCAAAGAGAAAATTTAATAAAAGTCTTACATTATTGTTCAAAAATCAATAAAATAATCAAGCTCTAATAAGACTATGAGAAGAGTGAGACAGAGAGAACAAATTACCAATATCAGGGGGCTCTAAGATGACTCAGTGGGTAAAGGCCCTTGCCATCAAAGCTGACAAACAGATTGAGCCCTGGCCCCCACAGTGGAAGAAGAAAACTGACTCCCAAAGTTGTCCTTTTGCCTCTGCAGGCACGCATGCGCGCGCGCGCGCGCACACACACACACACACACACACACACACACACACACACACACAGAGAGAAAGAGAGAGAGATTAATTTAGCTTAAAAAAATTACCAGTACAGGGATGAAACAAAAGATTTTACTCTAGATCTGGAAAATAGGGAGTATTTTTATTTATTTTTGAGACAGGGTTTCATATATAAGAAGGAGTATTTTCCTAATCTGCCTTAATACAAATCTAATTAACCATGTACCTAATCATCCCCTCAATTGACTTAATGACTCCTTAACAGGATCAGTTGGAGAAAATAAAATTTGTTCAAAATCTTTTTTTTTCCTAATCATGTTTGTTTCAACATTTTCCTGGCATGGAAATTTTTCATGGACAATGAGAAGCCTTCTTTCTTTTTCTCTTTTCCTTTCTTCTGTAACTTTTTTTGGCGGGGGGTGATTTTTGTATTTTGGTTTTTTTTGAGACAAGGTTTCTCTGTGTTGCCCTGGCTGTCCTGAAACTCGCTCTGTAGACCAAGCTGGCCTCAAACCCAGAGATTGTCCTGCCTCTGCCTTCCAAGTGTTGGGATTAAAGGCACGCATCACCACCTCCTGGCTCCATGTTTCTTTTTAAGGTAAGATTTTGCCAGCAGCACAGGTTGACTGAAAACTCATGATCATCCTCCATCTTCAGTATTCTAAGTGTTAGGATTACAGGTGTAACCCACAATGCCTGTCTTGGGAAAAGGTGAATGAAAAATCGTCACAAAAACCTTTGCTTTTAGGGCAAGGGACATGGCTCAGAGAGTAAAGATGTTTGATGTTTGCCAACTTTAGTTTAAGTCCCTGGTGGAAGGAAAGCACCAATTCCAGCAGAACCAGCAGAACGAATGCCTGCATGTTGTCCTCTGACCTCCACACCCAAGTATTTATACATACACAAGTGAAGGAATAAATAAATGAGATAAAAAATTGGAAGCCTTGGCTTTTCAGATAACAAAAGCAAAAAAGAAAAAGCAAGAAGATGAAAATTACTGCAAGTTTGAGACCAACTTGGTCTACTTAGCCAAGATTGCTGGGACTATATAGTGAGGACCCCATCTCAAAAAAAGTCCCTTTTTTAGATGAATGAGTGGTATAGCTTACTATATTACCACACAATGCACTGGAGTAAATGTCTTTGCTTTATTAACAACTTGTTAATTTATAGGTTACCACTGATTTAAAAAAGAGAACTTAAATTATACAGATGACTAAATGTTTATTTATAATATACCTGGTTCAAATGCAATAAAGGAGTACGTGTTCTTACCACACATTCAGTGACTCGTAAAATGACAAAATCCATATTTTATGTATTTTTATGCAGTAAGATCATCAAAAAATGTAATTTTGCTCAAAATAGAGTTTATTTTTCTCATGTTCTAGTAAATAAAAAATTAGGCATGATGAACAGTCGTACATTTTTTAAATTTATTTTCAGTTTATGTGAGGGAGTGTTTTGCCTGCATATGTGTACACAAACTACATACATGCCTGGTTCCTGCACAGACCAGTACAAGGTGCTGGATTCTCTGGAACTGGAGTTACAGATCATTGTGAGCCTCCATGTGGGTGCTGGGAATTGAACCCGGGTCCTTAGAAAGAGCAGTAAGTACTTGTAACCACTGATCCATCTCTCCAGCCCAACCACAGCTTCTTGATGTCACTAATGTTGAAGTTCTGTCCTCTTAGTGAGACATTTTTATCATCATGTTCATAAAGACCTACTGTATCTTTAACCTTAAGCACATGCTGAAAGCACTCTGTGTCTCTCTGTCTCTGCCTCTGTGTGTGAGAGAGAGACTCAACTACTTTATTTCTTGCATTTTTATAATATCTTCTGGGTTGTTCTTTATGCTGCACTTCTCTGAAATCTGTCTCCTCTCGAAGAGCAGGGAAAGCAGCTGCCTCTGTGCCTCATAGTCATCTCTACCCAAGACCCACAGTGGAATCTAGAACTTAATATGCCACTCCCTGAGGACAAATTTACCCCAGCACTAAGTGTTCTTGTAAATGACAGTCTCAAGAGACGGAAACTGCATGGCAGTCCCCTGGCACAACACTCTTCAGTGGGAGGGTTATATGGCTCTGAGCTTGCCTTGTCATGACATGACATTACAAAAATACTCTTAGTGTTAGCTTGACTGTCTCACTTCCCAGGCCAAGTGTGTGAGTTTGTCAGAATTACTGACTGCCCAAGTGACCATAGGGCTATACCTATGACCCAATAGCAAGCAGATAGAGACCACCCAAGTTCTTCAGGTCCATTCCTGATTCAACTTCAGGAAATGGTTGAAGAGATTATACAGCAGTGGGGTTTAAAATGCTGAAGCGAAGGTTTGTGTCTATGGAATACACATTTCATCTATGAATCAATCTTTGAATCATTGTCAACCTCCCTGAAAACTAGTCTTGGTTTCTAAGCTTACATATAAGCAAAGAATTCATGGAAAGAAATTTATAAAAAAGGTAGCCATTCACAATCATTGAATACAATGAATACAATCCATCCTTTGGTGACATTCTAGGCAGATTTGGTAGAGCTAGCAAGAGTTGGGGTGGGAAAGAATTCAAATGAACAAAATTGTATTGCTCACCTAACTTTCCTAACAAAATACCTAATACCTTCATTTAGACCAAGCTAACCTTTGACACTGGTCCAAAGCTCACTCTGCTCATCTGACCACAGAAGTTCACTGGTTTTCTCTGCCCAATTACTAGGATTTACCTTAATCTTCCCTCCCTTATGGGCCCATCTGCAGGTTCCTTGTCTTTTAGTATGCAGCTCAAACACTGCTTCCTCAATTAAGTCTCATGTAATATACTCTCTGACTCTGAATATTGCTGATCTGCAATATAATTTATACTTCATTACCCACTTGTATGTTTCATCTTCAGTTTTTTCCTTTCTCCATATTCAATAACCCTCAAACATTTCACCATTTTCTGTGCTAACACCTTCCACCCCCCCAACACACACATATACATACACACTTTTCTTCTATCTTCTCTCTTTATTAGTCCATCCTATGTTACTATAACAAAATATTTATAGCTAGGTGAATGTAAAAAATAGGTTTCCCTGTCTCACAATTCTGGAAGCTGAATGTCTGAGATTGGGTGGTCTTATTTATTTGGCCTCTGGTTAGAGCCTCTTTGGCTAGATCACAATATGGAAGAAAAACAGAAAGAGAACTGGCCACATGAAGAAGAGGAGATTACACAGTAAGACAGGAGACCACAGAGATTCAGGAGCCAGGTTTACTCTCTTTATAACAACCATTGTTACAGGAACACTATAGTCAACATGCCTAAAGAACTACTGTAATCTCTCTTCCAAGGGTGCTGTCCCCAAAGACTTAACTCCACCTGTAACTCCAATACAGGAGGTGTAGGCAGGAGGATCAATAATTCATGGTCATCCTCCTTTATGTAGTGAGTTTGCGGTAAGCTTGGATAGGTTACAAGAGGCCCTGTCTCAAAAAACAAGAAGAAAGAGAGGGAGAGTGAAAAGAAGGGATAGAGAAGAGAGGGGAGAGGAGAGAAAAAGGAACAGAAGAGAGAGGAAGAGCAAGGAAGGAAGGGAGAAGAAGGAAAGAAAGAAAAGAAAAGAAAAAAGAATATACAGACACGAGCAGTTTGCCCTTTACCCCCATTTGGTTGGATTAGTACCCCTCTTCTCAGCAGTCGCCATAGCACCTTGTGTTTGGCTAAATAACTAAATATACTGTATTGTAACGGTATCTTTTCCCACTAACCTGTAAGCCAATGTGGTAAGAGTCATTCTTATGCTTTTCTGTTGTACCAGCGTTCAGAACAAGAATTAATAAGCTCATCACGGGAAACAAATCTTTGTTGGCCAGTCAGATGAATGATAACACCTACCCTTAAAGAGCTCATCATCAAGGTGAACTTCTAGATTTGGTGTTCTCCTCATCTCTTCCCTTGTCCTCATAACTACACTCATTGGTTCTGTTTCAGCAATATCTTCTGCATCCATGCACTTTTCTTTCTCTCCACTGTTACTCATTATCTAGATTGCCTGGGCCACAGAAGATGCCTGAACCATCACTTCCCTGAAATCCAACTATTTCCCAGAGCGCATACTATCCTCTGCTTAAAACTTCACATTGAAGAGTTTTATTCTAATGTAAAGATGAATCCAACCAGGGTTTGGAATGTAGCTTAGTTGGTAGTGTGCTTGCATAGTGTATATGAGGCCCTGGGTTCCATTCCCAGCACTGCACAAACAGGGTATGGTAGCATAAGCCTGCAACCCCAGTACTTAAAAGATGCAGGCAGAAAGATCAGAAGCTGTGGGTCACCATCACATTCTACACAATGAATTCAAGGCATCTACATTTTAAAAGTAAGATGCAGGCAGCAAATGAAATAAAGAAGTAAATGTAGAGGATATTTGGGGAAGAAAAACAATAGCAAAAAGGGTGAAGGAGGACAGAGAGATGGGTAGAGGAAGCAGGGATAGAAGTCACCTCTGTCCCAGGTGACTCAGGAAGGCACTGCTACAACGTCACAAGAGAGCAGACCTGAAGGTCACAAGGCAAGCAGTGCTGAAATCAGGGCTGGACAGCCAGGTAGGTCAAGTGACTAGCATGCATAAAGTGGAATGAGTGATGAGGAGTGAGGTCATCTAGGGACAAGGTTGGGCCAGCACTACTGTGGTGACCTAGGCTTTTACACTTCCTGGGAGAAGCCATGATTTGGGTTACATTGTTAATGAACTGCTCTGATTATGTAGTTTAGGCTAGATTACAGAAGTGACAGGAACAGCAGCAGAGAAGACAAGAAAGTGATGACAATGAGCTACATGAGAGATGCTGTTCCACACACATCAAATCCTAGACCTTCCTTGCTTCACAAGCTTCCTGGACTCTGAAGCCACACCTACCCTCAATAGGATGTTTGCAGGGATCCTCTAAGTGCCCAAGTCTGGCTAGAATTTGCTGATCTGAGTCTTAAACCCAAGAAAAGCCTGAAGGGAAGGGAGAGCAAGGCCTATGGTAGTCCTTAGGCACATTGCTATAAGACACCATACTGAGTGACTTGCTACCCACTTCTCTACCCTTTAAGCAATGCTTGGGATTTCCAGGTGAGGCAGAAAAAGTTGTTCCTTTTAGTTTTGCAGATGAGGACCCTGCACAAGGGAACTTTAGTGTAAATCTGGAAAGTAGTTTAGGGATCCTGACAACCAGATTATGTCAAAGGAAAGATACAGTGGGGAGTGAAGCTCAGCTGTAAAAATAATCAAAACCAAGGAAATTCCAGGCAGGCCTGTGAAAATACTTCCAACACTTAAAAAAAGCCTCAATTCCCAGTAAATAAAAATGTTGAGGGTTGGGACCCCAGATCAGAGGTAAATTGCTTGCCCAGTATGTATTAGGACCTGGGTCCCATGCCCAGCATGTATTAGGACCTGGGTCCCATGCCCAGCATGTATTAGGACCTGGGTTCTGTGCCCAGCTGGCAAGAACTGATGAGAAGTCTAAACAAATAAATATTTTTAAGTCCTCTAGTAAACACACTCCATTCAGTGAGATGCTCCTCTCCCCATCCCAGAACCCAGAAAGTAGAACAACTAAATTTCATCTTAAGTACTTTAAAGGAAAGCTTTCTAAGAATGATAGTTATCTGGGGACAGCTGTGCAGAAAGAAGGAACTTTTATTATCTATATTATACTTCTGAAATACTTTATTTAGAGTGATTCAATATTTTATTAATTTAATGTATCAATGTAAAAATATGTTGTGTATGGGTGAGCATGATGTGTGGGGGAGGCGGCACTCCAACCATGGTGCATGTGCCGAGACCAAAGACCGGCTCTGTGGAATTGGTTCTCTCCTCCGCTTTTCCGTGAGTTCTAGGGATCAGGCTCAGGTCATCACCCGCTGAGCATCTCACTGGCCCACAGTATCAGTTTTTAAATTGAAATTTATTTATTTACTTAATCCTTTATTTTAGGGGGCATGCATCAAGGTGCATATGTGGGTCAGAGAACAACTTTTGAGAGTTGGTTTTCTGCTTCGACCATGTGCACTGGGGATCGAACTAACATTGTCAGGCTTGGCAGGAAGCACCTTTACTCACTGAGCCATCTACTGGCCCCATCAATTATGAAGCATTAAAATAAAAAACAAAGAAGACATCAACAAAAGAGATAATACACTGAGGATCACCCTATTGAAAAGAGCCCTTGGGTAAATATTTTTGAAAAATGAAGAAATATAATAACAGCACTTTTATCTGTATTATCATATTCTTTCATAAACTGGATGTAGGCAGGTTCTATTGATTTTTGTTGTTGTTGTTGTTGTTTGGTTTATTTGAGACATTGAGACAAGGTCTGATGTAGTCCAAGCTAACCTAGAACTTCTTTTACAGGTAAAGATGACCTTAAACTCTTAATCCACCTGCTTCCACTTCTCCAGGGCTAGGATTACAGATGTACATCACGATGCTGTGCTAATTTCTGTTTAGTATTACACAAAGTATCTGCCTTCTTATTTAAGAAGGACAAATAAGCCACACACAAAAACCTCTAAAAAATGTCTAAAGAGCAATTAAAGTCTATTGTGTGTCTATTATTCAGGAAAGGAGAAAGCAGCTCATGGTGTACAATAAGCTAAGGACAGTCTTGTTCCTAAAATGGCCAGGCCGCTTTCTGCAGGAGACTGTTATCTCTCTCACACATCTCTGAGGCAGTGTTAAAAAGGGAAGTTAGCTCTCGGCTTCTCTTATTGTTGTATTCTGCATTGGTGATTCTCAGAGGAGCAGGAAGGAGTCTGCACTGTGCACTCTGGGCTAGAGTCAGTGGATAGAAAGGCACGTACTTACAGTACAGCAGTTGTTCGAACTTCGGATTCCTTTGCTTATTTAGTTTTCACAGAATCTAAATACAACTTTGTCTCAACATATGGAACTATTCCCAATTCTGCCCCGGTCTTATTTTGGACATACACATACATGTATCAACTGTTTGTGTCAAGCAATTTCAAATAAAACATTTTCAATGAGAACACTGGGAAGGAACAAGTGTAAGAAGACTTTTTAAAAGTTTTACTCACCACTTGGTTTAATTTCTCGGACATAATTACTAGGGAACCATCCTGTTCTCCCATTCAGGGTGCCTTCCCACCATCCTCCTTCTTCAACTCGAGTGACATAAATGATGTCCCCTTTACAAACTGACAATTCATCTTCATTAGTCTGCTTGAAGTTGAATCTTGCCTTTACTATCAACTGATGACTTCCATTTTCCGTCATCTCCTAGAGAAACAAAAGTCACACCAGATTAAGTGCCCATCTAATTGAGGCATAGGTAGAAATTATGTAGATTTAAACCAAGTGAAGTGAGCAAGGCTCTAACCCCATTGGGGAAATGACTCAGCAGTTAAGAATGCAGGCTGCTCTTACAGAGGAACTGGGTTCAGTTTGTAGCACCCACATGGCAGCTCACAGCCATTCACAACTTCAGTTCCAGAGAATTTTTTGCCCTTTTCTGTCCTTCTTGGGCACTTTTGTAAGTGGTACACAGACATACACGCAGGCAAAACACCTATACCCATAAAATTTATTTTAATTAAAAAGAGTAAAACCCCAGGTCCATCTCAGTTATTTATTTGTTTATTTATTTTGTTCTTTTTTTTTTTTTTTTTTTTAAGAATAATGTCTCATATTAGCGCAGGCTGGCCTGGAACTCACTATGTAGTCTGGGCAGGACTCACAGCAATCGTCCTGCCTCTCAGCTTCCCAAGTGCTGGCATTACAGGCATATATCATGTCTAGCTTAGCCTCAGTTTTGAATTTAGGAGTCTCTGAATGGGTCTCAGGAGAGATGAATAACCCCTTCAAGTCCACATGCAAGTGTCTGCAGGGCCTTGGGAAATGATGACCCAAGCTTCAGCCCAGGAGACCACGGCGGAAGGAAAGAAGGAACGGACCCCTAAACATCGTTTCCTGATCTTCACATGCATCTTCATTAATATACAGAGAGCACACGCACACACAACAACAACAGCAATAATAATAATAATAGAAAAAATTTCAATACAAGTTGTACTTGTCTGAATGTGCATTTTCTAGGGAGTCACAGCTTTCAGTTCCCTTTTCTTTCACCAGCCTTCTAAATGTGGCTGCTGAGCAAACTAATATACCATTCCATCCTGCTTCTCTCCAACATAAAATTTGGTCCAAATGTTAGCTACTAACCTGCCCTTATAAAAATCACTCCCATCTCTCAGTTACTAACAAATCTCACCTAGTTTAGCCTTAAGTGGCAAGTAAAGATCACATACAGAAGTTAGGCTGTGTAGGGGAAGGCACACATCTGTGATCATAGTACTTAGGAATTGAAGGGAGGAAGATCAGGAGTCCAAGGTTATCCTCAGCTACACATCGAGTTCAAGGTCAGCCTGAGCTACATGAGACTGCCTTAAAACACAACTATATAAATAAGAAGTTCTGGGCTTAACTTCCTAGAGTCACAGATCCACATGAAAATCTGATAAGCTCAATGTAGTTTTCCTTGCTCATATTAGTTTATCCACACATACTTTTATATGCAATTTAAGAAGGGCCAAAGAGTATGGCACCATAGCATTCATCAGCTTTTCCAAGGGATCTATTGGGAGAGCTGTGCTGTAACTTAGTTGGTAGAGTGCTTATCTGGAAGTCCTGGTTCAATCCTCACCATTGTATAAACCAAGTATGCTTGCATGAACTTGTAATCCTAGCACTTGGGAGGTTGAGGTAGAAGGATCTGAAGTTCAAGATCATTCTACCTTCAAGACATAGCAAGTTCTATGCTGGGCTGGGTTATGTGAGAACCTGTCTCAAAAAGAGGAGGAGAATGGAGTGATCTCCAAAGGGATAAGAACCATCTGTTTAGATGCTCTGGTAATAACAGGTTGTGGTGGCCTACAGTAAGCCAGTTGCTTTTGACAAGGATGAAAGAACAGAAAATGGCATTTCCTCCCAAATCAAAGCTTCTAAAACCAAATGCAAAAACAACTAGGAGACCCAGTATATCATGGGCTGATATTTAAAAGTGGGTCTTCTTTTGAGACACTGGTCTTGAGTGTACTATATAGTCCAGGTTAACCTCAAACTAGTGATGCCTCTGCCTCAGCTTCTAGAGTGCTGGAAATGCAGGTTTGTTCAATCACATCCAGCTATGCTTGGGTCTTGCTCAATAGGAATTAAAAAAAAATCGCAATCAAGAGCAGAACAACAAGAGTCCTGATTGCTTGTGAGTGCCAGGTAATAACTCATTCTAATAAGCTCATGGGCTAGGGAAAGAAAGAGCAAAGTGCCATCAGGAGCAGTCATAATGACTGACATTTGCATAGCATTTTCAATTAAGTGACTAGCTGAATTCTAGTAAACAACAAAGCTGGGCCTTCGCTCCTGAGTTCCTGAGGCAGGGGCCACACCTACCTGCTTTAGCTCAGCATTCCAGCCTGAACCGGTATTCATTCTGTACCTCTTTGTCCAGTGACACACCAAACAAGCAGCGTATCTACCTCACCACATCTGGAAATACACCTGGGAAGCTGATCTGATTTGGCAGGTTTGAAGACAGAGCGGGTAGGAAATGGGGACTCTACTTACCACCACTGCCTTTGCCTGGCTTTGCTGTGCTGGAGTGGTGCTGGGAACTGCTGCCTGGGGCGTCGTCGCAGAGCCGTTGGTAGCGCTAAGAGAAGAGGACCGTCCACATGGTCTTTCTGATAGCTGATCTGTGAAAAGAGGAGGAAAAGACATGGTAAAAGAACCACTCACGGCAGCAAACAACACGAGACGCTCCTTCCCAGGACATTGTCAAAGGCATCCTAGCAGCTCCTGGGACCTCTGTCATTCTGAACCGGCTATGTGTTTCACATTCCCCCTCCCTTTTATCTTTCCAATGGCCAACTTTTTTCTCCTTAACCTTACTGGCCACTGCTGTCCAGTATAATGAAAAACAGCGACAGAACCACATTTTCTCCTAACCCATTTCCCTACAACTCTTCCCTCCTGAACCAGTTGCCACAGTATGCCCTGTTATCCAAGGCAGACCTATATCGGGTACCAAACAGCTGTTTGTGGCTCTTATTACTTTTGAAATATTTCAAATTTCTCTCTTTGTTTGCTGGCCCATAACTTAGGGGTTCTTTGCTTACATGTAAAAATATGCATGGCACACATAACACAGTCTCCCTGGTGTGTTGGAGTGGGGTTCAGAATCAGAATGAGGGAGAGGGTGTATTTGAGACAGATGCAATCTTGATACTAGAATTGCTTTATAAAATCAAACACGGGAGCCTTCTCTTGCTTGACTCTTTGTGAAATTTGATCGGGCCAGAACTGAACTGGGTGTTTTCAGTATGCTGAGCATGTAGTAAAGGGAGAGGCTGGCTTCTTGACAAATTCAAATGAGGCTCTTTTTTCTCTCCACTTATTTTTAAAAGATATAAACTGCAAAAGTCTAAAGCCCAAACATTCCCTAGGCGACAGGCTCAGTATCCAAGTAATTTCCTTGAGGCTGTGGGTTTTAACTTTCACCTCCTTGTATTTTTATAAATATCTGTGGTAAGCGAAGAGACTGTAAAACTTGCTAGAAGAGTTTGGCAAAGGAACGTATAATTTG
Organism: Onychomys torridus; assembly: GCF_903995425.1. NCBI lineage: Eukaryota > Metazoa > Chordata > Mammalia > Rodentia > Cricetidae > Onychomys > Onychomys torridus. The sequence continues at coordinate 35,924,718 of NC_050466.1, forward strand.
TGTGGCATAATGTTAGAATTATACCATCCTCCCTTCCCAGAACTGGATACTTGTCATGTGCGTTAAATATAGCCACTTGAATTAGCTGCACTCTCTGCTATAGGCCTCGCAATAGCTCCAAAACAACTTTGGAGAAGTATTTTTCCACATCTTGCTATTATCTACAGATCTTTGGGGTAAAACTATAATTACTGGATGGCTTCCTAGATGCTCCATCCTACTTGGCACTTGATTACATTGTCTGCTCTTGTTCCCTAATTGTTTCACATGGATAAGTTGCGTCTCCATAAATAGATGGTAATTTTCTCAAGGGCAGGGCCATATCTTCTACGTCCTCTATGGCACCTGGCAGTGCTGAGCACACAGTCTTTTGGCAAGATTCATGTTTGACATATGGACTCTGGACAGTCATGCGTGGGTTTGAATCGTAGATTAGTCATCTGTTTTCTAGTTGGCTGACTGTGGGCCTGCCATTCCTCATCTATAATGTGGACTTCGTCATCACCATATCCCCCAAAGGTGTTTCAAAGATTGAATGAGATCACTTGGAGCTGTTGAGACAGCCTAGACCCATGGAGAGGGCTCAAAGCATTTGAACTATCAATGACTACTACTGATATAGTTAAGCTATGATGTCACAGAAGAAAAGGGTTTCTAGTATAATCTCTACTCTGATTATACTTAATCATCTCCAATAAAGCTACTCTTTTCATTCATGGGGAATCTGGGGTTTCATTCATAGTACACAGTTACTGAAAAGCTCCTTTTCACAACCAAGGGAAAACTAAAAGAAAAAATATCTCCGGCAAAGAAAGGGAAGTGATGGCTGTATTTTGTAAACCTTATTTTTTTTAAAGGAGGAACTGGTCTTTCCCTTTTTGTTTCTGTCATATTATACTCAATTGGCAATCCAAAAACTTTGCATGAAATCACTTTTTGGTTCTTATTGCTGTTATTAAGGATATTAGAATGTGATAGGTAGGCTTGATATGTATGTTTTTTTTTCTTGTTATTCTGTGATAGGTACATTAAAGTTATTAAAAATTGAAGTACTTTATATTTGTTTGGATTTATTTGGGGGAAGGGAAGAAATTTGCACCATTTGAACAACTGTAGCCATAGTTGGCTTCTAGAAACATGGATCATAAATCACCGACATGCCTTACCTTCTGTTGCTTTGTTGACAGCTAAAAGAGTACTCAGAACCTTGGAGAAATTAATCCCTGAATAAAGGTCATCAGGCTCAAATACCTATTAGAAAGGAAATTTGAAACTGTAAGACACCATAAGCAATCAACTCAACAAACAAAACTGTGAAAAGGCCCCTTCCTCCTGTACTCAAGAGGAAAAAAATATGTACAAGACAAAATGCAAAACTCTGCCTACCTTCTGGAGAAACTAGAGCAGTGGCTAAGCTGCCTAATGGCATGTGGCAGCCATCAGTGCGCCAGAACAAGACAGTACTGGGATATGAAAGACAAGGCAAGAAGGCAGCGCCCAGCAGGAAATCCACAGCACATACTCAGAGCCACTCTCCTGACCTGAACACATGAAGCTCGTCAGCTAGTTACAGGAAGCTCATGTGCACAGGTTCCAGTTTCAGGCCAACCCCTCTGTGATGGCCCCAGAAGTCTACAAATAAGGAGGTGAGGCTTTCTGCTTAACCTTTTTTTCCACTGTCCTTACTAGTGGCATTGTCATAAGTCCCTATCTCTCCTCCCCTTCCTCTCTGGTGATGCCCAACTGCTTAGGATCCCAATGCCACACTGCAGAACTTCTGTCCCAAACTGCCTTTTGCTCTGCAGCCTCACTTCCTCTTTTCTGCTGAGTGATCTTGCCCTTCTCATGTGTGAACTGAGAGGTTCTGACTCTCCATCTGCCTGAGTTTGTGAGTTCTTTCTGGCTTTGGGTGACTTTTCTAGCTATGACGTTAGGCCTTTCTGACACTTGGACCAGACATGATGGGTCACATCTGTAGTCACTACACTTGGCAGGCTGAGGCAGGAGGATTGCCATGAATTTGAAGCCAGCCTGGGCCACAGAGTGAGCTCCAGGTCCCCCTGGGATAGAGTGAGACCTGCCTAAAATGAAAAATCCACATTGCCAGTTTTTGCCACCATTCTGATAGGTTACTGTTCCTACTGAAAATACCAATTACCTACTGATGTGTTTTTGTGTGTTTATTTATGTGTATGTGTTAGAGGACAACTTTTGTCCATCCTAGTGAGTTAACTCTGGTTGTCAGGCAAGTGCCTTTAACCACTGAGCCATTTTACCAGCCTCATTGTTTCAAATGCAATATAAAATGTTGGTTTTAAAACTCATCCCATGTATTAAGATGGGGAGAGGCTTCTTATAATCTCTGACAGGTATATTGAGGCTAGTATCATCAAACACAGGAACAATCTAAAGTAGTCATTCAGTAGCATAGATGTAAACCAGGCGTGGTGACTCATACTAGTAATCCCAGCACTCACTAAATTGAAGCAGGAAGATCACCAAAAGTTCAAGGCCAGCCTAATCTACATAGTAAGTAGGACAACCTGAGTTAGGGCTCCATAATTTACATGAAGTAAAACATCAGTTCCTTAAGTTGTCCCCTGGCCTCTATAATCATACTGTGGAATGGGCATGGGAGCATGTGTTCTCTCTCTCTCTCTCTCTCTCTCTCTCTCTCTCTCTCTCTCTCTCTCTCTCACACACACACACACACACACACACACACACACACACACACACAGAGAGAGAGAGAGAGAGAGAGAGAGAGAGAGAGAGAAAGAGAGAGAGCAAATAAATAAATATGAAGCATAGATAGACTTTTAATAAAAGGGTACCATTAATATTTGTGAAGAGTTAAATGGTACTACATTCCAGATGTTTAAAATGCACTTTTCCAGGAGTAAACTCACAGGAATTCTATTTTAGTTTGCCAAAGCCAAGGTAAACACAATGCAACAGATGATGGCAAGAGCATCCTTAATTGCAAAGGACGCCAGAATTAGTCCATCTCCCTAGAAGTGACCCAGTGGGAAAGGGTTCATGACATCTATGCCCAAACAGTCACCAGGCAGAGTCACTTGTTTCCTTTGTGGTAAATGTGTTCCCTTTACAATCTCACACAGCTATCGATAGTGCACTCTGATCACTATCACTCTCACCCTCTCATCTTCCTCCCACACTCCTATTATCTACCCCCACAGTCTCTTCCCTATATTTATGTCTTCCTTTGCTTTGTGACCCACCAAGTCTAACTAAGGCTGTTTGTGAAGTTCATTTGTTTTCAGTCTGTAATTCCCAGTGGGACTGCTTTTGTGTGTGTGTGTGTGTGTGTGTGTGTGTGTGTGTGTGTGTGTGTGTGTGTATGTGCATATGTCTGTTAGATAGTTACATAAAAATGGACGGTCTCTACAACAATAAACAAAATGAAATGCTAGGAGAATGGACACATGAGAGTAAAACTTGTGATGAACATATCCCCCTTGTTTTGCTTGTATTCCTTACCCAGGGTGATTACTTGCAAATGGCAACACTAGGATTCTTAAAATAGCCCAGCACTTGACTGAGTTTTAGAACATATGAACTGATCATAAAATAAAACATGCATCAACAAAAGTCACTGTTTAAATGAGGAAGTTGCCTGGACTGCACCCAGTTCCCTTTTGAGAAAACCCAAATATACTTGAGATTATCCACAGATGCTGTTCTTCTCACAGCTAGCCTGTTCTGAAGCGGCAGGAACTAAACAGGAAGACATTACAGGGGGCCTGTGGGGACTAGAAGAAAAACAAAGCACAGGCATTATTGTTTCAGAGCATTTGGGGGACCAGATACCCATAGAGACAGCCTTCACTATACCATACATTCCTAAGCTCTAAACTGATTTTTTTGAAGACAGGGTTGCATGTAGCACAGACAGGCCTTGAACATGCTTTGCAGTCAAGGAGCACCTTGAAATTTTGAGTCTACTGCTTCTACCTCTCAGGTGTTGGGGTTAGAGGTGTGTACCACCATGCCCTGTTTTATGGTGGGCAAGTACTTGACCTGTTGAACTACATCCTCAGCCTCTCCAAATTGAGTATTGGAAGTTCTACTCTAGATCTTTCTTCCATGAACTTGACCTGCATCTACTGGAGAGAAGAGCATATCACTTCCATTCATTGTCAGCCATTTAGACCACACTGCAAAGGAGAAGTGTGGGATCAAATTCACAAATGAGGATGTCCAGAAGGACACTGGTGCCCAACTAGGAAAAAGTAAGGGAGAGTCCCTTAAGGTGGAATGGAATAAGGAAAACAAGGAGAGCCGGGTGGTGGTGACACATGCCTTTAATCCCAGCAATCGGGAGGCAGAGGCAGATGAATCTCTGTGAGTTTGAGGCCAGCCTGGTCTACAGAGCAAGATCCAGGACAGGCACCAAAACTACACAGAGAAACCCTGTCTTGAAAAAAGCAAACAAGCAAACAAAATAAAAAACAAACAACAACAAAAAGAAAAGAAAAGAAGTGGAATAGAAGGAACACCAGTTTTTGTACTTTTTCTTTGGTTTGCTTTTGAGGCAGAGCTATATAGCTGGGGCTGGCCTGGAACACATTGTATGCAATAATTCCTTCTGTCTCTGCCCCACCCCAAGTATTGGTATTACAGGATTGAGCTACCACACCTCGCCCTAATATCACAAAATGGAGAACTAATAATCTCTCTTTCTATCTACAAGCCCTGGGACCTGTGCAAAGATAAAGTGTATAATTGTCCAAAGTGCTCTTCAAAGTTAAAGTCAAATCATGGCAAAGCTGTGATGATGTCATCAAGTAGGACTCTGAGAAACACTCACTAGTCTCTGTAGTGTCTGGTGTATGATCAAGATTTTGATTAGCTGAATTTTCTTTATTCCTACTTCAGTCCAGAAATAAGTCAGTTAGTTCATTTAGATCTGTGAAGGTCAGATAAACAACAAGACTTGCACCCTCCATTCATTTTACCACTTCTGGAAAAAAGAATGTGTATTATTGCTAGAGAATCCCAAGGTAGCAAGTGCTCCAGCAATTGGGTGAATTCGGCTCAAGTTTACAAACAACAGCAACTGCACTATGGGTAAGCACTAGCAAAGACAGGCACCAAAGCTCATTAGGGATTCTTCTCTGAACATTCACATACAGCTGGCCAAACTCCATTCCAACATCAGCAGATGAAACGAGACAAGACACTTAGTTGTTACACGTTTCCAACATTTTTTCCATTCTGGAAATCCACAGTAACATCAAAACCTATTTTCCATCCTCTAAACACCAGTTGTGAATTCTGAAATCTTGGGGATCTGCCAGGGTAAACTGTGCAGAAGTTACTATTTCTATGATTTTACAAATAGATCCCTTTGGCGTCATGCTCAGTTTCAACATATAAGGCAAAGAGGCATATTAGAAGACATCCCACCAATTCTCTGTTGCATTCTCTGTTACCTAACTAACCCTCTCCTCATTTTGAACAAGGTCTCATAGAGTCTAGGCTAGACCACAAACTCCCTATAGTCAAGAATTACTTTTCAAGTATTGATGTTTCTACTTCCACCTCCAGAATACTGAGATTGCAGGCATTGGCCACCACAGCAAGTACACTACAGTGCTGCAAAAGGAACCCAGGGCTTCATGCATGCTAGGCAGACTCTACTCACCAAGCTGCATCTCCATTCCATCCCTACTAATTATGTAAATATGATAACTGATTTGTTGGGTCCCTGCCATCTATCTGGCATGATGCTTAGAGAGTAAATACATATTGTAATGATTTGAGTGCTTATGTCACCCAAATTCATACATTGACATGTAATCTTTGAGGTGATACTATTTGGAAGTGGGGACACTGGGAAGGTCATGAGCAAGCATGGATCCCTTATGAATGGCATTAGTAACCTCATTAGAAAATAAAAGTGAGGCTGTGGCTCAATGGTTAAGAGCATTAGCTGCTCTTCCAGAGGACCAGAGTTCAATTTGCAGAACCCACATGGCCGCTCACAACCGTCTGTAACCAGGAAATATGATACCTTCTAGCCTCCGCTGGTATCAAGCACACACATGGTGCAAAGACACACATGCAGGCAAAAACTCACACACATAAAATATAAATAAATAAATAAATAAATAGCCCCAAACAGCTGCTTTGTTTGCCCTTTCCACCATATGAGGATACTGTACTCACCAGCTACTGGTTCTACAAGCAACTTCATCTTGGACTCCCCAACCTCCACAACCATGAATAACAGAAACTATTTCTGTTGTTATAAGGTTATGATATTTTGCTATTACCTGAGATTAAGATTAAAATTTTTCATTTGTTTCTCCCAACAAACCTACAATATGAACAATTTTTTACTCACTTCCTTAAATGAATAAACTAAGATCCAGAATAGAAGTCACAGGCAAAGAAATGATGGAACCAATAAAAATACACAAGAAAGGAATCAGGAATGTGGTTCCCTTGGCAGAGTGCGCTCGCTTGGTAGAGTGCCTGCTTAGCTTGCACAAAGTCCTGGATTTGACCGCTAGTGCTCTGTAAATCAGGAGTGTTGAGACATTACTATAATCTCAATAGTCAGGTGGCTGAAGCAGGAGGATCAGAAGACAATGCTCATCTTCAACTACATATCGAGCTTGAGGCCAGCCTGAGATAGATGAAGCCTTCCCTCAAATAAAAACATTTACAAGTGGGTGCTCTGAGGGGCATTGTAGCCATGCACATACACTTGAGGTTTCCTTGAGACATAGGAAAACACAGAAAAGCCATCCGTGGGTTGGCACAGGAAGAAATCCCTTGCTACTTCAGTCCAAGTAGCATCTGTATACCATCTACAGACAGTTCGTTAGAATCCCCAAAATGACAAATTCAATTCACTGTGGCAGTGAGAAACTCCCCCATACTAGACTGCCTCCCAAGGGGCCCTGCCTAATTCCTGGGCTGCCCTTCCCATTTCCCGACACAGCTCATGCTACATTCGCCAGAAGTCAGGAAGGGCAGTTCACATTTTGTAAGGCACCAGTCAGATGGAGAGTCCAGTTTGTGGTTACAGCAATGAGCTAAGCTACCTGAGCCCCCTGATTTCCTCATGATCATGCCTACAGCACCTGAGTTAAGCAGTCACAGCAGCCAGCCACATCCTAGTTAAGAAAGGAATCCAGCCTCCCCCACTCCCGCACACACACCCATTCTACTTCAGAACCAGCAATACCTTTAACACCACTGTTCCTTCAATAGCACCCAGTGAACTCCCATTTCTGGTTACTTTCAGGTTTACATTGATCACAACTGGCTCCATCACTCTGTTTTTTTTTTAATCAAATCAACTGAAAAAACAAGTGATCCCATGGAACTTCGAAGATGCACAGCTTCTATTTCTAGCCTACTTAAGGAAAAGATGCCAAATGTTTAAGGACATTACAGTGCTTCCCTGTCTGTCTTGGCCTTAGGAAACAGAATCTGAAATTAACTGAGCTCATCTGGAATCACATTCTCTAATTCTCACAGCCTCTGCTAACCCCTGAACTTTGAAAGAAATGTCATTACATGGAATGACTGAGAAGGCAAATCTGAGCTGCTTAGTCATATCCCACTGGTGGCACTGCTCCTGGCTCTGTAACCTGTGATGCTTCCACACACAGCTCCTGCTAAAAGCAGTCAGCAACAAATAATGCTCTTAGCTCACAAATTAGACTCATTAGCCACTGGCATTCCACTTACTAGAATACAGTGATGGCATTTGTAGAAGGTCTAATAACTGGTTCTGTTGATGTGGAGCAGACTTAAAAGAGCAGACCATGAATTCACTGGACTTTGATTCCCTCCATTTCTTGGCATCGCGGCAGTTTAGGAAACAAGGTACTGCTTGTGCCTATATTTACAACAGCATGAGGTATGTTGAAAAGAGGTGTGGGAGTCGGAGACCCCGACTCCAACACCAGCTTTGTCACTGTTCAACAGTTGTAAGGACCTTAGGAAAACACCACTTTCCTGCGGGTTTTATGTCTGGAAAGTGAGGTGAATTTGACCAATACAGGACAACAAAATGCCTATTGATATACCTTCTGAATAGAGAATCTCAAAGTCAACATCTTAGCTAGATCTCTGAGGCCTCAAATCAGATTCAGTTCTCAAGGCTATAGAAAATGGATTCACACTAGCCAATGTCACCAAATAACTGCATAAACTCAAATGCTAAAGTCTTAATTTTTGCTAAAATGGATTGATAAGTGGACAAGATATCACATCCTTATATTATAGCAAGAACATTCTCTTCAAACAGAAATATACACAGTGAACTGGATATCGTGAAGCAGGCCTATAAATCCTGGATACTTGGGAGCCTCAGGCAGGAAAAACACCAGTTCAAGGCCTGCTTGGTCTACAGAATTACTTCAAGGCCAGCCTAAACAACTTAATAAGATACTGCCTCAAAATAAAAAGTAAAAAGGGCTAGGATATAGTTCAGTGGTAGACTGCTTGTCTAGCATGTGTGTTAAATAAATAAAGCAAGGGAATCAGTGGAACTAACATAATAGATTTTATAAGTTGATTTTTTAAATGTCACTTAAAATGACCTACTTACAAATTCAAATCCCATCTCTAGCATTCTGCCACTGCACAGTGCGATTGTGACTACAGGCTGTTTATTTAACCAGTATGTTCTCTCATCTCTGTGGATCTCTACAGTCACTTTATGTGACTGACATAGGATCCTACATGACTTGAACCTCACAGAATCCAGAGGCAGGAAGCTCAGCCTCATACTGCTCCTAGGAAAGAACTAAGGCCTAAACTTAACTCCTCACTATTCATATTCTCCCAATTGACCTCCCAGGCATCAGTGCACCACAGCCTAGGACTTCAATCTTCCCTGTTATGCCTTCAGGGAAAATCCCACTTTCTCCACACTGGAGGTTTATCTTCAGCTGAGGGCTCAGTGTTCAGGAAAGAGGAGACAAGAACTGATAGAGGCATCTGGGGTGGGAAGGCATGAGGTTTAAAAAAGACATTGCAATAGAGAAAACCCACAAGAAAGAGAAAGGGCATGAAGGACATGGGGGACCAAATCACCCATGTGGTAGCTCCCCCACCCCACCTCCTGTCACCACAGCCTTTTCAGAACCACGTGGGCTGCCAATGTTCAGGAGGGAAGTGGGTGATCCTCAGCTACTGAAATGTTTTTATGTCAGTACCTGAGGTGGCCTCCCCAACCCCTACCACCACCTGCTTAAGAAAAAGAACTGACTTCTGGGTGTTCTAAATTGGAATGAAGAACACATTTTCCTGGAGACTTAGCATTACACCTGCTACTTAGTCTCTGTGTGTCTTTATAGTTTAGCCACAGAAAGTATTAAACAAGCTTCTGTGGGCCAGCCAGAAAACATAATTAACATGTAAAGCCTTATTTCTATGGAGAAATGTTTGTGTTAATAACAATAACTCACAGGTGAGTATTTGAAAAACAGTCTATTTTTGTATTTTACAAATACATTTCATTTAGCCATGTATTTCTGTATTTATTTTACATTTTATTCATTTGAGGGTATATTAAGGTCAGAGGACAGCCTGCAGGAGTCAGTTCTTTCCTCAAGTGGGGATTGAACACAGGTTTTCAGCCTTTGATACAAGCATATCTATCCATTGAGCCATCTTACCTGCTCCGATAATGTATTTCAGCTCTTCCCTGTCGCTAGCCATGCACTCCCAAATCAACTTCTAATATCTACAACACTTTTCCCTCTTCTTCTTTTCAAAGGATGAATAAGTGGACTAGACATTCTCAGTACTATATATTTTGGAACTCTGTAGTTCAAGGACTATCATAAATATATGAAGAGTGAGAATCTCCTTCAGTGTCAGTGTTTAATCTTGTAACAATCTGGAGGGTTACAGAGTTGGCTATGAAGCCTCTGCTTTTTGGGGGGCCTTGGATGACTGGGTTGGGGCCTTAAAAGATAGCCAAAGCAATCATCCCACTAAAAGTACAGGAGATATGGCTAAAAGTATAGGAGATGCGGCTAGTAAAGAAGGTCTGCACAAAGCTAAGAAATGAAGTTCCTGAATACAGGAATAGCTGCAGGCTACTGTAAGCAGCAGTCCCTTAGGTAGTTTCCATGAAGTCCTCCATACACCAACCTTCATGTTTCTTTTGAAAGAAGTCCCGAGATGTGTGATGCTGAAAAGCACAGCCCCCAGTGATCTACCAGCAAGCCAGCTCTTCATAATCTACATGTCTTTTTGTCTCTGTGGGTATAAAATTACTCATGGGTTTCCAATTGGATGGTGCAGTCTTTGAAGTCCAAATTAACCTACTGTTCTGGCAACACATGTGAAATCCATGATGAATAATCCCTCACTGGTTGACTTATAGGATTCTCTATCAGACAGACAGACATGCAGACAGACTACTTCTACAACGTAAGCCACATGACACCAGTGTAATTTTTTTCACTCCTATACTTTCAATGTCCAGAAGATTCCTGTCATGCTGTAGGGTCTCAATAGATATTTAAATACATACTGAATGTTTAGATGTTCTTGTCAATAGATAATTAATCACAGCCAAAGAAAAAGCATTGCTGAAAATACAAGAAATGCAGAAATAGAGCTAGAGATGTAGCCCAGTGTTCCAAGTGCTTGCCCAGCATATGCAAGGCCCAGGTTCAATCTCTTAACACCACAAAAGAAAATAAATTTAGAAAGATGTATCACTTAAGAAACAACAAAAACAAAATCAATTATCCTCCAGCTTTGCAATAAACAGTGATCTAAAACAAGAAATACCAATATTCATCTGCAAAATTAAGCAATTAATCTCTGTGACTGAGAGATGACCAGAGGCACTTCAGACTTCCTGGTTGTAGGTCTTTTGAATCATGTATTAAATATGGTCCCAGGTCACAGATGTTCCATTAAATCCCACCATAAGCACCATGACCTAAGTATTACAGAGAAGGCAAGCAGGAACGATTTGTGGGTTTTCATTGCCTTGCTAAAATGGACTATATTTTAATTGTTGTATTCTAGAGCAGCAAAATGACAACAAATACAAGCTGTATCCACTTATTCATACCCATGTTCTAAAACCAGCTCCAATTCATAGGCAGAGGGCAGTGAGATGTGGCAAAATAACCCCCCATAAACCAGAAGTAACTTGCAATTTGAAAGACTATAAACTATACATCCAAAGTTCTTCCAACTGTAGTTTATCTGGGCGTAAAAGATGCTGTATCAAGATTAACTATCATTTTCTCTCTTTTATAGACAAGGTCTCCTGTAGCCCAGGCTGGCCTGGACCTCACTATGTAGCTAAGGATGAGCTTGAACTTCTGATCTTCCTTCCTTCATCTCACACATGCTGGGATTACAGGTATGCGTTACCACACTGGTTCATGCAGTATTGGGAACCAAATCTAGAGCTTTCTAGCACTCAACCAACTAAGCTACATCTCCAGGACCTCTTTATTTAGATATCACATTTAGCAATCCTTCATGTTTCTGTCTCTGTGTAACTTAAAAAAAAAGTACGTCATTTTCAGAGACATTAATTAATTAGTTTTTTTAGTTGATTAATTAATTAATCAATTTTATAGCATTTCATTAAAACCACATTTTTTTTTACCTTGGAAACAATCCAAACACTGTAAGGTGAGCATTCAGGAACTCAGACATCAGAGACATCAGTTCTAGTGTTTCAGTTAGCATCTATAGCTCAAAGAACAGCTATCCAACAAAAAGCCCACCAAAGACTGAAAGATCAAGTTCGTGAGCCAGAATTGGAAGATACTGCTTGTAAGCCTAGTACTCAGAAGACAAAGGCAGGAAGAGCAGCACAGGTTCTAGGTCCATTCGACTGGGCTACACAGTGACATCCACAACAGCATGAGCTACAGAGTAAAGCCCCGTCTCAAAAAACCATCAGGGGCTAAAAAGATGGTTCCATGGTTAAAAAGCACTTGCTGCTCTTGCACAGGACCTGGGTTCAGTTCTCAAAATTCTCCTAACAGTTTAGAAACTGTCCCTAACTCCAATTTGAATTTATCCAATACCCTCTTCTGGTCTCCATGGGCACACAGTGCTCATGCATATATGCAGGCAAAATATTCATACACATAAAATAAAAATAAATACATATTAATAACAATACAGAAAACAAAAGAGCACGTTCACCATTCTGAGGGGGTATCATGCAAGAATATTCACAAACTGACTCCTCCTTAACAAGTTCAATATTTCTCATTACCTTGTCCTACCAATGTGTAACCAATGGGCTCTTTTTTCTTCACTGTGCTTCTCTTTTGCATTTATAGTTCTCCTTTGTAAAAAGGCTACTTAGGACATGAACCCTAGATCTCCATCATGGTTCAGTTACAAGGTTTAGCCCAAACACTACTCATGAATAGCCAGTGGAATTCTCTATTTCTGAACTTGTCTTGCATTTGACCTCTAGACTCTGGAACCACATCCTGTTAAATTCCACTTTTTTTTTTTTTTTTTTTTTTTTTTTTTTTTGCTTACTCATAGGCAGACACCCACTGGTTACCCAACTCTTTCCTAATCTCAAATTTAAACAGGGGCAGAGAAATGGTTCTATGTGGGGTTAAGAAGATTGGTCCAATTCTTAGCACCCATATTGTGGCTTACAACTATCCATACCTCCAGTTCTAGAAAATAAGATAATTCTTCTCAACTTCATGGACAACAGACACATGCTGCACATACATACATACATACATCATACAGGGGAAATATTTATACACATAAAGTAAATATTTTAAAATAAAATTCAAACAGATATTTCTTATATCAAAAATAACTGTCCTTTTGGAATGTCTTTCCAAGAAAGAAAAGAAGGCAAAAGATTTACTTTTCTATTAAAACTTGATAAACCAGAGCTCATAAATTTTCTGTGACTCCATAAAAATTAATTCTTTTATTACAAGAGTGTGATTGGGAGACTTGACTTCACCATTTGTGTCACTTTGGGAGTGACATATAGGAACATGTCATATGTAGAAGTCTCATCTTGAAAGGTCAATGAAGGGGCTAGCAGGATGGGTCATCATGCAAAGCTGCCTGCTGCCAAGATGGACGACAATATGAATTCAGTCTGGAAACTGCATGGTGAAAGGAGAACACACACTCTCAAAAGTTTTCCTCTCCCCTCCACATACCTGCACGGCCATGCACACACATTTGTGTATACATATATATGGACACACAATAAAAAATAAACATTCATATGTACATACATATGCTCACAATAAAATAAATAAATGCGGTTAAAAAAAAGGAAAGGCCAATGAAACCAAGAGATTTGGGGTAAGATAAGATAAGAAATAAGAAGTAGGCAGGTAGGGAAAGAAGTAGACAGGTAGGAGGACCTAAGCTCTCACAACTTTCTTTTTCTAATTAAAAAAAAAAACCTTAGGGAGGAAACTGAGGCAGGAAAATGGACACAAGATGGAAGACAATCTGGGCTATGTAATGAGACTCTGTCTCAAAACAAAACAAAGGTAAAACAAGATAACTTTGAAAGAGCTTGGCTTAAAAAATGTTAGAGGGGACCTAACTTTGTTTTTCTGTTTTCACTCACCATACAGTCAGTGTTAGACATCGAAGATATCTAGAATAAAACATTTTAAAGCTAATTAAAATTAAGATCAAGCTACTATCTATTGAATAAATACCATCTGAGTAGCTAGTATATACCAAGAACTCATTGTGGTGGTTTGAATGAGAAATGCCCCCTTGTGACCGCAAGCATTTGAACACTTGTTCCCTGTTGGTAGTACTGTTTGGGGATGTTTAGGATGCATGGCCTTGATGGAACAGGGATGTTATCAGAGACCATCTTTCAGAGTGTACAACACCGTTTCCAGTTCCTAATTATGTTTCATGCTTGCAGTTCACTGTGAGTTCTCAGCTTTCTGCTCCAGCTGCCACACCTGCCTGCTGTCATGCCTTCCGCAATGATAGATTCTTATATCATAAGCCTAAAGAAACTCTCTTTCCTACAAGTTGCCTTAGCTTTGGTGTTTTATCACAGCAACAGAACACTAGCGAATACACTAATTTATTACTTTCTTGGAAGACACGTAAAGGGATACTATATGAGATCTGGTAAATGGGCTGGGGAGATTGCTTAGTCAGTGAAGTTCCTGCCATGTAAGCATGACATAAAAAACAGGCACATTTCTATAACCACAGAGCTGGACAGTAAGAGACAGGCAGATCCTTGGGGATTACCTGCTAGCCAGTCTAACAGAATTGATGAGTTCCAGGTACAGTGAGAGCGCATGTCTGAATAAAAAGGTAGAAGGCTGGAGAGATGGTTCAGTGCTTAAGAGCACTTGCTGTTCTTCCAGCAGACATGAATTCAGTACACAGAGCCCACATCAGGCAGCTCATAGCTGCCTGTAACTCCAGCTCCAAAGGCTCTGCTGCCTTCTTGAGTATCTACACACACACACACACACACACACACACACACACACACACACACACACACACATGGCATACACTCACAGGCACGCATACATATACATAAACACAAATATTGACTTTTGACCTCCTCATGCATGTGCACCCATACACCAAAGTGCACACTACATACATACACTTGAAAAAATGGGAAATAAAGAAGTCACCCCCATGTACACTAACTTCTATGTCTCCTCTCTCCTCTCTCTCTCTCTCTCTCTCTCTCTCTCTCTCTCTCTCTCTCTGACAGTGTCTCATGTATCTGAGGCTGGCTTGGAATTCCTGATCCTCCTCTACTTCCCAAATGCTGGGATTCTATGTGTGTTTAATCAAGCTTTCCATTCTGCTGTCTTCCCCTGAAGGTAAAAATTTAAATCCCACATCAAGATGTACCTCAATATATAACACATTGCCAGGTACCACCCTGACTTCAGAGAATAAAAAACATATTAGGTTACAATGTCTCCTAGAAGTGTAAGAGAAGCTACATCCACAAAATCTCACCAGCATGAATGCCTAAAAAAGGCATGAACAAGATGACACCAACAGACATGCTAACACAAAACAGAGAAATCTCATGGACCAGGACCATGGATAAAGAACTATAAGAAACACAGAATACTGAAAAGAGGAGAAGTAGTCTTCCCCAGGGAAGGGCCCCCAAATTGGTTACCCAATATCAAGTGGTCAGCCCTGAAATCATATACATACAAGTAATATTACACAGACTGAGAGCTTGTATTTATATGTAGGAGTGTGTGTGTGTGTGTGTGTGTGTGTGTGTGTGTGTGTGTGTGTGTGTAATAACAAAGAAAGAGGTCTTGAATTTGAGAGGGAGAGCAAGGGTAATGCACGGGAAGGGTTGGAAGGAAGAAAAGGAAGGGGAAATGTAATTACATTTTAATCTCAAAAATAGTAAATTCAAAGAAAATACTTATTTATAGTATATTTCACCAAAAGTTGCTAGATTTAATTTTTAATTTATTTATTTTATATGTGTGAGTGTTCTGCCTATATGTTTATCTGTGTGTCATATGCATGTCTTGTACCCATAGAGGCCAGAAGAGGCATTGGATCCCCTTAGACTGGAGTTACAGCCAGTTTGTGAGCTGCCATGTGGGGTCTTCTGGAAGAACAGCCAATGCTCTTAACCACTGAGCCATCTCCCCGGCTTTCTCAAATTCTGTTTTTGAGATGGGGTCTTGTTATATAGCTAAGGTAAACCTGGAAGGCATTATGTAGCCCAGGATGATCTCAAACTTGTGACTGTCCTACCTTAGCTCCCTTACTGCTAGGCTTACAAGCATGCGCTGCCATGGCTGGCTTTAAATTTATTTTGTTAGTCAAATACATCATTCTTTTGATTTGCATATATTTCTCTATAATTATTGAGAAGATAACCTCACTTCACTATAGATCTAGCCTTGAAGAATACACAAATTATATATATATGTTTCTTAGTATTCAGGCCTGCTTCACAGGCACGGCTCTTCATAAAAGATGTTGGGAACTTGACACCTTAAGCTGCCTCTTAAAATAAAGTCAACACTTCCAAGAAGTAGAAAAATGTCTTGTTATTGTGTCTAGGGTGAAAGCAGTCCTTAATAATGCTTTTGCTTGCCACTTTGCAAGCTGCTGCATGCTATCTCACCTTGATTTAATTCCTTTTCCCTCTTGTCCTATTCAATCCCTCAACTGACATGTCTGATCTCTGTAATAATATTCAAGTCCCTAAGAATGAATAAAACTGGGATTTTACTCTATTTGTCTAAGTGGAACTTAATTAGGAAGGTAAATCTTCCGCCAGAAGCCAAACAGAAATGATGTATTACTAGGTACTCTTGGGAGTCATCGGCACACTCCATAGGCCATCATCAGAGGTCCTATTCTCTCAACTGGTCATGGTGCTGTGAACCTGTAACCTCAGCACTTTTGAGGGGAAGGCAGAAAAATCCGGAGAGCTCAAGGTCATTTTCAGCTGCAGAGTGATAGAAAGTTTGAGGCCAGCCTGGGCTACATAAAACTCTGTCATAAAACATACGAAAAGACCCGAGTCTCTGAACCAGACAGCTTCTGGCCAAGGTGGGACAATTACCTTTTATAAAATGCTGGTAAGCAAGGGCCTTAAGGGACCAGTGTGTGGCTTCACACTTCTCTCATTTGCAATTCAAAAAGCACACCCTATACAGCAGGAAAGCCCAGGCAGGAAAAGAACTGGCTGTGCAAGCCTCACAGACCCTCAACCCATGTGGTAGAAGGAAAGAGCTGACTCTTGAAAGTTGTCCTCTGACCTCCACATGCATGCACACTGCACCCACATTTTCTCTCTCTCTCTCTCTCTCTCTCTCTCTCTCTCTCTCTCTCTCTCTCACACACACACACACACACACACACACACACACACACACACACACACACGTATCCACATTCACACAGAGACAGACAGACAGACACAGAGAGACATAGATAGTAATGAATATTTTTTTTAAAGCACATCGTGAGACAGCCAGGTATCATAATCCTAGCACTGGGGAGTCAGAGGCAAGAGGATTCTAAATTTGAGGCCAGCTGTGACTACATGGTGAGACTTTGCCTGAGGGGGATAAACACCCCAAGAGAAGCATCATACTTGTAATCCTTGCACTCGGAAAGGAAAAGCAGGATGATCGCTACAAGTTCAATGCTACCATGGGCTAAATGTAAAGTTCTAATCCAGCAAGAGCTTCATAGCGATACTGTGTCTCAAATAAACAAGAACAACAGAAAAGTTTAGTGTGCATTTTTGACTTGTGCTAAATCCAATGGCATTACCAACGGTAGCATATACCTTATGCTGTGTGGCCAACCCAACACAAACTTTTACACTGATCTGAAGGAGTGTCTAACCAAGGCATGTGACCAAGTTAGAATGAGCTGGAGTTGAGGAAAGCTGAGCAAGGCTGCATGATTTAAATAAAGAGGCACATTGTACTCAGTTGCCTTCAGAAACAGCCTGGATTAGAGTCAACATTAAAAGCAAATCAGAGTGAGTGAGATTTAAAAAGAGAGAATTTACATTTCCAGTCAGGAAGATTGCAGTGATCCAATTTACTGACAAAATGCATTCCTTTTCATAGATAGTGGGTCCATACAACTCAACTCAGAAACAATGGGCTCCCTTTTTAGAAATTACATATTTTAGTTTTTAAAAAATAGCGGCCATTAATTCTGATCCCCCTAACTATGCTCAGTTCAACAGGTTTATTACTTATTTCCTGTGCACAAGGGGAATGTTTTACAGTCATCACCAAAAATAAAAGATCATTCATTGAAATGTTTAATTTAAATGAAACAATAAGCATCTTTCTCTAGGTTGGGTATTACACTTTACATTTTGTGCTATTTTAATGTCACAGTAAACATGTTCATTTGAAAAGACACATGAACTAAGCCCCTTTCATAGAGGCAAAAACAAGAAACTGAAAATATTCCTTTCTTATATTTGTCTAATTGGTGTGTAGACTAGAAAATAATGGACAGCTTGCCTGAGTGTTCAATTTCAAGAAGAATCTATCCAAGCTGTTTCTATTACTAGAACACAAAATGGCAACTAAAGAAGTTATTGCAGTTAAGAACTAAATAATTCAGTCTCCTCTTTACAACTGGATCCTTAAGTACATTTCTAGTCTTGGCTTGATATAAAGAAAAACATATGCAAATTGTTCTTTTCGGTTAAAAAAACAAAAAACAAACAAAAAAACAAAAAAACAACTTGGCCATGTATGATGGCACATACCTTTAATCCAAGCATTTGAGAGGCAGAGGCAGGCCAGGTAGATTTCCATGAGCTTGGGGCCAGCTTGTTGTATAGAGTGAGTTCCAGGACAGAGGGAAGCCCTGTCTAATAGATATATGGCCTGGGTGTGCATTCAGAACAACTATAAGACTGTGAGGTAGAGAAAGTATGAGAACTGCCGCAAGCTGTTCTTAAAATTCAGATGGTTTTGTATATTGTCTGAAACTACAAGTCAGAATTCCAACCTGTGTTCCATGGGTTACAATGAGCTACAGTAGCAATGAAACTGTCTTCCTGTGGTTTCCCAAAGCAAATACGTTAGATAAATTATTTTAAACACATTGCAACCTACTCTAAACTTCAGTGATTGTGCTTGATGAGAATTTCAGTTTCAGGGGGAAAGACCCTTCAATTCAGAAAGACACTGACAATGCTGAATGAATTCATCTTTGTAGTTAATCATGAGAGCCGGAGCCAAACCTGCCACCACAATTCATCTAAAAAGCCCAGAAACATTCAACTTTGTTTTGCTTTCTGAAAAAGGCATGTGTTAAGTATTCCAAACTATGTGCGGCTTTCACCTTTGGTTTTACTATTTAAGATGGTTTTCCAAAACCAGGCAGTCTCTGCCAAATAGTACATGGTAGTGAGATACAAGATGGCTGGATGTTTTTGTTTCCCTATTTCAAGTTCATTCATGTCTAACTTTCCAGCATAGCTAATATAAAAGCACAGAACCCTGGGAGAGCCTACAGGTAATCCTTGCTCTATATCTAATCTGTTTAAATGTTACAATTTCAAGAGATCATCTAGCTCACTTATCAAATGGGATTATTTTAACATAACCAAGAGAGCTGTTGTTTTCATAAAGCAGAATGACTTATGAATAAGTCTACTAGAAGACATCAAAATTCCAATTAGAAATGAGCTTTCAGGGTTGGGAGTAAAGCTCATTTTGTAGAGTGCTTTCCTCAGATGAACAAAGCCATGGGCTCAATCTCAGCATCACATAAAACAGGTCTGGTGGCATGCACCTATAATCCCAACACTCAGGAGATAACAGCAGGAGGATTGGAAGTTCAAGGTCATCCTCTGCTATGTAGAGACTTTGAGGGAAATCTGGGATACATAAGACCAACTTAAAAGAAAGAAGAGAAGAGAAAGGAGAGGAGAGGAGCAAAGAGAAAGGAGAGGAGAGGAGGGGAGAGAAGGGGAGGAGACAGAAGGGGAGGAGTCTGGAGGGGAGAGAAGAGGAGAAGAGAAGAGAAAGAATGGGAAGGAGGAAAGGAGCTAGCATTCATTGGGTCTATACTTGGTACCAGGTACTATGCAAACTGCTTTTCTTGCCATCTGTCACTAACGCTAAGGGTAACATATACCTCATCAGTGGTCCTATGTACCGCTACCACCTGCCAGACTGGCATATCCATAGTAAGTAGCCAACCCAGGTCAGACCAAATGCAAAGCTAAGCTGAAGCTCTCAACCACTGTGCTACTATACTGTACACACACACACACACACACACACACACACACACACACACACACACTTGCTTGCACAGGGGACAGGGAGATGAATGAGAATGTCTGAAGCAGGAAACAAATGCAGAGCAAGGCAGGGCAAAAAGAAAATTCTAGTCACCAAGTCCCACATAAAGTATGCCTGGCCTCCCACTCAAAGGACCTCAGATGGTTCTGTGTTTGGTGGTCTGATTTATATAGTTTTTCTCTCTTTTGGCAGTGTAGCATTGATTTCATTCTTCCATGCTTTGTACACACACACACACACACACACACTCAAACATACACTTTTTGGCATCTCTATCATGTCGAATCTGCATTAGATCCTCTTTTCCTTTATCCCAGATTTTTGTTCAGGCCCTGTGTCCCAGTTTGCCAAGTTGTCCTTCCACACACCTTCCCTCATCTCACCTCATCTACTACTTCTAATCAGTCCGGGGTGAGCAGCCAGGTTACCCTTAATGCTCACATGCTCAGCTAAGTAAAAGTAAGTTGTCTCTGAGTGGGAGATTGAGGCCATCTCATAGGAACAAAGCATGAAAGTCTCAGTGCAAAAATGGACCGCTTCCTTTCTAACTAAAGACTCCCCTGACTACTCAGCATTCCACGGGACAATCACCTATTTAGTGAATATTAGTGAGTACCTTCTAGGAACCTTGCTCCATAGGACTGGGATCTGCTAGGAACCTTGCTCCACAGGACTGGGGTCTGCTAGGAACCTTGCTCCATCTCAAGGACTGGGGTCTGCTAGGAACCTTGCTCCATCTCAAGGACTGGGATCTGCTAGGAACCTTGCTCCATCTCTGGGGTTATAAGGATGAAGAATCTTTGGCCTCTGCCTAATAACTTTCAAGACAAGCCAACAGATACATTAAAACATAAGCACAGTGAGTCCTGACAATTGTCTTCTAGCTTCCATATGTGCAATGGCAGTTGTGCATACACACACTAATAATCACAATAATAAACAAAGTAAAAATTGTAACATAATGGATAAAGGATTATGAGAAAATATGTATAAATTGCCTAATCCAGCAGTTCCCTCTCTGTGTCTCTGCCTCTCTCTCTCTGTAGCCTGCCCAAAACTCACTATGTAGCCCAGGCTTCCCTCCAACTCAACCATCCTTGTGCTCCAGCCTCCCAAGTGCTGGAATTATAGACTTGTGCCACTACAAGAATTTCTTTCTTTATGGTCTCAGCCATGTGGCAAATGCTTGAAGTGGCCAGATAGCTGCAATGTGAATAAACTAGAGAAGTGCTCCTCATCCCTTGATACACACCAGAACTGTTTGCCTAGTTCTCAAAACACATCTTCTAAATGCTCAGCCCCTTCAGTAACCTTTCTGGTGGTATTTCCTAAAGCAGAATATACACATACTTTATGATCAGGCAACTCTATAACTATACATACATTCAACAGAAATGTTCTTCAGGGGATACCCACAAGGATATTCACAGAGACATTGTTCATCGAAGCAACAACAACAACACCACACACCACACCACACACAAACACACACACACACACACACACACACACACACACACACACACACACCAACTGGAAACACTCTAAATGTCCATCAGTGAGTGAATAGGAAAAATAAAGTTTGGTGTATCCATACAATGGAATACTACTCAGCAATAAAAATCAATTAAACAGTAGTACCTACAACATGCTTGTTCAAATATAATGCTTAGTGGAAGAAAATTTTATGAAAGCAACTACACACTTTACCATCCCACTCATATATCAAAACAGGAAAAAACCACACCAACCTATTCTTGTAGGAGTCAGATGGTGAGAAATCATGACTGAGAAGGCACACAAGAGTACTTGAAGCTATTCACAATGTTCTGCTCCCTAAGCCATGTGAAGGTCATATGGGTGAATCAGTTTGTGGGGATTCATCAGCACAAACAATTAGAATATTTTCAATTTTTAAAAAAGTTCATGTTACTAAACTGACTCAAACATTTAAAAATACCAATGCAAAGGCCTCATTGTAGGACAATCAAGTCAGAATCTCCGGGCAATGAGACTCTAATACTTGTGGTTTTAAAAGTACCCCAGATGCGTCTGATGCATGGTCATGTCTGAAAACCAAGGTTCTCCGTGTTTCTGTATGTTATCAGTGGCTCCTTGACGGCCACAGTGTGGCTTGTTACAGAGGAAATGAGGTCTAGCTGACTCTCCTGTGTCTGCTTTGCACTGCCAGGATGAGGCACAAGTATAGATCTTCCCCATACCTCAGTTTTCACCACTGTTGTAGTGGGTACAATGTCACCTGCCTCTCAGGGCTACTGTGAGGATTAAATTAGATAATATACTAAGAGTAGCCAGCCCCAAGTCTAGAACATACAGGTGTGGGAGAAATGGTATTCATCTACTTTTCCTCCTTTGCACATAAACTCCTGACAACAGTGATGAAGAAACACATCACTGTAAGTAAAGCAAACACATGCCCTTTCTGTTGCCTTCTGAAGAAGTTTCTAGAGACTGAACTAATCCTCCATGCATGCTGCCAAATGAGGATTGGAAATTTCTAGATCCTGGCTGCTCCCTCTAGCCATCCCTTGCTATCCCTGAGTATGACTGGAAAAGTGGTAGACCAGAGAGGGAAGCACAAACTCCAGCCCCTGCACTCACTGTAACTACAGAACAGACTCTATGCAAGCAAAGGAGGCCAAACTGAGAGCTAGCAGATGAACAATTGGTTCAGAGGACACGGACCACTCATACAATGTTCCAATAAAACACTTTTGTACAAAGCCTCACCTTTTCATGAAAACAAACAACAAAATCTGGGCAGGAAGCAGGAGCAGAGTTAGCCTTTTGACTCTACTACTGGGAGCACGATGACTGTGCTTAGCCAAACTTTTCTGTTTCTTTGATAATTGGAAGAAATGCCTATTCTCAAATGCCCTTTATAAAGAGTTGGAGTTTGAATAAGTGGAAAGCATTCCAAAAGAGAGAGAGAAAAAAAGGAAAAGACAGTTAAGCACCAAAGAAATGCAAGGTGAGATTATTAGCTGGCCATTTCTTAAATTCAAAACTGCATTCATCCTTCAGCAACTCCCATGGAAAGAGCCCCTGTCTTGTTCTAACAGCTCCAAGCATACCCTGTGCCACATGGGCCTGGAGTTTGCTTATGTAAGAAGGGACTGCAGCATTGCCTGGCGTGGAGCATCATATTTTGCTGAAGTCCAAGGGCAGGCCCAGGCCTTACATTTTTTTGGACAGAGGTGCTCTCAGTGGCTGGAGCAAATGATGTCATCAGAGATCCTCTTACCATGGTCAATGTCAAAATTAAGATAGCAAGTTCAAGGACAAACTGGATTTTTCCAGGCAAATATAAGTAAGGAAAGCAGTCTAGACCTCAAAATCTTGTCTTTAAAATCAATACCTTAAAAACTTAAACAACAATTGAGATTTAGCCCTGTTCTGTATGGCTGTTCTGGTTTATGGGGAGGTCTTATTGAAAAATATAGTTTCATAGCAAAATATATTCTTTGAGTATATTTTTACTCCCACTACACATTAAGAAAAGAGGGTAAAAAACCATGTGAGTCACTCCTACATTCAAAAACAATAACAAAACCAAACTAAAAATATAAGGTATTGAGAAGAAAGATATTTGAAACAGAGATAAACATGAGAGCTCTCTACTCTAGAACTAAGAAATGAAATAGCTGGAATACCTGTTGGGTCCTTCAATGACTGGAAAATGAAAACTCGAAATCAACTACAGCTACTTTGAAATACCAGGTAGAGTCCATCCGAAAACCACTCCTGCGACAGACCTGTGTCAAACATTCCCCAATGCATGGATTGCTTCCAGCTTGGGAGAGCATCAAATTTATATCAAAAACAGTACCGTTGACTCTTTGCTCTGGTTCCAGGGAGGACAGAAGACAGAATCCAGTCTGCTACAAACCTTGGCCGAAGCTAGATAACATGCCCCTAAGTTTGGCGAGTCCTTACCCTGTGCCCTGGCCCCCGCCCCCGCTCTGGGTACCCAGGGACTCAGTGCACCAAGGAGAGGCCCTGGCAGAGAACAGACTGGCGTCTGGGGCTGCAGACCTAGGCGGTCAATCCTGAAGGAAGGGCGGCTCCTCCCCTGGCTCCTCCAGCCCCCCAGCACCAGGCCCTCAACATTCCCCTCCCCCTGACCCCTTGCCCCTCAGGCAGGTCACCTGGCTTGGCTCGCTTGTCCTCCTGCTGCTGGATCCCTCTAGCCTCCTCCTTGGAAGTGGCTCGCCCTTCAGAGTCACGGGGCCGCCGAGCGCCGCCAGCCTGTGCCAAGGCTGCGGGAAGCGCTGTCCCCAGATGGAGCTGGGACCCTGCCCCGCGCGGCCGCCACCAGGGCGAAACTGGAGAGCCTGCTGGTATGGCCGGCAGGGAGGGGCGGCTGCAACTTTGCTCCTGGACGCGCGAGGAGGGGGCGCCCGTCTCCAAACTCCTTGCTGAGCTTCCAAGCTTCCCAGGCAAAGGATTTTTATGTATTTATTTATTTATTTTAATGAAGAGGGAAGTCAGATTCTTGCCTTCAAGTTCTCTCTCTAGAGCTCCGATCCCGGGCTGCGGGAGGCGTGCCCCTGTGGGGCGGCCACAGGAGGGAAGCGAGTGGCCAGTGGGAGCCTGGCTGAAGGGTTTTCTCCAGACCCAGTTCTGCTGCCTGGAGCCAGAACCCGGGAAGGAGAGAAGCCTGGAGAGACCGGGCCAGCAGCGGGGAAGCGATGACCCGGACCTGGATCGCAGAAGTAGGAACTGGAAGTGACAGCGGCACAGGGCAGAGCAGCAGCAGCAGCAGCAGCAACAGCAGCGGCAGTGGTGGTGGCAGTGGTGGCAGCAGTCTCAGCACCCCAGTAGTCAGGGAAAGAGCAAAAGCCGCGGTGTAAGGGCTGCAGCTACACTGCGCATGCTGCTGCCACCCAGTTTCCAAGATCAAGGCTACCAGTGCCTAAGGCCATTTCCAAAACTCCCGGGTTGGGAATGCTGGAGTCAAGGACTAGCCATTACTAGCTAGTGGACTGCTTTCCTTCCCCATCCAGGGATGCAACTTGGGACTTGCAATTTGCATGGTGACCCACTGAGACATCCTCCCACCCTGTTCCCCCAAGTGGAGAAGTGCTTAGTGGCCCTTCACACCCATCTCTTCCCTGAACAGACCCCAAATCAGCCTTTTTAAAGGAACTCATGCTAGGCAAGTGTTCTACCACTGAACTGCACCATAAGCTCCTTTTAAGTTTAGAGATATGGTCTCATATGTAACCCAGATTGGAACTCACATCCTCCTGTCTTAGCTTATGGAATAGTTGAGATGTGTGCTATAGTGTACATCTTGAAGCTCAATTTTTATAGAAATGCAGCACAGTCAGTAAAAGATTAGGACAGCCATGGTAATGGATAACATTTCATCTTCTGGAATTCTGTTAGGAGTGTCACATTGGCTCAACTACTACAGAAAAAAGGTGCCCAAACCCTTTTTAGTCTTCCTACTAGTCAAATTGAGTGGAAGCTCTGCCCAGTGGAACGAGATGGAAAAGGGCCGAACCATGAGACATTCTCCAACTTCTGTGCAGGCTTCTTAGCTGGGCAATGGTGGCATACGCCTTTAATCTCAGCTCTCTGAGGAGACAGAGGCAGGTGGATCTCTGTGAGTTTGAGGCCAGCATGAGAGGCCTAGAGAGAAAAACTCTGAGTTCAGGCAAGTGCCATTAGTTAGTGGTCTGGCCTATTTCTCCTCTCTTAGAGCTAGAGTAGGAAGGCAGCAGATTTCACATTAACTCATGAGCATTGGTAAAGCTGCCTTACTTCTAGGACTGCTTCCCTTCAGAACAGTCCTTGGGAAATGGCAAACGGTCCATCCCACAGGCCTCACTTTAGGGAGAGCACCCGTGCTGTTATGGTGACAAGGCAGATGGAGTGACTCAGGAAGTCAGGAGGGAATAAGGGGGTGGGGCAGAGAAAAACCATACTGCTACCAGCTGATACTGGAAAGACTTAAGGAAGGAGAGAGAGAGAGACTATTTGAATCACATATTCATCTAATAACCCCTTCATAATCAAAACTTTGTTTACAAAGTAAGCTGGGTACAGAAGCAGAAGACATGCCTAGTCTGCAAAATGGAGATGGGATTCCTAGGCAGGGCTCCATGGTAGAAGATGACAGAGGAAATGTTTCTACTGGGGCAAAGGAAAAGCCCCCGGGCTAGAGCTTCCACAGACCCGAAGTCACATGGCTATTGTTGAACAGTACAGCCAGAGAAGTAGAACTCAGGACACTCTCAAGTGATCAGACCCCGTGAATGTTGCTGAGTGACTTCCTGGTCTCCTTAGTGACTTTAGCTCAAAATAAGGATCATTTTTTCATATAGTTTTGGCTTGACTGAATAGCCTCCCTGCCTCCTCCATTCTTTGAGAAAATAAAAAAGATGGATTTGGTTTACAAAGAAGAAATACAAATGGACTATAAAGGAGTGACAATATGTCCAAATTCATTTGGAATCATGAAATACAAATTATAGCAAAAAATGCTATTTCATCCATCACTTTGGCAAACTTTAAAGATAAATAATGTGCAATGTTGACAGAGACATGAGAAAGAAAACACTTTCTATGATTTTCGTGGAAATATAAGTTAGTAGAGCATTTTTGTAGGAAAATTTGACATTATCTATCAAAATCTGACACAGTAATTCATTTCTATGATGAAAGGGTGTTCAAGAATAATCACAAATGCACAAAAATTCTCTGTACATAAACAACATAAGTCACTGGGATTTATCACGGGAATGAAAGATTGATGCAACATATGAATATCAATCAATATAATACATCATTATTATAAAGAGCCTAAATTAATAATCATCTCAATAGAAGCATAAAATGCACAAAGGAAACTGGGCTGGAGATGGTGCCTCAGTGGGTAAAATACCACACAAGCATGAGGAACTGGGTTCAAATCCCCAGAACTTACATAAAACTAGGCACAACAGCACGCATCTGTAATCTTAGTGCTCCTATAGGAAGATGGGAGGTGGAGACAGAAGAAGCATCCCTGGAGACTCCATGTAGAGCTGGCCTACAGTATGTAGCATTGAACAGTAAAGAGACTCAAAATACTAAGGGGTAGGCTCAGCCCCCAAGGTTTTTCTCAGACCTCCATATGCAAACCTCAACTCATATATGCAAATGCACTCACAACATAACATACCCATGGGGAGCACATAAATGTAGCTGAGGATGACCCTGAACTCAGAACTCCCTACTTCCACTTCCCAAGGCCAACTGGCAAAATATATCATCTTTTGTAACTTAAAAAAACAAAACAAGCTGGGCTGTGGTGGCACATGCCTTTAATCCCAGCACTTGGGAAGCAGAGGCAGGCAGATCTTTGTGAGTTCGAAACCAGCCTGGTCTACAGAGCGAGATCCAGGGGAAAAAAAAAGCTACACAGAGAAACAAAACCTGTCTCAAAAAACAAAACAAAACACTTAACAAACTAGGATTCCAAGGAAATGGCCTCAACACTAAAGTCCGTTTATGAAAACTACAGAGCTAACATTGTACTCAGTGTCTAACACTTTCTTCTGTAAGATCAAAAGCAAAACAAGGCACTTGCTTCTACCACCTCTACTCAATGTTTACTAGAGGTTCTAGCCTGATAAAGTAGCACAGAAAAAGAAAGAAAACTGTCCAGACCCAAAGTATGCCTATAATTTTAAGAACTCCACCAAGAAACTACTAGACTTAAAAAATGTGAAAAGTTGAAAGATACAAAATAAGTATTAAAACTTAATTGTAGGGCTGGAGAGATGGCTCAGAGGTTAAGAGCACTAACTGCTCTTCCAGAGGTCCCAGCAACCACATGGTGGCTCACAATCATCTGTAATAAGATCTGGCACCCTCTTCTGTGTACACAATAAATAAATAAATCTTTCAAAAAAAGTTAATTGTATTTCTTTGCACTAGCAAAGGAACGCTCCAAAGCGTGCCTGCAGAGATGAGTCAGCAGTTAAGAGCACTTCCTGCTCTTACAGAGGACCTGGGTTTGGTTCCCAGCATCCCAATCAGATAGCATACAACCACATATAACTATTATTGTTCCAGGGGTTCCAATGTCCTTTACTGAGCTCTGCAGACACCAATATGCAAGTGGTACACATACAGACAAGCAGATGAGCACACATGGACACTACACATACACAAACAGAGAGAAAGAGAGAAAGAGAGAGAGAGAGAGAGAGAGAGAGAGAGAGAGAGAGAAAGAGGGAGAGACAGACAGACAGACAGACAATTGAATTTTCAGATAGGGTCACTGATCTGAAACTCACAGAAGTCTAACTGCCTCTACCTTCTATATGTGGGATTAAAGGTGTACACAAGCATAACTGGCACAAATAATTAAAAATAACATTCCACGTGTAATAGCGTAATAGCATCTTGAAGTGTATCCCAGCACTTAGAGGAAAAGGCAGGAGGTTCAGGAGTTCAGGGTTAGCCTTAGCTACATAGCTGCATAGCAACATAATTTAAGGACAGACTAGGTTTCATAAGACCTTATTTCAAACAAAAAAAGTATGAAATACTTAGGACAAAAACATTGACCCAAAGTGGTATAAGACACATATGTTATAAACTATATAAAAAAAGATAGAATGAAATTAAAGAAGACATAAGTGCATGGAAAGATAACCATGTTGACAGATCCAAAGACTTAGTTACTTAGAGAACACCATTCCGCAAAGTGATCTGTAAGTTCAAAACAGTCCTTGTCAAGGTCTGTTTTTAAGAAATGGAGGCAGACATGGTGACACACACCTGTAATCCCAAACATTCAGGAGGCAGAAGCAGAAGAATTTGTTGTAAGTTCAAGGCTAGCCTGCTCTACATAGCAAGCTCCAGGCCAGCTGGAACTTTACAATGAATGCCGGCCTCAAAAATAGGTAGATAGATAGATAGATAGATAGATAGATAGATAGATAGATAGATAGATGAGAAAAGAAAACACAGGCAGGAGATGATATAACACTCATCCATACATTCAAGTATTCCAAATTGGTTTTGAAACTAAAACAAGTTGGAGGACTCACATTTTCTCACTTTAAAAGCTACTACAAAGCTATGTTAATCAGCTAAGGGAAAGAAAAGTAGTCTTTTTAAGAACTTGGTAATTAAAAAACTGCATGTCCACATCCAAAAGAATTAACTTTGGGCCAGTGAAATGGCGTCATGGGTAAAGTCCCTAAACCCACATAGTAGAAGGAAAGAAGCTCCATTTGTGGTAACATTCTTATGGGAAAACACAACCTTTGCTTGTGCAAGTTTCTCAGATGACACTAAGAGTCAATGTAAAAAAAAAAAAAAAAAGGTGAGAGTTGGGGAGATTGCTCAGTGGGTGAAAATGCTTGTTGGGCAAGCCTGACAACATGAACTGGATGTCCAGAACGCAGTGGTTCAGTAGTTAAGAGCACTGGCTACTCTTGCAGAGGACCTGGATTCAGTTCCCTATACCCACACGGTGGTTCACAAGCAGTCATAACTACAGTTCCAGGGGATCTGACACTTTTTCTTCTGTAGTCCATGCACAAGCGCACATGCAAGCAAACCACATGTAAAGATAAAATACATTTTAACTGAAAAAAAAAAAAACCAGATGCCTTGGTGCACATCTGTGATCCCAGTACAGTGAGATGAGAAGCAAAGAGGAGGAAACTGCTGGGAAGCTCTCAGATCAGCTAGCCTAGAGGACACACCACAACAGCAGAAATGAGACAGACCCTGCCTCAACAAGGGAGAAGAAATAATTACTGAAAGACACCTTACCCTCTGACCTACACACATACATTGTGGCCAACACAGACATACACACACATACACGCATACATATACACACAAAAATAAACAAATTTGACTTCAACAAAATTTAAAAAATGTCTCAAAGGATAGTATGAAAGTTGGAAGGAGTTTTTGTTTTTGAGATTTCTCTGTTATTAGCTGTAGGAACCACTACCGATCCTAAACTCTGATATCCACAGTCAACAGCAGATAGAGGGCATCTGGGGAGGCCAAGTGATCACAAACCTGTAATGTGGTCCCCACACCTCTGAACCCAATACTCAGTCACCACTGTTTGATTCAGCGTTACAATCTTCCAAACTGACAGGTTTGAACTAGCAGCTGTTCTTCAGATAAATGATAGTGTGCTCTGGGATAGTCAAGCCCTCTTCTTGCTTTTCATACATTTAGAGCTTTACAAAGTTAACTCAGATCCACCAGGCATGCCCTATGCCACACTGTTTAAAGGACTTGGTGCCTGAGACGACCCCTCTCTCTCATGACCTCTGTGAATACAGATCTGTTTTTCAGCTACCTAGAAGCTTGGAGACTGGACTGGCCACATACTTGGCTGCTCCGTGCTTTCCAGCTCAGCTTTCAGTCTCATGCCTTCTGGAGTGATTCTATGTGTCTTCCCTGGGCTGTGTGAGTGACTCAATGTGGCTCAGTTTTGTGCATAACAGTACAAAGAGCACTTAGTCACAAGGTAACAGTAAGCAGTAGGACTAGGGTTTAAATGGAATGATATATTAAGAGCTGTAGACACATTCTTTCATTTGACCCTTGAAATTCTCTGTATTGTTCTCTGTAATGAAACCCACCACAATGAATGCTAAACTTAAAAAAAAAAGTTTAAAATCTTTTGCAGCCAGGCTGGAGAGAAGGCTTAGCAGTTAAGAGCACTAACTACTCTAACAGAGAACCCATGTTCAATTTCCAGCAACCACATGGTACCTCAAAATCATCTGCAACTCCAGTTCCAGGAGCTCTGATGCCCTCTAGCCTATGCAAGCACCATGCACACATATGGTGCACATATATACATTGAAAATGAAACGTCCAGAATACATATATATATATAAAGTCCTCTGTATTGTTAGTCCCTATCATACAGTGATGCCAAGTAACTTTATGAAGAAGAAAGGTTCTAGCATATAGGGTTAGTTAGATGGCTCAGTGGGTAAAATATTAGCTACACAAACATGAGGACCAAAGTTTGGGTGCCCAGCACCCATGTAGCTGAGCATTGTCAGCAACTGCCTATCATCCCGATGCGATGCTGGGTGGGTGAGGAGCTTGTTGACCAGCCAGTTTGTCCATAACAGCAAGCTGCAGGTTCAGTGAGAGATTTTTATCTCAGAAAGAAAGAAAGAAAGAAAGAAAGAAAGAAAGAAAGAAAGAAAGAAAGAAAGAAAGGAAGGAAGGAAGAAAGGAAGAAAGAAAGAAAGAAGAAGAGAAGAGAAGAAAAGAAAGGAAAAGAAAAGAAAGCAAGCTTCCTAAAACTCAGTTGTTCATATAAGGGATCCCAACTGTTTCAAAATGGTTTTGGTCACCTGGAGAGAAATAGAAGAAGACACCAATTTTGACATCTAGCCTACACGTGCACCCTACATAATGTACATACATCACACACACACACATCTATGAAGCCATAGAAGGAACATGATAACCACAATGTCAGTCACTTTTTTATTATAATGTTCATATCATGTCAGTCTGATACACTTTTTAGTAAAATTTCTCCCCAAAGTGGATAGAACATTTTCTGATTTAAAAAAGAAATGACTATTTTAAGCATTTGTGCTTAAAGGAATAATCTTTAGTTATCAGAAAACCCCCAACAGTGGAGCAGCAGGAGGTGTTTCTCTATCATGCAGTATTCTTAGAACTGCAAAGAAGCACAGTACACCTTCTGGCAGCTTCAGCACAGAAATCACTGGCAACTTCACCATGTTTTTATTTGAAAAATCAACCAAGAAATGTCATGGTCTGTTCCACAGTAGACAGCATCCTATAATGGATATCACATGCTCTGAAGTCACATGGACTGTGAACCTCAAGATGGGTGAGGGGATCTCTCAAACTGGAAAGCAAGGCACATTGGAATAAGATATTCTGACACAGATGTGGCTTTAGATTAGGCTTAGCTTCAAGAAAAAAAAAAACCTGGTTTTGAGACAAGGTCTCACATTGTATTCCTGGAACTATCTTTTTAAACCAAGATGGCCTCAAGCTCACAGAAATCCACTTGCCTCTGCCTCCCAAGTGCTGAGATGAAAGTTTTATACCACTAGACCCAGCTAGCTTTAAGAAAATTTTTGAAGGAAACAAAGTTCAGCTGAGACAACAGCTAGTAAAGATAATAATATTAGTAGCAGCAACAATAATAAATAGCTACTTTAAAAATAATATTCCCCAGTATCTTTTCCCAGGGTTTTGCATATATTAAGTCATTGAAATTTCATACCAATATCAATAGACAGGCAGGTGCCACTATTATTCCTATTTCACAGGTGGAGAGTCCAAGGCATAGAAGCACAGTTAAATAACAGATTCAAAGGTCATAATGTTACTAGTGAATATGAACTGAGATTTCATCCCAAGATGTCTAACATCAGAGTCCCTGCTCAAACCTCTACCATTTGTCCACAGATAATACTTGCTTACTAATGTAGAGCACCTCTGACCTGGCTCTGAGCTAAAGATAATACACTAAAGATAATACACAAATTATCTCATATTTTAGGACATTGACTTTTTTAAGCCTACATATTTAAGCAATATCTCCTTTGACCCCGAAACAACATCATGAGGTAGTTGATGTTATGTCTATTTCACAGACAAAAGCGTTGTGAGAGAGCATGAAGATGCAGCTCCATGCTAGCACTCCCCCGAGCACATGTAAGAGGAGGATCCAGTCCCTGCACCACAAAAACAACACGGAAGCACAAAAACGTAACTTGGCACACATAGAAATATCACACTCTTTTTCAGTAATACAATGTATGCATGCAGTAGGGTTCTTCATGCAACACAGTTTCATGTGGCTTGGGGTTTTTGTTTTGCTTTTCACTGTTTTTCTTTTGGTGCTGGGGACTGAATCCAGGGCCTTTGCATTACAAGCAAGCCTCTACCACTGATCTGAATCTCCTGCTCTATTTAAATACAGTTTTGACTTAAAGACCAGGTTCTTGTAGTTTCCCAAAGCCTCCCTCTGTTCCAAAGTGTTAATGAGAGTAAAAAGGCCATTTCTTTTTCTGTTTTCTTTCTCAAGATTTTCTTTTTTTCCTTCTTATTACAACATTTCTCTGTTCCTTTTTCTCCCTCCAAATCCTCCTACTCCACTCTCCTTTAAATTCATGACCTCTTTTCCATTAATTGTTACTACGTGTATATATGTATATGCAGATACATATATATCCCTAAATAGAACCTGCTCAGTCAGTATAATGTTGCTTGTATGTATGTTTTCAGGGCTAATCTTTAGGCACCAGGCCATTTCTTTTCTTAAACTGATTTTAATGCAGCTTGCTGAGACCCTCTGTAATAGTCAGTAACTCACTTTTCCCACCCATTAATAAGGAAGCACACCCACAAAAAGCTTGGTCACCTGAAAAGAAGCTGTGTTCAAAAGCCATCATTTTGCATTTTTAAAAATTCTTTCCTGGGTTGGGGATTTAGCTCAGTGGTAGAGTGCTTGCCTAGCAAGTGCAAGGCCCTGGGTTCGATCCTCAGCTCAAAAAAACCAAAAACCAAAAAACCAAAAAACAAAAACAACAAAAAAATCTTTCCTTTTGGTTCTGTTTTCTTTCTTTCTTTTCTTTGTTGTTGTTTTTTTGAGAAAGAGTTTCATTTAGCCTAGCCTGGTCCCAAACTTAAATGTATAGCCAAGGGTGTCCTTGAACTACTGATCTTCCTGCTTCTACCACCTTAGTGTTGCAGATTATAGGTGTGTGCCACCATGCCCAGTTAATGATTTTGCTTTGTTTAGAATCAGGTTTTGTAAGACATGCACTAGCAATGCACCACTGGGGATCACTAGTCTCAACTCT
This sequence comes from Onychomys torridus, assembly GCF_903995425.1. Lineage (NCBI taxonomy): Eukaryota > Metazoa > Chordata > Mammalia > Rodentia > Cricetidae > Onychomys > Onychomys torridus. The sequence continues at coordinate 35,958,403 of NC_050466.1, forward strand.
GGTCTCTCTAAAGGGCCACCTCTGTTTATCTTTGTGGCTACTTGCCGTGAAAATTAATCACATACTTTACAGACATTTTTTAATTAACAGAACAGAAAATAGTAGCAAAATGAAAGGCAAGGCAGGTTAGCTTACTTCCACTTGAAGGGTTGCACATCCTTTCAGGAAGTCATTGATGTTGTTGATGCAGTCAGCCTCAGTTTGGGGTTCCAGACAGTACTAGAGAAAAAGTCAAATGTCACTTAGGGATTGCTAAGCCATGACAAACGATCATCCCCATTTGCAGATAACTAGATATGGTCAGCTTTTGAAGGCAGAGGGCAGCCCTGCTCTCCATCCAGGAAGAGAATAACCACTGAAGGAAGTGACGCAAATGTCTAAACGGTTGGTTTTCGTTTCAAATGGCTGTGAGCCGCTTCTGCTGAAAAAGATTTCCTTGCATCTTCAAGTCGGTTGTGAGAATAGCAAACTGGAGAGAATAAGACACACACACACACACACACACACACACACACACACACACACACCATTAGTTTAGTTCCTGCTTTCATTTGAGGACACATGCATTACCTCCCTCTACTCCCATGATAATTTGTTGTTATTATATTTATATTATATTTCACTATCTTATCACTGTTCCTCAAGAAATTATAAGTAAATACACTTGTTCAATAAAAAAGAACTGATTCCAAAAGGCAAAAGAAGCCTTCTTACAGTCACATTCCACAATGACTTTGAGAAAAGAACGGTAAGAACTCTACCTTTAACGCCACAAAATTGCCTACTACTGTTGTAATATGGGCTTCTAACCTCAAATATCTTGGATTTTTTTTTTGAGCAAGGTTTAGTTTCACTTTGAATGCTCATTGCATTCAATACATACACTTGGTTTCTCTTTGGTTTTTGTGAGTTTTATGTAACACTGACTTTTGTGAATAGACTTTTCTTCAACTGATTTTTTTTTCTTAAGAAAGGAACTCTGAATCAACTTTTAGGCAACTTCTCAAACACCAGAAAGATCTACTACAAATATTTCATTATGCCACAGACTCATGTACCCAAAGTTCAAAACATGTCCGAAGTGTACAGGGAAGTTTAAGATGCATCTCCATCCACAACACAGCGAACTCATGCATGATAAGCCTGTCCTCCCATCCCAGACTGCTAGTGCTGGAACAGGTTTTTAGTAGGGTAACATTTTGGTGCCAGTTACTGAAGGATATTTCATTTTCTGACTTTTTCAAAGTACAAGGGCAGTAAGAAAGAATGCCTAACTCTTAGAAAGATATTGAAGCAGGGAATCCCCATGACCGGGCAACAGAAAAAAAAAAATCTCAAGAAGGGAATTATTGCTGCTTCGTGGTGAAAGCAATCCCAAAGACACTGCGCAAACAACCTTACCTTCTCCACCGAACCAGGCAGAAGTCTGTTGATGAGTTTGCACAACACTACCCCATTTTTCAGCGAGGACTTCAAGAACTCCTCTGGATCACAGATGGTCTTTTTGGGAGACTCTAAAACTCCCAAAGATATAAGCCATGTCACAACGCGTTCTTCTGGATTCATGATTGAGGCTCGTACACTCTGAACAGCTCTCCGGGGCAGCTGCGAGGACTAAGCCACATCCGTGATTGCATCTGCTGCTGTCTTCCTTTTTATGAGCTCTCTTCTGGTGCTTGCAGGGCAAAGGTTTAAGGCAACTTCTCTTTAACAACAGTGGAACGCGGGATTTCTAAACCACAGAGATCATACTCAAAGATATGGAAAGGAATGATAAGGAATGGACAGACTCCTGGGATAACATCACTGGGGTTTTTTCAAAACCTGCAAAACACATTCATTAGGTTTTTTTTTTTTTTTTTTTAAGGGAGGAACACACACAACAGTGCAAGAAGCTGTAGGAAAGGAAGCGAAGAGGATGCTGGGGAGGCAGAAAGTAAGCAAGGGCTCGTGGAGCCTGGAGTGAGCCAGCACTTCAGAGAACCTTGGAAATGAGACATGCATGGGGCAGACTGGGAAAACGCTGTCGATACAGTGAAAAATCTGGCTTCTGTCAGGAGGAAGATGCCAACTGCCTCTTAGGTCAGATAGCTCTGAGCCTCATGGGGAGCTGTGCTGGTAAAACAGAACTCAAAGACTTAGGTGGGTTGAAAAAATTCCTCCCAGAAATGGCCGGATGTCCTCAGACAATCTCCCAGAGATTTTGTGTGTCACGATCATTCTTTCCTTACAAAACACGTGAAGTCACATGGTGAGAACTTGCCAAGCAAAGGAAGATTGTCCCTGCTGTCAGCCATCACTGCATATAAGCAGAAGCTGGAAGAATGGCATTTTACTTTGTAGCCAAAAAGCTATGTTTAGGGAAATAGGCTAAGGATAACATCTGCCGTCCTGTTTACTTGCATTCTTTAGCGATTCTTTTTCTGGACCGGGTTCCACTCCACAGTCCAGCTGCAGTCCCCTTAGCAAAGACTCAGACACAGTCAGAGAAAATGAGGGAAATATGCTTGGAGACAGAGCACTTGAGAACAAAAGAGCACTTGTCCTCTCTGTCTACACTACAGACTGAAAAATTCACTTTTCTCCATCAACAAACACTCTGCATTTAAAATGGTGACCTGAAAACAAACCTCAGTCGTGAATCTAGAAGAACTATTAAACTCTGCCTTACCATAAATTTCTCTGTACTATGAACAAGAGGGATCTTTTATTCTCAAACATTTTTTGCACCAGGTAAAATAGTCATACTAGAGAGAAACTTTAAGGCAAAATTTAATTACGTAGCTCTATGTTGGCAAATGCAAGGCATTTGCCACCAGTATCTCTCCTTACATATGGGAGGCATCCAGTTAATTATAGCTGTTTGCTGCTAAGTCTCACAATCCTTTTCTTGTCACCCTTCCTCCTGCTTTTGATGGTGACAGTGATTGGGATCGGTCCATGTAGTTGAGGCTGGCTTTGAACTCCTGATCCTTCTGCCTCCATCTCCCAAGTGCTGGGATTATAGCATGCAGCATTACACCCAGTTTATGATGTGCTTGGGGTTGATCCTAGGACTTTGTACGTGCTAGACAAACACTCTACCAACTGAGCTATATCCCCAGGCCAACTTAACTATTTTGACATTCTCAGGCTATTTGGTTACAATCTCACACAATCAGTGGTTCTCAACCTGTGAGTCACAACCCCTCTGGGGGTTGATCAACCCTTTCATAGGGGTCGAATGTTGTGAATTCTGAATAAGAGATATTTATGTTATAATTCATAACTGTAGCAACATTACAGTTATGATGTAGCAATGAAAATAATGTTATGGTTGGGGGTCACCACAACATGAAGAACTATATTAAAGGGTCGCAGCAGTAAGAAGGTGGAGAACCACTGCTCTAGATGAACTCTTTCTCTCAGTCTGAAAAGTGTGCATGTGCCCTTTCAACTCCTTCTTTCCTACCCTTTCTGTACATCACAGGCAAGTGCCCATCTGCTTTCAGTCCCTTTATGTTAGCTTGTATTTTTGAAGGATCTTGCATAAAGGGAATTATACAATATGGTAGTGTTACCGGTGGTCATAATCTGGACCAGGTGTTTCCAGGTTCTTGGTTTCTCAATCAAATAACTGAAATAAAGGCTCACATGTATTGTGAAATTAGTAAGGAAACTTTATTCAAAGTCAATCAATAGTACAGATCAAAAGAAACACACTATCAAGGTTGAGAGCAGCCAAAGGAAGGAAGATACTCAAGGGCACCTAATTGTCAGACATTAGAAAAATGTTTCTAAAGAGACTGACACATTTCCATTGTTTCAAGCAGGAATATGTGAAGCCTAAAGCAGGTGTGTGTGTGTGGGTGGGGGGGGTGTCTCCAGTTGCTGACATGTTGCTAGATACATTGTTAGCAAAGGGAGGTGCACATAGCCCAAGCCAAGTAGAGTCTCATTTTTCTAAGTCATTCCCTACGCTTACTGGCCTCAGTACTTGGCTCTGTGTAGTTTCTTAACACCAACATTTTGAGATTCATTGATGATGTTGGGTCTATCCGTAGTTCTATAATGAAGATTTTACCTCTGTGTTTTTAACTTGTTGTACTTATAAGTAAAATAAATATAGTCAATCCAAATTTTAATTGGATTTGATCCATGGCCAAATCTATGTAATAGAAATAAACAGAACCCATTTGTTGATAAATTTATTTCCTCAACTGACCTATTTAAACACAGTTTTGTATGTCATTTGGACAGCGTCACAATTGCTCAGGAGAATTTTACTCCACAGGCAAACAAAAGTTGGCAGTATTACTGAGGTATTTCTTACATTTTAGGATGACGAGCAAAGCCTGAGTCATTTCAGGAATATAGTTTAGCCCAAAATAGGCTTTTGTCCAGTGTCACCTGGATAGAGATATGCCTTGTTTTGATTTTTTTGTTTTGTTGAGACTTGGTTTCACTGTATAGCCCTAGTTAGCTTGGAACTCAGTAATGAAGACCAAGTGGGCTTCAAACTCATGGAACTCTTCCTGTTCTAGTCTCTTCATGGAGGACAAATGTGTCCCATCACTCCCAGCTTCCTACCTCAGTTTAGACATTTAGCTATAGCAAATTACTGTGATAAAGGAAAGGCTGAGAGTGCCACAAGCCAGCATCCACCAAGGTAAAAGAAACAGTTGTTAACATTGAGATTTCAAAGTTAGATTTGTTACAGGGTGGGCAAACTTCTACCTGAAGTGACTCACCATAGAGCCTAGGCTGGCTTGGGAAGCAGGTAAAGACAAGAAAGGAGCTGATGTGCTTGGAAATAAGGTGAGGGCAGATACGGAAGGACACAAGAACAAAGCAGGCTTCCCAGAAGGGCATGAGGACAAAAAACAAAAGTCTAGCATCACACCCTCTGCCTCACTGAATCGACCTGCTGAAAGGTTTGCCTATCTCCTCCCATCCTAATGAATACTCCAGAAGACCCCAGTTAGCTAGTTTTGTTCTGATGCTTCTGGTGACATCCTGCTTTACAAAAAAACATGTTCAAAGGAGTGGGACATGATGGTACATGCTTGTGATCCCAACACTCGGGAGGTAGAGGCAAGAAGATCAGGAACGCAGGGTCATTCTTGCCTGCATAGAATGTTTGAGGCCAGCATGGGTTATGTGAAACCCTTTACAAAAAAAAAAAAAGAAAGAAAAAGAAAAAAGAAAAGAAAAAAAGAAAGAAAGAAAGAAAGAAAGAAAAAAGATAAAACCCTTCAAAGGCTTTCCATTACCTGAAGCAGTGATTGACAAACAAGAATGTGCATGATGATAACCTCCTGGTTGCAAGAGAGAAAAAGAAATGAGGGTAGAATTTAAGCTGAAATAGGTAGCATTTTGTTAGAAATAAAAAGACTTAAGGAGACGAGGCATATGTGAGCATACATTAAAGCTGGCTGATGGAAAAACTGGGACCATTTTCTTTACTTTTATGCATTGGAAATATTTATCATTTTAACCACAAACTGTTGGGGCACTTGTTCAAAGATCTGGTGGAACTAGGCCCAGATATTCTAGTTCAGAAGACCTGCAGTAGAGTCCTCCATTTGCCTCAGATGCGGGCAGACCCAGGTTATACTTCTGAGCTTCTACTCCATGCCAGGCCCTGGCAATAGCTGCTTGGTTTCAATATCCACAGGAACAATCCAACACCATGTCTGCCAAGTTCCTCAGTTTGCAGACTCCCTCTGCCTGTGATTGATGTAGTACCTCTCAGGTTGCCTTTCTGCCTGCTCTCTCTGCAAAAGGAGCTGGGACTTTAAAATACTTTCTGCTTTGCTAGCTGGCACGGTGTTAAGGTTTATCACTGAGAGATGAAGGAGAAATAGCACAGAAAGAAGGGTTTTTACTTCCTGTTTCCTCACTCCACGGGCTGGGCCCCCAGCTTTCTTCACACTTGCCTTCTGCAGCTCTGGCTTCTCTGCTGCATGAAGGGGAGCAGTTTTCCTTGACTTTACCCTTGAGTGGTTCTGTAGCCAAGTGTCCCATGGTGAACAAGCAGCACAGAAGAGCGTATTTTCAGGAGGTTGTAGACCACATGTGTCCACCAAATTCCACTGACTCAGTGTAGTTCGAGATCTCTAACATAGGTCTCAGCTATGGGTTGAGAGGAGGTTATCACAGTCCTGGGCCATTGGATGTGGCACATTATGTTTAGCATACCTACTGATCTATATTAATCTGCTGGTTCTACATTCTTTCAGAGTTCCCTGTACTTCTTTTGTACACTATATGAATTTTACTTTGAGCAAATCCTTCAATACCCCAATTCTCTATTACTGTTAGCTTCTTAAATTTGTAACCTACATTAGCCTCAAAATTGCAAAGTGAATCAGCTTAATCTCAATAAGGGTGCAGAAACCTTACAGTAATTTGGAAAGTCTAAGTTTCACATATAAATTAGCAGCCAAAACCAGGCATGGTGGCACATGCCTTTAATCCCAGCACTTAGGAGGCAGAGGCAGGTGGATCTCAATGAGTTCAAGTCTACGTAGTAACTTTCAGGACAACCAAAGCTACATAGTGAGATCCTGTCTTAAAAAAAAAAAAAAAAGAAGATATGGCTGGGGAATTAGCTCAAATGGTAGAGCTCTCACTTAGCATGTGAGAGGTAGTGGGATCTATGCCCAAATTCTCCATTGTGCAATTTTATCAGCCAGGCGGTGGTGGCTCACACCTTTAGTCCCAGCACTCAGGAGGCAGAGGCAGATGGATCTCTCTGAGTTCGAGGCCAGCCTAGGCCACAGAGTGAGTTCCAGGAAAGGCACCAAAGTTACACAGAGAAACCCTGTCTCAGAAAAAAAAAAAAAAGAATGAGAAGCAGAGGGGCTGAGAAGATGGCTCAGTGGACAAAGTGTTTGCTATACAAGCATGAAGAGCAGAGTTCTCAGGACTGGGATTATAGGGGCTAGCCACCATACCTACCATTATTTGTTACTCTTTGAGATAAGATCTCATGTAGTCAGGCTGGGCTTGAATTCTACCTCCCAAGTCCTGGGATTGCAGTAGGTATGCACCACACCTGGCTGCTGATTCTTTGTATGTGTGGTATGCATACCTGTGCAGATATATGGGCAGATACATAGAGTTACACATAGACTTGTGGAGGCCAGAGTTTGACTTCAGATAGCAATCTCTATTGATCCCCACATTAATTGTTGAGACAAAGGACCTTACTGAACCTAGAGCCCCTTGTTTGACCAAACCAGCTAGCTAGAAACCCAGAATCTGTGTGTCTCCAATCTCCAGGAGCTAGGGTTACAGACTCTCCTAGTTTGGCTCTCTGCTGCTGTGCCATGACCAAAACCAAGTGGGGAGGAAAAGGTGTATTAAATAGTACAGGTTTGAGTCCATTTTAAAGGCAAGCCAGGGCAGAAACTCAAGGCAGGAACTGTAGCAAAGACCATAGAGGAACACAGCTTACTAGCTTGCTTCTAATGCATTGCTCAGTTTGCTTTCTCATACAGTCATTAATGCAGACAGTGCCCCAGCAGACAGGCCCACTGACCAATGTGATGGAGGCAATTTCTCAGTTGAGGGTCCCTCTTCCCAGGTGACTCTAGCTTGTGTCAAGTTGACACAAAGAAAGAAAGAAAGAAAGAAAAAACAAAAATGACAACAACAAAAGACCCAGCACCAGCTTTTATGTGGGTTCTGGGGATCTAGCTAAGGACATCATACTTAGAGAGCAAGCACTCTAGCCACTGAACCATCTCCTCCAGCTCTCTGGCTGCTTGCTCTTTATGCTAAACTTTTACTTTTCAAATTACTATAAGGTGTCTTCAACCTGATTGCATCTAAACAGATTTACTTCATTATCTTCAAAGAACACCTACTCTCCACTTAAGCAAACTAATTGCAAGGTTATTCCTTGTACCTTGTCATCACATAAAATATTCTGCTTCCTGGATCATGAATTGAAACACATTTTTTCTATCTCTCTCTCTACAATTCTCTGACCTTGTACAGACCTCCAGATAATTTCCCATAATGATTATATACATTTGAATTCCCACAAAGATGTTATGATTGCCTATTGACCACTTGATAGCTCAGATTTCTAAATTTTTACTTATGCCCATCCACAGGAACAAGGTTGGGGGGCAGAGGAGGGAAAGGATGAAGACAGAAAGAAATGAAAGCTTTGGTATGGTGGTACATGTCTAGAATCATAGTCCTTGAGAGCTGAGACAAGGTGAATGGATCATTTGAACTCAGGAGTTCAAGACCTGGGCAACATAATAATATTTCATCTCAAAATAAAATTAAAAAAAAAACTGAGCCAACAACAACATAAAAACAACTCATGGAGTGGGGTGAAAATATTTACATATTTGCAAATCATGTATCTATGATAAAGGACTTGTTAAAAAAAAAACCCCACAACTCAATAATGTGACAACTAAACGTAAGTAAATAGACATTTCTCCAAAGACAATACACACAGATCCAATAAGCACATGAAAAGATGTTCAACATCTTCAGCAACCAGAGAATTATAAGTCAAAACCACAACAGGATTCCACTTCACAAGCATTAGGATGGCTGTGATCAAAAAGGCAGACAAACTGGGCATGGTCGCATATGCCTTCAGTCCCAGTAATATGGAAGGAGAAACAGGAGTACCAGGAGTTAAAGGTCAGCCTCAGTTACACATTGAGTTCAATGCCAGCCTGGGCTACATAAAACTATTGGTGTATTTGCACATGTGTATGTGTACGTGTGTGTGTGTGTGTGTGTGTGTGTGTGTGTGTGTGTGTGTGTGTAATCCAGAAGACAGCTTCTAAGAGTTGATTCTCTCCTTTACCATTGGCTCAGACTTTGTACAGTAAATGTTCTTACCAGCTGAGCCATCTATCCAAGCCTTGATCATTTTTCTACATCTTGGAATATGTAAGACTGAACACAACTTTTTATGGTCACAAATTTGAGATACTGCCACAGAGTGCAGGAAGGAGGGAGAGGGAAATGAAGATGATGCCACCAGGAAAGTAGCCAATTAAAAATATCAGCCAGTACTGGTTACTCTCACAATCTGATAATAGTGCTATTACTAAAGACAACACTGATTTATGTCACTGAACATGAAAAAGTCAAGCTGGAACCTAAGTAGAAGCTTCACCCCTATTGACTAGCATTAATAGTACTGGAAGGTATTCTGCATGCTACCAGAACAGAAAGGTAATCATCAATACCACCCAGCTACAAATCCTGTAACCTACAATAGCAACCTGCCTGTAAAACATACTCCTGCAATATGGGAATAACTAACCACTTTAAAAAATTAGATTGAAGGCCCACTACATGAGATAGAACCCATACCTGACACTGCTGAAGTGACCAAGAACCTGAGACTAGATAGGCCATGGACCTAGGGGAAACCTAATACTATTATTCTGCTAATGGAATGTAGCAATGAAATGACTCCTAATGATATACTGCTATACTCATAGATCAGCACCTCACTCAACCCACATCAGAGAAGCTTCTTCTTGTAGTAGATGACAATTAACACCAAACCCCACAGCTGGACAATGTGTAAGACACTTTTGAGCACTCAGCCTGTCTTCCAAAAAAAAAAAAAAAAGAGCACTCAGGCTTTATCAAATCCCTCCCCTCAAGACTAAAGGATCTATGTGAAAGAGGAGCCATAAAGAGTGTAATAGCCAGAGGTGGTGAATGACTCCAAGGAAACAGCATCTTGTGGACACAACAAGGACTCATGTAGACAGTGACATCATGCACAAGTCCTGCACAAATTCAAACCAGAAAAAAGCCTAGCACTGAGAAGGGGAAGTAGACACAAAGTCCCACTCCCTAACTAAGAAGCTATTTGCAATGATACCTTCTGGGAAATGGAAAATCCGTTTTTCTAATGTAATGTCCCTGGGTATATGAATTACACTCCAGGGCAGGCCCCAGGCCATGAGGTTTTTTGTTTGTTTTCGTTTTTTTTTTTACTTTTATTTTCATTTTATTTTGTTTTGACATTTTTTGGTCTTAATAGTCTTTTTGTTTTCATTTTCGTGGTTTTATTTTTGAAAAGGGAGAGAGATAGGTAGAGGAGAGAGAGAGAGAGAGAGAGAGAGAAATTGGGTGGGTAGGTAGGTGAGGAGGTTCTGGGTGGTGTAAGGGTAGCGCGAAAATATAATCAAAATATATTGTATGAGCCAGGCGGTGGTGGTGCAGGCCTTTAATCCCAGCACTTGGGAGGCAGAGCCAGGCAGAGCTACCAATTGAGTTCCAGGAGAGGTGCAAAGCTACACAGAGAAACCCTGTCTCGAAAAACTATATATATATATATATATATATATATATATATATATATATATATAGTGTGTGTGTGTGTGTGTGTGTGTAAGAGAGAGAGAGAGAGAGAGAGAGAAAGAAATTTTAAAGACCATCCACATAATTACAGGATTACACCTGTAATCCCTGTACGTAGGAGGCTGAACTAGGGGTATCAACTCAATTCAGTTCATCTCAGCCTGGACTAAATAAGAAAAGGCTAGAGACCAGCCAGGGCTACATAAGGAAACACTATCTAAAAACAAAACCAACAAAACACAACCAGGTGTGGCAGCTGACACTTGTAACACCCCTGACCCCCAATCCCCTCCATCCCACACATAGATGGAACACCACAAGTTTGAGACTAAACTGTTTTACTTTGAGAATTCTAGGCTGGACTGAAAAATGAGCCTTTGTCTCAAAATATGGTTGGATTTATTAACATAAAATTATAATTTACAAAAGAAGCTTAGGCCTCATGTAAATTAAAAACTTGCTCCATAAAATCCAGGAAGAATGAAAAGTCACAGCCAGGAAGAAAATACCGCAAGTCACATATCTGATGGTGTCTTCATAACTAAAAATAATTTGTAAATTCTAACAACTCTTTGAACAGTGGGAGGGAAATTAATTCACCGGTTCATAGTGGCTCACTCTTATAATCCCAGCACTAAGGAGACCAAAGCAGGAAGATTGCCATGAGTTCAAGACCAACCTAAACTGCATAGTAAGTTCCAGACTAGACTGAGATACAGTAGTACTTGTCTCAGCCCCTCTACAACTGCAAGCCAACAGAAAATGGACAAAACATCTGAGCAGACATTTAATGAAATGGGATATTTATATATAAAATACATGCATGAGAAGATGCATAGCTTAATCACTGGAGAAATGACAACTAAATGTTTATCTGATACATGACACACAAGTAGATAGAATAAGAGCTAAAATAAAGGAACAGTGATGGATGCCACACAACACTGGTGAGAATACAGAAAAGCTGGGCTTGAATATGGCTGGTGGTCACAGAAGTGCTACAGCTGCATTGAAAAGTTTGCAGTTTCCTGGGGGAGAAACTAAACAAGCACTTACCATGTAATTACATTTGTGAGCATTTCCCCCAGAAATATAAATACAGCAACCTATACATGAATGTTCTTGCATCTTTATTTTGCACCATAAAGTAGAAATAATTTTATTCAAAATACTTTTTTATTTTATTTTATTTTTTTTTGAGACAAGAGTTTGCCATGAAGCCCAAGCTGGCCTGGACTCACTCTGTGACTCAGATGGCTTAGACTCTTGGAATTCCTCCCACCTGTGCTACTGGAGTGCTGAAATTATAAGCATGAGATACCACTCCTATGTGATTCAAATGTTCACCTATACTCAAATGTCTAAAACTGCTCTATATCCATAGTATAGAATACCACTTAAAATAAATAAAAATAAATTAATGATCGATACATACAACAACTTGCTTGGATGGAATACAAAGCATTATGCTGAACAAAAGTCAGTTTCAAAAAATTGCATACTGTAGGGTTTTATTTATTAATATTCTTTTTTTTTGAGACAGGGTCTCGTGTATCTAAGGCTTGCCTCAAATATGTAGCCCAGGTTGGCCTTGAGATCCTAGCCTTCTTGCCTGTACCTCCTAAGTGCTGAGAATATAGGTGTGTGTAATCTTCCAGTTAATATTCCTGAAATAATAGATGCTTAGAGCTATAACATATCTATAAAAATATTGGTGACTAGCCAGGTAGTGGTGGTGCACATCTTTAATCCCAGCACTTGGGAGGCAGAGGCAGGTGGATCTCCATTGGTTTGAGGCCAGCCTGGGCTACAGAGTGAGTTCCAGGACAGGCTCCAAAGCTACACAGAGAAACTCTGTCTCAAAAAAAAAAAAATGGTGACTAGAGAGATGGCTTGGCAGTTAAGAATGTTTGCTCCTCTTGCAGAGGACATGAGTTCAGTTCTAAGCACCCATGTCAGATGGTCAGGTAGCCAGGTGGGACCTGACACCTCTGGCCTTCATGAGAACCTGCACTCACATCTCTCTCTGTCTCTGTCACTCTCTCTCTGTCTCTGTCTGTCTGTCTGTCTGTCTGTCTCTCTCTCTCTCTCTCTCACACACACACACACACACACACTTAAAATAATAAAAAAATATTACTGCCTTCAAGGCTCAAGAAACACCCCAGAAGAGGGGGCAGTAAAAATGTTAGAGCTAGAGGAAAAGACAGAATATTGTGGGACCCTGTCTACTGGGCATAGCATGGTCACTGTACTCTTGAACTCACAGCAGCTAGGATTATCTGCATCAGATTGGCCCATCACAGAAGAGACAGGGACTCATGAGGCTCCACCCCTCCCTCAGGATACATAGGCACTTCACGGTTGCTAGGGGAGAGGGAGACATGGTCTTCAGTAATATGGCCACTGGTAAGGTGCCTTTGTTCCAGTGATGCTGCTTCATGAGTGCTCCTGTAAGTAATGCTAATAAAATTCACTGGGTCTGGGTCTCTCTGTCTCTCTGTCTCTCTTTCACACACACACACACACACACACACACACACACACACACACACACACGGAAGTAGAAGGGGGATAGTTGGGAGGAGAACGAGCAGCAGTGAGAGGAGGACAAGAAAAGGTATTGAGGGAGTGAGTATGATGAAAATACATTTATACATGGCCTCGTTTGCTTTATTGTTGCTGGAATAAAACACTGGCCAAAACCAAAATCATATTGGGGGGGAATTTGTTTATTTCAACTTATAGCTATAGTCCACCATGAAAGGAAGTTGGCACAAGACCTCAAGACAGAAACCAAGAGGCAGGAACTGAATCAGAGGCAATGGAAGAATGCTCTTATTGCCTTACATTGTGCTTCTGCTTTCCCATGGAGAAGAGAGTTCTCTTCTCTATGGTGTATTAATTAGTGAGGGTTCTCTAGAGGAACACAACCTATAGAATGAATATATGTTATGGGGGGGGTTAGTTAGGGATTCTGCTGGTTTAGTAAAGTGGCAGTTCTAGGTTCTCCACCAAGATCCACGACTTCACTAGCCCCAGGTAGTTGACTAGGTTTCCAGTACCAGGCATGGTTTCCCTCTTGTTGAGTAGGTCTTAAGTCTAAGTAGAGAGGTGTTGGTTCCTGACAGGTCACGCATGCCACTACTGTACCTTTGGGGTTATTGTTGCTGTTCATAGATATCATGGCTTGGTAAGATTGTGGGTTGCTTCCCTCCTTTGAAAGGTTGCATAGTGCCTTTTGTACCATGAAAGCTAGTTCTCAGGGAAGAGGCCTTCATTCTTTTTTTCTTTTTCTTTTTTTGGTTTTCTGAGACAGGGTTTCTCTGTATAGCTTTGCGCCTTTCCTGGAACTCATCTGTGGCCCAAATTGGCCTTGAACTCACAGAGATTCACCTGCCTCTGCCTCTGGAGTGCTGGGATTAAAGGCGTGCGCCACCACTGCCTGGCAGGAAGAGGCCTTCACATCTGTTACAGATCAGGGGATTCTGGGTCCTGTGTCTGAAGTGCATGGTGTCTTCAGCAATAGGGACTTACCTTCCACCTCTCCTCATGCCCACAGGTAAGCATAGTCCTCACCCCTCATCAAGGAAATTGTTCTTTGTAACAGAGACAATCACAGAAAATCACAGCCAACAAAATGTATAGATGTGGATCCCAGTCTCAACTGATACATTTACAATACAACTTGTGCACCTAAGGCTCAGAGATAATTGCAGAAGAGAGGATGGAAGGATTTTAAGAGCTAGAGGATTGCCAGGCGGTGGTGGCGCACACCTTTAATCCTAGCACTTGGGAGGCAGAGCCAGGCGGATCTCTGTGAGTTTGAGGCCAGCCTGGGCTACCAAGTGAGTTCCAGGAAAGGCACAAAGCTACACAGAGAAACCCTGTCTCGAAAAACCAAACCAAAAAAAAAAAAAAAAAAAAAAAAAAAAAAGAGCTAGAGGATCAAGGGGCTTGCTGTGAGATTGTGTTTCCTAGTAATGTAGAAGGTACACCCATAAAGTCTCACCAACATGACTGCCTAAACATGATTTGAAACAAGGACACCACCAATAGACATGCTAACATGAATGGGGGAAAGCCCATGAGGCCTCAGCCCTAAACAAAGACCTACAGACAGCTAAGGAATGCTGAGAGTGGGAGAGAAAGGCTTCCTCAGGGGAGAGCTAACCAATTGGTTATTCAATACCAGATGGTCAGTCCTGGAAACATACATACAAGTAACACACAGAATGAGCAGGTTGTATTTATGTATTTAGGAATATGTATGTATATATATATACTCATATATGTATGTAATAACAAATTACTGTAAAAAGAGATCATGAATTTGAAAGAGAGCACGGAGGGGTGTATAGGAGGGTTTGGAGGGGGAATGATGAAACTTTATTATACTCTGAAGAAAATAAAATAAATATTTTTAAATGGTCATTTATTGGAGTGGCTTACACAATATGATCTTTGTAGTTCAACTGTGACTGTGCACACTAGAGAGGTAGCAAATCCAGGAGTTTCTCAGTCCATGAGACTGGATGTCTCTACTGTCTCAATACAGCACCAGAGGCCTAGAAGACTCATGAAAAGGTGTTGATCTTCAGTCCACATTAAAAGTTTGAAGTAGCTGGTTCAAAAAACCAGCCAAGGGATCAGCAAGGTCTTCAGTCCACACTGACAGCCCAATGAAGCTGGTTCTGTGTCAGTTAAAGAATCATCATCAGCAGTAACAGGACTGATGAACTCATCAGCAAGAGTGAACACCAGCAAGCAAACTGCAAGACACTTTCCTTCTTCCATGTCCTTTTATGTGGGCTGCTCCCAGAAAGTGCTGACTGTAATGGTTAGCTCTTCTGGCTATGACCTTGAAGCATCGCCCCTAGGGAGGGAGCAGGAAACTGCTCTACCTGCCTATGACCTTGAAGTACATCCCACTGGGGCATGGCATCTTGGAACCCTTAAAAACTGAGATGTACAATGCTTGGTATGCTCTCTCTGTCTTGTGGTTTTTGGATGCTGAGACAGACCAGGCAAAAGAACAGCGTGGGCCATAGCTCGGCTTTCCAGGATCCTATGATAAATCTCCCGTGCTGTAGTAAGTTTTTATTCCATAATAAATTCCTTTCCATTTAAGTAGACTCTGTGGATTTCTTGCTTTAGCTGCCCACATTCATGGTGGATATTCCCACATCAATTAAGACAATCAAAATAATCTCCCATAGATATGACCACATGCCACCCCAATGTAGACAATGCCACAAAGATTCTCTTCCCAGGTGATTTTGGGTTGTATTGACAGTTAAAGCTAATAGTCACAAAAAATAACTTGGAAGAAACCATCATACCCATCTCCAATCAAACCATTCATTTTACCATTATGGCTAAGCAGGGTCTTGTGGTGAGTGCACATCACACATAGTTTGCTAACATAGTTCTCATATCAGAAATTGCTTCTTTCAACTTTCTATTCTGTAGATTGTGCCAGAACCAAGATGGCAACCAATACTTGGAAATGAAAGAAAAATGGAGGGCTTAAAACACTCATGTGCAAATCACCAAACTAGGGAGTTTCGTGGCCACCCTTCTGTTCCACACTATAAACAGCAGGTGATGGTGCAGCCTGCTCACAAAGAGCTAACATTGCATATGATGGAAATTTCATATATAGTGTGCTGAAAATTTTAGAAATGAATCCAGAAAAGCCTTTAAAAATATTTATTATGGGCAGGTATGGTGGCACACACCTCTAATCTCAGCATATGAGAGTCAGAGGCAGGTGGATCTCTGTGAGTTTAAGGCCAGTCTGGTCTACACAGTGAATTCCAGCTCAGCCATAACTATGTCTCTGTCTCAAATATTAAATCATTGTGTGTGTGTGTGTGTGTGTGTGTGTGTGTGTGTGTGTGTGTGTGTGTATGTACATGTGTTTTGTCCTTAGAGGCCATCAGATCCCCAGCAGCTGGAATTACAGGAAGTTGTGAACTACCCAGTATGGATCCTGAGAATCAAACTCAGGACCT
The DNA here is from genome assembly GCF_903995425.1 of Onychomys torridus. Classification (NCBI taxonomy): domain Eukaryota; kingdom Metazoa; phylum Chordata; class Mammalia; order Rodentia; family Cricetidae; genus Onychomys; species Onychomys torridus. The sequence goes on from NC_050466.1 coordinate 35,974,764, forward strand.
CTGGAAGATCATCAAACATTCTTAACTTCTGAGCCATCTCTCTAGTCCTGAATAGAGAAAAGCTTTTTATCAAGGGTCCATGTGGAGCTCAACACGGTGGCTAATGCCAGTAATCCCAGCACTCAGGAGGCTGAGGCAGGAGGATTTTCACAAATATGAGGCCATCATCAGCTACACAGTAGGCTCCAGGTATTCTTAGGCTATAGCGTGATACCCTGTGTCAAAGAAAAAATTCCATATGGCTCATTGTCCTCAAAGGCATTGGTAAAGTACTGACTTTGTACAACTCATTGAAAAAGGTCACCTAAACGCAATCTTACTAGAAGTGGAAGCCAAGAGAACCATAAGACTATGAACCGCATTTATCATTTTTCTTTATTTTTATTTTTATTCTTTTGGCTTTTTGAAACAGGGGTTTTTGGTGTATCTCTGGCAATCCTGGAACTAACTCTGTAGCACGGCTGGCCTTGAACTCACAGATATCCGCCTGCCTCTGCCTTCAAGTGCTGGGATTAAAGGCCTGTGCCATAATGCCTGGCAGACCACATTTATTATCATCCACTGATCAGTGAAAAAATCCCAGCCAGTTTCTCCAGGCCAGATATGTCTGTGGAAAGCTATTAGAAAGAGAAATATCATGATCATTTGATCATTGGCACTACTGATGGCTTTGGCATCATTATACATCCACAAAGGAAGAAGCTTAAGCAAGGCAGATATAGCAGCCATTTACTTGAAATTCCCCTTTTTTTCAATATTTTTGATTGGTCCCATTTGCACTTAAGTATCATATACTATTTTGCACAGCTAACTATTTGAAAGTATAATGTAGAATACTATTTTTTCAAGACAAGGTATTTCTATGTAGCCCTAGTTGGCCTGGGTACTTACTGGCTTGCAAGGATCCTGCTACCTCAGTTTCAACTGCTGTGATTATGAGCATCTGCCATCTCACCTGGCCTTACAATACTATTTTTTAAAATTATCCATTGAGGAGAAGGCATGTAGCCCTGGAATAGAGTGATTGACTAGCATATACAAAGTCCTGGGTTATTCAACCTCATAGATAAGGTAGGTAGATAGGAAGGTAGGTAGGTAGGTATTTAGATAGATAGATAGATAGATAGATAGATAGATAGATAGATAGATAGATAGATATTTTATGTAGGGTTGGTTTGCATTGTAAAATAATCATCAAATCAAATCTTTACCTTCTAAAAAGAGTAATACAAAGCATGTCTTAACATAGAAAAATATCGAAAACAATAGTAAAGTTTAAAAGCGTTTTCAAAGCCAAGCATGGTGACTCATTCCTGCAATCCTAGCACTTGGGTTGTGAGTTTAATGCTGGCCTAGCCTACTTAATGAGTTCTAGGCCAGCCAGGACTACTAGGATGACCTTGCCTCCAAAAACAGCAGAGGCATGGTGGTTAATATCTATACCCAGCAGCACTTGGGAGACAGAGGCAAAAGAATTGCTACAAGTTTTGAACTGGCTGCACAGTGAGTCACAGGAGAGCCATGCTTACCTAGCAATATTTTGTCTCAAAAAGTGTCCCTAAAGTACAATTGCAATATAGCATATATGATGTGCTCCCCATTCTATATAAATATATATATGAAATATGCTTGTATATATAGCATGTGACATGTTCCCCTTTCAACAATGCACACACATACTAAAATATGCTTGTGAAAAAAGCATCTATTATTACTGAACACTCATTATTTAATTTCAAATATACAAAACTAAATTTATGTCTCATGCATACGACTAGTTTTTTTTTTTTTTCATTCACAAGCACTGGTCCTTTCACGGATGCCATTCTAAAACAATAGCAAATGTCATTAAGTATACATCATGTCTTTTATAGGACACAGGTGATTTTGTATGTATCTCTTTTAAATTAAAAACATTTAGCAGTGTGTATGTACAATGTGTGTAGTGGTAATGTCAAGTACATGCCAAAACACACCTGCAGAGGTCAGATGACAACTTACAGAACCAATTTCTCTTCAGCCCAGGGATGGAACTCAGGTCAGTCAGGCTTGGCAGCAAATGCCTGTATCCATTGAGCATTTTACCAGCCAATCTCTCTCTTTAAAAAAAAAGGGGGCGGGGATAGCATAGGCTATTCCAGAACTCTAGACCCTCCTGCCTCTACCAAGCTCTGGAATTACAGGAATAAGCCTGCACAACTGGCTTTATCATTACTTTTATATATCATCAGATAACCACTTTAATTCCTATCCAGCTGAGGCTCCACCATCCACTATTATAATTATTTCTTCACAAATTCCTTCACATTTACCTGTTGTGAGAAACAATGAGCCTCATTTCACAATAGGAGTGCCAGAGACTCAGAATAGCAAAAGTGGGAGTTTATGGCTTTGCAAGACAGCCATCAGCCTAGAATGATAGGCAGTATGGTAACTGAGCACAGAGAACAATTTATGAATGCTAAGGCTAGACTCTTCTCCCCTTTCCTCTTACTGAATAATCAGGAGGGTAAAAACTTAAACACCATCTAGGTGTTATCCTTCTCTCTATTGCTTGCATTGATCTGTTTCTCAATAAGACCATGCATGTTTCACCTGTGTGTGCATGGATTCATCTGCATGTTTTACACTGTGTTTATGTTAAAACTTTTCAGGCTCATGGCATTGCAGGCAAGCTTAGCTGTTAGGAATTTTTCTAAACTTCTCGCTTGGGTGGGAGAGTGGCATCCCATGGTCTTGAGGATGGGGCTACCTAGGAGTCATCTAGTGCTTTTTGTTTATCTATATTTGGAACTGGACTGGCTGTGGGCACTTGAAAATGAACTATCAAGTTTTATTTCTTACATCTTTCAAGAACCCAACCCTAGATAACTCAACTTTTCACTGGCCTGGCTTTAACTGGGTTGTTAGCACTGCCCAAGAATCTTCATACACTTCTTCACTTGATGGCTCAGAAACAACAGAAATTTCCCACAGCCCTAGAGGCTGGGAATTCCAATACCAAGTTGTCAATGTTTGGTTTGCAGCGGCAGCCCACTCACTGGGTCATGGGTGGTGTCTTTTGCTGCCATTATATGGTAGAAGGAGCCAGGGGCCTCTTGAGTCTCTTTCATTCAGGCACTAACCCCATTCAAGAGGGATCCACCTTCAAACTTTAGGAGAGCTCTTCTTTATTTTTACATTATTTCTTTCTTTGTTTCTTTTCAGGCAGGGTATCCCTAGGGATTCACAGCTGGAACTTACTTCGTAGACCAGGCTGGCTTTACATACTTAGCAGTCCTCCCGCCTCTGCCTCCCAAACCACACCTGGCTCAGGGATGATTTTAATTTATGGTATTTGAAAAAAACACAGCACCCAGCTATCAGAAGACTGTTTAAAACATTTCTCTCTCATCAAATCTGAAATTCCCTGCCTATTTTCCTCACTTAGTTGAAGGTCTTGCTTCATATTTAACCGATGAAGTGGTAATTCATGTCTCCGATCAAGCAGCCTACACGCACCTGCAGCTATATGTGCTCTACCCTCCCTGCCTCCCTCCCAATAGAGTAGGCTACCTAGTGTCCCTCACTAATCTGGATCTTAAACACTTGAGTACTTTTGTCCAGCAGTTAAGTCCATGTCATCTCCCATACCTCTATGTTACCTTGCTGAGGCTGTCAGGACAAGATAGCATGGACTGGGTGGCCTAAACTAGCAAAGTTTATTTCCTCCCAGTTGAATGTTAGACAGACAGCTATCATGTGGCTGTCAGTCAGGGAGTGGAGGAGGGGACTCATAGGCCCCATGAAGAGCTACTGGTAGCCTGGTGGAAGGAAAGACACTTTCTTTAGTAGTGTAGCTACTGGTAAGTTTCCCATGCTCCAGTCAATAATTCCCCACCCATGATCCTGTAAACAATCATAATTAAACTCATTGACAACAAAATAGAGTAGATTTCGTTGGTGGACTAGGAGTGGGTGGGGATGGGAACAGGAGGGATCAGGTGTGAGAGAGATGGAGGGAGAATGTATATACATGAGAGGTGTAATATGAGAAGTAACATAGGAGAGGAGACTAAATAAAAAAACTTAACCTCATTATGAAAAATAAAATCAAAATCAATTATGCTGCTATGAAAAAAAGAACCAACAAAACATGTTACTAGAGACCTGGGGATACAGCGCAGTTGGCAGAAAGCTTACCTGGCAGGCACTAGGTTCAATTCCCAGTACTGCATAAGCCAGGTCTGGTGGTACACACTTGTCGTTACAGCACTTGGGGTAGAAGCAGAAGGATCAGAAGTTCAGGTCATCCTTAACAACATAAAGAAGTTGGTGGCCAGCCTGGACTGAGACCCTTCCTCAAACAACAATGTGTGTTCACCCGATCATCACTTTGTGCATCCAAGTGTTGTCTACATGTCCTCTTATAAACACATCAGTCATGTTGGATTAGGGCCCACTATGAAGATTTCATTTTAAGTTAATCATCTCTTTAAAGATGCTATTGCAAAATCAGGCATAGTAATGTATGCCTGTAACCCAGCACTTGGGAGATAGAAGTATAAGGATTCCCACAGGTTCAAGGCTGGCCAGCCAGGACTACACAGTGAGATCCTTTCTCCAAACAGCACAATATACTGTGACACAAAATAGAACAAAACATTAGCCCTATCTCCAAATATGATTGCATTATGACATTATGAGGCTCTAGGGATTCGATATCCATATGGAGCTCAGGATAGGCTTGGACTCTTGGTAGTCCTCCTGCCTTAGCCTCTTGCATTCTGAGAACACAAGCACAAATCACTATACATGGCCAACATATAAATTTTAAGGTGAGAGAATTGATCCTCATGTAGCAAACTCCATGTTACCCAATGATCAATTATGGGTCCCCTTACCAGACTTCTCAGAATTTGTACAATGTTCAATTACTACCCTTTGGAAACCCATGTCACAACAAAAGCATGTCCACTGTTCAAAATCCTAACAGCTAAGGGAGTAAGCTTTATACAACTATTTCAAAGGTTTATTATTTTTAAGTGTGTGCCTGTGGGGGGGAACCAGAGTGCAAGAGCCTTCAGAGGGCTGAGGTTACAGCCCTGTGAACTGACCAGCATGGGTGCTAGGAACAAATCCTGACACTCTTTGAGAGCACTGTGCTCCTAACCACTCAGCCAATTATAGACATCTTAATCATTCCATTTTTAAAAAACATTTATTGATTCTTTGTGGCTTTCACATCATGTATTCTGATCCCACTTATCTCCTTGTCCTCTCACATCCGCCCTCCACTCTTGCAACCAGCCCATCAAAACCAAATTTAAAAGAAAAATCTTGTCATGGAGGCTGTAGTGTGGCCCACTGTGTAACACAAATTTTTATATTTTTATAGTTCAAGGACTTGGTTTCAAAGCTGAGGATTTTGTTATTTTAAATCCAGTCTTTAAAAAGTAATCAAAATAGTATTGCTATAAATTTATTAAACTGGGAACTTAAAAAAAATAAAATTAAAGATATATGTTATACTAGTCTCTCCCTCCCATCCCACATGAAAAATAAGACAGTTGGAAACCATCAATAGGAAATATCTTATTTCATGTTTATTGGTAAATAATTGCCAATAATAGACTTCTCTGAAGACTAGATCACAGAAGTGCTTTGAAATTGTCTTAATGGTATTTTTGCACAATTGAAAATGTTAATCTTTTGTGGATGAAATATTAGCAAGTTCTAAGTTCTTCCTTTCAGGTTCACACAATACAAGTTTAACATATCTACTATGGAAACTGTCAAATATTTGAGGATTATTATCTTCAATTCCGGAGGTGGGCTTGAGTTTAGACTAGTGATTTGAACATGCTACAGTCAACTGACACTCCCCCGCATCCCATTCCTGTTTCCTCAGTTTCCTGAGAAGCATTTGGAGAGTCTCAACACCCAGTTTGCGAAGTCATGACCACTGAAAATCCGAGTCATCCAGTCACATGTGCTCCTGTAAGCACTAAATAATGTTAGACATTAATCAGCAAAAATTGAGTAATAGTGTTCAAGAAAAATTTATTAATGGTGCTAAATGAATTATACTGCCTGAAAATTGACGCTTACCAGCTAGGGATACAGTTCAGTTGGTTACTTGCCTAGCTTTCAAGAAGCCTTTTGTTCAATCCCTGGCACCATGTAAAGCAATTATTTTTACTTGAGAAAGAGACAGGACTTGTTTCTTTGGTTTTCAAAAAGGAATCATATAGCCTCATAGAGGCTCTTCTGGAAACATCTTTCATTATGCTTCTGTTACTTCAGTTCCTTCTGACCTCATTAGTTGCCATGAGTCTCTTCTGCTGGTTGCTCTTCTTCCTGATTTGGGGACAGAGTGGCCCAGGGCTCAAGCCTTGGGCATCTTCTTTCTTTTAGCTATATTCATTTCCGGGGTGATCTCATAGTTGTAAATGGCTAGGCCTGACCTGTGCCTTGAACTTGAGATTCATATTTCAACTGCCTACTCACCATCCCCACTTGAGTGATCTAATCTCAAAGTCAGCGTGACTCAGACTTCGTGCCTCAATGCATGAGGCCTGTTTTTCCTAAGGAACTAAGAGGGAGGGGATTAAATGGACTGTTTGCGTCAGTTCTGAAAGGAAGGTCGGAAAGTCTTGGAGTCAGACTTCACTTCCTCTTATATACCCCAAGTTTAGGCAATTAGCAATGCTGTCCACTTTCTACAAATTCAGAAGCCATCCCTCTACAACTCTCTACTTCTGTCAAGCTGCTCTGAGCTGGTTAGCTTCCCACCTGGATCACAGCTAATAGCATAAATACCCCCGAAGTCCTGCTACCTCTCTTCTTTCCCTATTGTACTGTAGAGGACAACAAATTGTGTTGACATGATCATCTTTATGTGCATGCAAGTGTCAGACAGTACTCTCTGCCTACAGGTCTTCTTATAAACACATAGGGAGGCTGAGCAGTGGTGGCACATGCCTTTAACCCCAGCACTTGGGAGGCAGAGGCAGGGGGATCTCTGTGAGTTCAAGGCCAGCCTGGCTTACAGAGTGAGATCCAGGACAGTCACCAAAACTACACAGAGAAACCCTGTCTCAGAAAAAAAAAAAAAAGAAAAGAAAAGAAAAGAAAAGGAGAGGAAAGGAAAGAAAAACAACAACAACAACAACAAACACATAGGGAGACAGGATAACATTTAAAAATCTTGTGTGTGTGTGGGGGGGTAGGGGTTGGAGATTTAGCTCAGCGGTAGAGCACTTGCCTAGCAAGCGCAAGGCCCTGGGTTCTATCCTCAGCTCCAAAAAACAAACAAACAAACAAACAAACAAACAAACAAACAAAAATCGTGTGTGTGGGTACTCACATGTGGATTTGTGCACATGAGTGCAGGTGTCTGGAGAGACCAGAGGTATCGGATCCTCTAGAGCTAGAGTTATAGGTAGTTTTGAGCTAACTGATGTCGGTGATGAGAACCAATTCAGGTCCTCTGCAAGAACAGAAAGTGGTCTTAACCTTAACCATCTCTGCATCTCCAGAATATTAGTTTAGACAAGATTTCTGGCAGCTCTTGAACTCCTGTTCCTTCTGCCTCCATCTCCCAAGTGTAGTTATAAGTAAGGACTACCATGCCCCATTGTATTTGATGCTGGCCATACAACATAATGTTTGATACATGCTAAGATGGCACTCTACCAACAGTACTACATTCCCAACCATCACAATAATTTTTAAAACACAAATGAACTGTATACGGTAACTCATTCCTGTCACCCCAGAAGAAGGGCCAGGAGTTCAAGATCATCCTCAATTATATATCAAGTCTGAGGCCAGCCTAGGATACATGAGACCTTATCTCAATAACCAACAGAAAGAAGAGAACTTATCTTTTTCTTGTGTTCTTACTCTTTCAATGGGGTTTTCATCAAGTTTGGGATAGAATTCAAAGGGCTTACCATGGATGATTAGGCCTGCATGATCTGGCCTCTGCCTATTTTATATTTCCTACTAAACATCTTGCTTGGCCTGCTCCTGCTCCCATGGATTCTTTTTACAACAAATCAGTCTAAACCTGAGGGCCTTTGCATTTGCCTTTATCTTAGCTACTAAAATATCCCTCCTTTGGCCAAGGGTAGTAGTGGAAAACTATAATCCCAGTAACTAGAAGGCTGAGGCATGAAGATCTCAAATTTGAAGCTACACTGGGCTACGTGTATGTCAAAAGATAAAACAAGGACTCCATGCCCACCTCCCCCCATCACACTGGGATTTTGTCTGACTTGCGTTTACACAGGCAGGTCTTGTGCATGACATTATAACTATTGTGGGTTCATATGTACAACTGACCTTTTGTTTTCCACATGGGGAGAGGGACAGCCAGTTTCTTTCCAGGGTGTGATCCCTGGTACTTTGACCACATTCCAGGGAGTGGCTCCATACCCAAGATTATTTGGGCTGCACAAACTGTTACAAAACCAAAGGACCAGAAGTGAGTAGGGAGGTATGAGTAGACCTAGGGGGAGTTGGGAGAAAAGGTACAAAATTCTCAAACAATTAGTAGAATCCCTTTTAAACTACAAGGGCTAGAGCTAGAGCTCAATCGGTAAAGTACTTGCTTAGAGATGCAAAGCCCTGGATTCAATCTGCAGTATTGCAGAGACCGGGCATGGTGTGACTCCAGCTCCTGGGAGTCTAAAGCACGAGGATCAGAAGTTTAAGGTCATTATCAATCACATTTTAAGTTCTAGTCCAGCCTAGGCTATGTGAGCCCCTATCTCAGAACAAACAAACAAAAAACCTTCCAGTAAAAGATTGAAAAAAAAAAAAAAAGACTATTGAAAACCCAGTGTCACTTTCTTTTTACCTTTCCATTTTATCAAAGCATTGATCACTTACTCAGCATATTGCATGTTTGATAGTAACACCTACCACAAACTAAGTTTCATGATGTCGGCAACTTTTTGTTTACTGCTACATGGTATACTTGGTATAAGAAAAAAATGTTCAGCATATAGAAGACACACAACAAATGATTATTGAATGAATGAATACCTAAATAGAAGTCAGGCATGGGGGCACAAATCTCTAATTCCAGGAGGATCACAAAGTCAAGGCCAGTCTGAACTACAGAGTTCCAAACTCTGCCTGGAAACAGAAACAACACAACTTGTAGCCAACTGAGGATGTGGCTCGGTGGTTAAAGAAAAAAACAAAACAAAACAAAACAAAACAAAACCTGTCCAGCAAGGCCCTGAGTTGTCTCCAGAATCACAAAAACAGAAAAGAGTTCCATGACCTTCCCAAAGTGAGGGCTCTCTTGAGTGCATGGGAAAATTAGGAAAGGCTCTCTTTGTAAATGATGGGTACACTACATACATTTTTGATACAATAAGTATACATTAGTTTTGTAACCAGAATAATACAATTTGAAGATGGTGGAGATATATACTGTCATGCAAATAAGAAAGATTACAAATTATGATATTACTGTTGTAGTTGTATCTGAGTATGTATAAACTGCAGAGAAAAGATGTCAGAATGTTGAGTTATTACAAATACATAAATATTAATTTCACAGGAAGGACTTTTAATATTTTGATTTTATTTTTAATAATGTGTACATATGTGTCTATATGCTGGTATGTACACACAAGTGTAGTGTTTTTAGAGACCAGAAGGTGTCAGAACCCCTAAGGTTAGAGTTGAAGTTGATTGTGAATTAGCCATGTGGGTACTAGGAAGTAAACTCAGAATCCCCCTCCCCAATTTTTTATTTTATGTGTATGGGTGTCTCACCTGCACATATGTATGTGCACCAGGTGCTTGCCTGGTGCTCATAGAGGCCAAGAGAGGATGTTGAATGCCTCCTCTCCTATCCCTCTCCTCTCCCTCTCCTCTCTTCTCTCCCCTCCCTCGAACCCAGGGCCTTGCTCTTGCTAGGCAAGTGCTCTACCACTGAGCTAAATCTCCAACCCTCCTCTTTTCAAGGTAGGGTTTCTCTGTGTAACAGCCCTGGCTGTTCTGGAACAGCTGGGATTAAAGGCATGGGCCACCACACCTGACACTCATTGGTATTCCTTCACTTTGAATTTTTAAAGTAACTTTGTGACATCCCTATCCTCTCCCCTTCATTGATTTGAGCTTTTACATGTTTTTTTCTTTTTTCTTTTGGTCATTTGTAAGAGTTTATATTTTAGAGACGTTAACCTTTCATAATTTATAATATATCTGGGAATCAAACTTGGATCCTCTGCAAAAGCAATATATTTGCTTAACGACTGAGCCATCTCTCCAGCTCCCAGTCTTTGTTGTTTTGTGAAGCAGGTCTCAGTTTGTAGCCCAGGTTGTCCTGTAGCTCGCTGGGTAGCCCAGGCTGGCCTTGGACTTCTTGATCCCCTTCTCCCAGTTCCCAAAGGCTAGGATTGCAGATGTGTCCACCATGCCTGCTCTTTAAACATCATAAGTTGCTTATGTATTTGGAGATGAGGAGAACATGCAGATGGGAAAAAAGCAAATTGCCCATTTTGGAATGGACAGATCAGGAAGGGATGTGGTGGACAAGTGTGTGTGCTGCACTTGGTGAGTGGCTCAGCTACAGCAGGGCAGCTTACTCAGGCTTACTGCTCATGCATGCAGGTCTTTCCTGAGCTGCTTGGGTTTCCCTACAGCATGGTGGCTTCTTCTAAAAGAGGACCATCCTGAGAGCAAGGTGAAAGAGCGAGACTTTATGGTCTAGCCTTAGGTAATACTGCCTCATATCTACCACCTTCTGAGTGTTGAGATAGAGTCTCTCTGGAATCAAGGGGAGGGCACATAGACTTTATCTCTAGACTGGGCTATGGAAACATTCTAGAAGACTCTGGGACAGATAACGGGGTTACTGTCTTTAGAGGGTCCATTATGCCAGTGAGAGTCATCTATATTGTAAGGTAGTCATTATTTCTAGGTTTTGCTTTTTTAAAAAACAAAAAAACATGGATCTCATACAGCACAGGCTGACCTGATCTGGTGCTTTCTACAGTGTTAAAAATTATAGGCGTGCACCATCACCTGTCAGCTTACTTGCTTACTTTTTAAATTGCTGGGTAGTTTCCCTCCCCGCCACGCCCCACCTCCTTCCCTCCCTCCCTCCCCCTCCCTCTGGTTTCTTGTGTAGCCCAGGCTGCCTTCATACTCATTATGTAGCCAAAGCTGGTTTGAACTCCTGATGCTTCTGACTCCACCTCACAAGTACTGGTGTTAGCTGTATGCCTCCACCTAGGAAGTAAATTATCGTTCTGTCTCCCTGCCCCCAAGGGGTCTACATAGCCCCCACTGGCCTGGAACTCACTATGTAGACCAGGCTAGCTTCAAACTCACCGAGATCTGCCTTCCTCTGCCTCCTGAGTGCTGGAATTTAAAAACGTGTGCCACAACACCTGGCTTGTCGGCTTCCTTTTGTGACAGTCTCACTGTTTAGTGTACACTGGCTTGGAATTTAGTCTGTAGCCCAATCTGGGTTAAATCCCATGATTCCCTGACTCTTCTCTAATATTGTTGTTGCAGGCAGACACTACCACTCCTAGAAAATTATTGTGTGATATTTCATTGAGTGTGTGTAGTCCAATTTATGTATCTGCACTTCTATTAGTTATCTGTAGTCTTGGCCATGTCGGGGAGCTGCTGTGAATGTCTTTTTTGTTTGTTTGTTTGTTTGTTTTTGTTTATCGAGACAGGGTTTTTCTGTGTAGTTTTGTTACCTATCCTGGATCTCGATCTGTAGACCAGGCTGGCCTCGAACTCATAGAGATCTGCCTGGCTTTGCCTCCCGAGTGCTGGGATTAAAGGCATGTACCACTACTGCCCAGCACTCCTGTAAATGTCTTTATCCAAGTCTCTTGGTGAATGAAAGCCACCTTCTATCATTAGTGTTGCTTTGAAGAATTTAAAACACACACACACACACACACACACACACACACACACACACACACACAATTAACTCTCTTTCTCTCTTCCAGTCTGTCAGGTATTGTAGCTATAAGTACTTGAATAGGTAAATCTGTCAGTATTTTTAAAACTTTTATTCACTTATTTTATGTGTGTGTTTGTGTATGTGCATGCAAGTATGTGTGCACATGTGCCTCGGTGCATGTGTGGCATTCAGGGGACAGCTGGTGAGAGTTGGTTCTCTCCTTCCACCACTTGGATTCCAGGGACTGAACACAAGCAATCAGACTTAACCACAATCACCTTTACCCACTGAGCCATTTTGCCTCTCCTCTCCTCTCCTCTCCTCTCCTCTCCTCTCCTCTCCTCTCCTCTCCTCTCCTCTCCTCTCCTCTCCTCTCTTCTCCTCTCCTCTCCTCTCCTCTCCTCTCCTCTCCTCTGAAGGTATAGATGGTTGTAAGCCACTAGGGGTGCTGGGAATCAAACCCAGAACCTCTGAAGTAGCAGCTAGTGTTTTGAAGTCTTTAACTCCCACAGAGAGAATTTTTGTTTTGACAAAGGTCTCACTGTGTAGCCATGGGTTTCCTGGATCTCACTCTGTAGACCAGGCTAGCTTACAACTCACAGAGATCCACCTACTTCTGCCTCCTGAGTGCTGGGATCAAAGATGTGCACCACCTGCCTGTCCCTGCTCCTCCTGCCTTGTGGTGGCGGTACTAGGGTATGAACCGAGGACTTCCTAAGCGCTGGGAAGCACTCTGCCACTGTATTACCTCCCAACCCCAGAATTATAGAAAATAACAGATGAATCTCTATGTGGTGCCTCATGCCTTCCATCACCAGGGAGATGGAAGAAGTTCAAGGTCATCCTCTGCTACATAGAGAGAGAAGCTAGCTTGCAAGATGGTACATATAAAATTACTCTTATAACAAGGAAAATAAATGTTATAGTGTGTGTAAAATACTGAAGTCCTTTGATATTCATAGATATGTAGCTTTAATTTGTATCTCCCTCCAAAAAAAGATCTGGAGACAATTGATATTCTGAGTAGAGAGAAATGAACTTGTTGCTTTGGCAAGCCACCTGGGAGGTCATGAGGATCTAGATTCTAGCTATAGAATAGAAATGAGGAAAATAAATCCAGGGAGATCAAGGAGACTGAAGGAAAGTTGGATTCTGTCAGTGAATAGATGCTGATGGGAACAGAACGTGGATAAGTGGTTCTCAAAGGGGGTCAAATGACCCTTTCACATGGATTGCATCAGATAGCTTGCATATCAGATATTTACATCACAAACTGTAACAGTAGCAAAATTACAGTTATGAAGTAGCAACAAAACAGTGTTCTGGTTGGGGTGACAATATGAGGAACTGGGTTGTGGCCGTAGGAAAGTTGAGAACCACTGGCTTAGAAAGTAGAGTGCCTGACACCAGGCTAACAACCTGAGTGTAATCCCCACAGCCCACAGGGAGGATAGCAACCTACATAGTAGAGAGAACCAACTCCCAGATTGTCCTCTGAGTTCTCTGCATGCACCCTGACTCTCACACATGCACATGCACGTGCACACCCCCCCACATCCACAGACACATGAATCCACATATGAAAATGAATAATTGCAAAAACTTAGGAAAGATAAGAACACTAGAGCCAGGTGTAGTGGCTCCTGCTTTTAACTCCAGGGCTTATGAGGCTGAGTCAGGAGGACTGCCATGAATTCAAGGTTCGATTGGTCTACATAGCAAGACCCTATCTCAAAAGAAAATTTAGAACATATTCATGTGGTATGTACTGCTCTCCTTACCTACAGTCTCTCCTTTCCTCTCATCTGTCTCTCTGTCAACAATAGGTCCTTTTACACTTCTACAGCTTCCAATAAGTGATCCAGGTGGTAGTGGCTCATGCTTTTAATCTCAGCACTTGGGAGGCAAAGACTGGCAGATTTCTGCGAGTTCGTGGCCAGCCTGGTCTACAGAGTGAGTTCCAGGACAGCCAGGGTTGTTACACAGAGAAATCCTGTCTTGAAAAAGCAAAAACCAAACTTCTACTAAGTGTAAATTTACACTGTGTTTTTAAAATCTTGGCTTCTTTCATCAGGCTATATTTGAGATTCACTTATGCTGCACAGATTACCCCTGACTCCACCCCACCAACCCTTTGGATTTGGGGGACAGGGCTTTTCTATGTATCACTGGCTGGCCTGGAACTCACTATGTGCTTCTCCCTCCTTACTGCTGTGATTATGGGCAAGTACCTCCATCAAGCCTTGCATTAGTAATGACCACTGAGTAATATTTAATTGTATAATTATACTGCAGTGTATCTATTCTACTGAAGATGGACTGTTGGCCTGTTTCTAGTTTGAGACTATTATGAATAAAGTAGCCATGATCTTCCTATATAACTTTGAATATCTAAGCTTTACTTCTATTTGAGTAAGTCCCCATTAGTAGTATTGTTGGGCCATATTTATGTTTTGATTTCTAAGAAACTTTCATTAAATGGTCTTGTCAAACCACCATTCTAAGTATTCATGATTATACCCATAGATTAGTGCTACACCAGCTGTCATCAGAGACACTTCCTACTGCAATGGATGACAGCTAATGCAGAAATCCTTAACTGTCCAAAGTGCTGGGAACATGTGATGGTGGAGTGGTTGGCCTTAAATGGAATAGCTGTTTCCTATTCTCCAAGGCTGGGGGACTGGAAGTGGGAGCAGGAAAAAAACATGAAGATGTGCAACAAAAGTACATCTTCCTGACAAGACACACCAACCATACTCATGAGCTCACTGCAGTTGTGGCTAGCTACACAAGAGCTGCAGAAGACTGGGCCCTTCACATTTCATCATAGGGAGGGAGGGCTTCAAGAGACCCAACTTAACCCTGAAGGACTATTAGCAGTAAACAGTTGTTGGGGTAAGGGTGTTTTTCTTTATGTGGCCACTACTAAATTCTCCTTGCTCCAGGAAATCTCCCAGCCACATCCAGGGAAGAATTCTAACTAAACTCAGAGGGCTCCACACAAAAAGAAGACTCAAAATTAGGAGGGCAACTTCTCAGAAAATGGAGGGGGATGGGAGTCAAATGGAGGTTGAAATGGTTAAATTTCATCATCTAAATGTATGAAATTGCCTAAGAATTAATTAGGTAAAACTAATCAAAAAACAATAATAGAATTTCCACCTGGTTTTCCAAAGTTGTTATACCAGTTTACCCACATAGTAGCGTCTAAGAGTGTCCAGATGCTGCACGTCTTTCTCATCATTTGCTATTTAGTTAGCTACTTTTTAAAGATTTATTTTATGGTCTTGTGAGATGGTTGAGCCAGTAAAGGAGCTTGCTAACATGCCTGAGGACAGAAGTTTGATTCCTGGGACCCACATGGTGAAAAGAGAACCAACTCTGTTGTCCTGATAGGCCACAAGCATGCTGTGGCATGTGCGAATATGCTCCCTACATATCATACACATTTGTTCACCTGCTCTCTCTCCCCTCTCAGAGCACTTTTCAACATTTTATTTTGTATTTGTGTGTGTGTTTGACTGTATGCACACATGTGCTCATGGCTGTTCCCGTGGAGGCCAGAAGAGGGCAGTGACTCTCCCAGAGGTAGAGCAATGGACATTGCTACCAGAGTTCTGCCATTCAAACTCCAGTCCTCATGGTTCTGAACAGAAGTTTTTAATCACTGAGTCACCTCTCCACCCCAGTTTAGCTATTATTGCAAATATGTAATTTTTACTCTAATGATTAACAAAGTTTCGGAGTGTTAGTCATATTTTTCATTGCTGAGACAAATGAGCTGAAAGAAATCATTGAAAAGGAGAAAATCTTGAGTCTCTTTCTCTCCATTTTAAGACAGAATCTCAAGTAGCCCAGGTTGGTCTCAGCTTCTAGTGCCAGGGCTGCATTTAAATTCCTGGCCTTCCTGCCTTTATCTCTAAAGATTACAATTTATTCCTTTTATTACTAAGTAGTATTCTTTGGTATGGAATATTGAAGTATTCACTTATATAAGCATATATAGGTTGTTTTCATCTTCCTGTTTTTTTAATTCTACTAATGAAATTATAATAATCTCATACTTTATCATTAATTTTTTTAATTTAAAATTTATTTTATTTTATGTATTTGTGTCTTGCTTGTGTGTATGTTTGTGTACTATGCCTGGTGCCCACAGAGGCCAGAGAGGGCATTGGATCTCCTGGACAGTTGTGAATAGCCATGTGGGTGTTGAGACTCAAACCCTGGTCCTCTGGACGAACAGCTAGGATTCTTAAACACTAAGCCATCAATCTAGCCCCTAATTATTTTTAATTCTACTGGTTAAAAATACTTTTTGTGGTTTGTAGATTGCCTTTCCCTTTTCTTCATGCAGGCTTTTGCTGAGTAAAAGCTTGACTTTTCAGAATCTTAATGTAGGCAAGGCTAGTCTCAAACTTGCTGTGCAACCAAGGCTAACCTCCTGTTTCCACCTCCTATGTTCTGGGATTCAAGGGTGTGCCACCATGCCTGATTTAAAGTTTTAATTTTTATGAACTCCAATTTATCAGTTTTTCTTTTTATCAGCCACACAATTGGTTTCAAGTCTAAGATGATGTAAGCAAAACAAAGTTTGAATCTTTTTTCTTCAATATGTTAATAATACATCATCTGTTCCAACAAGTAGGGATACTTTTCTCCTTGTTTTTCTGGCGCTAAAATACAAAATAAAGACACCACTTTTGCTTTTCTTTTGAGACAGGGTCTTAATATGTAGTCCTGGCTGGTCCTGAACTTAAAAGAGATCTGCCTGCCTCCTTAAAATATGTAAAATATGATCATTTAAGATTTCCAACACTTCAAACATTTTCATTCCGTTCCTCAGTGTTGGGAGTATAGTAGTGGTCTCTCTTACTGCTACTTCTGTCTGTTAAGAGTCTGTAAAGGCAGGATGTGAATATGTCAGAAATACTGGGTATCAACAAATGAAAATTCCAACAAAATAGTATAAAGAAGTTACCACTATTAGATCAAATATTTCATTTCTGGATTCAAGTCTCTTTATTTGAAAGTATGATTGAACTAGACCATTGACAGTTTTTCAAAAGATTAAACACTGGATTAACATATGACTCAGCAATTCCACTCCTAAAATTACCAAAGAGAAATGAAATACATATGTCAGTATTAAAACCTGCATATAAGTGTTCATGGTATTATTCTAACAGCTAAAGATCATAAGCAAATGGGCGGTGGTGCACACATTTAATCTCAGCATTTAGGAGGCAGAGGCAGGAGAATCTCATGAGTTCGAGGCCAGCCTGCTGTGGATATTGCTCTATGTAAATAAAGTTCTGATTGGCTAGTGGCTAGGCAGGAAGTATAGGCGGGACAAGAGAGAAGAGGATTCTGGGAAGTATAAGGCTGGAGAGAGACACCACCAGCCGCCGCCATGAAAAGCAACATGTAAAGACACTGGTAAGCCACAAGCCGTGTGGCAAAGTATAGACTAACAGAAATGGGTTAATTTAAGATAGAAAAAGTAGATAACAAGCAGCCTGCCACGGCCATACAGTTTGTAAGCAATATAAGTTTCTGTGTGCCTTCTTGGTTGGGTCTGAGCGACTGTGGGACTGGCGGGTAAGAGAGATTTGTCCTGACTGGGCCAGGCAGGAAAACTCTAACTACACCAGCCTGGTCTATATAACCAGTTCCAGTACAGCCAGGGCTACACAGAGAGACCCTGCCTCCAAAAACAAAACAGAACAAAAAAAATAAAAATAAAAATAACACAAACAAGTCAAATGTCCATCATTTATGAATGGATAAATTCAATGATCTTAGTGGACCACCACTTAAATCCCATTACTCTATAAGCAGAGGCAAGAGGATCTCTGCATGTTCAAGGCCAGCCTGAGCTACATAATAAACACAAGCCAACCAGGACTTTATAGTAAGACCCTGTCCCAAACTTTAAACAGGTAAATTATGGTAGAATTTTTGTCATGAAAAGTATGAAATATTGACAGTCTTGGTGGCTCATGCTTATAATCCAGACATTGGAAGGCAGAGGCAAGAGAATTACTATAAGTTCAAGGCCAGCCAGGGCTACATATTGAGATGTGATTGAAAAGAACAAAGTAAGTAAGTAAATAAATAAATAATTTTTTTTGAGACATGGTTTCTCTGTGTAACAGCCCTGGCCATTCTGGAACTTGCTCTGTGAATCAGACTGATCTTGAACACACAGAGATCCACTTGCCTCTGTCTCCCAAGCGCTTATAGACTCAGAAATTAAAGATGAATGGAAACTGATACTCTGACTTTATCCCAATTCTTTGCTTCATAAGGTCTGAAGGTTATTATGACATTTTCTCATATGTACATAATGTATTGTAATTATATTCATCCCCCATTACCGTTTTATGTCCCCCCCCAACTCCTGCTAACCCCCTCTTCTGGGATAGCACCCCTATACTTTTAAGTCTGTTTTTTTAGTGTGACCCAGTGAGTTTCATTATAGCTTTTTATAAGAGCATTGGCACCTTGCCAGTAGCTAAACCACTGAAAGAAAATGCCTTTAACTGCAAATAAGTTCTCATAGCGTTTTTCTTTTGTTGTTGCTGCTGCTGTTGTTTTGAGATTGGGTCTCTTTATGTAACCCTGGCTGGCCTGAAACTCAGAGACGCACCTGCATCTGCCTGTTGAGTACTGAGATTAAAGGTGACTGGTACCATGCCTGACCATGATGGGGCTTTGACAGGCTCAATCTTGTGGAGATGCTATGCTAAGAATCACAGCTGTTTGGGGTCAAGAGTGCAAGAGCCATCACATTCCTAGAGGTCAGCGTTCTGTACTGCTCCCACCCTCCCTTCAGCTTCTTGGTCTGTGAGATGTTCTTATATAACTATCATAATAAATCTGTTTTAATTCATTTAGATCCAAGTTACTTTAAATTTCTTTTCTTGTCATAAGGCTCCTGCAATCATTGTCTCTATGAATTTGTCTATTAGGAACATTTCATATAAATAAACTTGTACAACACTTCATCTTTTATGTCTGACTTCTTTCATTTAGTATCCTGTGTTCATGTTTCATCCAGATTGTAGTATGTATCAGTATTACATTTCTTTTATGGCTTAATGATATTCAATGGTCTATATTTATTTCTCAGTAACCAGTGGATGGATATTTGGATTGTTTCCATTTTGGATATTATAAGTAATCCAGCTATTAAAATTCTTGTACTAGTCTTTGTGTATTCATACTTATCGATTCTTCCTTGTGCATACAACCTGGAGGGGAATCTCTAGGTATATGGTAAATTTATACCTCACTTATTAAGAAACCACCAATCTGTTTTCCAAAGTGAGCACACCATGACTTTCAGATCAGCAATTTATTTCTTTCAGCAATTCTTACTTTCTAAACTCTTTATCCTTTCCAGTGGACATATAATACTCTACCATTGTGGGTTTATTTTATTCTTATTTCAAAGATTTTGGAAAGTGCTAAGGATCAAACCCAGCGTCTTGTATATACTAGACAAGCACTCTCCAGGGGCACTATATTCCAGGCCTATTTTACTTTTCCCTATTACAGTGTATGTGTGGGGAGGTGCTGAACCTAGGACCTCACATGTGGCATTTGAGTGTTGTGCCACTCAGCTACATCCCAGTCTTTTTTAAAACTTTTATTATAAAATTTATTATTTAAAAAATTAAATTTAAATATATTTTATCATATTCTTCCCCTCCCCCAAGTCCTTCCAGTTTCCTCTCCTTCCTGACCCACCCAACTTTACGTCCTTTCTCAAAAATGAAACAAAATCCCACTGCAACAAAACCCCCTGAACCAAGAAAACAAAACCGTTATGGAATAATCTTTTTGTACACTGTGAAGATATATCATTCTTATTGATTTAGTAAAAAGCTGAACGGCCAATAGCTAGGCAGGATTTTCAGGCACACAAAGGATGCTGGGAAGAGGAGAGGCAGACTTGTTAGCCAGACACAGAAGAAGCAGGAAAGCAGCATGGGCAGAGTAAGGGTAATAAAGCCACAGGACAGAAAGTAAATTAACTGAAATGGGTTAATTTAAGTTATAAGAGCTAGTTAGAAACACGTCTAAGCTATCAGCTGAGCTTTCATAATTAATAAAAGTCTCTGTGGTTATTTGGGAGCTGGGTGGCAAGACAGAAATATCCAACTATATAAAACTACATCCAAACAGGAAAAAAAGTACCAAATTGTAATTCTTTTTACTTTTTATTCTAGGATAGGGTCTCACTAATTTGTCCTGGCTGGCCTTGAATCTGTGCTTCTGCTGAACCTTTCTTTCTAGTAAGTGGGACAGGGATTATAGAATTGCACCAACAGGCCAGCTCCTAATTTGGTTTGTAACTCACAGATACTTCTAGATACTTATGGGGTACAATATGGAATCTTGAGAGGTTAAATAAGGATAATTAGCATATCCATAACCTTAGATAGTAATATCTTTACAGTAAGAGCACTCACAATATTCTAGCTATTTTGAAATGGGTAACACATCCCTGTTAACTAGCCACCGTGCTGTGCAATAGCATACCAGAACTTCTTCCTCCTGTTTTTAACTAAAGCAGCATACCTATTGCCCAACATCTACTTGCACTCCTCAGGTCTCATGACTGTTCTGCTCTTGGTATGCAAGAAGTCAATTTTTAACCATAATACGTGTGGACAGAACATTCCGCCATTAGTGCAATGCCCACTGCACTCTTATGGTATACTAAATAAATAAGTACTTTTGCTTTAAAAAAAAACCTCTATGTATGACTAACATCAGGTAGTATTATTATTTCTCTGTCTGATATGTCATTTAATATAAATGTCCACCAGCTTCATCCATGGTGTTGAAAAGGACAGAATTTTATCTAGTTGATGGATGAATACTATCACATCTCTCTCTCTCTCTCTCTCTCTCTCTCTCTCTCTCTCTCTCTCTCACACACACACACACACACACACACTAATTTACTTTTAGTTATTCATCTGTTGATAGACAATTAGGTTGATTTCTTATAATTGGCTATTGTGAATTGTGACATAGTGGAGTGTGAATACAGATGTGTCTTTCACACACTGATTTAAAGACAAAGAATGGTTACAACTAATAAATTCATTCAGATTGCAGGATAAAAAAATCAGTATATTAAAAAAAATAGCACTTCTATATATTAATACCAAATAATCTGAAGAGATAGAGAACACTTTTTTTTGAGGAAGGGCTTTTCTATTTAGCCCAGGCTGGCCTCAAACACATGGTGACCCTCCTGCCTCAGCCTACCAAGGGCTGGTACTACAAGTACATGTCACCATCCTCAGCTAATAATTCCTTCTTACAATCGATAAAAATACCTGAAAATGCAAGCAAGATGCCTCAGAACCACTTGCCACTAAGTCAGATGAACCTGAGCTTGATCCCTGGGACCCCAGAAGTGGAAGAAGAGAATCAGCTCCCTCTGACAAATCAATAATGTACAAAGACCTAAGAATAAATTTTAACCAAGGCGATTGTATTAGTCCATTTTCTATTACTGTAATGAAACTCTGAGGTTAGGTAACTTTATAAAGGACAAGAGATTTATTTATCTCAAAGTTCTGGATATGAAAAGGCAAAGCACCTGGCGGTGGTGGCGCACGCCTGTAATCCCAGCACTCAGGAGGCAGAGGCAGGTGGATCTCTGTGAGTTCAAGGCCAGCCTGGTCCACAGAGCTAGTCCAGGACAGGCTCCAAAGCTACAGAGAAACCCTGTCTCGAAAAACCAAAAGAAAGAAAAGAAAAGGCAAAGCATCATCATAAACTTAGTCCTGATAAAGGTCTCATATAAAGGCTTTTATAATATGTTGTCTTGGCAAGAATTAACTCAGCCTCAATCCCTGCCTGTGAGGACTGGAGAAAGTCCTGAAGGAGTGAAAACTTGAAGCAATGTATGTTGTTGACACAGGCAGTGGATGCCTCCAAACCCATGCACACACTGGCAGCACTAACTAGACTTCGGGGATTACTGCTCAAAAAACGAAATTGGAAGGTGGACATGCTGGAGGCTAAGAGGGGTTAGAGGAGGGAAACGGTCAGGGGATGTTTTCATTGCATATATGCTTGAAATACTCAAAACTAAAGAAGAAAATTAAAAAAAGAATTAACTCAGAGTCCCAGAACAACTACCTCATTACTTCTGTTGACACATCCTAGTGACCTAAGGACCTCCCACTAAGCTCTTAAAGGTTCCACAACATAGCCTTCTTCAGGACTAATCTTTTGACACATAAACTCACAGAGTACAAATGACATCCAAACCATAGCTGAGGTACAATCTCTCTAATGACAAGCATAAAACATTTATGTGGGTGGTGGTGGTGCATGCCTTTAATCCCAGCAGGAAGGAGGCAGAGCTGGGTGGATCTTTGTGAGTTCAAGGGCAGCCTGGTCTAGAGAGTGAGATCCAGGACAGGCACCAAAACTACACAGAGAAACCTTGTCTCAAAAAAACAAAAAACAAACAAACAAACAAACAAACAAACAAACAAAACACGTTAAGCCAGGCAGTGGTGGCACACACCTTTAATCCAAGCACTAGGGAGACAAAGCCAGGTGGATCTCTGTGAGTTCAAGGACAGCCTGGTCTACAGATCCAGGACAGGCACCAAAACTACACAGAGAAACCTTGTCTCAAAAAAACAAAAAAAAAAATGTATGAAAGAAACTTTAGGTGATTCACAGCAATGAAATGGTAGGGCAGAAATGATATTGTTAAAATAGTCCTTGGATCGAAAGTGATCAACAAATTCAAAGTAACTGCTTTTAAAATTCTAATTACATTCTTTACAAATATAGAAAAGTATCCTAAAATTGGTAAGGAACTACAAAAGACCCTAAATATCCAGAGCAATTCCCAGTGAAAAGAACAAAGCTGGAAGCATCACACTCTCAGCTGGAGAGAGGGTTTCGTGGGTAAGAGCACTTTTGCAAGTTCAATTCCCAGCATCCACAAACACCTCTAACTCCAGCTCCAAGGGATACAGTGCCCTCCTCTGACTTTCAAGGGCACCTACATGCATCTACATAGACAGGATCATACACACAAATAAATAATAAAATGGATCTTCCAGGCTGGAGAGCTGGCTCTGAGGTTAAGAGCACTGACTGCTCTTCCAGAGGTCCTGAGTTCAATTTCCAGCACCCACCTGGTGGCTCACAACCATCTGTAATGAGATCTGGTGCCCTCTTCTGGCCTGCAGTCATACATGCTGTATACATAATAAATAAAATCTTTAAAAAAAATGGATCTTCCTTTTAAAAAAGAATACATTATCAAGCTGTAGTATCCCAAATACTATACTACTGATATAATAAGGCACACAAACATCAAGAAACAGAATGGAAAACACAGAAACAAACCATAAATTTATAGCCAAGTCACTTTTGGTTTTGTTTTGGGTAACAGGGTTTCCATGTACAGCCCTGGCTTTCTTGGAACTTGTTTTGTAGATCAAGTTTGGCTCAAACTCAGAGATTCGCTTACCTCTGCCTCCTGAATACTGGAATTATACACAACCACTGAGCACCAACTGATTTTTAACAAAGGAGTGGATATACAATGGGCAAAATGGCAGTCTCTTCAAAATTGGTGCTAGGAAAACTAGATACTCACAGCAGAAAAATGAAACAGGATTCCTACCTTTCACCAGTTTAAAAAAAAACAAGCCCAAACAGATAAAACACTCAGTGTAAGACCGCAAGCTAACATAAGGAGATCTCATCACAGCATTGATAGCACTGGAAACCGACATACAAAAGACAAGCAGGATTACAGAAGAAGCACAGTGTTTTCCTACAATCGGACTGGAGAGTAAGATCCAGAATTTTCAGTTGTGCTCTGTGTGTATGCATAGGTCAGAGGACAACTTTCAGGAGTTGGTTCTCTCTTTCTCTCATGGTTTCAGGGGATTCAATTCAAGTCATCTGATTTTCAAAGCAAGAGCTTTTTTACCCAATGAGCCACCTTGCTAGCCCCCACTTTTTCTTTTTAATATCTAAAATTGATAAAAACAAACAAGTTAAAAGCTAAAAAGCAAAAAACCAAATGAAACCAAACAAAACAAACAAAAAACAACTCCCCAAACTAACCAACAAAAACTAGTCCAGATATTAGGGGCCTACCCCTGTAATCCTAGCCCTTGGGAGGCTGAAGCAGAAGGATCCCTATGAGTTCAGGGCTAGTCTGGACTAAAAAGAGGGGGAAACCATCTGAAAGTAATCCAATTTTTAAAGCAAGTCAAATATCTTCATAAAATTCTGTTATTCACCCCCCTCCACATTGTCTTTGCTTCTGTTGTTATATATTTTAAACAGGATCTTACTCTTATGTAGGCCAAGATGACCTTTAATTCACAATCCTCCTGCCTCTGCCTTATGAACAACTAGATTCAGAGGTACATGACACTACACTTAGCTCTAAACAGACACTTCTTAAAAGACGTCAGAACCAGGTGAAGTGGTACATACCTGTATTCCCAGCACTCAGGAAGCCAAGGCAAGAGGACTGCCATGACTTTAAGACCATCCTACACTACAGAGCGAGTTCCAGGCCAGCCTCAATTACAATTTGAGGCCCTGTTTCAAAACAGAAACAACAATAAAATGAGAAGATGACCCACAGATATAGGTGAAAATGTTCCACATCCCTATCAGGCAGATGGAAATCAAACCATGTTAAAATGTCTCCTTGACCCAGCAGGAATAGCTGTTATGAAAAACACGAAAATAAGGGGTTTGAGTGAGGCTATGAAGAAAGAGGGACCGTTATACATATTTGATGGGAATGTGAGTTAATAAAGCCACAGTGCAAAACAGTGTAGAGGTCCCTCAAACACTAAAACACAGGAACACATACAAAACAGTTTGTGGTTATGTATCCAAGGAAAATGAAATTATCATGATCTTAGAGTATATTCCCATAACTACTAGTGATGTCGATCACAATTTTGTGTTTATCAGATGGTTTTAAAAATAGCTTTATTGAGGTGTCGTTTAGAAACCACAAAATTTAGCTACAATTGTTCAATAGATTTTTTTGGTAAGCTTACAGAACTATGTGACCATCTTCAAAATCCAATGATTTTTGCTTAGATGAAATTGTACATGGATATGAGGAATTTCCTTAAATGAAATTCCATGCACAGCTAATCTCTACTTCCTCAAGCCTAAAAAACAACATATCTATTTTCTATCTCTATAAATTCATCATTTCTGAACACTTACCGTAAATGGAATAAGAGGACATGGTCGGTTGTAGTTATTGAGTGCCTGCATGTATGTGTATGCAAGATGTGCATGCAGTGCCCACAGAGGCCAGGAGAGGGTGCAAAAGTCCCTGGAACTGGAATTACCCTTATGAGGTGCTGTGGTACTAGTAACCACTGAGCCATCTCTCCAGCCCCCTCCTTTGTAGTTTCTGAAGTTCCTATGTTATATTATATATTCCTATGTTCCTTTTATTGCTGAACACTACACTGAATTATATGACCTTTTGTTTATTCATTCACCAGTCTATAGACATTTGGGCCATTTCTGATTATTGGCTATTTTTCATTTGGTTTTGCTTTCAGACAGGGCTTCACTCTCAAATGTGGACTAGCCTCAACTCATGGTGATACTCCTGCCTTAGCTCACAGTACTTAGATTACAGGCATGATCCACTGTGCCTGGCCCTCGTTGTTGACAATTATGAATAAAGCTAGTATGAATATCTGTATTTTAGCTCTCTGTTAAACTCCAAATACCCGAGACTATTAGTATATTGCATATGAGCCTGCAATGAGGTTGCATATTATGGCTGCAACACATGGCAAAACTGTTCACCTAATGCCTCATACAGAAGACAATGGGAAGATGAGGAGGCTGGAGTCCCAATATCCTTCTTCAACAACTTTCATCCTGTGGCCAGATGGCCTTCTCTTAGGTTTGACCTTTTAAAGTTTCTATCACCTACCAATAATGTCATAGGCTAGGGACAAAAACTTTTAACACTTGAACCTTTGGGGACATTCCCACTTTAAACTATAACAAGAGCAGTGTGAATCATCTTTAAAATCCAATATGAAATTTCCATCTAAGGAGATTCCTCGATGGATCTGTTTTCTGTCTCTATAAATTTTCTCATCTATCCCAGGCTGGCCTTAAATGCTCCTGGGGACATTTGTTTTTGGTTGGAGATTTAGCTCAGTGTTAGAGCGCTTGCCTAGCAAGTACAAGGCCCTGGGTTCAATCCTCAGCTCCAAAAAAGAAAGAAAGAATGGGTTAATTTAAGATATAAGAGCTAGCTTGCAAGAGGCCTGCCATAGACCATATAGTTTGTAAGTAATACAAGCCTCTCTGTGTTTAATTGTGTCCAAGCAGCTGCAGGACCAGGAAGGACACAGGAAAACTTACAGCTACGTGTGCCCAAATTTGTTACACTGTTTTTTGAAAAAAGACTTTATATGTATGTTTAACCTGCATGTATATTATGTGCACCACGTAAAGTATTGATCAAGGAAGGCATGGTAGCACAGGCCTTTGATTCTAGCACTTGAATTTGAGGCCAGCCTGCTCAACATAGTGAGTTCTAGGCCAGCCAGGTCTTTTAAGGTGAGACCTTGGCTCAAAAAATAAAAACAAAACCACAACCAAAAAAAAAAAAAAAAAATAGGGGGGAAGGAAAGATGGAGAGTTCAAGGCTAAGTCAGTTTAATGCTAGCCTGAGCTACATGAGACCCTGTCTCAAAAAAGAAAACATGTTTTAAAAAAGGAGAACATTGTTTTGGGAGGCAGTGAATTTCCTTGTTCCTTGTGAAACACAATTTAGGCTTTGTTAAGACAAACTGAGAGTAGTCCTTCATCAGGGAGAGGTTCTCAAGTGTAGCTTTTCAACTGAATGGCTGTGTGTTAAAAACAAAAAATGGCTAGGTCAGAGTCCCAGGAGCTTTGACACTGGGTGACCTTTAGTATTTCTATTCTTCTTTCAACTCCAGAGCAGCTAGAATTCTTTCCAGGCCTGGCAAAATGTCACACTGTGAATGTACAGCTAGCTGTTAACTAATGACCCACAAGGAAAGCACAAAGTGACATCTGGGGACCCTGTGCTTTTCTTCCAGTGATACTAATGTACTGTGCTCAGCTTCTACTTCTATGTGCTGTAGTCAGAAAATTCTTCCCCAGGCAGTTGTGAACATGGGGCTCCTCTCATGCGGTTCCTCCTGTCACAGAATATACCAGGAATGCACGTGTACACAACCATGCCCAGCTATACTTCAAATTTCAAAAAATATGTGGATGTTATAATGTTGTTTAAGTATATATTATGTGTTGAGTAGATTCTCACCCCCACCCTCAAAACCTTTTCTTGCCTCTTCCCCTTGTCTCAGTCCCTACAAACAGCTTCACTTCTACAGTCATGGGACATATGATTCTGTGAGCTATACAAAATTTAGGAACTACAAATGAGGGAAAACTTACTTGTCTGAGATTGGCTTAGCTCCCTTAATATCTCCAGTTGTATCTATCTTCCTACAAATGACATGGCTGAAAAAAAAATCCCTTATGTATATACACCACATATTCTTTATCTATTATTCCTCTCTCAACTAGGCTGATTCCATAACTTAGCTGTGTTGAACAATGCTGCATTACACACTGTTGTGCAAGTATCTCTGTGACAGTTCACTTAAAGTCCTTTGGGTAAATATGGATGACATAGCTTGGCTATATCCAATATCTACTTTTAGTTTTTTTCTAAGAAACCTTCATCCTGGCTTCTGTAATGGCTATCCAGGTTTACATTCCCACAAGTAATATATAAAGGTTCCTTTTTCTCCACATCCTTGCCAGAATTGCTTGTTATTGTTTTCTTAATGAGCACCATTCTGAATAGGGAAAATGGAATCTCAACATAGTTTTGATTTGCATTTGCTAATGAGGTCCAACATCTTTTCATGTTTATTGGTCAAGGGGATGGGAAAGATGCTCAGCAGTTAAGAGAACTAGCAGCTCTTCAAGAAGATCCAGCATTCACATGGCAGCTCACAACCCATCTATAAGGTGATCTGACACCCTCTTCTGGACTCCTCAGGCACCAGGCAAGCAAGTGGTTCACAAACACACATGCAGTCAAAAGACTCATACACATAAATACAAATTATTTTAAAACTGGAAGCCAGGGCTGGGATATAGCTCAGCAGTGGTAGAATGCTTGCCTAGCATGCATGAAGCCCTGGATTCAATCCCTATCACCAAATAAAACTGGGTGTGGTGGTACATGCCTGAAATTCTGGTACTTGAGAGGTAAAGACAGAAGAAAAAACAAGTTCAAGGCCAGCCTTATGAGATCCTGCCTCAAAAAAAAAAAAAAAAAAAAAAAACACCACATAGGTAGAATGTAAAAGACTCAGCCTACGAAGTGATTAAGTCTTAGATTATACCAAATAAATTGCTACCATCAACTAAAAAAAAAAACAAGAAACTATGAATAGACACAGCCTGATCCTCTAGCCTCTACATTATAAATGCTAGTATTACACGTGTGGACCACCATACCTGTCTAAAGTGCACATTATTCCACAGCTAAGGTATTGGGTAAATGTAAAGGAAAAGAATGTGTCAGGGACATAGTTCAGTTGGTAAAGTACTAACATCACATGTGAAACATCCTGGGTTCCATCCCTAGCACCACATAAACTAGTCATAGTGGTGATACATGCTTGCAATACCAGCACTTGGGAAGTATGAGCAGGAGTTTAAGGTTAGCCTAGACTCTGTGATATCTTTAAAACATGGTCTCACTTATGTAGCCCTGGCTAACCTGGAACATACTATGTAGACCAGACTGGCTTCAAACTTATAGAAATCTATCTGGGATTAAGTGTTGGGGTTTAAAGATGCCTGGGTATGGCATCTTCAGGAAAAATAGTTACATAGGAGGAAATATTTCCTAATTCAGTTTAGGCTTTACACTCATTTTTTTTCCTTTTTTTTCCCTAACTGCCTGATTCCAAATTCACTTTATTCTAGTTTCACGAATCCTGGCCCTTTGCCAACTGGCACACTTGGAGTTCTTGTTGGTGAAGTATTAGTAAGCCACCACAGGACTCGGGTTTGCTTCCTGGTTCCACAGCATGCATGTCTCTAGCTTGAGGAGCCTGTCTGGGCTGTGCTCCCACAGGGCACATGTTGCCTGGACTCTAACAGCTTCCCTAGAAACACCCTTAGGCAGTTTTTACAGTTACATACATCTGGCAAGACACTGCCTTCTGTAATTTTTTCAACAGCTAGAGGGCAGACTTCTAGTAAATTCTGCTAGTATGGTACCAGTGCCTCCTTAAACATTTAACAAGTCCCAGCTATGCCTCTCCAAGTTTTGATTTCTCAGAAGTAGGTGGGGAGACTTTTCCTTGATCTTCCAGAATAGTCCTGCAGTAGTTTTTGAGGCCTACAAAGGTAGGAGGTCTCCCAAGGATACTCTAATCTCAACCCTAGCATTAGTAATTACAATAATGTTATGCTTGTTATTCTATCTAGTCCATATATATATATATATATATATATATATATACATTCCTTAGTTTCCTTTATTTCCATTACTCCTACCCATTAAGGAATTCTTCATACTAAATTTTCCTTGTACAAAATATCTGTGTTCTTGCTCCTCAAGCCTAGCCTGATAATGAATTGGTATCAAAAAGATCCTAGGCAGGCAACTCAAGAGAAACCACCAATAGCATATGGGAACTGTTAACTAAATGCCTTCAGACTGAGCACAGTGCTCTTTGCAAACAGGAAATGAGCTGGTAGCAATGTTTGGCAGGCAGGAACATCACAACCAAGCTACGTTCTGTGATTCATAAAGTACCAACTGACACAAATGTTTGAATTCTCAAGTGACTGCTGCACTGTGGTAGCAGTAGAGATGACCTGAAAAACAGGGACTGGGTGAATTCTTGCCTTTTTACTTGTGCCTACAAAGAAAATTGCAAGCTCAGGTGCATTAAGTTTCAGCACAAGTTGCTCTGAGAATCAGAGGGCTTCCCAATAGCTCTACAAAAGTTTATTTCTTATAATCTTATGACAGATACTGCTGAATATCAGCTGTGAGAATTCTGAATATGACAAGTGAATCCTATCATGTCTCTCATGTGACCCTTGGACCCTCCCAGCTGAGGCTGGAGCAGCTTGCCCTACAGTCTGTAGAAATAAGCTTCTCTCTGCTGAAGAGTCACAACTTGTCTGGGATGATTCTTTGAAATATACCATCTGCCTCTACATTCACCACAGCCATATTCAACTAGCACTAGGCTCACAGCCAGGGTCAAGTGTCAGCATGATCTGAGCAGGCACAGACACACAACCTAAGGGCTTATGAATCAAGCTGGGAAGAACGTGTAGGCAAAATACGGTGGAGTGTCGGCGTGGAATAAATGCTATGCTATAACCAGAAGTAATAGACTAGATTCATATTTGCATTGGTGACAAACAGTTCATAAGGAACAAGAGATACACACAATACTATAAACTGAAGTAATTTAAAACATGCATGCAAAACGTCAATATAGGACTAGGGATATAACTTGGTAGAGTGCTTACCTATAGCATGAACAAAGCCTGAGTTCTATTCACTTTATAAACTGGGTGTGGTAGTATAATCCTAGCACATTAGAAGGGAAAGAATGGGGGATTAGCAGTTCAAGGTCAGCCTGTGTTATGTGAGACCTTGTCTCAAAAGTATCAATATGAGGGCTGGGCCAGGCATGGTGGCACACACCTTTAATCCCAGCAGGCAGAGGTGGATCTCTGTGACTTTGAGAAACATAACCTGTTTCAAAAAAAAAAAATAAACATTTAATAAAATCTTACACAAAAGGACATACGTTGTATTAAAACAGTTCCTAATGGGGGCTTATGAAGGGAGGGAAGCAAAACCAGAATGAAAATGCTATGTGAACTAATTGTAACACAGTTAAAAAAGATGGGAGGATGACTAACCCAGAAGAAAACACTCAGCTTCTAAGAACTTCCAGTCCCTGACAAAAGGGAAATCTAACATAAGGTACTGGATTCCTGCCCCAAAGCCCAGTCCTGAAGATAATACAAGAGGGAAATTGATGGAAAATAACATTTAGTAATTATGCTGGGTGATGGTGGCACACGCCTTTAATCCCAGCACTAGGAAGGCAGAGACAGGCAGATCTGTGAGTTTGAGAACAGTCTGGACTACAGAGCATGTTCCAGGACAGCCAGGGATACACAGGGAAACTCTTGTCTCCAAAAAACAAAAAGCAAAGTAAAACAAAAAATATGTAGCATTTACTGCACAGGAACTCAATCATTTCCACCTCTGGGATACATATCACCAACCCTCTTTACAGATGAGAAATCAACAAGTGGTAATGCTGAAACTGGAATTTAAAATCACTAAGAAATGCCTAGAGATAGGCAACAGGGACTCCAGGATGGAGAGGGGTATCCTACTATAAATACCACCATGGATATAGGAGGCTAGGGAAGAAATTATACATACAAGTCCTGTCCCCAACTTAGTGCTTGGAAGACCATTCCCTACATCATTACCACTGTAAGCCAGCAAACAGAACTGTCAAATCACAGTAGTACCGAATCATGGAGCACGTTACATGGGTCACACTGAAGAGCCCAATCTTAGCCCCTCAGGCATTGGGTATATCCTTTAGAGCAAGGATCTGCTGGAGCCTTTCTTAGGGAATCTGACAAAGTCAAGAGAGAAAAAAATTCTTTCAGGCACAAATTCCAGATTTGTAAAACATATTAAGACATACTTTCAGAAATCATTGCTATGGTTCATTAAAATGTATTCTTTTTATTTGAAGCCTGGGATACGCAAGTCCCACAATGCACATGTGCTTGTCAGAGAACTTACAGGAGTCCATGTTCTCTTACCATGTGGATCCTGAGGACCAAACTCAGGGTGTCAGGCTTGGTGGCAAAGGCTTCTTTACCTGCTAAGCCATCTCTACAGTTTTTTTTGTTTGTTTTTTTGAGATCAAGTCTCCTGTAGCCCAGGTTGGCCTTAAACTTCCTGCATACATCACCATGCCTAGTTTATACGGTGCTAGGGACTAAACCCAGGACTTTGTAATTTTAGGCAGGCTGAGTATAGATTTTTTAATATAGATGTATATACACATGAGTGGGAAAGGAGGATGTGGTCTAAGAACTAGAAAGCAAGCTAGGAGGGGAATAGATCTCAAATGGGGGTTAACAGAAGGGGGCTAACAAGAGGGCAGCAGCAGAAATAGAAGAGAGAACCAACCAAAACAAAGTAGATGGAAAGATTCCACAATGAACCCCATTACTTCCAATGACAATTACAACGAATGCTAAGAAATGGGTATCAGGAGTTCTCCAACAAATTCTCAATGTCAAAAAGCCTTCGGAGCACACATGTTAATCCCCTACTCTGTTTTTGCTTTGAGACAAGAGTTTTACTGTTGAGCCCTGGCTGGCCTTGAACTCAGATATCCCTGCCTCTGACTCCAGAGTTCTAGGATTAAAGACTTGTGCCAACACACCTAGCCAAAATGCCATAGTCTAACAAACACAATACCCACTCATTTCAGGAGAGCAAAGAAGGGGCTCAATGGTTAAGAGCTTGTACTACTCTTGCAAAGGACCTGAGTTTGGATTTAACTCCTGTTCAGATGCCTGTGGCCTCTGCGGGCACTTATATGCAGGTACAAATTTAAACAGTAGGAAAAGAACTTTAAGAAAATGTAAAAAAGCAAGAGGGTAGTCTTTTCAGCAAGACACTGGAACAAATGGTTATCTATATTTAAAAAAATAAATTTAAATTTCCAGTCTCACGCTATAAAAATTGATTCAGAAAGTATTATCCCCCTAACATAAAACCCAAAACCACAAGATGGAGGCCCACAGAACAGACTAGATTGGCTGGCCAGCAAGCCCCAGGGATCCTTCTAGCTCCTGAGCACTGGAATTACAAATGAACCTCCATTCAGGGCTTTTTTACTTGGTTTCTGGGGATGGAGCTCTGGTCCCCATAATCTGCCAATTAAGTTTTGTGAAGTCAGCATTCTGCCACCCTTAAATGTATACTCCACAGAAAGTTCACAAACTAGAAACCTCCCCCACAGAAGCATAGCATTATGGGTTGTTTTATTAACATCACTGAAAGACTCTAGTCCAAAAGTACTGAAACTCACTACCATAAACAATTTCTTACTGACCCAATCCCCACCCTTGCCCCTATCAATCCAAGATATGCAGGAAATCCAGGTAGAAGCAATAGGGGAAATTCTTGGTAAATGAGCCTTACTGAAGTGTGATAGCTCTCTCTCATTTCATTTTTAGGTTAAGGATTAAACAAAATCACCTGAATGACCTTGTTTATCTAAGGTTAACTCATCACAATAGACAGTGGTCAGACCACCTCAGGGATTCTAGATGACCCCTTATGTTAAGTGCCCTAGAACTGAAAGTTTGAGGGAGAGAGTTAAGAAAGAAAAACAAAACAAAACAAAAGAAAAACAAAACAAAACAAAACACCAGAAAGCCTAAAATTAATTTCTACTTTCAAAAGGGTTAAAAAGAGAGAGAGAGAGAACCCAACACCACAAAGATATATGTTCAAGTTTTATTGGGTTTCCATACAAAACATTCCAAAAAGTGATCCACAATACCCAAACCTTACATCCAACTACCAAAATAAACCACACTTCCTGTATTATTCAAATTCCTTTACAACCAGTATATAGCCAGAAGAATCAAGGACAATTTTTTTTTTCTAATTGTGTATTTTAGGCCTGTGGGGTCTGTAAATTTTTCTATTTGTCAAAAAGTTTTCTTGGTAATTTGTACCTGCTCCTTACTCTGAATTTAGCATTCATTTTTACCCTAGTATTCCCTATGCTAAACTGTCTATAAGAAATCTAAATAAATGCTTGAGTCAAAAGGTCTTGACAAAGCACCTACTCAAGGAATTATTAGAATATAGAAGGGTTGAGTTAAGATAGCTATTCAAGTACAACCACTGAAATTTGGTCAGGACCCTTGCCATCTGATGAGAAATGTGACCAATGGGGTTTAAAAATTTTGGATCATTTCCCCTAATCATAAACATTAAATGTAATAGTACTAAATGGCTTTGTAAGAAAAATCTCAGAAGTTGAGTTAAATCCTTTAGCCCTGCAACTCAACCTGTTTCCTTTGAGAACATCAACACTTACATTACTGGCTCTTAGCTTCCAAAGTAATAAACTGGAGTTGTATCATGATTTATTTCTAAGATTGAGACCTGAGGGTAAAGTACCTTTCTAAAACTACAGTGATCTGGTGACCTGTATTTGTTTCCAGCATCTTTCCACTATCTTAACAATGTTTCACTTTTTACTTTCATTTTGTAGCATTGCTCCCCCCTTCTAAGTTTTATAGGACAAGTAAATGTTTTTTCCTGATAAGGTAATCCCCCAAATGGTTTACTTGCTGAAAATCAGAGACATCAGTGGATAAAGTTATCACGGAAGCATCAGTTTTCTGATTGAGTGTTCTTTTTCTGTGTGTGGTGCCAGGGATTGAACTCTAGGATTCGCTAGGCAAGCACTCCATCATGGAGTTACAGTTCCAGCTAATTCAATTTTATTATAGTAAGTGATCATCAGCTCTAAATTTTAGAGTTGCCTCATTATTTCACCCAAACTACTGAATCTATACAAAGAGCCATGAGAACTTCTTGGGTAGGTACCCCCACTTACCAATGTCTTTGTCTCCCTCTCCTCATTTGGTCAATTTTAAAGAATCACCACTCCCTAATTAATGTTTAACCGACACTGATGCCTCCCTCCCTTGAAGAAAAAAAAAACCCTCTATTGCCTGTACCAAACCAATTCTGATGAGCACTGGGTATGTAACTGCTGCAGCTTAGTGTCAGCATTCCTCTGCTTCAACAACTCTGTAAAAAAAGCATGTGATCAAGTTACAGAGAATTTTACACTGCAAAGCACTTCAATTCTCTCTCTTAAGTGCACACAACTTGGGTTTTCAGTTTAAGTATTAGTGATAAAGTGCTAGCTTCAAAATGTGGCCATACTCATTACA
The DNA here is from genome assembly GCF_903995425.1 of Onychomys torridus. NCBI lineage: Eukaryota > Metazoa > Chordata > Mammalia > Rodentia > Cricetidae > Onychomys > Onychomys torridus. Next base: position 36,009,826 of record NC_050466.1, read on the forward strand.
ATAACTATAAGCATCAGCTTTGTAACAGTAAAATCAGATACCTTGCCATATTGTGCCCATGAAATTTGGAAGTTGCAGTGGCAGCTGTATCACTAACTAGTCAATTGAAAATAAGCAGGCACTGACAGCATGCATGTGATTCATACAATGTTGCTCACATAGCAAACCATTAACTAGATAACTCTTTGCACAAGAACTCTTGCAGGCAAAGAGCTGTTAGTAACTATTTCAGAAAGAGCTAGTAGTACCATCCTACCGGTACTCTATTTAATCAAAATATGTCTATATACCTTCACTCAAAATGGATGTGCTAGACTTTTTTATGACAAATTCATTCTTATGTCCAGAGTTGAGCATTATCTCTTGTTATAGACAAATTAAGGGTCAGAAAATACTTGCCAATGCCATAGCTACACAATGACAAAGCTACAGTGTTTAAACCTTTGATGGACACTACTTTCAACTCTTACCTGAGCATTTGATTTTTTCATACTGCCAGCTTTCTCTACTGTGAATCAATCAGCACTCCATGATAGTATGACTGTTAGGTTCAACCTGCAAAAATTACATAAATGAAAACTAGTTATTTCTCTAAAAGAAGTTCTTTACTACTTGCCTACAACTGTCCTTTTTTTTTTTCCAGAGAGAACAGGCAAGTTCAGACTTGCAGCTTAATGCATTATTTCATGTTCTACTACTTCTCTTAATTGGTGGAAGGTTCACTGGCTTGGGATGGACTGGAATGGCTTAAATGGTTAAGTCGCATGGCTTATGGATTCTCATTCTTTTCCAATGGTGCACTGCCACGTTAAATCCATAAGTTGAACTGACAAAACATTTGAAGGAATAAGTGCAGTCTAAGGATTTTTAGTTGGAGGTCTTCAAGTTTACTATATTCAAGAGCATCTTTTTCAACTTCATGGCTGGACCTGGGTCATGCTGCCTCAGGTTTTTGCTTTTTTAAAGACCACTTGCAATAGATTTTTTTTTCTCCATACAGTGTAGTTTCATAGAACTAAAACAAGTCAGGCATCCAACTAAATGTCACGTTTGCAATGGCTTATAGGGGCCAGACGGGAGACCCCAATCCTAAGCCATTTTTTTATATTGACTAAAAGACTAATTTGAAAAAAAAAGTCAAAACATGAAGCATGTTTAAAGGTCTTCATCAAAAATTAAAAAAAAAATCACCCCCTCCCAATTTCCAGATTGCTATTGATAAACAACAGCTGCATTAGTGCCTTTAAGTGCCATACATGCTTTAAAAAAATCCAAGTGTTGAATTTGGAGGACTTCTAATATGCTATTGAACATTTGTGGTTTTTTTCCAAAAGGTTTTTTTTTTTTAATCTAGAAGGCATTTCCATTACCATGAAGTACAGTATGGTTCACTGTACTATGAGGAAGGTAAGTGCTCAATTTCGACTTAGACGGAAAAACTAGTTTGCTTTGCTTACCATCTTTGCTGTTTCACAGGCATTTGGTGCTTTAAATCTGATGTGGAATGCTGATAGATTCACTTTTTAGAAGTCATAAGCCTTTAGGAAGTTGGAGATAACTTCATTGCTTATCTATTTTCTCCTTTGCAATCAAGCTGTTCCTTTAAAAGTGAGACACTACAGAGTTGCAAAAATTTGAAACAGTAAGAGCAAGCATCGTTTTGCAGCTTCATGGTTGGTTTTGGCCAAACTTTTTTATTTAGTATTCTGTAGTTGTTTAACACACACTTAAATGGTCTTACTAAGGGAGGGGAAAAGGGAGGTCCTTGTAGATTCCCAAGGAAATGTCAGAAAAGCAAACTATGGTCTGCATCCATTTGCTTTTTTGGGTTTCTGGGTAAATAGCACATTCCTAGGAATCTGATCTCAGGTTTTTTTTTATACTGTGAGCATTGTGGTTTCACTTGGAAGACACCCTGAAATCATGAAATCCTAAGAGCAGCACACCCAACCAACCCTCTCTAATAGCACAGGCAGGGCGATTCATCGCTCAGTGGAGACCAAAGGACATATGGATGGCTTAATGTTTGTGGAAGATCCTAGAATTGCTTTCCTCATTTACTGGGAAAAATCAGGAAGTGGCCTTCAGGGACATTTTTACTTGGAAAATTACAACACTAGTACAAGTCAAGGCTTACACATTTAACATTTGCTTGTTGAAAGCAACTCATAATATCAAATAAAATTAAACATGTCTTACTTTTTCCCTCACAAGAACATAAAAATTATTAAGGGGAACAGGAAATTTTAAAAAGGTAACACAATTTTTCCTTTTAGTAGTCCTTAGGAAGTTTATGACAGAAAGTTTCCATTTTGTTTGTTTCTTTGAATGGGGATTTTTTTGGTCCAAAAGTTTTGTTTGTTTCTAGTATCTGCTTCTGCCTCCCCCTCTATCAGATCGGCTTCCTCCACGGCCACCACCTCTTGGTGCTCCGCGGCTTGAACTGCTGTAGGAATCACGTGGAGGAGGGTACCCCCTTTCCATAGAAGGGGGTAGCCCCCGTTCTTGTCTGCCAACGCGATCACGACCACTTGAGTAGAGATCACTTCGGCTGCTTGAGTAACTGTCTCGACTTCCACCATATCCGTCACGTGAGCTGCTGTAATCATCATAGCGACTGCTTCCACCATAAGATGGCGGGGGCCCTCGTGTAGGTGGAGCACTACGTGAGTTACCTGCAGGGTCAATGGTCAGGTAATATGGCAACACTATAAATTGTATATATACAACAGTTAAATCTGAATTTACAGAATTCTTGTATTATAAGTTTACTTTCTCAACTGGGAAAGTTTAAACTCTACCATTGCTGGCCATAAAAGGGAATTGCTCATCTGCTGAAATACGGAAATGGATTGGTTTTAATGTTTGTTTGAAAAGACTGAAGACGTTGTGTATTTCAAGAGGACATTCCAGACAGCTTGTTATTTTATAGTAGACACTCAGCCACTTTCCAGTGATAAGTTGCAATTTTGAACTGTTGAGTTTCCTTCATATTGCAATGGTAAATATTTGATCTTGTTAATAAAATTTTTAAATTGTATTTTCACTGTTGGGGGAAAACACATAAGGCTGCCAATTTAAGCAAGCAAAATCCCCTCCAAAGCAAGCAAACAGCCTCAAAAGAAAAGACACAAAAAACGAAACAAGGAAAGAACAAAAAAAGCCCTTCACAAAACTAGGAAAAGCCCAGCTGATAAAGTTACCCCTTGAAAGCAAGCAAAGGTCCCTTGAAAAGCAAGCACCACGCAGCCTATTAATCCAGCTCATGAACCTAAAACCTCAAGCTGGTGATATTTAAGATCCTTAACCGGTATCTTACCATAACTCTCATATGAATCTCTGTAGGAACCTCCACTTGGATGATCTGAATAGTCACGATCCCGACCATATCCATCTCTATCACTAAATAAAAAACAATTTTTAATTAAAATATATATTTTCCCCTAAATTACATGTTTATTTCATAATATAAATGTAATACACTCTAAAAATTCTCAAATCCTTTAAAAATAAAAGTCTTAAATCTCTTCATTTTTTTAGCTGTCCAATGTAAAATAAATTTTGTGAGGATGAGGAGACATGTGCATGCCACGATCCTGTAGAGGTCAAAAGACAACTTTGTGGAGCCTCTTCTCTCCCTTTCACCTTTACATGGGTTCCAAGGATGGAACTTGGGTTGCCAAACTTATTTGGGAGGTGCTTTTAACATCTGAGCCATCTGCCAAGCATGAAGTTTTACAGCAAATACTTACAAGCAAACAAACACAGAAGTAGCTGCTTACCTATAGCCTCTTGATGGGTAGTCATCACGTGAACTGGAATGACCATAATCACGGTAAGTATAATCTCTTGGTGGTGGTGCATAATCTCGGGTATCTCGAGAACTTGGGTAGTCTCTGCTTGAATAGCTACAGGAAGAGAATTTGGTTTATTCCTCTGATGTGCTCTCTTTCAACGTAATTCTTCATAAAACAAACTGCACTTTTCTGTTACCTGTCTTTAGTGGAATAGCCATCATCTCTCGGGGACAAATAAACATCTCTGCGAGAGGGAAGGGGCTCCCTTCGTGGTGGGCCTCCATAACTATCTCTTCCACGTGAAACAGGGGCTTAAGGGAAAAAAAAATAACCTTCAAAATCTACCCATCGAAAAGCTAAAGTGTGAACTTACACCCAGGCTGAAAAAAAAACTGATTTAATCAAATATCATAAGTAGCTAAAACATAATGTTTCCTAGTCACATTTCAGTGCTCATTAATTATAAATATAATATTAATTGGAATCTCTAAATCAGTCTTAATGTATAAGCATTAAAAAAACTTAATAATGTGTGTGTGTGTGTGTGTGTGTGTGTGTGTGTGTGTGTGTGTGTGTGTAATGGTGTGGGCCTGTGCATGCTATGATGCAAATGTAGGTCAGAGGACAACTCTGTAATTTCAGTTCTCTTTCCACTTTTGATTGTGAATGGGGGAGTGGATTCAAGTTCTTGCGCTTGAGAAGCAAATGCTTCACCCACTGAGCCATCTTACTGGTCACACATTTAAAAAGAATAAAAATAAAACAAAGAGTCTCCCTAGATAGGTCTTGAACTCATGTCAATCCTATTTTCCTCAGTGCTAGGATTGGACATGAACCAACCACTATGCCTAGCTTCAACACAGTGTTATGGTAGCAGCACAGATTGTAATGCACGCAACAGTTACCTCTTCCTGCCATTCCACTGCTGCTACGAACTGGTCCTGAAGGTGCTGATCTTTTAGGAGGAGGACCCCCACTTCGTGGTGGTGGTCCTCTTTTTACTGGAAGAGGTCCCCTCGAAGAACTCATGGTAAAATTCATGGAATAGCCACCATCATCTATGTTAGAATAGAAAGAAGATACATCAACACAATAATCAAGAAAAAAAACATTATAACACTCAAGAAAAAAAACTAAGAACTATTTGCCTCAAGGAAAACAATACAAAGAATTAATTATGTGCATCATGACCATTATCTTTTCTGCTTCGCTGAGGCGGCTAGGTTTGTTTTCCATTGAGCAAGAGTAAGCATGACAAGAGTTCAGGACCAGCCTGAATTAACAACAGAGACCTTGTTTCAGAAATCCACAAGTCTTGTAGACTGGGAAAACAATAGTCCTAGTCCTGAGCCGTTTGACCCCTAGTTTTAACACTGTAATTTAATTTCGGCCTCCCATATTTTCTTTTCAAGTCATGAGCACTACATTAATAATGGGGTGAGTAGTCTCCATGTCAAAGGCAGCAGTTCTCAACATGAGGGTTGTGATCCTAGGGGTGGACAACCCTTTCATGGGGGTCGCATATCAGATATTCTGTATATCAAATATTTACATTACCATCCATAGCAATAGCAAAATTATAGTTATAAAGTAGCAATGAAAGTAATGTAATGGTTGGGGGTCAGCACAACATGAGGAACTGTATTAAAGGGCTGCAGCATTAGGAAGGTTGAGAACCAATGCTATAACCTTTCAAAAAGAATGCCTACACCGGTGTGGGTCTGCAGCTTTTAACTTAAACACCAAGCCTGAACTCCAATCAAATTACCCATGTGTCCTCCACGTGAGGGTGGTCCTCTAGTTCCTCCACTTCCTCCTCTTCCTCCTCGAAGACCTCTGGGAGGGCCTCTGCTCCTTGGAGGTGGAGGTAGTCCACGTCTACTAGTTTCAAATGATGGTTTGGTGGCTTGCTCCACCTTGATGGCTTTTCCATCTAAGGACTTTAAACAAATAAATTTTATCAAGGCTGAAAAGAAACATAGGCACTCTTGTTAGGCATATAACCTTTAACACTAGCTACAAAATTTGGTTGTGGAATCACAATAAAATTCAGAATAGAGACTTGGTGTGGTCTTTTATTCTAGCACTCTGGGGACATAAGCAGGAGGATCTATCTCTGAGTTTGTCAGCCTGATCTTTAGTCAAGACTACATGGAGACCCCTTTCTTACTAAATAAAATAAAATTCATGGTAGTACTACCAATGGCTATAATTAAAAGTCTCTGGATATACATACACAAAATAAAAACTCCAGAGCTGCTCTGGACCCAGACATGGATAACACTTTAGTTATTTTTGTCAGCAGAAAACCCCTTTATATTAAGCAGAAAATCAGAAAATCATACCTTTCCATTCATATCTCTGGCAGCATCCTTTGCATCTGCTGGGCTTTCAAAAGTGACAAAAGCAAATCCTCTTGACTTGTTGGTTTCTCGGTCCTTCATCAAAAGCACTAAAACAGTTTGGGAGGAGGCGGTTACTTTCGTTCAAACAAAAATACCCTGAGCACATTTACAGAAAGCAAGCTCAGAACTTCTTAGAGGACAAAATACATTATCATGTCAGATGATCATTGGATTCAAATTCATCACAGCTTGTCTTTTCATTACAGTAACACAGCGTATAATTTTAGATAACTCACCTTCCACTATTCGTCCATATTTGCCAAATACCGCTTCAAGGGCTTTCTCATTTGTCTCTGTATTGAGCCCACCAATAAAGAGCTTTCCTGGGCGATCCGCTTCAACCATCTTTTCTTCCAACCAACGGGAGTCTGCTGAAAAATAATATTATCTCTTTGCAGAAAGTTCTCTAAGTTTACTGAACAGCTTAACCGTGGCTCCTATTTTATTAAAATCTTTATTCTTTAGTAACTAAAGACTCCGATAAACCTCAAGAAAAGTAGAAAACGAATTGAAATACTTTTGATTAACAGTGCAGTGCAATTTTCATTAACTGGGTTAATAGGGTCTGCCTAATTTAGCAAACCACTGCCCTGGCTACTTTTAGTCAAAGAACAGCTATTCAACCCTAGAAAAGGCAACTTTTACTTTTAAATGTATTTTACTTTTTTGATACAAAGTTGCAGCCTTAAGAGTGCAGGAATTAGCCGGGCGGTGGTGGCGGCGCAAGCCTTTAATCCTAGCACTCCGGAGGCAGACCCAGTCGGATCTCTGTGAGTTCGAGGCCAGCCTGAGCTACCAAGTGAGTTCCAGGAAAGGCACAAAGCTACACAGAGAAACCCTGTCTCGAAAAACCAAAAAAAAAAAAAAAAAAAAAAGAGTGCAGGAATTAACAAACTGGGCCACCACACCCGGCTACTGTATTGACCACTTTTAAATGTATTTTACTTTTTTTTATACAGGGTTGCAGCCTTAAGAGTGCAGGAATTAACAGACTGGGCCACCACACCCGGCTACTGTATTGACCACTTTTAAATGTATTTTACTTTTTTTATACAAGGTTGCAGCCTTAAGAGTGCAGTAATTAACAGACTGGGCCACCACACCCGGCTATTGTATTGACCTGTTATCTTTTAAACATTCCGTTACTATCTCCCTTCTCGCTCCCCCGCAGCGCAGGGTATAAAAGACTTCCTATTCCAAGGTCATCAGCCAGATGCACCAAGTAAAGACCAAGCCCTTTTCTGATTTAGATTGGCTAGTAAGTTTAGGCACAAATCTTCAAGTTAGAACAAAGTCGCCGCATCTAACCCAACAAAAGATTGCTATCTGGTTGAAAAGATAAAAAGTGCCAGAGTCAGAAAATAACGGAACTCGGAATCACACACTGTTCACACACTGTTCCTGTGCTGACACCTAATTAAGACTCATTAAAAACCGCGTGTTAAAGACAAAATGGCGACACTTGGATCCAACCCAGAACCACCAACAACCGCTGGACTAACTAACTTTTGCATTGACACTGGCAGCGAAAACTCCAAAAGCTACCTCTCTTTACCGCCAACGACCAGAGGAAGCCGCAGAGAAGTCAACCAGCCCATCATTAGCACCGGCGCTGTCCTGGTGCTACTCCCATGGTCGCTCTGAGTCCCTCCCGCCCCACCTACAATGCTGTGCGCTGCGCCCTCCGCCCTCAGGCGACAGCCAAACATCCCGGAGACGCACGCAAGATAATGGACCCCCTAGTGTGCTGCTTCCACCCCTTCTGCTTTAAATAGGTTGACACCTTTGGGCGTCTTAAAATGGCGCCCGCCACCACTCTCTCCAGGGAAACAAATGATCTCCAGCCCTAACATGACAAGACTGTACGGAAAACAGGTCAAGGAAAGGAGGCTCCTACCCGAGGGGACTGCGACGGTCTCAAGCTCCTATGAGCTCTTTGACAGGACCTTCGCTGCTTCAAGTGACAGCTGCCGATTCTTGAAACGGAACAGAAATGACGCTAGGAGTACTGCGCAACGAGGGCGAACAAAGGAGACAGCAATCTTTATACTACCCGGGAACGAGGCTGAAGAACCCGGATGGAAATTAAGCTTAGAATTTGAAGTACGAAGGGAGGGAGGGTAGTGGTTCCCAGATTCTTCATTGGCCATCTCCTATGTCATTCACTATTCGCTCCGCCTCTTTCTCCGTGTCTCTTAAAGTTCTTGCTGGTGTGCAATTTTAACTGTTTGCCCTACCCCCACCCGTTCTCCTCCAAGGCGCCTTTTAGCTTTGTGCTAAAACGGCACTCTGATTTATTGAATACAAAAGTAAACTTATTGAGCGTCCTAGTAGGCCAAACATGGTGCAAAAGTTTTACTTTTGCATAAAATCTTAATTCCAAAAGCAACGTGAAAATGGTAGAAGTACAATGCCAATGTTATAGAAATAGCAAACAAGTTTAGTTGCTACCTATACCTCCCTAAATTCTCTTGAACAATAACTAATAAATGGGAAGAATCTGGCAAATAATTGTTAGGTGAAAACAACTTGAATGGCACAGAAAAAGCATCCATACAGAATAATTACTGACTACCTATTAGATTCGTATACAACCACAAACAAGTGAGACTAGGCTAGGAGCTCCTCAGAGTTAAGACTGCCAAATGAAAATACATGATGATAGCCAGGATGCTGGCCCACGCCTTTAATCTCAGGACTTGGAACGTTGAAGTAGGGCAGCTATGAAGCTGTGAGTTCCAGAACAGCCTGGATTTGTTAGATGCTGTCTCAAAAAAGAAAAGGCAAAACAAAACCATGAAAAAATGCTACCAGTTATGTTTGAAGTTCAAGTGAGCATTCATAATTTGTTTCGTGTTTTGAGAATCAGGCTGAGGCTGGTCTTGGAACTCACAGCAGTCCTCCTGCCTCAAATTCTCAAGTACTGGGATTAAAGACATAAAGTACCATACCAGGCTCTAATTCTAAATTTTTATCTGCTCTGTGGAAGGAAATTACATTTTTAAACCCTTTTGAGTCCTGGCTGTCCTGGCTCTGTAGACCAGGCTGTCCTCAATCTCAGAGATCCACATGCCTCTGCCTTCCAAGTGCTGGGATTAAAGGCGTGCCCCAGCACTGCCTGGCTAAGAGCTGTTATTAAATAGGGGCAACTGTGGGGTGAGGAACTTGAAGCTGTCTTGAGGAACTTACATTTGTACATGAAGGGCATGTGTCAGTCGTTCCAGCAATATCTATAGTACAAAGTACAACATGTTTTTTTTTTTTTAACTCCATTGTCTTGACTTCCTTCTCTAGGATCAAAACCAGGAAAGGTCAGAGGGAGGGAACCCCGGACCCAATAAGACAAATCTTTCATGGTCTCTCTCATCTGAGGTTCCTAGCTCCAAATCTTCAGATGTGAGTACATAATCTAGTTTAACTGCAGAAATCAAGAAAGGAAAAATGGAGGACTTTGGAGGAGCAGTGTTGCACGAATCCTAAATGGTCCTAACAAAACCCAGAGCCATATCAGAGTGAAAGATCAGAGAAGCAGAACAAGCCAAAGTCACCACTTCTTTCTTACCTCATCAACTCCTCAGCCTGAAATGCTGAGTCTCCTCCCGCCTTATATTCTTTTTTCTTCCCAGCCATATCACTTCCTGTTTCCACCTTTCCTAGTACTGGATTAAAGGTGTGTCATCCCAAGTGCTGGAATTAAATGCGAGTGCCACCACTGCCTGGTTCTGTTTCTCTTTTAGACTGGATTAATCTCATGTAGCCCAGTGTGGCTTTGAACTTACAGAGATCCAGACAGATCTCTGCCTCCTCAGTGCCAGGATTAAAGGTGTGTGCCACCACTGCCTGACCTCTATGTCTATCTAGTGGCTGGCTCTGCCCTCTGATCTTCAGGCAAATTTTATTTGTTCAAAATCTCACCACAGAGCAGGGACGGTGACAGTAGAGAAGGGAATAGCAGGGTACAAGTGATATGACATTAGAAATGGGGAGAAAGGCACTCTAATTAGAGAGGGGGAAATAACCTTGGAAGAAAGAAGGAGGAGGGTAAGAGAATAGTAAGGATGTCTGAAAAGGTCATAAGGAATCATATTAACTATTTTCCTAAAATACCTATAACATGAATAAAATGGTGAATGAATACAAATATCGAGTTTAAATGAAATTTTCTCATCTGGCCTGACAATGCCCCCTCCAGGACCAACTCCTGGAGCTCTCTTTTGAGTTGGTCAGGGTTGTCCAAGGACTCACAGAACATTATTGCTGTTGCCCTTAACTCAGAAGGTAAGTCCCCATGCTGAAGACACTTTGGGCACAGAACCTGGAGGACACAAGCTGGAACTGACCTGAATCTCTCCTCCCTGAGAACCAGCTATCCTGGCACCAGAAGGCACCATGCAAGTTTCTAAAGGAGGGAAGCAACCAACAGTCCTATTCCGTTATGATACCTACTAATCACCACAACAAGCAATTTCCAACAATTTCTGAAACCATCCTAACCATATTTCTGCCATTTTATATTACCTATTTATACGAAGCAGCATTCTCAGCACTGACTTTCATAAAGTAAAAATATTGATCAACTCTGAAAATATTGAAGAGGCTTTATGTCTTCCAATATCAAATATTCAGCTGGGATTACATAAAACATAATTTGTTATCACTGAATGTTCTATTTATATACATGTTTTATATACTTACTATGGTGATGTTTTGTTTGTACTGAAATGTGATTTTATTTGTCCAGCTACAACTTACATACTCTTGGTTGAAAAAAACAAACTACTACATGAGAACTTTTTTTAAAAAGACAAGATTTCTCTGTCTAATAGCTTCTGGCTGTCCTGGAACTCTCTCTGTAGACCAGGCTAGCCTTGAACTCACAGAGATCTGCCTGCTTCTATCTTCTAAGTGCTGAGATTAAAGGTAGGTGCTACCATCACCTGGCATATGGGAACTTCTTTAGCTTCTGACTACAAACATGCATATGTACACAACTGTGTATCCACCTTATTTCTTTTTTCCCTACTATTGTAAAATAGTACACAGTAGTTCTCAGACTGTAATTAATGTTCCATAACAGCACAAACCCTCTGTCTGTGCATCTCCAGACCCAAAGAATCACAAACCTGGGGGTAGGGTGAGGAAAAAGGTAACAATTTTTTTAAAGATTTATTATTTTATGCTGTTTATGTTTGTGGTTTGCCTGTAAAAAGGCCAGAAGAGGGCATTGGATCCCCTCTGAACTGGAGTTACTGACAGTTGTGAGCCTCTATGTGGCTGCTTGGAATCAAACTAAGGTCTTCCACAAGAGCAGCAAAGGTTCTTAACCTCTAAGCTACCTCTCCAAAACCAGGGGAAGCATTTTTTATTTCAACACCCCTCCAGGGGAGGAGATTTATTTTAATAGGGTCTCACTCTGTAGCCCTGCCTAGTCCTAAACTTGGTATTATGACAGGCTCCCAAATGTCAGCAAATCTAACACCATGTAGAGACACTGCACCATTCTGACCTAAGAGGCCAGCATGTAGACCTTAACATCTGCTAAAATGGGAGCAAAGACATAATCCATCAAACTCCAGAGATCTGGAAATGTCTCTGAATGTACTAACATTGCTTTTTAGCTTCTGTAGTTCCAATTCTAAGGCTGACTGCCCTTGCTAACTGAGGTATGTCAACCCAGAGTGTGGTTTTTGTGCTTAAAAGCTCACCCTGAAAAAGGCTCAGGACAGGACTTGGGTTTCACATACCCAGGGTAGTGGCCAGCCAGCTAATAAAAACTTTCTGTTTTGATTGAATCAGTGTCCCAGTGGCCTTCTCTGGTGGATCCTTTATAACACTATGTAGATCAATCTGGCCTTGAACTCACATATATCTATCTGCCCTTCTACTCCTCCTGACTGCTGGGAATAAGGATGTGTGCTATCATGCCAGGCCTGAAAAAAAAAGCCATTTGTGTTCCCCAAAATATTGTGCACTCTAGTAAACTTATCTGGGGTCAGAGTCAGAACAGCCACAATATTAAACATGAGGATAGGCAGTGGTAGCACACGCCTTTAATCCTAGCACTCCAGCAGAAATTTGTCTGGATCTCTGTGAGTTCAAGGCCACATTGGAAACAGCCAGGCGTGGTGACTCATGCCTTTAATCCCAGGAAGTGATGGCAGAAAAGTAGAAAGATTTATAAGGTGTGAAGACCAGAAACTAGAAGAATTTGGCTGGTTAAGCTTTTAGGATTTTGAGCAACAGTTCAGCTGAGATTCATTGGGATGAGGACTCAGAGGCTTACAGTCTGAGAAAACAGGATCAGCTGAGGAACTGGCAGGGTGAGGTAGCTGTGGCTTGTTCTGTGTCTCTGATCTTCCAGCAGTCACCCCAATAACAGGCCTTGGGTTTTTTTTTTTTTTTTACTTTTTTTTCTCCTTTTTTATTTATTATATTTGTGTTTTAGTTTTACATATCAGCCATGGGTTCCCCTATCTTCCCCTCTCCCGCCCCCACCCCTACCTTCCCCCCAGCCCCTCCCCTCCATTCCCATCTCCTCCTGGGCCAAGACTCCCCTGGGGATTCAATTCAACCTGCTGGATTCAGTCCAGGCAGGTCCAGTCCCCTCCTTCCATGCTGAGCTAAGTGTCCCTGTGTAAGCCCAAGGTTCCAAACAGCCAGCTCATGCACTAAAGGACAGGTCCTGGTCCCACTGCCTGGGTGCCTCCCAAACAGTTCAAGCTATTCAACTGTCTCACTTATCTAGAGGGCCTGATCCAGTTGGGGGCTCCACAGCTTTTGGTTCATAGTTCACGTATTTCCATTCGTTTGGCTATTTGTCCCTGTGCTTTTCCAATCTTGGTCTCAACAATTCACACTCTTACAGTCCCTCCTCTTTCTTGACAGTTGGACTCCTGGAGCTCCTCCTGGGGCCTGGCGGAGGATCTCTGCATCCACTACCATCAGTTATTGGATGAGAGTTCCAGCTCGACTGGTAGGGTGTTTGGCCATCTGATCACCAGACTAGGTCAGATCAGGCTTTCTCTCGACCATTGCCAGCAGTCTACAGAGGATGTATCATTGTGGATTTCTGGGGACCTCTCCAGCACTCTGCATCTTCCTGTTCTCATGTGGTCTTCATTAGTAAGAACTTTTTAAGATTCCTGCTACACATTTGTTTGTTGGTTTTTTATTTTTGAGATTAAGTCCCCACATAGCTCTGACTTGCCTCACACAGTGTATCTATTGATGACCTTGCACTTCTGATTCTCCTTTCTCTACTTCCCAGGAATTTTTTTCTTTTGAGACAGGGTTTCAGTATAAAGTTCAGGTTGGTGGCAGTTTGCAGTGTTCTTGGGTCAGCCTCCCAAGTGCTGGGATTCTCAGCATGTGCCATCGCACTCTGTTCTTGGAGGAGTTCTCTGGCAAGCTAGAGAATCACCACAATAGAAACGCAAAGCTTCTCTGCTTGTGCTTCTACCTCTGCCTTGGCTAGTGTCCAGGCTCATCTTCTTAGGAATATGTGTCATCAAATATTCTCTTCTTTCCTCTGGAATACTCAATCAGAAACTTCTCATGCACGTTAAAACATGCTCAGGACTTCTTCATACATGTCCTTCCCTCTCTTAATCATCCATCTTCTAGATATGACATGCTTTACATAATTTACTTCTCTGCAGCCAAACATTTTAAAGAGTCATTCAGGAATATCAATCATGTCATCCAGCAATCCAACTTTGGTGATTAATCCCAGAGCATTAAAACTGATATCAAACCACGGGAGCTGAGGGGATGGCTCTGTTGAAACCCCAACATCCACATTAAAAACAAAACAAAACAAAACAAAATAAAACAGGAATGAGGCTAAGCATGGTGGTGCATTCCTTTAATCCTGGAAGAAACAGGTAGATCTTTGAGAGCTGAAGGGCAGAGAGTGGTCTACATAGTGAGGTCTAGGACCTCCAGGGCTATGTAGAGAGACCTGATCTCAAACAAACAAACAAACAAATGTGGTGGTATTGTGACCTCGAAATATTGTGCATGGTAATAAACTTATCTGGGGTCAGAGAACAGGACGGCCACAATATTAAACATAGAGGTTATGCAGTGGTAGCACACGCCTTTCTTTAATCCCAGCACTCGGGAGGCAAAGCCAGGTGGATCTCTGAGTTTAAGACCACATTAGAAACAGCCAGGCATGGTGACACACGCCTTTAATCCCAAGGAGTGATAGCAGAAAGGTATATAAGGCATGAGGACCAAGAACTAAGTTAGTTAAGCATTTGGCTGGTTAAGCATTTAGGCTTTGGAGCAACAGTTCAGCTGAGATCCACTCAGATATGAGGACTCAGAGGCTTCCAGTCTGAGGAAACAAGACCAGCTGAGGAATTGGCAAGGTGAGTTTGGCTGTGGCTTGTTCTGCTTCTCCGAACTTCCAGCATTCACCCCAATAACTGGCATCAGGTTTGATTTTATTAATACGACTCTTTAAGATTCCTGCTATAAACAAAACTAAGAATGGCTGTGTGTGTGTGTGTGTGTGTGTGTGTGTGTGTGTGATCTCAGGCTGAGCCGATGGAGACTGGAGGATCTCCAGAGCTCATTGGCCAGCAAATTTTGCCCAACCAGTGAGCTTTAGGCTTAGTGAGAGGCCGTTTCTCAAAATAAGATGGTGAGCTGTAAAGGAAGATACCTGATGTCAACCTCTGGTGTACACACACACACACACACACACACACACACACACACACACACAGACACACACACACACCTGAACTCATTGTAGTAATACTCCCATGTTTGTTACATTACTATTATTTATGATGCTTAAGAGTAGAACCTAACTAATGTTTGGTTGTTTCTACCAAACAGATAATGTTGTCCATGACCAGGCATGATGGCACATGTTTGTAATCCTAGCCCTGTGGAGGCTAAGGCAGAGCATGGTCTTTAATTCAATGCCAAACTGGATTATGAAAGGAGACCTATTTCAAAATGTGTGGTGCATATGTATAATAAAATACTATTCAGACTTAGAAGAAAACAAAATCCTGCAATCTGTAACAGTATAGATGACCTCTGAAGGGCATCATTTTAAGTTACATGAGCCAGTGACAAATGGAGAAATGCTGTAAGAATCCAATCTAAAATAGTCAAACTTAATGTTCTTTAGCTTTCCATTCTTATTAAAAAGTACCTGAAATAATCTATGTATGAAGAGAAAATAGTTATTTGGGCAGCTAGTTGGAGAGGTTTCAACCTGTCCTCAGTTACCCCTGTGGCTTTAGTCCTGTGGAGAGACAGCATAGCATGGAAGAAGCACTACAGAGAAAGAGAGCAAAAGCCATTGACTTTATGAGCAAGATGCATGCAAAAGAGGAGGATGAAAAGTCTAGAGCCCCAATATCACTTTCAAAGGCATGTGAGACAGACCTCCCTTCTAAGGGCCTTGGGGGGGGGGGCACTTATCCAAATGGTAACACTGAATTATTCATGATATGTAACTACTAGCTGTCCACTATACAGCCTTATGTCTATAGATATCAACATCATATTATAAACACAACAAAATTGTTCATACCTGTTAATTCTAGTGTTTGGGAAGCTAAGGCAGGCGGATTGTGAGTTGTAGGCCAGCCTGAGGTGCAGTACGAGACCCTATCTCAAATGACCAAAAAACAAAACAAAGCAAAACAAAAATAGTTAAATAAATAAAAAATATATTGTGTACTTAAAATCTATTAAGAGAGTAGAATCAGTGGTAAGTGCTTACCAACATGAAAATAAAAATAAGGAAAATCCAAAGAGCTATTAAATATATATAGTAGGTTAATATTTTGCTTACAGGATGGGAAATTAGCACAGCCATTTAGGAGTACAATTTGGTAGGACATATTAAAATGTAGAAAGTACAAGTAGGAGCAGGCATTCCTTGGGAACCTCTCAGGCCATGCTGGCCAGGGAAGCAGGTAGGCTAACTGCAGATCTTCACCTACCCCTTCCTTCCCCCAAGTCCACTTTCCCAGTCTCACTTTCACTCTCCCAGCTCTATAGCAAACCACCTGCTGTGGCTTCCCCTTTCTCTCTGCTCCCATCTCTAGTAGATGATGAAGAACTCCTCCAACCATGCTCCCCACTCATCCTGTTAATTGAGCCCCCAACTCCAGCAAGCATTCTCTGGGAACCCACAAGCCAAACCTACCAGTAAAGCAAGGAGGCCAGCAAAGCAGGTAGGTGAACTTCAAATCTCCACTCTCCCTTCTCTCTCCCTATGCAAACCCCCTCGTCCCACCTCCAGCTCTGTAGCAGACTACTTGTTGTGGCCTCTCCTCAATCTCTGACTCCATTCCCTGTGGACTAAGCAGATCCTAGTGGAACACCCTGCTTTCCTCCTTCCTGTGAAAATGCTTAGCCCTGCCCTCCTAGCATATCCTGATTCCTAATTATTATTTGGAGGGAGATTCTAGACAGGGTTTCTCTGTGTAGCCCTGGCTGCCCTAGAGCTTGCTTTGTAGACCAGACTGGCCTTGAACTTTCAGAGTTCTGCCTGCTTCCGCTGGGATTAAAGGCATGTGCTACCAACACTAGCTCCATCCTATTTGCTAAGTCTCAGCTCCTAATACCTGGAAACACATTTTACCAGAAACCCCAATGGCTGTATCTATCAGGATCCCAGAATTTCCTACCAGACAACACACAGCCAACACACTTGCTTAAAAACTAGGGATTACAACAAACCCAAGGAATAAAACATCCACTCAACAAAAACAAGACCAGATATCAGTACTTAAAATTACAATTTTCCCAAACCCTAGGCATCTGCCTAGATGTCATGGTAAAAACATAATCAGTAACAGCCAAATGTATCCACTAGAGCCTACCACAGCAGATCCTGAGTGTTGTAACATAGTTGAAGCATAAGACAAAGATTGTAAAATAGCCTTTATGAATTTATTAGAGGTATTTGTGGTGGTTTGAATAAAAAAAAAATGGCCACAATAGGCCCATAAGGAGTGCACTATTAGGAGGTGTGGCCTTGTTGGAGGTAGTGTGTCACTGGGGTCAGGCTTGGAGGTCTTAGAAGCTCAAGCAGGCCTAGTAAGTCAGTCTTTTCCTCCTGCCTTCCAATCTAGATGTCTCAGCTTCCTCTCCAGCACCATGTTTGTCTTTCTATATACAAATGATAAACAAACTGAAAAGAAATCAAGGAATTCACAGTACCCTCAAATATTATAAAATACCTTAGTATAACTCTCACCAAGCAAGTATAAGACTTGTATGATAAAAACATTAAGACACTGAAGAAAGAATTGAAAAAGGTATCAGAAGATGGAAAGGTTTCCCAAGTTCATGAATTGGTACAATTAATAAAGTAAAAATGGTCATTCTACCAAAAGCAATCTATACTTATCTATTGCTGGGGAGTGAAATCTTGTACAGCCACGACAGAAATCAGTGTGGCAGTTCCTCAGGAAGATGGTAATGAATCTACCTCAAGATTCAGCTATACCACTTTTGGGCATATACCCAAAGGATACTTCATTTCACCACAGAGGTTCCTGCTCAATCATGTTAGTTGGTGCTCTATTCACAATAGCCAGAAATTGGGAACAACCCAGATGTTGCTGTGGAATAATCCTTTTGTACACTGTGAAGATGTGTTGCTCTCATTGTTAATAAAAAACTGACTGGCCAATAGCTAGGTAGAATTTTTGGGAAAGAGCAGATACTGGGAAGAAGAAAGGTGGAGATGGGGAATCACCAGCCAGATGCAAAGGAAGCAGGATGTGTAGAAAATGAGGTAACAAGCTACCAGGCATGTGCATGTGGTAGAACTTAGATTAAAAAAAAATGGGATAATTTAAGTTGTAAGAGCTAGCTAGTAACGATCCTAAGTTGTCAGATGGACATTTTTAATTAATAAACATCTATTATAATTAATATTCATAATTAATTTAATAATTAATTTATAATTAATATTAAGTTTCTGTGTGCATATTTAGGAGCTGGCTAGCAGTCCCAATGAAAAACTACATCTACAAGTGATGTGCCTCAATACATAGAAGAGTATTACTCAGCAGTTAAAAAAATGAAATCATGAAATTCGAAGGCAAATGGATGGAACTAAAAAATTTCATCCTGAAGGAGGTAACCCAGACTCAGGAAGAAAAATGTTGGTTTTAAGCAGCACTCTTACACTGTGAGGAAAAGTCAGGAAACATGATAGAATCCACTAACAAGAGTTTTATTAAGATGAGAGAAGGATAGATGTGATCAGGCCTGCTGAAAGGACATGTGTGTGAAGTGGGCAGGGGAACCTGGGCGCTGGCCTTTAAAGGCCAAGCAGCACCTGTGCACAAAGGCCCATGTGGCTAATCCACACATGCACATAGATCACGTGGCTGCTCCGCGCGCTTTACGCAACCACACAGCCACGGGGTCATGGATTACACAGGACATATGACCCGATGTGGTGGGTATTGTGTTCCCTGAAATATTGTGTGTTCCCCAAAATAAACATATCTGGGGTCAGAGAACAGACAGCCACTAGAAGAGACAGAAATGGTAGCTAGAAAATGGGTCAGAACAAGCTATAGCAGAAGTTGGGTGGTGGTGGTACACGCCTTTAATCCCAGCACTTGGGAGGCAGAGCTAGCTGGATCTCTGAGTTCAAGGCCAGTTTAGAAACAGCTAAACATGGTGACCCACGCCTTTAATCCCAGAAACCCAACCTTTAATCCCAGGGAGTGGGGGCAGAAAGAGAAAGGTATATAAAGCGTGAGGACCAGGAACTGAGGAGTAAAGCATGTAGTTAGTTAAGCATTTGGTTGGTTAAGCGTTCAGGCTTTGGAGCAACACAGTTCAGCTGAGATTCATGTGGAGGAGGACTTAGAAGCTTCCAGCCTGAGGAAACAGGATCACCTGAGGAACTAGCAAGGTGAGATATCTGTGGCTTGTTCTGTGTCTCTGGTCTTCCAGCAATCACCCCAATAACTGGCCTCAGGTTTGAGTTTTATTGAGTTTTAACAAGTACCTTTAAGATTCATGCTACAACCCAAAAATGACTAGGTGTCCCATCGGCATGTGCGACCATGGGGGCATGGTAGGAATTCCTATCATCCTGGACTCTTTGTTTTTATAAAAAATGGCAGATGAGTGGGTATGGAGTGTAGTTTCTCTAAAAAAACTTGGTGGGCATTGGTTGGCATTTGAGGGGAATAAGGAGGAGAGCTTCTGAAGTCCTGGGATGATGGGCTGTCTGTCGTCCATTGCTCTGGAGTTGTCCATCCTGGTGGCCAGGAACCTTTTGTCTGACATGTTACTGGTGACATAGAAAAAACTTAGAGAGAAAAGAATCATTATTAATTTATTTCATTTGGAGTGTTCCCAGAACAGGGGAGTTGGAACTTATCTTAGGTAGATCTGGCCTGTCCAGATGGATTTAAGATGGTTTCTGGAGCTTGGGAAAAATTTTGAACATGTTAAAAAGGAGCCACGAGAAAATTAGTGATCACGGTAGTATTTAGTACTCTCCTTAATTTTTACCTGAGACAAAGCTTTATTAGAGGTAGTTTATTTAAGGCACCTGTTTCCTTTATTAGTTTAGTATACAGGAAACACAGGTGATCAATTGCTGAGCATTTAACAGTGATAGACTGTTACATTACAGTCTATTTTTGCAGAACCCAGACACTTTTGGGTCTGGGAGTATAAATACCCTATGATTATTATTGGTATTTTTTTACTTACCACCTGGATATTTTTGATGGTCCTTTTGCCTTCAGCTTTGTGTGGCCCTAATTAGGAAAGGAAGAGTTTATGGGGTGATACCTCATTTGTCTGGAATTGGTGACAAGGCAGTGGATCCCGAAGTCCTCTGGAGCTTAAGAGAGCAGGGCGCTGTCTGTGTCTCTCTGTATGAAGAGAGATTTTTCTGGGATTGAGGTGAGACAAAAGGTTTGAGATGAGACAGGTGGACCCAGTGAGGAAAGCCCATGAGTTTAGCAGCTGTGGGGGGTCACAAGAATTACCTTGAAGGGTCCCTGTCACTTAGGGGAAAGGAGTGAAGGGCGCTGGCCTGGAGGGGAAAGAAGAACCTGGTCCCCAATGTGGATTGGAGGTGGGCACGGACTGTCACATGGTTGAGGTAAGGAATGGTCTGCAAAGTTCCACAGGATAGACCTTAGGTGACATAGCAGAGGAGTTAGCAGGCTATCTGGAATGGTTGAATGGTTGGATAGAAGACCTGGTGTTAGAACCAGCCTTCCATACATTAGTTCAAATGGAGAAATTGAAAGAGGCTTTTTAGGAAGAACCCTGAGCCTGAAAAGAGCTAGAGGCAACAGTCTTACCTAGTTGAGGTGAATTTCCTGTGACATCTTAGTAAGAAGAGTTGTTACAGGCTGGTTGGTATGCTCCACCTTTCCTGTGGATTGAGGATGGTAGGGGATACGAAAGCGCCAAGGAATGTTAAGAGGCTTATCTAGTATCTGGGAAACCTTGGAGGTGAACTCCAGACCATTGTCAGACTGAAGGAAAGCAGAATTCCCAAACTGAGGAATAATTTCTCAGAGAAAGAGATCTGCAACTATCTGAGCCTGATTATTAGAAACTGGGTATGCCTCCACCCAATTCAAAAATGAGTCCACCATCACAAGAAGATATTTAATTTTCCTGATGGTGGGCATATGGGTAAAATCGAGCTGCCAGTCAGTTCCTGGAAAGGAACCTCTAGCCTGGTGGGTGGGAAAAGGCTGACTTCTGGCTTGGTATTGAGATATGTTCTTTTTTGGCAGATATCACAAGAGGCAGTAATAGTTCTTAAGAACTGCAAGTCCTCAGAGGTGGACTGCAGGTGAACTTTTACACATTGAGACAGAACAAGATTATTAGGGTGAAAGAGTTGGTATAGATAGGAAAGAATTTGCCTAGTGTCAGGGGTTCCCTGTGAGGGTGTGAGCTATACTGTATGGATTCCCTGCGGGTGGGGTGAGATTTGGCCTTGGAGGGCCACTGTCCTGGCTGCCTGGTCAGCCTGGTTGTTTACTTTAGAGATGATGGAGCTATCAGTCTGATGAGACTGGCAGTGGACAATTCCTATAGCCTTAGGGAGGTGGGAGGCCTCCAGCATGGCCATTATTTGGCCTGAGTTAAATATGGTTCCCCCTTTTGCTGTGAGAAGGCCACGCTCCCTCCAAATAGCAGCATGGGACAGGAGGATATGAAAAGCATATTTGGAGTATGTGTAAACATTTAGAGATTGCCCCTGTGCCAATTGGAAGGTACGAGTGAGAGATATCAGCTCAGCCTGTTGGTTAGTGGTGTGTGCGGGTAATGCCTGTGCTTCTATTACCTCAGTATCTGACACTACAGCATAACTCGCTTTACGGGTCCCTTCATGTAAAAAGGAGCTGCCATCTATGTACCAGGTATAAGTAGCCTGAGACAATGTGCCCTCCTGTATGTGTGAAGGGTGGGGTAATAGTTCCTCCAAGGTCTCAGTGCAGGAATAAGAAGGAGAATAGTTAGCATTAGGTTGAGGGAGGATGCTTGATACATTAAGAGGTGGACAGGTCTGGAAAGTAAATGTGGCATCCTCTAGTAATGCCACCTGGAGAGAAAGAACCCGGGAAGGAGGTAAAGTTTGTAAGCCTTTGTAAGTTAAGAGATGGGACAGGTTATGGTGAGAGAAGACAGTAATAGGTGACCCAAAGCTTAGCTTCTTTGATTCCTGAATAAGGAGCTCAGCAGCTGCAAAGGCATGGATGCAGGGTGCCCAGCCCTAACTGGTAAGGTCTAGCTCTTTTGACAGATATGCTACAGGTGCAAAGGAGGGTCCCAGCTGATGCCCTAGAGTTCCCAGGGCAAATCCCTCCTTCTCTGCTACATAGAGGGAGAAGGGATGGGATAGGTCTGAAAGGTGAAGTGCTGGGGCCTGGAGAAGAGCCTGTTGGAGCTTCTGGAAAGGTTTAGTAACGAGGTGAAGGAGGGCTCATGTGGAGAGCCCTAAGTAAGCCACCTTATATAAGGGGTGAGCAAGGAGAAAAACAGATGAAACCCAAGACCATAGGAAGCCAGCTATTCCTAGGAAAGACAGAATATCCTGTTTAGTAGAAGGGACTGTAAGAGACTGGATTAGATGCTTTCCATCTACTGTAATAATCTTGTGGGTTGGAGTAATGGTTAGGCCCAAATAGGAGACCTGGGGAGTAGACAGCTGTACTTTAGAAGGAGATACCCTGTAACCTCAGCTGGATAGGAAATTTAGGAGAGCAGAGGTGTTAGTTTGGCTAACCTGTAAGGATGGGCTACGGAGTAAAATGTCATCTACATACTGTATTAGTTTAGAGCCAGGAGGAGTCAGAAAGTAGGTCAGAGGCCAGAGCCTGACCAATAAGTGTGGACTGTTCCTGAATCCCTGTGACAGAACAGTCCAGGTCAGCTGCATGGACAGGTGAGTGTCAGGGTCAGTCCAGGTGAAAACAAAGACATTTTGAGACTGAGCACTGAGGTGTCTTTGAGGTCTAGAACTGAGAAGTGAGAGGTTCCTGAAGGGATAGTGGACAGGAGAGTATAATAAGGGTTAGGCACTACAGGGTGGAGGGGGACCACTGCAGAGTTAATGATCCGGAAGTCTTGAACCAGGCGGTAGGTTCCATTAGACTTTTCTGCAAGTATGGGGGTGTTAAAAGGTGAAGAGGTTGGGGAGCAGCTTTTTCCTGAGAAGGTCAGAAATGATAGACTTAAAGTCCTCTTAGGTTCTGGAGAGAGAGAGGGTACTGAGTTTGGGTGATATATCTGGTGGGGTCTTGTAGCTGGATAGTAATAGGCTGATTTTGGTGCCACACTGCCTGTCTGTACAGACCTCCAGGTCTTCTAATGGTTGGTATTGAGATTAAAGGTGTGTGTCTCCATGCTGGCTGTATCCTTGAACACATAGAGATCTGCCTGTCATGTGATCTGGATTAAAGGTGTATGCCACCACTGCCCAGTTTCTGCTATGGTTTGCTATTAGTTCTGACCCACAGGTGTAGCTGGAGAGCTTATCTCCAGACCCCGCCAAGTCCTGTAGTCCGATAGCCCACTTATAAAACAAACACTCAGATGCTTATACTATTTAAACTGTTTGGCCTAATGGCTCAGGCTTCTTGTTATCTAGTTCTCATATCTTAAATTAACCCATTTCTATTAATCTATACTTTGCCATGTGGCTCGTGGCTTACCAGTACCTTACATCTCACTTGTCATGGTGGTGGTTGGCAGTGTCTCTCTGCCTTAGCCTCCCACTTCCCAGAATTCTCTTATTTGCTTGTCCTGCCTATACTTCCTGCCTGGCTGTAGAGAGCTGCGTGTAGCTGCACCCTAAAGATGGCGCTGGCTTCTACCCTCTGCCTTCCCGATGGCAAACACTCTTTATGGTAAACAGCTCCTTATTTGGCTATGGCTGGATTCGTGTGCTGCTGGCATATGCGTGAACCTGTGGACAGTGCCCACGTGGCTGCCTGGGGTTGGTAGCCCAGCCCTACTTAGGTGCTGGGAGAGGCTTGCCCCAGGAGAGAGACAATGCAACTAACAAAGGGTCCTGATTAAACTGTATTAAGAAGAATCCCGGTGTTGCATCATCCTTGCTGGTCGAGGCTGGCACGACAAGTGGTGGCCCGTACGGGGAAAATGGAGAAACGAATGTACGGGGACATTCCACGTCTCTCTGTGGGATTCAGAACTTTTTACAGTCAGGCGGTATACCGGTAAGTCCTCAGAAAAAAAAAAAACAACTGAGGATCCGCAACAAAAGCGGGTTTTTACGCTCACCTGTAGACAAAAGGGGAGCGGGATAGCAGAGCCACGACAAAAGCGGACGGGTAATTAGAATAGCAAAGTCAACCAGTGAAACCTGCTTAGCGACTGTAGCGGGTGGGTAATTTGCATAACAAAACAAGCAGGTGAAACAAAACCAGCAGGTGAAACAAAATAAACATGTGAAACCGGAGGGCTGGAGCTGTTAAAGGCTCCGAGAAACCTCCGAGAAACTTCTCAAATTGAGAAACAGAAAAGAAATATACTAACATGGGCGCTTCCTCCTCGCACCCAATTTTTCTGGCTCTTAACGAGCTGCTTCTCTCTAAGAAATTGAAAATAAAAAAACACACCCTAGAGCAGTTTTTGCAACAGTGTGATGCAGTTGTTCCTTGGTTTGCAATTTCAGGAAGCCTCACAGTGCCTTCCTGGGAGAAATTGGGAAGAGACCTAGATTTGGATACTGGAGCAGATTGCAGTATCATAGCAAAGATTGGCCTCGAGGTTGGCCTATACAGGCTTCCTCACAAACATTGCAGGGATTGGGTTATGCCAGTGTTCCAAATGTTAGTGCAAATTTGTTAAATTGGCAAGATTCAGAAGGTCACTCTGGCACAACCCTACGTCCTTGAGCTTCCAGTGTCCCTCTGGGGGAGGGATCTTATGAAATCCCTGGGCTTTCAGTTGAGTAATGAATATTCCAAAGAATCTAAAAATATTATGAAAAACATGGGGTGTCATCCTGATTTTGGCCTGGGAAATTTTTACAAGGCAGAAAGGAGCCAATACAAACAGTACCTAGGAAACCCAAACAAGGGTTGGGTTTTTCCTAGGGGCCGCTGAGGAGGGCATTCCCATATCCTGGATAATGGAGGAGCCAGTGTGGGTTCCTCAGTGGCCACTCTCCTCTGAGAAATTACATGCTGCATATCAATTAGTGAAAGAGCAATTGGAGGAAGGGCACATTAAACCCTCCCTTTCTCCCTAGAATACACCCATATTTGTCATCAAAAAGAAATCAGGAAAATGGAGATTGTTACATGATCTTAGAGCTATAAATGAACAAATGAGAATTATGGGACCTGTACAGCGTGGTCTTCCATTGCTGTCAGCCTTGCCTGAAAATTGGCCTATTATTGTGGTAGATATTAAGGACTGCTTCTTTTCCATTCCACTGAATAGCAAAGACAGTCAGAGATTCGCTTTCACTTTACCATCCACTAATCATGAGGAACCTGATAAAAGATATCAGTGGGTTGTATTGCCACAAGGCATGGCCAACAGTCCTACAATGTGTCAATTATTTGTAGCAACTGCTTTAGAACCCTTGAGAGCACGTTTTCCTGGCTTGAAATGCCTCCATTATATGGATGATATACTGTTAGCAGCTAAGGAGCAGAGCATTCTTCAAGAAGCATATAGCTCACTTGTAGAACTGCTAAAGCAAAAAGGACTCTGTATTGCCCCTGAGAAGGTGCAACAGAACAAAGTTGTCAATTATCTTGGCTCTAAAATAACTAATCATCATATCATGCCACAAAAGGTAGAGTTAAGGAAGGATCATCTTTGCACATTAAATGATTTTCAAAAATTATTAGGAGATATAAATTGGATAAGAGGAAGTTTAGGAATGGCCAATTATGAATTAAAACCATTATATGATATTTTAATTGGAGATGCAGCCTTGGATTCACCGAGGCAACTAACCAATACAGCCCGTGAAGCCTTAACAAAATTAGAGGATAGGCTACAAAAAGCTTTTCTTCAAAGAGTACAAAATAATGATGATATTACCCTGTGCATTCTGCCTACCCAGTTGCAACCTACGGGGATTTTATGGCAAAAAGGACCCTTGTTATGGATTTATACTAAAATCTTACCTACAAAATCAATTGAGTATTATCCTACTGCTGTAGCATTACTTGTGCAACAGGGTATTCAGCAATGTTTACAATATTTTGGAACATCACCACAAACGCTAGTTGTTCCTTATGATTCTACTCAAGTCAAGGTATTATGTGCTGCCATAGATGATTGGGCAATACTGCGTTGTACCTATTCAGGACACATAGATTGCCATTATCCTAAACATCCACTATTAACTTTCTTTAAAGAACATCCTGTAGTTTTCCCTAAGGTAACTGCTTCGCAGCCCATTCCAGGAACAAGTGTTATATTTACAGATGGGTCTAAGACAGGCTGTGGTGCTTATATGGTGGATTCTAATGAACCTGTAAAGCATCAATTCTTGCCAGGTGCACCTCAACAGGTGGAGCTTTCAATAGTTCTTGAAGTTTTCAAGGCTTGTCCATTTGCATTTAATTTAGTGTCAGATTCTAGTTATGTTGTTAATGCTTTGAAAAGCCTTGAATGTGCAGGGCCCATCAAATCTTCTAGCCCGGTTAGCTCATTGTTTGGCCAATTACAGAAACTGATCTGGCAACGTAAAAATCCCTTTTTTGTGCAACACATCCGCGCACATACCAGTCTGCCAGGTCCATTGGCTAAAGGCAATGATATAGTGGATCAGTGTACTAGACAGGAATGGATGTTTGTGGCTTCTGCCATACAACGAGCACATGCTTTCCACAAAGAATTTCATGTTAATACAAGGACATTACAACAAAAGTTTTCTATCTCATGTGCGGATGCACGAAAGGTGGTACTAGATTGTCCCCAAGGTGTCATTTTTCATCATCCTTCTAGATTAGGAGTTAACCCTCGTGGTTTGCTCCCCCTAAAAATATGGCAAATGGATGTTACATACATCTCTGAATTTGGACGTGTCAAATATGTACATGTATCTGTTGATACCTGTTCTGGAATCATTCATGCCACCCCAATGGCAGGAGAGAAAGCCTCTCATGTTATTGCTCATTGCTTAGAAGCTTGGGCAGCATGGGGTAAGCCTCAACAGTTAAAAACAAACAATGGTCCTACATATACCGGACAGAAGTTCGCTTCCTTCTGTCAACAGATGAATGTGCAACTTGTACATGGCCTACCATATAATCCACAAGGTCAAGGCATTGTGGAGCGTGCTCATCGCTCCTTAAAAGAGTTGCTTCAAAAACAAAAAGGGGGAATAGGCTATGGCCGTACCCCTAAGGACAGACTCTCTCTTGCATTATTTACTCTGAATTTTTTGAATTTGGATGCTTCCAATTGTTCTGCTACAGATTTATCTAAAAGGTTGTCTAGTTATCTTTTAGGCAATTGGACCGGAGAGTTTGATAACCTGATGGACCAGCTGAGAGTGGCTATTGTCACGGTGAATTCGACCCGAGTGGATACCGGACTGGTGGAGGGATTATCTTCCTGGATTGCTACAGCCATGGATCACATGAAGGAGTGGGCGGGAATAGGAGCCCTAGTAGGCTTACTGGTGCTCACCTCCCTAGTATGCTTGTGGTGCATTTGTTGCATTAGGATTTCACAGCGTCGCCATGTGGCCATGATTGTCCAAGCCTTTATGGCCATTGATGCAGGACAGTCCCCCCAAGCCTGGTTGGCTACTTTAAAAGATATTTAGGCACAGGATGCGAGGCCTGTGCACTGCACTTGAGGTTATGATACGCTGACCTCAAGAAGAGCAAGTCTGATTGCATGTGGGTTGGTACCCTAACTCCCACCTCTGTGAAAAGGGTATCGGACGGGTCTAGTGTTCTCTGGGTGGACGACACCTGGACAAACATTAGTACATGTTCCATTTTAGCAGAGATCAGACCTCTACTCTTGCCTGTTGCTCTGTAAAACAAAAAGGGGGAAACTGTAGAGAGCCGCGTGTAGCTGCACCCTAAAGATGGCGCTGGCTTCTACCCTCTGCCTTCCCGATGGCAAACACTCTTTATGGTAAACAGCTCCTTATTTGGCTATGGCTGGATTCGTGTGCTGCTGGCATATGCGTGAACCTGTGGACAGTGCCCATGTGGCTGCCTGGGGTTGGTAGCCCAGCCCTACTTAGGTGCTGGGAGAGGCTTGCCCCAGGGGAGAGACAATGCAACTAACCAAGGGTCCTGATTAAACTGTGTTAAGAGAATCCCGGTGTTGAGTCATCCTTGCTGGTCGAGGCGGGCGCGACACCTGGCTACTGGCCAATCAGTGTTTTATTTATTAACCAATTAACCAAATGTGTGTGAGCAACACATTTGACATACAGAACATCCTGCAGCACTCCCTACTCCCCCCCCCCCCTTTTTTTTTTTAAAAAAAAAGGAAGGTTTTAACTTTCACATAGTAAAATGCCTGGGTTTAGAGAAGGAGTGAGCCAATTCCATTTCCAAAGCCAGCTTGGTATATTTGGGAATTTGGGTATAGCTTCTCTTACTATTTCCTGCTGGATTGGGGTATAATATATTATGGGGGCACAAAGAATATTTTAGGATTATGGAGTAGTCCATGATGGTGTATCATCTGAGCCAGTTGCCATGAAACTGTTCTGGATGTTGGATCATCTGAGTCATGGTCTCATTGGAGACCTTTCAGGGAGTCTTGGCTGGTCAAACCTGATGTATCTTAATCTGGAACAAATCCACAGCCTCTGGCTTTTTGTGGAAACAAAAGCAGAGCCTCCTTTCCAAAGCAACGTATCCTTAGATCCAAATTTGGAAGTCAAGGTGTTTTTAAAATATACATATTGTCTTAACTCCGTTGTCTTTGCAATCAAATATTTCTCTTCAGTTAAAAATTTTAAAGACAACATAATCCAGATTCTCTGTGTAATATCCATCTTTTCTAGGCTTATTTTTTTATACTACCTTTACTGTCTCTTTAAAGACTTTATTTTTAAAAACTATATGTAGTTGGAGTTTTCCTGTCTGGCCCAGTCAGGACAAATCTCTCTTACCCGACAGTCCCACAGTCACTCAGACCCAACCAAGAAAGCACATAGAAACTTACATTGTTTACAAACTGTATGGCTGTGGCAGGCTTCTTGTTATCTACTTTTTCTATCTTAAATTAACCCATTTCTGTTTATCTATACTTTGCCACATGGCTTGTGGCTTATCAGTGTCTTTACATGTTGCTTCTCATGGCGGCGGCTGGCAGTGTCTCTCTCCAACCTTCTGCTTCCCAGAATTCTCTTCTCTCTTGTCCCGCCTATACTTCCTGCCTGGCCACTGGCCAATCAGAACTTTATTTACACAGAGCGATATCCACAGCAACTATATATTTGTTTATATAACTGTATATATTTCTTTTTCTCTCTCTTCCAAGCCTATATACACTTTTAAACACATTGTAAAGCATTTAAAGTTTAGTTTCATCTGAATATGTTTTATTGTGAATATATTGTTTTAATCCGCAGCATCATTAGGGCTAAAATAGCAGCTTTGGCTGGTGGGTCTGCCCACCTGAGCTTACCAATATGGAGATGGTAGGTTTACCGCCAGCTTTGGGAGCCACCATCAACTCAGAAACACCTGAATTTTAAATTCTGGAAATTGTTGATGTTTTTTTTAATTCAGCTGTCCATTCTTTTTAGGTGTATGTGTGTGTGTGTGTGGCTTCATCTCGGCATCCCATTCTTCTCCACATCCCTCTATTAAATGCCAGTCTACTATTGAGAGGGGTGAGCTTAGTTATTCTTCAAGAATAACTGTTTCATCTGCTGTTCCATTGCACATCAGAAGTCATTGGCCCACTCCCTGTTCAGCTGCCTTTGAAGAAAAGGGCACGTTACCTTTTCCAGATTGCAAAGGCCACTCACTTCAGGGATGGTGCCATATTGTCCTGACCTCAGAAGATGCCTTTTGTTAAAGCCACAACCACACTTGTTTTGCCAAGAATCGCTAGTCCTTTGTTTCATGTCCTGTCTGTCCTGTTTGTCAGCAGTTGATTTGAGGATACTTTGCTGTCCAGTGGTTAACTTTTACCACAATGAAAGTTAACTCCATATGCAGTTTCTTCAATGCCCATATTTTCTCTGAAGTAGATTGGTACTGCCAGGAGCCAACATGTCTCATAGTCATAACAAAAAGGAAAATTTTCTAAGTTATTAAAACATTTTAAATGCCATATTCTGTAGATCTCTGAAGGGCTTCAAGATGACCTATCTATCTATAATATATCTGCTCAATCTTGAAAACACACCTAATATGACTACAAATTCGATTGTAGTGTCTAACTACTAATTTTCATTTCTTTATATCCTAATAGTTGGTAATAATAACATTCAAGGGTCAGCAAATTTGCATTATATTGTTAAATGAGCGGTATAAGTACAATATCTTGAACAAGATTAGAAATATACG
Organism: Onychomys torridus; assembly: GCF_903995425.1. Classification (NCBI taxonomy): domain Eukaryota; kingdom Metazoa; phylum Chordata; class Mammalia; order Rodentia; family Cricetidae; genus Onychomys; species Onychomys torridus. The sequence goes on from NC_050466.1 coordinate 36,040,057, forward strand.
TTTAGCATTTTCTAACAATATCAATCTCAATATATATAATTTGTATACAATATAAATAATCCAATCCAATGTAAAATATTTAAAACTAGTAATTGTCTCTCGTCTTCTTTTAAAAAAAAAAAACAAAAAAAACCAAGCACCTTAAATCTAATTTCCTTTGCCTAGCCCTTTTTCTAACCCTTAACAACAACTTGTAACCAACCCTCCTAAACAATGAAAACTATCCCAGACCCAAAACCCATTAAAAGACCAAAAAACCACCAGCCCCACACCACCTCTTTGGGAATGTGGGCGTCATATTCTTAATATTGCTTCCTGCTGTGTATGGGTGAAGGTATCTTTATTCTGAAAAGAAAAAATTTGGGTTAATTGTCAAATTCTAGGAAAGGTAACTATAATCTTCGTTATCCATAATGCCAAAGCTCAGGGTTTATCTTTATCTCAAGTCCTTATTCAAGTAGTCTTGAAACTGGATCATCTCAACTAGCCCTCTCAAAATTGCTTTGAGCACTTTGTAGTCCAAAGCCAATCTGTAGATGATGTTTGTCAGCTTAGTGATATTATTATTGTCCACGTGGAATTGTTGTTGTTGTGGGGCTCCATCTTCTTTCTGGGGACTTCAGCTGATATTAGACCTGGCTGTGATTTCCTGAAGAAAACTGATAAGAGACTTGAACACAAAGACATATATAGGCAACTAATTGAAGTCCTTTTTCTAGAATTAGTTAGTACTCTATATGACCATTCATATCTTAACAAAGTTTAATATATATATACATATATATAAATAAATCTTGTAAATTTTGATATAAAATTCATACTTTAAGAAAAGTTTAAAGAATCAGAATAGAACCAAAGAATTGAGGTTAGTAATAGAATAGTCCCTTAATTAATTTGGTTTTTCTCCTGTCCCATATCAGAAGATGGCTCTTTCTTCTGGCATGATACAGGGAGTTTGCATTTTCCTTTTAACAACATGCTTGAGTTTAAAGAAGGAGGGAGCCATTCTCCAACTCCAAAGTCAGCTTTAAATTTTAATTGAATTGGGACTACAAGAAGACCAATAGTGTTAAATTTCTTTAGAGAAGAACAGAAACAAATATTTAGGAAGACTTATAAAATTTGTAGATTATAATACCAACAGGCCATTTTACTCATTTTCCTGGGACAAATGATTTGTCCTTTTTCTTCAGTTGTCTCGTTTGTCCAGTGTTCTTCAGATTTCTTAGCCTTCATTCTCCTAAAAGACAAAAACAAAAACCTTTCCCCAAGACTAATTTTGGGGAGGTTCCCTTTTGGCAAGTTATTATCTGATCAAATGAAAAGGAATGTGTTAATGGTATAAGTTAGTTTATATTGGATGGTCATGCTGGTTGATGAACTATCACCTCTTCTAATTAAGAGGTCTCTCTTGTTCAAATCAAACCTTTATCAATTTTGATGGTACCCACAGCTTATCTTCTCCTGTAGAAACAGAAGCAAAACCTCGTCCCCAACATAACACATATCCTAGTTTCCATTCTGAGGTCAGCACATCCTTGAAGTACATAGGCTGATTTAATTCTGTAGTTTTTTTCTATTATCCAATGTCTCTCTGCAGCTGTTGTTCCTTTCTCATTAGCACTGAGAAAATTCAAAGTTAATAGAGCATTATGCAGTCTATTTTTTTTGTTACCCCTTTCTGTTTATTTAGCATATCCTTTAGAGTTTGATTTGATCTTCCTATAACTGCTTGGCCTATAGGATTATGTGGTATACATGTAATATGCTTTATATTGAAATAAGCAAAGAACTGTTTCATTTTAACTGAAACATATGCTGGAGCATTGTCAGTTTTTTGTATTTAAATATATTTATTTATTAAAATATTTTTCATTTTACATATCAACCACAGTTCCCCCTCTCTCCCCTTCTCCCACCTCCTCACCTCCCTCACACTCTACCCCCATCCACTCCTCAACAAAGTCTGGCATACCAAGTTGAAGGAGAGCCTAGCCCCTCTCCATTGTATCTCACCACAGGGAATGGGTTCCAAAAAGTCAGTTCATGCACCTGGGATACGTCCTGGCCCTGCTGCCAGGGACCCCACAAACAGATCAAGCCACACAACTGTCACCCACATTCAGCGGGCCTAGTTCAGTTCCATGCAGGTTCCCAAGCTGTCAGTCCAGAGTCAGTGAGCTGTCTCTGTGGGTTTCCCCATCATGCATTGTCAGTTTTAATTTGTGCAGGTATACCCATGATGGCCATAACTTCTAGCAAATGAGTGATTACAGAATCAGCCTTTACAGAACTCAAAGCAGTTGCCCATTGAAATCCTGAATAAGTATCAACAGTATGGTGTACATATTTCAATTTTCCAAATTCTGCAAAGTGAAACACATCCATCTGCCAGATTTCATTCCTCTGAGTACCCTTTGGGTTACATCCTGCTGGTAATGGCGTCTGATTGTAGAAGGAACAAGTAGGACATTTCTTTATAATTTCCTTGGCTTGTTGCCAGGTTATGGAAAAATCATTTTTAAACCCTTACTATTGACATGGTGTTTTTTTTAATGAAATTCTGAGGCCTCCAGCACATTTCCTATCAATAATTTATCAATCTCATCATTACCTTGTGCTAGAGGGCCTGGCAGACCAGTATGGGATCGGATGTGAGTTATATATAAAGGATGACTCCTTTCCCTGATTGTATCTTGTAACTGAATAAATAGTGAAGTTATTTCTGAAGCATCAGGGATAAATTCTGCAGTCTCAATATGTAATACCACTCTTTCAGCATACTGAGAGTCAGTAACTATGTTGAGAAGTTCTGAAAAATCCATTAATACCAACAGAATAGCAAACTATTCCAATTTTTGAACAGAATTATAAAGACTTTGAACCACTTTACTTAAATTTTCTGATTTGTAACCTGCCTTTCCTTGTTTGTTGGCATCTGTATAAAATATATGAACTCCAGATATGGGTTTTTCACGTACAATTCGAGGCAAGATCCCATCAGCTCTCTTTATAAGATCAATTCTATCGCTTTTGGGATATTTGCTATTAATTTCTCCCAAAAAATTACTGCAAGCTCTTTGCCAAGGTTCACTTTCTGTCCATAATTTTTCAATGTCCTCTTTACTTAAAGGTACAACAATTTCTGCTAGGTCTATTCCTGCTAATTGACGAAGTCTCAATTTTCTTTTTAAAATTAAGTCAGATTTTTTTCCACATAAGTTTTTAATTTTTTATTACGTTTATTTGGCAAAAATATCCATTCCAATATAATATCTTCCCTCTGCATTAATATTCCTGTAGGAAAATGCCTAGAAGGCAAAATAACCAAAATGCAATCCAGTTTTGGATTGATATGATCCATGTGTCCTTCATGTACTTTTTTTCTACCAAGGCCAATTCTTTCTCAGCTTCAGGTGATACTTCTCTTGGACTAAGGTTTTGAACAAATTATTCAGTTCATCATTTTTTTTACCCTGACAATAGTTTGTAGATGAGAAATGTCTCCAAATAATCTTTGAAAGTCATTAAGAGTCTGTGGTTGATCTCTCCTAATTTTCAGCTTTTGGGGTCTAATTTTTTGCAGCTCTATTTTATAACCTAAATAATTAATAGAATCTCCTCTTTGCATCTTTTCAGGAGCAATTTGTAATCCCCAGCCAGGCAATATTTTCTTTACTTGGCTCACTCCTTCTCTAAACCCAGGCATATTGATAAAAAAAAAAAAGGTTAAGAAATTCTTGTGTCCCAAATCAGAAGAGCCCTCTGGTGTGGGACAGAGAAAAAACAATATATATATATATATATTACAACCATATTGTGCTGCTTTTAATTATGAAAGATGTAAAATGATGCATTATAAAACTTGGAAGCTACTTTATACAAAGTCCAATCTTTCAATATTGCTTAACAAAGGGCCGGGAGCTAAAAACAATATTTTTCTTTAAATCAGGTTGATTATAAATGTGATCTCTTTCTAAAGAAGAAAAGGGGATATGATATAGATATAATAGGATGAAAGGGTAGATTAATGAGCTTACTTTTAAAGAGCAACAACTTGTTTAAAAGGTTTTATATTGGTATAGATTTTAGTCTATTGATACAAACTTAAAGTTAATTTTGTTATACTGTGCGTATATTTCTACTCTTGTTTAAGGTATTATGTTTGTACAGCTCAGTTAAAATTGTAATGGATAATTAAAAAAATAGATTAATAATTAGTCCTCTATGATAATCATACTTGTAGCCATGTTAGTTAAGTCTTCTATATGTACATAGATATATTTCAGATAGATAGGTAATCTTCAAATACTTCAAAGACCTACAGAATATGGCATTTAAAATATTTTAAAAATTTAGACTTTCAGGACAGTGAGATGTGTCTGCTCCTGGCACCACTGACTTACTTCATAGAGGAGGATGGGCATCAAAGACACTCCATTATGGAGTTTATCTTCTTCTTGGCAAAAATAGCCATTTGGGCAAGAAACTGTTCTTGCCTGGACTGCTTGAAAAAAATGTATTGTCTGGACATGCAGGACCCATAGAAAGGTGACCACTGAACTTTGCTTGGCAAAATGGTCCTTTAGGTTCCTGCTTCGTAGAGGAAACTGCCAGACATATCACAGGACACAGAGAGAAATGACTGAGAGACTCTAGCCCTGTGGGCTAAAGACAGATGCCCCAACTTTACAAAAGAACATTAGGTGACTGTCCAGGCTGCCAGCTGTCTCTGGCTACCCTGCAAGACTCCCGAAAGTTGCTTGCATCCTTCTCCCATTTCTCAGGTTATAGTATATCCTTCTGGGGTCTTTGATGTAGTTGAAGCTAGATAGTTACAATTTTCCTTAGTTATGATAAAATATAAGTTATATATAAAACCTTAGACTCACAAATATAAGATATAAGATATCTTCTTTAATTTTGCCAAATAGTCTAGATATTATAAATAGGTTAGCTATTGTAACTGTAATTCTTACTTGATAATTATTTTGTTATCTGTAATTTTACTATGTGAATGTTAAAACCTTCAAGGGGAAGTGCTGTGGGATGTTCTCTATGCCGTGAATGTGCTGCTCTGATTGGTTAATGAACAAAACACTGATTGGCCAGTAGCCAGGCAGAAGATAGGCAAAACAAGCAGAAAAGAGAATTGTGGGAAGTGAAGGCGGAGGAGGAGAGACCTGCTGTCTGTTGCCATGACAAGCAAGATGTAAGGTATCAGGTACCGGTAAGCCACGAGTCATGTGGCAAAGTATAGATTAATAGGAATGGGCTGAATATAAGAGTAAGAACTAGACAATCGTAGCCCTGAGCTAATGGCTAAGCAGTTTAAATAATATAAGCGTCTTTGTGTTTATTTTATAAGTGGGCTGTCGGACTGACAGGGCTTGTTGCGGGCTGGAGAGAAGGTCTCCAGCTACACTACCTAGTGATAGAATGGTTCTAGATGTCCCAGACTTTTGGGTCTACCTGAGAGGCTGGCAAGGGAAAGGAACTGTTAGAGTCAATAGGGTGGATGGCTAGGAGAAGAAGAAGAGGAGCTTCTGGTGAGTCTGGGGTGAGGCGAATGTGGGGAGCAAATGAAATGGACGCTCCTACCTTAGCTAGAAAATCCCTTCCCATTAGAGGCACAGAAATCCCTTCCCATTAGAGGCACAGGACAGGTTGGCACCACTAAGAATGTGTGTGTAAGGACTGGGGAATTAGCTCAGTGGTAGAGCGCTTGCCTAGCAAGCGCAAGGCCCTGGGTTCGATCCTCAGCTAAGAAGAAGGAAAAGGAGAAGGAGATGTCCAGAAGGAAGGAGATGGGGCGCCCAGCTATTATTATCACTACCCTGGTTTCCCTGTGTGAGATAGGAGTGGCCAGGGCTGTAATCGGGCAGCATCAGTCATGACTGAATGCCAAGCCTATAAAGTCAGCCAGAGGGTGGTCTTGCCTTCCTATGCCGCTAGGTGCATTAAAACAGTCAGCTGGCCAGTGACCCTTTTGGCAACATTTTGGGCAAGGCCCTATTGGTGCCCTCTGTGGGGTGGTGGTGCAAGCATGGGCCCAATGGCCGTCTTTCCTGTACTTGAAGCAGGGCCTAGGTGGCTTTTGGGGAGCCGGTTGGACAGTGTGTGCCAACATCAGGCATTTATTTTTTTGGGCTTTCTCATCTCTCCCATGGTATACCTTGAATGCTACTGCTAACACCTCTGTCTGTGGGGTCAGAGGGCCATTCTTTAAGCATTTAAGTTTTGCCCTTATGTCAGGAAGCTCTGTGAGACCAAGTGGGTCATCAGAAGCTGCCTGCTCTCTGGGCTTTCAGGATCTAAGCTAGTGAACTGAAGGAGAGACTTAGTGAGCCGTTCCAGGAAGTGACACGGATTTTTGTCCTTATCTTGAATTATCATTTTTAGTTTTTCATAGTTTACTGGTTTTAGGGCAGTCTTATGGAGGCCTGTAAGGAGATAGGTAATAAACCTAACCCTGGCTAGAGACCCACCCTGGGTGTTTTAATCCCAATGTGAGTCCTGATCAGGAACCTCCTCAGCCCCTGGAGGGTGTGCAGGTTTAGTTTGGTGAACCTCATCTGCATGTGTCCTAGCCTGTTCCCATACCTGCCTGCACTCCTCAGGAAGCAGATTATAAGCAAGTTTCATATATATATGTCATGAAAGGTGAGACTATAAGATTGAGTAATATATTGAAACTGTTTAATAAAGAAAGCAGAATTAGAGGTATAAGAACCCAGTTTCTTTTCTATCTGAGAAAGAATGGGACATGGACCTTAATCAGTCCATCCACTCCGGCCACCTCTCGCAAAGGGAGAATGGTTGGTGGGTTTGAATGTCTGGAGTCAGGCCCTTTAGCAGTCAGAGAGCAGGTAGGAGGATGTGTTAAGGTTGGAGCCAGAGTTGGGCCTTTGGAAATGGCCACTGCTGATGAGGAAGCCAGAGGAGGAGCTGAAGGAACAGGCACCCTGGGGGCAGGTTTGCGTGCAGAAATTCGGATAGGTGGAGGTTTGTTTGCAGGATCTAGGGCCAGAGATTCCGGAGTCAGAGAATCATCCACTTCAAGCATAGCTAACAGCATATGAGCAAGAGAGAAGGAATCCAGAAGAGACGATTTAACACTTAGAAGAACACTATGATATAGGGCAACTCTTTCCATTTGCATGTTTGCTGGTAGAAGTTAGATAATTCCTGTAAAATATCTGGATCTAAGGACCCTCTTGGTGGCCATTTTTGTTATTTTCTAAGGCATATTTGGGCCATCTCTTAGAACAGCGATGGACAAGCTTAGGAATCTTTAAGCAAGGCATTAAGTTGAGAGGTTTTAAAGCTTCAAGAAGGCATCCTTGAGGAGAGGTGGGACTGATGGGATTGGAAGCCTTATTTCCCATGTCTGCAGCAGAGAGGCAGAAAATAAAAAGTAAAAAAAAAAAAAAAACAAACAACAAACAACAACAAAAAACAAAAACAAATGTGATTCTAATCCAAGGTCCCAGGTGTCCCTAAGTCCAAGGACAGATCTGTAGCAGGCACAAACCGCCAGAGGACTTGTCAGCTACAAGGCAGGGACCTACGGTATGTGAGGCAAGGGCTCCCCGGGAATCCAGACAGCATTTACTGCTTCATCAAACCAGAAAAATGTGTAGGCCTTACACAGCCTGAGGACACGCCCAAAGGTGGGGGTCCAACTGTGAGGAATATCTCAAACTATAGATGTGGGAGATGGCTAGAAATTCTAGCCTGTGAAAAGGTAGCCAGTAAAGACCATGGTTGGGAGTTCCCCTAGTCTGAAGAATACCAGAGGGATGCTGGATGCTCAACAGTTATTTCCACAGATCCAGGAGACTGTTTATGCTGGCTGAAAATTGGGGGACTCACCAATCAAAGTAGCAGTGTTATGTGCAGGATCCTGCAATCAGGCAAATGGACAGTGGGCTGTTGCGGATGGAGCAGACTCCCCAGTTTATAGGTTTACAGGCACAGAGTGCCTGGAATGGCCTGTTGGGCACTAGATGTTGTTTTGTTCTTGTTTTAAAGATTTTATTTATTATGTATACAGCATGTTTGACTGCAAGCCAGAAGAGGGCACCAGATCTCATTACAGATGGTTGTGAGCCACCATGTGATTGCTGGGAATTGAACTCAGGAGCTCTGGAAGAGCAGTCAGTGCTCTTATCCTCTGAGCCATCTCTCCAGCCCCAGATGTTGGTTTTAATGGCACTCTTTCCCTGTGAGGAAAAGTCACAAAACATGACAGAATCCACTAACAAGAGTTTTATTAAGATAATGAGAGAAAGATAGATGTGATCAGGACAGTGTGTCAAGGGGGTGGGTGGGGAACCTGTGGGCCAGCTTTAAAATGCGAAGCCACACCTGCGCACACAGGTCCACGTGGCTACTCCATGCATGCACATAGATCATGTGGTTGCACCACATGCTTTCTGCAACCATGCAGGCATGGGATCATGGGTCACATAGGACATATGACCCGGAAATGACTAGGTGGAAATGACTAAGTGTCCCATGTGCAACTGTGGGGGTGTGGTGGGAACTCCTTTCAAAAATCATGTTAAGTATTCACTTATATGTTGATACTTGCTATTAATTTGATTATAACCAAGCTACAATCTGTTGGATCATGGAGATTATGTTAGAGTAAGGGACGCACGCATGTGTGTGTGTGTGTGTGTGTGTGTGTGTGTGTGTGTGTGTGTGATAGATCTCATTAGGAAATGGAAATAGAATAGATAGTATGGATGGATGAGGTGGACTGGAATTAGAGGATCAGGTTGGGAGGGAATAAGGAGGACAAGGGAGGGAATATGGGAGAGACAGCTAAAATTAAGGGCCACTTGAAGGATAATATGGAAACCTAACACAGTAGAAGCTTCCTAAAATATATACATACATGAAGGTGATCTAAATGAAATCTTCAAAGAATGGTGGAGATGGAGTCCCATCTGGTCATCTCTTGTCAACAAATGGAGTTTCCAGTACCAGGATTGTGTTACATCTAATCCAGATGTTGTCTAAAGGTGTCCATGGGAACCCCTAAATCCAGGGTGTTTCCAAGACTATAGGTTGCTCTCCACAAACTGACAGAAAGACCCCATTGCTGAAGACAACACCTACACAATTCATTGATCATGGAGCAGTTGAGTTTATCATTAACATTTTACCCCAATTCTTGTGCACCACAAGAATATATTATAGAGATTCAGCTGTGTTTAAAGATATACTTTGACTGGCCAAGGGTCCATCAAATCGGAAACTGTTTATCATGGAATATTTGGTGTTATACAGTTTTTAATACTTCAGCTGTCTTCTGCTATGAAATTCTTGTGTGAACAAATACTATAGACAATTTGGCAAACAGCTAAGCTCAGATCTGCTGAACTTCTAGGTAACTAACACACTGCTAAGTCTAGGAGACAAGAAGGCTCCTAGATGTTTCTTGTGCAAATGAAGCTCATACCATCCTATAGTGATATTATATTTGTATTGAAATGTGATTTTATTTTTATGTTAATAAAGTTGCCTTGAGGTCAGAGCAGAAGCTGGGTGGTAGTGGTGCATGCCTTTAATCCCAGCACTTGGGAGGCAGAGCTAGGTAGATCTCTGTGTGTTCAAGGACACAGCCAGCATGGCAGACACTCGCCTTTAATCTCAATACCAACCATAGAAGACCTGGAGGTCTGTACAAACAGGCAGTGACAAGGAGGTCATGTGGCTGGGTTTACAACCAATGAGAAAACAGAACAAAAAATCTATAAAAAAGATAGAATACACAGAGGTAGCTCTCTTGCAGAGAGAAAGAACAACAAAAACAGTAAAGGGTAAGGTTTTCCACTCTTGCTCTGACCTCGTGGTTTTTAACTCTGCAATTGATTCTGTGTTTCTTATTTAACAAGCTGGTTACATCTACACCATCCATTACCTTCAAGCCTAGTGGCTTTCCAGAGCAATTGACTAAGGACAATAGGACTTTTGCATAACCAGGTGCAGTAAGGACTGGAGCTGAATTCCAGAGGAGACACAGAACTGAATGGGCAGAGGGAGGAGAGGAAGAGTGAAGGATAAGGCAGGAATAGCAGACACAGAACTGCATGGCCAGAGAGAAGAGAGGAAGACAGAGATTGAGTAGAGGGTAAAGCAGATCTCTTCTAGAGTTTATCAGGGCCAGGGTTAAGGAGCCAGGGAGGATATAGATGGAGGGTGAAGGAATGGAGGATGAAGGTCAGGTCAAACTCATAAGAGCTTACTAAAACTATGAGGACAAGAAAGCTGGGCACAGAGAGAAGCTGAATGTAAAGACAGAGCTGAAACTATGTAGATATAATTGACTTAGAAGAGTAAAGTGAATGGACTAATAAACTCTGTGTGCTTAGATTCATTTTATATCCCTCAGATTAGTATCCTTAGTTGCTTGTAGCATCTGTACTGGACCCTGATAGAAATCCCCTCAAGGCAGGCACTTGTGGGGATTCATTGCCCAATGTTGTAGTGTCTTTGGTACAGGAAGGTACTCTGCATGCTATCAAAAAAGAAACATAAATGCAAATGCAGCCACAAACTCTTTGATCTACAAGGGTGTCCTGCTTGCAAGATATGCTAGTGAAATGGTGGCACAAAGCTTGTGGGAGTAACCAACCAATATCTGATTTGATGTAAGGTCCACTCCTCCAGATGGAACCCATACCTGACACTGCATGGATTGCTGTGGATATCACTATGTATAAATAAAACACTGATTGGCCAGTAGCCAGGCAGGAAGTATAGGTGGGACTAACAGAGAGGAGAACTGAGAAAACAGAAAGAGAGGAGACCTGTCAGCCACCACCATGACAAGGGAGAAGTAAGGTACTGGTAAGCCACGAGCCACATGGCAAAGTACAGATTAATAGAAATGGGCTGAATACAAGAGTAAGAACTAGACAATGGTAGGCTTGAGCTAATGGCCAAGCAGTTTAAATAATATAAGCATCTGTGTGTTTATTTTATAAGTGGGTTGTCAGACTAACAGGGCTTGGTGGGGGCTGGAGAGAAGGTCTCCTGCTACAATGGATGACCAAGAATTTGAGAGTAGATAGCCCAGGGATCTAGGGTAAAATCAAATGCTACTGTTCTAAAAACAACAACAACAAAAAATTGGAGCAATAAAATGACTCCTAATGACATTCTTTTGTACTCATAAATCAGTGCCTTGTTCAGCCATCAACAGAAAAGCTTCCTCCTGAAGCAGATGGCAACAAATACAGAGATCCACAGCCAATCATTATGTAGAAAGTGCAAGACCTTAGAACACTCTGCCATAAACAGGATGTCTCCATCAAATCCCTTCCTTCAGGGCTCAGAAAACCCCTCAGGAGCGGAGGCAGGAAGAATATATGAGTCATAGAGAATGGAGAACTATCAACTTCCGCCAACCTACGCAGATTTGTGCCTGCCAGACATGGGATCTGAGGACCTGAAAGAATGGGGCAGACTACAGTCTAATGCTGTAGACAACCTTACTCCAGTTTCTGTGTACTTTTATACATGAACGTAACAAAAAAGCAAGGATCTAAGGAAGGCTGAGTTCAGAAAGACATGATCAGAAATACACGATCAGAAAAACATAAATAAATGTTAGTAAGCACGTACTTAATATTGACAGAGGAACCCTTTTCCAGAACTTTCTCAGGACAGACCAATTAAATACAATTACCTGGCATATACTATAGATTATACCTGGGAAAGCCTGAAAGCAAGACATAAGGCCATAATCAGATTCAGGGCACATTGACAAGATTGGATTCTATAGCTATGTTCTGACATCCAACAAGAATAAATATGTCTCATAAATTGTATGTAAATGTTTGTCACAGGAGGTATGAAATCACATACAAGAACAATCCAGTGAACAAAATGCACCTGAGGCAAAAGGCCCTCTGCCTTTTTTCCTGGAGCCTCTCTCACAGTTCCCTAAGTCATTGCTCACCATGTGTCATTCTTTTGATTATGTTCCAACAGAGGACACCAAAAAAACAAGGTCCTCTAAACCAACAAGATCTATGCACATATGAACTTACAGAGACTTGGGAGTCATGCACAGGGCCTGCACAGGTCTGTATCAGATGGGGTCCTAGAGTGTAGGGTCAGAGGAAACGATGAAGGAAGACTCCAGAGAACAAGGAGTGCTTATTATACCACATGCATGTGGGCTTGGGTCACCTGCACAAAATGGCAAAAACCCCGAGAGGGACATGTAGGCTCCTTTGAAGCACAGGTAAGGGGAATTTCAGGGTCAGCTACATAATTGGTTAAGCAAGCAGTTTCATTAGTATATTTCTAATTGGCTTAGTCTTATCAGTTTTGGGCACATCTATACAAGCTTGGACGTGACTCAGGGTGATGCTGGGTTTGTCCTTGAGATACTGTTTTGCAGACTTAGACCCTCTGTATTTGTTCTCTCCCTCAACCCTGAATATAAGGACCTTGTAGATAGGTGTCTTTCTCAACAAAGAGCCATTTATTTGTCCTTCTCAGAAAACTGGAGCCTAAATTCAGTTGTGAATGTGTGAGAGTTTAACTCCTTCAAGAGCTAAAAGGCGATGTGGACACAGGGCCCAATTCCAATCCCAGAAGCTGTATCTAGGTGATAATCACTTGAAAATGAAAATTTAATTTTCTCTAAGGGAGTTTTACTGGGGAAACAAACTACTCTTGTGGGTAGGCTGCATTTCCAGAAGTTGAAGGCTAACAGAAAATGAACTCAACAGCATTTTTGGAGGTTCTTGTCTTATAATGTATTAGGAATTTTCCTTTTTTTAATTAAAAAATGTATCATAACTTTTTGTCTTTATTATTTTACTTTATATTGTTCTTTCTTTTTACCCTACAGACCCTTTTCATAAACGTTGTGGCTTCTAGTTTAGTGTTTTTTTGATATTCCTGAAGGTGTGGACCAGTGAACCAGTGAGTCTGTTTCCTGTGCCTTCTCTTGGGCTGTTTTCCTTCTCTTTGTTTGTTTTCATCTATCATGATGTATCAGTGTTTGTTTTTATCTTATTATACTTTTTTATTATCCCTTAAAATCATGTTTTATTTTTTATTTATTTTTATTTTATTTTATTTTATTAAATAATTTATTTTTTGCTGGAGCTGAGGATCAAACCCAGGGCGTTGAGCTTGCTAGGCAAGCGCTCTACCACTGAGCTAGATCCCCAACCCCCTCTTTGTTTTCTAATGAGAGACAAAAGGGGGTAGATAAAGATGGGAGGAAGGTGGAGAGGAACTGGGAATAGAGGGAAGGGAAACCATAATCAGGATATTTTATATGAAAAAAAATCTATTTTCAATGAAATAAAAAAATTAAAAAGTACAAGTAGTATTTACTAATTTTTTGCTTTTTTCCCTCTTCTTCCTTTCTTCCTTTTCTTTCTTTTTTTTTTTTTTGAGACAGGGTCTGACAGACCAGGCTGGCCTAGAAATAACATCATGGCATATATCACCATACCTGCCTCTGCTAAATTTATTGTTCACTCTGGAGAAGTGTCAAACAGGTCAAGGGTAGAGCACATAAGATAATTTTTTACAGAACTGTTAGTGATTGTAGAGAAAGAAATTACAACTTAAATTACCATAAATATAGCTGTGTATGGTGTCTCACAACTATAATACCAGCACTTGGGAGTCAGAGGCAGGTGGATATTTCTCAGTTTGAGGCCAGTCTGGTCTACAGAGTGAGTTACAGGTCAGCCAGAACTACACAGAGTAACCCTGTCTTGAAAACAAAACAACACAAAACAAACAAACAAACAAACAAAAACCCCAACTGTAATCCCAACACTTAGGAAGTAGATGATCAGAAATTCATGGCCATGCTTGGCTACATAGTAAATTTAAGGCCTGTTTCAAAAAACAAAAAGAAAAATCATCAAATAAAACAGGATATACTAATTTAAAAAATGTATATTAGCCGGGCATGGTGGTGCACACCTTTAATCTCATCACCCAGGAAGCAGACTCAGGCAAATCTCTGTGAATTTGAGGATAGCCTGGTCTACAAAGTGAGTTCTAGGACATTCAAGGCTGTTATACAGAGAAACCCTGTCTCAAAAAACAAAAACTATGTATTTATTTGATATGTGCCTGCATGAGTTTATGTATACCATGTGTGTTCAGGTGCCCACTGAGGTCAAAGAGATACAGATATCCTGTAACTGGAATCACAGGCAGTTTTTAGGTGCCTGATGTGTTTGCTGGGACTGAACCAGGATCCTCTGCAAGAGTGCTCTTAACCACTGAGCAATCTCTCCAGCCCATGATATGCTAATTTAATGTCATATTTTAAAATAATTAAGTAGTCCATTCTATGTCATGATACACCAAAAATAACTTATAATTAAGTGTATGCACCACTGTGTATGTATGTGTGTATGTAAATCAAAGAACAGAAAAGACACAGAGCAATCACATAACAAAGCTCATTTATGGAAGATGGGAGTGAAGCGAAGCTCAGGTTAATTAATGGTAGTTATCAAAGGGAAGTTTTGTCTTCTCTATAATCTTTTTTTTTTTTTGAGACAGGGTTTCTTTATGTAGTGCTGGCTGGTCTGAAACTGGGGCATTGTAGACCAGGGATTAAAGATATATATATATGTTTTGATTTTTTGAAGGAGGTTATATAGTGTGGCTGGCTCTGCAGTTGGGGTCCCACTGTCTCTGTTCCTGGGGGCAGGGAGTGAGCAGATGTAGATTCAATGGCACAGATTTTGGGAGGTATGTAAGCAATTTCATTTATTACACAAAAGACTGATGTATTTATGTGTGTGCTGTTTGGCCGGCTCTGCTTCTAGTTGCTGTGGCATTTCTTAGTTTGGCCCTGGGTCTTACTTTGGGAGTTGTCATCTTGGGGGTCTGGTTTCAGGCTCCTCTGGGTCAGGGTACTACTGCGCATGTCAGAGCTTTTTGTTTGCTTAAGGCATGGCCCAGTGCTTTTGGCCTTACTCCACTCAATAGTTTTCTTGTACTATGTAATTTTAAAAGGAACTAAATAAAATGAGCTATCTATATCAAGTCCTTCCATTTCATCACCTTCTGCTCAATTCTTAACCCACTCCTGTCTTTTATCTTGATCATTTCCCCAAACGGCTTTCTCTCTCTCCCTCCCTCCTCCCTCTCCCTCCTTCTGTCCCTTCCTCCCTCTGTCCTTATTTTCCTTCATCTGACAGGGTCTCATATATCCCAATCTGGCCTTGAACTTCCTATGTAGCCAAAGACAATCTCACCTTCCCAGTATTCCTTTCTCTTTCTTCCCCCACCTAGCGCTGGGATTACTTGTGTGCTCCAGCACACCCAGCCCCAAGAGCTTTCTTTTGATGTCTGTTATCAAACCAAAGAGAAAATTTCTACTTGGCAACCAAGTTCTGCATTTATATATGACATCACGTTCTTCAGGTTTTCTACCCAGATCCCTTTCTGCTGCTTCACTTAATCTGCAGTTCATCTTCTGTCAGACCACAAGTTACTGAATTTTCCAAAGATTGGTTGTATATCATCTTCTTGTTCTGTATCCTCCCTTCTCTCATTCATAAGCCATCAAGTCCTAACACATATCAACATTCCAGAGCCAAACATTTATCTGTAACCTCACTCTCCTATTTGTGCTTCTCAGAGTATACTGTATTTAAATACAAGCTCTTGGTCTGAAACCAATGAGTCATCCACGACACAGGTTCCCCTTTCTGTACTACTTGCCATCAAATACCACAACTGCTGAAAACTCTGGGTTGTTTGTTTGCTTGAAGATAGCACCTCATAGATTCAGTCCTGGGCTAGAACTTGCTATGTAGATAAGGCTAGCCTTGAGCTACTAATGCTCTTGTCTCTAACACCCAAGTGCTGGGATTACACACATGCTCCAACTATACCTGGTTCAAATCCTCTCTTATATTTCCTGTATATCTAATCACATCTACAGTTCTTCATATATCACATTTATTTACTTTTGTGTATGTATGTGAGTGCATGTGTGCCATGTAGCATGTGTAGAGGTCATATGACAATTTAAGGAATTAGTTTTCTCTTTTCCATGTAGGGCCTGGGGATCAGGCTTAGCAGCAAGGCCCTTTACCCACTGAGCTATCCTGCCATTCCTTTTTATATTTTTATTTATTTTAGAGAGGGTTTCTTGTTTGTTCATTTGTTCCTTTGTTTTTGTTTTTGAGTTTTGTTTTTTTAAGACAGGGTTTCTTTGTGGAGCCCTGACTGTCCTCGAACTTGCTCTGTAGACCAGGCTGGACTCAAAGTCACAGAGATCTTCCTGCCTCTGCAGTGTTAGGATTAAAGGCATGTGTCACCACTCCTAGGTTATACAGAAACAAGGTATCTTTAGCTGAGGCTATCTGTAAACTCCTGTTCTCCTGCCTCCCAAGATCTGGGGTTAAAGGTGTGTGCTACTACACCCAGCAGACCTTTTCTCTAATTTCTATTTTTCAGGGTTTCACCATGTTACCAAGGTAAGCATTAATCATTTTATTCTTTACTCAGCTCCCAAATAGCTGGTCAACAGACTTGGATCCCCTTTACTCATTCCATCTTTCTTCTTTTCCCTCTCCTCTATTTTGAGACAATGTCTCTTAAAGCCTAGCCTGGCCTCAGACTTGATAGATAGCTGAGGATGACTGTGCTTGCTAATTTTATTCCCACTTGACACAAGCTAGAGAGTCCTCTGAGGGGAGGGAACCCCATTTGAGAAAATGTCTCCATCAGATTGGCCTCTAGATAAGTCTGTAGGGCATTTTCTTAATTAGTGATTGGTAGGGGAGGGCCCAGCCCATGATGGATGGTGCCATCCCTGGGCTGGTGGTCCTGGATTCTATAAGAAAGCAGGCTGAGCAAGCCAGTAATTAGCACCCCCATCACCTCTTTATCAGCTCCTGCCTCCAGGTTCCTGCCCTGTGTGAGTTCTTGACTTGGCTTCCTTTGATGAACTGCTATATGGAGCTATAAGTGAAATAAACCCTTTCCTCCCCAACTTGCTTTTTGGTCATAGTGTCTCATCACAGCAACAGTAACCCTAACTAAGATAATGAGCTTGAACTTTGGATCCTCCTGCTTTTATCTCCACCTCTGTCTTGCTAAAATTACTGATGCATACCACCACATTTGGCTCCATTTCCTTAATTATAGCTTTGGGTTACAAATGATTTATACATTGATGGGGCCAAAAATTATTTTTATAAATTACTAATATGCTGTGGGATGTTCTGTATGTCAAATGTGTTGCTCTGATTGGTTAAAATAAATAAAGTACTGATTGGCCAGTAGCCAGGCAGGAAGGATAGAGTAGGTGGGACAAGAAGGAGGAGAATTGTGGGAAGTGGAAGGCTGAATAGAGAGATACTGCTAGCCACCACCATGAAAAGGAAGATGTAAGGTACTGGTAAGCCACGAGCCACATGGCAACTTATAGACTAACAGAAATGGGTTAATTTAAGATAGAAGAAGTAGATAACAAGAAGCCTGCCACGGCCATACAGTTTGTAAACAATATAAGTTTCTGTGTGTTTACTTGTTTGGGTCTGAGCGTCTATGGGTCTGGCGAGTGAGAGAGATTTGTCCTGATTGTGGGCCAGGCAAGAAAACTCTAGCAACACAAATATACTGTTTTAACAATGAAACTTAAAAATATTATTTATCTTACTTTTTTGTTTACTCATGTATGTGTATGTGCCCCACATAGTCTGTAAGAATCCATATTGGATTCCCTGTGGCTGGAGTTATAGGAATTGTGAGCTGCTTTGTAGGGATGCTGGGAAATGAGTCCCAATGAGCCATCATCTCTCCAGCCTCTTATCCACAAAATATTTACTTAACTCAAAATTTCAAAGCATTTTCCTGTGCTTTATTCTAAACATTTCATTGTTTTAACCTTGAAAATTTGTTTGTGTTCTATTTTGACTTAATTTGTATGTATACTATGAATTTTGCATCTTTAGAAGCACCGTTTTGAATTACCTCAATATTCTTGGGGAAAAAATTGACTAACAATATGATGATTTATTTTTGGACGATAGAGAGTAGTTAAGAGTGCATACTGTGCCAGGTAGTGGTGGCACACATCTTTAATCCCTGCACTTGGGAGGCATAAGCAAGCAGACCTCTGAATTTGAGGCCAGCCTGGTATACAAAGTGAGTTCTAGAATAGCCATGGCAACATAGAGAAACCCTGTCTCAAAAATACTCCAACAAAAAAGAGAACATACTATTCTTGGAAAGAACATGAGTTTGTTTTCTAGCACATGAGTCAGGCAGTTCACAACTGTCTGTACATAGAGCTCCAGGGATTTCAGTGACGTCTTCTGGCCTCCATAGGCTTACTACAAATATGTGGCATACACTCACTCACTCACACAGACAGATAGACATACATACATACATACATACAGACAGACAGACAGACACACACACACACACACATACAACACACACTTTAAAAAAAAGAATATCAGCCAGATGTGGTGGTACACATGTACCTTTAATCCCAGAACTTGGGAAGCAGATGCAGGAAGATCTCTGAGTCTGAGGCCAGCCTGGTCTACATAACAAGATCCAAGATAGCCTGGGCTACATAGAGAGACCCTGTCTCAAAACAAAAACAAAAAACAAAAAACAAAAAATAAAAAACAAAAACAAAACAATTGAACCCCAAATCCCCACACCACCACCCATTGTAGACCCAGTTTCAGGCAAGCAGTCAGGTCTTTTGAAGGCAGGCTGGACTATGACCATCCCCAACCAGACCCTGTAACCTACAAGCCCCACCCCTCCCACACCTACCCACCCTCTGAGACCACACTGCACCCTGAGACAGAGCCCTGTAGCACTGATTGAACTAAGAGAGTCCACCAGGGTGATTGGACTAAGAGGACCAAGAGCTCTGATTGGACCAAAAGTGTCCTTTGGACCAGGAAAGGCCTCTTCAGACAGAGACACCACTTGTACTGGATGAGGAACAGATGGGTAGATGCCACTACAAAAATACAGTCAGCCACATAAAGACCAATATGGCACCATCAGCAAGACCTGAACATCCCAATGCAGAAGGAGCAGAAGAAATCAGCCTTTAAAATGACATTAAGAAGAAGATAGAGGCCTTTAAAGAGGAAAGGAAATATTCCCTTAAAGAAATTGAGGAAAAGATAAACTGAAAATTGGAAGAAATCAATAAAGCCCTTAAAGAAAGCCAAGAAAACCAAGAAAAAGCAATTAAACAGGTGAAGGAAACAGTTCAAGATTTGAAAATGAAATAGAGACAGTAAAGAAGACACAAACTGAGGGAATGCTGGAAGTGGAAAATCTGAGTAAATGAACAGGAACTACAGATGCAAGTATAATCAACAGAATGCAAGAGGTGGAAGAGTGGATCTCTGGTGTTGAGGATACGATAGAGGAAATAGAATCATCACTCCAAGAAAATACGAAAGCCAACAAAGTCATAACACAAAATGTCCAGGAAATCTGGGACACCATGAAGAGACCAAACCTAAGAATAATAGAGTTAGAAGGGGAGAATACTAGCTCAAAGGCACAGAAAAGATATTCAACAAAATCCTAGGAGAAAACTTTCCCAACCTAAAGAAGGAAATTCCTATGAAGATACATGAAGCTTACAGAACACCAAGTAGACTGGATTGAAAAAAAAGTCTGGGCTGGAGGGATAGCTAAGAGGTTAAGAGCACTGACTGCTCTTCCAGAGGTCCTGAGTTCAATTCCTAGCAATCACATGGTGGCTCACAACCATCTGTAATGAGATCTGGCACCCTCCTCTGTGTACATAATAAATAAATAAATCTTTTAAAAAATCCTCTTGCCACATAATAATCAAACCACTAAACATACAGAATAAAGAAAAATATTAAGAGCTGCAAAGGAAAAAGGCCAAGTAACATACAAAGGCAGACCCATCAGAATAACACCTGACTTCTCAATGGAGACTCTGAAAGACAGAAGGTTCTGGACAGACATTATGCAGACTCTAAGAGACCATGGATGCCAACTCAGACTACTATACCCAGAAAAACTCTCAATCAGCATAGATGAAGTAAACAAAATATTCCAAGACAAAATCAGATTTACACAATACCTACCCAGAAATCCAGCACTACAGAAAGCACTAGAAGGAAAACTCCAGCCGAAGGAAGCTAGATGTACTCATGAAAACACAGGCAATAGATAATACCACACCAACAAATACCAAAGAAGGAAAACACACAACACTACCACCAAAAAATAACAGGAATTCACAATCACTGGTCATTAATATCCCTTTATGTCAATGGACTCAATTTGCCTATAAAAAGACATGGGCTAACAGAATGGATACGAAAGCAGAATCCATCCTTCTGCTGCCTACAAGAAACACACCTCAACTTCAAAGACAGACACTACCTCAGAGTAAAAGTCTGGGAAAAGACTTTTCAATCAAATGGACTCAACAAGCAAGCTGGTGTAGCTATCCTAATATCTAATAAAATAGACTTTAAACTAAAATCAACTGAAAGAAATTGGGAAGGACATTACATATTCATCACAAGGAAAATCCACCAAGATGAAGTCTCAATTCTGAACATTTATGCCCCAAATACAAGGGCACCTACATTTGTAAAAGAAACATTACTAAAGCTTAAACCATACATCAAACCCCACACACTAGTAGTGGGAGACTTCAACACCTCACTCTCACCAATGGACAGGTCTGCCAGACAGAAACTTAACAGAGGAATAAGGGATCTAACAGATGCTATGACTCAAATGGACATAGTAGATATCTACAGGACATTCCACCCTAACACAAAAGAATATACATTCTTCTCAGCACCCCATGGAACCTTCTCTAAAATCTACCACATATTTGGTCACAAAGCAAATCTCAACGGATAAAAAAAAAAAAAATTGAAATAACCTCCTGTATTCTATCGGACCACCATGGCTTAAAGCTAGATTTCAACAACAACAAAAACTGCAGAAAATCTACAATCTCATGGAAACTAAATAGTACTTAACTAAATCACCACTGGGTCTAGGAAGAAATAAAGACATTAAAGACTTCCTAGAATCCAATGAAAAGGAATTACAACATACCCAAACTTATGGGACACTATGGAAGCAGTGCTAAGAAGAAAATTCATAGCACTAAATGCCCACATAAAGAAACTGAATAAATTTCACACTAACAATGTAACAGCACACATGAAACCTCTAGAAAAAGAAACGAAGACACCCAGGAGGAGTAGATGCCAGGAAATAATCAAATTGAGGGTTGAAATCAGTAAAAGAGAAACAAAGAGAATACAAATAATCAATGAAACAAAGACTTGATTCTTTGAGAAAATTAACAAAATAGACAAGCCCTTATCCAAACTAACCAAAAGGCAGAGAGAGAGAGAGAGAGAGAGAGAGAGAGAGAGAGAGAGAGAGAGAGAATCCAAATTAACAAAATCAGAAATGAAAAGGGAGACATAACAGACAACAAGGAAATCCAGAGAATCATCAGATCATATTTCAAAAACCTGTACTCCACAAAATTGGAAAATCTAAAAGAAATGGACAATTTTCTGGATAGGTACAATATACCAAAGTTAAAGAAAGGTCAGATAAACAATTTAAATAAACCAATAACCCCTAGGAAAATAGAAACAGTCATTAAAAGTCTCCCAACCAAAAAGAGCCCAGGACCAGATAGCTTCAGTGGAGAATTCTTCAGACTTTCAAAGAGCTAATATCAATACTCTTCAATTTGTTCCACATGATAGAAATAGAAGGAACATTATCAAACTCCTTTTATGAGGCTACAGTTACCCTGATACCCAAACCACACAAAGATGCAACAAAGAAAGAAAATTACACACCAATCTCCCTCATAAACATCGATGCAAAAATAATAAAATACTGGCAAACTGAATCTAAGAACACATCAAAAAAAACTTATCCACCATGACCAACTAGGCTCCATCCAAGATGCAAGGATTGTTCAAAACATGAAAATCTGCCAGTGTAATACACCATATAGACAAACTGAAAGAAAAAAAAAACACACATGATCATCTCATTAGATGCTGAAAAAGCCTTTGACAAAATCCATCACCCCATCATGATAAAGTCTATTAAATGGAGAGAAACTCAGAGTGGTCCCACTAAAATCAGAAACAAGATAAGGCTGTCCACTCTCCACATATCTATTCAATATGGTACTTGAAGGCGTAGCTAGAGCAATAAGACAACAAAGGGAGATCAAGGGATTACAAATTGGAAAGGAAGAAGTCAAACTTTCCCTATTTGCAGACGATATGATAATATACATAAGTGACCTCAAAAACTCTACCAGGGTACTCCTACAGCTGATAAACAACTTCAATAATGTGGCAGGCTACAAAATTAACTAAAAAAAAACCCAATATTCCTCCTATATACAAATGATAAATCAGAGAAACATCACCCTTTACAATAGCCATAAATAATATAAAATATCTTGGGGTAACTCTAAGCAAGTGAAAGACCTGTATAACAAGAACTTTAAGTCTCTGAAGAAAGATATTGAAGAAGACATCAAAAAATGCAAAAATCTCCTAGGCTTATGGATAGGTAGGACTAACACAGTAAAAATGGCAATCTCACCACAAGCAATCTACATAGTCAAAATCCCCATCAAAATCTCAATACAATTCTTCACAGACCTGGACAATACTCAACTTCATATGAAAAAACAAAAATCTAGGATAGTTACAACAATTTTGTATAGTAAAGCAACCTCTGGAGGCATCACTATCCCTGACCTCAAGCTGTACTGTAGAGCTATAGTAATAAAAACTGCTTGGTATTGGCATAAAAACTGACATGTGGACCAATGGAATCGAATTGAAGATTCTGACATTAATCCACACACCTAGGAACACCTGCTTTTTGACAAAGAAGCCAAAACTGTACATTGGGCAAAAGAAAGCATCTTCAACAAATGGTGCTGGCATAACTAGATGTCAACATGTAGAAGACTGCAAATATCTGTCACCATGCACAAAACCCAAGTCCCAGTGGATCAAGGACCTCAACATAAATCCAGTTACACTGAACTTGATAGAATAGAAAGTAGAAAGTAGTCTTGAATACATTGGCACAGGAGACCACTTCCTAAATATAACAACAGTAGCACAGACACTGAGAGCAACAATTAATAAATGGAACCCCCTGAAGCTGAGAAGCTTTTGTAGAGCAAATGACACAGTCAATAAGAAAAAATGACAGCCTATAAAATGGAAAAAGATCTTCACCAACCCCACACTTGACAGAGGGCTGATCTCCAAAATATATAAAGAACACAAGAAACTAGACATCAAAATACTGAACAATTAAATTAAAAAATGGGCTACAGAGCTAAACAGAGCATTCTTAACAGAAGAATCTCAAATGGCTGAAAGACATTTAAGGAATTGCTCAACATCCTTAGTCATCAGGGAAATGCAAATCAAAATGACACTGAGATGCCATCTTATACCTGTCAGAATGGCTATGACCAAAAACACTGATGACAGCTTTTATTGAAGAGGATGTGGAGCAAGGGGAACTCTCCTCCACTTTTGATGGGAATGCAAGTTTGTACAGCCACTTTGGAAATCAGTATGGCGGTTTCTCAGAAAATTGGAAATCAGTCTACCTCAGGACCCAGCAATACCACTCTTGGGCGAATACCCAAGGAACACTCAATTGTATCACAAAGATACATGCTCAACTATGTTCATAGCAGCATTGTTCCTAATAGCCAGAACCTGCAAACAACCTAGATGCCCTTCAACTGAAGAATGGGTAAAAAAATAACATGGCAATATACACAATGGAATACTACTCAGCAGTAAAAAACAATGACATCATAAAATTTGCAGGCAAATGGATGGAACTAGAAAATATCATCCTGAGTGAGGTAATCCAGACCTGAAAGGACAAACATGGTATGTGCTCATTCATAAGTGGATACTAGATGTAAAGCAAAGGATAACCACACTACAACCCACAGCTCCAAAGAAGCTAGCTACAAGGAGGAACCTAAGAGGGATGCATGGACCACCCTGGGCAGGGGAAATAGATGAGATCTCCTAAGTAAACTAGAAGCAGAGGGGGCAATAGAGGGTAGGGGATGGTGAATGAGAATGTAACAGAATGGGGTAGCAAAGCTGGAACAGGTATTGAGTGGGAGAACAATGAAAGAGATACCAGTATAGAGGAAGACATCATGGGGATAGGGAGAAACCAGGAGCTAGGTAAGTTCCCAGGTGTAGTGGATAGCCATCCCAGCATTGGCCTGGAAGTTCCAACCCCCATTGAGGCTTCAGTAATGGTCACGCCCAGAAAGTGGGGTGGAGGAGGAAGCAGAAGACCCAGGATCAAGAGGAGGGCTCTCTCTTGGTTCTGGGACACTGGACGCAGGAGGTAGACCCAGTAGAGTTCTCCAGAGAACACCGCTGGACTGTGTGATACCTTTGCCAGGCCCTACAACCTATCCCTTCATTTGTAAGTTACCCGACAAAATAAACCTCCCTTTTAACTATGTGGAGTGGCCTTAATAATTTCACCAATATCTGGCGCCCAATGTGGGGCACAAACCCACAACCCTGAGATTAAGGGTCTCATGCTCTACCAACTGAGTTAGCCGGGCTGGTTCTAATCTAATTATAAACCAAGCTGGTGTTGGAGATGGAATTGGCTCACTCCTTCTCTAAACCCAAGCATATTGATAAAAGAAAAGGTTGAGAGATTCTTCAGTCTCATACCAGAAGAGCCCTCTGGTGTGAGACAGAAGGAAACCAATTATAAGGGACCATTATCTTCAAGATTCTAATTCTCTCCATGCTTACTCTTGATTTCTTGGAATCCTTTCTTACATGTCATGACTTCTTTAAATCCAAACCTTCCATTCTGATAAAAAATAAGTTTTTTTTCCAATAGCAATCTCTGAAGTCTCCAGAAGGAAGATGGGGCCCCAACAACAACAACTCTACCCAATCCAGAATGATGCCATGGTAATCATCATCATACTACACTTCTTGCCAGAATTTCAGACAATCTTACCCATTACTCAGAGAGTTGCTGCAGAATCTACAGTTAGTCTAACTGAGATTTAACTATCTGAGCTTTCTCACAATACCCAATAGAGATACCATCACCCCCTAAACAGCAGGAAGCAATTCTAAGAAAACGACGCCCCTTATCCCTAAGGTTTCATATTTCTTAGGGTTATGGATAATGGTTCTAGGGTTGGGGGTGGAAGAAACTGTTAAACTCAGTACTCTCCTTAAGGAAAGAAAATATGTCTCAAAAAAAAGGGAAAAGAAGAAATGGAATGGATAGGTATAAGATATTACGGTAGACTAACATATACATTAGTAAACAAATTTAGTAATATAGCAGCCTTTGCACTGTTATGAATTCTTATATGTTGCTACAAATATAAACTTTTTATATTCCTATTTAAGATAATTTGTATATTGATACAAATATAGAACAACGTTTGTTATATTATACACATATTTTTACTCTTATTTGAAATATTTGTATATTGATACAAATGTGAATTTATATCTGTCATACTGTATGTATGTTCTACTTCTGTTTAAGATATTCTGTATACTGATATATATTTAGTATTATTATCATATTGCATATTGCACTATACATTCCTACCTCTGTTAAAGATATTTTGTGTATTGTCACAATTTAAAGTCATTGTCCTTTTACTGTACATTGGCTTACAGACTGTTTGCCTTATTTATAGGAAGCCTTAGTCCTTAGGTTGTTTAGGTAGATAAGACTTAATAGAGTTATTGCCACCTATGCTTGTCATCTCTATAATTATGTTAGTTAGGTTATCCAGATTTATAAATACATATGTCAGATGGACAGGTAATCTTCAAACACTTCATGGACCTAGAGAACATGGCATTTAAATAACTTAGAATTCTGTTGACGTGAGACACAATTGCTCCTGGCAGCACCAATTTGATCCCGAGAGAATGTTGGGCTTCTAAGACATTTCCACTTGGAAGTTTGTCTTCTTGGCACAAATGGCCTACTGGGCAAAGAACTGCCCTTGCCTCAGCTGCTGACAGTACAAATGCTGTCCTTTCTGGACAAGCGGGACACAAGGAAAGCAACCACTATACTTTGCCAAGACAGGGTAAGATGGTCTTTCAGAATTCCTGCTTCTGAAAATGGTCTGTCAGATACTCTAGGCCTGTAGCCAATTTGAATGCATCAACGATGCTGAGAAACATTAGGTGACTGTCCAGGCTGCCAGCTGTCTCTGTCTACTCTTGCAAGACTCCCGCAAGTTGCTTGCGTCCTTCTCCCATTTCTCAGGTATTATTATATTCCTTCTCAGGTCTTTGATGAGGTTGGAGATTAACAGTTATAGTTACAACTTAGTATATATACATGTATAATATCTTAGATAGAATATATTATGTATTAGACTCAGGTTCTTTAGGATAGGACACCTTTTGGAATGATCTTTGTAACATGCCACCTACCCATGCCCTAGACTTCCCTGGATTTTACTATGTGTTTTTTGCTTGATATTTTTTGCTCTTATTGTAATTCCAACTTATCTAGGTCATTATCCCACGTTACTCATGGACAATATTTGATAACCATCTCTTTGTATATAGTCTTGTATTAGGTTAGAACTTTCTTATTTAGACAAAAGGGGGAGATGTAGTGGATAGCCATCCCAGCATTGGCCTGGAAGTTCCAACCCCCATTGAGGCTTCGGTAATGGTCACGCAGACAAGGCAGGGTGGAGGAGGAAGCAGAAGACCCAGTATGGAGAGGAGGGCTCTCTCTTGGTTCTGGGACACTGGACGCAGGAGGTAGACCCAGCAGAGTTCTCCAGAGAACACCACTGGACTGCGTGATACCTTTGCCAGACCCTACAACCTATCCCTTCGTTTGTAAGTTACCCCACAAAATAAACCTCCCTTTCAACTATGTGGAGTGGCCTTAATAATTTCACCAATACCCAGGAATCCACAAGGATGATCCTACCTTAGACTACTAGCCAGAACTAGCTAGCCTACACTGGTAATCAGATTAGTGAATACCCTAACTGTCATCATAGAGCCTCCATCCAGTAACTGATAGAAGCAGATGCAGAGATCCACTGCCAAGCACCAGGCCAAGCTCTAGGAGCCCAGTTGAAGAGAGAGAAGAGGGATTCTATGAGCAAGTGGCATCAAGACCATGCTGGGGAACTGTGATGATATTGTGTTCCCCAATATATTGTGCACCCTAATATACTTATCTGAGGTCAGAACACAGAACAGCTGCTAGATAGACATAGAGGCCAGAAAATGGTGGCACACACACCTTTAATCCTACCATTCTGGAGGCAGAGATGTATTGGATCTCTGAGTTCAAAGCCACACTGGAAACAGCCAGGCATGGTGGCACATGCCTTTAATCCTAGGAAGTGATGGCAGGAAGCAGAAAAGTATATAAGGCATGAAAACCAGGAACTAGGCTGGTTAAGCTTTTTAGGCTTTAGCAGCAGTTCAGCTGAGATTCATTCTGGATGAGGACTCAGAGGCTTCCAGTCTGAGGAAACAGGATCAGCTGAGGAACTGGCAAGATGAGGTAGCTGTGGCTGGCTCTGTCTCTTTGAACTTCCAGTATTCACCCCAATACCTGGCTCTGAGTTTGTTTTTTATTAATAAGACCTTTTAAGATCGTGCTACAGGGAAATGTACAGCGACAACCAAATCAAACTAGTAGGTACACACGAACTGTGGACCAATAGTTGTGGAGCGTCCATGGGGCTGTACTAGGGCCTCTCTATAGGCAAGACAATTATGTAGCTTGATCTGCTTAAGGGACCCCCTGGCAGTGGGATCAGGATCCATCCCTAGGACATGAATGGGCTTTTTGGGGCTTACTTTCAGAAATTTCAGTCCATGGTTGATTGCTTTTGTTGCTTTGGGTCCAGTCTTGAGGCCATCATGGTAGAGAGCATAAGAGTGCTCACTTCATTGAAAACAAGAAGTGAAGTGAGAAGAGGAAAAGGTCAGGGTCCCTGTAACCTTTCCAAGGTCATAGTCCTGGTCACCTAACTTCCTTCTACTATGCCCCAATGCTGAATGATTAGAGAATATCCAGTACTTCCTGGCTGGCAATGGAGTTTAACTTCTGAGAGTTTGAGGAGCACTCTGTACCTAATTATGAATATTTCCACTAACAGATGAGGAAACAGGCCTGCAGGTTCTGAGAAACTTTCTCACATTTACACAGGCCTTCAGCATCAGTGCCAGCAACACGACTCAAATACTTGTACTTCATAAAACTTCAATGCTTGTACTTTATAAAATGTTGGAAGACAAAGGCAGAAGAATTGCCAGATGTTTGAGGCCAGCCTGGTCTACATAGGTCTGAAAGTTCTAGGCCACCAGTATTACACAATGAGACCTTATTTCAAAAAGCCAAAAAGAAACCAGATGTGGTAATGCCTGCCTTTAATGCCAATACTCAGGAAGCAGAAGCAGGCAGATTTCTGAGTTTGAAGCCAGCCTATTTTACATAGTGAGTTGATATAGGTAAGATAGGATGAAAGGGTAGATTATTGAACCTATTTTTAAAGAGCAACAACTTGTTTAAAATATTCTACATTGCTAAATATTTTTGTTCATTACAAATTTAATTTTGTTATATTGTATGTATATTTCTACTCTTGTTTAAAGTATTATGTTTGTGCAGCTCATTTGAAATTGTAATGTATAATTAAGAAATACAGATTAATAATCAGTCATCTATGATAATCTCACTTATAGTCATGTTAAGTTTTCTAGGTTTACATAGATATACTTCAATTAGGTAATCTTCAAACACTTCAAAGACCTACAGAATATGGCATTTAAAATGTTTTAAAAACTTAGACTTATGGGGGTTGGGGATTTAGCTCAGTGGTAGAGCGCTTGCCTAGAAAGCACAAGGCCCTGGGTTCAGTCTTCAGCTCTGAAAAAAAAAACAACTTAGACTTTCTAGACAGACACATCTGCTCCTGGCAGCACCAATTTACTTCAAAAAGAAAGATGGGCATCAAAGACACTCCATATGGGGTTTACCTTCTTCTTGGCAAAAAATAGCTTTTTGGGCAAGAAACTGTTCTTGCCTGGACTGCTTGAGCGACTGGATATGCAAGACCTATAGGAAGATGACCACTGAACTTTGCAAGGCAAGATGATTCTTCAGATTCCTGCTTCACAGAGGAGACTGCCAGACATTCTACAAGACACAGAAAAGCAACTGAGAGACTCTAGGCCCATACACTGAAATGGATGCCCCAACCTTGCAGAGGAACTTTGGGTAACTGTCCAGGTAGCCGGCTGTCTCTGTCATTCTAGATTTTTGGAAGGTGCTTACAATGTTCTTCCTGTTTACTTAGGTAGTATAATATTCTTCTGGGGTTGTTGATATAGTTGAAGACTAGATAGTTATAATTTTCCTTGGTTATGATAAAAGATAAATTAGATATAAAATCTTATACTCATAAATATGGGATAAATAGGATATTTTCTTTGAATTTGCCAAATATAAATAGACTAGATATTATAACTGTAATTTTTGCTTGATAACTCTTTTGTTATATGTAATTTTACTATGTTAAAGTTAAACCTTCCTTTTTGATTAGACAGGTAAGGAGAAGTACTGTGGGATGTCTCTCTGTATGCTGTGAATATGGGTTGCTCTGATTGGTTGATAAATAAAACTGCATTGGCCCATGGAAGGGCAGGATGGAGTCTGGCAGGAAAACCCAAGAGAGATAGTGGGAGGAGAAAGGAGAGCAAAGCAGATGCTGCTAGACACCACCAGGAGAAGCAAAATGTAAAGTGCAGTAAGCCACAAGCCATGTGACAAGGTATATATTCATAGAAACAGGTTAATTTGAGATATAAGTGCTAGCTAGCAAGAAGCTTGAGCCATAGTCCATATAATTTATAAATAATATAAACCTCTGTGTGTTTACTTGGGTCTGAGAAGCTGCGGGAGCAGGCAGGACACAAGAAAGCTTCCGACTACAGTGAGTTCCAGGCCAGCCAGGGCTAAACAGTGAGACCCTGTCTCAGAACAAATGAAAACAAAATAAAAATATCAAGGAGGTTTAGTTACAAATGAAAAATAGTTCTGAGTGGTTTTGTATACTCTTCACCCAAATTCTACTAATGTGTGTGTCCATCTAACATAATCATGGTACTTTGGCCAAACTACAAAATCAGTATTAGTATTATACTAGTAAGTAAACTACAGGATTTATTTATTTTTTACCAGTTTTTCAGTAATGTCCTTTTAAGTTGCAAGATCCCACATTACATTTAGTTGTCTATTCAGTAAAAGGATTCATTCATTCATTTATGTATGTATATATCTATACACATATTTATTTATTTATGCAGCACTAGGGATTGACCCTAGGATCTCACACATATGATGTAAGTGTTCCAACAATAAGCTAGATCTCCAGCTCCTTTCAATTTTTCTGTTTTTCTGTGTGTGCTTGTGTGGGTACACTAGCATGTGTGCATGAAGTGTATGAAGGCCAGAGGTCAACCATGGGAACTATCTGTGAAGTCCATGTTCCAAGGCTAGGAAAAGAGGAGGGTCATGGGAGACTGGGAAGCTGAAGAGGTTGCTAGGACTCACAGGCAGATAAGACATACTTTATTCTTTCTAGATAAAGGCTGTTAGGTAGGTAACTGTCAGCAGGCTCCCAGGCACTCAGTGGCATACATGGCCACACACAGGTGGGTGGCACGCAGGCTTAAAAATAGACACATAGAAGCAGGCTGGTAAAGGTGGAGACAAAAGCTCAGGCCTCTGGTCTCAAGGCTGTATTTATATAGAATCACACCAAGGTGACATTCTGCCAAAACCAGTTATATAACAGATTACTATTTAATTTGGGTTTCCAAGACACCCTGTGACAGCTATATGTTTACTGACTCATATTGGTTATCTTTATTGATACCATGTTGTCTAAACAGAAGCAGACCCTTAAGGCATTCTGTTCCCTACATTCCACCCCTTTTAGACAATTGGTGTCATTCTCCTGGTTTCTATACTTGACCACACGGGAGCAGTGTAGGGCTATGTGTTGCCTACATTATACTGCTGTATCCAGCAGACACTACTCCTTTTGGTGTTGGTAGCCCTTGGGGAGGAGGAACATGGCTCCTCAACATTGGTTTCACATTCTTCACTTACAGTTAGAACTCCTGGGTGGTTGTTTGGAGGCTTGCTGCCCCTAGGATATATTAAGCCTCAAGAGAAACATACATTGTATATAGCCAGAGATCAAATGAGAGATACCTAAAATAAGTCACTGGGTTTAGATTGACCATATGACCACCATACCTGCCTACATATGTGGCTGGCCAGGGAAGGCAGGTTAGATTTCCATGAAGTAAAGTACAGCCAGTGTCAACAATGGCTAACACTCTGTACGTTAGTGGAAGATTAATGAATAATGAGCGAACAGCCTCTGCTCTTCCAGGACCCTCCCTAGCCAGGCATCTTATCTCCACACCTAGGATATACTTAGCCCTAGAAAGACACATTAGACCCCCATTCTTCCTGAGTCTGTGGGCTCATGACCTACAGGCACTGCCTTAAAGAGAACTGGGTGGTGATAGAAAACAATGTCTTCATCTCTTCTCCTCTCAGTAGGACACTGTCTGCCCCCTGCTCTTACAGATATGGGGGCTAGATCACCTAGTAATTTCTGACTGTAGTAACTCCCTTTTGATTGTGTGTGTGTGTGTGTGTGTGTGTGTGTGTGTGTGTATTTATGTTAATGAGCTCATGCACCAAATCATAAATGGAGCTGAACTTTCAGTTTCTTTCCTGGCAACCAACTCACACGCCTCAGTTTCTCATCACAAAGTTTCCTCCTAACTTTTCAACAGTCAAAACAGTCATAGACTGATACTTCCACCATCTTAACTGACTCCTCTTTTGGCAATGTCTGACAGGGGAAGATTTTCCTGGAGTTGCGGGACTTCAATCCATCTCTTCTCTGGTCCTTTTCTTTCTTTCTTTCTTTTTTTTTTTTGCCCCACAGTTGCATCCTGATGACTATGCCAGGTGTGAGGTGCATGCCCCAATGCAAGAAAAGGGGGCAGGGGTTCATGGGACATTCGGAGGTTGAAGAAGTTGCTAGGACTCAGAAGTAGATAAGACATAATTTACTCCTTCTAGACAAAGGCCGCTAGATAGGCAGCTTGTCAGTAGGCTCCCAGGCACACACTGGCATACATGGCCACACACAGGCAGGTAGCACACAGAATGCATGATGACAGACACATAGAAGCAGGCTGGTGAAGGTAGAGACCAAAGCTCAGGCCTCTGGCCTCAAGGCTGTATTTATACAGAATCACAGAAAAGTGGCATTCTGCCAAAATCAGTTATTTAACAGATTACTTTAGTTTACTTTGTTGTCCCAGGACATCTGGTGACAGCCATCTATTAGCTAACTCATTAGAGATCCTTATTGGTGCCATGTTGTCTCAACATAAACTAGCCTTTAGTTTCCTATACCACCGTCATTATTGTTGATATTGAAACAGGGTCTCATTGTGTAGCCCTGGCTGGCCTGGAACTCACAGAGAGTTGCCTACCTCTGCCTCCCCAGTACTGGGATTAAATGCATGCACCACCACACTCTGATGCATCCTAACAGTATTTTGAGAGGGTGTCTCTCACTAGTCTGGAGCTCATGGAGTAGTCTAGAGCTGGCTAGCCAATGACTTAGGATTCTGCCTATTGTCTCAGCCTCCCCAGCACCTGATTATAAACCATCATGTGGGTTCTGGAGACCCATTTCAGGCCCTCATGTTTACATGGCAAGGTCTTTACTGACAAAGCTATTTCTCTAGCCAGCCTCACCTCCTTTACTATTGTTATTATTATTTGCAGTGCAAAGAATCAAACCCAGGGCTTTACATATGCTAGCTAAGCATGTATCGCTGGCCTCTCTTTTCAGTTCCTTTTTATGTTTTCTCCTTTTGATGCACGGTCTGAGTTGTCTGGACTTCCTCAAATTTCTCTGTAGCTAAGGAAAACCTTGATTTGTCTATCCTTCTGCATCAGCTTCCTGAATAGCGGGACTTACATGCTTGTACCACAAGGTCTGGTCGCTAGAGTGCTCTAAAGAGGAGTGAACCATGATCCGATTTGAGATAATTTATTTAGAAGAAACATAATTACATCTGGAGAAACTGGAAAGGAAAAAGCCAGGGCTGGAAGCCCTAGAGTTAGTCTAGTCTGGCACTATCAGCACACCTTGAAAGATATAGTATGTCCTCTGGAGGTGGGGCTTCCTCGACAGTGGCACACTTGTTCCTTTTTTGACACTCTATGGTGCTGATTTATGATTATAGCTTAAACACAGTATTGTAGTGGGTAGCCATCCCAGCATTGGCCTGGAAGTTCCAACCCCTATTGAGGCTTGGGTAATGGTCACGCCCACAAGGCAGGGTGGAGGAGGAAGCGGAAGACCCAGGATCAAGAGGAGGTCTCACTTGCTTTTGGGACAATGGACGCTGGAGGTAGACTGAGCAGAGTTCTCCAGAGAACACCACTCGACTGCGCCATACCTTTGCCAGACCCTACAACCTATCCCTTCATTTGTAAGTACCCCACAAAATAAACCTCCCTTTTAACTATGTGGAGTGGCCTTAATAATTTCACCAATGCAGTATGGTTCCATGAATTACAGCATTTCTTTGCCCCAATACCTGAAATTAGTGTGTACACAAGGAATTGTTGGATATATACAGCCTTTAGTGGTTAGAAACTTAGAAAAATAACTGTTTAAGATCTGGTTGTTACACTAATATATTTATGTATTTTCTATAATATGACCCAAACACCCTTGTTTGTAATCACCACATATCAAAATATCATGTTTTAACTTATATCTTTTAGGAGTATAGGTGTTTTGTCTGCATGTATGTGTAAGTACCCAGGGTGTGTACAGTGCCTATGGAGGCTAGAAGAGGAATTAAATCTCCTGGAACTTGAGTTAGATGAGGTTGTGTGTTGCTGGTGTTGGGAACTGAACCTATGTCCTCTGGAAGAGTAGCCAGTGCCCTTAACCGATGAGCCATTTCTCAAGTTCCATCTTTTAATTTCTTTAGGGTATTGTCTTAGTTACTTTTCTACTGACATGACAAAATACTGTAACCAAGTTATTGTATAAAGAAAGCATTTACTTGGAGCTCATGGTTCCAAGATGGTTAGAGTGTAGCAAAAAGCATGGCCTCAGGCAGGCATGAGGCATGATAATGTGAGCTGAGAGCTCCAATTCTGAGACAACAACCACACATCAAAGAGAAAGAAGAAAGAGGGGGGGTGGTGGTGGAGAGAACTAACTGGGCATGGTGTGGACTTTTGAAAGCTCAATGCTCAGCCAGCCCAGTGATGCCTCTTCTCCAGCAAGGCCACACCTCCTAATCCTTCCAAACAGTTGCACCAACTGGTGCTAAGTAATCAAATACCTGAACCTATGGGGAACCATTCTCATTCCAACCACCACAAGTATCATCACAATCTCCTCCCTTGAGATTCACTGGGCTCAAGCAACTTTTAGGTTATTTATTTTTGAAACATTCTCAATTGATATAGATTGAAACTTAATAGATACATCAGGTTATTTTTGTACTGCTATTTTTCACATTTCCTTTTTCTATCATTAAATTTGATAACTACATCAAGTATCAGACATTCTCTATAGTCTCCTCTTTTTTTATTTATCAGTATCAGTATTAGCATTATTTTTTCCTTTGATTGTTTTTGATACAGTATCATGTAGCCCAGACTGGCCTCAAACTTATGTCTAGCCCAGGCTAGCCCTGAATTTCTGATCCTCCTGCTTCCTACTGGGATGACTGGCATGTGCCATGACTGGCTAGCCTCACCTTTTCATGTAACAGCTGGGTAGCCCAGCACAAATTAAGTTTTCTTCTCCTGGCATCCTTTACCTCACATAAAATGGAGATATAAATTACTACCTCGCATTGGAAAAATGGACACTGGAAGTCTCACATGAGACAATGGATGATTCATTATTGTAGTTTGTACATGAAGTAACCTCTTGCCAAGTGCCTATATTCCCAAGAACTCAGGAGTTGGAGACAGGAGGATCAAGAGTTCCAGGAAGGAAGAAGTATGTAGGTCACCGGGGCCCATCTTTGAAGTGTTTGTCTTCTTCTTGGCTCCTTCCCAGCTCATTCTACTCCCTGGTTCGTGTGAAGATACCAACTTCTTCCAGACACATCCTTCTGCTATGGTGCTCTGCCTCACTATGTGCAAAGGAATAAGAACCAAGGGAGCAGGTCTTGAACCTCTGAAAGCAGGAGCCCAAAGAATTCTTCCCTCCTTTAAATTGTTCATTTCAGGTATTTTCCCATGGCAAAAGAAAGAGGATTCTCAACAAACCAGAAAGGGAAGCAAACTTCTTAACCCATTAAAGAACTCTGTGAAAAAAAATACATAGTTAATATCAAAACTTAGTGATGGAAGGCTGAATACCATCAACCCCTCTAACAATGTGGGAAAAAAGGCCAAGAAATCCATCCTCTGCATTTCTGTTAAATATTCTATTGGAAATCCTAGCCAGTTCAAGAGTGCAAGAAAAAGAAATGCAAAGACACACAGATTCCAAAGAAAATTAAGCTCTGCCTTTAATACTAGCACCTCAATCCCAGGTGGATCTCTGTTCCAGGCTAGCATGGTCTACATAGTGAGAACATGGCTCAAACAAACAAACAAACAAAACAAAACAAAACAAAAGAAAGAAAGAAGAAATTAGTTCCTATTTTACAGTATAAGTCAGGCCAGGTTGCACAGACCTGTAATCCAAGTGAGGAGGCTGATGCAAGGGGACTGCAATTTCACTTATCTCAAAACCAAGAAAAAATATTTAGGGCTTTATAGTGATATTTTGTTTGTACTTTAACAAATAAAGCTTGCCTGAAGATCAGAGGGCAGAGCTAGCCACTAGTTAATCATAGAGGCCAGGCAGTGATGGCACACACCTTTAATCCCAGCGCTAGGGAGGTGGAGACAGGAAGTGATATGGCTGGGAGGAGAGAGGAATATAAGGTAGGAGGAGACAGGAGCTCAACTGTCTTTCAAGCTGAGGATTTGGTAGAGGTAAGAACCCTAGTGACTGGCTGCTCTGCTTCCTCTGATCTTTCAGCTTTCACCCTGTTATCTGACTCAGGGTTTTTATTGGTAAGACCAATTAGGATTTGTGCTACAGGGCTTCTGTTTGACCAGAGATAGGTGGATTTCTGTGAATTTGACAGTAGCCTGGTCTACATAGTGAGTTCCAGGCTAACCAGGGATACACAATGAGACTGTCTTTAAAAAAAATTGATGGAAGCAAGAAAGGAAAGGAAGAAAGAAAAAAAAAAACTTTTGAGGCAGGGTATAGTGTCACATGCCTTTAATACTCCCTCTCAGGAGGCAGAGGAAGGCAGCTCTCTGTGAGTTCACTGGGAGGCAGGGGAAGGCTGATCTCTGAGTTCAAGGCTATCGTGGTCTATGTAGCAAGCTGCAGGCCAGCCAGGGATACAGAGTGAGACCCCATCTCAAATAAAAAAAAAATACCTCCCCCAATTCTGGTAGCCATATTTAAAAATAATACAACATTCCCCATTCTGGTAGTCATATTTAAAAATAGGTAAAATCATTTAAAACAAAACAAAATAAAAAATCTTACATTGTTTTATTATTATTATTTATTGACTCATAACAAAGAAAGCTATATAAAATCAAAGTACTTGATGAATAGTCTACCCACCCACCCCCAACTCCTTTTTGAGACATGGTTTTATTGTGTAGTCTTGGATATACTGGAATTAGCTATCTACTTCAGAGTGGCTTCAAACTCACAGAGATACACCTGCTTTGGTCATTAGAGTGCTGGGATTAAAGGTGTGCATCTATGCTTGGACTATATTGCCATGAATCCTCATATGTAGCTCCACCTCCCCTCCCAGCACATCTCTCCAAGCTCTGCTGCCAGAAAAGATGTGGGTGTGATGGTAATACTATTAAGAGTATTTTCTTAGCTGGGCAGTGGTGGCTCATGCCTTTAATCCCAGCACTCAGGAGGCAGAGGCAGGCGGATCTCTGTGAGTTCGAGGCCAGCCTGGGCTACAGACCGAGTTCCAGGAAAGGTGCAAAGCTACACAGAAAAACCCTGTCTCAAAAAAAAAAAAAAAAAAACCCTAAAAAAAGAGTATTTTCTTTTTACATTTTAATTACATTTATTTATTTGTTTGGGTGGGGGACATTTGTTATAGTAAGGTCTGAGGAGAACTTGTAGGGGAAGTTAGTTCTCTTCTTCCATCAAATTCCAGTCCCCAGTCTTGACAACAAACACCTTTACTCACTCACTGAGCCATTTCCCTGGGCATAGTTTGAGTCTTAGAAAATTCCTCCAAAGTGAGACTTTTTGAGGTTGAAATCACTAAGACGGCCTACCCTCCCCAACCTTGGGCCACCTTGTTGCCATGCCTCCTCAGCCTAGCTGACTGTGATGCAGAGCTTGACATGTGGCTAAAGTGGAGGGAAAGTTGGGCCTGTCTCTGGGCAAAGTGCGAGGAACATGTGACACACACGCATGCGCACTGTGCCTGCTCACCAACTGCCACTGTCAGGTGTCCTAGTAACAGTAACAGAGACGCAGGCTGGCAAGACCCTATAACAGTTCTGGAAAGTTCTCACCCCGCCCACTCGTCGCTCCAGTTCCTAGTGACTAGTTGGCGCTACAATCAGCTAGTAGTTCTTATCTCTGTCTGGCTGCCTGTCCCTGGGGTAGCAGTTAAGATGGGAACCAAGCTCTGCCTTGCCCTCCCAGGGCTAAGGTGGCTGCTGTGGCTGTGGCCCCTGTTCGCCACCTGTGAGGCTTTCTACTTTCCGGGACTGGTTCCCATCACTTACTGTAAGGAGGGCCATCCTAACTCCCGCTGTCAGGTGAGGAGCTGGGGAAGGAAAGGCCCTAAGGGCATGGACACCGGGCGATCCCATCCCAGGCCCACACTCTGGGCATGGCGCCGTACTTCCTCCTGGCTTCTGGAACTCTCAGCGTCTCCACCTGCCTCCTAGCCCCTCGGTAGCCCTCCCTTGGCGGTGCCCAGCCCAGCCAGCGCGTTCCGCTCCGCCAAGGGCCCTCCCTCTGGCTCCTTGGCTCACTCCGCCTCCATTCTCTGCTTCCTGCCCTGCCACTGACTCCACTCTCCCTTTCCGAGGTGTCCTCTTTCCCCCACCGCCTCCCTTCCCTCTTCCACCTCCCACCCTCCCATTGACCCCTTCCCTCCAGGTCCGCCAGGCTCCCCCAGTCTTTCTAGCACTCTCACTCCTGGGCTCTCACACTTTTCCTGTTCTGATCCTTGCTTGCTCCCTCTGGCCTCCCAGGTCCTTCAAGATGTATAACACTCATTCCTTGTCTACTGCTACAGGCCTGTGATACTGAATTTGCCACGCGGGACATTTAGTCAACTTTCAGGAAATGGAACTGTGGTCACTGTGCCCAAGTCGTCCTTTTCCTCCCCTCTCCTCCTTCCTGCCTCCAGTGCTTTTTCAGTCAGTGTCTGAGCTTGTAGTCCATCCAGGCTCGCCATGAACTCTGAATCTTTCCAAGTCTGGACTTCACAGATGTGTGCCTCTCTGTTCAACTTTTTATTTATTTTTATTTTTTTTAATTTTGGAGACTTGGTCTCCTGTAGTTTAAGCTGCCATTTCCGTGGTGACCTAAGTGTTATCTTGCTTTATGATGGGTTTTTTGTTTGTTTGTTTGTTTCTTTTTGGTAAGGTCTCAAAGCAGCAGACTGGCCTTGAGGCCTTGAATTGGGCCATTTCAGCGAGTGCTTGCTGGGAAGACAGGCAGAAAGGCACGCTCTGCAATGAGATCTGGTTTTGCTGAGTAACCCAGGCTGATTCCTAACAACAGCATACCATGCTAGTGTTTCAAACCTGTAGAATGTTGGGATTGTATGTTCCCTTTGTTTTTATTTTAAGAGAAAGTCTCCTTTTGTTGACAGACTCAAAATTCATTTGCTTCTGCCTCTCATATGCTGGGATTACAGGGTGTGCCACAGCACCGGACTCGAGTATCTTTTTATTCTATCATCATCATCATCATCACCATTCATTCATTCATTCATTCATTCATTCATTCATTCATTCATTCATTTTGGTTTTCCAAGACGGTTTCTCTGTGTAGCCTTGGCTATCCTGGAACTCACTCTGTAGACCAGGCTTGCCTCAAGTTCATAGAGATCTTCTTTCTTGCCTCCTAAATTCTGTGATTCGAAGCATGCACCGCCACCACCCAACTCGTTTTATTTTTTAAATAGCTGTAATTAGCTTCGTGCACTTTTCTTATTTTAACAACAGAATTTGAAGGTTATTTTATATTGTGGTATAGCCCTCTAGCTTCCCACTCCCACACTTTATCTTCTTCTAGGTTTTCCTTTACCTCTCCCCTTCCCCTTCTTTCCCTTTTTCTCCTTTTTTTTTGCCTTTCTCTTCTCACTTTCGTTCTATTTTTCATTTTCGATATCTGCCCCTCTCCCCCCGTGTCTCCTTTTCTTGCACTCACCTTTACTGTTTGTGTGTTTCTTTGTTACTGTTTCTGCTCTTTTTGTCCTTCTTCCCTGGTCCTCTTGTGCTTCCACTCCCTCTTTTTCTTTCCTTTCTGTTTCCCACAGGATCTTCCTTCTCTTTTCCTGTCTGTCACTCATTCTCATTTTCTGCTTTGTCCTCTTGTCGGTCTTCTGTTCTGTTCCGTGTGTCTTTTCCTTCTTTTCCACCTTCTCTTCTACTGTTTCTGTTCCTCATTTTATCCTTTCCCTTTCGTTCTTTGTTTTTTTCTGTTCATGCCCCCTTCACCTCCTTTTCTTCTTTCTCTGTCTTGCTCTCTTGCTTCTCTGTTTCAGCCTTTTGTTTTCATTTCCTCATTATTATTTTTTAACCTTAGCCAGTGTCTTTTGTTTTTCTGTCTTTGTTTCTTTGTTTGCCTTTCTTACTTCTTTTTTTTTTCTTCCTTGAAACTTTCATTATGTTGTAGTTGTCTCAGACAGGGGCTCATGCATTCCAGGCTGACTTCCAGCTTGCAGTGGAGCCAAGGATGACCTTGGACTCTATCCTCCAGTGTCTACCTCCCAAGTGATGAAAATACAGGCATACTCCTGGCCTCTTCTGCCTTCTGCTCACGTTCCTTTTTTTTCTCTTTCCTGTCTGGTCTGTATTCCTCCTGCTTTTCCTGTTTTGTCTGGTCTTTCTTTTCTCTCTCTCTCATTGTATCTATTTCTCTGTATTTTCCTTTTTTCTCTGTTTCTTTTCCTTTCACATCCATCCATCCTTTCTTTTTTTCTCCTATGTTTCGCATTTCCTTCCTTTCCCCTTTCACTCTCCTCTCCCTACCCTCTGCCACCTCTCTCCCTCCCTCTTTCCTTTCTTTTTCCACTTTTCTTTTACCTTCCCTCTTATCACCCCCTCAACATCTGTCCTCTCTCATCCCCTTTCTTTCTTTACCCCCCCACCTTTTTTATAGACAGGGTTTCTCTGTGTAGCCCTGGCTGTCCTTGAACTCGTTCTGTAGACCACCCTGGCCTCTAACTTTGAGACCCACCTGCCTCTGACTCCTGAGTGCTGGGACTAACGGAGAGTGCCACCACTACCCCTCTCTTCTGTCTTTCCCCCCTTTTCTTCCCCCCCTTTCCTTTTCCTGTCTTGTTACATAGCTGAGTCTGGCCTGATACTTACTATGAAGACCAGGCTGGCCTAGAACTAACTCAGGGGTGATTTTCCTGTTTGTTTCTTTCACCTCCTTTCCATTTTTGTCTTTGCATTTCTCTATTGCTTCTCTTCCTCTGTCCTTTATTTTCTTCTTTTCCCCTTCTCTTATTTCTGCTGCATTTTCTTTCTTCCTTTACCATGGCCTTTCACTTTTCTCCCCTTTCACCTGTTCTTCTACCACTTTTTTAAAAAATTTCAATTGCATTTTCTCTCTCATTTTCCTTTCAACGATAACTCCAGTTTTGGGGAATGCACTCCCTCTTCTGTCCTCCTTGGGGCAGGTGCTGCGCAGACATACCAGCAGGCAAAACACCATATATGTAAAATAATAAAATTTAAAATATTTTAAAAAGCTGGTCAGAGAATTTCAGTATGTGTTTTTCTGAGGAAAGAATCAATTGCTTTTTATCCTATTCTGAAAGGGCTCAATAACTTTTTTAAAAGATAAGCATGGTAGAAACTAGGTTTGGTGGTTCACAACTGCAATCCCAACACTTGGCAGGCAGAGGCAGGCAGATCTCTGTGAGTTCAAGGCCAGCCTGGTCTACAGAGTGAGTTCCAGGACAGCCAGGATTACACAGAGAAACCCTGTCTTAAACCCCTTCCCCACAAAAGAATGGTAGAGATACTAATTTTATTCATGCAGAGAACTTAGTTGTCTTAGTTGGGGCTCCTATTGCTGTGATAAAATACTACGGTTATGAACAACTTCAGGAGAAATTTATAACTGTGCAGTTGTAAACTGATGTTAGCAGCAATAGGTCAGATTACCTCTTAGTTGTTTTATTATGTGTTTTGGTAACACTACCTCATTGTATTATTAATAATTCTTTTGCTTTCTTTAAGTCATCAATACAAGTATATGCTGATAAATTTTACTCAGTGGAAACTATATTATCCTATGACTATGATAGGTAAGTGTTGCAAATATGTTAAAAACACCTTCAGAGTTGTAGCTTGATTTTAAAACGGGAGAAAGTTTCATGTGGAAGTTTTTAGTGAATAGTGATGCTTTGTTTAGTAATGTTCTGTTTTTACATGATCAGTTTCAGTATGACTTAATATTTGGAAAAAAGAAATTATATTATAAGAAAGAGTAAGATGTCATTTGGTGTTACTTATTTCTACTAAAATCAAGTCTAATATTCATTATAAAGAAAGGCATAAATCTAGGGTTACATGAGTATTTAAAGTGTATAAAATACCCTGGCTTCTCTTTTGAATGTACAAATCTCTTGCCTTTTAAAATACATAGAAAATTTCTATGTATTTTATTTTTTACTTAAATCATCTTATATTCATAATAATTGAAAGAAAATTCTAATTATTTTCATCTGCTATTTTATAGAAACCTATGGGGAGGAGCTTGTTCTTTAAATTTGCTTTTTTTTTCTGAGATGGTTTCTCTGTGTAGTTTTGGTGCCTGTCCTGAATCTTGCTCAGTAGACCAGGCTGGCCTCGAACTCACAGAGATCTGCCTGGCTCTACCTCCTGAGTGCTGGGATTAAAGGCGTGC
Source organism: Onychomys torridus (assembly GCF_903995425.1). Taxonomy (NCBI): domain Eukaryota; kingdom Metazoa; phylum Chordata; class Mammalia; order Rodentia; family Cricetidae; genus Onychomys; species Onychomys torridus. The sequence continues at coordinate 36,082,457 of NC_050466.1, forward strand.
AGCACCACCGGCTGGCTAAATTTGCTTTTGATCAGAACAAATATTTATGGTTTCTGAATATACTGAGTCAAAATTAATATGGACTTGAAATTGTTGTTTTTCTTATTTTTGTTTAATCTGAAATTTAACCCACAAAATATTGTTTTTTTTTAAATTATCATTTCCCATGTTAAGAAAAGTCTAGAGCTATAAAACGAGCCTTTAAATAATTCATTTAGCAATTACATACTCTAATGAGAAATGTATAGTGAGGTACATAGTTCATAAATCCTAGATTACAGTTTTATTTGCAGTTGAATGAAAATGAAGAAATAAAAAGGAAAAGAAACATGAATGTGACTGCTCCTAGGCATGGTGGAGGTAGATATGTGGGAGAACATAGGTAGAGGCAGAGACAAGGACATTGGGAGAGTCCAGAGTGGACAGACCAGACTGAGCTGTTCTACATGGGGAGAGGGGAAGGGGAGAGGGGCATGAGGGGAACCAGGCACAGCAGTCAGGAGGCCCAAAGGTACAAAGACAGTGGGCAACCAACATGTTTGAATTCTATAGGGAAGAGTGTCCCAGCCCCTGGGCTGGAGAGTTCAGTAGGGGATGGCATGCCAGCCAGGAGGGCCCTGTAACAGGTAGGGACTGAGGGATGCTGGGAGAACCTGGCAGCCAGAGTCTGCTTTGATATGTTATATAAGCACCTCAGTCATTTGTCCCAGGTAGAAAAAACAGCAGTTTTGTTAACAATAGAGGCTACATGAATTATAAAGACTGATTGCTTGCTGAGTTTTAAAAATCTTACTGGAACTTCCTCTTTCTTAGCTTTGACTTCTGCCAAGATTCTTTGAAGAAAACACCCTCCGAGACTCTTGGAAAAATCCTATCTGGAGAACAAATAATATCATGCCCTTACAAGGTTATTCTGTTGATATTATTAGTATATCTTTTTTTTTGAAAGAACTTTTTCAAAACTATTTAAAATCGAATATTCGTTTTTAAAGGGAGAGAAAGAAAAAGAGAACCTCATGTTGATAGAGAAATCTGTTAAAATATCTGCAGTAGCTGGATGCATCCACATAAAGGAGAGACAGAGATGTAGAGATAGAGGCAGAAATAGGGAGAAAGTATGTGAGAGAATGTTATTGGGAGTGAAGTCTGGGCATCACATACACTAGTCAGGTGCTTTACCATGGAACTTTGGTCTCAGCCTTTTTTTTTTTTTTTTTTTTTTTTGAGACAAGTTCTATTGTGTGGCTCAAGTTAGCCTTGGAACATTATATGTAGCCCAGGTTGTCTTATAACTTGGGAGAATCCTCTTGAGAGCTGAAATTATAGATGTGGCCACCAGATCCAACCTTTTTCTTGTTTTTTTTTCTCCTAAAGAGAGTGTCAACAACCTATAGCCCAAATTTTCCTGAAATCCAGAGCAATCCTACCTAACATCATGAGTTCTGCTATTGCAAGTGTGAGTCATACTTCCTGGCTCACATAAGGTTTAATTCGAGGTGTTTGTTTTTTGTTTTGTTTTGTTTTGTTTTTACTTTATAAAGAAAAGCTGTGAATGTATTATACTGTTTATATTTGGGGTAGGGTGATATAAGGAGATGACACTGGATACCCAATATGCATTTATTTTACCTTCAATATCTTAATGAACAAGAGACTAAGACTATCTCAAAACATCAACAACAATTAAAAGTAAAACAAAACAACAACAACAGAAAACTAGGGAGAAGAGATAGCTTAGTTCGTAAAATGCTTGCCTCCAAGCTTAACAACTTGAGTTCAGTTTGTGGGATGCACATGATGGAAGGAAAGAACTACAAGTTGTCCTCTGATCTGCCACACATGAACTGTGGCATGTGTGTGCACTCACATAACAAACAACTGTAATGAAAAAGAAAAGAGCCTTGCTTAGTCTCACAGTTCTGGAGGTGTAAGGCTCAAATAACATTACACTAGCTCTGAAAAGGGCCCTTTGGCTTGCATCACAAAATGGTAGGCATGGGTGTATATTTTCCCTTTTTAAGGTCACTGGGATTTAATTATGAAGACCTTGCTCTAATAGCTTAATCTAGTCACTTTCCAAGTGTCTCAAATGAAAATACTGTAGTCAGAGTAAGTGTTTGACCTTTAAAATCACTAATATATGCCTTCAGGAGTTAAACTTAATAATAACAGGAATAATAAAAAGAATGATGCTATATTAGTTTGTGGGAACAAATTGTATTTAAACCTTACAATATAATATAGGAAGACAAGTTCTTCCCTTTAGTTCTATGACTAGAGTAATAACAATTCAAAACTAAAACCGAGAGGAGAATGATGATATATTTATGTCTTTGAAGGAAAAAAAAATGTACCTCTAAGTTAAATTACTTATTTGGTGACATTTGACTTAAAATTTTCACTTTTTGTAGTTCTCTTTTAACAAAGAAGAAACATGTAGAAAAGTTTGTGTAAAATCTTATGCTCCAGAAAATGAAGATCAAATGAACAAGCTGGCTTTTTTGAAGGGAGGAATAAGACAGAATTACTATCATCACTGGTAGGTTCATTATCTTCTTTTTTACTCTTTCTGAAAGTAATTTTAATAGACATATAAATTATATTCCATTTTTGTGATTTGAGTTTGATTAAAATTGAACTTAAATATGTGCAAGGTAGCATCTTTGTTGCTTGATATGAAATTCTTGTTAAACGTCTTATTTAAAAACTATTCTTGTCTAGGGTTATTGGTAACACACGAGTAATATGGTGTTATGACATGGAAGATGGAGAACACTATTGTGAATCAGGATTTCCAATAGGATGTTTTAATACCCCAAGTAGCCAATTGAAAGGCCCTTGCCTGATTAATGTAAGTATTGGCAACTTACAATGAGAGTACAAGAACGTTGCTTCATTTATGTTTTACTTTATATTTTATTCATTTAGAAAACATTAATGGGATACCATCTAGGCTATGTGCTATGTGTTTGGGGATACAAGAACAAATGTACTTTGTCTTTTTAAGTTTATAGTCTTAAGTAGAGGAAATATGCTTGTAAAGAAATCAACGCAACAATATGTTATAGATAGGGAATTGGGGCCAATGGAGGCAGGAAAACGGAAGGGTAAGCATTTGTAGTAAAGAAATTAATGTGATCAAAAATTTGGAAGTGTGAAAAAAACATGCTGTAATTGGGAGACTGTGAGTAGCTGAGCATGAGTCTGTGGCATAAGCTTAAGATTTACAGCTACAGGAATAAATAAAAAGGAGTTAAACAGAAGCCAGCCATATGCTAAGGAAACTATGATTGCATACCAGTGACTGTGCCATCAATGTTGTTGGTTATGTCATGCTCAGTGATTAATTCTCACAACAGTTATGCTGCTAGAGCATAGAACTGCAGTTTTATAGATGAGAAAGCTGAATCTCAGGAAGACATGGGACTTGACTAGGATCATAACAGCTGGAAAGTAGTAGAAGTCATACCTTAACAAAGACCTTTTATCTTTTTATTATTTTTTAACATGACAAAATAAAATAAAAGATAAAACAAAAGCCATCACTTTGAGGCTGGACAAGGCAACCCAACATAAGGAAAAGAGCCCCAAGAGCAGGCACAAGAATCAGAGACACACTCATTCACATACTCAGGAGTCCCATAAAAATACTAAGCTGAAAGCTATAATTTATATGCAGAGGACCTGGTGCAGACCCATTGTAGGCTGCTCTTACATTCTTTCCACCTCATCTTCCATGGGGTTCTCTGAGCTCTCGGGGAAGCAGGGAGGAATTTGATGGAGTCATCCTATTTAAAGCTGTGTGTTCCATGGACTCTCTCTTTCTCTGAGTAATGTCTGCCTGTGGGCCTTTGTATTTGTTCTCATCTGCCACATAAGGAAGCTTCTTTAATGATGATTAAGCAAGGCACTAATCTATGAGTATAACAGAATATCATTAGGAATCATTTTATTGATACTTTTTTCAGACCGGTAGCATTTGGTTTTACTCTAGGTCTCTGGGCTATCTAGTCTCTGGTTCTTGGTCACCTAAGCAGTGTTGGGTATGGGCTCCATCTCATGGAGTGGGCCCTTAAGTCAAATCAAGTATTGGTTGACTACTTCCATAAGTTCTGTGTCATCATTGCCCTCACATATCTTGCAGGCAGGACAGATTGTAGGCCAACGGCTTTGTGGCTGGCTTGGTGTTTATGTTTCTCTTTTGGTAGCCTGCAGTGTACTGAGGTCCCATGCTTTTTAAACTGTGTCTTATGGCTCTCCAACTATTTTTCTTTTCTTTTAAATGAGAGAGGATCTCGTGTAGCCCTAGTTGGTCGTCTTGCTTCTAACTCTTAGGTACTGGGATTACAGGTGCGTACCACTATATTGGCAGCTTTTAATATCTTTTGTGTGGAAACTTTCAACAATGGTTAGGGATAAAGGGGAAGGGTGAGGAAGAGCATAGACTAACACCTCAGTTAATGACTTGCTTGTCTAGCTGCTAGTACGCTTGTTTCTTTCTGGTATGAAGTGTAGTTTATAGAAAAATCTCAGTCATTCATGGAGACTTTTGCCATATCTGATAACACTTGTATTTTTTGCCTAGTTTTTACTTTTTTGTTTTGTTTTGTGAGACAGTTTGAACTGGAATTCACTATGTAGCCCAGGCTAGCCTTGAACTCATGGGGAGTCTCCTGTCTCAGTTTGAGTGCTAGGATTGCAGGTATGTGCTCCATGTCTAACTTTTATCTGCTTTTTGAGAATTTACTTTTACATTCAGATTTATTTAGAAAGGAAATTACAATAGCTTGTGATTTCCAGGTTTAATGTCTCCCCTCAATGCACACACACACACACACACACACACACACACACACACACACACACACACACAGACAGACACACAGAGGGTGACTGACTTTTCTTTTTTTCTTTTTTCTTGAGATAGGGTCTCATGTTATTCTCTGGGCTATCACACTGTCTCTATGGTGACAGTGAACTCTTGATGCTCCTGCTTCTACCTCCTAAGTGCTAAGATTATAGGTTTGCCCTACCACCCCCAGATTTTAAATTATTTTATGTGCATGTGTTTCCCTTTCTATTTTAAGTTTTAATGCAGTATATGTATGTAAATATTACTTACATAATCAGAAACACTTTAGGATACTTAATTTTTTTTAATGATCTTTCTTTTTAAAATTTTATTTTTTAATTAAAACATTTTAAAATATTTATTTTATTGGTGTTTTGCTTGCATATATGTCTGTGTGACAGTGTCTGATCCCTTGGAACTGGAATTATAGACAGCTGTAAACTGTCATATGGGTACTGGGAATTGTACCTGGGTCCTCTGGAAGATTAGCCAGTGCTCTTAATTACTGAGCCATCTCTTCAGCCCCTAATTAAAACATTTTTAAATACAATGTATTTTGATTATTTACCACTCTCAAAACTCATTCCAGAACCTTCCCATTTCCATTGCCCATCCTACTTTATGTTCTCCCCCACCAAATGTTGCTGTTTCTTTTTCAAAGGATGCTTAAATTTAAGGGTAAGGATTATGAGACAAAAAGAATTTGAGAATTATTGAGACACTTAAAATCAAAGTGGCAAAACAGTTGTTTGAGAGGGGATTTTCATGCTTTTAAATTTATTAAACACATTATATTGCCATGGAATCATTCTAACATGATTTGATTTTAATCACAACCTATGATACTTGATCAAAGCCAATAAGGAAGTACTCAAGTTTAACAATTAAAAAATAAGATTCTTTTTCATTTTTAAGAGGTATTTTATAAATAGCAGAGCAGAGTAGCAAGCTAGAAAGAGACCTATGTACTCATGGGAATGTAGATTTATCATAAAGGCAATATATCAGATCAACAAAGACAATTTTATAAATGGTATTTGTACAAAAAAGTCTTTGAAAAATTCTGTAGGGGGGTCTCCATCAAAATCCTTGTACTCACCGGGCCTGTTGGTGAATACCTTTAATCCCAGCACTCAGGAGACAGAGGCAGGCAGATCTCTGTTAGTTCGAGGACAGCCTGGGCTACAAAGAGAGTTCCAGGATAGCCAGAGCTGTTATACAGGAAAACCCTGTCTCAAAAAACCAAAACCAACCAACCAACCAACCAACCAACCAAACAAACAAACAAAAACAAAAAAATCCTTGAACTCAAATGCAGTTCAAGTGAATGGAATCTGAATTTTTTGTTTGTTTGTTTGAGATAGGGTTTCATGTATCTCAGTCTGTCCTTCAACTCACTGTGTAGTCAGCCCTGACTTTGAACTTATCTTCCTGCCTCTCCCCAAAAGTTGGAATTACAGATGTGTGCCACCATATTAGGTTTATATAGTGTGTGGGGTCAAACGGGCACTTTGTGCATGCTAGGCAAGTATTCTACAACTGAGCTGCATCCATAACCCAAATATAATAATTTTTAAACCACCAGTCATGACCTGTTGTTTTCACAGAAACAACAGTGTATATGGAATGTGAACACTCTCCACCCTCTCCACCATACACAAAATAGATAAAAATCTAATACAATTTTAACAATCACAATGGTTTAATTATAGAAAACAAGGAATTTTAATAGTTCCTACTATCATTCTTCAGCATGTAAGTACCAAAGTAGTATATCTTTGGATGATACTGTGTTAGAATGTTTGATTATAAAATTTACTGTTTGAGGGTATGGAGATGTGACTCAGTAGAGTACTTGCCTAACATGCACAAAGCACAGGGTTTGTATTTCCACACTGTACAAACTAGGTGTTGTGGCATATACCTGTAATTCTAGCACTTGAGAGGTAGAAGTAGAAGGATCAGGAGTTCCTTTACTATTTGGCAAGTGGGAACCCAGCCTCGGCCACATGAGATGCTCTATTGAAAAAACATGTGGTTTAAGTTGCTGACTTGAGTTTCATAAAACAATCCTTTGCATGTCTATTTTATATACCTAATATACTCAAGGTCATGTAAACATTTCTTGGATGAAAAAAATGGATCAAATGGGTGGAGAAAATAGGGTAAGGGAGATGGCTCAGGAGGGTAAAAGCAGTTACTGTGTAAGCCTGATGATCTAAATTGCTACTCTGGAACCCATGGAAAAGTTGGACACAGTGGCATGTTTGTAATCCTTGCATTTGTATATTAAGATGAGGGGCAGAGACAGGGAATGTCCCAGAGGCTCATGAGCATCTAGCTCACAAGCTATACACATTGCTATACACAGTGTAGCAATAAGAGACTCTTCTTCAAAACAAGGTAGAATATATAGGAAATTTAATAGGAGAAAGAGAGGAAGGAAGTAAGGAAATAAAGAAAAAAGAGAAAAGTTAAAAACAACAGAGTCAAAGGCTAGAACCAACTTCCACACACTGTGGCATGTGCATGTTCTCTTGCTTACTCACTCTCCACACATATCATACACATCTGCAAAGATAAATGCATTTTAAAAGAGTGAATAAAGTTTAATAAGCCCTGTCCTTATGATGTCTAGTGCCTGTAGTTCCAATACACTGGAAAATGAAGCAGGAGAATTACTATGAGTTTGAGGCTAGCCTTGGCTACTGGCTTAGTTAGGATTTCCATTGCTGTGATGAAACACACCATGTCCAAAAGCAAATTGAGGAGGAAAAGGGGAAGAAAGGGCTTATTTGGCTTACACTTCTTATCATTGTTCATCACTAAAGGAAGTCAGGGCAGGAACTCACACAGGGCAGGAAGCTGGAGTCAGGAGCTTATGCAGAGGACATGGAGGGGTGCTGCTTACTGGCTTGGTCACCCACTATTTTTTGGTTTTTCAAGACAGTTTCTTTGTGCAGCCCTGGCTGTCCTGGAACTCACTCTGTAGACCAGGCTGTCCTCAAACTCACAGAGATTGGTCTGCCAATGCCTCTCTCATGCTGGGATTAAAATTGTGCACCACCATTGCCTGGTTTCAGCCCTCTTTCTTTATTTCTTTTTCTTTTTTTCTTTTTGGTTTTATGAGACCAGGTTTTTCTGTGTAGCTTTGCACCTTTCCTGGAACTCACTCTGTAGACCAGGCTGGCCTTGAACTCACAGAGATCTGCCTGGCTCTGCCTCCTGAGTGCTGGGATTAAAGGTATGTACCACCACTGCCAGGCTTCAGCCCTCTTTCTTATAGTGTTGGTCTGACTGACAGGTAGGGCAGAGGCAGGACCAGGCCAGTCGGTCTCTCCCTGGGGCTGAGTGGGATGATGAGTGTCAATGGCCCAGACCTCCCCACCCCCACCCCTGCCCCAGGTCCACAGGAGATGGGCCAGGAGTCTTGTGGAAGCAGGGACTTTCTTTATTGCATCAGGAGTGAACTTACGTAGGTTGGGGTAATGGGGTTGGGGTAATGAGGGTGGGGTGGGGTGAGGATAGCGGGCCAATGAGATGATGCTATCTCAGCAGTTACTAGGCAGAGGAGATTCTAGGTCTCCTAGTGCTGACTCACTTGTATTCGAAAGTCATGTCCCAGGACAGGTCGCCAAACTCGAGCTAGGCTCAGGAAGTTACATTGGGCCACATGCCTGGGCCTAATGGGGCCCAACATTATAGAACCTAAGACTACCATTCACAATGTGCTGGGCCCTACCTCATCAGTCACTAATTAAGAAAATGCCCTACAGGCTTCTGGGAATCCGGTGCCTTGCACAACTTTGGTGCAGTGGGGAGGGGCTTGGACCTGCCTAGGCTCAGTGTGCTGGGCTCTGCTGACTCTCCATGGGAGACCTCAATTTGGGGGATGTGGGGATGCGGGGTGGCTTGGGAAAGAGGGCTGAGGGATGGGAGGAGGGAGGAGGGTGGTCTGTGGATAGCATTGGAGTGAGTAAAAAATTTCTTAATAAAGAAAAATGGGGAAAAAGAAAGAAAAAAAGAAAATGCCCTATAGGTGGATCTTATGGAGGCATTTTCTTAATTGAGGTTCCCTCCTTTCAGATGACTCTGACTTGTGTCACGTTGACATAAAACTAGCCAGGACAAACACATAGGGAGTTTCAGGCTGGACTGAGTGAAAGGATGAACAGCGCTGGTTGTTCAGCAGAGAAGTCACAGGCCATGGCTACCAGAGTTAGAAAGAGCTTAATTGAAAAAAAGAGGGGAGAGGAGGGAGAAGCCAGGCCTGGCGGAGGGAACAGAGAGAGGAAACACAGGAAGAGGAGAAGTGCAGAGAGAGTGGGTGGGGATCCACGTGAGGCTTTTTAAGGTGGAGATTGCATGACCATGCGGTGGTCCACAGCTGCCTGCTGATGACATAAGGTGCCAGACAAGACCCTGAGCTGCACGTGTACAGAATCCTAACACTGAGCTACAGAGTGAGATCAGTGAGATCTTGTCTTAAAAAACAATAAGCACCCCTGTCCTAACCTACTAATATTATATCACAGCCTACCCATTGTGACCTAATTTTAACTTGAACATATCTGTAGAGACCTGTGAAGGCCCACAAAGGTTTCCTAGTGAGATCCGAGCTTGCTTTACCCAGCAGGGCTGCATTAAAGGATTGCTTGACCATGTGCATGGTTACTAGGTGATTGGAAGTGTCTACCCCTGGCTGAGCTAGGGGGAGGTCTTTAGCTCCACCCCTTGGCATTCCTATAATAGCCCTTTAGAAGAGACAGGAGGGGCCGGTGGATAAGGATCCAGGCCCTCGTGAGGGAGGCTATCCTGTGTTTCTGTTTCTCTCCCCTTTATATTTCTATCTAAATCTCTTATTTCTCACTCCTCAAGAGTTCCCTGGGGTAAAATGTGGGAGCCAGTCTCCCAGCTGGTCTCCCATAGAGATCCTGTGTCCAAATAAAGATCATCTTCATAGGTATTGGGAGTTTGAACTTGAGCATATCCTTTTAGGAGGCATATATTTTTAGGCGACATATCCAATTCTGAATAAGTTATTGCAAAACTTCCTACTAAACTCCATGAAAAAATGTTTATTCACTATTTATTCCTCTCCTTGTCTCTGTCTCTCATTCTCTCTCTCTCTCTCTCTCTCTCTCTCTCTCTGTGTGTGTGTGTGTGCGCGCGCGCATGAATGTATTGTGCAGAAGTCAGAGGCTGATATCAGATGGAGATGTCTTTCTCATTTGCTCTCCACCTAATGTTTGAGACAGGTTCAATCACTGAACCTGGAGCTATACTAACTGGCCAGTAAATCCCAGACATCTTTTTTCTCTGCTTCCCCAGGATTGGAAAGATGTGTGCTGCTGAATTTAGCTTTATATGTGGTTGCTGGGAGTGGAACTCAGGTTCTCTGTCTTGTTTGGCACACACTTTACTGATTAAGCATCTCCCTGTCCCCTTTTGCGAGATATTTTCATGTAGCTTGGTCTAACCCCAACATGCTATGTAGCTGAGGTGGCTTTTAACTCAGGATATTCCTGCCTTCTCCTCTGTTTCTTTTTTTCCCTCTCACTTTTGTTGAAAATAGACTCTTTTTTTTTTATATAATATATCCTGATTAAAGTTTCTCTTCTCTCTACTCTTCCCAGTTCCTCTGCACATCCCCTCTCATCCAGATCCACTCCCTTTCTGTCTCTTGTTAGAAAAGAACAGGCTTCTAAGAGATAACAACAAAACATAACAAAATGAAATACAATAATAAGATAAAACAAAAACCGTCACATAGAACTTGGACAAGGCAAGCAAACAAAAGGCAATAAGACCAAGAGAAGGCACAAGAATTAGAGACCCACTCATTCACACACTCAAGAATCCCATGAAAACACTAAACGGGTAGCATAATATATACACAGAAGACCTGGTGCAGACTTGTGCAGGCCCTGTGCATGCTGCTTCAGTCTCTGTGAGTTCAAATGAGCTTTACTCGGTTGATTTAAATGGCCTTGTTCTCCTGATGTCCTCTATCCCCTCTGGTTCTTATACTCCCTTTTGCCTCCTCTTCTATGAGGTTCCCTGTACTCTAAGTGGAGGGATTTGATGGAGACATCACATTTAGAGTTGAGTATTCCAAGGTGTCTCTCTCTGTCTCTCTGTCTCTATCTCTGTCTCTGTCTGTCTGTCTGTCTCTGTCTGTCTCTGTCTGTCTGTCTCTCTCTCTGTCTCTGTCTGTCTCTGTCTCTCTCTCTCTCTCTCTCTCTCTCTCTGTGTGTGTGTGTGTGTGTGTGTGTGTGTGTGTGTGTGTGTGTGTGTGATGTCTGGCTGTGGATCTCTTTATTTGTTTCCATCTGCTGCAGGAGGAAACTTCTCTGATGATGAAGGCCAGAATCATATGCACTTAAACTATGTTGATGACATTTTTTTTTAAGAAAGCTCTCATTCTAGCCCAGACCAGTCTGAAACTGGAGTCAGTTCTCTTGCCTTAGTCTCTCATGTGTTGGGTTTGTTTTGTTTTTGTTTTTGTTTTTGTTTTTTTTTTTTTTTTTTTTTTGTTTTTCTGAGACAGGGTTTCTCTGTGTAGCTGTGTGCCTTTCATAGAACTCACTCTATAGCCCAGGCTGTCCTTGAACTCACAGAGATCCACCTGCCTCTGCCTCCCAAGTGCTGGGATTAAAGGCCTGTGCCCCCAAAGCCCCGCATGTGTTGGGTTTTACAGTCATGAATTACTATGCCTGGATCTATTGATATTTCACTAGTTAATTTTTCTTATCCCATATTCTTATGTTGTTAAAACCTAAAAATGACATACTTTTATGACAATTACAATTTTACAATATTATTTCTTTAACAACTATTTAATACTTAGAGTTGACTAATACTTTATTAGGCCAAATACTCATGGTTTCAGTTTTAAACTCATAGAAACATAATTACTCTTCATATGCTTAAATTTATAGCACAGTTTTTCTTAAGAAGAAATTTAGATTTTTTTAATTTTACCTGTGTTTATGTGTATGCACTCTATGTATGTCTGGTGCAGCAAAGATCAGAAAAGGGCATCAGGTCCCTTGGAACTGGAGTTACAGCAGGTTGTAAAGATGCTGGGGAGTAAATCCAGGTCCTCTGAAAGACCAACTGCTGACTTCTCTCTCCAGTCCCATGGTACATTTTTTTTTAAAAGTATTAGTGTAGACAATTTTTTATTCCATTACCAGGTTTTGTATATTTAGTTTCTAGAAAAAGTTCAAAGTTTAAAATTTCTTTTATCTTTTACAGTCTGAATTCAACAAAAGTAATAGTTTGTACCTCTTCAACCATTTTGACATTACTATTACATATCACATGGAAAATGACACAGCCAGGAATGTTGCAAAATTGATTAGTTCCAGAGTTGATCCCAAAAGGTAATTGTGGAGCTTCTTTTTAATTGGTTCTAATGATTTAAAAATGGACTTAAACTGCAGCGATTCTCAACTTGACTTTTTTTTTTTTTTTACTTTTAGGATAGCTATGTATACATTACATGATGTATTTTGAAAGATTAATCATTCTTTTCCTCTGTGGTCCACGTGCTAAGAATCTGAGCATCGGGTTGGGGATTTAGCTCAGTGGTAGAGTGCTTGCTTAGCAAGTGCAAGGCCCTGGATTCGATCCTCAGCTCAAAAAAACAAAACAAAACAAAACAAAAGAATCTGAGCATCACACAATGTTAGGAAGAATGGAAAAAGAAGCATAGATTTATTGGGAGTGTTCTAGCTGTTGTTTTATTATAAAGGGGTTAATATATAAATATATTTTGATTTGTTTTTCTTGAGAGGACAGCTTTATTACCAGGAGATTCTATTAGAAAAGTATCAGGTGAGTGGAAGAATTTGCTAATGATTAGAGCTCTCTCAAAAGATGAATAAGAAGCCTCATGAATTATTGAGTACTCTGTCCCTGGACATAGTAGGAAGAGTCTGGAGACCCAGTTTTAAAGAGAATGAACAATTAGAGATCTACCATTGTACCTTGAGCCCTAATAAATGCCCAAAGAATTGTTCGTTCATCTCCATTTGCTATACCCAGAAGTTGGGTGGGTGAATCATACAAGAACCTATTCACTTTCCATAATGGCTATACTAATTTAATTGCTATCAGTTGTATATATTAGCAATAACTTTCAGTGACAAGCTTGATGCTTTATACATAGTAGACTTTCATAAATCTGGGGATTTACAAATATGATTTCTTCTTCATGTACTTAATATTCTAGCCCTACAGTTAAACTTACAAGATATTGTATTGAAGAGGGGTGAGGCAAAAGATGAAAAAAGCCATTCTCTGGTAGAATTTATTTTCTTTCTATTTAGGTGAAAGGAGTGTTCTGAAGTGGTTTTAGGTAGTATTTCAAGTCCCATTTGTTGGGAACATTTAGAGCAAAAGTTTTTTTCTGGTTTTTTGAGACAGGGTTTCCCTGTGTAGCTTTGCACCTTTCCTGGAACTCACTTGGTAGCACAGACTGGCCTTGAACTCACAGAGATCCACCTGGCTCTGCCTCCTGAGTGCTGGGATTAAAGGCGTGCACCACCACCACCCAGCGAGCAAAAGTATTTTAAATGAAGAACTATAGATGAGTATCTTTTCATTCGAGTAATCCCAACATTCCAAGTCAAGAGGCAGAAGAAGCAGGAGGATAGTGAGCTTAAAAAGAGTTCTAAATAAAGAACATAACGGAAAGCTCCCCCTTTTCTCTTTTATTAGCTATAAACATTTGGATGAAAATCACCTAACTTGCAATGAACCGCCTATGGAAATTCCTGAAGACGGTACAGAGAATTTAAATGTGGTCTACACATATTCAGTAAAATTTGAGGCAAGTATTCCATGCTGTCACCTAATTTTTTTTATAGATCAGACACATAAATATCATGTATTTATATTCAAGCTGACACTTTCATCATTTTAAAGTTGTGGGGATGAGATTAGAGCATGCATAGTGCTTCCTTTAATCAGTCAATCTTCCTCTCAGTCCCCTTTCCCTTCTATCCCCCTCTTCTCCGCTTCTCCTTCCCTCCTTCCCCCTCTAGTGTCTGCTGTATCCCATCCGCCCATGAACTCCTGATCCTCCTGCCTTTACCTCTTAAATGCTGGGATTACAGCTGTGCACCACTGTGTCTTGTTTACATCTCATGTCATTTAATTCTTCTTTTCAGAATATGTAAAAGAGCAGATAATTTTATAGGGTTGGTGTGTTTTTATATATATGTATGAAGCTTCCTAGTGAATATTCTGTCTGATGCTCCTATTATCTCAATATTTTTTGTAAACCACTTGTCTTTTATTTATATTGTTTTATTTATTTTTTCTTGATATTTTTGGGGTTCAGAAATATACTTTTTAATCCCTATATGAAGTTTTTTCAAACCTAGTGTGCATTTAATACTTCAGGCTCACTTCTCTTAGCATGAGCCAAGCTTCAGGTGCCACATGTGACTAGTGGCTGTTCCCTTGGTGAAGGTATGGACCTCTACATGTGCAGTTCCTGTCTCTTTGGCATCAACATACGTTTTCCTGCTTCTCCTAGTATAGGAAATTTGATCACACCCTGTCACATGGATTTATTCTAGACCCTGTAACTGGGTGAACTACAGTGTATCATCCTGCTTTGGACCATGAAAGTCTTACATGTGCCTCTGGTATACAGACATTCAGGAGATGGAATGGGGGCACAGGATAATCTTGACATAAGGATGGCACAGGGAAATAAATGGAAAACCAAATTTTGTACACATCATGACTCACTTGATGGAGGTCATTGCCATGTAACAACTACATGCTCCTAACCACTTGAGTTACCTCTATTTACATAGGACTGTTTCCCCTACCACCTTAAGGCAGCCAGCACCTGCAAACTTCTGTCTAGACTGAAGAGTGTATGGACTCTTGAGTGGGTGAGATTATGAGCTCCAGCCCCTGCTCAGCCACATATTGACCATAGAGAAGTTCAGATATGGTATGATAATCTTTAGTTTTTCAAGTTTTCTTTGCCTGTGTTTTGGAGATAGGTACGAGGAGTGTTGAGATAGAATTTCACTTTATAGGATGGGCTGGCCTGGAACTCACTCTGTAGCACAGTCTGGCCTCAGACTTGTGATTCCTGCTTTACTATCCTAAGTGTTGGAGTTATCATGCCTGGATCTTATTTTGCCTTTTATTTAAGAATCTTTGTGAATGTACTTTCATGTCTTCAGAGAATGATACATGTTCTCAAATAATACAAAACTAGTTTATAATGCATTTATTCAAAACGAAAGATAGAATCAATTATATTACCATTTGAGCGAACACTTCTTTATTTTTAATGACAAATATTTGATTTCTGATTATGAAGTAATTGCCTTCATTTCTTACTATTATGAATTATGGATATTGAGTGTTTATTGTGAATTATTGAATGCTGGTCTAAAATGCATATATTCATAATTCTTTTATTTTATATACTGTTTTATAGCATTAAAAATACTGGGGCAGGACAATCATGAGTTGGAGGCTAGCCTGAGCTCCATAGTGAGAATCTATTTAAAAACAAAAGCAAATAATATACTTCATGTATGCTCATTTTAACCACTGGGTCCATTTAGTGAGGGAAAGTAAATGAAGTTTGGAGGGAGAGGTGCTAGGGAATATGACAAGAGTTAGATGGGAGGTAGTAGGGGATGAATTTGTTCAAAATATGTAGTATGCATGTATTACCTTTCCAAACAATTAAAGACCCAACCTAATAAAAATAACCCTTACTGTTTTCTTTAAAAAAAATTATTGAAAATAGATTCTTCTCTTATCCGATATATCCTAGCCAGAATTTCCCCTGCTTTCACTCCCTCCAGCCCTTCCTCCCAGATCCCCTTCATTTCGTCTTCAGAAAGGAGCAGGCCTCCAAGTGACAACAGCCCAACAGGTCAAAGCAAAATACAATAAGACAAGATCTGCACCCTTGGAAGATTGAATTAGAGACACGTTTAATGTTGAGGCTCATGGCCATGATGATATGTGCATAGCAGAAGCAATTTCAAGAGGTTTGAGGAATGTCAGATATTTTGGATGTGGAAAGCAAGGAAAACCAACCAACCAACCAACCAAACAAACAAACAAACAAACAACAAGGCAAAAGCCCTCATACTGAGGCTAGACAAAGCATCCCAATAGGAGGAAAGGAGCCCCAAGAGCAGGCAGAAGACTCAGAGACATACCCACTCTCACTGTTAGGAGTCCCAGAAAAACACCAAGCTAACAGCCATAACATATGCACAGAGGGTCTGGTGCAGACCTATGCAGGCCTAGTGCTTGTCCTTTCTGTCTCTGTGAGCCAATTGAGCCCTACTGTTTTCTCTATCAAACAAAGATGTTTTTGTTTCATTATAATAAAAGGTTTTGATGTGAATTCTAGTTTAAGCTTTGCTTGTGAGCTAGCCTGCGAATCTTTCTACAGATTTATGCACTGCATGTTTTGTTTGTTTTGCAGTGTGGAATATGGAACTCAGGGCTTTACATGTGTAACACCGAGCTACACTTATAACCTTATGACTTTGACTTTGTGGGTTTTTTTTTTGTTTGTTTTGGTTTTTTTGTTTCTCTGTAGCTTTGGAGCCTGTCTTGGAACTCTCTCTGTATACAGGCTAGACTTGAACTCACAGAGATCCTCCTGCCTCTGCCTCTTGAGTGCTAGCATTAAAGGCATGTGCCACCACCACCTGGCCATGACTTTATTTTATTGGAAAGTACAGTTCTGATTTTCAGACAGCATGAGCCAATAGCTGATTACAGATCAGAAGTTTTGGGGTCTGGCTTGCACAATTAATATTGTGACTCTGAGTACATTCATTCTTTCCTTTCCCTGGGACACCAGTTTCCTTCTAATAAAATGAGGGAGCTAAACTGGATCAGGGACTTTCAACTCTATTGGATTGATGTCCCTTTAATAATAAATGTTTTATAACTCTCCCTTTACTATTCTATCATATGACTAATAGTTAATAGGGAACAAAACCTGTCTATGCATGTCATTTTAACAAACACCAGTGTAACATCCTAATGAAAACATAAAGGGGAAATAGTAACTTTTAATAAAATAATATACTCTTTATGTATTTTATCCATTTTATATGCTTGCCTCTATGTGTATAGTCACTGTAAGTGTGATCATGGGCAGACAAAAATACTGCAAATGGTTGGCCCAAATACTGCTGTTTTTCAAATGATGCTATGACTTCTTGAAATGTCAGTCAATTTTGGTAACATACCAAGACAAGCATAGTACCATTTTCTCCTAATTCAGTAAGAAAGTTGCATTCTTTTTTTTTAAATACAGATATTTGTGTTTTAATTTTACATATCAGCCATGGGTTCCCCTGTCTTCCCCGCTCCCACCCCCGACCCCACCTTCCCTCAAGCCCCTCCCCCCCCATTCCCATCTCCTCCAGGGCAAAGACTCCCCTGGGGATTCAATTCATCCTGGTGGATTCAGAACAGGCAGGTCCAGTCCCCTCCTTCCAGGCTGAGAGAAAGTGTCCCTGTGTAAGCCCAAAGTTCCAAACAGCCAGCTCATGCACTAAGGACAGGTCTTGGTCCCACTGCCTGATTGCCTCCCAAACAGTTCAAGCTATTCAATTGTCTCACTTATCCAGAGGACCTGATCCAGTTGGGGGCTCCACAGCTTTGGTTCATAGTTCATGTATTTCCATTAGTTTGGCTATTTGTCCCTGTGCTTTTCCAATCTTGGTCTCAACAATTCTCGCTCTTACAGTCCCTCCTCTTTCTCTCCAATTGGACTCCTGGAGCTCCACCTGGGGCCTGGCTGAGGATCTCTACATCCACTTCCATCAGTTATTGGATGAGAGTTCTAGCACAACAGTTAGGGTGTTTGGCTATCTGACCACCAGACTAGGTCAGTTTGGGCTTTCTCTCGACCATTGCCAGCAGTCTATAGTGGAGGTATCATTGTGGATTTCTGGGGGCCTCTCTAGTACTCTAGTATTTTGCTTCTTCCTGTTCTCATGTGGTCTTCATTTATCATGGTCTGTTATTCCTTGTTCTCCCTTTCTGTGACAGTTGCATTCTTGAGGGGGAATATTTAATATATATTAAAATCATATAAAATACTTTATAAAGCGAAGTTGAAATCAAAGGGTAGGCAATAACAAGCAGTTTCTCTCTCGCCTACGTGAATTTTGGATGGGACATTTGAAAGGTGTGGGGCATAGCACAAGTCTCCTCAGTTCTCTTTTATGTAGCTCTCCCTATGCACTGCAGGACATCTGGCTTTCTGAATGGAAGTAGCAGCCACATGTTTTCCATTATGCCCTGTAGGGGGTGCTGCTCTTCCTGTGGAGAACCATTGGACTAGCGATTAAATTCCCTACAAAATTGAGTCTCTGTGTAATTTCTATTGACTATGACACATCACGGGGTACTCTACTATGGATAAAGAAGTCTTTGTTTCCACCTGGTTGCTGTGTTACTGTTACCACCATTAAAGACCAATTTGCCATATATTATTTTATGAGAATTGCTAGCTTACAAAAAGATTTTGATACTTTGGGATGGAAAGACCAAGAATAATTCATTAATTTTAAGCAGATAAAAAATAGGTTCTCTGTTACTTAGTTATCTTTTTGTATTTGTCATTTTGTTTTCATGTGCCTTAGATTTTTTAAATAGTTTCTTTGGGATGACTAATACATGTTATGACCTATTATTTCCAGCAGATGGCAGTGTTTGGTGCAAAAAAAACCCCACAAAAACAAAAACAAAAACAAAAAAACAAAAAAAACCCCAACAACAACATGCTTAAACACTGTTGATGTCTTGGCTGAAATTTTCCCAGTTTTCCTTTCCTTTCCTTTCCTTTCCTTTCCTTTCCTTTCCTTTCCTTTCCTTTCCTTTCCTTTCCTTTCCTTTCCTTTCCTTTCCTTTCCTTTCCTTTCCTTTCCTCTCCTCTCCTCTCCTCTCCTCTCCTTTCCTTCTTTCCTTTCCTTTCCTTTCCTTTCCTTTCCTTTTCTCTTCTCTTCTCTTTTCTTTTCTCTTCTTTTCTTTTTTCTTTTGAGATGGTGTCTTGTATAGTGCAGGCTGCCTTGAGCTCAACTATGTAGCTGGGGATAACCATAAATTTGAAGTAGCAAAGTTGTTGATTTGTAGTAAAAGAAGTTGTCTTTTGACTTAAATAATATTTATAATGGCTGTATGTTTGCAGGCAATGTGTATAGGGAAAGTGTAAGAAAATTCTCTACCTTTATTCACTTATCTCTGATTTCTCTTTCTGAAGACATAATCTTTACTTTTTCCAATTTATCCTTCCAGAAAAATATTTGCATTTGCAATATAGGTATATTACTTTCTGGGGTAAGGGGAATAAGATTTTAAAACTTAAAAAAGGATTATTGTGTGTGTATGGTGTTTGTGTGTGGAGTGGCAGTTAGGTTAGAGTACCACTTTGTGAAGTCTATTCTCTCCTTTCCCTGTACCTGGGCTCTGGGAATCAAATTCACTTTGCCTGATCATGTAGCAAGTACCTGCTGGCCTTCAGACTGTAATTTTGCCATATGTACTTCTCACCTTTCTAAAGTTAGTTCTGTCTCAGAAATATCACTCACTCATCAATACATTACATTTTTTCTTTCTTTTTTTTTGGGGGGGGGGAATTGAACAGGGACTTGCACTTATTAGGTGAGCGCTCTACCACTGAGCTAAATCCCCAACCCCTCATTTCATTCTTTCTATTGCTAGCGCAGATCACTATCTTATAGTCTTATCCTGAAGAGCATTTTTGATTGTGGGTATTTAATTTTCCAAATATTACAGTGATTCATTATGTAAAGGCTTATGCACTTTTGCAATTATCATAAGAAGTTACAGTGTAAGTGGAAGTATGTCAGGATAAAAGGGAAAAAGGTAGTGTCTGATGGGTTTGGGAACTACATAAAAAATAATAGCAGAGGCATGCTATTTTGTTGGATAGCAACAACTTTTTTCTACTTCTTCCTTTTTCCTTTTCCTTTTTGTTTCTGAGACAGAGTCTTTTTATGTAGCGCTGGCTGGCTGCCCTGGAACTCACTATGCATTCCATGCTCGCGTTGAACTCACAGAGATCCACCTGCTTTGGCCTCCTCCCTACTTCTTTCTTGTAATGAGGTCAAATATTACTGAGTAAAAGCAAGCTTACAATGTAACGGTAGATTCCATGAAGCCTTAAAGGGGCAAAAGCCCGTGCATAATAGGCTTCTATATGCTTCTGAGTAACAAATCACAAAAGGACAGGTAAAGTTTAGTCATTTCATTTTATATTTTCATTTTAGAAAAGCAGTTCTACTGAATCTTCTGAATGGGATTATGATTTAAAGTCTACAGCTGAGATGAACCTTCATTGGATTAGGTAAGCACTTCATAAAATAAAGACAAAGTAGCTCCAGGAGAGCAAACATAAATGATGATTTTCCTCAAATTTGTAGGTGGGAGTGGGCACTGGGGATGAGCCTGGAATCTTGTACATGCAAGGCAAGTGCTCTGCTACTCAGTTGGCTCCTCCTCCTAGAAACAGCCTTTTGCTATTATTGTTTGGAGACAGTCTCATGTATTCCAGGTTTGCCTTGGCTATACAGCCAAGGATGGTTTTGAACTCTGGGTCCTCCTGCCTGTTCTCTCCCAGGGTTAGGAGACTTGTTTTTAAGTTGATGATACTGAGCAGCATTTCTTTTGGGCTAGTTTCCCCTCTCGTTCTTTTCTACCTACTAACATATCTGGTGAAAAGAAATATATTTTACATACATTAATGTTTATGCTGAAGGGAAAGGAAGCTGTGATGTAGATGTGTCTTTATGTAGATGACATGGGGGGTGGTGGGCAAAATCTGACTGTGGAAGCAGGCTTTATGCAATGGATGAAAAGCAGAGTTGGGCAGAGTGGTACACACTAGTAACCTCAGCACTTGGATAGAAGCAGGAGGCTAGGCTAGACACCTTGTAAGAAACAGGCAGGAGGGAAAGAGACAGACGGCAAAGAAAATGGGAAAGTTTGTCTGTGGACTCAGATGGTCTGAGCAAACCAAGAGTAAGAAAATGTAAGTCGCTAGGTAGAGGAAGGTAGCAATGTCATGAAAAACTGGAGAGAGAGAGAGAGAGAGAGAGAGAGAGAGAGAGAGAGAGAGAGAGAGAGAGAGGAAAGATGAGTCAGGAAACAATGGATGTGATCATGCACATTCCCAACTTCCCCTTTCTCTCCCCCTAGGTCCCCTCACATGTCCCCATCATTCTTCACACCCTCTCCTTTTTTTTTTTTTTTTTTTTGCTAATTACCTGCTGAGTACGATTAGTGCTGATTGTTAGAATGTTGACTGACTGATCTTGTTACTTGATCTTGGGTAGGTAATCATAACTTCAGTGAGGTTTTGGTACAATGGCTATGTTATGTCCCAAAGAAAGCATTTCATAGCACTCATCCCTGTCTTCTGTCTCTTATATTCTTTCCATTTCTCTCCTGTGGTGCTCCCTTGGGAGCACAGACTGATAGAGATGTCCCATTTGTGGCTTCTTCTCAGCATTTTGACTAGTGGCGAGTCTCTTTACTAACTTCTGACCACTGCAGACAGAAGTTTCTAGCTCATGTCTGAGCCCAGCATTAATCTATGGGTATAAATAACTATTTAGAAGGCAATTTAACAGCATGCTGTTTACATCCTCTCCTTCCATGGCCTGTAAGCTCTCTGGCCACAATGGGCTTTTGACCAGGTTTATAGTACCAGTCCTAAATTTCTTCCTGTGGAGCAGTCCTCAAATCAGATCCAAAAGCAATTGGTTGCTCTAATAACTTTCATGCCACTGCTTTGGTCATGGGTACATCTTGCCTGGCATGTCAGTATTGGAGCATGAAAGTTGGCTGTGTTTGAGGCTTTTCTCTTCTAGAGGTCTGCCTAGCACCTTCTGGCCCAATGAAAGCTAGCCAGTAGGGAAGAAGTTTTCAGGTCAGTTCAAACTTGATGAACTAACAGCTTTCAAATTGGCCATCTCATCAAGGCAGGTTATACAAATAGGAGGATTATATGGAAATAATGTCTGGCAGTGGAGTCCATTTATTCAACAGCATTTTCTTTTGGTTCCTGATACCCTGAGTACCACTAGTCTCCAAGTGGTTAATGAAGTAGAAAGGCCTCTGCTTAAATGAAGCTTCCACTGTCGTCTCTTCCATGTAAAAGATCTTGATTTCAGGAACTTTCAACAGGATCAGACAACATAATTGACAATCTGACCATGGAAGGAGCAATTTCAGTGTGGAACTGAGGGATGGACAAACTGAGTTTTAGAAAGTTAGTTGTTAGAAAGAGCTGACAATGGGACAAGGAAAAGTTAACCACTTAGGAGATTATGTAGAGAAGAAATGAGTGAGTATACTTAGTATTTCTTCCCCCATTCTTATTTCCTATAATAAAGCACCTGAGGGCAGAAGAAGGCTGTAAAAGGAAACTGAAAGTAAGGAAATGGGTGATACTGTGATACAGTGTTTGCAAAGTGGTGATTCTTCTTATATCCCCATTGCCTTTAAAATGAGGCTAAAGTCTTCCCCAAGTGTGGTTGCACACACTGAGATCCTAGCACCGATGCAACTGGGTCATGATTTTGAGGTCAGCTTGAGCAAGATACTCCCTGTCACAGAAGAAAGGAACTGAGGCTGAGAGAAAATGAATATGATTTTATCTTTACTCATATTCTTCACATTCCACATACAGTACATTCCTAGAGAAATCTTTTGTTTAGAAAGCTCCCTATGTTGATCAAGCCACACATACCCAGAAGTCTCCTTGGAAAAACATTTGTTTGTTATCTTGTATTTTTACACACATATGCGTGCATGCACATGCACACACACATGCACATATGCAAACACAAACACAGAGAGACAGAGAGACAGGGAAAGAAAGACAGAGACAGAGAAATAGAGAGGGACTGAGACAGAAACAAAGAGAGAGATGTGGAGAGAGACACAGAGAAAGAGAAACAGAGACAGAGACAGACATACAGAGAGATTTAATGTAACACAAATTGTAAACGGTTTTATTAGTAAAGAAAACCCAGAGCCAGATATTTGGGTGAAAGCTGAAAAGATCAGAGAAGCAGAACAAGCCACAACCTAGCCTCAACTTGCCAGCTCCTCAGCTGATACTGTTTCCATGAATCCTCAGACTGAAAGTGTCAGAGTCCTCACCCCTGAGGGTCCCAGTTGAACTGCTGCTTAGTTCCTGTCTCCTCATGCCTTGTATACCGTTCTCCACCCAGCCATGTTACTTCCTGGGATTGTGAACTTTCCAAGCAAAGGCATGAGATCTCAAGTGCTGGGATTAAAGGTGTGTACCACCACTACCCGACTCTGTTCCCAGTGTGACCTTGCACTCACAGAAATCCAAACAGATCTCTGCCTCCCAAGTGCTAGGATTAAAGGTGTGTACCACCACTGTCCGACCTCTATGTCTAATCTAGTGGCTGGCTCTCTCCTTTTTGTTTTTGTTGTTGTTTTGTTTTGTTTTGTTTTTTCGAGACAAGGTTTCTCTGTGTAGCTTTGCGCCTTTTCTGGAACTGCTTTGGAGACCAGGCTGGCCTTAAACTCACAGAGATCCGCCTGCCTCTGCCTCCTGAGTGCTGGGATTAAAGGCATGCACCACTACTGCCCGGCTATGGCTCTCTCCTTTGACCCCCAGATAAGTTTATTAGGGTACACAATATATTGGGTTACACAACATATCATCATAATTTTCTATTTTTTAAAAGACAGCATCTCTTAGACTAGGTGGTCCTTGAACTTGTAACCTTGCTTCTACCCCCAAATGCTGGGGTTACAGGTATGTATATCCATGCCTGTCTTATTATCACTCTGTAGTATAAGCTAGTCTTGAAAATTCCCACTCTTCTGTATACTGGAATTATAGGCCTACATCACTGCTCCTGGCCTATATATTTTATTTAAATCTATACATAGTAATTGTATTCATTTACAGGGACAGTGTGACATTTTAGTGCATGTATATTGGGGTAATTGGTATACCTCTTACCTCAGATACATGTTATTTATTTATTTTATATTTTTGGGGGAGCATTCAAAATCATCTCCTGATTTTGAATTATACAATAATTCTTGTGAACCATATATATCTTACTGTTCTTCCTTTTGGAATCTCAGTGAAATAGTGCTAGACTTTTTATTAACCAGTAATTTTTTAATAAATTTTCTTTCCTTTTACATACCAACCCATGTTCCCTCTCCCTCATCTTCTCTCGCTCCCCCTCCCACCTACCCCCATCCTCTTCTCATAGAGAGTAAGGCCTCCCTTGGGTAGTCAACACAGGCTGGCATACCAACTTGGGGCTGGACCTAGCCCCACCCCCTACCCCCCACCCCCCACCCCCACTGCATCAAGGCTGAGTAAGGCATCGCTCCATAGGGAATGGGCTCTAAAAAGCCAGTTCCTGAACTCGGGATAAGTCCTGGTCCCATTGCCAGGGGACCCACAAACACGTCAAGTCACACAACTTTCACCACATTCAGGGGGCCTAGCTCAGTATCATGCAATTTTTTAATCATGTGTAGATTTGGCTGGGGGTTGGAGATGGCAGAAGGCATTGGTTTTGATTTTAGGTTTTTAAAATTTTTAATTTTAGTAACAGTAGAAGTTGATAGATAGGGGGTCCTTGGAGTTTTTGCTCTGACTCTTGTAAATATAAAAGTCTTAGTCTATTGGCTAAGAGGTCAGGAATCCTGTGACTCCTAAAGTTTAGCTCGCAGTGCCATGCTCCAATATACTGGTTTTACTTCTTGTTTCTCCTTGGGGGTAGATTTTTAAAATTATTTATTTTGCCACACTTTCTGCAGGAGATCAAGCCAGCCCAAATCCCAGCATGGATGAGAGAGAGACTTACAGAGCTCTCCCTCCTGTTGAGGAGCTATTGGTGATGGGTGGCTGCTGGGGGAGGCCCAGTCAGTTTTCTTTGGAGATGTGGCACCTGAGAGGCAGCACCAAGTGGACTCAGTGGGAATAAAGAACACATGGTGGTGGGGAGATATAGGAGGAAGTTGGAAGGCAAGGAGCGGGGGAGGACTTGATCAAAGCACGTCAACAAAATTCTTAAACCAAAAATTAAAGATCATTTATTTATCATGAATACACACATGTGGATATCAGTGGACAATTTATGAGAATCAGTTCTTTGTTTCAGTACGTGGCTTATAGGGAACTAATTTGTGTCTTAAGGCTTCACAGCAAGTGTCTTTATCTCCTGAAGCATCTTGATGGAATTCTGAAATAAAGCCAGGTGTGGTGACTCATGCCTATAAATATAGCACTTCGGGAGTATGCCAAGGCTGGCTTCAAACTTCTGATTCTCTGTCTCAGCCTCCTAAGTGTTAGAACCACAGGAGTGTACAAATATGTTTTTTGATGCATTTAGTCTTTGGTCGAAATTTAACCTTAGAAACTAGATAGGCTGAGTGATAATTTTGGATGTCTTTCTTTTATAGCTCATGTATTTTCTGTTCAATGTCCAGTTAAACTATTTGAAATCAATTGTGATTAGTGGCACAAATCTTTCACAAGACTGGGCCTGTCAACATCCTGTCCCAGGCAGGGAAAGGTTCATGACCAGGACCTCTTCCCCTAGATCCATAGGCAAATAATGATAGCTCGCAAAGCCCTTCTCTTCCCAGGATCCTATAAGCAACCTTAGTGAAATTCACAAATGAATGCATGCATGCATGAATGAATGAATGAATGAATAAGTAAAATAGAAGAGAAACTAGGTAGGAAGAGGAGGGGGATCAATGGGAATATAAGGGAAACAGTAGAATGTAATGAGGTGAACATGTTAAAATTACATTATATATGTGTGTGTGTGAAATAAATTTAAAATTCAACTTCTCCAAAACTACAAAACAAATAAATTAGAAATAAAAAGAAATGTAACTTTAAAAAAACTTTTTAAAATTGCATTTGTCTTAGTTACTTTTTATTGCTGTGAAGACACACCATGACCAAGGCAACTTACAAAGAAAGCATTTAATTGGGGGCTTGCTTACAGTTTCAGAGGTTAGTCCATGACCACCATGGTGGGCAGAGAGGCATGGCATTGGATCAGTAGCAGACAGCTTAGACTTTATCAACAGCAGACAGCTTTGACCTTACTAGCAGGTTGGAGGCAGATAGGAGTAACTGGGTCTGGCATGGGCTTTTAAAACTTCAAAGCCCACTCCCAGTGACACACCTCCTCTAACAAGGTCACATTTTCTAATCCTTCCACCAACTAAGAACTAATCATTCAAATATATGTGCCTTCGGAGGCCATTCTCATTCAAATGACCACAGTCACTTATTTTTATTTATTTGTATGGTGTGTGTGTGGGGGTGGTGGTGGGATAGACACCCAGAGACAGGGGGAAGGAGGGAGAGAGGGAGGGGAGGGGGGAGAGAGAGAGACAGAGAGACAGGGCAGAGAGAGAGTAGAGAGAGAGAGGAGAGAGATATTGATTCAGAGGACAACTTCAAGGAGTCAGTTCCCTCCTTCAGCCATATGAGTTCCAGGGATCAAATCCAGGCTCAGCCTTGGTGGCAGGCACATTTACCTGCTGAGCTACCTTGCCAACCCTAACTTTTCTTTTCTTTCCAAAATTTTCTAGACTTGTAAACTCCTTTTTTGTGGTTCTTTCCTTGTGTGGACTGGTGATTATCATCATTTTAAAGGGTATCTGTAGAGATATTGCCAAATACAGTGGAACAAAACTTTCTGTAAGTAAAAATTGCACATTTTGATTCAACTTGATATATATTCTGCTTGGTTGTCAGTTATTGAATTTTTACTTAGAGTATAGTACCTTGACTATAACACATTGCTGCTATCTAGCAATTTTGTATATTATAACAGTGATTCTCAGCCTTTCTAATGCTGTGGCCCTTTAGTTCAGTTTCTGTAGTTAGAGTTTTCCTGCCTGGCCCACAGTCAACAAATCTCTCTCACCCACTAGGCCCATAGATGCTCAGAGCCAACCAAGTAAGCACACAGAAACTTAAATTGTTTACAAACTGTATGGCCATGACAGGCTTCTTGTTATCTATTTCATCTATCTTAAATTAACCCATTTCTATTAATCTATACTTTGCCACGTGGCTCGTGGCATACCAGTACCTTACATCCTCCTTGTCATGGTGGTGGCTGGCAGTATCTCTCTACCCAGCCTTCCACTTCCCACAATTTTCCTCATCTTTGTCTTGCCTACCCTATTCTTCCTGCCTGGCTACTGGCCAATCAGCACTTTATTTATTTTAACCAATCAGAGCAACACATTGGACATACAGAACATCCCACAGCAAGTTTCTCCTGTTGTGGAGACTCCCAACCACAAAAAATTAGTTTCGTTGCTACTTCATAACTGTAATTTTGCTACTGTTAGGAATCGTAATGTAAATATCTGTGTTTTTCTTTTTTTCTTTGGTTATTCGAGACAGGGTTTCTCTGTGTAGTTTTGGTGCCTGACCAGGCCTGGCTCTGCCTCCTGAGTGCTGGGATTAAAGGCGTGCTCCACTACTGCCCTATTATCTGTGTTTTTCAGTGGTCCCTGTGAAAGGTCCCTTTGACTCTGAAGGGGTCGCAACTCATAGGTTGAGGATAACTGAATTATACAGTCAAAGTATAGAATTATATAGATTTGTTTCAAAGTGTAAGTTTATTTAGAGATTTGTTTGCCATCAACTCTGGTTATATTTTGTATATGTTTCTGATGACTAAACATATCATTTTAAGAAACTCTTAATTGGCTTGAAACATGCGATAGAAATATCAAATGTTGCAAGGTAGTATAATTTATGTTATATTTACTGTTTTGGTTCTTGTAAACATTTGCATATTGATGAATTTTAAATTTCTATGAATCTGTTGAGTGTCTTAGGTTAAATAATTTTGCTTTCTTTGTGAAAATACAGCAAACTGTGTGCTTTATATAATTAACATGCCCTTCTAATGCAAAAAATAATTTAAGAGAGTGATTTATTTATGTAGCAGGCTCACATAGTATCTAGAAAGCTGCTGAATCCATAGCCATTGCTTTCCAGTTAGTTTGCCTTGAGTGGAAAATTCCATTTCCTGTAACTTGTCATATTAACTTCCATGTTTATTAAAGAGTTTCTTACATGCAGGTATACAACCGGAGGCAGTTTGGATGGAGGATGATTCATGGGAGTGTATTTATGCCTCCAGAACATGGAATGTTGCTGTCAGTTCTTCTCGGTCAAGGAACACAAGTTTTCATAATGACATTTTTTTCTTTATGTGAGTACATTTAAGTATAGCTTAAGCATTTGTAGTGAACTGTGTTAGACTTTAATTCATAAATACAAAATGAGCTTGAAAAATGTACCCTCAATTGCAATCAAATTCATGTTTTTTAATACTTATATTTGTGTCTTTTCAAATTCTGGATGTGAGTTTGAGAATGTTCCTATATCAGTTCTAAATAATTTGTTTAAAAGCTTCAGCACAGCCAGACATAGTGGCACATACCTTTAATCCCAGCAGTTAGGAGGCAGAGACAGGCGGATCTCTGTGACTTTGAGGCCAGCCTGATCTACAAGAGTGAATTCAAGTGCTGGGATTAAAGGCATGCACCACTACCATTGCCTGGACTTTTTTTAAAAAATAATTTATTTTTATTTTATATTCATTAGTGTTATGCTTGCATGCATATCTGTGTGAGGGTGTCAGATACCCTGGAACTGGAGTTACAGACAGGTGTAAACTGCCATGTTGGTGCTGGGAATTTAACCTGGGTCCTTTGGAAGAGCAGCCAGTGCTCTTAACCACTGAGCCATCTCTCCGGCTCATATCCAATTTTTTTTTTAGCACAGATTCTTGGTATTGAATTAGGTCTTTGTACTTGCAAAGTAAGCACTTTGTAGACTGAACTATGGCCTCATCCTACAAGTAAAGATCTTTAAGTGTATAAATGAAATGGTATTCTTATTTCTCATTTTATCATCTGGCATTTACTTATTTAGAGTTTCATGTAGCTGAGGATGAAATTCAATTTATAATCCTCCTTCCTCCTCCTCCCAAGTGATGATATTATAAATAGACATGTGTCACCACAACCAGTTTATGAAGCTCTGGGGATCAAACCCAGGGATTAGTACCTTCTAGGCAAGAGCGCTACTAACTGAGCTATAATCCCCAGGCTTCTTTTTAAATTTTTGAGATAGGATCTTATGTAGCGCTGACTAGTCTAGATCTCTCCGTGTAGCCCAGGCCTTGTTCTCCTATCCCTTTGCCTTCACTTCCTGAATTCTGGGACTCCAGGTGTGTGCTACCAGGCCCAGCTTCATTACTTCGTCAGTAGTAGTCAGTCTAACAGTGACCTACAAACGTGCTATTTTAATTTATGAGCTCAAAATGGAGCTTGTCACTGTTTGATAGCCAGAGCAATAATTTTTATAAGCAAAATTGTGTAAAAAATGGCTAATTATATGTTTCAGAGGTCAATGATAATTTTAAAAGTCCAATTTGAGGGCACTTTCCACCCCCCTGAAACTGTCTTACTTTGATATTTTTATTCCTCACTTTGACAAAATACAAAGAAAAGAAATTATTTTTTGTTTGTTTTTGAAGACAGGGTTTCTGTGTAACAGCCTTGGCTGTCCTGGAACTTGCTCTGTAGACCAGGCTGGCCTTGAGCTCACAGAGATCTGCCTGGTTCTGCCTCCCAAGTGACAAGATTAAAGATGTCTGCCACCACTGCCAAGCTGAGAAAAGAAAATTTTGAGGGGAAAGTAATTTGCTATTCTTGGGGTGACTATTTGGATAGGGAAGGGGAAACAGTGTATGATTTTGATCTAGTGAAATGAAAGACCAATTCAACTCTAGAACTTCCATATACCTTTACCTGAAAATCAAATCTTTTCACTTGAGAACTGTCAGGGAAGTAGATAACTGAATATTGTTTGTTTGCAATATGATTTAAGTACTTCCCTTAGAACATTTCCTTGTGTTTTCTTTTATATAATGCTTTAATGGGGGTAACTTAAATTTCTAGAAAATTTGGAGGCTATTCTCATGTAGTTCTCATTTTATTTTTCTGCCTTTAGTTCTGGCTGGCCTTGGTTTTCTTACCCCTGCTGATCAAAATGCTTTAATGAACTATGCTGTTGTGCTGTGGCTCTTACTGGAAATCCCTGCTGGATATGTGTCTGCCAAAATGTACAAGAGTAAGCATTACTACTGTTATTATTTCAGAAAGTTGGTGTGCTAAATGTAGAAATTAAAAGGCCTTAAAGAAAAAGATCAGAAAAAATTATAAGGAATTCTAGTCAACATACTCAGTTGTAATTTTGTACTGATTTCACTACAGTACAAGTGTAATGTAGCGATTACAGTACAGAATTTTTTAAATTTAATTTTAATTTTTTGAGATAGGGTTTCTCTGAGTAGCCCTAGCTGTCTTGGAACTCACTCTGTAGACCAGGCTGGCCTCAAACTCACAGAGATTCACTTGCCTCTGCTCCCAAATGCTGGGATTAAAGGCCTGCACCACCACTAACCGGCTACACAACAGTATTTGTAAAATGGTCTAGATCAAGGCATTTCAGTAACTGTTTTGTTTTTTGCTTCCTCAGCATTTAATGGTAGAAACTGGAAGATGCATTTTATGCTGACATCATTGTTATTTCCTGGGTTAGTATTTCATATTCTCTTCTCCATATACAATTACGTTCTTTCTTAGGTTTCATCTTGGAAAAAACATTGTTCACTATAATGAAGAGTAGGGAGGAGTTGAATGACCGCTATGTTCCCTGTAGCTACAGTACTCCCTTACTTCTGTGTCTGCATTCTTTCTATCTTCTACATTTTAACTCTAGTACAAAGAGATGGCAATTGTACTGTAACATTTTCCATTTTGATCTTTGTTTTTGAAGCAGATTCTGTCAACGCTTATCATAGTTAAACATCTTGCATTACACATCATACTGTAGTGACAATTTACACATGGCATTTTGTTATTTTCCTTGTTGCTGCCTTCAGTGATTATTTTCTCCTGTCTCTCCTTGTCACTGCAGCATCATTAGTGACAGTTGTAGGTACATTCAGTCAATGTGGAGGTGAGGCTGCTGCTATGCAGTGGCTGTGAGAGTAGTTCATTCAGTCTCTTAATGACTGTGTGTGTGTGTAGCTGAGTGTCCCTTTATGTCTTAGCTGGTTCTCTTCTCACAATACTTCACTGATAAAGTTGGAGATTGCTTAGGATTTTATCTCCATATTTCTTGAAGTTTTTGTCTTAGTTTGGGCTAGCACAACAAAATGCTATAAACTAGATTATTTGAAAAACAGAAATGCACTTTTAGACAGTTCTGCAGGCAAATGAGTTTGAGGGTGCTGGCATAATTGTGCTCTACTGAGTGCTGTCTTTCTGGCTTTAAAATAGCCAGCTTCTCCCCAAGTCAGAGATATTAAGAAGGAAGATTAGGGGAGGGGAAGGCAGGAGGGCTGTTCTCTGAGATCTCTTCTTTTAAGCTCATGGTGCTAATCTCATGGGGTCCCACATTCACAAGCACATCTAAACCTAATTATATCTCAAAGGGTCCATCTACAAATAGAACATCGGTGGCTAGGACTTCAACATATCAGTTTTGAAGAACACAATTCAGTGCACATCACATTTTTTAATGCCAAGGAAAAATATTCCTTGATATGTTTTGAAAGATGATCTTTTATTTGTAAGGAAAATAGTATTGGATTGTATCTTAATTGTATTTGGTGCTATAATTCCTATTTGCTTAAAAAGCATGTCTTTAAAGCTACAGGTGTATTACAACAGAAGAAGTGCTCTTATCTTGAAAATATTAGAGCGCATATGTGTTCTGACTAGTGGTAGAAAGACAGCAGACATTAACAGTGCTGAGACTCGGTATAGTACCATAAATGATATACTTCAGTGATGCTGTCAGTAGATGGATAATCATTTTCATCTATATGTAACTTGTTTACTCTAACCTCAAGAGAAAAGGTTAAGATCATTGCAGCTTTAAACATTATAAAATTACACATCAGATCTATATTCCTCAGAATTTTTGACTGACTTAAATTAGCATAATGAATTGCTTCTCATCTTCTCCTTGAATAGAGCCATCCGGCTTTCTGTAACATACACTCAAATCAGAATAGGTGGTCTTTTCTGAGGTGAATGGTTTAATGCACTTGTGTAAGAAAGAAATGTCCTGGACAATTTTTCAGATATATTTTGCTTCGAGTTCAAGACTCAGATGAATCTGAAACTGAATATATTTGGTAACAAAGTGCCAGTGCAAATATCATTCTATGTGACTGTAATACTAAGGATAACACATGCACACATGAGCTTCGGGGGTCTAGTGAAGTGGCTCAGCAGGTAGGGGAGGCTTGCTGCCAAGCAAGCCTGAAAACTGGAGTTTGAGCCCAGGAACTCACATGATGGAAGAGAGAACCAACTCCTGCAAGTTGTCCTCTGACCTCTACATGTGTGCGGTGGCATGTACATGCACAGCATGTATCCATCCATGCAAACACATATAAAAAATAAATGTGTTAGCAAAAAGATCCGTCACTGCACTGGATAGTTATTCATTGATCTTTCTTACTGCAGGATTTTTGTTGTTGTTTTTTCTATATTTAGTAAGGACTTTGAAATAAATAGAAAATGACCTTGAAATTCTGCTTTTGAATAATTTAGGAACTAATGAATTGTTGAGATAGGAGGAAGGAATGAAAAAGTATGTAAAATAGTAACAATTCTACTTGGTAGAAAGACAGGGGGTTACAAGGGTATGTATTAAATGTGGTGGAGCTTCAGTGGAGGAAAAGGCAGCTTCAGTTCGGCCCACCTGGGAAGGATTACAAAGGCAATAGCACTTCAACTGTTGGAAGAACACTTGAGCACTACTGTGATCCTTTCTGTTCCCTTCCCATTTCTTTTACGGCCTGGCTCAATCTGTTGTTGTTCCTTCCTTGGACATCTATTTTACTTTTTCACGAAATCCATTTTTTTTTATTGCTTATCAATTTCTCAGCTCTTCCTTTCTATTCCTAAGACAACCACTTTTCTTCCTTCCCTCCCTCCCTCTCTCCTCCCTCTCTCCCCTCCCTTCTTCTCTCCCTCCCTCTCTCCTTCCCCTCTCCTTCTTCCTTCCCCCGCCTTTCCCTCCCAGTGCTACCCAGAGCCCTGCACACGCTAGGCTAGTGTCAATTCAAATCTTGATTTGTTTGTAAAACTTCATTACTTGTGTGTGTGTGTGTGTGTGTGTGTGTGTGTGTGTGTGTGTGTGTGTATTTATTGAGTGTGTTCAAGGGCAAAAGTGTCCCATGGTGTGTTTACAGAGGTCAGAGGACAACAGGCAGGAACTGGTTCTGTTCTTCTCCCATGTGAATTCTGGAGATCAAAGATTTCAAAGCAAGTGCCTTTATCCTCTGAGTCATCTCACAGGCCCAAATCTTTACTCATTTTTTTTTCTTTTTTCTTTTGGTTTTTCAAGACAAGGTTTCTCTGTGTAGTTTTGGTGCCTGTCCTGGATCTCACTCTGTAGACTGGGCTGGCCTCGAACTCATAGAGATCCGCCTGACTGCCTCCCAGGTGCTGGGATTGAAGGCATGAGCCACTGACAGACTGACAATTTTTACTCATTTTTTAAAAGATTTATTTACTTATAATGTATACAGAAGAGGGTGCCAGATCTCATTGCAGATGGTTGTGAGCCACCATGTGGGTGCTGGGAATTGAACTCAGGACCTCTGGACCTCTAGAAGAACAGTCAGTGCTCTTAACCTCTGAGCCATCTCTCCAGCCCATCTTTACTCATTTTTAATTGGTTCTTTTCTCCACTCTCCTTGGCCCCAGTATTCCATTCTTAGTCCCTGTGGTGGTTTGAATGGGAATGGCCCGCATAAACTCACCTGTTTGAATGCTTGGCCCATAAAGAGTGTGGCCTTGTTGGAGGAAGTGTGTCAGTGTGGGGCGGGCTTTAAGTTCAAGCTACACTCAGTGTGGGACACAGTTGCTTCTGCTGCCTGTGGATCCAGATATAGAACTCTTAGCTTCTTCTCCAGCAGCATGTCTGCCTGCACACTGCTATGTTCCCTGCCATGATGATAATGGACTAAACCTCTGAAACTGTAAGCCAGCCCAATTAAATGTATTCCTTTATAAGAGCTGCCTTGTTCTGGTGTCTCTTCACAGCAATAGAAACCCCAAGACAGCCCCCTAGTGCTGGGATTTCAGCCATGTGCCACCATGCCTATCTACTAGTTTCTTTTGTTTTTTCTCTTTTCTGTTATTTACTTTTTTTTGAGGTAGAGTCTCTTGTCACCCAGGCTAGCCTTGAACTTGCCATGTATCTAAGGATGACCCTGAATTTCTCACTCTTCTGCCTCTACTTCCCAAGTGTTAGGATCCAGGTATTCACTATTGCACTTGACTTTATGCAGTGCTGGAGACCAAAGTAGCTTTGTGCTTGCTAGGCAAGTGCTCTAATAATTGAGATCCATAACCAGTCCTACCTTGTTTCTTTCTTGTCACATTTTGAAAGTTTTTTTATGTATATAAGTGATTTTTTTCTGACACAGAATTTATAATAATTTCATGTAGTGCTTGTCTTTTGTATAGCAAAAGACATGAACATGGATATGTTCTGTTTATCAATGCTTTCTTTTATAGATATGCTTTTTGTTTTGTATGAATTATATTACTTTTTTTTGCAGCACTGGGAATTAAAACCAAAGCCTTGTACATGCAAGGCAGGTGCTTTTCTATTGAGATATTTCCCCGGGCTGATTTGAATTTTGTCTTGTCACTTCTATGTGGCCCTTGCTGGGCCTCATGTTTGTAACAACCCCTGCCTCTTCTCCCAAGTACTGAGATTTGAAGCACCACACCCAGCTTTTGTTCCACTTTCTAGATTTCGAATATTTTACTGCTTCTTTTGCATTATCACTATTGAGGGTTTTTTTTGTTTGTTTGTTTGTTTTTGGAGCTGAGGATCGAACCCAGGGCCTTGCGTTTGCTAGGTAAGTGCTCTACCACTGAGCTAAATCCCCAACCCCTTGAGTTTTTAATTTATTCATTTTTGTTTGTTTTTGAGACTAGGTCTTCCTATGTTACCCTGGCCAGGCACAAACTTGAGTCAATCTTCTTGTCTCAGTTTGTCAAGTACTGAAATTACATATATGTATCACCACACTGGGCATCTTTTTGTTTTCTGAATGTTCTTTTAAAATACAGCTTGTCAGGGACAGAAAAGTGTATTATTGACACAGCAATTACTTAGCATGTATATTTTGTTACTTTTCTATTGCTGTCATAAAACATGAACAAGGCAACTTGCAGGAAGGACAAGGTTTTGTTTGCTTTTGCTGATGGTCCCACAGGGAGAGTCTACAGTGATAAGGAGGGATGGAGATGGGTGCCTAGAACAGGAAACTGACAGATCACATCTTCAACCACAAGCACAAAAGCAGAGGGAGAACAAACTTGAAGTAGGCTAAAGCTATACATTCTCAAAGCCCTCTTCAGTGATGTGTTAAATAGAGGTTTTCCTCTGTCCTACCCCATCCCATAGTCATTTCCAAATAATCACTCAGAGGTTTATATTACCAAGTAGCTCAGGCTTATTACTAACTAGCTATTATATTTAAATTAATCCATATTTCTCATCTATGCTTTGCCACGTGTTTTGTGGCTTGTTATGTCAGTTTTTAAATGTTTTACTTCCTTAGCGGCTGGCTTGTGTCTGCCCTAACTCCGCCCTTCTTAATATCCATCTTCAATTTGATTGTACCACCAAACCTTATTCTGCCTTGGCATTGGCCATACAGCTTTATTTATTCACCAGTGAAAGCAACATATATTCACAGCATACAGAAAGACCATCCCACAGCAGACATGCATCTTCTAGCAAGGTCATACCTCCTAAAAGTGCTATAACATCCCCAGACATCACCACCAACTGGAGACCAACTTTTGAAGTACCTCAGCCTACAGGGTACATTTTTTTCTCATATACACACCGAAACATCTTGTCTGTGTCTCATGGGTTAAGATACTAATGAGCTAACTGCATATTCTTTTTGATGGATAGTGTCATTTCTTTTAGGTTTACTTTCCCCTTTTGAAAATTGTTTTTAATCTCTATTTTTCATGTTTTCTTCAAAGGCCTAACAACTGCTGATATTTATATATATGTATGTATGCATATTTACGTATATGTATATGTAGGAATATTCAGGCATAATGGCACATGTCACAATTCCAGTGTTTAGGAGGCTGAGGCAGGAGGATCACCTTAAGTTTGAGGCCAGTGTATTCTATATCAGGAGGTCTTGGCCAGGTTGGGCTACATAGGAAGGCCCTGGTAAATGTGTGGGAATAAAATAATAAACACTACCAATATATAGAGACATGTGGAGACTCAGAGTTCTCTGTGAGTTGAACCAGACACTCTAGTTTCTAGTTTCTGTTTTGTCTTAATTTACTTTGTGTGTGTGTTTGTGTGTGTGTGTGTGTAGAGACCAGAGGAGGTCATCGAGTATCTTGCTTCTATCATGCGTCCCCTTATTCTTTTCTTTCTTTTTTTCTGGAAACCTCTTAGGACATTGTCTTTAGGGTTTAAATGTTTGGTCACTTTTCCAAGAAATGTATTTTCTAGTCTCCTGTCCGAGGAGTTACTATCTGATCACTAGTCTTCTAAGAGGTATGTGGGAGGGAAAAAAAAGTGTCTAAACCTTCGAAGGTTAGTGTGCATTTGGCTACTTAAATATTTCTGAATATAGTAGTCAATTATTTTGCCCGTCTGGTGTTCTCTAGCCCAGAGAAGAAGCCTCCAAATATCTGCTGTGAGGGAGGGAGGTGATAGAAATATCTACTTCTCAAAAGAATCCCACAAAATTCTTTTCCTTTAGTCACTTCCCACCTCTTCCTGTTACTCATAGAATACCTGCTGTTAATGGTTTCTGACCCCTTTTATGGGCTCTGTAGTGTGAATTGTTTTTTTTCCTCACATTTCTCACTGCCGGCATGGCTTCTTACATCTTTTTTATTTTCTATTTCCTGCTTTCCTGTTCTTTTTACTTGTGTAGGTTTTAATAATAAATGATTTTTAAAAATTTTATTTTTTATGCATGTCTGTGTGCCTGTATGTTAGTATGCACATGTGAATGCTGGCATGTGCACTAGCCAGAAGGGAGTGTCAGATTTCCAGAATCTGGATTTCTAGGCAGTTGTGAGCTGCCAGATGGATATGGATTCTAGGAACCAAAGTTGGGTCCTCTTGAAGAACAGGAAACATGTCTCTTTTTTTCCTGTTCCATTTTTACATTTTTTATTTTATTTGTGTGTTTGTATGCATATGCACATGAGTACACACACATATCTGTGTAAATTATGTGTGTGTGTGTGAAAGTGTGGGTATGTATGTGCACATGAGTACATACACCTGTGTAAATGATGTGTGAGAAAAAAGTGTGGGTATGCATCTGCATATGAGTACATGCACACCCCTGTGTAAATGATGTGTGTGTGTGCGCGCGCGCGTGTGTGTGTGTGTGTGTGTGTGTGTGTGTGTGTGTGTGTGTGTGTGTGAAAATGCAGGTATGCATATGCCACAGCATGAGTGTGGTCAGAGGAAAACTTTTGGGTGTCAGTTCTCTCTTTCCTGTGTGGGATCCAGGGACTGGCTTGGGTCATCAGGTTTGTGCAGCAGCCACTTTTACTGGAAGAGTCGTGCCATCGGTCCTTTCGTTTCTTTTCTGAGGCAGGGTCTTACTTACCATGGGCAGCCCAGACTTGATTAGTGCTCACACTGTACAGCCTGGCTTGTTTGGAGTTTCTTACTATTAGTGAGACACAGTCTTGGTAGCCCTGGCTGCTCAGAACTAGCTATGTAAACCAGGTTGGCCTCAAGCTTGCGAGTATCTTCGTATCTCTGCCTTCCAAGTTGTGGCCTTACAGGGATGCTACACCATATCCAGTTCAGAAGCACTATTAACTGCTAAGCATCTCTGCATTCCGCAAATGATTTAAAATTTTTGTCTTTGGTATCTATCAAGAATTTCATGCATAGATACAATATATTTTGATGATATTTATTCCTTTCCTCCTTCCAGCTTCTCCCAGATTTCCCACATCACCCTCCCAAGGTCATACCTTCTTTTTCTCTTTATAACCCACTGATTACAGTTAGTGTTGAATGTATGTATCTGAGAGTAGGGCCATCCATGGGAGCATGGGCAGAATTTAGGCCCAAGCAGTATCGTTCAAGTCACTGTACCATACATTGCTACTTATGCATGTGTGATCACTAAATTCTCACAGGTTTTATATTAATTATGAACTATGTTTGCCAAATGTCATTTTATGTTAGGTTTTTAGTACATTTCTTTAAAATAGATCTTTTGGAACTCCTATTTTCCTTGCCCACCTTCAGTGTGCCTATCTCACTTATCTTCCCTCCCCAAGCATTTTTGTTATTTTAATTTTGTATATGTAGGTGTTTTCCAGCATGTAAGCCTCTGCACTACAGGTGTGCAATGCGTACAGAGGCTAGAAAAGGGCATCAGAGCCCTTGGAACTGGATTTACAGCTGGTTGTTAGCTTCCATGTGGGTGCTGGGTATCAAACCTAGGTCCTCTGGAAGAGCAGCTGTGGTGGTATTGTGTTTCCCAAAATATTGTGCACCCTAATAAACTTATCTGGGGTCAGAGACAGAACAGCCACAATATTAAACATAGAAACAGCCAGGCATGGTGACATACGTCTTTAATCCCAAGAAACGAGCCTTTAAACACAGGGAGTGATGGAAAACCAGAAAGATATATAAGGTGTGAAGATAAGAAACTACCAGCATTTGGCTGGTTAAGCTTTCAGGCTTTGGAGCAGTACAGTTTAGCTGAGATCCATTCTGGATGAGGATACAGAAGCTGCCAGTTTGAGGAAACAAGACCAGCTGAGGAACTGGCGAGGTGAGGAAGCTGTGGCTTGTTCTGCTTCTCTGATCTTCCAGCATTCACCCCAATACCTGGCCTCAGGTTTGTTTTTATTAATAAGAACTTTTAAGTTGGGATTTAGCTCAGTGGTAGAGCATTTGCCTAGCAAGCGCAAGGCCCTGGGTTTGATCCTCAGCTCAAAAAAAAAAAAGATTCATGCTACAAGCAGCTAGTGCTCTTAAATGTCAAACTATCTACCTTCATTTTTATGTTCCATTCTCTTTTCAGGTTTCGTCTTCTTTTCAGAAAAACAGGTTTTTTTTAAATTATGAGAATGTAACTCAAGCTCTTATATATGCTAGGTAAATACTCCCTTCTTTTTGCCCTCCTAGAGAATGAATAGGAACCTGTCTCTTAGTTAAGTCCTTGTTTCTCGGTTCCTTTCCCTTCCTTTCTTCTGAATGTTCTGCCCCTTTTGTTCCTCCTCTACTCTTGGCACTTCTCTCTTTAAGTTATGGCATTAGTTTACATTTAAAGTAACACTAATCAGGATTGACACTTGTCATTTTGTTATTTTCTATGTATCTTGTAATTAATCTCTGCTCCTTCCCTTCATTACATGAAAGAAAACAAACTTGTCTTGTGGTACAGGCTTTTTCACTTAACATGTTGAACTTCAGTTCCACCCATTTTCCTGCCAATCTAATTTTACGTTTCTTTGTGGCTGGATAAAATACCATAGTTTTCTTCATTCATCTTCTTATGAGTACGTGGGGTGATTGTATAGTTGGGTTCCTATGCATAGTGCTACACATAGCAAAACTGTAACCCTAAAAATGGTTTTGAAAAAAGGAAAAAATAGAGAAGTATATGAACATCTCCATTATTGTTGATAGCAGGATTAGCTGGTCTTTTGCTTTAATTTTGTATATATCAGTTGAATATTTGGCAAAGATTTTGTTCCGTTCTGCAGACTGTTGCTTCATTGTGTTGATTGTTTCTTTAACTGTTCAGAAGCACTTTAATTTCATGTAATCCCATTTATCAAGTATTGTTACTGTTTCCTGAGCTTTTGGAGTCCTGTTCTTCATAAATCTTGATTCAGAGTTTTAGGTCTTTTATGAGTCAATTTTTCTATAAGTTGAGAGATAAACATAGTTTCTGTTTTCTACACAGTACTTGAAAAGAGAATGCAGTTTTAAATTTATAAACCAGATGTGGTATATGCAGATGATAAGCATCATAAAGTACTAGAATTCTTATCTCTTAAAATATACTAATTTGAAAGAGAATTTCAGTTTCTCAGTTTATAAATGGATTTAGATTTATATGCAATAAAGCTATATGCTAGTAATAGCCTTTCCTCTATGTAACCCTAAAAATGATAAATATTAGGCTAAAAGTATAAATTAATGATAAGAGAGTGACTGACTAGTGCATACAAGATCCTGGGTTAAGGCCTAGAGCAGCAGAAGAAAACATAAAGCGATAGACAAGGAAGAGGCAACATGATTTGATGGGTATATATTGAGACATTAAACTGGAAGAAAGCTTGAATTGTAACATTCAGTACTGGTTGAGTGACTTTGATATATCCCATAGCTTCTCTGAATATCCATTTCCTTGCCTGTATTAACCATGTTGCAATGTTGTTTGGAGAAATAAATGAACTGATGGATTGTGGAATTGTTTTGTGAGCTGTAAAATGTTTTGTCCTTTTTTTCTAGTTTCTTAGCTCCCTCTGTTCATTATTCTGCCCTAGTATTTCTCACATTGCATTGCATTTTATTTGTATTTGACTATCACTATGTTATCTTTTTTTAGAAGCAAGTTTTTTGTTTATCTATCTTTGAACATCAGAGCTTATCGTGTAAATACTCAGTAGATACTTTATGAATATGTAAATAACTATTTCATGTGAAAGGGGGACCCAGGTGACTTAAGTTTAACTCTAGATGTTCTGCTTATTATGCTATTAAAAGTCTAGAAATAGTAGGTTGACATAGGAAGAAATTTTCAGGATGCAAAAACATGATGTTGCAGAATACTTATAGATTTATTTAACCTTATATTAACATTCTAGAGCATACTTCCTAAAGGAAAATTGTTGAGGTGGTTTAATTGAGTTTATGTCTAAGAAGGGAGGTTATGATTTGTCAAGTGAGAAGTAATTTTCTGGTTAAGGAATGATAACAGCTGAAATGAATCTCAAAAGTAGGAAATTTGGCAAAGGAATATTATGGCTAAACAAATTCATTAGAGCAGAAAGGTATTAAAAGTGTTTTGAGGAGTATGGTTAAATCATGGAAAACCAGTTTTCCTTATAAGGTACAAAGCATTTTAAAGACGTGAAGTAGAGGTTTTGTTATTGTTTGAGAGAAACTGAAGCTGTATTTACAGGAGAATATAACCATTTAAACAGTAGATAGATATACCTACTGAAAGCGCATTGCTAGAAAAGATCTTAAATGCAAGCACGGGTGAGGGATAGTGAAGGACAAATAGTAAAATGAAACAAGAAATAGTAGAAATTGGTTTAAAAACAATGAAGTAACTTATAATTGAAAAAGAGAACATATCCAGTACAGTGTTTCTGAATATGAAGGCAACATTAGAATTCTCATTTTGGAATGGACCTTGAGAGAACTTAAAATGGAAGAGTTATTTCCTGAAAAGTAGAATCAATGTTTAACTGGTTGTGTATCAAGGGGTGGCTACTAATACGTTCCCTCTCTCTGGTGATGGATATGATTTCTGGGAGAGTTTGGGGATAGTTACCTTAATATAGAGATATTTTCAGAGGATAGTCAAAGGTAGACATTTGTCTCAAACAAGGTCCATAGAAAGAGCCTGTTATGAACCCGGAGTGGTGGCACATGCCTTTAATTCCTGCCCTCTGAGTTATTCATCTAATTTTTTTGTATGTGGTATTGTCCTCTTGTTATGTTTTTGCTGGTCTGTTGTGCTGTTTTTTAAAGACATTTTATCAGATCCATCTCTTAAGCATTTTATTGAGGTTTTAATTTCTCTTGTCATATTTTTAACTCCCAAAAGCTCTTATATTACCTCAAAAGTCCTTAAAATTTCCTCTTCTTGTTTTATGGTTGTAATATCTCTACTAATTGCTCCAAGGAAGCCTTATGATAGATTTTTGAAATCGTTCTCCAGAGTTTGAAGGCTTCTTCCCAAGAAGTCTTCTGCTGAGGTGGGGGAAGGGAAGTGACTAGTGAGAATGGGAATTTGTAGGTTTCTTAACTTCTTAACTTCTTAGGCTGACTTTCATAAGTCTCTTCTATGCACACTCAGAGAAGGACTTGGCCTCTGAGCATTCCTTAGCCTTTTTGAAGCTCTCATTATAAATGCCGTTGCCCCTCAGCTTTCCCTGTTGTGAGATTGGACGGCAGCTTGCTCCCATTATTGACTCAGTTACTATTTTTCCAGTCACTATCTAGAGCTAACATTTGTTCCAAAGTTTTTCTTCCCTATATCTTCTAAACTTTTGCAATTGTGGCCTCTTATAATTCCTTTACTATAATTTTATCAGGGTTTTAAAAAGGAAGCAGATTCAAATACATGAGTTCAATATGCTATCTTTCGTCAGACTCTAGTTAGTTAGGTCTTTATAACTTCTATGGAAATACCTTTTATGTTTTAACTACCATATTACACAGACTCTTTCTGTTTTTGACTCCTTTGTTTTGTCATCTTTTCTCATAGCTTGACCTCCCCCAACACATGTACATATACATTAATCTTCCTGAGAAATTGTATTTAATTATAAGAAATTGGAGTTTAAGACTCTTCAGCTCATTTTTTATTTTTATTTTTGAGCATGGCAAACAGATTAGTGAAAAGTGAGAAAGAACTCTTGAAAGTAGGATGGTCTTTAAATGGGATGAATACCTCTTTTAGTTCATCCTGGATTTTGATGGGATAAAGTCTGTTTCCCTCAATGCTCAGAGAATTCCATAAGTTACTCTCTGTCTATACTTTTTCAACTTGTTTTTTAGGTATTCTAAAGCAATCATAGTCATCCCCACACTGACCCTTACTCTTATCAGTACACAAATTTATCTGGAACAAACAGAGGCACAGTTAATATTGCCTGATGATGTAGCTAGTCCATTTGACAGTTGTTATGTTGAGTTTGAGTGCATCATACAGCCTATTTCAGTGTAGGTTCCAAAAGTCTGTCTTCCATATATGTTGTTTCTTCATTGGGTTAATTATATTGTGTATTGGTATATTAATCTATACCTTATTTAACTTCTGCTAGATTTTGTATAAATCATGTCCTATTCTCACCAAAAGAATGTTCTGATATTTGCATTAAATATGTTTATGACATTTTCTTGGAAGTATATTGTATAATGATATTCTCCACCTCCCCCTTCCTCAGAATTGTCTTCATTGATATCTTTATTATGAATCTAAGTCTTTGGATGGAAGGTTCATCAGCTGCTGTATCCTTTGGTACATTGGCAAGCGTCTTTGCAGTGTGCTTTGGAGTTTCAACACCACTAACATTTTTGGGA
This sequence comes from Onychomys torridus, assembly GCF_903995425.1. Lineage (NCBI taxonomy): Eukaryota > Metazoa > Chordata > Mammalia > Rodentia > Cricetidae > Onychomys > Onychomys torridus. Next base: position 36,125,827 of record NC_050466.1, read on the forward strand.
GTGTACTTTGGGAAAAAGGAAGAGGTAAACTTTCAGAACACTGCTTTTGACTTTTGAATGATGCCTGAAATATTTCACTGTGTATATGCTATATATAATATACAAAAATACCACTGAAAACATTATAATCATTTTTGAACTGAAGATTTAAAGGTAAGTAAAAGACAGTAACATTTTAGAAGATACTGTTTAATATACTTCCCACACCATAGGGCATTTGCATTTCTTTTTATCTCTCATGAACACAATTAAAAGAGCATAGTATAGACAAGCTAACATAAACTACTTTGGAAAGTAAATGTTTTTATAGTGGGAGAAGAGAGCAAAGATACAATTGAGAAATGGGATGTTCAGTTACAGATCTGAAGTTAGCCTAATTCTATGTATAGGAGAAAAGGAACAGATGCTCCCAAAAGACTAAATGTGGCCATTCTACAAGAGGACTGTAGAAAACTTGTTTGAGGTTGCAGGGGGAAGTAAAACAAACAAACAACAACAAAACCCCCTGATGAATTGGGAAATAGAGTTCTATAGAAAGCAGGAAAAAGAAAAAGATTGAACACTGTTGACAGATTCATTGATAAATTTATTCAAAAGGTAAATTTTTAGGTAAATTTGGAGGGAGCTTTTAAACATATCTATTTCATATTAGAATAATCACAAGTAAATCTTGTCAAATATCTCCTTTGTAGTAGATTAGTTGAGAGAGTGCTTGGCTACCATGAAGGAAGTCCTGGGTTCAATCCCTAGCAAAAATGGGGTTTGGAGGCACATGTCTGTGTGTAAATCATCATACCTGACTTTAAATGATAAGGCTTGTTATATCAAATAAATTATACTACTGTTATAACAAATAAACTATACTTTAAAAATTATTTTACCTCTTACTTTCTATACTTTTATGTAACTACTAAATCCTTAAAGACTATATATAAAAATGTGTCATACTCCTGTTTACAGTGTACTTTTATGGCATGGTGGCGATCTAGTCCTAGCCCACATGACATTCTTGTGTTGTTCAGATTCAAGCTTCTGTACTATATTATCATTATGACTGTGAATTTGTTTCATTCACTCGTATTGTTGCTTCATGTATTTTTAAACAGTTTGAGTTTCCTGTTCAAACACAAGAGACTTCTCGTGTGAGTCCCAAAAGGAATTTCTTTAAAAAACCAACCATTACCATTATACTCAGTAGTCTTTTACCCTTTGGCTGTATTTTTCTCCAACTTTCTTACATTCTAAGCCATATTTGGTGAGTATCGCATCTTAATAAACTCAAGTTTAATTTAATACATAATGATAGTACACATTTATACTGTAATAGTTCAGTAATAGTGTAACAGTTCAGGACTTGTGTATGATGTTCAAAGATAAAAATCAAGGAAGATGTATAATGAGTACCAAAATAAAATTAAATCAATGAGTTCTAATGTTCTATAGCATAGTAGAATGGCTTTAGTTTATAGTAATGTACATATTTTATAAAGACTAGAAGTTTTGTCTTGGAAGGATTGAACATAGGGCTTTCTTCATGCCAAGTAAGAACCTTGACACTCAGTTACATTCCTAAACCTCAAAGTTTTAGTTTTGTTAATTAACTTTATATTTCAAAGAGGTTAAATTCTTGTATAATATTTCATCTATCTTTACTTTATTCAGGAAATATCAGTTTGATATAGGGTAATTTCCTTGGGAGCAGATATAATTTACAATTCTTTAACATGACTCTTACAAAATTCCCTATAAAGACTTACTTTAAAAAATTAATAACTAGGGGTGGGGGCTGGAACGATGGCTCAGCAGTTAAAAGTACTTGCTGCTCCTCAAGAGGACCCAGTTCAGTTCCCAGCACCCATGTCAGATGACTCACAACTTTCTGTAACTCTAGTTCCAGTAGATCCGACAGACTCTGCTAGCCTTTGTGGGCACACACACACACACACACACACACACACACACACACACATACACACACACACACACATACACTAAACAGACATCCACATAAATAAAAAAATAGAGGTCAGTGATATTGCTCAGTAAGTGTGGGCATTGCTGCCAAGCCTGACCACCTGTTTGATCCATGGAACTCACACTGTGGAGGTAGTGAATTGACTCTCACAAATAATCCTGTGACATCCATACATGCACAGTGGCATTCATGTATACACACAAAGACACACACACAAAGGCACACACACACACACAAATGGAAATTTAAAAATTACCCTCTTGGTAAGCTATTTCATATGACTTAGAGAAGCTGATCTCTAATTGAAACTTGTGGTAGGTCCGGGGTCTGGATACCCTAGGGTGGTAGGTCAGGGGTCTGGAAACCCTAGGGTGGGAGGTCAGGTCCTAGATACCCTAGGGTGGGAGGTCAGGGGTCTGGATACCCTAGGGTGGGAGGTCATGGGTCTGGAAACTCTAGGGTGGGAGGTCAGGGGTATGGAAACCCTAGGGTGGGAGGTCGGGGGTCTGGAAACCCTAGGGTAGGAGGTCAGGGGTATGGAAACCCTAGGGTGGGAAGTCAGGGGTCTGGAAACCCTAGGGTGTTGGAGGTCATGGGTCTGGATACTCTAGGGTATGGGAGGTCAGTGGTCTGGATGCCCTAAGGTGAGAATTCAGGGGTCAGGATACCCTAGGGTGTGAGGCACCTAAATATGGAAACCCTAGGGTGGGAGGTACCTAAATATGGAAAGGGGAGATATGATTTTTATGTTTTTATATTGGCCTTCCAAAGGAATATTTATGTAGAATTCCTCTGTTAAAATCAATGTGAAGATAATGTGGCTTAGGGATTTTCATGTGTGCTGAGCTATACATAGTCTTTTTCTGTTTTCCTCCTGTCAGCTCTTTGTTCTGGTGTCAGAATGCCTGTTCTTATACCATTTTATTTGCTACCTTTTAAAACATGTTTTGTTTTAAGAATTATAATAATATGATGGCTATATGTATTTGCAAAATAAATAGTTTGCTTTATGTTTAAAAGCATGATAGCTGGAACTGGGTTGTAGCTTAGTAGGAGAGTACTTGCTTAGGGTACACAAGAGCCTAGATTCTATCCCAAACATTGGAAAGAAGAAAAGCCAGCTCTATGTGATAGCAAATGCCCAGAACCCCTGACATTCCAGCAGTTTCTGACGCTGAAGGAGGAAGAGTTTGAGGACAAGTCTGGCCTGGGATACATATAGCAAGACCCTGCCTCCAAAGTTATGTGCAAGAGCTTTATTGCTTTAGCATTATGACAGCTCTTTCATTTGTTCCATCTCTCCCCTTTCTTTTTTGTTCAAGGTAGGGTTTCTTTGTGTAGTTTTAGCTGTCTTGGAATTAGCTCTGTAGGAACTCCCAGGTCCACCTGCCTCTGCCTCCTGAGTGCTGAGATTAAAGGCGTGTGCTGGCTTTACTCCTGGCTTACTTTCCAGTTCTTAACTGGATTTAGAAACTGGCCAGCCACCATATTTCTATGGAGAAGTTTGGAGATGGACAAAGGCAATAAGAAGTAAAAAGCCAGTGCTGGAGTAACAGTGCTTGAGAGTACTTACTGCTCTTCTACAAGTCCTGAACTGTGTTTCCAGCACCCACATTAGACAGCCCAGAGTTGCTTGTAAGTCCAGCTCCACTGGATCTAACTGCCTCTTTCAGTCTGTGCACACACATATGTGCACACACACACAAGAAATACCTTTTAAAAAAGAAGTAAAATGCAGTAACTGTGTTTTTTTATAGTACTTAAAAAAAAACAACAACATAATGGTCTTTCAAACAAACCTGTTCTGGAACTTGCTCTGTAGACCAGGCTGGCATTCAACTCAGAGATACTCCTGTCTCTGCCTCCCTAGAGCTTGGATTTAACAAATCTTTTAAGTCCTTGAAAATTAGATTTAGTCATGTCCAGTCTAAGGACTTGCTTTTGAAGTAGTATTGTGACAAACTGGTTTGAAAGGTAAGCAGTAGAATCTGAGACTGTCAGTTGATTATACAGCTCAGTGGAAGAGTGCTGAGGGCCTAGGTTCAACTTCAGAAGAAAATCTGTCTACAAAGGTGTCAAAATGAGAATCAGAATTTTCTACATTGAAAAGAGTGTGTCCAACTTGTACATGTTTATTAATTATAGAACAGTTCTCCCTAACCCTGTTCCTTATCCTCACACTGAAATATATATTTCATACTATACTTAAAATGAAGTATTTATTAATTTAATGGTTTTCTCAATATTCTCAGCTTTAAAAATTAATCATAGCTAATTAATTAATAATTGTACTAGAGACTGAAACTAAGGCTTTATGTGTTTAAAGCAGGTGCTCCATCACTGAGTTTTATCCACAGCCCTCCTTTTTACTTTTACTTTTGAGACAGCCTCACTAAATTATATAAACTGCTCTTGAATTTGCAATCCTCCTATCTCTGCTTCCTGAGTAACTGAGATTTTAGGCATATACCTGGATGCTTGGCTTCAGGATGCTTTTAAAAACGTAATCAGCTCAGCTTTATAATAATAAAGGTAGTCATTTATTTCTCTTGGTTTACCCTAAATACAACCAACATACATATTTTTTAAAGATGCATGCTTGAAAGATTAGTTAATAGAATTTTATTTGATATACTATGAACACATATTTGGAAAGGCATCTTTAGAGTTTCAAAGGCAAGGACATATTTGAGTCTGTCATTTTCTAGTATATAATGTATTTAGTGGCATTTATGGCATTTACAAATCTTTCATTTCTAAAATGACAATTTAAATGTATGTAGAGATATTGATGAGTCTCAAGTAAGAACTTAGTTATGTAAACAGATAAACATGGGTAAGTGGCTGTACTTGTATCTAGAGAAGATGGGGCTAAAATCTGAAACTATGTTAGTAAGAGATTGCTTTTAGTTCTATGAGGATGGATGGAGGCTTGGAATAAAGAGTTTAAAGGCTGGCCAGCCATGATGGTGCATGCCTTTAATCCCAGCACTTGGGAGGCAGAAGCAGGCAGATCTCTATGAGCCTGTTCCACATAGTGAGTTCCAGGACAGCCAGAGTTGTATAGAGAGACCCTATTTCAGAGAGGGAGAGGAGATGGGGAGGGGCAAGTGAGAGAGAGAAGAAAAAATCAAAGAATTGTGTGATAGTCTTTGTATAGATTTGGACTAATCTTTTTCTATGTAATATTAAAAATTTAAATCTTGTGCTTATTTTTAGGTCTCCTCATATGTACTACCTGTTTGCCTTCCTTTTCTTATCCTTTTTAATTATTCTGATTTCCTGTTCAGAAGTTACAGTTCTGCTATGCTATTTTCGGCTGTGTGCTGAGGTAAAGACACAGATATTAATGTTACTTAAGTGTTCTAAACTAACATTATTGGAAGTAGAGTGTATGCTCAGAAGGGTATTGAAATAAATATTAACTTCATGATTTTTACTTCTTGGAATGAGTTTTATATTATGCTTCCTAATGATATATTTTGATTTTGATGTAGCTACTGAGTGCTACTTTTGATGCAAGATTTAAAAAGAAACCAATTTCTCTTTGAGTGGTTTCTATAATTTCTACTTATTATTCAGTTAACATTGAAAAAATATGGCAGTTGGGGGCTGGTTTGAGTTTAAAAATATGGTGGTAGGTGACTAATTTTAGTTTAGACATGTAAAAGACCTAGTAAAATGATTAAAAAAATAATTAAAGGTTTCGTTGGAGCATCAGCCAGGATTGTATTTTGTGGGATTGAGGTTCCTGTTGCAGGTCCTTTTTGCTTCTTCTAACATATTACTGTAAATAGTTCTTTTTATTTCATCCTCACTTTTTCCTATTTGATAACACTTGAGTGACTGGCGGTGTAGTAAACTGCTGTTTTCTGTCTCTCTTTTTAAAATGACTTTCTTTCTTTCTTTCCCTTCCTTCCTTCCTTCCTTCCTCCCTCCCTCCCTCCCTCCCTCCTTCTTTCTCTCTTTCTCTCTTTCTCTCTTTCTCTCTCTCTTTCTTCCTTCCTTCCTTCCTTCCTTCCTTTCTTTCTTTCTTTCTTTCTTTCTTTCTTTCTTTCTTTCTTTCTTTCTTTCTTTCCATAAGGAGTTTCTTCAATGCTCATCACCTTCTCTGAAGTAGATTGGTGCTGCCAGGAGCAGACATGTCTCATAGTCATAAAAAAAAAGAAAAAAATTATGTTATTAAAACATCTTAAATGCCATATTCTGTAGATCTCTGAAGTGTTTGAAGATTACCTGTTTATATAAAATATATCTCTGTTTGACCTTGAAAATATACCTAATATGACTACACATATCTGGCGCTGATAATCACTGTTCTAAGAGTACAAGTGGCCATGTCATGGATAGTAGAAAGCACTCTACAATACTCTGCTCCTTCCTTTGACTGTTATTTTTTTTATGCTCCCTATTCCCATGTCACCTGAGACTCAGAGGTAAGCTTATATAGGTGTCACATTAGGGCTAAATAATATAATAATATAGATTCTTGCCACTACTATTGGTTGCTCACTAATATTAGTCATTTGGTCATAGGATATAGATAAATGGAGCTGAAACTGACCTGGAACCTCCCTTCCTGTTGTCTGGTTCTTATAGCAGTGAAAGAGGATAGAGAGACTGCTGAAGGAGGATTTTCATCAGTAGTCTTACTTAGCTATGGATCCTTCATGTCATAATACCAAATAGGCAGGAAGAACATATGCCCATTGGTGCAATAGTGGCAAGTAATGAATTAATTTTTTATTGGATGTGAGATATTCTCAACAGGAAGAAATTCATGCCTGGTATAATAAACTTAGTCAACATCCTATTTGGTCAGATCATTGACCTTAGTGGGGAAGTCATTGCTACTATTTTCCTTACTGGGAAAGATGTGCCTGACATATTTCCTCCTGAATATTTTTATTACCATTGATCAGTGCTGCTGTCAGCTTTGGTCAGAGAGACTTAGTTTTTGTAGTAGATGGTGGTTACAACAGAGACTCCAAACTGGGCACAGCATAACTCATGTCAGTAAAGGAAGCTGAGTTGAATGCCTTCCAAGGCTGAGGCAGTCTTAAAATAGCATTCTTGAATTGTAACTCCATGCTTAAGAGGACACATGTGATATCCCTGGAAGCAGAATTTACAGTAGCTAGAGCATCTCAAACATGAAAAAATTATGTGTTTTATTAAAGTGCTTATGAAACTTCAACTTTTATTTATAGTTTTAGAAATTTTTATTTTATTGTTTGTGTGTATGGGTGTTTTGCTTGCATGTATGCCTGTGCACCATGTGTGCAGTATCTGCAGAGGTGAGAAAAGGGCATCAGATTCGAGTTAGATGGAATGGTGAGCCACCATATGGGTGCTGGGAATCAAACCTGGGTCCTCTGCAAGTGCAGCCAGTGCTCTTTACTACTGAACCATCTCTCCAGCCACTACATTTTACTACTATTAATTTTAATTAATAATATTAGAGTCCATCTTGTGTTATAAAAATAATTGCTAGTCCATTTATAGCTAACGTTTCACCTAATTTTTTTTTTTTATTTTTATAGGATTGTGGTTGGTGGTGGAGAGCCTTTTTGACCAGCAGTTTTACATCTTTTTATATTTTTGTATATGCAATTCATTACTTCTTTAGCAAACTTCAAGTCACTGGCATTGGAAGTTCCTTCATGTACTTTGGGTACACATTGATCCTAGTGCTAGTTTTCTTCCTTTTCACAGGTAAGTGACAACAGAATTATGTAGTATATTTTAGATTCTCTAAAGAGTCTTAGAGACATTTGTAACCTAGTAAATGTCAATTAACCATTAGAGGAAGGAACATGGAACAAAGTCACCACATTCATTCACATGTTTTCAGCATCAAAGATTGTGAAGCCTGAGATGTACCTTACATATTTTGTTGTAAGATTTTTTTTCTTGTGCATAATTTTAATCAGCAGGGATGTGTTCTGAACCACAGAATGGGTTAAATGTAATCAAGTCTGAATAGACTCCAAGTACACAAATTAACAGATTTAAATTCCTTTTGAATTATTAAAATTAAATTAATTATTTGGTCATATAAGCAATTTAATGTCAAGGACAAGATGTATATACTTGTAAGGATTAATAAGTTGACAATTATTATTTTGGTTCAAATGTGGTGCAAATGTTTAGTGCTTGAATCAGGTGAAAAAATGAAATGTCTTATAAAATGGCCTAGTTGAAGATATAATGAAGTTGCAGAGGCATTAGACCTTCTCGACACAAAAGAATGTTTTAGCTTGCCTCATTAAATTTGAGTTTTAGTAGCTTAGATCATATCATTTATATAAGACAGATTGGAAAACTTAAGTATTCTCTCGGAGTTAGCATTCAGGTTCAGGAAATACATAAAATGAAAACTGGGAGCTGGGGAAGTGGGTCAGTGTCTAAAGCATAAAGACCTGAGTACAGATGTTAGTCCAGTATCATCATTGCAGGGAGCATGGTAGCATGTATGGTACAGGAAAGTAGCTAAGACCTTTACATTCTGATACAAGGCAACAGGCAGAGAGAGACAAACAGAGACACAGACAGAGAGACAGACAGAGACAGTCAGACAGACAGGCAGAAACAGACCGACAGTGGGCCTGGCTTGAGCTTTTGAAATCTCAAAGCCCATCCCCTGGTGACATACTTTATTTCAACAAGACCATACTTCCTCCAGCAAGGACACACCTCCTAATCCTTCTAGTCCTTTCAAAGAGTTTCACTTCCTGCTGACTAAGCATTCAAATATTGAGTCTGTAGGACCATTCTTATCCACTCTATTACAACACACATGGTTGTATATACTCCACATATAGGTGCACACACAAAAATATGAACAATCCTTCATAATAGGTAAACATTATTTGATAAATTAGGCAACTTTTAAAAGTATATCTTAAAACTTGGATTACTTTTGTTATACTGCTGGACTATGATGTCTCACTTTCTCCCTAAGCATCTTTTGTACTATACTCTTTCTTTTTGTGATGATGGGAGATGATACAGTGCCTACCTAATGAAGTAAATTGTGTAGACATTTTGATAAGACCTTATGGTCAAGTGTTACTTGAACACAAACACTGTGTTTTAATAGTTGTTTAGAAACTGAGACAGCTACTAAGTAGTTAATAAGGTACTGAGTATATACACTACAATAGTACAATAGACAAGGGGATAGATCAGCCTAGACAGAATTGAGAAAAAGATGTAAAATTTTGTCATGCTATTCAAAATGGCACACAATTTCTGATTTATGAATTGTTTTTGAAATTTTCTACTCAATATTTTTGGATCATTGTTGATTCATGCCTGTTTTTTTTGTGTGTGATGTGTGATGTGTGTGTGTGTGTGTGTGTGTGTGTGTGTGTGTGTGTGTGTTTTGTTTTTTTGTTTGTTTTTTGAGACAGGGTTTTTCTGTGTAACAGCTCTTGTTGTCCTGGAACTTGCTTTGTAGACTAAGCCTGCCTCTGCCTCCCAAGTGCTGGGATTAAAGGCATGTGCCACTACCACCCATCCAAGCCTGGCTTTTTATGTGGATGCTGGGGTCAAACTTAAATCCTCATGTTTAGGTAACTAAAAACAAAACAAACAAACAAACAAAGCCTAGCAAGACCACAGATAAGGGGTGTTTATCAGACAAAGCATAATCACTTCTGCCTTTTTTTTTCTTTCAGTAACAAGTACTTTAACTCACAGTGCCTTTTCCTGAGAACCATATTATAAGAGCTGTTTTTTTCCCTTCCAAAATAGATGTAGTCCTGTAATCTTCCTCCCCATTGGCGTCTCTACCAACTGCATTCTTGGCTCTCTGTTAATCATAGTATGCTGAACAGTGACTCTCAATGATAAACAATAAACTCTTTTTTTTAAAAGATTTTATTTATTTTATGTGTGCAGGTGTTTTGCCTGCGTGTATGTTTGAATACCACATGTGTGCAGTTCCCATGGAGGCTATAGATGGTGTCAGGTCCTCTGGAACTGGAGTTACAGATACACTGTTAGCAACTTTGTGGCTGCTGGAAGTTAAACCTGGGTTCTCTGAAAGAGCAACCAGTGTTATTATCACTAAGCCATCTCTCCAAATCTTGATATTGATCTCTTGACAAAGTAAATAGTTTCTCTAGTACATTCCTTGGCTTCACTAACATTACTCAAACTTATTCTGTGAAATTCAACATCTGCATTACTCCCTATGCCCTACTCTGTGCTTTCTGCTTGCCTTTCTTCTGTCATTTGACTCCAACTTTATTGCTATTTTAATCCTTTGGTCCTTTCTTTCTGTACTTTCACCTTTTAGAGCTCATTCATTCTCACCTCTCTCCTCACTGCTCACTGCCCTCCATTCTGTATCTTTATCACCAACTGTATTTTGAGCAATTGCATGTCCTACTGGTACTTCACATTCCACACGTCTCCCAACTTGTTAGTGCTCCCTTTCCTCCAAGCTATGCATCTTAATTTTTTTCTCTCTTTCACTGCTGAACCTTTGGCTCATTTGATCTCGTACAGATCTTGTGTATGTAATCAAAGCTATTATAAGTTCATGATTATGATGACCATGTCATATACAGACGATGCAATTTCACAGCATTCTTCCCTATCTCACGTGTTCCCTAAAGAACTGAAATCCCCTTGAGAACAGGACCTGTTATACCTGTTCAAGACTCTCATTCTTGAATCGCATAGAGCATGGAAGACAGGAGATACTATCATGTTACCATGTTTCTATATCCATTTTAATATTAAATCACAAGTGTGAGAACTGTCTTAAGTTAATTGTGGTTACCAATCAGATCATAGAAAAATTATTAGATCATAAAGTGTGATTTTTGCATCTCTTTTCCAAGACTGTTCTTTTTGGAGCTGTCTGCCAGCATTATTTTAAATGGCACACACACACACACACACACACACACACACATACACACACATATATATATATATATAGTGTGTGCATATGATATTCTTTTACTTCCTTCAATTTCTCAAAGATCCTTTCCCATCCCTAGCCACCCAATTTTATGTTCTTTTCTCTTTAAAAAAAATGAACCAAACCAAAACATACACACAACAAAAAAACCTGGAGTCCAGTTTCTGTTGGCCTATTACTTCCTTATCATGTTGCCTGCCCTGGAGTGTGGTTGATATACCCAGTGTCTCTCCATTGAAGAAAACTGATTTTCCCTCTCCCAGCAACTATAAAGTGAAAATAGGTTATTGGTTAGGGGTAGGACCTTGTGTTCATTTCCCATTCTTCATGTCAGGATTTTGTCTAGCTTAAACTTGTACAGTTCTTGGATATGCTTTTTCAGTTTCTGTGAGTTCATCTGTGCATCAACACTGTTGTTTCTTGAAAATTCTGTTTCCTTAGAGTCATTCACTACCCCTGGCTTTTATAGTCTTTCTGCCTCCTCTTCTGCATAGATCCATGAGTCTTGAGAGGAGGGGTGTAATAAAGACATCCTATTTAAGGAAGAGTAATATAAAGTCTCTCACTCTCTGTATATTGTCCAGTTCAGGGCCTCTGTCATAATTGTCATCGACTGCAAGATGAAATTTCTCTGATGAAGACTGAGTGATGCACTGATCTGTGGGTATAGACATATGCCATTAGGAATTGTTTTATTGCCATTTTCATTTAGCAGAATAATAGGATTTTTCCTAGGGCCTATGACCTCTCTAGTCTCAGGTTCTTGGCCTTATTAGTGCTGGGTATTAAGTAGTTATCTTTCATGGAACATGCCTCCGTAAAAAGGGGGATTGGTTAATCCCATAACATTTATGCTACTATTGCACCAGTGGGTATACCATGTAGTCAGGTCACTTTTGTAGTTCTTAGGGTTCATATCTAGGTGAGATTAATGATTACATTTCTACTATAGTACATAGTATCTTCCAGCACTATCTATGAATGGTTGTCAGTAGAGGTGAAGTTTCTTTGGTGCTTGAATTCATTCATGGCATAACAGGATATATAGGACTTCATCTTTTAATATTAAGCATTGCAGCTATAAGAAGATACTTTATATACTAAGAATTTCACACTCACAGGAAGAGAGAGGAACAGAGACAGAGATTGGGATGGGCAGACAGGCAGATACTAACTTAATCCAATGAGGTTTCTTCTTTGTGCAACTTATTTTTTCCTTCTTTTGGATTATTTCCTTAAGATAGTCTTTGAAATGGAATGACAGAGTCAAACACTTTTATGCTTCCCTATGCTTTCTGCAATCAGCAAAACACTGATTTCAGTCTTGCTGATGTTGAGTATTACTGGTAAAAACAAAGCAGTTTCCTAGTTTTTTTCATTAACTATTTCATGCATATTATCATAGAATGGTATTCCATTGTTTTCTATTGTTTTTGAAACCAGGGGAAGTGATGTGCTCTGTGGCTTGTGTTCTTTTATCCATTTTTCATTTGTTGGTAGGCCTAAGATATATAATAATAATTCAAAAGACTCAAGAAACTGAGAGAAGGAGGATAAAACTATTCTAAGAAATGGTAGTAGGAAAGAAATTGTATTTTACAAAGGCAAATGAATATCAGTCAAGGTTGAAGGCCTTATCCAAAATCTTAAGTATTCTTTGTCTTAAACATGTGTATTAAATATTTCATTTTGAGTTCCTTAGAATATTAGTGACAAGAATGTGGAAAATACAATTTTCTTTACATAATGCAGCTACAAGTATTGATTAGGTCTTCTGAAATTTTGTTTTCAACGAAATAATATAGGACTTGAGACTCTTCATGTATATTTGGTGTGACATAGTGTGCAAAATCCTAACTATTCTTAACTGAACAATCTTAATGGCTGATATTATTTGTATCACATTTTGTTTGGATGAATTTAAGTCTTAGAAAATTAATGGAAATGATATATTCCTATTTTGATATAATAGATGTAAGGTAAAAATAGCTAAGAACCAATATTTGAGTTTCCTTGCCTTACAGCCTAAGTTGTAATGTATAGGTCACATTAGTATCACTGCATATGCAAGGAAACTGAGGCCCAGTTAGTGTGATAAACACTAGAGAAGCCCTTATAAGGAACACTCAGTTGGTGGCTGTGCTTCATAACACTTTATATAGAGGTCATAGTCAGAGACACAGAAGTCAGGACTCTCTAACTGGGAGTGATGTGTTTAAGGCCATTCATTAGTACATGATGGTATTACAGTTCATTCAAACTTTGATTCCACAGTTTATTCTCTCATATTACAACTCTCTATGTCTTCTTCAAGAAAGAGACATGCTCTTTAATGTGGTGGTCAAATCAACAATCAAAGAATTCTTATGTAATTTACTTCATGGTCTTCCATTTGACCATGTGGCCTGCTTTTGACTGCAAGAACTAAGACCTGGTACATATAAAAAGCAATATGGATATTACCCAAAAGGATATATGATAACAATGGAATATCTCAAGTTTTCCCCATGCTATTCAACTCAATACATCATATAAAAATGGAGGTTGGAGATATGGTTCCATGGGTAAGAGTATTGACTATTCTTTCAGAGGACCGGACTTGGTTCCCAGTACCCACATAATGAGTTACAACTGTGTCAAACTCCAGTTTCAAGGGATCTGATGCCCTCTTCTTGCCTCTATAGGTACTGCATACATATAATATACAAGCATACACGCAGGCAAAACACCCATACACATAAAATTAAAAATGCAAGTACATTATTTCCATTTCCTACAGTATCCATTGTTCTAAGATAGGGGCAATCAAGACTAGGATAAACCTTGAATAATTGCATAAAGTCTTCAGTTCCAGACTAGTTTGATTTCCACTTATATTTATGAACCAAAGAAAGTGTTAGGTTTTATAGGTCAAGGCACAGATGTCTGTGTTGTCATGAGTATGGAAAATATTTAGATCATGTTATTTCTATCAATATAAATAGTTACATCCCTACTCCAATTCTGAAACTTGTGCTGGCCAGTATTCTGGTTTTGAATATGATACTGAAAAGACTGAATGTAAGGACACATTCTGTTTTTCCCAAAGTGAGTATATATAGTGGCATTCTTAGACTGTTATGTATTTCACACTCCATGAAACTCACATCAATGATGGTTTCTGCCCACTATCACCTATAGTTTTTTCCTGTCTCACTGCTGTTAGTTCTTTGCTATCTTTCTGTATAAAGTGGTTTCTGGTCATTTTAGCCCATTTTGATACCTCCATCTCAGAGCAGTCAAGGAAAGAACTAATCTTTTTAAAAAATATTTTTATTTTGTATTTAACTTAATTTCACATATCAGTCACAGATTCCCCTGTCCTCCCTCTTACCACCACCCCCCATTCCCATCTCCTCCAAGGAAGGTCTCCCCTGGGGAGTCAGCCCAGCCTGGTAGACTTGGCCAAGGCAGGTCCTGTCCCCTCCTCTCTGCACCAAGACTGATCAAAGTGTCTCAGCATAGGACCCAGGCTCCAAAAAGCCAGCCCATGCACCAAGGACAGGTACCGGCTCTACTGCCTGGGGCCTCCCAAACAGTTCAAGCTAATCAACTGTCTCTCTTATCTAGAGGGCCTGGTCCAGTTCCATGGGGGCTCCTCAGCTATTGGTTCACAGTCCATGTGTTTCCACTAGTTTGGCTATTTGTCTCTGTGCTTTTTCCAATCATGGTCTCAACATCTCTCACTCTACAATCCCTCCTCTCTCTCGCCAATTGGACTCCTGGAGCTCCACCTGGGGCTTGACTGGATCTCTGCATCTGCTTCCATCAGATACTGGATGAGAGTTCTATCATGACAGCCAGGGTGTTTGGCCATCTGATCACCAGAGCAGGTCAGCTCAGGGACTCTTTCGACCATTGTCAGTAGTCTACAGTGGAGGTATCTTTGTGGATTTCTGGGAACCTCTTTAGCACTCTGCTTCTTTCTATTCCTCTGGGGTCGTCATTCATCATGGTATCTCCCTCTCCATTCTCCCACTCTGTTCCTGATACAGCTGGGACTTCCCTCTCCCCTAAGTTCTCTTTCCCCTGACCCTTGCCCTCCATTACCCCCACCCTCACCCCCAGTTTGCTCATGTAGATATCATCCATTTCTCTGTCATTAAGCCATCCCCGTGTCTTTCCTAAGGTCCTGTTTTCTAGGTAGCCTCCCTGGAGTTGTGTAGCAGTCTAGTCATCTTTGTTTCACATCTAGTATCCTATGAGTGAGTACATACCATTTTGTCTTTCTGAGTCTGGGTTATCTCACTCAGGATGATTTTTTTCTAGTTTCATCCATTTGCCTGCAAACCTCATGATGTCATTGTTTTTCTCTGCTGAGTAGTACTCCACTGTGTATATGTACCACATTTTATTTATCCATTCTTCAGTTGAAGGGCATAGCCAGAACCTGGAAAGAACTAATCTTGCATTCCATCTCTGCTGTGTATTCTAAGCCAAGTTGTTTTATGTATCTGTGCATTTCTGGGTCTAGAAAAGGTGCTTTATAAGCACCGAATCAAATGTGGTAGTAGGAAATGAGGGCTCCCAAAATCCTCTTCTCTAAACAGGTTTTTTCCTTTACCTCATTGTGAAATAGCTACAGTTTCTATTTTCCTCCTCATGTCTTAATTCCATGTCTCAAGATCTGTAATTAGTAGGTCTTGGATATTAATTTCCTCAGTGACTGCAGAAAGACTCCTTGAAGTTTTGTTTGTATTGAATTTTGAATGAGAGACTTTCCAGCTGTGTTAGTTAGCTAGTTTCTCAGTACTCCTTTGTAAAATATACATTTGTGACAACACCAGGAAATTTCTTTTTTTCTTTTTTGGGGAAATTTTTTATCATTACTTATGTTTGAGCTTTGTTTTCAGAGACAGGGTCTCACTATGTATCCAGCTTGGCATAGAACTTGCTATTTAGCCTAAGGTGACCTTGAATTATCAGTTCTCCTCTCTCTGCCTTGATAGAGCTAATATTATATGTATGTGCCACCAAATCTACCTCTTACCTACATTTGTTTGCAAAGAAGGAAAGAAAAGGAATTGAGACAGGAAAGAAAGAAAGGATAAACAGAAAAGACAGGCTGGTTGAGAGATTTGGAATCCTGGATTCATATATTAGAATCACCTGAGGAACCTTTTAAAATATTTTAAAAAATTTTATTTATTGTATGTGTGTAAATGTATTTATCTGCATCATATGTGTATATAAATCTAAAGAACTCAGAAGAGGTCATTACATCCCCTGGACCCAGAGTTATAGGCAGTTATGAACCACCATGTTGGTGCTGAGAACCAAACCTAGGTCCTCTGCAGGAGCAGCAAGGACTCTTAATTTCTGAGCCATCTCCCAAGCCCCTCAAAATCTTGATATTCAGACTGTGTGTACTATGTCAAAGAAGTCATAATTTCTAGGCTTGAAACACACAGGTTACATTTCACCAGGCATTTTTCCAACATGAAATCAGTGTTGAGGACTACTATATTTAGACAAATCCCATGTAATAATATATTTCAAGCCCCAAGTCAGAACATTTGCAATTTTTTAAAATAACATTTGCTGGGCATTGGTGGTGCACGCCTTTAATCCCACCACTTGGGAGGCAGAGGCAGGTGGATCTCTGTGAGTCTGAGGTCAGCCTCGTCTACAAAGCGAGTTCCATGAAAGGTGCAAAGCTACACAGAGAAACCCTGTATCGAAAAACCAAAAATAAATAAATAAACAACAAAGAAATAAATAACATTTTCAAGTTCTTATAATATGAAATTATATATGAAAGGAAAATGTGCTTACTACTTTATCATCCTGAAGTATATAAAGATATCTATTATTGTCCATGTCCTACTTTATCTAATCCAGTTTATACTAATATTGGTATGATTCTTTGGAGTTAAAGTCTAAATTTCTTTCTACCTAATACCATTTATAAAGATTGTAGCCAGTCTTGGTGGAACATGTCTGTAATCTCAACACTTGAAACACTGAGGCAGGAGGATCACCTCAAGTTCAAAGCTAGTAATTTCAAGGCCTTTTTTGAACTTGTTTCAGAACAAACACATTAAAAGTCACTAACAGCTGGGTGATGGTGGTGCATACCTTAAATCCCAGCACTTGGGAGGCAGAGGCAGGCGGATCTTTGTGAGTTCAAGGTCAGCCTGGGCTACCAAGTGAGTTCCAGGAAAGCCGCAAAGCTACACAGAGAAACCCTGTCTCGAAAAACAAAACAAACAAACAAACAAACAAACAAAAAATCACTAACCAAAGATTTCTTCATACTGTTGTCTTTATTTTTTGGTGACTGCATTATTTCATTGTTTACTTAGGTCACAGTAGAACTAATAACGTCTTTGAGGAGGATTTAGTTTGTTTGTATTAATCCAGTGTTTTAAGCCATAGCATTAAGATTAACTTTTTGTTGGTAAATGTTTTTCTTCTATAAAATTGTGGTTTTTTTTCATATAAATCCTCAGAAATAGGATATTGTTCATGTTTATAATAAGACAATTTGATTTTAAAGCTGATAGGTACTCTGTATTTATATTCTATTTCTATTATAATAATGATAATGCTATTTTATATGTTTCTCTCTGAGTGTATTCTATATGTGTGATTATGTGTATGTGTATGTGTGTGTAGGCTACAGGTTCATGTTGGGTATCTTCAGTTACTCTTCATAGTATTTTCTGAAACAATTATTGAACCTGGAGCTAACCAATTGGCCATTCCAGTTGGCTGATGAACTTCCAGGGCCCACATATTTCTGCCTCTCAGCAGTAGGCATACCATAGCACCCAGAATTTATGGGGATGTTGGGGATCTGAACTCAGTTCCTCATTTTTGTGTGGCATACATTTTACTGACTGAGCTGTCTTCACAGCCTAGTTACTTACATTTTCTAAAACCTGAAGCAAATTACGAGAAGTTTTTTTTTTTTTAATCAGAAAGTAGTCTTGAGCCTCTTGAAAATGGAGACTGTAAGCTCATTTTTTTTTGTTTGTTTTATTTTTGACTCTGGTTAGAGACTTACAGAATTCAATGTGAAGTATTCTCTCACTTACTTCTGGCCTTGCTGCTCACCCTGGTTGCTTAGCAAGAAAGCCTGGTGATTTATCTTGTTGTTTTGGTACAGGGTCTCACTATGTAGTCTCTGATGGCCTTGAATTAGTTTGATTTTCCTGCTTCAGTATCCCAGATGCTGGAATACTGGTGGGTGCCACTATGACAGCTGAACCTAATGGCTTTTATTTGACTAAGTATAAATCTTGAGATTTAAAGATTCAGTAGCCTCCCTTGAAGCAGCCGTATTTGTGTTTTCAAGCAATCTCCTTTGATTTACTATGATACCTGGCTAACAAAGATCCTTTGCATTTTGTTTCAGGGACAGTTGGATTTTTTTCTTGCTTCTGCTTTATTACATCAATCTACGGAGTGATGAAAGTGGATTAATGAATTTTCCCAGACGTCTCAAAGCACATAATCCTTGCTTTCAAACACCTCTGTATCTATGTAAATATCTTTTGAGATACATATATATATATATATATATATATATGTGTGCTCTAAGTTACATTCAATTAAAGTGTTCATAAATGCAAAATCTCACTGTCTAGCCTCAGTTTCTTTGACACAAAATAATGATTAGTGAAAGAAAATAGATTGGTAAAAAGATTCTTAGTCATAGTTTCTTGAAAAGATAAAAAGATTTCATTTAAAACAATCAACCAAGGAGACACATTTTAAAAAATTAATATATACATCATTTTGTTTTTTTGCATGAAGTTTGCTTTTTTTCCAATTCTGCTTCCTGATGTTTAGTGTGCCTAGTTTCTCTGTCAGAACAATTGTTTCATTGGCACTATCTAACAACTTTTAGGTAAAGTGGTTTTGTAACCGAAGTTGATGATACAAGATATATTATACTTTTATATCTACATGCTTGTTTAAAAAATATATGAATCTTAGTTTGGGTTACTATTGAATTTAAAATGGGTTACTACTGCTATGATGAACACCATAACCAAAAGCAAGTTGGGGAGGAAAGGGTTTATTCAGCTTCTGCTTCTGCATCACAGTTCCTTATCAAAAGAAGACAGGAACCTGGAGGCAGGAGCTGATGCAGAAGCCATGGAGGGATGCTGCTTACTGGCTTGCTCTTCATGCCTTGCTCAGCCTGCTTTCTTATAGAACCCAGGAACACAAGACCAGGGATGGAACCACACACAATGGGCTGGGCTCTCCCCCATCAATCAATTAAGAAAATGTCCTACAGGCTTTCCTATAGCCCAATCTTACAGAGGCATTTTCTCGTTTGAGGCTCCCTCCTCTCTGATGACTCTAGCTTGTATGAAGTTGACATAAAACTAGCCAGTACAGTAGTTAGTTTAAATTACAGAATTTACAAAAAATATTAGATATTGCTGTCTTATTGCTCAGTCAATCCTACACATTTCCTGTAGATATTTTTGTTAAATAAGAAACACAGAGCCAATTACAGAGTTAAAAGCCCAAGAGGTCAGAGCAATAGCTAAGAGTTGAAAACCTTACCTTCATTGCTGCTCTGCCTTTCCTCTCTGCAAGAGAGCTACTTCCTGTGTCCTATCTTTTATATAGACTTTCTGTAGTTAGAGATTTCCTGCCTGGCCCACAGTCAGGACAAATCTCTCTCACCTGCCAGGCCCATAGACGCTCAGACCCAGCCAAGTAAACACACAGAAACATATTGCTTACAAACTGTACGACCATGGCAGGCTTCTTGTTATCTACTTCTTCTATCTTAAATTAATCCATTTCTATTAATCTATAAATTGCCACGTGGCTTGTGGCTTACCGGTGCCTTACATCTTCCTTGTCATGGCGGCTGGCGGCTGGCAGCTTCTCTACCCCAGCCTTTACTTCCCAGAATTCTCTTCTCTCTTGTCCAGCCTATACTTCCTGCCTGGCCACTGGCCAAACGGCATTTTATTTATATAGAGCGATATCCACAGCAACTTTCTGTTCTGCCTTCTCATTGGTTGTAAACCCAGCCACATGACCTCCTCATCACTGCCTGTCTGTACAGACCTCCAGGTCTTCTATGGTTGGTATTGAGGTTAAAGGCTGGCTATATCATTGAACACACAGAGATCCTGCCTAGCTCTGCTTCCCAAGTGCCAGGATGCACCAACACTGCCCAGCTTTTGCTATGGCTTGCTCTGACCCCAAGGCAACTTTATTAATATACAAATAAAATCACATTTCAGTGCAAATAAAATATCACCACAATTTCCAGTTATTTGTAGTCTATCTCCTTTAACTTAAAAACATATATTTTGTTTTTCTATTTCTGTAATGTCCTTTGGATGCCAGGAATGTTCAATTTTGACTTAGTTTTATGTAGATAACAAATCTTGGGAGTCCAGGGAGTCCAGGTTTTTAAAATCACCTATATTTATAAATTTCTGTGCATGTGGGAGATGGGTGTATGGGTGTCATGGAGCATGTGTGGAGGTCAGAGGACAACTGAAGGAGTCAGTGATCTTCTTCTACCATGTGGGTTCCAGGGACTGAACTGAGGTGATAAGGGTTTTTGTCAAGTGCTCTTATCCACTAAGACATTTCATCAGCCTCTGTTGTCCAGCTTTATTATTATTATTATTAATACTAATATTATTATATCTTATTTATTTTTTGTACATGTGTTTGTGTGTGTATGTGTGTGTGTGTGTGTGTGTGTGTGTGTGTGTGTGTGTGTAGAGGTATGTGCGTGACATGGCACACAAGTGGAAAATAGAGAACAACTTATGGAAACAGCCAAGAACATCTTGGTTCTCCTTCCACCATGTAGGTTCTAGGGATCAAATCCAGGTCATTAGGGTTAGTGGCAAGGCCTTTATTCACTGAGCCACCTTGATGGTCCTCAGGTATTGATTGGTTTTGACTAAACAACAGGTTATTAACTCTGGATATTGGACATTTGTATTACAAATATTCCTCAATCTTGTTTGTAGTTTTGGGGGAGCAGTCATGAAAATCATATATTTCATGTGGTAAATGTTATTGATAAATGTCTCAATTAGGAAAATATTTGAGAAATATTCACACATACCCTTCAATTTATGAACATTCCCAAGCTACCCTAAAGCTGAGGAGTTGTTCTTGTGTGCCTGGTTCAAGGGCTCAAAGAGGTCATATTACCTTCCAAGGGAAGGGAGGCTAGACTGGATCAGGAAGGAAGACATGGGAGAGTTTCATTCTGAGAGAATTAGAGGGCAATTAGAAGTTGATTGGTTGACCTTTGGAAGAAAATAAGTCACTAGTTGGGTAACATAACCCACCTTTAAATTATAAGGGTCTGTATTGTGGCTGATGGCAAATGAGCCTGGGTCTATTGCAGAATTGTTGGAGGAGTGGACCCAGAAGGCCACAGAAAGGTCTCCCGACAGATAGGAGTTTTCAGATGCCTCTTAATCTAGGGCTAGGCCCTTAGGCCTGCCTAAGAAGAACTGTTGTGTTTTGTTTTGTTTTGTTTTAAGATCATTAGAACTTACTCCATTCTCCAAGTATTCTAAACTAAATGGTGCTATTGAGCTGTAGGGAGCACTTTTCCCACCATGTTAGCTGCCTGGTAGTTTTATGTAGGCTTCCATTTTTTTCTCCCACATTGAAGATAGTCTTCTAGAAAGGAAAATGTATTCCTTAAGTAAAAAAGTATTGTTGCCTGAGTGATGTTCATAGATTATGATAAAGGCAGGTTTCATGACAACCTACCTTTGAACACCTTGAAAGTGTGTAAGTCAGTATTATCTTGGTTTTGTAGTTAAGTGGAGAAGAGCTCTTTCATTTTATTGAAATGGGGCTGAATAGTATCCTGAGCTTCTTTGTATGGATTCATGAATATAACTTCAGCAGTCTGAGCTCTGCAGTTCCTTATACTACTACTAATGAGAGTATCAGGAGAGAAACTAATGGTAGGCCACATACTTTGTCTCTAGAGGAACTAGGGGTTATTAAATATTAAACATACTAACCCACCTTATCTGCGTACTGTTTTCATATGTGATGACTGCATTAGAGTTATTACTGCTTTATGAGGCTGGGGTTTGGAGAAGCATACTTTTGCTCTTCTGTCCTATAGACCCTGGTGAATTGGGGCTGAATTGAGTGATATGACTGTGGGTAATTAGGCTAGGTTAAACCGAGTGGTGCTGAAGGAAGTGCTCTGAGCTGAAATAAGAAAGTATGGGCTTGAGCCTAGTGGAGGTGACTGAGGTACTGGGTAATTCTGTTTATTTATTTTTAATATTCATTCATTCATGTGTCTTTTACATCATGTATCTTGATCCCATTCATTTCCTCGTCCTTTTGCATATGTCCTCCACCCTTGCACACCCCACAAATAAAATAAAATTTAAGAGAAAAAAGGAGGAAAATAAAAAAAGGAAAAAGCTTTAAAATCTTGTCATGGAAGCTGCAGTGTGACACAGTGAGTCACACAGTATAACCCTTTTTGTCTATTTATCTTTACTTGCAAGTATTCATTGCAGAGTCATTGGTCTGGTTCTAGGCCTCTGGTTTCCATTACACTATTGATGCTGGGCCTTCACTAGGACCCTTCCTGGATATCTTGTTGTTGCCCTGTGTTATAGAGATCCTGCGGCTTTGAGTCTGTAAGACCAGCTCCTTTATGTGCTCCAACAAATCATACATGGGATGGACGGTGCAGTAGGCCAAGTCATAT
This sequence comes from Onychomys torridus, assembly GCF_903995425.1. Classification (NCBI taxonomy): domain Eukaryota; kingdom Metazoa; phylum Chordata; class Mammalia; order Rodentia; family Cricetidae; genus Onychomys; species Onychomys torridus. The sequence goes on from NC_050466.1 coordinate 36,148,477, forward strand.
CCTTGGGACCTGGGCATGCTTACAACTTCCCAGGCTCACCCACACCTGCACTAAAACAGGCTTGGCTCTATTGTGCTGCCCTGGTGAGGTGCAGGGCCTGCTCTCCTGAGTGTTACAGCTGGTGGGGGTCAGGGACAGCTCTCCTGCCATTATGGCCACAGGGCCAGCTCTCCTACCTGCCCAAGACATTGATGGGCATAGGGGAGGAGGGCAACTCTCCTCCACCCATGCTGCCACAAGACAGACGGGTAATGGGGACAGCTCTCCCATACTTACAATTTTGGGGCTGGCTCACCCACAACTGTGCTAACAAGGTTGGCTTTATTGTGCTGCCTTGGTGAGGTGCAGAGCCTGCTCTCCTGAGTGTTGCAGCTGGTGGGGTTCAAGGACAGTTCTTCTACTCTTATGACCACAGGGTCAGCTCTACCATCTGCCCTGGATGTTGATGGGCAGGGAAGGAAGGAGAAAAGCTCTCCCCTGACTGTGCTGCTAAAAGACAGATAGATAATGGGGACAGCTCTTCCATGCTCATAATGTCAGGTCAGGCTCACCCACACCTGTGCTAACAGGCTTGGCTCTATTGTGCTGCCCTAGTGAGGTGCAGTTGTTTATTATTTTTTTTTAAAGAAATCCCACTTGGAGAGATGGCTCTGTGGTTAAAAAAAAACTTGTTGCTCTTGCAGAGGACCTTAGTGCAATGTCCTGTACACATATGTCAGCTTATACCTGTCCAGAAGTCCAGTTATAGTGGGTATTGAGTACTCTTCTAATCTCTGAGGGCACCAGGCAAACACATAGTGCACAAAATGCAGGCAGAACACTCAACTCATAAAAGTTTTAAAACATAAAAGTTTTAAAACATTCAAAAGTTTTTGTTTGTTTGTTTGTTTGTTTTTTAGATAAAAATCCCCCATCTGTTCAAACCTCATTGCCTTTAGAGTGAACTTGACACTTGAGAACCTTTGGCATCTGGCTCCATCTATGTTTCCTCTTTGCTCACCCTATTTTACTTTGAAATTTTCTTTATTCATAGAGGATCACACCAATGGGCCTCTCCCCAAAACCATCCTTTCTGATGACTGCTACTACATACTACTGAATACTCCTTTAATTTTATTTTTATCTTGAAAAATGGTGTATGTGTGTGTACATGAGTGCAGTCACCCATGGAGGGAATTTGATACAATGAGTTGCTTATTCTGTCTCCACGAAAGAGGAGGGATGGAAATGTCATGTGTCTCCTTGTGTTCTCAAAGAGCACAATATAGGGGCCAGATACACGCATAAAATCGCACTTTATTTAATGTATTTCAGAGAATATACCAAGGACAGATTAACAGCACCTATTTAAGAAACACAAACATTTAGTAATAGTTAAATCACAAATGTTAATCTCTCTGCATTCCCCAAGCAGGAGTCTGTTTTTCCTGTCCAACAATAAATGTGTCATAACCAGTTTAGAAACCATTCAATTAGAGTCATCCAATATATGAAACATTGACATTAGGCAGAGTCTCTAGGACTACTCACCCATGTAACACTACCAATTTGTAAATTTGATTGGAATGTGAGGGGATTTCTCTTCTTGCTGAAAGGTGGACAATAGATTCCACCCCATTTGTGCACCTGAAGGTAAATTGTGCCAATGGGAACTTGTCCCCAGGACTGTAGTTTTGAAAATCCTTTGAAAAGGCACTTTTAAATTACAAACCTTTTTTAAAGCAAACTTTTAAATTTAAAATGGAAAGTATTAAAGAGAACTGTTTTATTGACTGAGTACAGTGTTCCTATTGTTCTCAGTCTCAATATAGCACATGAAATTTGGTATTAAAGGCAGTTTTAGAAATAATTTAGTGAGTATATATATATATATATATATATATATATATATATATATCCTCTTGTAATACTTTTTTCTCAATATATAATAAAATAATCTGAGTTCTTTTGCAAATATATTTGATCTACAACTGTAACTGTTCAAACACCTGAGCTGTAACCCCTGCCCTCCCCCCAACCCGAGAATTCTCACTGTCTCTTTATCAATACTGCATCTTGTCTGAGACAGCCAAAGGTGGGAAAAAACAGAGCAGCCTTTTTCTGGGTTTTGGCACTTCTCCACGAGGGCAGGGATGGTTACAACATGGATCAGCTAAATGCAAGTCCAATAACTTCCCAATCAGGTACTGGTTCCTGTTTAGGTCTTGAAACTGCAGTGTTCTTTTCATCCTGCTATCAGGACTCCAATAGCCTGTCCTGGGGTTCTTGCTCTTTTATGGGGAAGGGACCGTCTTCTTTGATTTTGCATTTCTGTACACTGAAGAAAACAGGTATACCAGTGCCAGGTGTATTGTGAAGAACTGCCAGCAAGGACTTCAGCCAAGTTGATAATTTAGTTCACATTGATTACCAGTTGTACCAGAATTTAGTTCTTGCTTGTCATGTACCAGGGATTTAAGGAATGAAAGTCAACTCGTCCTGCCACACTAGTGATCTTGGAGCCATCTTACATATCCTGTAGTATACACTTTTAAATGTAAATAAATGTACTATGTTCTACTTCAAGAATTGTGGGTCACATATAGAATACTGCATGCATTTTGCTAACTAACTTTACATGTACACATCACTCACTTTTTACTGATGACACTAGCTATGAACACATACAATCTAATATCTAGCACCTTATCTCCAAGAACACATTTTATATACAGTTAGAGCTTACAATGAGAAGAAATACCACAAAAGAGCACAGCACTGACACAAGACGAAAGTACCAGTTTTCAACAAAGTTGTAACAGATGAAGAGGGGGAAATCCACTCAAACTTGAAGCACCGAACTAAAACCAATCTTGTTCTTGTCTCTTTTAGAGCAAAAGAAATACAGCAATTAATCTTCACACAGCAAATCTCCTTATATGTACAAGTTGCTGTGGTTTCCCCTTAGTGTGTATACTCTTAAGATATGGAGGCTTTGGGAGGCAATGATGGAAACCTAACTCCTATTGGCAACCTTCATGTTCCTTGAGGATTCTTACAATACTTACCAAAAAGCAGTGAACTTGCCAGTGACCTGGCAGTGGCCAAGTTCAGTGTACTTGAGTTTCCTTATTTCTTCCTCTAACCAGGGTTGTTGGTTATAGCCTAAGTGTGCTAATACGCATGTTAAATATTTGCCATAGAGGAAATCTAAGCTATCACATGTAATTGGAAGCTGTCTATTCTTCCAGGGTTTTAGGCTCTAGTCTGTTGTCTCCAGCTCACATTTCTGCCTCCTCATGCCTAAGCTTGGGAGTAGTTTGGGGCCTTCAGGGGCCCAGAATAATCAAAATGGAGATACAGATAAGTAGGGAGAGTGTCTAAAGCCCTGACTGACCAGAAGTCTTAGCTTGGCCCTTAGCTTGCAGCCACTTGTTAAACTCTCTCTCCATGCTAACCAGAAGCCCTATTGTTCATTAAAAGAAAATGTCATCAAGACAGAATACCTTTAATTCAAGGGTTGTCCTTTCCACTTTATTTTCAAAAGGTCTTCACCTTTGAAGAATCCAATTTCCAAAGAATGAACAGTGAATAAAAGAGGGAAAGTTGGACTGCTTTAGGAACAGGTGAGTCTCAGCACCCTGAAAGATGTTGTGTGTGTGTTGTCAAACAGACTTACCACACTTGTACATGCTCTGGTTCCATTTGGATTTTGGGTTTTGGCAAACAACTCTCTTTGTTACACATTGAAGGGGTTGAGCTTTAAAAATAAAATATAAGAAGTTCAGTTTCAACAAAATGTTGGAAACACAGTTGAAATCCTTTTTTCTATGTAAAGTATATAAGCATTTCTACTGGTAGTATAGGCATTGTCACCTTTGAACTCCTGTGTTTCAAACCTGTAAGGAAATAACCCTTGCCCCACAAGAAAACTGATCAAATAATCCATTTCACCCAGGTATCATTTAAGGATGGGCCAATATAAGTTTAGCAATAAACCAGTGTAATAAATTTTTGAATATTAATTTGCTATATCAATGTTGATGGAAAAATAAATGGTGATGTGAAGGTTAATTTTAGATACCATGCCTTGTCTGAGATTATCACAAGTTCCAAATTCGTGGAATTGAAGTTGATAAAGTTCTCCTGAACATAGTGATCTGACAGGTCAGTTCCATAGTATTTGGTTTAATCAACTCTCCTGCATTCTGAATATGGTAATCCCACATCCCCCCCCCCCCACACACACACACTTATTCACAGCTGTTTACCTCTCCCCCTTTGAGAAGCTCACGCTGGAATCTGTGAGGAGGAAGAGATAACATATAAATGAATGAAGAATATTAACCTCTGACTATGGCTACCATCATGTAAACCTCCAGTTTAATCATTTTTAATCAAATATCCCTCCTCCCATCTTAACAGTCGGTATCTGCTTCAGCAACACTTGCTTACTAGTTTTTGGTTGCATGTTATTTTGTCTTTAAATATGTCCTGTGCTCTCTGAAATATGTTAGCTCTGTCCTTGCCAAAAGTGATTTCCTGTTTGATATTTTAAAACTTTATTTGGGTATTTGCCCTGGGGGTAATTTTCATATTACAAGAGGTGTGTTTCAGTAGTAATCAATAAGATATGCTTTGTTCAGATGCTTTGATCTTCAGATTCTTTGGAATAGTTCAAATCTTTGCTAGGTATTGGGAAACAGTCCTCTCCGACATTTCTGCATTTGTACAAGTTTTAGAGAGAGCCACAGGTTGAAAAGTTGTGTGTGCCTGGAGGAAGGAACATGATTATCCTCATATGGAGAAACTAGTGCATGTTTATTAGGTTACAGAGATAAAAGAGTCTTCTTATGGACATAAAATTCATTGGCAGTGTGAGTTTTCTAGAACTGTGACCATTCATACTTGAATTTCTTTTTTTTTAAAAAAACCTGAAAAATTGTTTAACCCAAACATCAGTTTGAAATAAAAGAAAGTAAAACACAAGTGGTTGGTAGAGGTCAAAAGTATTCTCATGAGTGTTCCAGCTGGAGTACAGAAGGGAAATAGTGAAATACTGGCTTGATTTCTTTCCTGCTGTTACTCAAATGGGAGACAGAAAATATTTGTGTCACTTGACAGTTTTCCATTTGCACAGAGGTCAGTCCCAGCCCATGAAGAATCTCAGGGTACGGGAGGATGGAGAAAGAGAGGAGAGAGAGAAAGAAAAAGAAACACACAATCGTTTAGCTCCATGGATACGACTTATTTCTCCATTTCTTCCCTTGAACTAGCTCTTCATTTCGTGTATGCCCTTTTCTGGATCCCTTTAGAGGACCTAGATGCTTTCTTCATATTCTAGCTGCACAATTCCCCTTTGTCAAAATTTGCATTATAGTCTCTGCACCGTATTGTAGGGCTCTTCAGTACAGAAATCTGTTCCTGTGATGATCAGTACACCTAGCTGTGCTTTTAGGGCTCCAAAAGTGATTTGATCAGTTGCTTTTCTTTCAGTTGAACACAATATGTACCCCCTGCCCACGAGTTTCTGACCTAAAGGCCAAATAGTTCTTATGTCCACAGGCATCACTTTCCCTTTTACTCAGAGCTAAAGCTGCTATATTGTAGCTCTGGGGAGGCAGGCAAAATACCAAGAACAGTTCCAAACCAGGTAGCCCTTGTTTTAGGAAATTTAGAGCCTAATATGTATATAATTGATAGGAATCCTCAAGTCCATTCTTTGACAGGCTTATACCTTTCAGGAAAGAGCCACGTCTCTACTTCTTCCTTATATTTACCTGCCTTGTGGTGGAAAAGGATGCATGTGCAACACCTTTGCCTGAAATGGTAAGGATTGGCACAAATGAGATTGTGGGTGGTGCACTGAAAAGAAAGCTGCTCTTGTTTTCTGTTTTGTGGACAGTGAAAAGCTTGCCTTAGAACTAACTTTAAGGTGAAGTAGCAGAATCATGGGAGGGGACAACCTTGCCTTCAGTGCCTCCCTCTGTGCCAGCTTCGGTTTCATGCAGGTCAGGGTGGCTGTCTTCTGTAGACGGCCTTTTCTTACAGACAAACTTCTTCAGTACCTCCTGGATTTCCTTCTTGATGGACTTGTGCATGTAACCATAGACATAAGGGTGGATGCAGCACTGCAGGAAAAAAAGCCAGATTATTATGGTAATCACCCACTGGGGTACCTCGGTTTGCACATCCACCCACACAGCCAGGACAGCTAGAAAGCAGTAGGGCCCCAGAGACAGCACATAGGAGAAAATGATGAGGAAGATCACTCTTGCAGCTTTGCATTCATAGCACGGGGGCAAAGGTGGGTTGCTGTAGCTGTTCCGACGACTGGTTGGAAGGCTCTCTCGGATGTTCATGGCCTCAACATCATCTTCACTGAAATGGACGTCATCCATGCCGAACTCTATGTCATCTTCACCCAAATCAATGTTGCACTGATTGACCTCTATTCTGCTCTCCTGAACTTCACTGCCGTCTTCCAGATCCTCCATGCTGCCATTACTGACCTCTTCACTGCCCTTGGACTCAGCAATACCTGCACTTAAACCAGGGCTTCTTTCTCTGGCCTTCATGACGATGTCCCCAGCTTCCATGGGACTCTCTTCCATCTCGATGCTGCTTTCCTTAGTCTTGGCCTGACCTTCACCTTGGCATTGGAATTCATTCTCATCCTGGCACTCATCCCTCTTCTTTATTCCCCGTTCATTCTCAGTCTTCACAGAGTCCTTGACTCTCACCCCCAAGCTGCGGCTCTTGACGTTGTACAGGAGAGCATGCTGCCGACGTGCTGCACCAAACACCACAGTGTAGCAGGCAATCATAACAACCAGTGGAACAACGATGAAGAATATCACAGTGACAATGGCATAGCTTGGGCTGGCTCCCCAGATCATGGAACAGAGAGCATTACGTTCATCAAAAGTAGCCTGGCCCCAGCCATAGAGAGGAGGTGTGCTCTGCAGGACAGCCAAAATCCAGGTGCCATAGACGAGCATATAACCACGTCGCTGGGTCATCTTGGATGGATAGGAAAGAGGGTGGATGATGGACAGGTAGCGATCTATTGACACCACCACAATGGTATTGACACTAGCAAAGGCAAATAAGTGGGTGAGGCTAACCAGGGCTGTACAGAAGTGGATATTGAGAGGCCAGAAGGCAGGAATGGAGGTGGACATCACCCAGGGGGCCACAAGAGAAATCTGCAGCAGGTCAGTGACGAGGAGGTTAAAGATGAGCCTGTTGGTCACCTGCAGCAACTGTGGCTTACGGTGCAAGACATAAGCCAGCACTACATTGCCCACAAAGGATACACTGAGGAAGACGAGCAGCACAGTGGCTCGGATGATGCCGTGAGCTATACTAATAGGCATCTTGGAGAAGGGCATGCACGGTTGGCTGCTGTTGTTCTCTCGAGTGTTGTTGGTGCAGGTGGGTGTCATGGTGATGGCAGGCAGGCGGGAGACAAGGTGCAGCTCAGTCTCTGCACCAGTGGGCAATGAGATGCGCAGACTGCACACTGTCTATACTGAGGACGAGAGAAACATGTGGGCAGGATTAATGCCTTGCAGAGACAAGCCTCTGAGCCCAGCAGCAGAACTGTGGGACCCCTCCCTTAGACCTCTGCACAGTCTCAAGCCCAATCGAGGCAGTTTCTCTGGCTCCTTTTCTGACTCTTGGGGTCTCACTGCCAGTCTTTCTCTTCGTTTTGCTTGTCCTCCCTGTTAGCACAGTGGGCACTCCCTCTGCCTGTCTCCTCCATGCCTCCTGGAGATTTCGTCTTTCTCATTGACGCATGCACTTGCACTCTCTACCTGCCTGCTTAGGAGACTAGGTTTCTGTCTCCAGTGTTTTACTGGAGGCACCTTTCCTCTACCACAGACTGTATGATCCTGTTTCCATGAACGTCGTCCCGTCCTTCACTCTATAGTCCTTTCCCCCAGTTTCCCACTAGCATGTACATAGTCTGTCTATGTCTGGCCGTTGCTGTCCTCTGTCTGATAATCTCCCCCCCCCCACTCTCAGATCTCTGTCTCTCAGTCTCTGTGTGCTGTTTTTCACTAGTGAGCTTACTCTGTAGCTATGTATGTTCCTCTTCTCCTTGGGTCTTTCTTCCTCTTCAGTACATTTCCCTGACTGTCTCTTTGGGCTCCTAACACACCTGTTTGGCGTCTCTGGCTCTCTTGTCCGTGTCTCTCTCAGATTTATGTGTTTCAAGTCTCACACCAGCACTTGTGTGCCTGCTCTTTCCCACATTTCTCTGTACCTCTTCCTGTCTTCCTTTACTGTTTTTCTAAGTACCTAGGTTCTATGTCTTGCCACACTGTCCCTCTTTCCTCTTGGTCCCTAACACTCTGGTATCTCTGTTTCTTAAGTCATGTCTCTAGGTGTGTACTCTAGTTCATCTCTGCCCTTCATTCTCACTGCCTAAGTACCATTGCCAAACTCTTTCTCTGCCTTTTTGATTGTGCATACATCCCTATCGCTCAGCATCCTTCTCTGAGAGCACCCCCCCCCCACTTCAGTTTTTCTCTAGCTGGATCTTTGTCTCCTTGTACCTGTCTCTGCTGACTTTATCTTGCCATGGAAACCAGTTGCCCCCTTGGCCGCCAGGGCTTTATCAGATAAAATGCGTAGTTTCTCAATAGCGCAGTGGTGGCTGGAACACGCAACCTATTACACTGCCTCATGTCTCAAATTCGCCATCCTCCCTATATTTTCCAGCCGGCTAGGAGTCTGTGGGGGTGGGGGTGAGGAGAGCGAGCTGGGAAGAGTGAAGAATAGGGAAAGAGACAGGGGTGCGCAAGGACGGGGGTGGGGGTCTGAGAGGGACAGAGCAAGATACTTGGAAAGGCAGAGAGAGGCAGAAGGGAAAAGAGAGACACAGAAAAAGTGAGAGTGGTTTGGAAGGAGAACCAAGAAAGAACAAATAGGATCCTAAGGGTGAGAGAGAGGGGGGGGGGGGGAGATTAAGAATGAGAAGGATAAAAGGTGACAGGAAGAGACAGTGGCATGGAGAAATGGAGAAATTAAAAAGCTAAGCGGAATAGAAAAGAGGTTGAGAAGCAGAGAACGCAGGGAGGAAACAAGGAGAGGGAGAGGACAGGACGGAGGAGAGAAAGTGCTTGGGATACGCAAGGGCGCCTGGAGAGCCCTTTCGGACCTAGTACTGGACTTTACTAACCTTCTAGCCTTGGCAAATGGGTGTCTGAGTGCTTGGGCTAGGGGACCGGTTGGGCTCGGGACCCGCGGCGACCTGAGCGGAGCTCTGCAGCTTACCTGTTGCTGCTGGAGGCGTTGCGTCGCAGGAGCTGAGGACCGATCCCTCGGGGCTCGCCGCGCTCGTCTGGCCACCTTTCGGGGCACAGGCGGCTGCGAGCTCGCACCGAGTGGAAGGAGCAGCGGGCGCGGCGGGAGCGGGGCACTGAGCTTGTGCCCGCAAGTCCGGCCAGCGCGCAGCGCTGCAAGCTCTGAGCTGTGGCGGGGGCGCGCAGCTTCTTAAAGCAGCGCGATGCCCTCACCTTGCGGCTCCCCCCCTCTGTCCCCGCCCGCGCCGGTGACGCACGAGGCCACCGAACCCAGAGGAGCTAGGCTGGTGGCAGCGGCAGTGGGGCGGGAAGGAGGGAGCGGGGGGGGGGGGGGGATGACTCGCAATAGACCTACACAGATTTTGTCAGCCTGCATCCCATCGCAAGCACTCTGAGGCTCACAGACTGGAGCTGTCACGAATTTTCATGCAAACCCTAGCTCTCAGCCCTTAGCCCCTGGATTTTGGGCAGGATCACTGCCACTGACTTTCAGCGTGTTTATAAAGAGGGAGTGGGAGACTCTGGCCTTGACCTCTGAAGACCTCCCTCCAAATGTGAACTGTCTTCAGTTCCCACAGAGGAATCACAGTTTTGATGTCAATAATTTTTTACTTGCTCCCATAAACAGCAGCGTCTTACCTGTAGGTTTTGGGACCATTCCATCTTAGACAAATTGGGTAATTATTTATCCACACAATTTGCTTGAAGTCGGTTTGCCAGTCACTCTCAGTCTCTCTCTCCTTCCTCCTTCTCTCTCTTCCTCCCTCCCTCCTTGCCTCTTTCTCTTCTCCGTTTCTCCCTCTCCCCTTCCTCTGCCCTCTTCCTCCCTCTCCTCCTCTCTTCTCTCCTTCTTCCTCTCCCATCTCCCCTATACCATCTTCCTGTATTTTCATAGAGGACAAAACAGAACTGGAGGTTACCCCAGTCTTGTGAGATAAGTACTGCTATTACTTTCGTTTCCTGGAGACAGAAGCAGAAGCCAAGATAGATTACTTGATTTGCCCAAGTTCAAGTAAATATCGCACCAATTTGATTTACTAAAACAATCTGCTCTCTTGAAAATGTGTTCAGCATATATGCACATCAGGCCAGAGGAGGCACCCTCCACTGTCCCTACCTCCTCAGCATGGGGGAGAGTTTGGGAAGATGTCTTTGATGGGTCAGGGATCATTTTCATTTGGCTGCTTCCAAGAGAGGAAGAAACACTTTGTAGGCAGGAGAGGAGGCAGCTGCTCTGTTATATGTAAGTGCCTGGTCCAAGATAGGGCTGCATGGCAAGGTTGGGAAATACAGAAGGCTGTGTGTTGTGCTAATCTTACAGACAGCCTGAGAGACCTTGAAGGTAAACTTGAAAACTTTAGGGTTTAACTTGACATCTCTGAAGAACTGTTTTATTATGAGTAATTTAGAGTATACACAAATATAGTGAGAATAATTAAATAAGCCATTATGTTCTTATTACTCAACCTAAATACTGACACATGTTAAACCATTCTTGTTTATTGTTTTGTTTTGTTTTGTTTTTTTTAAAGTAGGGCAATGTGTTGATAAAGTTTCTGCTTTTCCATGTTCTCACAGAAGCATTACTTGGGTGGGGGCAGATGGGACATAGGGTGGAGAAAGGTCAGAAGGGATGTTGCCATAGGAAACAAGGAGGCTCAACAGGCCACACAGAAGGGCCTAACATATTCTTCAGGAAATAAGAAATTAGTGGTGAGAAGAACAAGGGTCAGGAGGTATTAGGGATACTGAAGGTTGACCACAGGATTCTGAGATGGACAAAGACATCCTCTCTTCTCCGGATCACCTGCCTCTGGGACAGGGAGATGAGGCTGGTGCATAGTCTTGTCCCAGGATGCTCGTTGGATTTCAAGTCCTGCTTTTGCTCTTAGATCATTTGTCTTTTTCTGCTAGGCCCGATTTTATCTTCCCAAGGTTGAATGGTAAAAAACCTGGTCGTTTTTCCTAGAGACAGTTTCTATGATAATCACTCACTATTATTAATTCCCAGTCTCACACTGGCCATGGTGCAGAATTCTGGGTGGCACGCACTGTCAAGCATTAGTTGGTTCAGATTCGATTATTTTACAATTGCTTGAGAAGCAGTCAAGCTTCTTGATCCAAATGGCCAGAGACAAAGTCCATTCTTTACTGACCTTTCTTCCTTTTTACTGGGATTCTCCAGAGTGCCCAGACTGCTAGGGACCAGAAGGAGACAGAGAGCTAACCTCTGCTTACATGTCAAAGGTTGGTGTTCCAGGACCAGCTCATGGAGTCTACAGCTATATTCATGGGCAATGAGAGCTGATTGGGATGGAGTGTGTGTGTGTGTGTGTGTGTGTGTGTGTGTGTGTGTGTGTGTGTTTTGTGGGAAAAGTCTGGGAGGCTTTACAATGCAAGCAGGCTGCCTTGTCTGCATCACATACTAACAAAACCAAGAAAAAACTGGAGAGAAATGCAGGCCACTTTTCTGTATGGGGAGATGCAGGCTGGTGCTTCATCCTCAGGTGACTCTTTCCACTTCAAACCTGAGCAGACTTGGTATCCTTGAATTTCAAAGACATAAATATCAGTTCCCTAACATGGGGCACTGGACACGCACTGAGGAAAGTAGATTTGACTTTCAGCCCTGGCAGCTCTGATTTTGATGACTTAAAGAACACTACAGCTAGAATGCTTCCTCAGAACATGGGAAGAGCATTTGAAATGAAGTAGAGAGAGTTTGGGAGATGACTCAAGAAGTCACAGAACCCATTTTCCTGCTTTTATAATTCAATGATAGCAAAGGTGACATTGAGATAATGGTACTTATAGGCTTAAAGTAGAGGTCAAAATCCTACTAACAAGAAATCCCTAGGGCTGAACTACAGTGACAAGTTGACACTGGTGAGCAGCATGACAGCCTCTAACTTGTCAGACAAGCAGCTCCAACTATGTACTGACAACCAGAAGAGGGGAGGTGGAAGGCCTGTGACCTGGGCAGGTATTGCTTCTTATTTTTGGTGATGATGATGGTGATGGTGATGGTGATGGTGATGATGATGATGACAATAATAATTACCAAGAGGTCTCTGAATGTTTACCATGTACCATGCTTACTTGATTATATTTAATCATTGAAAAAATTCTACTGTTAGGAATTAGTACTGTAGTTTTAGATCCCACAATATCTTATATACTGTTAAGGGGAAAAAAGAGGCTGGAGAGATTGCAGATCAACTAAGATCACTGACTGCTTTTCCAGAGTATGTGGATTTGATTCCCAGCACCCACGTGACAGCACATAACCATCTGCAACTCCAGTTGCAAGGGAATCTGATGCTTTCTTTTGGCCTCTGTGGGTGCTGTAGGCACATGGTGCTTAGACACGCAAGCAGGCAAAACATTATACACATAAAACTAAACTAAAATAAATCTCAAAAAAAGAAAAAAAACTGCAAAGTTGTCTACTGTTCGCAAGGTGCTAAAATATGAGATGAATAATTAATTATAATGATGATGTACTACAATGCCAGCACTTCCCTTACAAAGAGGTTGTCACTTTAAAGATTTATTTATTTTTATGTGCATTGGTGTTTTGCATGTATATTTGTGTGAGGGTGCCAGACTCTCTAGAACTGGAGTTACTGTGAGCTGCACTGTGGATGCAGGGAATTGAACCCAGGTCCTCTGGAAGAGCAGCCAGTGCTCTTAACTGCTGAGTGATCTCCCTAACTCCCTGAGGTTACGTCACTTATCCAAAGTGATAAGTAAGTGTTGAAGCCAGTGGTTAAAATTTGTTCTAGTTGACTTTGAAACCAACATTTCCTAGACTGCTTTAAGGAGGGGTAAGACAGCAGGGTTTCTTGAAACTTAGACAAGCCTTTTTTTTTTTTAGTTCAGGTGAAAGGGGACAAGTAATCACTGGACTTGTGGGAGTACACATGCAATTATAAAAAAGTTGACTTTTTGTAGGGAACCAATCTAAGTTCTAAGTCACATGCCTTCCTACTTAGGAAGTCCACAATAAATCAATGGGGAAAATATACAGTTTTGTCCTAGAGTGACTGCCATGGGAGTGGTTTAGTTTGTCAATGTTTTAGCTATTCTGGTAGTATTCACTTTCATCCAACCCTAGGAGGAGTTGTCTGTAAAATTCAAATACAATGAAATAGCATCTAGGTGGGAGCCAATAATTGACCATATCTGTAGCCTGGGGAAGCATGGATTTTGGATTTCAAAGCTATAATCTATCCAAATAAACTGGGTTATAAGAGAAAACAAGTAGAAAAATTACTGTATGAATTAAAAATAAAGAGAAGAAGGCTTGATTTCTGTCCTATTTTTGTGGCCAGCTTGCAATGTGACTTTGGGAAGAGTCTTCCTTTCTTGATCTCTGTTCTATAATCTATCAAATGAAACCTGAGGGGAGATGAGTGAGGAGGAGGAGGAGGAGGATCCAAAGTCATCTTTAAGAATCCTACCAGTTTATGACTCAGAATTCTTACTTTCTATCTGGTATTACTAGGAATCTAAAACCTAGTCTAGTCCAAATACTTGAAAAAAAAATGAAGAGCTACACTCTGCTTCTATCCATGGAAGAGTAACAGAAGCTGGATTTAGTCCTTTACCTCAAACAACTTTTAAAATGTGCAAAACGCATGAAATAATGCTTATCAGACATTTAAAAACATGCTGTACAGGATAGTTCTACAGTTGTTCTTGTGTGTGACCTAGAGAGAGTTTCCATGAAGCTCAGGACAAACCTGCACATCCCTTAGTTGAAGAGACAGATTTTTAAGAACCCCAAAAGAAAGCTTTGGAGATGTGTCTGTAATCTGTTCCCCACAAGCCTTTGGTTATATATTGATCACAATTATATGAAGAAACTGTACAGGGTTGGGAGAAGAACCATTCAGAAGAAGTAGGGAACTGACTTCTAGAGCTCTCACAAGGTCCCAAGTTGCTTAGCTTCTCAATACTCAGGCAGAAAAAACCCTCCTAATATCCAAGTCATCAGGCTGAGTGCTCAGAAGGAGACTGCCTCGGTGATAGAGTCCAATGAGCTTTAGTGTAGTTTGTCTGGTCCAACCTAAGAAAGCTTAAAGCAAGCAGTGAAAGGCTCCAGCTATTTCCAAAGGACTGTTACAAGTTAGAGCAAGGCTCATCAGTATTTAAAGGCTATCCAGCAATCAACAATATAGTTCCTCAAATCTGAAATCTAGGAAAATATCATGAAGTATGTAAAATAGAAAAATGTAACCTATAGTGCAAAGAAGAACTCTTAAGTGGTAAGTAACATAGGTGAGAGAATTGGTAAGCAGTTATGTTACATTTATTTCTTGCAAAGCACACTTCCAATGCTAAGGAGACACAGACTCAATTCCTATGTCCACAGATAAAAAATATAATGCCAGATATAAAAACACACTGGATAATAATAATGTTATTATTCTATACATTGGAGATGAAGACACTAGTGACCTCAAAGGCTTAGCAATAGAAAATGTCTAAAATCAAACACAGAGAGAAATAAAAGAGAAATAAAAGAGCAAGATGTGAGGCAACTTCTACAACTGTAGTGCATGTGTAATTGGAACCCCCAAAACAGGGAGACAAAACATTGTTTTAAGAAGTAATGGCTGAAGCTTTTCCAAATTTAATCAAAGTTTGAAACTCAAACCTCCAAGAACTCCAACAAAACTCAAGCATAAAGAATGTGGAGAAAACGGAGCTAAGGCAAATCATAATGCTTAATTTCTCCCTAAGTACTCACCATACACTTAGTGAGGTTTCAGAGAAATTCTACATCACACTGCTTTTGGAATGGAAAATAGTACAACAATGTTGGAAAGTAATCTGCTTAATTTAGACAATGTTAAAAAGAAATAAAAATACTTGTCCTCTGCAAAGATACAAATACATACTATACATACATGCAAATCCCACTCGGTCAATGAAGAGTATGAATTTTTAGTATATGGAACAGTGGATGATTATCAAAATAATGATGCTGAACAAAAAAAAATCAGACCCAAAAGATTATATATTGTATGATTCCAAGTATGTGAAATTCCAAAAAGTCTAGCTAAAGTGACAAAAAGTAGATCAATGATTGCCTTGGGATGAGAGGAAAGAGGCTCAATTAAAAAAGCTCACGGAGAATTTTTTGGTGGTGACACAAATGTTCATCATCTTGAGTGTGATGATAGTTTTATAAGAACATACTCCTATCAACATTCATCAAATTGTACTCGTTAGGTATGTACAGTCTAATTTACATATATTACACTGAAATAAATAGATTATGAAAAAGAAAACCCAAACCAATGGTTTGCCTGCCAATGCTCTTACCTACAGTGTAAGAACATTGACTGGCTTTTCCGAATGGAAGCAATCAAGCCTTCTAGCACTTCCATCTTGGGTCTCATCTGTCTACCCCTATGTTCTAGGAATCAGTGTTTTTCCTCTGTCTTCCCTATGTGAGCTCTGTCCATATGCTTGCAGAATAGCATCCACTCTCTTAGAAATGCCTAACAGCCCCCAGTTATTGAGGACTTGTACTTAATTTCAGGCTGCTGTGAGGTAGATGCTATGATTATGGACAGGAAACTGAAGACTAAGAAAGAAGCCAGGACTGACTTAGAGTTAGTTACTCAGGAATGTATAGGGCTAGTAGTTAAATTTAGGTGCAATTGACTTTAAAGCCCAGATATGCTATTGTTTCAAATATAATACATTTAAGTGTAATTTTGCCATTTGATTTTTAATTATTATTTGTAAACGTCCTGAAAATTTAACACTAAGTGCTCATTAACAAGTTCAGACTGAGTCTGGGCACTATACTGTGATTCAAAAACACTCCTTTTTTTGTGTGTAAATATGCTATGCTATTTTGCTTCCATGTCCTAAGGGTTTTTGGATGTCTCACTGGTGTGTAAGAAACTTTATCCATTTTGCCTCATCTATTCTATAACATTTGTGACATTTGTTAATGTTTCTTTTTGTACAGATATGAAAACAGAGCACAGAGAAACTATAACTTGCTTTCAGCTATTGCAACAACAGGTGGATAACAGTAGTGCCTATTTTCTGTCTATTATCTATGGCTGCTTGGCTTACCATCATGTTTAGGCCAGGCAAGGTTTAGCTCCACTAATTTGGCATCAGACCTAATCTTTTTGACTCCATTTGCCCATAGGCAGCAATGTTCATGACTTAAGTACAGTAAGCATCAGGTGCCATGATAAGCATACCCCATTCCAAAGCCTGTGTTCCTCCAGAGGAAGTCTTTTGTGATCAGAAACAGCACAGTATTAACACCAAATGCTCAAAGTAGCAACTGCATCAAACTTGTTATGACTCTGCATTAAATATCAGGACTTGCAGAGTTTTTCAAAGGCTAGTTGATTATTTTGTTTGTCATTGCTTTATTATCCTTTTGACGTTTGACTTCGTGAAACAGTACAAGCACTGAGATTGATGACAGTCAGGAATCAAAAGAGCTCATGGCTTAATTGCAGAAAGGCCATTCATCATGTGTGCTCAGGGGTTTTGTTGAGCTGTTGGTGTGGCTTGTTGGGTTGAGAAATAGTACCCAAATGCCTCAAAACTGTCTATAGAAAATAGGATTATGTTGCTACAACCAGGAAAATATTTCTGCTAAGCTCGCATATAAGCACTAGAGGAAAAAATAGGAAACTTCTTAGGCCATATAAGCATTTTAATTCTGCTCAAAGGAATGTAAATGGTGGCACTTTCCTAGATGTTTACACAAAATTATTCAAAAGGAGTGTTTTTGAATCACAGTATAGTACTCAGAGTCAGTATGAACTTGTTCATGGGCACTTTGTGTTAAATTTTCATGACTTATACAAATAGTAATTAAAAATCAGATGGCAAAATTATGGTTAAATGTATTATACTTAAAACAATGGAAATCAATTGTCAGAGCATGTAATTACTCTAACATCTTACATTATACTCCTTGATATATTTGCTACTTTGGTTTATTGTGTATAAATGGTTTAAACACTCTGTGATAGCAAGCAGCTCTATGTTTCTTCCCAAACCTACATTCACCAATAGAGAACTGGGTGCTTAAAAAGAACCAGAGGAACATTTTCCCTTATGGAAACACTGAACCAAGACATTTTCCCCTCTGAGAACCAGAAGTAAAACATTTACTAACAAATACACTTCTGCCTATATGACACTTCACTTTTATTTTTTAACTTATTGAGATGCAGAGTACACACCACACACCCTATTTAAGTTGATTTACAGACATGTACAATCATTACCACAGTCAACTTTGTCTGCCCATACCTCCCAGTCCTCAGAAACCACTACTTTATACTTTCTGAGGCAGGAGCTGATGCAGAGGCAATGGAGAGGGGCTGCTCAGTCCACTTTTCTTATAGAACCAGGTCCAACTACCCAGGGACAGCACCACTTACCATGGGCTGGACCTCCACATTGATCACTAATTGAGAAAATACCTTACAGCTGGATCTCATGGAGGCGTTTCCTCAACTGAGGCTCCTTCCTCTCTGGTGACTAGTTTGAGTCAAGTTCACACACAAAATCAGCCAGTACAACTGACCCCTTATCAATTTGACACACAAACACAGCACTATTAACCCACAACCTTTCCTTTCTTATTCATCCCTAAGATCTTAAATAACTTTAGAAGTCCCACAGTTTTTACAAATTCAAACACATTAAAATTTTAGTAACCAATCTTTTAAAATCCAAGGTCTTTCAAAATTCAAAGTCTCTCAACTGTGGGCTCCAGTAAAATATGTTCTTATTGCAAGAGGGAAAAGTCAGAGCACAGCCACAATCAAAGCAAAACAAAATTCTAACTGTCCATTATCTGGGATCCACAAACAATCTTCTTGATCATTCTTTCAAAGGGCTTGGGTCACATTTCAGGTTCTGTTCTCAGCAGCACACACAACCTGTCTTCTGTTCTCCAGCTGGCTCCACTCTACTGTTGCTGCTGTTCTTGATGGTCATCCCACGGTACTGGCATCCAAAATGCTGGGTCCCTCGCTACAGCTGAGCTGCACTTTCACCAATAGCCTCTCATTTGCTCTCTTCATGGTGCCAAGACTCAAATTCTTTGCATGACCCCTTCAGGCCTGGGCCCTCAATTGCCACTGAGGCTGCACCTTCACCAATGGTCTATCCTAGCCTATCATAGTGCCAAGCCTCAGTTTTCCCAAGGACCACTTCATGCCTACAAAACCAGTACCACCTAGGTGATGCTTACGTATTACCAAGTCTGACTGCCAGCACACGGTACAACCTTGGCAGCCTCTAGCACACGGCTTCTCTGTGGTCTCAGGAAACACCTCCCAGAAGGTTTCACCTCAGTGATGCTGGTCTCTTCTTAATCAATGCTAATTTCTTAGCTCTAGCTGACCAGCATCAAGTATCCTAGCAAAGCAGCTGATTTTTCAGCCCCAGCTAACCAGAACCACAGAATCTGAATTCAAAACAACAAAGGGCCCTGATAGAGTCTTTAAATTTCCCTCTGAAACTTTGCAAGCGGGGCCTCCATCCTCTGCACTTCTCTCAATATTCGTTTCTTCCAAGTTCATACAGAAAGTCTCACTGAGGTCTCAACACTCAATGGCTTCTCTAGCCCAAAGTTCCAAAGTCCCTCCACAACCGTCCCCAAAACATGGTAATGTCTGTCACAGCAATACCCCACTACACTGGTACCAATTTCTGTCTTAGGGGTTTTTAAAATTTTTTTTTAATTTTTTTTATTGCTGTAAAGAGACACCATGACCACAGCAACTCTTACAAATAAAAACATTTTATTGGAGTGGCTAGCTTACAGTATCAGAGGTTCACTCCATTATCATCAGGATGGGGAACATGGCAACACGCAGGCAGATGTGGTGCTGGAGCTGAGAGTCCTACATCTTGGTTCAGAGGCAACAGGAAGTTGACTGACTGTCACATTGAGGGAAACTTGAGAAAAGAGACCTCAAAACCTGCCCCCAACCATGACATACTTCCTGCAACAAGACCACACCTCCTAATAGTGCCTCTCCCTTTGGGGGGCATTTTATTTCAAACCACCACAATTTATATGTAACTTCCAGGATACTGCCCTGTTTGAGTTCATGTCTTGACTTCCTTCAGTGATGAACAGCAATGCTGAAGTGTAAGCCAAATAAACCATTTCCTCCCTAACTTGCCTTTTGGTCATGGTGTTTCATTGCAGCAATAGAAACCCTAAGACATAAAGGAAATTGTACCATATGTAGTTTGTTTCAGATGGTTATTTTCACACAGTGTAGTATTTTCAAGATTCATCCAATGTTGACACATCTTAGTCCTTCACTTCTTTCTATGGCTACAGAGTATTTTATTTTAAACCTATATCCCTTTGGTTTATTATTTCATTAGTTGATGTCCACTTGAGGTCTTTTAACCTTTTGGGTATTGTAAACAGCACTGCTGGGAACATTCCTATAAAAGTGTTTTCCGATATCCACTTCCACTTCTCTTGGGTATAGATATAAGAATGTAATCCTGGGTCATGTTTTATTTATCAAAGGTATGCCAAATTGTTTACCATAACAAGCATGCCAATTTATGTGCTCATTTGCAATGTGTTGAGGGTGCTACATCCTCTTTAAAACTTGTTAGTTTCTTTTTAAAAAAAAATTATAGCCATCCTAGGGAATGTGAAGTGATAGCTTATTGTGGTTTTGATTGGCATTCCCCTACTAACTAATGATGTCAAACATCTTTTCACATGCTTATTACCATTTGTATATCTTTCTTGGAGAAATTAAGATCCGTGTTGAATCCTTTTAAAATGTTTCTAGCTCTTATAGCTTTGCAAAATGTGAGTGGTGGTTGTCATCTTACAGATGAGACAACTTATACACAAGAGATGAGAGCAGTTTTGCTCAACTTGTACAAAACTGAAAATGGGGCTAGAGAGCAATGTATATACGTTGGGAAGTCATGCTCTATACATTATGCCACACTGCTTCCCAGACCCTTGATCTTCCAGTTGATACTTAAAAACTAATATACTCTTAGCCAGCAGCTGATAAAGCGCTCTGGCGTGAGTTCTATTCCTCCACCTATCCCTGGGTCTCTGTAGCCTCATCTCTCAAAGGAAGACTTTAAGTGAGATGACCTTTGCGGTAATCTATTGGTCTAATAGCAGATATGGCCCTTTAATTTGGTGTGCAGGAATCCCAAGGAGTTGTGCAAGGGAGGCTTGATTGCTTGATGTGTTATTTTGAATGGTTAACGGGATTCTTTTCAGTGCATTATTTTATACTTGCATACACTGAGGCTCACCTGCTGCTTTTCAGCCCACTCACCCAGTCTCTCAGCATCTTCCTGCAGTTTAATCTAAAAAGCTTAACATGTTACTACCCAGAAGGGTTGGGTGTTTCCTAGATACCCGAAATTTTTACTAGATGATTCTGTTTCCACTTGGATTTTGAGTGTGTCAAATAAGACAGATCCCTCTACTACTATATGAGAGGTCACAGCATCTCCATAAAGAAAATCATGCTTATGCCTATTTCCTGTCCCTATGTCTGTTGTTGGTTTCATTTCTATGAAACACCCAGAATAAGTAAATTTGGAGACAGAAATTAGATAAGGGACTTATCTAATTTGGAGGTATAGGCAGCTAGAAAACTTAGCTGAATAAAGTTTAGAGGGTTTCTTTATCTTTTTGAAATGATGAAAAATTTTGTACATATCTATGACCATACCAGAGTGAATGTCAAAAAACTTCTGTTCTTTCATTCCCTCGTTCTCTTTTTTAAATCTATGTGTGACTATCCTGCTTAAAACTTGTTGGTTATGCCTGATTTCCTCCTGTGAAAATGTTTGTTCCAGTGGTCATTCAGTTAATCTTTATTATAAATATGCTTTCTCAACTGATGTATGTGGTGTTTTGGGTCCTTACCTTATGATATAGTCCTCTAGTCAGGACAGGGCTCATCTTCTGCCCTAAGTTCATGGGGGATATTTTTACCTCCTGAGTCTTAGTGAAAAGTACCTATTTAGGCTATCCTGTAGTTTAAGATTTCACCAGTGACAACATTTGTCAATATCTAGGGCAATGACTTGAATACTCTCAATGGCAGCTGAAACATCTCTGTGATATTCAGTTTGGTGTATGTTCACTTTCTGGCCTTCCAAGTATGGCCATTTTCTCAACTGAGGGCTACTCTTAGTGTTTTGTCCTGCTGGCATTTCCCATAGGCAATTCCATAATAGCCTTTCTCCTTTGACTTTCAAGTACCTCACCTGGTTTCTCTCCATTCCCTTTGTCTCCTGGGATTTTAGTTCATTTCTGTCCTTCAGCAGATGGGGAATGTCTGCTTCCTTTGCTTGATGCATCACTCCCATGGAGAGTCGCTCTTAAACCACTCATCTTTTTATCTCAGATACTTTGTTGTTTCAAAATGATTCTTTTCCAGTTTCTGGCATTTTGGAGTTGTTGGCACACTATGGATTTTCAATATGATATTTTTGAAAAGCAACTATCAGAAACCTTTTGTGGTTCTTGACTTCACTTGTTTCATATTTGTTCAGGGTTCCTTCTGCTCCACTGAAGAAAGTATGTAGTGGTTTTCTTTGACTTTCCACTTCCCACTGGACTACTTTGGTTTTGCTGGCCTTCACCCACAATTGCTTGTTGTGTATCTGTTACCAATAATAGGTCTTCCATAGGTGTCCAGGGTTGAGGAAGAAGATGGAAAAGGCCATGGGTTATTATGTGGTTATCTGAAGTGTTAGAGAAACTGAGTTCTAGCCTGTCTCAACTACAATACTAGATCAGGGAACCATAACAAGGTATTATACAGTGATGGGCTATAAACAACAGCAAGTATTTATTTCTCATAATATAGAAGCTGAAAATCTGAGACCAGGGTGTCAGTATGGTTTAGTTTTGATGGATTGTAGGCCACTGTCTTCTTACTGTGTCTTTACATGCTCTCTGAAGTTCCCTTTATAAGGTCACTAATCCATTTCATGAGAGTGGAGCTCTCATGACTATTACAGCTCTCAAAGTCACTGCTTCCTAATACAGTCACATTTGGGGAGAGATAGAAAATGTCAATGCCTACATTTTAAAGGAACATCAACATTCAGTCTCTCAGATGGTAGATAGACCATTTTCTTTCTATGCATAATTTCCTGTTTGAATGAGACAACTAGCTCACAGCATCATCAGAGATGTGTATGTATACATTTGTCCCAATGTTTCCATTCACATTATTTTCCAGTGTGCACTAATGTCTATAAGTAAGGAATTAAAAGAATGACACAGCACTGGATAAAATATGTGGATTCCTTTAGTATCTCTGTGCTAAGCTCTGGATTCAAATATGGGTGGTCACTGAGACTGAGTTGTCTGGTTCTAGAGAAAAGGTCTTAAAATAACATTTTCAATTCTATCAGGCCAGCCTTGTACTCTGCCTATTGAAATTTTCCTGAGGTGAGCTGTGGCAACACATGTCTATGCATCCCAGATAGGGAACTCAAGACAGACCAAAGTACAGATACCATCCAAGTCCAACTTGTTGAACCAATGAGTTTTATTGGGATTACTTAGAGGAATATGGATGAAGGCTCAATTACAGGAGCAGAAATGACCCAAGGACAGCCGTATCACCAAAGACTACCCCAGCATGGATGACAGCTCACAAAGCTGGGAACCTGGAACACACTATACAGCCTGCAGGCTGCTCAACAGGTTGAAGTTTGTTCTTTCCAAGTAGCTCAATTGGTCTGAGCTGGTTCCAGCCAGTTTGGCTGGTCTTTGTTTCTTCTACAGTTCAGCAGGTCTCTGCCTTTTTCAGACAACTTGGATGGTCTCTGTTTCTTCTAGGTGACTCGCTTGTTTGAAAGTAACTTCCAATAGTCTTTTCTGTTTATGTGCTTTTGAGGAAGGAGGAGCCTAAGTGAACCTGGTCATTTTCAGGGATTTACTGAAGCTATTTTGAATTATTTACTTTCTTTCTTAATGAGCTTCCCTGCAGGATAGAATGTTTTGATTTCAGAGGAAACTGCTTTAATACACTCTACTGACCAAATTTATTTTATTTTATTTTATTTTATTTTATTTTATTTTGAGAAAATGAATCTTGTGGGGGGACCCACTCCCACTTTTTTCCCCAGGGTACTCTTGAGGAGTGAGTGATAAGAAATTTAAATAGAAATATAGAGGGGAGAGAAACAGATAGAAACACAGGATAGCCTCAGGAGGGCCTGAATCCTTATCCACCAAGCCCTTCTGTCTCTTCTAAAGGACCTTTTAAAGGAATGTCAAGGGGTGGAGCAAAAGACCTCCCCCTAGTACAGCCAAATGCAAACCCTTCCAAACACGTGCTGGGTAAAGCAAGCTCAGATATCACTAGGATACCTCTGTGGGCACCCACATAATCTTACCTTTATAGCTTCCTTTTATAGAAGAGCATTTCATATTTATCAAAGGAAAAATCCACCAAGATGATGTCTCAATTCTGAACACCTATGCCCCAAATGTAAGGGCACCCACATTTGTAAAAGAAACATTTATAAAGCTTAAATCACACATAGGATTGTTCCTACACAATGATAGTAGAAGACTTTAACACCCCATTCTCACCAATGGACAGTTCATCCAGACAGAAACTAAATAGAGATATAATGGAACTAACAGACATTATGACTCAAATGGACCTAACAGACATCTACAGAACATTTTACCTAAAAACAAAAGAATATACCTTCTTCTCAGCACCTCATGGAACCTTCTCCAAAGCTGACCATATATTCAGCCGTAAAGCAAGTCTCAAGGATTAAAGCTGGAGTTCAACAACAACAGAAACACAGAAAGTCTGCAAACTCATGGAAACTGAACAACTCTTTAGTGAATTACAACTGGGGCTAGGAAGAAATAAAGAAATTAAAGACTTCCTAGAATTCAATGAAAATGAATGTACAACCTACCCAAACTTATGGGACGCAAATGAAAGTGGTGCTAAGAGGAAAGTTCATAGCACTAATTACCTTCATGAAGTATTTGGAGAGATCTCATATTAGCAACTTAATAGCATACCTGAAAGCTCTATCTTTCTTTTGGATTAAAGACTCCTTTAAGAAATTGAGAAAAGCTAAGTGCTCTGGTCTATGCAAGAGTGTTCATACTTTCATACATGAACACACATGTACTGTCATACACACAGGGTCATTTCAACACATTTTCAAGGGTATTCATAAGAGTATGAAGTCAATCTATTGATGTTTGAGGCAGGAATTTATGGTTAGTAACTCTTGCTGTGAAAGACAGCTCCTGGCATGCTCTGAGCTCAGTGTTCTCCCGTACACCTTGGTTATGCTCTTATAGACTAGGACAAATGTGGATGATCAACAAACCACCAGAACTGATGCAGAACTTTTCCTGTTTCTAGAAATTCCATAGCCAAGAAACTGTATTAAGTCCTTCTGACAGGAGGCTGAAATGAGTGCTGTGTGGGTGGATTCTCATAATACTTTAGGGTCACAAAGCTTTCCTTGGTGAAAAGGTTGCTTATGTGTGTGGAATGGCCAGGAAATGTTTTTCTGAAAAAACAAACAAACAAACTACTTTCTACTACACAATAATTGTTGTAGAATAATCTTTTGTACACTGTGAAGATGTGTCACTCATTTTGGTTTAATAAAGAGCTGAACAGCCAATATCTAGGCAGGATTTCTAGGTACAGAGGATGCTGGAAAGAAAGGCAGAGTCATGCAGAGGTGCCAGGGACACAGAGAAAGCTGCATGGGTTTTACAAATTAAAGGTAATTGAGCCACTTAAAAGAACATAGATTAAAATATATGGGTTGATTTAAATGATAAGAAATAAGAACAAGTCTAAACTATTGGACAAGCTTTCATAATAAATAAGAAGTCTCCATGTAGTTATTTGGGAGCTGGCAGGCAGGGCAGAAAAATCAGCCTACAAATCACAAATCTCCTTAAAAAAAATCAGCCCACTAAAGAATAAGGTAAATGAGTGTGCAAAATTAATAGACCACAAAAGCAAGAAACCTTGAAAAGAAAGCCTATGAAAAAGTACATAGTAGAAATGATGGAATGTTCTCAAGAGTTTCTGTCACTCTGATTTCTTGTTTCTCAATGGAGATGTCATGATGCCTACTGAGAGAGCTTGTTTGCTCATTTGTGGCATGGAGCTGTGAGAAATTTAAGGGGAAATGCTAGGATCCAGAGAGTAGATGACACCTCATAATCAAAAGGTATGTCTATCCAGCTCACATTTGAAGTAGCTGAGCAAAGGCCACTGAAGGAGGAACTGTATAGAGTTGGCATGTCTGTCTTTGCTGTAATTGGATTTTGTCCAGCTATAGAGGAGAAAATCTTTTCCAAACACCATGATGGGTTCACTATTGGTGCTGTAGACCACCAAATGGTGAATAATTATGTATAGTGGCAAGGATATAGCTAGTTTGTACAAGTAGAGGCAAACTCTTTTGGAGTCAATGAGTGGAGGAAAATGCCACCTGCTAATTGAAGTTGGTTGTGTCAGCTTAGGGCATCTGCATGGAATCGTGAACTTACTTCAATGTTGAATCCTCCCCAAAGTTGGAGTGGTGGCTAGAGATTAACTATAACTGGAGGAGAGTCCTACTTTCCCTTTGGTGTATCCAAGTGGGTCAAGCCAATGGGGCTTGGAGGTTGAATAGCTTTCTTTGCTCAGATGTAGCACTTTCCCTGCCTAAGGCAGCATGCCATATCTGTAAGTGGTTGTGAATGTACTCATGGGGTAATAACCCAGGAAGCACTTACAACCAAGCATTTCAGAGGTAGTAGGCATGAACTGCTACTAATGAGCCACTTTATCATCACTTACTTGCCCCACCTCAAGTAGGCAGAGACAGGCCTGTTCCTCCAGTCTGTTTTCTCCCCTCCCTTCTACCCTCCTTCTTATCCCTTTCTCAGTATGGTGAACATGGTGAAAGTGCTAAGGACTGTTGGCAAGCCTGGTAAAATAGTGAACTCTCCTGCTTTGTGGTTGTTCCTTGGGTCTCTTTATTTCACACATAGGTGCACTAGCCTTCTGAGGAGTTTGCTCTCCAGGGCTAGACTGGGCCACTTGCCACCATGTTCCCTCATTCTCATTTGATGCACCATGCTACCACTTTTCAGACCCAACTATTGGAGCCATGTCCAGCAGAAAAATGTGGCCTGTGTGGAACATGCTAGTAGATCCTGTGTGTTCATTTCAAGCTCAAATGGTTTGTTCTACAATTCTCTACTTGGAGAAGTAGGGTAATATCATTCTGTGTGTTAGATTTGGTTTTGATACTGATGATCACTACCCAGGCTGGTACCAAGGGTTTTTGATAAAGTAGCCCCAACTAGGCTACGTATACTATACTCCATAGGATTTGTACTGGAGTGTGTCAAGAGGCTGAGTCAACTTGTCATGAGAGGAGAGCAGGCAAGAGATGCAGAGATCCTACAAATGACAGCGCAGAACTGAAGCAACAGATTATGAGAGGAGCAGGTCCTTGGAAAAGCCTCTGTCTGTGATGACTTTTAACCTCTATTTCCTTTTCTTTTAAAGTTTTCTACTGTGGAAAATTTCAAGCATAAAGCTAAAGATAGGATCCTAATAAATCCCATGTATCCACCACCAGCCTAAGCAATCACCAATTCACAGCCAATCTTGTTTCATTTAATCCCCACCCATTCATTCATCCCATCCCCTATAGCGTTAAAAGCAGAACAGCTTTACTGAGGCAACATTTACATTCTATAAAATCCACTCATTGTGAGAATAAAATCTAGGTTTTATGTAAATTTATAAAGTTGCAAAAATATCACCATAATCAGGCCAGCAAGATGGCTATAAGAAGGTATAGTTGCTTTTTGCCAAGCCTGAAGACCTGAGTTCAATCCCTGAGACATACAATGCCAGAACAAGAGAACTGACTTCTGCAAGTTGTCCTCTGATCCACATGTGTTCTTTGGCACATATGGCACATGCCTCCTTGCTCATAAAATAAAAATGATGTAATAATTTTTTAAGATCCTCCACAATCCATTTTTAAAAGATGATTACTCCAAGAAAATTATTTAGACTCATCCTTTTTAGCTTTCCTTTTCACTATTACCTGACAACTGCTAATTTTGTTTTGTTCCTACAGATTTAACAATAGCACTACTTACAACAGTCAAAACCAGAAATGACGAAATGTCCATCTATTGGTGAATAAAGAAAATACACGATCATCTAAACCTAGATGCAAAAGTGCAGTCTTTCACATTTGGTATCTATACATGGTGCTATGTTTTTAAAGCTGACATATCAATAACTATTTCATCAATCAGTAGAACATACATTTTATAGCTAAATAATATTCTACTATATCAATATACCATATTTTCTTTCTTTCTTTGTGAGACAGGGTTTCTCTGTGTAGCTTTGGAGCCTGTCCTGGAACTAGCTCTGTAGACCAGGCTGGCCTCGAACACATAGAGATCTGCCTGCCTCTGCCTCCCAAGTGCTGGGATTAAAGGCATGTACCACCACCACCTGGCATATTTTCTTTTTCTATGCACTAGTAGATGAATATTTGGGTTGTTTATACTTTGGAATATTATGAGTAGTGTTGTTGAAAACATTCATTTTTAGAATATTCTGAAGCAAACTCCAGATATATCATCTCATCTATGTGCATTTCATTGTGTGTGTGTGTGTGTGTGTGTGTGTGTGTGTGTGTGTGTGTGTGCATGTAAAATAAAGGAGTAGTTTATTTTCTAGGGGAGGAAGGGCTTATTGTAGCTCACAGTTCCAGGTTACAGTCCATTGTAGGAGCTTCAGGGAATTGATTATATCAGACCCATAATCAGAAGGCAATGAGTTCATGTATGTTAGTGCTCAGCTCGATTTCTTCATTGTTTCTTCCCATTTATTCTTCTTAACTTCATACATATATAAATATATTTAACTTCTTCTCCTTCCTTTATGTCCTTTCCCATTTTTGTAACTGTGAGTTCATGAGTGCACTGGCCATGTCATATCCAGAAGCCTGCATTTCCCTAGTCTCTGGCTCTTATAATTTTTCTACCCCCTCCTCTGTGATAGTCTTGGAACGTGGATGGAGGGCACTAAGACATATGTGCCTTTTAAGGATAAATACTCAAGAAGTCACTTATTCGCAGCACTTTGACCAGTTAAGTGTTGCTGTACTGACTGCTTCCCATTGCAGAAAGAAGCTTCTCTGGACAAGGTGAGGGCCATTCCAGGTCTATGGCTATAAACATAAACAGCAGTTTGACATGTCCATTTAGAAAGAAACCTACAAGAATGGTAGGTTTCTTTCTAGGGCCTATGACATCCTGAACCCTGGGATTTTGACCAGGATCTTAGTACTGGAAATGAATTCCTTTTAGTGGGTCTCAAATCCAATCAGAAAGAAGTTGGTTGCCCCTACCACCTTCATGTCACTATTACCCCAATGGGTACATGTTGTCAGGCAAGTCACAGTAACCTTTTAAAAAGAAGCACAACATCATCATCACATTTTAAAACAATAGAAAATATCACAAACTCTCAAACCAATGTTGAATTGCCTCTTAAATGCCATTGGAGTTTTTCATTTTGTAACTTTTTGAGTTGGGATTTAAATAAGTTCCTACATATTATGGTTGGTTGATATGTACTTTAAACCATTTGTATTAAATTCTCTCCCAATTTATTTGTTGGAATACTTAGATAATTTGTTCTGGTAGAGTTTCTTAAAGTCTAGATATTGTTGATTGTATTACTACAATGTCATTTTGAAATGTTCCTCTGTACTTTGTATTTTCCTGCAATTGGTGCTTTGATTGGAGCTTGATCAGATTCACACTTGCCTTCTGGCAAGACTTCTTCATAGATGGTATTATGGTGCTTCCATCAGGAGGCTGATGATGTCTGATTGTCTCTCTTTCTATGATGTCAGCACCCACTGAGGCTCATTGACTAGATTCATTCATTTTCGAGGTGGACTCTTTTCTGAATACAGCCTGAATGAGACTCTCGCTGTGCCATTCAACCCAAAGCAGCTAACTAGCCTGAGGACCTCACATTTAATGGTAGCAGCTCAGCATGAAGTGGTCAATCTGGAAACTCTGCAGCCTCTGCAAATGTGTGCACGTTGGGTGGGATCACTTGGCTAGTTTTCATGGTCTAGCTAGATGCCCCACACCTTTAGTTTCTGGAAGCCCAGTTATTAGCTTCTATGACATTCAAACTGCCCCCTCCACTTTTCCAGTCTATTCCCCAGTTCATCCCGCCTTTTCAGCATGTATCTCTATCAGTACTCAATTATTCTCTCTCACTGAACAGCTTCCATTTCTCCCTTGTAACAGCAAGATCCCATCCAACTTATAGAGGAATGGGAGGTACCCAGTTCAATGGGTCTGATCACATTCTATATAACTAGCAACAGTGGGCAGAGATCTGCTGAATGGAAGTATTTCTGCTTAACATCAACATATATCTGTAGTGGAATGAACACCTCTAATAAAAATCAAAGTTGCAAAGGAGAGATGAAATAGGGAACCAAATGAAAAGAGAAGACAGCTATACACTGTGCTGTACAAAGGAAACTGTTCAGATTTTTACAATTTCTGGGTTTGATTTATTTTTAATAAATTATACCTGTCACTGGACCTCACTATTTCAAAGAAGTAAATCAAAAGCCAGAAGAAATAACAAACAAGTCTGTCTTGTTGAACTGATGGAAAGTGGTAGATGTTGTACACAGGGATGTAGTCACAACTCAGTTTCACAATTCTGAGAGCTGCTGCCAGTCCAGTGATGACAGAGCTTCTGCTCCTGCGGTTCTCATCAGCTCGCTGGTGAGCTAGAGACACAAGAGAGAATTGGAGAAGAAGAGATGGAAACAAGCGAGTTGCCGCTCAAGGGTTCAGAAATTGAGTGCTGTGAAGAAGTCAGAGGCAAAAGAAGCTAGTGTGAGCGAAAGATTTCTTCGAAGATGTGAGACTTAGCAGTTTATATTAGTGTGGTTGGTTACGCTTCTGAGGCAAAGGGCCACTTTTCCATTCCCTTGTATGCTGAAAGGCTCCTCACATGTGTGCTGCCACCTTTTAACTCGGTCAGGAGGCTCTCTTAAAGTAGTTTGAGGTACAGCAGGCAAAGAGCATCCGAGGATAGTGTGTGTATATTTCCAAAATGGAAACAGATTAAAATTATAAATGCCACTTTATGAACCCTAGGAATCCTTTCAGCTCCAGTGTTTCCTGAGCGTTTGAAGAAGTGTGCAAGTGGCCATTTGGACAACTGCATTTCTCCTCCAGGAAGCAGTGCTCAGAAGTGAAAAGAACACGGGGGGTTCTGTGAACTTGGGCAGATTTTATAAGCCAGTTGAGCCTCAGTTTCTCTATCTGCAACTGGTAATTAAGAATCTCCCCTGAGGTTGTTTGGGGGAATTAAATAAGAGACAAAGTATGCAAGTTGCTCAGAGCTCTGAATGGTGCTGTCCTGATTGTGAAACAGTTCCATTCAAAACCCTCCTGGATTTGGTAGGACCTTCATGTGGGTGACATGGAGTGTACTTTAGGACACAGCCATCCCTAGGAGACCGGAATGTGCCAAAGGAGAGGGTCTGGTGATGACAAATGCTCATCCTAGGCAATTTCAAAATGACATTCTCGATTCAGCTCCTGTACAAGCTGCAGATGCTTCCCCTCCTTCATTGCGTTTGCTGCGTTGTCAATCTAATAGCTGGTCGGATGTTCCCAGGGCGCTTCTCAGAGAGGCCTGGGGGCGGTGTGGGCAACGAGCTGAGGTTCCGGTGGGTTAGTCCAGACTCCTGTCTGTCCCCACCCTCTACAGGCCCCTAACTCCCGCCCTCCCCCTCCTCACAAAAGCAAGTCGAGCTCAAGGCGCCCTCTGGTGCTGCATAGCTGTCACTGCGTGGGTTCCGGTGGTCCCAGTCAGCCAGGACCCTCTAAGGGGGATTTATTGAATGAAATCACAAGCCTGGTGATATACACCTGCCCAGACTTACAGGATGTCGATTTAGGATCACCTGCCTTCTTTATTTCTTCAGCACAACTATACTCAAACCCAGGCTCTTTATTTTGCTGTGCCTATGCCCCCAGGGGCTCCTCCTCACAGTAGTGGCTGCTCATGGTTCAGCCGAGGTTACCCGCAGCGTCCTGAACTAGCCAGGGCTGCGGGGAGGGCTATGGAGCGTCCCTAAAGCTCCTTGTCTCTTAGGGCCTTTGCGGCTGTCATTTGCTGCCCCTGCCACCATTTTCGTTTGGGGGGAACACTCCAAAGGGGAAGGGGCAAACTCCCTATAAGCAAACGACCCTGTATTCCCTAGCACAGTCCCATCTCTTCCGAAGATGTTTTGCTGCCACTGGAGTTCCGGTGCTGCTTGCTGCTTTAGAAAAAGCTGGTATCTGATCAGACGCAGACATCGATTTCCACCCCCGCTCAGCTTCTGTCTACTGCTCGGCAAACTATTAAAGTAAACTGGATTTAACAAAGGGAAAATAAATTTGCGAGGACCCGCTGTGCCGAAATGTGGCTTGCTATCAGCACCGGCGCTTAACGAGGACTGAATTATTATTAAAACGTGGACAAAATTTATAGTGCGTCATTAATACTTCTGAAAGACAACATTCCAGGCGTTGTCTACCTCTCCCTTCTGCAAAAGTGGATGGGATTCAAAATGGGTGTCTGGATCGCCTATGTGGTTTGAATGGCAATCTAATTGTCATTCATTTCTGAGTTTGGCCCCGGGGCTTGTAACATCAGCCCTCATTTTCCCTTGCTCCCTGTTCTTAGTAACCCTGTCCGCTCCTAATGAATTGAGGTATTAAATAGAGGCTGTGAGGAGGTGTATTCATACCTTGAAATGTTAGAATGTTTTTAACTTCAACAGTGAGAATTATTACCATCTCAATTACAACATTATCTTCTTCTATATGAGTTTCCCCTCCCCTCTCTTTTTATATAAAACCAACAAGTTGAACATCAGAATTCAGCACTTGTCACTAAATGTGGTGGGGGTTTTGTGTTTATTGAAAGTCAGATCTGTAAGAGAATGGAAGGAAAGAATGCTAAGATAAATACAATTGCAAATAACAACTGAATGCCACCTTCAGAAACTCCAAAGCTTGTAGAATCACTTATATGGTAGGGAGCTTTTCTTTTCTTTCTTTTCTTTTTCTTTTTTTTTAAATTTTTTTTGAGCTGAGGATCGAACCCAGGGCCTTGTGCTTGCTAGGCAAGCGCTCTACCACTGAACTAAATCCCCAACCCAAGCTTTTCATTTTTTTAAAGTTTTGTTTATTTTTAATTATGTGTGTGTATGTTTGTGTTTCTCTATGTGTGTACATGCAGATGCCTGTAGAGTCCAGAAGAAGGAGTTAGAACCCGCAGAGGCTGGAGTTACAGGTAGTTGTGAGCTGCCCAGTGTGGGTGCTGGGAATCAAACCTGTCCTCTGGGTGGGGAGTCTGAGCTCTTGACTACTGAGCCATCTCTTCAGTCCTTGTCTTTTTCAAATGTGTTTTCCTTTTCTCTGTCATTACTTTGTTCACATTTCCTCCACATTTCTAATTTTATTGTTGTGTATGTGTGGAGTTCAAGGTTCAGTCCTGATTTTTTTCTTCCAGTGTCTAAATGTTCCCTGGGCAACTGTGTAAACTTCTGGCAAGAAAGAGAACTGCAAAGATTACTAGGCAGAATACTAACAAGGTTGTATACTTTTGGGGACTTAGATAGGATGCCTGAGAGAAAAAAGGCTGGAGAGCCGTAACTGTCTTCGCAGTTTATTTTATGTTTATTAACAGCCTTCTCTGAGATTGGCTTAATAGGTGGATTTCAGAGTAGACTCACTGAAAGGGCTATTTGGGTGTTTTCATGGTGTCAATAGCAGTTTTGAAGGTGACAGCCATCACTTAGATCAAGGTCTTTGAACTCCAGTCAAAATAGTGAGGATCTGGGCAAGCTTGGGGCTGCTGAGGTCCTGGGAGTGTCTAGGAGTTCAAACTTGGGATCTTGGTTCTTTCAGTGTTTCCATCTGACTCTGAGCCTTATTTTCCTTGCATGGGCATGGAGAACAACAGCCTGGAGGTTGAGTGAGGATCAGAGAGGGTGATGAAACTCAAAGCTCATGGACTCATCTGTGTTATTGTTCTTCCTGCTGTACTGAAATTGTGCATACTGACTTCTCTGTCGGCTTGGGGGCATGGAGGGAAATGAAGGCTGTCCATTAGAAGTTCTTTTAAACAGACATGATGAAGTACAGTGACTCTGAGCAAAGGCAGAGGTTTATTCATGATTGAATGGAAATATTTCAGTCTATAAACCAATGGAAAAGGATGGATTAAAGAACAGAGGATTTATCCTGAATTGGCCAAACCATCATCAAGTCTAAAATGTAAGGAAATCGATTCCCCAAAAGATGAGAGGTGCTGAACCAAGAAGGAAGGAAGGAGAGTGAAAGGCACAGCAGAAAGGACTGTGGGTGTTTGGGAAAAAAAGAAGCTCATACTGCAGAAACCAAATCTTTTCCAAAGAGCTACATCCAGGTGAGCCTCCCTGGTGATGGGAGAGTGGCGGAGTGGTGGCATGGCTACCTCTGGAGGGGCCTTTCTGCTTCACATTTCCACACAGCTCTGTGTTTTTCAACGGAAGCTGAAACTGATATCTTCTCTGCAGAAGTAGACTGAGTAGAATACTTTCAGAGACAGAGTTCCCCTTTTCTGATCAGTATTATTCCTGAAACTGATTTTTATTGAGAGAAGCTTTCTATTCATAAACTCATTTCCTGACACACAGCATATGCCTGATCATTGGAACAATTTTGATTTTTACCAGGCCACAAGAAGTTCAGGTTGCTATGGTATCTGTCTGTATTGTCTTCATTGTAGAAGCTCTTCTAGAGCTTTCTTTTCTATAAAACCTGCGCAGGACTTCAATCTTACCGCTGTTACTTCCCCCCTCCAAATGTGTGACAGTTGTAGCATTTACAAAGCTCTCCTGAGCAATGCGCCCCCTCCCTTCTTTTCAAGGATTAACAATGCCAGGGGAGCTGTGACACTGCAGTTCTTTAAAACTCTTTATCAGGAGTTCTGTACAGATGACGACTTTGAATGTGCATTCTTTTCTGCCTGGCTGAAAAAGTCAGCTTTTGCAAACACATTTGAAGGGAAATTAATCTGTAGCTAAGTGGGAGTGAGGGAGGCATGTGACATGTTATATAAGCTCCTAAAACCTCGTCTTTCTTCATAGATACAATTGAGAAAATCCCCTCTGTGTCTAAAAGTCAAGTTCTTCTGGAAGTGGTATTAGTTTTCATGAGAAGCATGATGGTATATTTCCTGTTAATTATTAAGTGACAGGTTCTCCCTCTTCTGGCTGCCTCCAGGAAGTGTGGGGTCCGCTTCATATTCCAAATTGGTTTGGAACTGGGCGTTGATGATGTCATATATGCACTAAGACAGTATGAAAAGGCATGGTTCCATTGTGAGGCTCTATGGGCATAGTAGAACAGGCATCAGACTAGAATCCACTGTAAAGAGCTCTCTTAACCAGGTCATGTGCACAGTTCCTATTTTCAGGGTTACAATCACAGTCACTGGGGGTTAGGGCTTTAGCATCTCCAGGGTGATGCAGTTCAACACATAACAACACAAGGACCTAGTATAATAAAAAAAAAATAAAGCAAAATATTTCACTACGTGCTGCTGGTTACATATTGAAATCAGAACTTTTTAGCTATTATCAGGTTACATTAACATATTATTAAAATTAGTTACACTTGTTTCTATTGACTGTTTAAAATGCAGCTATCAGGAAAAAATGGAAATTATCTGTGTGGTTTACAATTGTGTCACAAATTGTACCTCTATTAGATAAGACTTCTCTAAAACAAGTGTTGGCAATATAAGGCCTGCACACCAAATCCGGCCCACTGCCACTGTTGTAAATGAAGTTTTACTGGAACACAGCCATGTTCATTAGTGTGGAGATTGCCTATGGCTGCTTCCATGCTGCAATGGAACACTGATTGCTTCTAACAGCCATCATATGGCCTGCAAAGCCTAGAATCTTCCAATCTGGCTATCTACAGAGAAAGTTTGCTGACATCTGTGCTAAAGCATTGTTTTTATCTGTCATTGCTTTGCATTGGAACCCAGAGTCTCCCATAATGAGAACTCTCCATCCATTCCACCCCAGTTCCCATTGTGCCTCACTCTTCCTGGTGACTGATAGAATAAGCTCTTTGTGGCTAGGGGCTTCTGCCTTGGCTCCTCTTGAAGAGCTGTCATTGCATAGCCCTGCATGGTACTCCAAAGCCATAAAAGAGAGTCATGAACTTCATTGAAATGTCACTGCCATCTGATTATGGTTATGGTGAGGTGTTGGGAGAGGGGTCAGTGTGAACAGAACTAAGCTTTAAGGAGCTTTCATTACCTCTCATCAGATGTACGAGGGGAAACTCATATCCAGACAGTACAAGGACCCACCTGTAAGTACTGCAGGTTTGCGTGGATTTTGAACATTATTGTTTTGGATAACTGTAGCCATCATTTATTGAGAGCTTATTATGTACCAGGCCTTTTTGCTGAAGGCATTATCCATCGTACTATTTTGTGTGATCTTCCCAAGTTGGGAGGTTAGTACAGTCAGTTCTGCTGTACAGTCTTGTTTTGAAAATTGGGAATTCACTCTAATGCGATTGATGTATTAGGGAACAATTTGAGCACAACACGAACATCAGGTTTGCTTATGTGTCATTTCTTCTACTAGAAACACTAGGGATGAACTCAATAAAATGTGCCTAGCTAAAGTGAATCATATAGAAACACAGGAAGTTCATGTAGACACATGTGTGCAACCACACGTGTTCAGGATCTACTCTTAGTTCACCAGCATGTGCCCAGCATCACCAGCTGCTCCAGCCTTGCTAGGGTTGCTGCTGCTGCCACTTCCCAAGGGCTTCCCAACTGCACGCTCCAACCCGCTCCTGCTCCGCTCCCACAAGCAAACTCCAGGGCCTTTAAACGTGGGCTGGTTAACGCAAAACTGTGCTGCTCTGTTGATCAGGCCACTGTTTTTTGCAGGTAGTAAGGGCTTAAGAGATAAAATTAATTACTCTGAAACGACAGCGCTAGGACTTATTTATTTACTTTAAAACTTGGTGTTTGAATCTAGATCTCTCCAACTCCCTGCTTTAAGATTTTAACTGTCTCACTGTATTGATTTACAGACTATAAAATAAACTGTGTTTTGGGCTATTTAAACTTCAAAAACAAAAATTGGAGAGAGCTAGTGGAAGAGGGGTAAAAGCCTATAGTTTACTTGTGAGACATTCAATTCCAGGGGCGTTACAAATGTACCTTGGGGTTTTGTTTTTCTCTACACTTGTCTGATTTCAGTAGTGAGGGTGAGGGCGAGGGGGAGACCAGGAGCGGCGGGCGGGCGAGTGAACAGGAACCTCTTATGGAGGCTTGGAGAGGAAATCAATTCTCTCTTTGCCTGGAGATGCAAACATAATGGAAGGATCTGAGCGTCATAGGAGACCACAGAGTGAGTCAGCAAATCAATGCTGGTTTGTTTTTTTTTGAAAGCTAATGTGATGCTGTGATGTGTAATAATAACAGGAATACAACCTGCAGGAATCATAAAATAACTTCTTAGCATTGATCAGAGCCTTATTAGAGTGGTGTGATCAGCTTGGGGTCTGTAATTGAAGAGGGATATGAAAAAGTCACAGAGGAAAGAGAGAGCTGTAGTGGCTTGTTCCCGAATCCTCTGTGCTGCGGGGATTCTGCACACAGACTCCCCCCACCAACTGTCACATTTGAGTCTTGCAATGATGTCATACTGAGCCTATAAGCTTCGAGAGAGTGAGAAATGGGAATGGGGCATGGGAAGAGGGGGCTTGCCCGGAAGCAGAGAGCCTGAGTGGCAAAAAGAGAGAAGGGCTGAGACCAAAATAGAGCAGAAAGCCAGAGCCTTGGCAGAGTGGCTGCAAAGGGACAGGGACTTCACTCTAACCTAAGCCCGCCAGGAAGTGATGTTCCTACAGCAGTTTGGAGGAGGAGTGGGATTGTCAAGGGAAAATCAGAGTGGGTGGTCCCAACACGCAATGTAAGGGCATGACTAAGGATTGGACTTGACCATTGATCTCCCAAATCTTTGGTCTGCTAAAAGCAAAATGTTTCATTAATAATCTGAAAATGAAAGCAATGTGTAATTATTGTAAGGGATTTTGGAAAATGAAGAAAAGCAAAAGACTAGAATGTTAATTTCCTCCTATTCTACCACCTAGAGATAAGGCACTGGTAACATTCTGGTGTTTTTCCTCTCGGCCTTTCAATACTAACGTATGCATAAATGTGCAAAATAGGTACTGTTAAAAAGCTCTGACTCCAGAATAGGCTGTTTGGGTTTGAATCCTTGCTCTGCCATTTTGTAACTAGGATGTGTCTCTGAGCAAAGTCACTTATCCTTTCAGGTTTTCAGTCTTCTAACCTGGAAAAGTTGAGCCTATGCCAGTAGCTGGCTGACTCACAAGGATTGTGGGAAAGATTAAGTAAGGTATGTAGACCACAGAAAGACTTAACATCAAACTTGATATGCCGTGAGCACCTAAAGGCTTTAGTCATTCAATGTCTATATTCTATAGAGCAGATGGTACACATATATAGTGTATTGATCCAGGTATTACTATGTACCATGCACCTTACTGGGCACTTTCATACTGTAATAAATAACTCCAAATTAGTGCATACTACATATATAATTTTTGTGTTTTCCTCTGTCGATATAAATTGTATTATGAACATTTCTCTATGTTTCTAAATATTCTTTGAAATTACAGTGTTCACTATTTAGTATCCCATTATATTACTTACCACGTACCTGATTATTAGATAGTTTTGCCGTTGTAGATGAGCATCCTTTTCAGAGTTATACACAGTCCCTACTCAGCACCTATGAAAGAGCACCCTCCTCTCATTAAGTAGCACTTTTATTCTGTAATTGCTCAGATCAAAAAATTTTGGACACAATTTTTTTTATTTTGTATTCATTTACCCTTTTGGTATGATTTCTGGAAGGGTTCTGAATCAAAGGCTTATAATGTGATAGGCCAGAATGCTTTTCAGAAAAATTTTATCAAGGCCCATCTCTCCCTTCTTCTCTTAACTGCTTTTAAGACATTAGAAAGCCTTATTTTAAGTTGTTGTTTTTTGTTTTTTTTTTGGGGGGGGGTTGGTATGAGTATAATCTATGGGGAACGGAAATAGCCTGGAACATTGAGAGTATAAACCATTTTCTAGTGTGCCGAGTCAAGGACTGCTTGCCACAGTGTGCTGTTGGTAATGCATGGGGCACAAGGAGGGTGAAACTGTTTGACAGTCTTCTCTTTCCATTGTCCTTTGCTTTTTTTTTAAAATTATATTTGTGTTTTAATTTTACACATCAGCCATGGGCTACACTGTCCTCCCCCTCCCGCCCCCCCCCCCACCTCCCCCCATCCGCTCCCCTCCATTCCCACCTCCTCCAGGGCCAAGACTCCCCTGGGGATTCATTTAAACCTGGTTGATTCAGTATAGGCAGGTCCAGTCCCCTCCTTCCAGGCTGAGCAAAGTGTCCCTGTGTAAGCCCAAGGTTTCAAACAGCCAGCTCATGCACTAAGGACAGGTCCTGGTCCCACAGCCTGGATGCCTCCCAAGCAGATCAAGCTATTCAATTGTCTCACTTATCCAGAGGGCCTGATCCAGCTGGGGGCTCCACAGCCTTTGGTTCATAATTCATGTGCTTCCATTAGTTTGGCTATTTGTCCCTGTGCTTTTCCAATCTTGGTCTCAACAATTCACACTCTTACAGTCTCTCCTCTTTCTCAACAATTGGACTCCTGGAGTTCCACCTGGGGACTGGCTGAGGATCTCTGCATCCACTTCCATCAGTTATTGGATGAGTGTTCCAGCATGACCGTTAGGGTGTTTGGCCATCTGATCACCAGACTAGGTCAGATCAGGCTTTCTCTTGACCATTGCCAGCAGTGTACAGAGGATGTATCATTGTGGATTTCAGGGGACCTCTCCAGCACTCTGCCTATTCCTGTTCTCATGTGGTCTTCATTTATCATGGTCTGTTATTCCTCGTTCTCCCTTTCTGTTCTTGATCCAGCTGGGATCTCCTGCTCCCCTAAGCTTTCTTTCCCTCAAAACTTGCCCTTCATTACTCCCACTGTCGTCCAGGTTGTACATGTAGATCTCATCCATTTCTCTATCATTGGGTGATCCCTGTGTCTTTCCTAGGGTCCCATTTTCTAGGTAGCCTCCCTGGAGTTGTGTAGCAGTCTAGTCATCTTTGTTTTACAACTAGTATCCTCCTATGAGTGAGTACATACCATGTTTGTCCTTCTGAGTCTGGGTTACCTCACTGAGGATGATTTTTTCTAGATCCATCCATTTGCCTGCAAACCTCATGATGTCATTGTTTTTCTCTGCTGAGTAGTACTCCATTGTGTATATGTACCATATTATCTTTATCCATTCTTCAGTTGAAGGACATCTAGGTAGTTTCCAGGTTCTGGCTGTTACAAACAATGCTGATATGAACATAGCTGAGCAAATGCCCTTGTGGTATGATTGAGCATTCCTTGGGCATATGCCCAAGAGTGCTACTACAAGGTCTTGGGGGAGATGGATTCCCAATTTTCAAAGGAAGTGCCATATTGATTTCCAAAGTGGCTATACAAGCTTGTATTCCCACCAGCAGTGGAGGAGAGTTCCCCTTGCTCCACATCCTCTCCAGCATAAACTGTCTTCTGTGTTTTTGATCTTAGCCACTCTGACAGGTGTAAGGTGGTATCTCAGAGTCGTTTTGATTTGCATTTCCTGGATAATTAGGGATGTTGAGCAATTCCTTAAATGTCTTTCAGCCATTTGAACTTCCTGTGTGGAGAATTCTCTGTTTAGTTCTATAACCCATTTCTTAATTGGACTGTTGGGCATTTTGTTGTCTAATTTCTTGAGTTCTTTATATATTCTGGATATCAGCCCTCTGTCAGATGTGGGGTTGGTGAAGACCTTTTCCCATTCTGTAGGCTGTCGCTTTGTCTTGTGGACCGTGTCCTTTGTTCTACAAAAGCTTCTCAGTTTCAACAGGTCCCATTGATTGATTGTTTCTCTCAGTGTCTGCCCTACTGGTGTTATATTTAGAAAGTGATCTCCTGTGCCAATGTGTTCAAGAGTACTTCCTACTTTCTCTTCTATCAGGTTCAGAGTAACTGGATTTATGTTGAGGTCTTTGATCCACTTGGACTTAAGTTTTGTGCATGGTGACAGATATGGATCTATTTGCAGCCTTCTACACATTGACATCCAGTTATGCCAGTACCATTTGTTGAAGATGCTTTCTTTTTTCCATTGTACATTTTTAGCTTCTTTGTCAAAAATTTTATGTTCATAGGTGTGCAGGTTAATGTCAGGGTCTTCAATTCGATTCCATTGGTCCACATGTTGATTTTTACACCAGTACCAAGCTGTTTTTATTATGGTAGCTCCATAGTAGAGGTTGAGGTCGGGGATTGTGATGCCTCCAGAGGTTGTTTTCTTGTACAGGATTCCTTTGGCTATCCTGGGTTTTTTGTTTTTCCATATGAAGTTGAGTATTATTCTTTCCAGATCTGTGAAGAATTGTGTTGGTAATTTGATGGGGATTTCATTGAATCTGTAGATTGCTTTTGGTAAGATTGCCATTTTTACTATGTTAATCCTGCCTATCCATGAGCATGGGAGGTCTTTCCATTTTCTGACATCTTTTTCAATTTTCAGGGACTTAAAGTTCTTGTCATATAGGTCCTTCACATGCTTAGTTAGAGTAACCCCAAGGTATTTTATATCATTTGTGGCTATTGTAAAGGGTGATGTATCTCTGATTTCCTTCTCAGCCTGTTTGTCTATTGTATGTAGGAGGGCTACTGATTTTTTTTAGTTAATCTTGTATCCTGCTATGTTGCTGAAGGTTTTTATTAGCTGTATCAGTTCCTTGGTTGAATTTTTGGGGTCACTCACATATACTATCATGTCATCTGCAAATAGGAAAGCTTTACTTCTTACTTTCCAATTTGTATCCCCTTAATCTCCTTATGTTGTCTTATCGCTCTGGCTAGAACTTCAAGTACTATATTGAATAAGTATGGGGAGAGTGGACAGCCTTGCCT
The DNA here is from genome assembly GCF_903995425.1 of Onychomys torridus. NCBI lineage: Eukaryota > Metazoa > Chordata > Mammalia > Rodentia > Cricetidae > Onychomys > Onychomys torridus. Next base: position 36,190,015 of record NC_050466.1, read on the forward strand.
TGTTCTTGATTTTAGTGGTATTGCTTTGAGTTTCTCTCCATTTAATTTGATATTGGCTGTCAGCTTGATATAAATTGCCTTTATTATGTTTAGGTATGTTCCCTGTATTCCTGATCACTCCAAGACCTTTATCATGAAGGGGTGTTGGATTTTGTCAAATGCTTTTTCTGCATCTAGTGAGATGATCATGTGGTTTTTTTCTTTGAGTTTGTTTATATGGTGTAGTACATTGACGGACTTTCGTATGTTGAACCACCCTTGCATCCCTGGGATAAAGCCTACTTGATCATGGTGGATAATTGTTTTGATGTGTTCTTGGAGTCTGTTTGCCAGAATTTTATTGAGTATTTTTGCATCAATGTTCATGAGGGAGATCGGTCTGTAGTTCTCTTTCTTTGTTGCATCTTTGTTTGGTGTAGGAATCAGGGTAATTGTAGCCTCATAGAAGGAGTTTGATAATATTGCTTCTGCTTCTATTGTGTGGAACAATTTAAAGAGTATTGGGATTAAGACTTCTTTGAATATCTGGTAGAATTCTGCAGTGAAACCACCTGGTCCTGGGCTTTTTTTCGTTGGGAGACTTTTAATGACTGATTCTATTTCCTTAGGGGTTATTGGACTATTTAAATGGTTTATCTGCTCTTGATTTAACTTAGGTATGTGGTACCTATCCAGACAATTATCCATTTCTTTTAGATTTTCCAGTTTTGTGGAGTAGAGGTTTTTGAAGTATGACCTGATGATTCTCTGGATTTCCTCATTGTCTTTTGTTATGTCCTCCTTTTCATTTCTGATTTTGTTAATTTGGATGCTCTCTCTCTGCCTTTTGGTTAGTTTGGATAAGGGCTTGTCTGTCTTCTTGATGTTCTCAAAGAACCAACTCTTTGTTTCATTAATCCTCTGTATTGTTCTCTTTATTTCTATTTTTTTTTTATTTCAGCTCTCAATTTGATAATTTCCTGGCATCTCTTCCTCCTGGGAGACTTTGCTTCTTCCTGTTCAAGGGCTTTCATGTGTGCTGTCAAGTCACTAGCATGAGATTTCTCCAGCTTCTTTATGTGGGCATTCAGTGCTATGAATTTCCCTCTTAGCACTGCTTTCATGGTGTCTTATAAGTTCGGGTATGTGGTGTATTCATTTTCATTGATCTCTAGGAAGTCTTTAATTTCTTTCTTTATTTCTTCCTTAACCCATTGGTGATTCAGTTGAGCATTATTCAGTTTTCATAAGATTGTAGGATTTCTGTAGTTTTTTTGTTGTTGTTGTTGAAATCTAACTTTAAACCATGGTGGTCCGATAGAACACAGGAGGTTATTCCAATTGTTTTGTATCTGTTGAGATTTGCTTTGTGGCCAAGTATGTGTTCGATTTTAGAGAAGGTTCCATGGGGTGCTGAGAAGAAGGTGTATTCTTTTTTGTTCGGGTGGAATGTTCTGTAGATATCGATTAAGTCCATTTGAGCCATAACATCAGTTAAGACCATTATGTCTCTGTTAAGTTTCAATTTGGCCAATCTGTCCAGAGGTGAAAGTGAGGTGTTGAAATCTCCCACTATTAATGTGTGGGGTTTTACATGTGATTTAAGCTTTAGTAATGTTTCTTTTACATATGTGGGTGCCCTTATGTTTGGGGCATAAATGTTCAGAATTGAGACTTCATCTTGGTGGATCTTTCCTGCGATGAGCATGTAATGTCCTTCATCATCTCTTTTGATTGATTTTAGTTTGAAGTCTATTTTGCTGGACATTAAGATGGCTACATCAGCTTGCTTCTTAAGACCATTTGATTGGAAAGTCTTTTCCTAGCCTTTTATTCTTAGGAGGTGTCTGTCTTTGAATTTGAGGTGTGTTTCTTGTATGCAGCAGAAAGATGGGTCCTGTTTTCATATCCATTCTTTTAGTCTGTGTCTTTTTATAGGTGAATTAAGTCCATTGATATTAAGGGATATTAATGACCAGTGATTGTTCATTACTGTTATTATTTTTATTTTTTGGTGGTAGTGTGTGTGTACTTCTCTTCTTTGGGACTTACTGTTGTGGTGTTATCTATTGCCTGTGTTTTCTTGGGTGTATCTTCCTTCCTTATGTTGGAATTTTCCTTCTAGTGTTTTCTGTAGGGCTGGATTTGTGGATAAGTATTGTTTAAATCTGGTTTTGTCTTGGAAGGTCTTGTTCACTCCATCTATGATAATTGAAAATTTTGCTGGGTATATTAGTCTAGGCTGGCATCCATGGTCTCTTAGTGTCTGCATTATATCTGTCCACGTCCTTCTGGCTTTCAAAGTCCCCATTGAGAAATTGGTTGTTATTCTGATTGCTTTGTCTTTATAAGTCACTTGGCCTTTTTCCATTGCTGCCCTTAATATTCTTTCTTTATTCTGTACATTTAGTTGTTTAATTGTTATGTGGCGAGGGGGACTTTTTTGTGGGTCTAGTCTGTTTGGTGTTCTATAGGCTTCTGTATCTTCATAGGCATTTCCTTCTTTAATTAGGGAAAGTTTTCTTCTATAATCTTATTAAATATATTTTCTGTGCCTTTGAGTTGGTATTCTTCTCCTTCCTCTATCCCTATTATTCATAGGTTTGGTCTTTTCATGGTGTCCCAAATTTCTTGGACATTTTGGGTCATGACTTTGTTGGTTTTTGTGTTTTCTTTGACTGATGAATCTACTTCTTTTACCTTATCTTTTACACTAGATATCCTCTCTTCCATCTCTTGAATTCTGTTGGTTATACTTGCATCTGAAGTTCCTGTTTGTTTACTCAGATTTTTTTATTTCCAGCATTCCTTCTGCTAGTGTCTTCTTCATTTTTTCTATTTCCCTCTTCAGGTCTTGGACTGTTTCCTTTGCTTTTTATTGATTTTCTTGCAGGTACTTATTGTTTTCTTCTGCTTTAATTGTCCGTTCCTCTAGTTTTTTATAGTGTTCTTCCCATTTTTTTGTTTGTCTGTTCCTCCACTTTATTTTTGATTTCTTCTATATAAGGCTCTAGCCTCTTCATGATGTTACTTATAAGGTTGTTTTCTTCTTCTTCTTCTTCTTCTTCTTCTTCTTCTTCTTCTTCTTCTTCTTCTTCTTCTTCTTCCATTCTGTGATGTTCAGGTCTAGCTGTTGGAGAATGGCTAGGTTATGCTGATGCTGTATTGCTCTTTATTTTGTTGTATGTACTTCTGCCTTGACGTCTGCCCATCTCCTCTTGGATTCATTCTTGGTCTTATCAGTGTACTTGGTCCAGACAGAGCTGACAGATTTAGGGAGCCTCTCTCTGGTCCAGATGGAAGCTCTGGGCTGGATGGGAGCTCTGGTCCAGATGAGAGTGCTCGCTGGAAAGGAGCTGGGGGGCTTGACTCTGAGTCTCAGGAAGTCCCTCGGGTCTCCTTATCTTGTTCAGTTGGGAGTTCTGGGACAGGATGGAAGCTCTGGTCCAGATGGGAGTTCCGGGGCAGGATGGAATGCTGGACACTGGTCTCTAAGTCTCTGGAAGTGGCTGGGATCTCCGCAGATGGGTGTGGGGGCAAGGCATTGAGGTTGTAGTGTCCACCAGAGAGTCTCTCTGGTCCTGATGGGAGTTCTGGAGTGGATGGGAGCTGGGGGCTGGTCTTTGAGTCTCAGGAAGTGGCTGGGGTCTCGGACAAATGGGTGTGGGGGCAGGGTGTGGAGACTGCAGGGTCTGCGTGCAGTCTTGGAAAAGGGGAGCCTTGCCACAGGGCCTGCTGATTGGCCAGAAACTGGGGCCAAGTTGGGCAGGTCCTCCCAGGATGGTACCCAGGGGTGGGACCCAGGAGCATTGCCTCTCTGACTATAACCCCAGCACTCACCTCTGGTCCAGATGGGAGTTCTGGGGTGGATCTGTTGCCTTTTTCTTTCTTGGTTCATTTCCTCCTTTCTTATAGGCCTAATGCATTCACATGAAGGAATGACCTATGATGTATCACTAACACCAAATTGTGAATAAATTGAAATCATGAGAAATGTTGCCATTTAAAATAGACTCAGGAATCCAGACACAGGTGTTTCTAAAGTTGATAACTGGACACCATCATGGAAGAGTCATTCTCTCATGTATCACATCATCATATAAAGGCAGTTATCTTCTCTTTGACAAGAATGAATGAAGCATTATCTGTGCTTCTAGGAGCTTGCAATTTACATATAAGACTGTTTTCATATATATATATATATATATATATATATATATATATATATATATATATATATATACATGTGAATATACATATATGCTCATATATATGTATATATAAATGAATATATATATAAAATAGTCATATATATGAAAATATATGTGCACATGTGCGTATGTGTGGGTGCGTGTCTGTTTATGTGTTTGGTGTGTGGAGGTCATAGGCCAACTTTTGGGAATCAGTTCTCTTCTTGTTTCATGTGGGTCCTAGAGATTAACTCATGTCATAAGGCTTGGCAGCAATCACCTTTACCTATTGAGCTATCTCTCTGGCTATCAGCAAGGAAGACTATTTAAGACCCATAACTGCTCTGTGCAGACTAAGATACATATATGAAGAGAGATCTGGTATGGTTTCCTGGTAGACTGCATGAAAGAAAACACTTAAATATATGACCAAATTTTTGAGCTGAGCAGTTCTAGAATAGAAGTGCTACTTACTGAGATGAGGATGCTCCTTCAAGTGCTAAGTAGAGTGTAAAATCCAGAAACAGAGTGCCCCCTACCGTATGTCTTGTACCCATATAGAGGGGTCAATAAATAGCTTTTATTTATCTATTTGTTTCTTTCTTTATTTATTTATTTGGTTTTTCGAGACAGGGTTTCTCTGTGTAGCTTTGTTCCTTTCCTGGAACTTGCTTTGGAGACCAGGCTGGCCTTGAACTCACAGAGATCTGCCTGCCTCTGCCTCCTGAGTGCTGGGATTAAAGGCGTGTGCCACCACCGCCCGGCATGAATAGCTTTTAAATGTGCACGAGTGCTACATGAGCTAGTATCAGTCCTGTGTGAACCTGGGGAAAGATTAACAGATCAGGTAAGTATGTGACTTCTGGAGAACACAGCCTGCTGGAAGGCTTGACTGGCCCACTCTGAGGGAGGTGGTCCCATGCGAGAGTCATTGCTAAGGTGACTGAAAGTCTTTGTCAGGCAATTTCATGATCTGTTTGTGTCCAGATGGCCTCTCTGTTGTTTGAATATATGGTTCCAAATTCTTTGACCCATTTCCAATTGGGGTGTAGCAGTCATTGTTTCCACCTGTATGTATGGTAACTAACTTTTTTTTTATTATTAAATTATAAGGAAATGTATGTCACTTTCAAGGGTAGGTGTACAGGGCCATTGAGAATTAGTCCACTAATTAGTCCTTTAATCCACCATGCTTATTTGAATACTCATTGCTGTAAACAGAAGCAATGTTTAAGACATACTTAATAATTAAGTCAAGTGGCTACCATGATGCTACCAGATGGTGAAAAAGCCAACACAAAATGCAGAAGCAACATTAATCAGACTCTCTGATGGACATTTCCAGCTAAACTCAGCTTTTAAGTCATTCTGCATCAATTACCAGATATGAACGAAGAAGCCTTCAGATACTGCCAGTCCTCTGCTTGCACAAGTCTCAAGTCAGCTATCCAAAGGAACAGAGAAGATTTTTCCTTGCTATACTCCTCCAAATCCGGACTGCTAGAATCTATGGACACCACAGAATGTTGGATTTTTTATACTGTTGAATATTTGGGGATGTTTTGTTTGCAGCAGTGGGTAATTGGAAAAGTCAATCTGGCTTCTGGATGGAGAATGGATTCGGGGCACAAGAGTTGAACTAGAGAGATGTTACTATAGGGAAAGTGGTCTGGGTTAAGGCTGTGGAAGAGAAGGCAGAGAAAAGCATACATATATGAGAGATAGGTAGGAAGTAAAGTCCAAAGGACTTTGTGATCTGTTAGGGATGGGGAGTAAGGAGAGTAAGAAGTTCAAGATGATGTCTAGGTTTTAGTTTGAATGAATGCTTCATAAAGTAGTGTCTTCAAAAAAAAAAGAAGGAAGACTGAAGGAGGGACAAGAAGGAATAGAGTGGAGGAGGTATCAGTTGTAAGTTCTATTTTGCACCTCAAAGGAGCTCTTGCAGTAGTCATGAGAAAGTTGATGGTGGCTTGAAGTTAGCCATTTACAAAAGGAGAGAGGAGAGAAGAGAAGATGGTTCAGATTCAAGATCAATTAAAGAGGTGAGTCATGGGGTCTTACAAATGAATTAGATTCTTAGAATCTTATAAAATTATAAGATTTATAATTATAAAAGAAAAAATATTCAAAAGTAGATGTGATAGTTAATCTCGACTGACAACTTGGTTAGACTGAGAGATGCCTAGGAGATGAGTAAAAGTGAAGAGGTGCAACACTTATCTTGAAATCTTGAATGTGGATGACACTGTCGCCGTAGGATGTGAACCTAGATGGCATAAAATGGAGAAAAAGAGAAAGCCAGCTAGTACAGGCCACCATGTAAGATCCATTGCTCCACTGCAGTTTCCCTGCCGTCATGTACTCAACCCTCTGAAACCATGACCCTAATAAGTCTTCCCCACCATATGAGAGCAAACAGCAGATGAGGTGGAGGTATTACCATGAGGTATGCAGTGAGTGGAGGCTAGACAGTCCTTTGTAGAGAGCAAGAGCAACTTGTATTCATTGGCTACAGCAGACTTCTGGGTTCCCTTAGTAGAAGTTGCCACTGAAGTGTCTTCTCTCAAGAGCTACCTGTTCCAACGTAGAGAGAACTTAAGGTTCTGTTGAAGCACAAGAGATCACCTCCACCTTTTTTCTTCCTCTTTTTGCTTTACTCTTAAAATGCAGGAAGGACCATTAGGATTGTGGCTGTATTTGTGAGGTGGTAAATTTCTTGTGAACCCAGATCCCTCCTGTTCTCAGCTCAGCTCCAGCCCTCTCTTCCTATCAGTTTACAGCTCTCTTCCATTTGGAACAAAGCAGTTGTTAGACTCCAAATTTGCAAATTTGCCTAAGGACTTTTTATTACGATCAGTACAAACACAACAGGGAGAAAGCTCTTAACATTGCATAATTATTTTCAGTAATTGGAAGGACCAAGGAGTATGAAAATCACTTGCAGTGTTTTTCGTAGCACGACTGCTTTATTTGCAACCCCTCTCTAGTGCAAAAGTTCATAGTGTCACCTGTGCACTGATATGAAGACAACAAACAGCTTTCTGACCAAAGGGACGAAATTCAGAGGAAATAGAAAGAAAACACAATAGTTTGTATATTTGCTGCCACTATTGCTCTGATGTATGAACCATGAGATTCTTTTTGCACTGTGATTTTTTTCTGCTTGTTCCTGATGCCATGGAATTAGATGATGTCAAGTGATGTTGTAGGGGTTATGCAGGCATAATTCTGGAAGTCAGGCTGCTAGATTTCAGGCCAGAGTCAGCAGAAACTAAACATCTGAGGAGAAAAATGTCCCCGGTAAATGCCAGTAGTTTTGATGGATGCAAAGAAACATGCCTATTCATTGCAACAAAGGGAAGCCTGTGTTTTCACTGAAAACATCAAAGAACTTGCCAGGGTAGTGCGGCTGTATGTGGGTGAGCCAGTGAATATGGTGGCTCTGATGTGATCATCCCTGTAGCTCCTTTGTCTCTTGTCACCCACACTGACTACAACTCCCTTTCTTCTTTAGTAACGGAACAAATATTAACATGTCAGTATCTGAGAGAGTAGGGGCTTCCAGGCCTGGTCCTAGACAAGGTAAAAATGTGTAACATTGCCAGCATTTAGAGAAAGGAGAGGGTGGCAGCAATTTCACCTAGCTTGTCTCAGAGCTGTTGGGGAGAAACACATGGAACAATATACAGCAAAGAACTTCATGAGACTATAATACAAATATAAGTTAGTGTATTCATGAATGTTGGTCTTCTACACCGATGTTTAAGAATATCCAATGACAAGTTATTATTTGGTTATTTGTACTGGAAGCAGGCATAAATATTTGTATGGAGAACGGCTAGGATGAAACTGTTTAGCCATGATTTGAGAGCTAATAGCCATCTAGTATGCATCTGTGAGCCCCAGAAGAGGCGAAAGCAGCTGCATCCACAGGTGGACTTGAATGGCCAACAGAAACAGACAAGAGGCTGCCAGGTGGTTGTTGGCAGGTAGTAAAGAAGTCATTCTCCATCTTCTTCCACTCTCTTTGCCTTGTACTTGTTGGTAAAGATGTAGTTTCCTCCTGGAAAGTAGAAGCTATATTCAGAAATCTACATTCAAACTGTAGGCATTTGATGCTTGGAGAGAGTAAGATGTGATCTGAATCAAAAGACTTGCTTATATCTCTTTTACTCAACCTTGTTGGGGTTGTAGTTAATATCTACTTTGTCTAATAGGTACCACATGTAGGACACATGCTTAAAGGCATGGGAATACAGAAACCTATATTTACTCCTACGTAACATATATTATATATATACATATATATGTATATATATAATCAGATGTATCTTTGTTAGTTTGAGTAGCACTTTGAAATCTCACAGATTCTCTTAGCTATCATATGAACTTAGTGATCTTCATGTTGTATGCAAAACAACCCCAAATTTACAAAATACTTTAGAATCTGTACAGTGTGGGGTCCATTGTAGCATAACACCTTCTCAATTTGATTTTGAAAATCTTAGTAGCCGAATACAAAGGTTACTGTGATTTTTCTGTGTTCAACTGGCAAAAAATATCTCAAAGAGAGAAAGTAGCTTGCCTTTGGTTGGTACAACTAGAAAGAGAAGGAACTGGACTTGGATCCAGATAATGTGGCAGTGACCAGAGTCCCAGGGAGTTTGTGTGGAGTACAGACTAACATCAACTGTCCTTCAACAGGTGATAGAAAAGCAATTTCAGTGTTTTAAATGAACACACTATTTTCTTGAAGAACAGGAGAAATAATTGTTTTGTTTTGCGTTTTTGACATTTGGGCTAATTAATATTTGGGGTTGAATGAGCATTGATATTGCTATTCCAAGAGCTTAAACTAAGTTGTTCATTTTTATAGTATAACTACCATGTGGTAACAAACTCTGTCACCCCATTTCTGCTTCCTTTCTCCATGTCTGCCTCCATGCACATTCCTATCATCTGTAAGAGTGGATTGAGACATGATAGCATTAAAGAAAAACTGAGTACAGTTGCAGGCAATTGCTTGTACTGGTCTATGAAGCATTGGGGACTGTCCACAAATAGGAGAAGGAAAGAAGCCAAATGGAGCGCTTCCTTTGATCAGTAAGTCTTATCATCAATATGTAGTTAAATGTCTTCTGTGCAAGTAAAGAAAGAAATGCTTGAGAACCAATAATGAACAGTAGTCTTAGTAATGACATGTGGCTAATAGAGATCTCTCTTAGCCATGACAAGAGTGGGACTCTGGTTTGTATTGACTTTTCTGAACTTGTACATATACTTGCTAGTGGTTCTAAATAACTTACAGGATAGGAACAGATTTCTGATTTGTCTTATAATCATTAAAATTTCAACTTATGATGTGCCCTCAGAAGCCTTCCCAGGGATTTTCTTGTCACCATTACTCACATAACCCAATATTTAAACTGATCCCCCAAAGAAATGGCATACAGGGAATTCGCAGGAATATCAACATAGGCTATTGAACTGGCAGAGCAATTGTTCTCAATGGTGAATAGTTCTCCACTGTCCTAAAAGGGGAGGGATTTTCTAGCCAAGTCTGGGAGTACTACAGGAGGCTTTATAAGCACCTTTTAGGACTTGACTTAGAAACTACTGGGATATTTGAGATGTCATTAGAAACTGTCTCACAACTCAGATGTTGAAACAAATATGTGACATTTTGAAGAGATATGCAGGAAAAATGTTTCTGGTCTCAAATGAAATTACTTTAAAAAAAAATCAAACCTGATGTTTCTACCAACTTCAGCAGCCCCAAACCAGCCTTTGAGATAGATTATGTTCATGGTCCCTGAGTCAACAGTGGCTGGCAACATGCCATGGTAAAAAAAAAAAAAAATGACAAGTTGAGAATGTTTTCTCTGGAGCTGATAGTCTCCAGAGAGCCAGGGAAGTCATGAATTCCTCATTATCAAGTTGATTTACTTTACATCCCACCAAGAAACTCGCTCACCGAGAACCAGAGGAAAACAATGAGGCAGATGAAGAAAGATCCATTGGATGTTGTAACCTATGGCAAGGAAAGCAAAGGGCATGTAGGGTCATAACGCCCTCTTAGCATCACTCAACCATTTCTTGAAACAGATGGATCCAATTCATTGGGCGAATGTGCAGCAAGTACAGGTACCATTTATGGACACTGCTTTGTAGCAGCATGTATTATAACACTTCACCAGCTCACAAAATCATCTGGGCATTGTCTTGGGCTCAGGTTGCAGGTCAGACAAATTTTTTCCCTTGAGGAATGTTAGTAGTGAGCTAGAGGAGGAGAATGACTAAAAAACTGTGGGGAGCCTTGCACACTCACAAGAGAAAATAAATGGTATTTTTCTGTGCTTTAATTCTGGTACAAGCAGCCTTGTGGAAAAAGTCAACCACTTCGGGTCATGCAGGGATGCGAATTTTATTTATGAATGAGAATATTATAGGCATGTTTAGTGTAGAGTATTCTTTTCATATCAGATCCTTCATTGTGTATCTTGGATGGGTTTTCCTCTTCTTTTACTTCACGGAGTTGTTGTTCCTGGGCTGCACCCAAGACCAGCTCTCTGGGCTTTGTGAATGTTACTTGAGAGAACTATCAGAAGACAAGGAGAAATGGGGAAGGAAGAAAGTGATAGATGAAAAGAGAAAGGTGGTGGAAAGGTTCAAAAGCCCCCAGAGGATCCAATAAATTGCCCAAAATAGTGCCCCCTGTATGAGTTCTGGGTGAGATTTCCAATGGAATCTAAGGGTGAATAGTAGGCTTCACTAAAGATTCTGATAAATGGTTCAATTCACTGTTTGCATTATTTGAAAACAAGATCATGAAAGCCTTGTGCTTCATTGGTTGTTGATTACAGTGCTCCCAGGCATTTCAAAGGAAGTATATAATCCACAGGTGGAAAATGACATTCAATTAGAGCATCAGTCACACTCAGAATGGCCATTGGGTCTCTTTCACATTTGCTCTTGGGCGATCCATAGTTTGGTCATCCCTTGTTCAAACCATTTGAAGTCCTTCCTACCCTTGCCTCCCCCAAACCCCCAAGTCCAACATTCAAAGTGTTCCACTTTGTTTGGCCCAGGGCTCATAGGTGGCTACAATATCCTCAGTTTCCAAATAACAATTCCTCTCGAAGGCCTTTGTGACACTCAAATGCAAAATGTTTGTCACGTAGTGGTAGTGTTAAATTACTGTAATGTGCTATTTGCATGAAGGTAATTGATCCATGGAACATATCTCTTCCTTAGCAATTTGGTTCAGTACAGCCAGATTATGTTGAGATGATTACTTCCTGGGTAATAAATATGCTAGAATATTTTATCAGGAGAAGCAGGAAAGACAGCTTGAAATATGCACTTAAAGGTGGTAGCAAGGATGACCAACTGGCAGTTGGTTTGCCATGGCCTATTTATCTGCAAGAGGCCACATGGCAAAGGGACTTGCTCTCTCTTCTCATAGACATACAACCCAGAGAATAGGAATAGAATTTTATGCTAGCAATTAACTTACTGCTGGAGAAAATAGTTCCAAGGAGTATTGTGGTGAAAAGTAGTTATTTCCTGTTTCACTGTGAGCAGCTCCTTGGAGGCCAGTTGGATTCTGGCCACTCCAAATGAAAGAGAAATAGCAACTGGTTGCCATTGATTTCCCTTCTAGGGTCTAGGGAAATCTGATGGAGAATGCAAATATTTTGTGGCTGGTCAGTGCATTCAGAGGGATTTTTCAAGGTACAGTTTGCTTATTTTCTAGCCCAGAGAGGAAGTTTTTGATTCCTTGCTGCCTGTTCATCATGAAATTTTGAAACGACAAGCCAGATGCTAGGTGTTGGGGTGAAGGAAGAAACTCAATTGTTAAATTACATTCAGAGCCTGTCGCATGTTCCCTTGAATCTTCTCAGTGGTGACAAATCTCTGTCCTCTGAGAACAAGCAGCTAGAAGTCATTAGAGCCCACACTGGTAAATAAGGTGGGTGATCATGCTTGGCAATGAATGTTTTGGATTTAGAAATGAGCTGTGTCTCTCTGCTAAGGACACAAATTTGCCTGAGCACTTAGAGGTGAGCTTTGGAGGCAGTCGTGACAAAAGGAGAAGTAGAGATTTTGGAGGAATTTTTATGTCCTTGGAATCAGTGTTATGCCTTCCTGTGGGTGCAAATGATAGCAGCATCATTCACTCAGATACAAAAATTCTCATCACTGGTTGAAGAATAGGATCTGCAATTTAATTTTTAGCTATGCACTGCATGAATATGGCCTATAACATCCTGAGTCCCTTATGGTATTTGCTTGCTTCTGAAAATACAGTTTGTAGCCATGGCATGGGAAACCTATGAAGCAGGGAAACAACAGTAACCTGCTTAGCAGTATTTTTTTTATGAGCATTGAAGTAGTGAAACCAACACATAGGGGAGTGTTCTGCATCTGTTTGTTTGAGAAACAATGGCTTCTAGGTGCAGCATTGTTCAGCCATTTAAGTTAACTTAAAAAAAATAAAACAAAAATAAACAACTGGTTTACAAAGTGGTAGGTTTCCACATGCTTTTTAATAGATCCTTCATTTCGGTTAACCTTCCCTCTTTGCCTCCTTGTCTTCTTTGTCCCACATTACCCCCAATTTGCTTAAGCCTTTCCACTCCTAGTGTCCTGCCTCTCTACTTTCATATGTTGTACTAAGATACCTTCCTGGTAGACACTCTCCCCAAATAGCTCTGTCTAGTTTCTTGGATTTTATAGGTGCTTAGAGTTCACACACACACACACACACACACACACACACACACACACACACACACACACCTTATACATTCAAATAGATTATCCACACATGAGAAAGAACATGTGGCATTTATCTCTCCAGGCGTAGCATCATGGAGGCACTAGAGACTTCCAAAACAATGTAGGCTATTTCCAGTCCTCTTGGTTGTCTACAAGAATTAGGTGAGCAGGCACTGCTGCTAAAAACACCACACATCCTGGTAGCCAGATGTGGAGAAATCAAGCTGAAAATGAGCTGGAACTCTTCTTCCTGCTGGCTAGCTTTCATAATGCTGGAAAGTTCTATGCAGGTTGCTAGGGGAAATAAGGCATCAATGATTTTACCCAGCTGTGAACTTTATAAACTACAATGCCAACCTACAAAGCAAGATATGCCCACTAGTACAATAGTAGTATGACTGGTATGGAGATAACCAGCTGCTTTCAGGTTGGAACTGAGGCCCAATCTACAAGGGTAAATCCATGCTAGTACTGTAAACTCAGTTAACAATCCATGGCTGGGGAGGCCATAGATCCTAGTGGGGAGCTCATTACTATCATTTACCTAAACTGATATGACACCAAACTACATTATAAATATTCATGTTTACACACATTGACAAATGATGATCTCATCCTTCATCAAAGAATCTCTTTGGAGTGAATGGTGATGAATACAGAGACTTCTGGCTGTTGAAGGTGCTAAGAGTAAGTGACAGTTAAGTGATGAGCCCTAAGCAGAACATTTATAGCATAAGGCTTAGAGAATACTTCAGAAGAGACAGCAGAGAGAATGTGAGAGCCAGCTGGAAGATAGGAAGAAAGGCCATGAAAGGTTGCCTTTGGGGCAGGACATGGCCATTGAAAACATGATCTCACAACAGCTGAGACTGTCTGCAATTACCCTGCATTAAGATTGGGTTTGCCTGCAGTAAATCATGGATTTGGGAGGGCTTATGGAGACCTATCCATTCCTGATGAATTATTGGCTACTGAAGGATTCTTGAGCAGGGACAGTCTTCAGTTGTATGCCTAACGGTGAGCCCTTCGGGATCCAATGAATAGTTCCAATCCTATGGACATAAGACAATCCTAGTTAAAATCAGTGAGTCATAAAGCAAAAGAATATGAATGTGGGAAAGGAATCTGTAGGGAGGAGTGGGCTATGACAGAAATTAAAGGGAAATGAGTGAAGATGGGAGTGAGAATATTCACAATGAACTATGTAAATTGTCAAAAAAGTAAATTTAAGAAACACAAAAAGTAGTTCCATGCCTAAATACATACCAGAGACTTAATAAAATGAAGCTACCATCCTTATCATCATCACTGCAATTACCCAGTGGCTGAGCAAGAAAGAAGGGTGTATTTTTAAACATTTCCTGAAAAGATGAGATTACAAAAGCTTGTCAGTTGGAAGTGTGTATGTGTGTGTGTATGTGTGTGTGTGTGTGTGTGTGTGTGGGGGGGGGGTTATGTAGCAGAAAGAAAGGTCACTGGCAAACAATGAGACTAGGGTATTGTGAGGACAGAATAGAGGTGATTTGAGCTCTCTCAGTTTTATCTGTTTTTTCGGTCTTTCAATTTTTAGCAGATTATGATTGATTTTGTTAGGGAAGTTAGTAATGAGAGATTGATTTAGAGTTAATTAATGCAAATGATCAGGGGTCACAAAGCCCTATTGGTGCCCTCCTCAATTAGGCAGGAAATATATAAAACAATTAAGAACTAATTGTCCTGTGTGTATGAACACTGTGATAAATTAAAACATCACAGATGGGCCAGAAAACAGCACACAAAACCAAACAAGCTAACAAAATCCTAGCTTCAACGAAGTGAACATTTGTCAGAGCTGAGTTTTCTGTTCTCTGCAAGGTACTCCATCCCCATCCACTCTGTGCTGTTAGGACACTTCTGCCTTTGAGTCTCTCCTTTCTGTGGATGAGTTTTACGGTAATGAGGATATTTAAAGGTAGGCTCTGGGGGTTTAAATATGTATTATGAATACGTTTCATATTCGTACAGTGACTCAGTTGATCCATGAGCTTAGCCAAAAGCTCACGTGGAATGACTTTGAGAGCGCTTCCGGTAATCAGAAGATACGGTTGAGATGAGCAGCTGCAAATTACTGTGTGCCATTACTTAGAGGGAGTGGAAAATTTCTAAATATCAATTGCAAAGCAATTGGTTGGGGAAATGCTTGTTTCATGCTTTTCTGCCTCCTTAGTCTCCTACCCTGAAGCAAAGCTCACTAGCAGGATCATAAATAAGAAAATGCAGAAATCATGCTAATGAAATAGAGGCATGCATGTTGAGTAATGCCTGCATTTGAAATGAACTTCAACCTGGGAGATGACTGCACCTGCTGCATATAGGCTATCCAGTAAGTGAACTAGTTCCCATGGAATCTGCATCTCCTAACCTTTAGTTATGGCTCCTAAAATTAAACTTTCCATAATAATGATTTTAAATGTACAGTTCAGTAGTGTCAAATATATTGACACGGTGGTGCAAGAGCTCTTCATAACTCTTTCCATCTTGCAAAACCAAATCTCCAGAACTATTAAGCATTAATTTCTGTCCCCCTCAGCCCAACTCCTGATAACCACCATTCTACTTTCTGTTTCTGTAAATTTGATGGTTCTAAGTACAACACTTAGAATAATGGAAGTATTTTGTCTTTTGTAACTAGTTTACTTCACTAAAAACAATGCCATCAAGATTCAACCACGTTGTAACACTATTTTTTAAAGATTGAATAATTTCCCATAGTTGAATAATATTTCATTATATGGATGTACCACATTTTGTGTATTCATTCATCCATTAGTGGACATTGGATGTGTATTCTGACTTTCAGGGGATTTTCTCTTCACTGTTACATTTCTACACAGTCTAACATGTCAAAATAAGAGACAATACCAAACGGAATTAGGTGAAGTGAATTGCAAGGATCGGCCAAATGAAAGAAAAGAGAGAAAACTTTCTTTAATTTACCTTGATCCCTATATAATGATGGAAACATAACAGCCAAAGTATAAGTCAAAAATGTCATAGGCCCAGAGTTTTCTCAAAATTCACTTTTCCCATTTAACACACTTCTAGCAAACAATGAACAGGCTTTCTACATATGCAGAGTCATAGTTGATCAATATTTTGATAAAAATAGAGAGCGTGTGTTGTAAAATATAACACAGTGGCTATAAGAGGCTCACTAAGTAGTGGACAAATATTAGTTAGCATACAATTAATTATGCCCTGAAATACATATTGATTGCATGCTTCCTATGTGCAAGGCCCTAAAGAATATTCAATAATGTTGATAAATTGGAGGAAGGTATAAGACAATGAATCAACATCACTTGTCAGAAACAAATTTTGAGACAAAATTAACAAAGGTTGTTTATTCACAAACCTATAGCTACCACTATCATTACAGCAAGGGTTGTAGAAGGGAAAGCCAGTGTATTATAGGTAAATAAGAAAAAGCACAGAGATTGCCTCGGATTGGCAAATATGCCACCAGGATAGGAAGTTTGGAAGTAAAGAATTTTGTAATTGGTTTTCAGATATATCTGGCAGCATTTGGTGTTGGTGGCATGGTGACAAATAAGAAGTTTGGGGATGTTTACAAAGAGTAAAGATCATTCGATGTTAAGAGCACATAATGTGGCCAGCTGCTGGGTTGTGTCTTTGTGGTCAAACTGTTAGTATAGTCCTTAGGATGGAAAGTCACCGTGGGAGGCTGCTCTCAAGTATTTCATATATACATCGGGTTCCTTGCACAAATTAAGTCATTCTGATCACCACAGCTCAAGTGTCAAAGAGGGGTACTATTTTCATAAAAGAAAAAACTACAGCATAGACATGTTACATAACTTGTCTGAAGATACAAATGATATAGCAGAGTCAGTACTTGAATCCCCTGCTCTGAACCCATCTGCAAAATTCCCTGACAAAGGTCATTTACAGACAAAAAAAATGGGAAAAGAAGGATGCTGTCTTTTGTAGAAAGGATGGATAAAACACTTGAGGAGGGCATTTTGATCTTTTCATTAAAATCATCTTCATCATCCTATTACATAATATTTATTAAGTACCTTAACTCCATGTGCTGTATAGGCCTGTAAAGTAAGTAAAGTAAAGAAATAATAGATTTGTTTTGCTCAGTACAAAGGGGAACATTTTGTGATTTCTGTTTTTTTTTGTTTTGTTTTGTTTTGTTTTTAAGTTTGGTCATGCACTTTTTTTCTTATTTTAGGATAATTTGACTTTATTTTTCTTCAATTGCTATTGCCTCTAAAGGGGAAAATGAAAACAATTGCAGAACAAAATGCTTCTTTGCATAAATAATCTGCACTGTCATTTCTGAGAAGTCCCAACAAGAGATTAAAGAAATCCTTTATGGGCCAATGAAGGAAGAGAGGGGGTGGTTCTCATCTCAGGCATTTAAGCATGGTTTAGTTAAATGGTTTTGATTTTGAATTTGATGGGCGAGAAGGCAAATACTTCACATTAAGTACATTCTGTTAAATTCAGTTTAGTACTCACTATGACTTGAACATGGTTTGTCCTCGCAAATACTCATGTTGAGGCATAATTTCTCCTCATGAAATTTTTCAAGAGGTAGATCTTTGAGGTTGTAATTGATTAATAGGGTACAGCCTTCCTGAATGGAGTAGTTTTACCAAGAGATTGAATCAGTTTCTCAAAACTGTAGTGGGTCTCTCGGGACAAGTTAGGTCCCTTGAGGCTGGATTGCTTACTGGGAGAGGGAGTGAAAATCAGACAAGCTTGACATCTCCCTCTATGTCTCATAGACAACCTCCTTTTGTAGGTGCCTGTTTCCATTTTCTGTTTCTCCACTGTAATATGATGCAGTAGATGTTTCCTTCAGAAAGTCAGCCAGATGTAGCTGCCCAAATAAACCTCTTTGTAAAAAATACATTTTACAACTTCAGTTATTTTTATTAGAGCAACAGAAAAATGGAATAAGATATGGTCCTAAAGCCCAGGAGGGAGACAGTGGGATGTCCAAAAAAGGTTTTCACTTCCATATTCTTTGGACTAAGTGCTATGGGTCTAACAGGTTCTGAAAAGAAATTAAGTCAATTGTTCCTTTTTTCCCTCACCTACAGTGCATTTCTAAAGTATTTTCTGCAAACATCTTTTGGAAAGAAAAAAATAGAAAAGCTAAAAAGGTTCCACCTTGGAAACAATCACAGGCACAGTGATAACCACAATCACAAAACATGTAACTCACCGACTCTCCCTTAGCATCCTCCCAGCACTGCCAGTATTACTGTGCAGGAGACCTATGATAGATAAATGGATGGATAAGAACCCCAGAAAGACAGGAAGACATCTTCCTTTCCACCTGGTACAGGCACAGGGAGTGATGGAAATCCTCATGCCTTGAGAAGGGCATTCAATTTATGTCATAATCATCAGCAGAACCAAATGTGGTAGGTACTAATAATAATATCTTCATTTATATAAAAGGAGCCCAGAACTCTAAGACATTAAACAATATTCTCAAACTTACCAAGCTAGGATGGTATGGGCCATGGAAAGTAAACCCAGATCTGTTGTGATAGTTTGAATGAGAATGGACTCCATATGCTCATATTTTTGAATCACCTGGGAGTGGCATCATTTGAGAAAGATTAGGAGGTGTGGCCTTGTCAGAGTATGTGTGGCATGTTACAGAAAGTGCATCACTGAAGTCAGGTTTTGAGGGTTTTCAAAAGCCCAAGTTAGGCCCAGTGTCTCTCTGTTACTACTACCTGTGGGTCTGGATATAACTCTGAGCTACTTCTCCAGCACTATGTCTGCCTGTGTGCTACCACATTACCCATCATGATGATAATGGAATAAACACCTGAAACTATAAGCCAGCCCCCAATTAAATATTCTCCTTTATAAAAGTTGCCTGGGTCCTGATGTCTCCTCATAGCTAGAGAACGGTGTCTAAGATAGATGTAATATGAGTTTTCCCCCTCTGGCACAGATTCTAATCTTCATGTTGTATACTAACATCTGCTCAGTGAAGATAAGGGAAGGTTCTCTCTTGTTAGCATGATTAGAACAGAAGTTCTGGAGACCTTTGGGGAGTTGCTTTGAAAAAGCTGAAACAAATAAAAAAATCTCCAACCTTTTAGTAGGAAGCAGGACTCTGAGCACAAGTGTATCGGTAAAGATGCTTTGGTGGCTGCACAACAGTTGAGAGAAAGGAAACAGGATCTGGAAAAATTTGCACAGGTACAATCTGGAAGCCATTTTCAACTGAATTTATTTACTCCTTTTATTAGACTAATGAGGAAACTGAGGCTGAGGCATTGCCAAAGACATTTGCAAGGTGACACCCTAGTAGATCACATGGAATAATCTCTTGTTTTTGCCCCCAAATGCTGAGCTCTGTCTGCTCAAACATACTGCTAGAATCTATTCTGGGGGTATTTCTTTGTTTCTTAAGCACTACTGATAGAGACAAGAATTGTTGGTGGCAGATTTGGGACTTGAGAGTGTGGGTTAAGAGTTATTTACTTCATTATGATGGAGGGCCAAGAGAAGTGTAGACTAGGCTTTGAAGAACTGGAGCTCAAAGTAATTGTATTGATTACAGTCACCATTTTGCTACATTGACATGACATTACCATTTGCGTCAGTTAAAAAACTTGTAGTATATACTCTTGTCTTTCATAAAGCAGATTTTTGATCTAGCTCCTGAAAGAGAGTCTGCAGTCCAAATGGAGGTGCATAATGGCCACCACAGGTAAGCTCTGAGTGACTGCATGTATCTGTTATAGAATCCAATGCTTATTTGGACATTATTGACATTTTTGTTTGAGGTATATGATGAATCCATGCAAACAATCAATGTGATTTTTATTGCCGATCCCCAATCTCATGTGAACTTTTTACAAAGCTACTTGTATTTCCCATATCAGATGTCATAAGGTTTCCAGAGAAAGTTCAATACTGCTGTCCCAAAAGAACCTGAAATGAGTAGCCCACTGAGGTCTTTCCTGGCCCTATTTACTTTCTGTTTCACATGTATTGCCCTTGTCTCTCCCACTGAATCCTAAGAAAGAACCTCTCTACCTTAAAGAAATAGAAGAGCAGGTCTGGAGAAGTGGAGGGGTTGTGAGTGTGTGTGGGGGTATTTTCATCTCACTTCTTTTCAGGCTCTGGATGGTTGGACCAATGCTAACTGGCACATCTGGTTTGATACTTAAAATATTGAATAGCTGGTAGAGCAGCTTGTGGGTCACAAGATCCCTGGGAAAGATGGGAATGTAGTTGCTGGGGGAGAAGGTAGAATCTAGAGGAGATTGAGCTTTCTAGAGGCTGCTAACAAGAGGAATAAGGACTTGCTCTTCCACACCCTGCTGAGGTTTGATACTCATACATCTACCTAGATTCCAATAACATAGGACCACCAAAATGACTGATATGGCCCATTTTAAGTAACTGAGCTCTGAAAGCACATTTCTTCACAAAAGATCTAATAATCATTAAGATCATATGTCTTAATTCTGGTCACACATTAGAATAACCTAGGGTTTGGGATAAACACTGATATCCAATGCCATCTATTTCAGCATAAGCCAGAATCTCCCTAATTGATTCTTGTATATTTATCCTAATAAGCATTTCTGTAGTGGTTGCTTATGTTTTAAGCACTTTACAAATATTAAGTTGTTTAATTCTCATTAAAGTGCTGTGAAGACTGGACTGTCCATGTTACAGGTGAGCATATTGATGGACAAGCTTCGGGTTTAAGGTCCAACAGGCATTCTGGCTCTAATGTCTAAGTACTTTGTTCCCATAGCATGGGTCAGCTGGTCTCCAAGGCCTGGTTAATTGCATTAATTTAGCTCCTATGAGGATGCAAATCATAAATATAAAAAAGTTTAAAGAAGAGCACCAAGGTCTGGAAGCTGCTGTGTTGTTGATAATTGCCTGTAGTGTGTCTTGAATTCCAGCAGATTGGGTTGCTCTCCTTGGGCTTATCTTACTCTTCCCTTTCCTTGATTAATTCTGTAAATGTCAATGGTGCCTAGGGCTTTATCCTCTGCCATGATCTCTTGAATTCCAAAGCTCTATAAGGAATTGCTCATTTAATAATTTCCTCTGGATGTCTAGTGGGCTCTTTAGCTCTATATACCCACCACTTTGTTTGAAAACTGTTTCTTCTCTGTTTTGTATCACAGTGAAAGCACCAATCACTCAAACTCAACATCTGGGTCTTCAGGCTTTTTCCTGTCGTAAATATCCTAGCAGTTTGAATTTAAGATGAGTCTCAAGTCTCTGGCTCAGTCCTCATCTTCAGCAACAAATCTAGAAATCACAGTATCTACTGAGCAACTCCACTGGAGTGAACAACAGTCTAGATCAGTGGTTATTGATTGATTGATTGATTGATTGATTGATTTGTCTGTTTGTTTTTCGAGACAGGGTTTCTCTGTGTACTTTTGGTACCTGTCCTGGATCTCATTCTGTAGACCAGGCTGGCCTCAAACTCACAGAGATCCGCCTGGCTCTGCCTCCAAAGTGCTGGGATTAAAGGTTTGCGCCACCACCACCCAGCTAGACCAGTGGTTCTCAACATGTGGTCATGACCCCTTTCACAGGGGTCTCATATCAGATATCCTGCATATCAGATATTTACATTATGATTCATAACAGTAGCAAAATTACAGTTATAGATTAGCAACAAAAAATAGTTTTATGGTTCGGGGTCACCACAACATGAGGAACTGTATTAAAGTGTCCCAACATTGGGAAGGCTGAGAACCACTGGTCTAGATTCAAGTCTCAGGACTTGTTGTTTATCCCCTCATAAAACTGGCTGGCCTTATGGGATGTGGGAGAAGGGAGGCCTAAGGATAAGATACAGGGTTGTTGCTTCAATCATCTGATTTAGAGTTGCCATTGAGATAAGGCATTAAAAATCTTTCTTGGCTGAGGAGTCACCTCAGTGGTGAAGCTGTCACCGTGCATGTACAGAGGCCTTGGTATGGCACCAGATAAACAAAATTCTCTTCTCTCTGGACAGGAAGTAGTCACAGTGGGAAAAGTTTTCCAATAATTCAAGGAAGGATTCTCAAGGTAATAGAAGCAGAGTTGAGCAGGGGCAAAGCCAAGGCTATTTAGTTACTAAAACCTTGGTGGAAAGATACGTAGGTTAGCAATGAAGTCCTTGTTTTGGACTTCAATGTTTTTCTTAGCCTTCTGTTCATCACAATCACACACTTCAGAACCTTAAACTCAGGATAGCTATTACAGCAAATTACAGTAGCAATTTGCTCATAAGATACCGACTTTGTTCTGCAAATGGCACATTCATAATTATTTTATGCACCACCATAATATGCCAAGAGTCATCAAATACATCATTGACAAAAGATGAGGTTTAGAGAATTTAAAATGAATTGGTAAAAAGTTATATGATACTTTTAAATATCATTCATTTAAAACAAAAAACTGCTGTCCAGGATTGAAAATCACACATGATTTGCTGGGTTTGATTGGCAGAGTCTGATAGAAACCGTGCAGGAGTTTTCAAATCATAGAGGAAGGGGAAGCACTGTTAGATTTGAGGAGTCCAAAAGTTTATCCCCATGGTCCTGCCTTGTCTCTGAACTGCCTGCTTTTGCTTGTTCTGAGTTCTTTCTTGGTCTTTCTGCTCTGCTTTCCTGGTCTCTGGGTTATTTGGGTCCATTCTCTAACGTACTTTCAAGGTTATCTATTTTTCAAACTGTGTTCTATGTCTATTGGCAATGGACTCTTTCCTGAGAACCTACAAGGATCTTTGTAAGGCAATGGGATTCTAGCATTTATAGAATTGTAGTTATATATTTCATGTACTTGTAAAGTGAGAAATAACAGCATTAATGAACTATATGGGTGACATGGGTAAATCTTAAAACTATGTCGAATGAAAGTAGAAAGACAAAAGCTTTTTAATTCTAGTATTCCATCCTAAAAAGTAGAGACACAATATGCCTTCTATCTTATTTCTCAGTTTCCTTGGCATTCCATACAGACCCTGGCACCACAGTTAACACACAAAAAGTCCCACAAAACATTTAAATCTTTAAATGAGTAAAAATGGCCAGCTCCTATATTGCAAATGTCTATTCCCATTTCTGGCTGGTGGGTTAGCTGTCACTCACTACAGGAATTAGTCCCTCCAACTCCCTTCACACCTTCTTTATATAGTCCTTCTGTTGTCACTGTTCTAATGAGAGTGTATTTTAAAATAATAGCTTTGCTATCTCTCACTCATGTTTAAGTCTTAGGAAGGTGGGGACAGTGCTCATCTTGGTTATCAGTCTGTCCTTGGTGCCTGCTATAGGTAACCTATGGATTTAGTGAATAAGCACAACCTTCCACTGATCTGGGTAAGTTATTCTACTATATGTTTGTGTTGTGGTTTGCACAATGGGAACTTGTTATTTATAGAGCAAAAGCCATGCTTTTTAACTCTGTCTCCTGTTCCTTGATGGACATTGTAGACATAAACTAAGCACAGTTCATGATAGTTGGGATCCCCACACACAATGACACAATTATCTTTCTTCTCACTGGAACTAATTGATAGAAAGATTTGCCTCCAATGCACAATGGCAAAACCAACTGGGAGGGATCAACAGATGCAAATATTGGTGGTCTAGGCTGACCACCAGAATGCTTCTTACTGCATCGTGTCAAAGTGTTGGCAAAGCCAGGCTCAATCATCTTCATTATGATTATTTGTGGCCTTTGGTTCTCATCTGTGGCCATAGAAAACCCTAAGGGGTGCTAGCAGTAATGAGAGTCTTGCCTGAAAGACTAGGCATGTCCATTAGTTAAGGACAGTAGCTGTAAAATAAACTGACCTCCTTAGAACTGCAATCTAGGAGAGGCTTGTGATAAGGAACCATCTGTCCACATTGTGACTGCAGGCACTGCCCTGCCATGTGCCCTAAAAGAGTGCTGGAGTAGAGTTACAGAAAGAGTGGCCTCTGAGTCCAGGAAGACACCATGCTTACACAATTACAGGAGCAGATGCTGAAGCAGACTAGTTCTTCATGTAATGAACCTACAGGCTGTGAGACGAGTCGGCTGGTACCACTCTTAATTTCCCCAGTGGTTTGCCCATGTGTGCTATATGGAGCCGCATACACAGATAGAAGGAGAAAAGCATAACTTATGTCCTTCTCCAACCAAAACAGAGATGCTATTGTTGAAAGAGCACTAAGATGGTTCTCACTTAGGATTTTTTTTCTCTACATTGAAAACAGGTAAGAAACATATTCTTTACTAGAATGACTACATAATTTACTACCCAAACTGTGATCCACTCAAAAGTAACACAGAAAACTGTTAATTATGTGGACCCTCACACATAACTTTGGACTCCAGCAAGCAATTTGGGATATTGGGTTTCTCTTGCTTTGACTATCATCTTAGCTAAGCTATAGGGCTGGCTCTCTTGAATCCTGAAATCCAGCAGTAAGAAGTGGTTGAATATCCTGATAAGTTGCAGTAGCAAATAGAATAGTTGGATAGACATATAAGCATTCTGTAGGCAACAGAGTCATGTAGCTATGGGACTGGCACATGAAGAGCATCTGATGCTTAGGCAGGACTGATTGGTCATTCATCAGATACTTCTCACACACCAGGGGACAGTCAGAAGCCTCATCTTCAAAGGTAATCATGGTGGCTCACTGTCCAGGAGCACTTCCCATGTGTTTGGCATTTCTCGTGCCTTAGGTCCTAAGTATATCTGTGGAAGGCTTTTGAAGTCAGTGAGTATGTTTATATTTACTGCCTCCTTTCATCCAGGGAGGAAGGCATTACTATTATAGTTGCTAGATGAGAATACAGGTTCAGAGAAGCCAAGTAGCTTGTAGATAACTTTATTTTTTATTGACATTATTATCATTTATTTTGTTTGCAGTATAGAAAGCAATAAGAGAGATTTAAAGAATTTACTGCTTGAATATTCCTTTAGCAATTCTTGCTACAGACACCCTATTAAGTCGTACATGTACAATTACTGTGCTGAATTTAAGCTGTGAAAAATAGTTGATATGAGATGATTTCCTTTCTTTTTTGTTAATTAAATTTATTCATTGACAATTGCAGACATGTATCTAATGCATTCCAATTGCTCATAGCTGTATCATCTCTCATCCCCCGCCCTCCCGTGTTCACTCCCAATTTGCTTCTTATTCTCTTTTCTACATTCATGCCTTTTGTTCGTGGCCTTCTGGATTTGATCAAGTCCTCTGTTTTACCTTGAGATTAAAACCTCCTCTGGAGTCTGGTGGGCATACCAGTGGGCACACAACTGAAGACAGTACCTCCCCCTGCTTGTCAATAAGTTTCTTAACTATAATTTGAATCCACGTTTGTTTAACTTAAAAGTCTATGATTTTTAAACACCACACCTGATTAATTTATTAATTGAACACATATCTGTGCATTAGCCATGGTTTTCTATAGATTGTTTGATCCTATGTATATAAACAAATATTAAGAACTGGGTCCATCCAGTTTCTGCAAGTTGTTCTCCAACCTCCATATGCATGCTGTGGCCCATGGGCACTCTCTCACCAACCCACTCATACCTCTACAAGAAAATAAATGACTGTAAAATAAAATCAAAACAAGAATTAAGTTCAAGCTGTGATATAAAGTACAGAAATAGTCTCTGCCTGGAAGAGCACATAGACACGTGTATGTAATTTAAGTATAATACATCAAATGTCATAATTGATTTACATGTTTAATAAATTGTACAATACATGTATTAATATCATCTAAAATGTATGTATCCAGTCTGTCCCACCTATTCATATGTCCAACCAGGCTTAGATCAAAAATACCTAAAGAGAAAAATTATAAGGCTTATTCAAAAAATAGTAGGACACAGAGTTGGGAGTTGATGGAGAGGTGTAGAGTGATTCTGGGAGAAGTTAAGGGGAGAAGTAGGGATAAACACGTTCAAAATAAATCAATTATATGACAATAAATGGCATCTGTACTAAGCACATGCAGCTTTTTCGTGGCATTATTCTGTAAACAATACATTGTAACTAGTTATGTAGAATTTACATTGTATTAGGCATTTATTGCTGATTTAAAGAATAAAGGAGGATGTATGTGGTCTATATGCAAATCCTAGCTCATTTTGCATGAGGGACTTGAGCATCCACAGAGTTTGTCATGTGTGGCTGTGGAGCTAGAATCAATCCTCTGCCAGTACCTCCTTACAACATCTCTTGAGCTGTTACAGGAAGATGGACTGGGCATGAAAATGAGAGTGTGGATAGAAGTAGGGGGATGAAGACTATTGCCACACTCTTGATGGTTTGACTTGGTGTAAGTTGGTGGCAGTAGAGTTGGTAGGAGTAAATAGACTTGGGAAACAGGAAACACAATGTTCAGGAATTTGCAATTGACTGGTTGAGGGGGTTATAACAGAAGGAAGAGTAAAATAGATTTCTTGAGTTACTGGGACAAAGAATGAGATAGAGGGTAGGAACATTTACTGAGGTGGGACACATAGGAAGAAAGGAGAGAAGATCTACAACATGGGAGAAAATGGTAGTTGGTGATGATTTTTATCAGCATATACCTTTCTGTATTTATTTATTTTTGCTTTATTTGCAGTATCAGGGATAAAACCCAGGAACTCACATATACTAGGCAAGTGCTCTGTTAATTGGTTTGCATCTCATCTCACCTCTCTGGAACTCAGTGTACATTTCACTGGACTTTGGTCATACATAGAGGTTACAGAAAAAGTAATTATACCATAAGGCCTTCAGTTCCTGTAACTACTACAAATAGTTTTCAGTGTATTGTTTAGTATTCTATCATCTAAAAGCACTGACTGTTAAACAAAACACAGCAGTATAGGAATCATCCAGGCCATTTTCTTTAATTGCTATTTTTATTGAAGCCTGTATAGGGAAAGCAATTTCCACAAACTTATGGTTTGTAGTAGGTCGAGATCTAGAAGGCAGATATCTTCACTTGCAGCTTTCTTGTCTGTTCTTCCTTAAGCATAGAATCAGAATTGGCTATGTTCTTGACCTTTTACTCTTTTCCTTGGACCCGTGTACTTTTCTTAAGCACATGCATGAGAATTTCTATTTAATTTCCTTATAATCAGGTCATATATCTTTTATTTATGAATATATATGACATTAAAATATTCTATTAACTCTTGAGAATTTAACTTTGAAGGTATTAAAAGAAAGAATTAAGATTAGTAAAAATGTTATCTCAGAAAACAAAATGTACACACAACAGACACTTTCCCTCTTTCTGAGTATGTTATGCTGTTTACTCTGCATTCTAAGTTGGTTTTGTGTCTTCCTCTTCCATTCTTCCTTTCCTTTCTTTTTTTGGGGGGTGGTTTCTGGGGCACTTCTGACCAACAATGATAAGTGCTACTTGTTATCCCTCTCTCAGCCCTTCCTCTGTCCTACCCTCCCATCACTCTCCCTGTTTATACCTCCTTCCTAATTATTCTCCTCTCCACCTTCACATCACCATGCTCTACCAACCTATCACTTGAAGAGATTTCTTCCACTTAACTGCCAATAGTCCCCTTCTAGTTTTCTTGGTTCTTCAGCTATTACACATTAAACACATGAATCTAAAGGTTTGATACTAAGATCCATAGATGAGTGAGAACATATGTCACTTGTATTTCTGGGTCTGGAGTACTTCAATCACTAAAATCCTTTTTAGATCTATTTACCCACAAATTTCATTTTTCTTTATAGCTAAATAAAACTCCATTACATATATGAACCACACTTTAATTATCCTTGTGTTAGTTGATGGCTATCTAGGGTGCTTCTATTTACTAAATGTGAATAGAGCAGCAATGAATATTGCCTAATGTGGTAATTTGAATAAAAATGGCCTCCAAAGGCCCATAGGGAGTGGCACTATTAGGAGGTGTGGCCTTTCTGGATTATGTCACTGGGGGATGGGCTTTGAGTTTTCAGATGCTTAAGCCATGCTCAGTGTGGCATTCTCTTCCTGATGTCTGCAGATCCAGATGTAGAACTCTCAGCTCCTTCTCCAGCACCATGTCTGCCTACAGGCCTCCATGCTTACTGCCATGACAATAATGGATTAAACCCCTGAAACTGTAAACCAGCCCCAATTAAATGTTTTCCTTTATAAGAGTTGCTGTGGTCATGGTGTTTGTTTGTTTGTTTTTTCCCACAACAATATAAACCATAACTAAGATACCTAGCAAGTATCTCTGTGTTGGATGTAGAGTGCTTTGGGTATATGGCCAAAAACAGTATATACAGTACATTTGTTTTCTGAGACACTGCAACACTGATTTTCATAGTAGCATCACCAATTTGCATTCCAAACAACAGTGCATGAAGGTTCCCTGTTTCCCACATTTTATCTATAATTTGTTGTCAGTTTTCTTAATCTTATCCATTCTGACTAGGATAAGATGAAATCTCATGGCAATTTAAATTTGCATTTTTCTTATGGCTAAGGATGGTGAACTATTTTCAAAATATTTCTTTGCCATTTGTATTTCTTCTGAAAACTTTCTTCAAAGCCCTGTTTTTTCTTTTTTAAAAGTTTATTATTATTAACTTTCATTTTCCTTTTCCTCCCTCCAATCCCTATTATGTACCTCCCTCTTTGTTCCCTCTTGAAATCATGGACTTCTTTTTCTCTTTAGTTGTTAATGGTATGTGTTTATTTATGCCCAAATATATAAGTATATATTACTTTTATTTATGTATTTACAGTAAAAATATTTATAATAACTAGATTATGTTTATCACCTACAGTTGTATGCATATGAGTTTAGGGCTGACCACTTGGGATTGGATAACCAATTAGAAGGCTTATCCCTGGGGAGGACTATTTCTCCCACTTTCAACATTCTTTAGTTGCTTGTGCTATTTATTTCCCTTATGGGTAGGACCCTGTGAGATTTCCCTTGTCTATGTTCACATGTCTATTAGTGTTGTTGTTTGTTCAGGTCTTCTTTAGACAGCAATGATGGTCATATGAGAACTCACTTCACAGCAGTCCCATGATCATGGAATCCACTTGTCTTACCATGTTTCCCCTACTACCCTGAAACAGCTGGCCTGATAGGAAGATCAAATGGCCCTTTGAAGACATAGTTATAGAGCCAGTTAGGTGGCAGCAGCATGAAGAGCTGTATCAGGGCTCTCCAGAAGGCAGTATATGCTTTGAATCAATATCCAATATATGGTAGTCTCTCCCATAGCTAGTATCCATGGGTCTAGGAATTAAGGGGTAGAAAATGGAATAGTTTCACTATCACCCATAGCGACCCATTATATACTCATATTCCACAAGGCTGGATGTCTCAGCTTGTCTTCAGTATATACCAGCATCCAAAAGATGCTCTAATGCCAGTGAAAAAATAGACTTGTCAGTGAGAGTAAGCAGGCAAAGATGAGGTGGTATTGTGTTCCCCAAAATATTGTGCACCCTAATAAATTTATCCGGGGTCAAAGAATAGAACAGCCACTAGATACAGAGGCTAGAAAATAGTGGCACTCACACACCTTTAATCCTAGCATTTCAGAGACAAAAATCCCTCTGGATCTCTGTGAGTTCAAGGCCACATTGGAAACAGCCAGGCTTGGTGACACATGCCTTTAATCCCAAGAAGTGAGCCTTTAATCCCAGGGAGTGATGGCAGAAAACAGAAAGATATATAAGGCGTGAAGAACAGAAACTAGAAGCTTTTGGCTGGTTAATCTTTTAGGCTTTTAGCAACAGTTCAGCTGAGACCCATTCGGATGAGGACACAAAAGCTTCCAGTCTGAGGAAACAGGATCAGCTGTGGAATTGGCAAGGTGAGGTGGCTGTGGCTTGTTCTGCTTCTCTGATTTTCCAGCATTAACCCCAATACCTGGCTTGGGTTTGATTTTATTAATAAGACTCTTAAAGATTCCTGCTACACAAAGAGCAAAAGCTTCCTTCTTCCATGTCCTTTATAAAGGCTGCCACTAGAAGGTGTGGGCCTGACTAAAGTTGTGTCATCCAACATCAAAAGACCTGAACTAAAAGTGGGTATTCCCACTTCAAATGATTTAATTAAGAAAAAAAATACCTCGCAGTTGTGCCCAACCATTTGGGTTTTAGTTAATTCCAGATGCAGTCAAGTTGACAACCAGGGATAGTCATCACAATGTCTCATCAAGATGGCTGCCTGAGCAATATAAGTTTTAAGCATGTTCTCTCAATTCTCTGAATTTCCTTAGTGTCTATTGCAATGTCTCCCTTTTCATATCTAATTTTATGAATCTGAGCCTTCTCCTTCTTTTGGTTAATTTGGCTAAGGGTTTGTCAGTTTTCTTTATCTTTTCAAAGAATCGACTCTTCATTTTATTGTTTTCTATTTCATTACTTTCCACCCTGTACTTTATTGTTTGTCTCTAACTATGCTTTTTTAGATTTGGTTTGTTCTTGTTTTTTTCAATTGTTGTTTATCATCAGGTTGCTTCTTTGAGATCATGTAGACATTTAGTGTTATAAAGTTCCCTGCTAGGACTATTTCATTATTATTTTATTCTAGTATTTTAAAAAAATTCTTGACTTCTTCAATAACCCAGTATTCAATAGTATGTTATTTAATAGCTGCTCTTTCTTTTTCTAACTTCTTTTTTTTTCCCTGACATAGTTTCACATAGCCCAAGGCCATTCTCCAACTCACTGTGTAGATAATGATGAACTCCTGGTTATCCTGCTTGAAGCTGTTGAGTTCTGGAATTACAGGAATGAGCCACCATCCGTAGCTCCCTTTTCTAATCCTCAAAGGCATATTCAACGCTTGTCTGTTAGAAGGTGTGACTTGATAAACCTGCCCTTACAAAAGCATTCATTGTTTTAGCTATAGGATGTGTTTCATGATGTACTTGAGCCCTCAGTTTCCTAAGTATAGTCTCTAACATTATTATTCTGGGACTTTAGTCCAGTGTCGACCACTCTAGTTAGTGGCATGAACCAGGGAGAGTGGGGCCAAATA
This sequence comes from Onychomys torridus, assembly GCF_903995425.1. NCBI lineage: Eukaryota > Metazoa > Chordata > Mammalia > Rodentia > Cricetidae > Onychomys > Onychomys torridus. The sequence continues at coordinate 36,221,005 of NC_050466.1, forward strand.
AGGCGGACTAAAGTCACATGCAACAGCCAACTTTATTCAGAGCACCAGACAATTTATACTCTGAAGGTTAAGAGTCACATGAGTAAGGTGTTCAATCACAAGAACAAGCCACACATGACAAAAACATAGAAGCATCTGAATAACAACAGCTGAAGTAAACTCACTCCTCTCTGCTACATCTGGGAGGAGCATGAAAACACATTCCAAGAACAATTCTGTGGTTTTGAAGAAATTGAGGTCACAAGACTGTTTTCTTGGAATTTTCTCACAAGCACTTAGAATTCCCCTTGCTTGAATACATTCTTGGACTGTGTTCTGACAGTCCAATATTAAAATACTAAATATAATCTTTAACATTAGTATTCTAGAATTTTGATTAGTCCATTATTAAAGCACTTCCCTTTTATAGGAATTGAAGTTGCCTTTAAAGTTTTCCCCACCATGCCAAGATTGCTTGGTGAGCTGACAATTGATTCCTATTCCATCATAGACAGATGAGGAATTGTTAACCCATTTTCTACAACCTCTAGGAAATTCTACTTTCAGGGTGTCATAATGTCATTATTTGGCCCGTTTGTTACTTGTCTGCAGTGGTTTAACTTTTCTCACTTTGACCATGTACACATTTTGAAGGAAATAGATATTAAGAATAGTGTACTTCACCATTCTTAATTCCAGGTATACAAAGTTTTTGAATCCCATAAAAATCAGGAAGCATAAATATTCACAGTGTCTGACACTACTTACCTATGATTCAGTGCTTCTATCAACCAAACAGTAGTAGGCTAAGGGATTTGCATAGCTCATCACGTGCTCAAAGCAATCACTGATGCAAAACTTGTGATATATTGACTTTTAGCTCTCCATTTATAGCTTGCAAAGTTAACTCAGCGCCTCAGAATATGACCTTATCAGGAGACAGAGTCTTTATAATGACGCGATGGTTAACATTAATTGTCAACTTTGTAAGATTTAGAATCACCTCTGAGACAGACCTCTGGAAATGTCCATGAGGGATTGATTATCTTCATTAGGTAAACTGTGATGAGGAGACCCTTCTCCCTATATATGGGCAGCATCATTCTCTGGGATGGGATCCTAGGTTGCATAAAACAGCCAAAGCTATCTAAGCAACAGTGTTAACTTCTTTCTGCCTCCTGACTATGATTACCTGTTTTATGTCCCTGCCACCATACATGCATTCACTGCCATGATGGACTGTAACCTCAGACTAGGAGCTCAAATAAACCACTCTTTTCTTAAGCTACTTTGCTCAGGTGTTTTCCTGAAGCAATGAGAAAGTAACTAACACAAGGGGTAATTAAGTTAAAAATGACCTTGTTGAATTAAACCTTAATCCAGTAGGAGTACTGTCCTTATAAAATTGGGGAATTTGACAATAGGCATGTATATCTTGAAGAGAAGATCATCAGAGAATGAAAACCTTCATATATGGGACAGTCCTGTGCCTAGAACAGATCCTTCCTCATTTTCTTTCAGAAGACAAACTTGCCAACAGCTGCATTTCACAATTATAACTTCTAGAACTGGGAGGAAGTATGTTGCATTCTTTAAGAATTCCTGGAAAACTACAAATAAGTAACATTATAAGGGTTCAACAGGTTATATTTGGTAATATATTACATTATTGTAATATTTATACATCATAATATATATCACACTTTATATTACATATGTGTGTGTACAAATACATTTATGCTTGTAATACAGTTGATGAAAAAGGAGGAATTTGAAGAAAAGTAGGAATGGGTATATGGGAGTTTTGAGAGAGGAAAGAGAAGGGAGAAATATTGTAATTAAAATACAATCTCAAAAACAAAATAAATAAAAAAGATACCATTGAAATCATGACTCCAATTTACAGATGAGTAAACTGAGATACAAGTGTGTGTGTGTGTGTGTGTGTGTGTGTGTGTACAAAGTCATAAAGTAAACAGGAACTTTGCTGGGATTGGAATTGAATTCTTTCTGACCTCACAGCCTGCTGTCTACATCCTGCTACTTACCAAACTCACAAAAATGTGACATACAATTGCTTTTTCCTGAAGAGTTGAATCACCACCCAAATATACCCTCTTGAGTGTGAGAACTGTATAGGAATACAGTAACTATTGAAAACCATATTGAAATGCCCTTTGCTTTTAAGAACTATTTTCACTAGGAGTAGCTGAGAGATAGATGCTCTTATTACTGGAAAATCATTCTTAGGACACCCAGAATAATATTTCTTATCCTGAAGCTGTCAAGCTAATATTGCCCAACAAACTGGCTTCTTTGGTCAGTGTTATTCCACACTGTGGAGCTCTGGGATTCAATTTAGTCACCTGTTGGGGGCACTTCCTGAGACTGGTTAGAACAGGACAATCTATTTTCTTTTTTCCTTTCTCATGTTGGAGAGAGATGGGAAGGCAGCAGAAACACCAAATCGCTTCTATCCCACATGCTCAAAAGTACTTTTATGTCACTTTCTATGGAGCTATTGAGTCTAAATGCATTTAAGGTGCATACAAAAATTTCTCTATGGAAACATACTGAGATTAGACACTCTCCCAGGGTAGGACAGAAGCTTTGATCATGTAGTAAAACCATTTCCAATCAAGTACTATGTGATAATGGTTTGTATACAAGTGATGATTAGATTTAAAAAAAAGAGGCTTTTGGAATTATGCTTGAAGACCCTAGTTAAATTCACATCAACAAATCAATGTATTGCTCTTGCATAGATTAGGAGCACTTTAGAAATGCTTCTTTTGTTTGGGTACCATTAATTAAATTCACACGTTTTGCTGATATTGAATAGTTACCTTAAAACACAGATGACCAAAGTTGAAACTTTGAATAGCTCTTCTGAGTGCATTTCTGTGAAGCTGGGCAAATTAGAACAGTTTTTCCTCTCAAGGAGCTAAATGCCCAGAATTTTCAAAATTTCACAGCAGATAGTGAACAGTTGATTCTTAACAAATTCAATCCAAATGATGCATGCTTTTACTTAACTGCTACAGGCTTAACTGCAGTCTTAAATTATTCTCAATGCGGAGGCAATAAAGTATTTCAGTAAATATGTCTCAAAGGAGACGTTAGGAGGAAATGTGGTAACATTCTCAGTAGCCACTGTCCAGGTCACCGTTTGGAACTGAAAGCAAACACACATATGAAAGAATTATGACTTGCCGTGCACAGTGTTTGTCAGAGTTAGGCGTTTATAAATATCTCAAGAGTCTAAAGAAATGACTCCATGCAGGGATACTTCATTTCAAAACTAAATATCTGCGACCTTGTCTTGTCAACAAAATTAGATTTCTCTCTGTTATTATGTTGTTTTTACTTATGGATGCTTCGGAGTGGAAACCTAGTGAGAAGATGTATGTGTGAGGAGGCCTCAATGGCTGCTGGAACAAAGTAATTCATTTCTTGATACTCCTTCCCCTTGGATCCACAAATGAGGAGTTGCAAATGGCCAAAAGGATTTGCTCATCTTGCTTAGTGTGACAGAGTAATCCTAGCTTTAGAAGGCTAAGATAGAGAAACACTAAATTCAAACCAACAGATCTTGATCTAGTGATGATTGTGTGCAAAAGCCTTGCACTTAGTGCTGGCTAAAGGCTAGGGAGGGAGGCAGGGTAGTGGAGGGGACAAGAATGAGGAGATAGGCAAGAAATGGCCTCTGCTCTCTCCTGTAAGGGCTGTCATTTATTGAATCTAAATAATCATTGCTAAATTCAATAACTCCATCAGTGAGTGTAATTTGTATATCCATTATACAAATAAGGAAACCTAAGCTCAGACCATTAGTGACTGCTGCTCCATTTCATCTTCTGTCAAGATCATCTCATAGATCACCTAACTCTGGAATGCCTCAGGCTTTGTCTTTGGATTTATTAGTCATAATATTCTTCGTCCTTTGTGGTTTCATTTAGTTTCCTGCCTTTTAGAGAGAACTTGGTCAATTAAATAGGTATCTCCAGAATGACAAGTCCTAGTTAGAGTTCCCAAAGTCCTCCCTCCATGTCCTCAAATGTTTCCCTTGAATTCTCACTATGAATTGACAGGCAATTCCATCTTCATGTTCTCATTTGATATTCTCACATCTTTCAAGTGTCTCCATGGCTATTTTGGACCGAGTTGCTGTCTTCTGTTGTCTGAATTACTACCATGGCTTTTTAATTGGTCTCCTAGCTTCCTCTCTTGGTGCCTATTGCTGCATAAAAAATTACCACAAACTTGGCTACTTGAAACAACACTCATGTATTATCTCATGGTTCTATAAATCAGAAGTCTGGAGGGGTAGGGTGAGTTCTCTACTTAGGATTTCACCAGGCAAAATGAAGGTACCAGAAGGACTGAGATCTTACCTGGAAGATTGCCGTGGGGAAGGATCCCCTTCCAAGCTCGCTCAGGATGTTGGCAGAATCTAGATGCTTGTAGCTTTAGGTTCAAGGTCCCATTTTCTAGTAGTTGCTTGATGACCAAGGGTAGTTATCTTGGATTCTCATGTGATTCTCTCCATTTTCCAAAGCAGCATAAGAGTCCTCCTTTGCTACCAGCACAAGGAAGCCATCTGCTTTGGAAAGACTCACTTGATTGGCTCCAGTCTATGTCTTAAGTTATGCTAACTTGGAACTTAATAACAACTTTTGCCAAATCTATTCTAGAGTAGTGTTTTGTTAAGTAAGTAGAGGACAGAAATGTTGGGAGCAATAAAGGGGCACACACTTAGAACTGAACTTAACCACACCTTTTGGCAGTCTCTTCTCTGCTTGGCAGCCCATGTGACCCTGAACCTCTCATTTCTTGCCTCACAATCACAGTCCTCCAGGGACTGCCTGAATCACTCAAAACAAAAGCCATAGTCCTTACCATTCCCCACAGGCTCTTAATAATTCAGACTTTCCCCTTTTCCATTCTGGTTTCATTTGCTAATTTGTCCATTTTTCCTTCCTCTTTCCTGCCTCTCCAGCCAATCATGCTTGAATACTTCCAACATGGCCCTAACACAGGCCTTTGCACATAGTTTTCTGTTAACTTGACATGACTTTCCCTCTGAATCTCTACAGGACCCTTTTCACTACTCCATCAAGATATTAGCTCACTAGATCTGCTTTCAGTAAGGCCCACAATAGTAACTATTTGAAATTACATCTCAGCCCCATACTTCCTAAATTCATTCATCCATTCCCTAACATAAAATATGTGACTATATAAAATATAATTTACTCATTTGTGTTGTTTATTGTCTGTCTTCTTAAAATGTAAGCCCCCAAAGGGATTTTGCTCATCTGTGTCTGGAATATAACAGGCACTTAGTGTGTGTTAAATGAATAAATCAATGACTTTACCAAGGTCATAAACACCAGCAAGTGGAAGAATTTGACAGTGGACATATTAGACAATTGGGGATCTGTCATCTGATTAATGTCTATAGGATATGGTTGAGGGTGGGCAAGTTTAAGACTGTAATACAAGATGTTCAAAGGGAAGTTTCATCCTGAAGGTGCCAATCAAGGATTCCAATGATAGAAAAGCCATATCTTTATGAGGCAGAAGAGGGAAAAAACCATAGAGACACAAAGAAGAAGGCAATGTGAAGATATAAGTAGAGATTGGATTACTGAAGCCACAGTCTCAGAAAACTCAAGGAATACCAGAAACTGGAACCTGTTCTCCCCTAGCACCACCAGAACTGATACAGTGCTGTACACACTGTGAGTTCAGACTTCTGCCATCCATAAAGGCAAAATCAAGTTCCATTTATTTCAACCACCAGCTCTGTGATAAAATGTTAGGACAGCAGTAGGACAAATCTTAAAAGTTATTATTAATATAAACAAACTCAGAGCCAGGTATTGGGGTGAACGCTGGAAGATCAGAGAAGCAGAACAAGCCACAGCCACTACACCTTGCCAGTTCCTCAGCTGATCCTGTTTCCTCAGACTGGAAGCCTCTGAGTCCTTATCCAGATGGATCTCAGCTGAACTTCTTTCTGCCAAAGGCCTAAAAGCTTAATCAGCCTAGTTCCTGGTCCTCACGCCTTATATACTTTTCTGCTTTCTGCTATCACTTCCTAGGATTAAAAGCGTGAGTAACCATGCCTGGCTGTTTCCAGTGTGGCTTTGAACTCACAGAGATCCGATGGATTTTTGCCTCCTAAGTGATAGGATTAAAGGTGTGAGTGCCTCCACTTTCTGGCCTTTATGTCTGTCTAGTGGCTGTTCTGTTCTCTGACCCCAAATAAATTTATTAGGGTGCACAATATATTGGGGAACACAATGTCACCATAGGCAGCTTCAGCAAACTTCTGACCATGGTTTGAAGGATGGCTAGGATTGCTGTGGACTCTGTATGGCACTGTATTGGTGAAATTATTAAGGCCACTCCATGTAGTTAAAAGGGAGGTTTATTTTGTGGTATAAGTTACAAATGAAGGGATAGGTATATTGTAGGGTCTGGCAAAGGTATGGTGCAGTCCGGCGGTGTTCTCTGGAGAACTTTGCTCAGTCTACTTCCAGCGTCCAGGGTCCGGGAACCAAGAGATCCTTCTCATTTGGATCTTGGGTCTTCAGGGTCCTCTCTTGGCCCCGCCTTTTAGGTGTGAACATTACCAAAGCCTCAATGGGGGTTGGAACTTCAAGGCCAATGCTGGAATGACTACCCACTACAGCACTGTCTTCAGCTCTCTCTCACGTCTGAAGGACCTGTTTCCCCAACTGCCATTTCTAGGAATGACCTCTGTAGAAGAGGGAGAAAAGTCAAGTTCCCTTCCTGGAGAGAGCTGATATCCAGAGGCTGGTGAACATGGGGGTTATATTAGTTATCAATAAGTATCTGACAAAGAATTAAAACAATATATATTAGTCATCCTAACTTCTGTGGGTGAGGAGCATGGACATAGTGGAAATTTACATGCTACAATCACTGGTACAGTCAGACTCTATTCTCATTTAGAGATTAAATTGGAGAAGAATCCACTTCTGAAGCTGGGTGGCTTGCAGAATTCATTCCCCTGCTGTTGCAGGTAGAACTGGAACCCTGGCCTCTGTCTGAGGATCTGCCTTAGATCCTGGAATTTAGCATCCCAACGTGGTTACCTTGTCCCACAATTAAGGAAAGCTTCTTCAAATGTGGTAGCAAGCCAGAGGATTAGATGACATTACATAATTATGGGAGTTACAGCCTATCAACATTTGTGATTCAATTAGGGAAAAGTCCCTAGACAAGTTCTAGAATTCTTTGCTACAAGAGTTTTATAAAGGTCTCGTACCCTTGTCACAACTATCTACAACTGTGATGGGCCATCCTAAGGTTGAATCTCACTGTGGATCTGGCTAAGTCTTTGTTGGGAATGTGTCACAGCCAAGCTCACTCCTGGTTCCTTCTCTTTCCTTCCACACATCGATCCTGGCAGTCTCCTTTATAAATGACCTTCATTCTTGTCTCTATGTCAGGATGTTGGGCAACAGATTTTTGGCTAAGATTTTTCAGTGGTGGAGACTGAGAAGTATTCTAGAAACATATTAAAACAGAGTAAAAGTTTGCTGTGTTTGGGTAAGAGAACAGTGGGATATCCAATTAGAGGGACTGATGGGGACACAGGAATATAAGTGAAATTTTAGAGGAGGTCACTGCGTGGAAGGCCCTGGATGGCATGGTGACAAAAGCTGAGCAATTATTTCTGAAGTGGTGGGGAGCCTAGGAAGGCCTTCCTGACAAGATGTTAGCACTAGGATTTATGAACATGATCCTGGCCAGCAACACTATGTTTTAAGTTCCTTAGAACAGCTTCCCGTGGGTTATTAGAATATCTTGTAGAAGCAGGTAAAGTGGCTTCCAAGGAAACTCTCCCACACATGTAGGCTTAGAAGGTTTTCTCCTAGGGACAAAATTGAAGTTTGTGGTTGTAATGGGTTGAATTATGTCCTCCCTCCCAATTCCATACGTTCAAGTCCTAACATCCTATTCATCAGAATCAAACTATATGTGGAGACAGAGTCAGTGCATACACATAATTGAGATAAAGCCAATAGACTGGGCTCTAATCCAATATTGCTGGTATTATAAGAAGAGGACATGTATATGGAGAGAGACACACAAATAGAATGCTATAGGAAGATTAAGGAAGAGGTTAGGGTATTGCAACAGAAATGAAGGATGCTGAGAATTGTCAGCAAAGTGGCAGAAAGTAGGAAGACAGTCATACATGGATTATTCCCCCAGCTCTTCAAAGGCAATGATCGAGAGAAAGCCTGATCTGACCTAGTCTGGTGATCAGATGGCCAAACACCCTAACTGTCATGCTAGAACTCTCATCCAATAACTGATGGAAGTGCATGCAGAGATCCTCGGCCAGGCCCCGGGTGGAACTCCAGGAGTCCAATTGTCGAGAAAGAGGAGGGATTGTAAGAGCATGAATTGTTGAGACCAAGATTGGAAAAAGCACAGGGACAAATAGCCAAACTGATGGAAACACATGAATTATGAACCAAAAGCTGTGGAGTGTTTAAATTCATGTTAAGTATGATTTCTTTTCTGCATATGCAGATGCCAATTAGCATTTAGTCCTTTGAGGTCTACTATATGATGACAGCATACAGGTCTCCCAACCATTGTATCCTGTCAGCTGCTCTGAAGCCTCAAACACAGAAGTGGACTAAATGGAGCCCCTCCTACTCTCAGGAGTTTGGTCTTACTTTTCCCTAGTAAATGTACATCTGCTCTGCTTTAAAAACAGAAAGAGAGGGGGGAACCTTCCCGGTGGGGTTGGGGGGTCCTGCCCTATGGCCAGAACCTGGGGCCAAGTTGGGCAGGTCTTCCCCAGAATGGCTGGTGCCCAGGGCTGGGACCTAGGTGTGGGCACCTTGGGTGTGACCCCAGACACTCACCTCTAGTCCAGGTGGGAGTCATGCTCAGCTATGTTCATAGCAGCATTGTTAGTAATAGTTAGAACCTGGAAACAACCTAGATGCCCTTCAACTGAAGAATGGATAAAGAAAATATGGTACGTATACACAATGGAGTACTACTCAGCAGAGAAAAACAATGACATCATGAGGTTTTCAGGCAAATGGATGGATCTAGAAAAACTCATCCTGAGTGAGGTAACCCAGACTCAGAAGGACAAACATGGTATGTACTCACTCATAGGAGGATACTAGATGTGAAACAAAGATGACTAGACTGCTACACAATTCCAGGGAGGCTACCTAGAAAATGGGACCCTAGGAAAGACACAGGGATCACCCAATGACAGAGAAATGGATGAGATCTACATGAACAACCTGGATGACAGTGGGAGTAATGAAGGGCAAGTTTTGAGGGAAAGAAAGCTTAGGGGAGCAGGAGATCCCAGCTGGATCAAGAACAGAAAGGGAGAACAAGGAATAACAGACCATGATAAATGAAGACCACATGAGAACAGGAAGAAGCAAAGTGCTAGAGATGTCCCCAGAAATCCACAATGATACATCCACTGTAGACTACTGGCTGTGGAGCCCCCAACTGAATCAGGCCCTCTGGATAAGTGGAGGCACCCAGGCAGTGGGACCAGGACCTGTCCTTAGTGCATGAGCTGGCTGTTGGAACCTTGGGCTTACACAGGGACACTTTGCTCAGACTGGAAGGAGGGGACTGGACCTGCCTGTACTGAATCCACCAGGTTTAAATGAATCCCCAGGGGAGTCTTGGCCCTGGAGGAGATGGGAATGGAGGGTTGGGGCTTGGAGAAAGGTGGGGGTGGGGGCGGGAGGGGGAGGACAGAGGAACCCATGGCTGATACGTAAAATTAAAACACAAATATAATAAATAAAATAGGAGGAAAAAAAACAGAAAGAGAAGATAAGGAACCCAAGCCCTCTCTGGGTTTCCTGATCCAAGCTTGCATCTAGATGGGATAATTCTATATTCTTTCAATACTTTATCATGGGAATGCATCCTTTAACAATAGTTCTCTTTCTCTGTTGTTTTCTTTGGGAGGAGAGTGGTTTTGATTTGTCTCATCTGCAGTGATGAGAAGGGAAAGCTATTAAGTCTCAGCTCTGACACAAGAAGGCACAGAAGCTACCCATATATACCTTCTTGTGATGGCTATTCTTGGATGTCAACTAGGCTACATCTGGAATTAATGAAAACCCAAGCAGCTGGGCACACCTGTAAGGGATTTTTTTTCTTAAATCATTCAAAATGGGAAGACCCACTTCTAATCCAGATCTTTAGGTGTGGGAAGAGCCAATTTTAATCTGGACCACACCTTCTGCTGGCAGTTTATATAAAATACATGGAGTAAGGTAGCTTGCTCTCTTTGCCTGCTTGCTCTTGCTCTTAACACCAAGTCCATTCCTTCACTGGCATTAGAGCCCACTTCTTTGGCATTCTGGTATATACTAAAGACCAGCTGAGACATCCAGCCTCATGGGTTGAACAACTACTGGCTTCTTGGACTTCCATTGGTAGATAGCCATTGTTGGACTAGCTGGACCACAGCCTACAAGCAATTCTTATAAATACTCTGTCAGTCTGTCCATCCTTTCATCCGTCCATCTATGATCTATCTGTCTGTCTATCTACCTATCTATCTATCTATCTATCTATCTATCTATCTATCTATCTATCTATCTAATCCATTCTGTTACTCTAGAGAACATTGACTAATACAAACCCCTTCTTTCCTGAGAGGGAAATGTTATTCTGAATTTGATTTTACCATTTTATGCATTTTACATTCTTAAACAATGCATAGTGTTGTTTTATGCAATCTGCAATTTTCTTTGTTGAGCCTTATGTCACCAAGGTTTATCTATTTTTATGCTAGTCATACAATGCATTAATTTTAATCATCCAAATAATTTCTTATATGATTGCACCACAATTTCCTCATTTCTTCTCCTAGTGATGGACATTTGGTTATTTGTGTTTTTCAGTTGTGCAATCTGATCCAGCAAGATTGATGCAGACAAGGGTAGTTCTCTCCAGGGTGTTTATTTAACCATAATATTTGTATCTGACTCAACAAAGATGAGAAAGCGGTGCCCCTTAGGTATATGGCAGGCTGAAAATGAAAGTTTCATGCTCAATGCTGTCCTGAGGGAAATTTAAAATCCTCAGTTGACAAATGAAGACCAGATCTTGATCTTTGCAAAACCCTTTGAGTAGAAATTTGATCAAAACTAAAGGAAATGTGGACCCTCCATTGTTATGCAAAGCTGTCTACCTGTGCACATTACTGGCTGGACAAAGGACAGAGATGGTCATGTGGCAGTGATACTGAACGTCTGGGGGATGCTCTCAAGAAACTATTACATGCTTCCTGTTATACAGACCTACATTCTCGAATTTCTCCTGCTACTTCCAATATGAGCCATTGTGGACCAATCTCTTTACCTCTTACCTTCTTCATATCAGTACTTTAAAATCTTTTCAAAGATTTGTTCCATTTTCAAAAATTTTTAAACCTTATATCTCACTTGATGCTGTTGTATTTTTCTTTTTTCCTAATATTTTATTAAGAAAAACTTAAATTATATTGTAAAATTAAAAGAATTTACAGTGAGAATTTCAGTGATTTTACAACAAACATTTTTTTCTGGTTTTACTTTTTTGACATGTGTCCTTGTATCCATGCTATTTCCACCCATCAGTTCATCTTAAGTATTTTTTGTGAATATGAAAGTAAGTTGCAAATATCTGTACATTTTACCTATGAACCCTTTACCATGAATATTGTTATGTTCAGTATTTGCTTATTTTTATTGAACTAAATTTTATATATTGTGAGATCCATGAACATTAATCTCACCCTTTATGAGGTTTATAAATGCACACACCATATAACCCCAACCCCTACCAAGATTCAGAACACTGTCAGTATCCCAGAAATTTTTTTCTACTTTCTAGTTAATCACCACCTCATAGGTAAACCATTATTTGAATTGTTTCTATCATAGTTTGGTTATTTTAATAGTTTTTATTGGAAATTGTTTTCAATTTGACCAAAAATGTCGAAAAAAAGTAGCACTGTGAAGACTCTACAGATATGTTTCACCCAGGTTCACCTCGCCTTTGTATTTAACTCATTTAATTTGGCACTTGCTTCCTCTGGGTATACAGAATATTTTTCTGAGTCATTTGAGAGTAAGTTGCACATAACCAGAGATTAGTTTAGCTAGTTCCAGTGCTCTTTAGAAATGGAATCACACAGCATGACTTTACTTTTAAAATTTTTATGAAAGGAATATATTTACATAGTTAAAAAACAAACAAACCAGTAGTCCTGGAAGGTTTTATAATGAAAAACAACAGTCCTTTCTAATGGTTCCCACATCAGTCTTGCCCTTGAGGGAGTGAATCTCTTTTAACCCTTAACTAGTCATTGTGGTGATTATTTTCTGGTTCCTAAATTGGTTTATATTGTTGGGTTTTGTTTGAGACATTACTATAGTTTGAATTTCAAATAATCTCCAAAGCCCCATGTATTGAAGACTTGTAGCCTTGCAGGCTGTGGTACTGGCAGGGGCTGTTGGAACCTTTACAAATCGGGGCTTAAGGGAAGGAAATTAAGCCCCTGGGGCATGCCCCTGAAGGGGATATGGGTACCTCTTTTCTTTTCTCACTCTTTGCCTCATGGACACCATGAGGAAGAAGGCTTTCTCACATACATGCACCTCACTATGATGTTGTCTTATCACAGGCTGCAAAACAATGTGGCCTACCTACCATGGCCTGGACTCCTTGCACAAACAAATCAAAAGAATTCATTTCATTTCATTAGTTATTTTAGAGATTTTTGTGACAGCAATGGAAAGTTGACTACCATGACCCTTTTTTAGTCATTCTGTTTTGGTAGATCCATCTATTTTTGCATTCACCAAGACATACATTTAACAAATTCTGGTTGAAAATGAGCTTTCATTTCATCTGAGTGAATACCCTGGAGTGGATTTTTTTGTTTGTTTGTTTCTTTTCATAAGAAACTGATGAGAGTTTTTTATTAAAGAGTCAGTACGATTTGGCATTATCAAAAGCATAGGATGCAAGTTTAGTTGCTCTGCATCTTCATCAAATATTTTGAGTGTTATTAATTTTAGCCTAGTTGTGGTGATGTCTCACTGTGGTGTTCATTTTCTTACCCTTACTGACTCATAGTTTTGAACATGTTTTCTTGTGTTTATAGTCATTGGTAGTAAATCTGGTGAAATGTATATTCAATTATTTTACCCATTAAAATTTTTAATTTTCAGGGCTGAGCAAATGGCCCGGTGGTCAAGAGCATTTGTTCTTGCAGAGGACACAGGTTTGATTTCCAACACCTCTATGGTGATTCACAACTGTCTATAACTCTAGTTCCAGGGAGTTTTGTGCCCTATTCTGGCCTCCATGGGCACCACACACGCATGTGATGCACATACATATGTGTGTGAGAGAGACAGAGATAGAGATAGAGATAGAGATAGATAGACAGAGTGAGCCTCATACACATAAAATGAAATAAATACGTCATAAATATTGTAAATTTTCTTAAGGTTGACTGTTTATTCTTTTGTGGTACTGGTGATAGAACATAGGACTTTGTGCATGCTACTGAGCTACACACCGAACTCTGTTGGTGAGAGATTTTAAAAATTATTTGTGTGAGAGTATGTACACTTGTGTGTGTAGGTGAGCACATTTGGATGTGTGTGCCTCTACACACACATGAAGTGTCCTGCTGAGTCAGAACCTGAGGTTTATATTTTTGGGGAGCCTCTAAGTTCCAATGACCTTTCTGTCCTAAGTGTGTTCAGATAGTCACATGTGTGCATTGGCCACTGGGCTTGTTATATGGATACTAGAATCTGAATTTTGGTATTCATAATTATGTAGCAAGCTGAGCTGACTCTCTAGTCTCTATCATTGAGTTTCAATGGTTTTCTGTAGACTTTAGTGAAAGCCCTTTGTCAGGTATAGGGTTTTCAAAGTCTAGTCTATGACTTTTCTTTATTCTTTCTGTGCTTTTATTTATTTATTTATTTATTTATTTATTTTTATTCATTTATTTATTGATTGATTTTTTAGATAGAGTCTTGTTTTGTAGTTTAGGCTGGGCTTGAACTTGTGGCATTCCTCCTGCCTCTACCTCCTGAGTGCTGGGATTTTATATGCATGCACTTCTTTACTTGGTGCATGCTCTCCTCCCTCATCTAATTCTACCTTTTCTTAGTAGTTTATTTTGTGGAAGTAAGTGTATAATTTTTATGAAGTCCTATTTATATACTCTTTTTAAAGATATATTTATTTTATGTATATGACTTTTCTGTTGCTGTGATAAGACACCATGACCAAGGCAACTTATAGAACCAAAAGTTTACTGGGGACTTGCTTTCAGTTTCAGGGGCTTAGAGTCCAGGATCATCATTGCAGGGAACATGGCATCAGGCAGGCAGGCATGGTACTGGAACAGTAGTGAGAGCTCACACTATGAGATATCTGTGCTAGGGCCTAGAATATCATGGGCTTTTGAAACCTCAAAGCCTTTTCCCAGTGACACACCTCCTCCAAAAAGGCCACATCTTCTAATCCTTCCTAAACAGCTCTACCAACTGGAGACCAAGTATTAAATATATGAATCTATGAGGGCTATTCTTATTCAAACCATGACAGGCACTATATATGCCTGGTACCTGCAGAGTTCAGAAAAAGGTGTCAGATTCCCTGGAACAAAAGTTGTAGATAGTTATGAGCCACAATCTGGGTGCTAGAAACTGAACCCAGGTTTTCTATAAAAACAGCAATTAATCTTTGCCACTGAGCCATTTCATCAGCCTCTATCAACTCCTTTCTTCTACTTTATAATACTCTTGGCTGTTCAAGGGGAGGGGCTGTTGCAGAGTTTTATAAAAAGAAGTGATTCATATATCTGATTTGTATATAAAAACAAATTGCCAAACATTTCTAATTTTCTATTCTATGCTTTTTGAGATTTTAGTCTTTCATATTTGGGCTTATGATCTTTTTAGGGCTAACTTTTTTGTAAAGTGTGAGGTTTAGATGTGAAACTATTTTTCTGTTATTGTTGCAGATATGTTATTTTTCAGTTCAGGATAGTTTATGTGTTTTAATTTTTAAAAGTTTTCACTTTGTATATTAATTGTATGTCATACTGAATTACAATCCATGCTTTCCATGTACATAAACATTGAGGTCATTCCCCTGTTGATCCCAGTTGTTGCCTTAGACAGTTTTGATGAAGCTATTTTTCTGTATATGAATGCATATGACATAATTAGTTGTTCAAGTTCAACTTGCTGAAAATATCCTTTCTGTACTGTTTGCTTTGTCCTATATCAATTGGCCATATGTGTGTGAGTTTATTTTTGAATTCTGATTTTTGTTCCAACAATCTGCATGTCTTTCTGTTCTTTTCTTCTGTAGTAACCATTCTTAACTCTGTGTATACTTCCAGTGATATTCTATGAACACAAACTGCACACTAATGTGTCCTTTTGCATTTACCAAAATGCTCACATAGTTTGCATGCAAAACTTGATTTTTTTCTATTATTCTATTATCATGAGATGGGACCATGTCAATTTATTCCAATTAGAAACATTTTGTGTGTACTAATGTTTGCATAATATTCTAGTATATATTTGTATCATAATTTTTATTAGTTTCCTGTACTGAATACTCAGGTTTCTCTCAACATCTGACATTACAAAATAATTCTTCAGTACATGCCCATAGGCATATTTAAGTTGCCATATGACAGTAAGTACAAGATAAATTCATAGAAATGGAATTCCTCAGTTAAATAATATATTCATTTTATACTTTTTCATAATTTGTTAGGCTGCAGCCCTAGAGATTTATTCTTTCATCAACAATGAGTTAGAGTATCCATTTGTCTCCACAAACATATTTTTTCTTTGTCAATTTGATAGGTGAATATTTCAATATTTCATTGTAGTTTAAAGATGTGTTTCTCTTTTATGAGTAAGGCTGAATATTTTACTTAAGAGCTATTTCTCTTGATTGACCAGGTTGTTCAGTGGTAGACTGCTTGACTAGCACATGTGATGCTTTGCACTTTATCACCATCACCATAAAAATAAATAAACGTATGAATAAATAAAAAATATGATCTTTTTTGTGTTTTTTTCCTATTCATCTATAGAGTTATTTTTATTATGAGACACACACACACACACATCTGATTTTCCTTTACTTGTCAACAAAAATATAGGTGACTGATACAACATTTCATGGGCAAGTGTTGTAGTTTAGTTGTGAACCATTCCATAAAATCTCATGCATTGAAGGCTTGGTCCTCTATGAATCGATGCTCAAAGTTGGAGATTTCAGGAAGTGAAATCTGACCTCATCAAAGGGTTAATATGTTGATGAGCTAATACTTTGGTTGGTTACTGAGAGATGGTAGAAACTCAGATGAGATCTAGTTGAAGGGAGTGGGTCACTGGATGCATAGCATTGGGGGACTGTATTTTGCCTAGATCTCCCTCTCCCTCCCTTCCTGTCTCCCTCATTGTCTCCACCATTTCCTCCATTCCTTCCTCTCTGTGTCTTTCTCTCTGTCTCATTTTCCTGGTTAATATGAGGGGAGTGGCTTCATTTAAACACAGACCTCTTTGCTATTATGTTTTCTTTCTTTTTTTTTTTTATCTTGCATCCAAAGTGATGCAGCCAACTGACCATAGGGTAAAATTCTTTGTTACTATGAGCTAAACTGAATCTTCCTTGCTTCTTGCTTTTTGATAAAAGGTCTCATGTATCTGAGATTGGTCTTGAACTTACTATATGATGGAAGATGTTCTTGAACTCCTGATCCTCTTGCCTCTACCTTCTGAGTATTGAGATTATAATATTTCCATCTGGAGAAATTACTTAAGTTCTGTAGTGGGTAGCCATTCCAGCTTTGACCTGGACGTTCCAGCCCCCATTGAGGCTTCAGTAATGGTCACGCCAACAAGGCAGGGCTAAGGACACTGAAGACCCGAGTTCCTGATGCGGGCCTCTCTTGGTTCCTAGACCCTGGATGCTGGAGGTAGACCAAGCAGAGTTCTCCAGAGAACACTGCCGGACTGTGCTACACAGACCCTGCAACCTACCCCTTCATTTGTAAGTTACGCCACTAAATAAACTCCTTTTTAACTACGTGGAGTGGCCTTAATAATTTCATCAATAAAGTTCTGTGACCTCATTTTGTGTTTGAAATGTAAGCAATGCATAGTAGACTATTAGTTGCACTCAATTAATATCTACGGGACTAGTTCTTTGTTGTGTGTATATGTATGTTTTAGTGTGACAATCATTACATTGTATGTGTGTGTGTACCAAATCATCATGTTGATGAATACACATATTTTTTATTTGTCACTTATGCTTCAATTAAACTGGAGAACAGGGAACAAAGTGGGAATGATCATTATAGCATGTCAAAGAAACGCCATAAGTACTAAAAGAGCTAATATGTGTAAATCTCTTACCACAAATGTTCATCCATACTCAATAAATTCTAAACACTATTATTGATATTCTTTTTTGCAAAACTTTTACTTTTGCTAAGGTTATTCCCTATGCTGGGAGGAAGAATAGATTTGGCAAATATAGAGTATACTTCAATCACATAGGCCATGACTAGTCAAGGCTGCTTAGTTCCTTAAGATGCATCTCTTATTTGTATCCCCAAGCACTACTCAGGAGGAGGTATGGATGTACCTAATTAATCTTACACTAAAATGACACTAAAGTAATTATCCATTTAGTCTTTCATTATATAATTACATAATTTATCTCACATTTGCTATGTCTATATTGTGTGTTAGGCACTTGCTAGAGCCTTGGAGATATTTAAGAGGAATGTCAGCAAAACAAGTAGCCAGGATTCTTGTCCTCAGTGACAAAGTAACCCTATGGATAGACAAAGAAAGGCAAGTTTGAAACAATGTGATTGTGCCTTTATACCATGGTACTGTGAAGGACTAACTAAAAACTAAAGTCTGTTTCTGTCACTAAAAGAACAGACATATATATTTTGTTCATTCCTGTTGCCCAAAATGGCGTCCAACATGTTGGCAAGAGTTTCCACCTAAAATCTGAGAAAAAAGATTCTAAGACAGAGCTAAAAACAGCTTCCTAATGGTCTCTCTCAAGTTAGCGACAGCCTGCCAGTTTGAGCTACTACGGCGGTTTCCTGGTGTGTGTGTCTGACCTGCAGTGTGGCGGGAATGAGGAGTCTACAAGCAGCACTT
This sequence comes from Onychomys torridus, assembly GCF_903995425.1. Classification (NCBI taxonomy): domain Eukaryota; kingdom Metazoa; phylum Chordata; class Mammalia; order Rodentia; family Cricetidae; genus Onychomys; species Onychomys torridus. The sequence goes on from NC_050466.1 coordinate 36,239,259, forward strand.
TACTCTGCTGCATGGTAGATTTAGCCTTTGCTAGTTTAAAAAAAGAAAAAAAGGTTTCTGGGCTATGCACTGCTTTGATAAAACTGCTTCTGATAGTTGATGGTACACATGGCTCCAGACCCAGAGCTGGTGGTAAACTGTACCACCACCATGTTGGGAAGCTGAGGTGGGCGGAGCCAGCAGCCACAGCGGTGTTTCAGTCTTACAAAGATGGATATTACACAGAGAATCTGGTTTGTCTTGTCTTTGGGATTTTTAACTGCAGAAAAAGATTTGATTGTAAAAGCTGTTGAGTTAAACAAATATGTAAATTTTAAAGGTACCTTGACTTCAAAATTTGGATATAAGGATATGTTGCTTTGGAAAGGAGTCTCTGCTTTTGTTTCCACAGAAAGCCAGAGGCTGTGGATTTGTTCCAGATTAAGATACATCAGGTTTGATCAGCCAAGACCACCTGAAAGGTCTCCAATGACACCATGGCCCAGATGATCCGACATCCAGAATGGTTTCAAGGCAACTGGCTCAGAGGTTCACCCTAATGGACTACTCTATAATCCTAAATTTTTCTTTGTATCCCCATAAGATACAGCGCCCCCCTCCAGCAGGAAGTAGTAAGAGAAACTACGCCCAAATTCCCAGCTGGCTTTGGAGATGGAATTGGCTCACTCCTTCTCTAAACCCAGACATATTTCTAAAAGAAAAGGTTAAGAGATTCTTGTGTCCCAAATCAGAAGAGCCCTCTGGTGTGGGACAAAGCAAAACCACTATTTTATTTAAAACAGGTTGATTATAAATGCAATCTATTTCTAAAGATAAAAAAGGGATATGATATAGATATGAGAGGATGAAAGGGTAGATTAATGAACTTACTTCTAAAGAGCAACAACTCATTTAAAATGTTTTACATTGGTATAGATTTTAGTCTATTGATACAAACTTCAAGTTAGTTTTGTTATACTGTGTGCATATTTCTACTCTTGTTTAAGGTATTATGTTTATATAGCTCATTTAAAATTGTAATGGATAATTAAAAATAGGTTAATAACTGGTCATTTATGATAATCATACTCATAGCCATGTTAGTTAAGTCTTCTAGGTATACACAGAGATATTTCAGATAGACAGGTACTCTTCAAACCCTTCAGAGATCTACAGAATATGGCATTTAAAATGTTTTAATAACTTAAGAATTTTTCTTTTTTGCTATGACTATGAGACATGACGGCTCCTGGCAGTACCAATCTACTTCAGAGAAAATATGGGCATTGAAGAAACTGCATATGGATCTAACTTTCATTGTGGCAAAAGTTAGCCACTGGACAACAAAGTATCCTCGAATCAACTGCTGACAAACAGGACAGACAGGACATGAAACCAAGGACTACCAATTCTTGCCAAAACAAGTGTGGTTGTGGCTTTAACAAAAGGCATCTTCTGAAGCCAGGACAATATGGCACCATCCCTGAAGTGAGTGACCTTTGCAGTCTGTAAAAGGTACCGTGCCCTTTTCTTCGAAGGCAGCTGAACAGGGAGTGGGCCAATGGCTTCTGACGTGCAATGGAACAGCAGATGAAACAGTTATTCTTGAAGAATAACTAAGCTCACCCCTCTCAATAGTAGACTGGCGTTTAATAGAGGAATGTGGAGAAGAACAGGATGTCAAGATGAAGCCACATATACACAGCCAAGAAAAATGGACAGCTGAATTGAAAAAAAACATCAATAATTTCCAGAATTTAAAATCCTGAATCATGACATGACACTAATGGAATTCAGGTGTTTCTGGTACATGGACTGCTCTCACCAAATGTGAGGTCAAACTGTTGACCTTGTATACATCCTAGTTCACAAAAGAGTCTGTCAGATACGCTAAGCCTGTAGGCTGAAGATGATGCCCCAACACTGCGGAGAAACCTCAGGTGACTGTCCAGGCAGCTGGCTGTTTCTGTCAACTCACATTTTTTTTTTTTTTGGAAGCTGCTTGCATGCACTTCTTGTTTTTATTTTTATTGGGTAGTATTATTTCCTTCTTGGGTCTCTGAGGGAGTTGAAAATCAGTTAGTTATAGTTATAATTATCTTTGTTAAGGATTTCAGAAAAACTCACTAAGAGCTGTAGGTGTATAAATTTGAAAGACGTTATAAGACGGTTCTGTTAGCTATATAAGTTAGGATAAAAAGTGAATCAGGTACATTCTGGACTTACCAAAATAGGATAGATAATGGAATTATTTTCTCTGAATTTGTCAAATACAAATGGACTAGACATTGTTTAGGTATTTATTGTTTGTATATATGGTATATATAGTTATTGTACTTTTGTATATAGTTTTTTTATATTAGTTATAACCTTTTCCTTTTTTTCTTTTTATTAAAATAGAAAAGGGGAAATATAGTGATATTTTATTTGTATTGAAATGTGATTTTATTTGTATGTCAATAAAGTTGCCTTGAGGTCAGAGCAAGCCAGAGCAGAAGCTGAGCAGTAGTGGGGCACGCCTTTAATCCCAGCACTTGGGAGGCAGAGCTAGGCGGATCTCTGTGTGCTCAAGGACACAGCCAGCATGGCAGACACACGCCTTTAATCTCAATACCAACCATAGAAGACCTGGAGGTCTGTACAAACAGGCAGTGATGAGGAGGTCATGTGGCTGGGTTTACAACCAATGAGAGAGGAGAACAGAAAGTTTTTAAATAGACAGGACGCAGAGCAGTAGGTCTCTTGCAGAGAGGAAGAACCGCAGAAGCAGTGAAGGGTAAGGTTTTCCGCTCTTGCTCTGACCTCATGGTTTTTAACTCTGCAATCGGTTCTGTTTCTTATTTAACAAGCCGGATACATCTACACAAGTGCTAAGCATTGTGTATGGCATGTATATGCTCAATAAAATTATAGTTGAAACTGACAGGAAGATGAGGTGGAGCACTGGGGAAGTTGAAGGGAAGTAGTGATACATAAGTATGATCAACAAGCTTTGTATAAACGCATGGAACTTTCAAAGAATAAAACATATTTTCAATTAATAAAAATCTTGTTGAGCAAATGACATACAATGAAAATATTTCTTTGATGAGGCTACACAGAAAAAATTTCATATGAATTTTTCCTTTCATTTTCATAGAAGACAACATATGTGCAATGAATGTGTGTTTAATTAGTGAGTTGTTGAATTAATATTTGGCAAAAACTGAGCTAAAGGTAACAGGAAGTACTTTTGATTTCTGAATAATTTTCTTCAGTGAGAGCTGTGTGTCACACTTGGTTCTGGGCATGGAAGACACACAGCCCTTTACCCTTGAGGATCTCCAAGTCTAGTCTGTTGTGAAAACAGAGAAGTGAACAGCAGGTTACACTGCAGTATAAGGGCCATAAATGATGCTCAAATCAGATGAGGAGTCTAAGCGTGAGGACTTTGGGGAAGGCTGAAGCCATTAAACATTATTCTAAAAACATGTTTCATTTTCCACAATAAGATTCAGTAAGGAAAGAATTACTTAAATAATATATTATTTTTTTTCAGAGAAAGTGTGAAAATTTCATTATTGTTAATGGAAATAGAACAGTGACAAAAATTGGATGAAGAGAAATATCCAAATAAGCTATCATTTTCTATAAAATAGAGTCATTTAGTGGTTAAATTATGTTTGTTAGGAAGTTATCTTGGCACTCACTTTTTGATAAAGATGATAAAACGCACACCAAAACTATCAGTTAATGCCATCATTACTTAGGATAACCTTGCAACAACAGGAAAATATGTTCATGAAAATAAAGCAACATTTAAAGAATTGAGTGATTTTCATTTTCACTATTGTGTCACTTCTTTTTTTTATGAAGCAAACAAATCAGTTTATCAATTTAGGATAAGAAACAGTGGCTGGGACTGGAGAGATGGCTCAATGGTTAAGAGCATTGACTTCTCTTCCAGAGGACCCAGGTTTAATTCCTAGCAACCACATGGCAGTTTACAACTGTCTGTAACTCCAGTTCCTGAGGTTCCAACATCCATGGCAAAACACCAATGCACATAAAAAAATAGTTAAAAAGGAAACTGTGGCCAAGATGACGAAAAAGGCATACCTAAATAAGAAAGAGAAATAACTGTAGCTTAGAAGTCACCCCTTCATCATAACAACAGGTAGAAAACTGAACAAATTTAACAATCAATAAATCTAAATGCAGCAGAGAAGTGAGGTCATAGGAAAACCTGCCTGCCCAGAAGTTAAGAAGATGGACTAATCACAACTTACTCACAAGGAGGAGCATCCCTGGGAACTGCTGCCAGGAAATGGAACCTCTAACAGACAAATTGCAGGATATTTGATATACAGATGACTCTGAGAGTTGGAAACCCCAAGAAAATGCCATCTTGGGGGGTACCCATATTTTATACATTGCCCTTCTAGGGACTCTGCCAGATCCTTACTGCATATTAGCAAAGCTCCCAACAGGGAAGAGGGAAAAGTAACTTCTTTGAACCATGTCAGAACTTTCTGTCTTTTAAGGGGCCTGCTCTCAGGAGAAACTATTTTACCAGAACCCCACTTGCTGGGTTTGTATCAGAACCTAGCCTGCCTGGAGTAAAGGAAATGTCCCACTCCAGCTCCTTCTGACTTCATGTAGAGGAAGAGGCATATTCAACTTCAATCCCCTTTAGCCATCTTGACTCACTAAGTGAGGACTGACTTATGAAGCCCATAGTTCATAATCACTGATTCACTATAAGACCAATGCTTTATCATGGAAATAGAAATAACTTTAGCCCCCTCTACGTTTTCTACTCTATTACTAAAGGCCTAGTTATCACAGTTCCTTTTTGCAGGGGTCGGGGGTGGGAGTGAGGGTGGGGGATACATGTTCATGTGTGAAGAGGTGCATGTGCATACACATGCATGTGAAGAACAGGGGACAACCTTATTTGTACTATAGTACCTTTGTGTATGTGTGTGTGGGGGGGGATACATTGTTCCTCTGGTATTATCTGTCTTTAAAAATGTTGGTCTTTCACTGAGTGAAACTTTTGCCTATTAGGGTAAGTGGGTAAGGGTTCTCCTGATGTCCATCTCCCCAGCACCAGGGTTACAAGTGTGCCCAGCTTTTTGTGTGAGCACTGACTGAACTATTTCCTAGCCCTGTGATTTGTTTTATCTGGTGTATCATGTTCTCCTCTTAACAATATGTTATAAGGTATACTATACCCAGAGGGAGGAATAGTTTAAACAAATTAACCAGAGTCTTAGATTAAGCAGGAAGGTAGTAATTATCAGAATACAGACTTTTTAAAAACCTATTAAGGGCTGAGCATATAGCTCAGTTGGTTGAATGCTTGCCTAGGATGCACCAAACCCTAGGTTTGATTCCCAGCACCAACTATAGGCAGGTTTGGTGGGACAGTCTTTAAAGCCACTACTGGGGAGGAAGAGGCAAGAGGATCAGAAGTTCAAGGTCATCTTTAGCAGGGCAATGAGTTTGAGGCTAGCCTTGGCTAAATGGCATGATGTTTTAAGAAAGGAAAATAAACACATAAACAAACAAACAAATAAGTATAAGGGCAGAATGGAAAAATTAAATTAAATGATGTGAAAAATAGACGGATATGCAATTATAGGGGTGGAAATTCTAATAAAGAATAAAAAAGAAGTGGAAGTCAAAAACACTGAAACAGAAATAATACTTTTGTTAGGCTCATTTGTGGGAGTCTGCCAGAGTCCAGCTCTGACCTGCTCCCACCTATTGAAGAGTTCTTGGGTGGAAGAGAGAGGAATGAGGAAATATTAGGTAGAAAGAAAGAGATGATAAGAAAGACAGAGACACAGGATAGCTTCAGGAGGGTCCTGGGTCAATACCCAGCCACATAGAGCTTTATTCAAAAGGACTTTTTATAATATACCAAGATCAAAGCACACCGCACAGTGAAGTGTAGACCTTTCCAAACACCTAGTAAACTTGCCCATGGCCAAATCATCCCATTATGCAGCCCTGGGTAAAGCAAGCCCAAATTTTCTGACCCTGAGTAAGGTCTCACTGGATAGCCTCCATGGGCTTCCACAGTCATCAGGAAATGAGACATACTGAAAAAAGAATGTCACTTAGGGTGTTCTACAATAGAAACTTCCAAACATGAAAGGCAAAGAGAAAATAAAGACTAGAAAAAAGAAGGACAGAATACCTCACATCTGTGAGACAGAAACAACAAATAGCATATGCATAATGGAATACCAGAGGGTGAAAAAACGGAGAAAAGAACAGAAACAACATTTGAAGCTATAATGACCCAGATTAAAAACATCTTCACCTAGGCATACCATATTCAAGCTGCAGAAAATCAAAGACAAAGAAGAAAAGAATTATAAGAAACCATCTCATCTATAGAGGAGGAAAAAAAAGTAAGATCCCTATACTGACTTCTCCTCAGAAACTGTTTATGTAAGAAGAGAATGTAGTGAAATATTGTAAATGTTGTGAGGAAAATAATATCAAACCTAGAGTTCGATGCCTTACAAAATTAGCCTTCAAAAGTGAAAAAGAAATAGAGACATTTTCAGGCAAAAATTGAAGTAATGTGTTGTCAGTTAACCTGCCTTGAAGGAAATGTTAGTATGAATTCCTCAGAGACAAGGATATTGACAGAAGTCAGACATTAAAAGAAGGAAGAGTATCAGAATGGAGTAACTAAGGATGAAATTAAGTCTTATTATTCCTATTCTTAATTGCTCTAATATGCAACCATTTCTTCATAGCAACAGAGGCTGAGAGAGTAGCTTGATTGCATGCCTACATGCACAATGTCATGGATCAGAGCCCCAGAGATTCAAAAGTAAATGCATGCTATATATGCATATGTGTACACGGAGTAAATGAGAACAATGGCACAAGGAACACAGGGGATTAGGAGTATCCTGTAATTATGTGGCACTTGCATGACCAGTGGAACAGTACAATACATATAGTTATAGTTACAATATATATAATACATAATAATATGTATTATAATTATATATAATATATAGTTAAAAGTCTACTTGGGTATATTGTAAATATTTATCATAAAATCTAGGTGTCTTAGCTATATTTCTTGTTTCTAGGACAAAATCCCTGACAAAAGTAACTTAAGAAAATAAATAGGTGTTTGGTTTTTGGTTCATAGTTAGAGGGTGTAATCCATCATGGCCAAGAACTTATGGCTACAGGCACATGAGACAAGTGATCCTATTGCTTTTATTATCAGGAAGCAGAGGAGCTGGATGTTTCTACTTAGGTTGCTTTGTCTTTTATTTAATTCAGGACTCAAGCCCACAGAGTGGTAGCATCCGCATTTAGAATAGATCTTCTCACCTCAATTAACCCAATATAGATAACCTTTTCCATACTTGCTCAGGAATTTGTTTCCGTGGTGATTCAATCTTGTTGATCATGAAGATTAATCATCATACTGCAAAAACCACTGTGGGGGGGCGGGGAAGGAGGGAAGGAGGAAGGGAGGACAGGGGCTGTGAAATGGCTTGGTGGATTATATCACCTGTTACCAATCCTGATAACCTGAGTTCAATCCCTGGGACCCATTTGGTGAGAGAAAATCAATGGCAGCAAGTTACTGTCTGTCTTCCAACGTGCACTGGGGTGTGTTCACACCTACACACACGCTAATAAACACACATATACATACATAACTAAGTGTATGAAAGTATAACAGTAGTACAAGTAACTAGCAAAAAGGAAAGTTAAATGGCAGTGATGAATAAAGAAAATGGGTGATTTGATTTTGCCATAAAGAAGAACAAAATTATGTTGTTTTCAGGAAAACTGATGCAACTGGAATCACGTTAAGAAACAAATAAGTCAGGCTCAGAAAGATCATGCTTTCTCTTGTTTGTGGTGCCTATTTTTTGTACATACATAAAATCATATATATATACATACATACATACATACATACACACATACATACATACATAGTTAAAGTGAGAATGGGTGAGAGAAGGGGAGGTGAATACAGATAACACATGATATACTTGAATGAAAATGTCTGCTTTTTATTGAAAATAGTTTCTTCTCTCATACAATACAATACAATACAAACCCTCCACAATTTCCCTTCCCTCCACTCCTCCTGTATCACCCCACCTCCCCTCTCCCCAGACACATTCCCCATCTGTTTCCTCTTCAAAAAAAGAGCAGGCCTCCAAGAGATGGCAGCCAGACAGGACAAAACAAGATACAATAAGACAAAGCAAAAGCCCTCATATCGAGGCTGGACAAGGCATCCCAATAGGAGGAAAAGATTCCCAAGAGCAGACAAAAGAGTCAGAGATACACCCACTCCCACTGTTAGGAGTCTCACAAGAATACCAGCTATAACACATACACACAGGACTGGCGCAGACCCATGCAGGCCCTGTGCTTGCTCCTTCAGTCTCTGTGAGGCCATGTGAACTCTCCTTAGTTGATTTGGTGGGCCATTTTCTCCTGGAGTCCTCAATCAAGGCCTGGGCCTCAAGTTAAACCAAACATCGATTAACCACTCCCACAAGTTCTGTGCCACCATTGCCCCAGGTCTACAGTTTTGTGGCTGGGTTGCTATCCAGGTTTCTCTTCCCATAGCCTGCAGAGTATCTTCCTACACCAAAGAGAAGAGAACACAGGGTGAAGGCTCCATGCAAGTACCAGCTGGACCTCTCTACATTCAGTGAGCTGTGTGGATGTTGTCCTCAGCACTGGGGCCCCATGATTAGTTTTCAGAGAGTGACCTTCTGTCTTAGCAGTAGCCTGGGCTTAGTGATTTCCACAGGACCCCCTCAGCCAACAAATCAAAGGAATTTAACTTAGTTCCACCACTGGAACCTTGGTTGGCTATAAAAGATGGCTAGTTCAGACTCCACATACTCCATTACTAGGAGTCCTCATTGGGGTCACCCACATAGATTCCAGGAAGTTTCCAAAAAACGTCTTTATGAAACTCATCACCATATACAATGAATGTGCATTAGCAAAAGTCTTGTATTCTAAGGAAACAAAACCACACTTTTAAAACCATTCAAGGGCTACATAATTCGCAGCTACTCTGTTGGCTGGGTCAAGATCCCAAATCTGAGGCCAGCTTTTACTACCCAGCAAGAATCCATGTCTGTCTGTCTGTCTGTCTGTCTCTCTCTCTCTCTCTTTCTCTCTCTCTCTCTCCACATACACACACACATAAAAAAATGTATGTGTCCAACATGAAGCTAGGTCCTGTTGGAAGATGTAAGTTTTAATAACAATAATAGTCATTTAGGGTGTGGGTTGTAATCCCCATTCAAAGATGGAGAAGTGAAGACTCAAGGATTTAAAAATGTTGCCTATGATCAAATTTCTGATAGCCAATGAGAAAGAGAAATAGTGACAAAAGACAGTCCTATAGTTACACACTCTGCTCAGACACATGTTGCCTTTCTCAAGCCCTTTTATGGACCCTGGAGGCTTCTAGAAGCACAGGAAAAGTAGGAGTCAGGAGTGCCTTAGTATTCCATGTCACTTACAGGTTGTCAGGGGACCTGTAATGCTTAGTACATTCATCTCAACTGCCTATCCTGCTTTCTCAATGCTGCCATTCACTCTGGGGGGCGGGGATCTCTAAAGGAGATAGTGCACATTCTGGCTGTCAGCTCTTGGTACCTCGACCTTGATACTTTTAAAAGATTTATACTGCTCAGTTCATTTCCTTGGCTTTTGGATTATTGCTTTTATGCTGGACACTTTGATCCTTTGGTACATTTAGATTGGAAATTGGACTCTAGTTTCACAAACCATAGTGCTCAAAGCTCATGGAATTTGGGGGTTGGGATGTTTGTCTGTCCCAGGAGGATGGGAAGGAGTGCTATGAAAAGCTTTCTTCTAGATGTGACATGGTCCTGGTCATGAACACACAGCAGCTGTGGCTACCTGCACAAACAGGACATGAATGTGTGTGGGGGTGTCAGCAGGACAAAATGAAGGCTGGAGAGATGGTTCAGTCATTAAAGGCGAGGCTCACCACCAAAAATAAAATTAAAGAAAACAATAACAAATAGAAAAATAAATATACATAGCTGGGCATTGTGGTGCTTACTTGTCATCCCAGCACTGCAGAAGCAGAGGCAGGGAGAGTCTTCAGGTTCAGTGTTCATCCAGCCTATCAGAACCAGCAATTGCCATGTCCCAGTGAGAAGCCCTTTCTTAAAAACAAGGTAGACAGCTCCTAAGGAATGACACCTGAAATTGACCTCTGGCCTCCACATACATAAGCTCACCAACACACGTTCATCTACACACACACACACACACACACACACACCAGATACAGAGTTCTCAGTGATAATTGGGAGTTCTGGAGTCATTTTAGGTAGGCAGGGATGCTACTAAGCATTTAGGAGCTTTCTCCACTTAACACATCTTACCCTGGTTGAAAATCAGTGGTAGAAATGTGGTGGGGACAGTTGAGATGAGGAAGAAGCTGTTGAAAGCAGAGAAATGAGTGAGTCCTGACTCCTTTTGACACTGTGTACTTAGCTAGGTATTTGGCCTGTCAGATTTCAACTTCCTCATCTGCAGAAAACCCAGTTCATTTTATATGGGAAGGAAATATCTACAGATGGAGAATAAGTTTAAGAAAGAATCACTGAACGTGTGAATAAGTGGTCTGTATGAGGACGCCAAGAGATTTGACCAATGAAGAAAAACAAATTAAGAGGACACTCAATAGTTCAAGTCAACAGAAGAACATACTATGGTGATATTTTATTTGTGCTGAAATGTGATTTTATTTGTATGTTAATAAATAAAAGTATCTGGGGGTCAGAGCTAATAGCAAGCCATTTAGCAGAAGTCTGGCAGTGGTAGCACATGCCCTTAATCCTGATCACATGACAGGCAGATCTCTGTGTGTTCAAGGATACAACCAGCATGGAGACACATGCCTTTAATCTCAATACCAACTATAGAAGACCTGGAGGTCTGTATAGACAGACGAGGAGGTCATGTGGTTGGGTTTACACCCAATGAGAAGGCAGAACAGAAAGACAATAAAAAGACAGACACACAGGAAGTAGGTCTCTTTTTCTCAGGGGAAGGATGTCAGTGGCATCGGGTGGTAAGAAGGCCGTCTTAGTCTCAGCTCTTAGCTACTGCTCTCTGACCTCTGTGTTTCTTATTTAATAAAACCATTTAGAATTACAACTACTACATACAAAGATACATTTACACATGTCTAGGAGTAGGCCCTGGGAACCCCTAAGCAGCTCTCATGGAGAGAGATAACAAATAGCACAGACTTGAAGAGGAGCAGGGTATGGGGAAAGAAGGAAATAGGACCCAAGAGAGAACTGGTGTTGCCTTGTGATGCCTACACACCCATGCCATGTCTATCTCTGAATCTTCTCAGCCCTTGTTTCTTCATGGTTCTCCACTTTCCCATATGAAAAGTATGGAAATTCTGTTATCGTTATTGGTGGGGGTAAGGATTCCAGGTGAAGCAGCTGTCCTAAAATGTCAAGGCAAGAAGGGCTTGCTGGAGTCAGGCTGTCAAACTGCCAAAAGCAATGCTGTTGCCCATACTCTAAGGAGAAAGATGGCAGCTTGGGATCTTAACAGGGGCTGAGGTGACCATTTGGACAGGAGAAGCAGAGGGAATATGCTGTACTTGACCTAGAAGCTTAGTGAAGACTTTCTCCAATTTTCCTGTCAGTCTTTCTCCAAATTTCCTGTGTTCACCCCACACCAGCTCAGGCTTATCACGATCATTGAAAGAGAAACTTCGTCTAGAAAGTGGTCTTATATCTATATTATCTCTCGTGTAGGACTTCCTCCCAGCCATGCCTTCAGGAATTCTTCATTGGCTTCTATCATCTACAGACATCTGAGCAAAGATCCAGAGATGGTTGGTTAACCTGTTTAATTTTTAAATGAATGAATTGCAACACAAGTGGTCTTTTTTTTCAGTCTTGAAACATAGTATGAGCAAAATTGCTATAATAACAGTATGGAGACATTCATAGAAAATCATTAGAGAAATTCCATTTTCTATCAGCAAACACAATTTAAGCACTCAACATCAATGCTTCTTAGGATTTATAGCTGACTAGGGAGCAATTAAGACTGGTTTTTAATGAATACAAACAAACCCAGGGGTTTTTTCCTGGGAAGAAAGACTAACTAAGCAATGGGTTTCAGATTTAATATAAGATCTCATTCATGTATCTTCTTTGAATAAAACATATTTGCAGGTAAATTCTTAACATACATATCAATTGAAACATGCTATATTAACCTCTTTCTCACTCATGAAAATGCATGGAATAGCCCACAGATTTTTCAATGACTATTAAACAGTTAAACTTTATCAGCTGTTCCACAGAAATAGGGACTCCCCATGAAAGACTGAATTAACTAAATTTCATCTTCTGGTGAACTCTGTCTAGTGGCAATTTAAAATCTAGTATCTTTAGTAACCTGTATCTAAATCTATCCCCTAGGGAACAACTGAAGCCCAGATGCCTCTGCATTAGCCCCTTTCAGGGTTATATGCACACCCCATATTCCCCAACTGCCAGAATTCCCATGGCCCCTGTTTTTGTTTTTGTTGTTGTTGTTGTTTTGTTTTGTTTTGTTTTTTTTTTTTTTTTTTTTTTTTTGTGTGTGTGTGTGTGTGTGTGTGTGTGTGTGTGTGTGGTGTGTGTGTGTGTGTTTTTAAGACAGGGTTTCTCTGTGTAGTTTTGGTGCCTGTCCTGGATCTCGCTCTGTAGACCAGACTGGCCATGAACTCACAGAGATCTGCCTCTCTCTGCCTCCCAAGTGCTGGGATTAAATGAGTTGGTCACCGCCTTTTTTAAAAAGCTATTAACTCCTCTGGCCATTTCAGCATCTCCCCCCATGCAAATACTTTGCAAAATTCCCTAGATAAGTATTACCAAATATTACAAGGGATTCTCTTGCTTAGAAACAGTTTAAACTTACCAGTCTAGGTCCAAGTTGCTTTTCCTGTTACTATGATAAAATATTCTGACAGAAGGGACTTAAGAAAGCAGGGGTTTATTTTATCGAACAGTTCATGGTCCCGTCAATTACAATGGGGAAAAAAATCAAGGCAGCAGGAGCTTGAAGTAGCTGGTCACGTCACAACCACAATTAAAAAACAGGGATGGATGAGGGTGATTGCTCATTTCATTTCTTCCAGGATTCTAGCCAGGGAAAGGAGCCACCTACAGTGGACTTGCCTTCCTATTTCAATGAAAACAATCAAGATGATCCCTTACAGAAGTGCTTAGAAGCCCTTTCCAAGGTGATTCTAGATTGTGTTATGTCCCCACATAATACTAACTGTTACACTAACCATCACAGTTTGGATCCTCTGGACAGCTGAGATGGGCTTTGAAGGCCATGTTTACTCACAGTAATACTTATGAAAGTTAATGGGTTCTGGAGACAGCAGTAGGTGGGCAGACCCTCTAGGCCATGTGCAATTTTAGCATCTGTGACAGGATCTGCAGCAGCAAATAGAACTGGAGACATAGAGGATTGGACATCGGTGCAGCTTGGAGAAAGTCTGACCAGAACACAGGGAACTCCTGGCCCCAGGTATTCTCATGGAGGTCCCTGGGCACTCCACACTGCCTCCTCAGTCCCTGGCTGCAGGCAACTTGGCTCTTGCTTAAGGTAGCCAATTCCAAAGGCACTGCAGGTAGCTCCTCAGCCAGCTTCACTCTATGTGTGCCTAGCCATAGGCAATCTGTAGGGAGAACTCAGCATCCCATCTGTACCCTAGCCAGGGGAATAAATATAGGTTTCAAGCAGTTACCCTGAAATATAGCTACAGCCATAAATCTTAGAATTTGAAATTTTAAAGTGATACACTTCAAAAAGGATATCCCCAGTAGCTTTATTGACTTGTAGGTGTATTAGTATTCAGAACAATGCTGGCAAGTGAAAATTTTCCACTGGGAAAATTCTACAATACTCAGATTAGATGCAATATTCTTCACTGAGATTTTAAGAGGGTTGTAGTGGGTAGCCATCCCAGCATTGGCCTGGAAGTTCTAACCCCCACTGAGGCTTCAGTAATGATCACGCCCACAAGGCGGGGCAGAGGAAGGAGCGGAAGACCGAGGAGCAGGAGGAGGTGGTCTCTTGGTTCCGGGACGCGGGACACTAGAGGTGGACCGAGCAGAGTTCTCCAGAGAACACCGCCGGACTACCCTATACCTTTGCCTGCAACCTACCCCTTCATTTGTAAGTTACCCCACAAAATAAACCTCCCTTTTAACTACGTGGAGTGGCCTTAATAATTTCACCAATAGAGGGTTAATTATTAAATGTATAATTTGGAAACCTCAGGAGTGAATGAAATTATTTGCTTAATTTAAGACAGTATTTGAAACTTCCAATATATGGAAATGTTTGTGATGTGCTTAATAGCAATCTTTTAACCAGTTAAGTGGAAGGTGATCTATTCTACCAATACTGGGCAAATCTGTGAAGGACTTTTCAGTTATCATGAAAGTATCATCTGACTTAGATGAAGCTTTTTGTTGTATGAAAAGGCTATTTGCCATCACCAATGTTTAGAATATCTGTGTTTCTTAATTTTTGTGTTTTCAGACACAAATTAATTTTTCTGTCTTAGTGGCAAGTGTGGTTAATAAGAACACACCCTACATTCCCTGTATTGTTTGCTCGTAATCCTTAAAATAACCCTGGAAAACATTAGTTTGTTTTTTATTTATTCCTGTACAGGGGAGCAAATCCAGGGCCTCATGTATGGCAGGCAAACACTCTACCAAACTGAGCCATATCCCTGTCCCCCTGGGTAATGTTTTGGTGTTCATTTATGGGACATAGGAATTTAGATAGGTGGCTCAGTTCTACTCTAACAAAAAGTGATGAAACTCAGATCTATTAGATTCTGGAGATGATACCACATTGCTAATTGTTAGAAGGTCTGTCACAAATTCATCATTGACAGGAAAGTAAGGGATCTGATATTATCCACAGTAATTGAGCTCTGCTTAAGACTCCTCTTTATTGACTTTAGAAAGCCTGGCCAACTCCTTTTAATACTACATTAGATTTTTATGTGTAAGCAGATTTGTTGATAATAAAAGTAATTTTTCAAAGAAAATTTGACCCTTGATTTATTTAGTTCTTGAAATTTTAACTCTCTCTCCGTTTAGTAATTGTTTTTGGCTTGAATCTGTTCTGAATGGACAATAAAATCATAGAATTTCAATGAGTTTAAACTTCTGGCCTAGGATATGAGTGATCTTGGTATTTGTTCCATAGGCAGCTGAAAGTGATATGTGTTATGCTATGGTTCAGTAGAATGTCTGATCCCCTGGAAATGGAGTTGCAGATGTCTGTGAGATATGGTGTGGATGCTGCACAATTGAGTAGACTTTTCTACAAATGTCAATTGGATCCTGTAGCTTGATAGTGTTTCTGATTTCTTCTCTATTCTTGCTGACATTTTGTCTACTTTTTCCTATCAATTATTGCTACTAGCAACTGGGTTCTTAACCTGTTGATATATGTTTGTCTACTATCTTGTAAGTTTTGTTTTTTAAATGAATATTTTTATTTTATAATTAATTTAATTTTACATATCAGCCATGGATTTCCCCATTCTCCCTCCTCCTACCCCCAGCGTTTCCTCCCAATTCACTCCCCCCATTCCCACCTCCTCTAAGGCAAGGTCTCCCCTAGGGATTCAGCCCAGCCCGGTAGATTCAGTTGAGGCTAGTCCAGTCCCCTCTTCCCTATACTAAGGCTGATCAAAGTGTCTCAGCATAGGCCCCAGGTTCCAAAAAGCCAGCTCATGCACCAAGGACAGGTCCCAGTCCCACTGCCTGGGGGCCTCCCAAACAGTTCAAGTTAATTAACTGTCTCACTTGTCCAGAGGGCCTGGTCCATTTTCATGGGGGCTCCTCAGCTATTTGTTCACAGTTCATGTGTTTCTGCTAGCTTGGCTATTTGTGCCTGTGCTTTTTCCAGTCATGGTCTTGATATCTCTTGTTTATATAATCCCTCCTCTCTCTCGACAGTTGGACTCCTGGAGCTCCACCTGGGGTTTGGCCGTGGATCTCTACATCTGCTTCCATCAGTCACTGGATGAGAGTTCTATTATGACAGTTAGGGTGTTTGGCCATCCAGTCACAGAGTGGGTCAGCTCAGGCACTAGCTCAGGCACTCTCTTGACCATTGCCAGTAGTCTATAGTGGAGGTATCTTTGTGGATTTCTGGAGACTTTTCTAGCACTCTGCTTCTTCCTATTCCCATGGGGTATTCATGTATCATGGTGTCTCTTTCCTTGTTCTCCCACTCTGTTCCTGATCCAGCTGGGACCTCCTGCTCACCTAAGTTCTACTATAGAGCTACAGTAATAAAAACAGCTTGGTACTGGCATAAAAACTGACATGTGGACCACTGGAACTGAACTAAAGACCCTGATATTAATCCACACACCTATGAACATATGATTTTTGACAAAGAAGCCAAAACTGTATAATGGAAAAAAGAAAGCATCTTCAGCAAATGGTGCTGGCATAACTGGATGTCAACATGTAGAGGACTGCAAATAGATCCATATCTGTCACTGTGCACAAAATTTAAGTCCAAGTGGATCAAAGACCTCAACATAAATCCAGTTACTCTAAACCTGATAAAAGAGAAAGTAGGAAGTAGTCTTGAATTCTTTGGCACTGGAGATCATTTCCTAAATATAACACCAGCAGCACAGACACTGAGAGAAATATTTAATAAATGGGACCTCTTGAAACTGAGAAGCTTTTGTAGGGCAAAGGACACAGTCAATAAGACAAAACAACAGCCTACAGAATGGGAAAAGATCTTCACCATCCCCACATCTGACAGAGGGCTGATCTTCAAAATATATATAGAACTCAAGAAATTGGACATTGAAATAATGAATAATCCAATTAAAAAATGGGCTACAGTGCTAAACAGAGAATTCTCAACAGAAGAAGCTCAAATGGCTGAAAGACGTTTAAGAATTTGCTCAACATCCTTAATCATCAGGGGAATGCAAATCAAAATGACTCTGAGATGCCATCTTACCCCTGTCAGAATGGCTAAGATCAAAAACACTGAAGACAGCTTATCTTGGAGAGGATTGGAGCAAGGGGAACACTCCTACATTGTTAGTGGGAATGCAACTTGCACAGCCACTTTAGAAATCAGTATGGCGCTTTCTCAGAAAATTGGGAATCAATCTTCCTCAAGACTCAGCTATACCACTCTTGGGCATATACCCAAGGAATGTTCAATCTTACCACAAGGACACATGCTCAACTATGTTCATAGCAGCATTATTTGTAATATCCAGAACCTGGAAACAACCTAGATGCCCTTCAACTGAAGAATGGATAAAGAAAATGTAGTACATATACACAATGGAGTTCTACTCAGCAGAGAAAAACAACGACATTATGAGGTTTGCAGGCAAATGGATGGAACTAGAAAAAATCACCTCGAGTGAGGTAACCCAGACTCAGAAAGACAAACATAGTATGTACTCACTCATAGTAGGATACTAGATATAAAGCAAAGGATAACCAGACTGCAACTCACAACTCCAGGGAGGCAACCTAGTAAAGAGGACCCTAAGAAAGACACAGGGATCACTCAGTGACAGAGAAATGGATAATGTCTACATGAGCAAACTGGGGATGGGATGGGGGTAATGGAGGGAAAGGGTCGCGGAAAGTGAGTAAGTTTTGTTTTATTTTTAAATTTATCTCTAGATTTAAAATTTTTACTTTATGTGTATGCCTGTTATGAATGGTAATATCTTAACTTTTAAAAAAGTTCATTCTGATTTATCATAATGTTTTTCTGTAGCTTATCTTTTATGTAGTTATTATCAGAACATGGCCAAAAGAATGACGTATGGTGAGCAATGCCTTGGGGAACTGAGAGAGAGGCTCCAGGGAAAAAGGCAGAGGGTCTTTTGCCTCAGGTGCATTTTGTTCACTGGATTGTGATTTCTTGGTTCCCATGACAAACGTTTACATTCAATTTATGAGACATGTTTATTCTTGTTGGATGTCAGAGCATCCAACATAGAATCCAATCTGGTCAGTGAATACCCTGAATCTGGATATGGCCTTCTGTCTTACCTTCGTGCTTTACCAGATATAATCTATAGTATATGCCAGCTAATTGTGTTTAAATTGGTCTGTCCTGAGAAAGTTCTGGGAAAGGGCTGCTCTTTTAATAACAGTATGTGCTTACTGACATTTATTTACATGTTTTTCTGATCATGTTTCTCTGAACTCAGCCTTCCTTAGATCATTGCTTTTTTGTTACATTAATGTATAAAAGTACACAGAAACTGGAGTAAGGGTGTCTACAACATTAGACTGTAGTCTGCCCCATTCTTTCAGGTCCTCAGATCCCAGGTCCAGCAGAAAAGATAAAGCTTGGCTGAAAGTCGACAGTTAGTATAATTTACATATGCATGTATGTGTTTGCATCATGTATATGTCTGTTGCCTTAAAGTTCAGAAGAGGTGTCAGATGCTCTGGAACTGGAGTTATAGATGTCTGTGAGATTCCATGTAGATACTGCACAATTGTCCAAAAATAAAGTCACAGAAAACTCACTATGTCCTAAGTAAGTTCTAATTTTTGTTGGAGCATATTCATAACTATCTTTGACTACATGTGGGCTTGTACATGTAGACTTCCCCTACTCAGGGAAAAGTGGCATAACACACACAGTCAAGGATAATCAGAACCAACAGGCCAACGTTCCTCATAACATACTCCCATTGAGTGTGCCTTCATATCCTCTAGTACTTCTGGAAAACTGTCTATAAAAAATGCACAGTTCTAGAGTCAGCAAGATGGCTTAACATGGACAGGGACTTGCCATGCAAACCTAGTGACCTGAGCTGCACTTCAGGAAGCCACATAAAGGTAGAAGGAGAGTTCATCTCCCAAAAGTTATCCTTTGACTTCCATGTGTGGTACACATGTTCTCTTTGCCCAAATAAAAAGCAGTACGCAGTAGATGGAAAGGTCCAGATGAAAACAGTGGTACCTGCCTCCAAAGCCTGGTTCTCATCCATTCTTATACCACTTTTGTTCAGCAGAATGGGCTTTTTTCCCTCTATATCCAGGTCTTAGATCTATGGACACAGTGTCTGAATGGAGAATGGTGGGCTTCGAAATATCAGCCTAGTACACCTTAGTGGTAGTTTGAAAGAGAATGGCCCCCCAAAGGAGAGGCACTAATGGGAGGTTTGGCCTTGTTGGAGGAAATATGTCACTGTAGGGGTGGGCTTTGAGGCCTCTTTTTCTCGAGCTTCCCTCAGTGTAACAGTCAGTGGACTTCCTGTTGCCTACACGATATAGTACTCTCAGCTCCAGCACGTCTGCCTGCACACTGCCATGCTCCCCGTCATGATGATAATGGACTGAACCTCTGGAACTGTAAGCCAGCCACCACAATTAACAGTTTTCTTTGTAAGTGCTGCCCATTATCTGTGGTCAGACACCTTGCTCACCCCTAATAAAGTGGAGAGGGGCTTGATCTTGCCTCAACTGAATGTACCAGGCTTAATGTACTGTCCCCCTATGGAAAAACATCCTGTTGGAGAAGGGATAAGGGGTTGGGGGTGAAAGTATGGGGGGAGTGGGAGGAGGGATGGGATGGGGGGGGTCTGTGGTTGGCATATAAAATGAATAAAAATAAATAAATAACAAAAAAGAGTTGCCATGGTCATGGTGTCTCTTCACAGCAATAGTAAACTCTAAGACAGCCTTCAACTATGGACTAATACATTGGAGATCCAAATAGCTAACTTATAAATGACCCTTTGAGTATAACTTCTTTGTCATTAGAATAGCCTGCGTTTTTTCAGTCCCACATAAGTGCTTTCCCCGCCCCTTTTTTCTCTCTCAAGGCTGCATTTTCATGTAACTTAAAGAGACAATCAGGTTAGCCATCTCTTTATTCTCTTTCAGGTAATGACCCAATATTTTCCTTTAGGCTTAGCTAAGCTCTGAGGACTATTACAGTCATTTGTAAGATATTTTCTTTGGCCAAGAATCATTTTGTCTATATTCTGCCATGAGATCTAATAATGGGAGTAATTGATTGAATAATCACAGTAGCAGGGACCTTAGGGGGCCATTTCAGTGTGGCCTGTGCTGACGTGGTTGAGGCTTCATTGGAGCCAGGGCCAAAAGAGACTGTGTTTTCACTTCCAAAACCAAAAATACACTTTTCCTTTTGGTCTTCTATGCAAGAGGTTCTCAGTGCTTATGTAAACTGAGGGCTGGCAAGTCACACAATTACAATGCAATTGGGCAATGGAACAAATATGGCTCTCAAAACCTGATGAGCTGTATTTTTATTCCAGTTGTGAAAAAGAAAGCACTGAGATTGAAGCTCTGTCAATTGGGTGATAAAACGCAAATCAAAGGGTTCTCAGTCTTTGGATAAAACTCACTCACTGAGGTTCAGGGTAGGCATACAGAGGTCAAGATCTATATAGGAGTGCTCAGGCTATCTGTGATAGAAATCCAAACCTTATGGTTTTCTTCATGTCTATGAGATTTCTTATGGATACACATATCTTGAATGCAATTGTGGGCTTATATTAATACTATGAACAATTTTTCCAAGTATAAAAAATTTAAATAAAAGTTAACCAATTGTTGTGTTTTAGGGAGTTGGAAAAAAATACATGTAAACATCTTTGAATGAAATTTGACCAGATGGGAGATGACTATGAGGAATGTGAGGAAGCTCAAAGAGTAATGTGTGTGTCATAAGAGGATGTGTGTGTGTGTGTGTGTGTCTATGTATTTATGTGTATATATATATATATATATATATATATATATATATATATATATATATATATAATTTTATGTATATGGGTGTTTTACCTGCATTATGTATGTGTACCATGTGAGTGCAATGTTCGTGGAAGCCAGAAGGGAGTTTTGGATCCCTTGGAACTGGAGTTACAGGTAGTTGTAAACCACCACTCAAGTGTTGGGAATCAAACCCAGGTTCCTGGAAGAGGAGCTAGTGCTCTTAACCACTGAACTATTTTTCTAGCCCCGAGGACCCAAGTTTTAGCCCAGGTTTGGTAGTGACTAGCTGTCTTTGGGTTTCTATTGCTGTGAAGAGATACCACAACAAGGCAACTATTATAAAGAAAAGCATTTAATTGGAGCTGGCTTACAGTTCAGAGGTTCAGTCCATTATCACCATGGCAGGAAACATGGCAGTGTGCAGGCAAACATGGTGCTGGAGAGGTAGCTGGGAGTTCTACATCTGGATCAATAGGAATCTCTACATCAGGAAGAGAGAGAGAGACACTGGGCCTGGTTTGAGTTTCTGAAACCCCAAAGCCCACCTTCAATGATGCACTTCCTCCAAAAATGCCACAGCTACTTCAACAAGGCCAAATCTCCTAACAGTACCACTCTCTATGAGCCTATGGGGAACCATTTTCATTCAAACCACCACACTAGCTGAGAGTTCAAACAATGAAAGTAACCTCTCTGAATTTCAGTTCCTGTATCAGTACAACAGGAAAATAATGCATTTGGAAGTTCTTTGAAAGTTAAAATAAGACAGAATGCAATCAAACTACATAAACCTGAAATAATTAAATCCACATGACAAATTAAAGTTATTGAATGTGATTGTCACTTTAAAAAGTACACGATTAGTGGGGCCATCAGCCTTTGTCAGAGAAACATCTTAATACTGTGGGCAGTGGTTAATGAGGAGATCCATATCTGGTCTAAGTGCTGAGAATAAGCCACAGTGGAATGCTTGGTCCTAAATGAGATATCTGTGTCACCCTTTCCAGTACTCAAGGAATACCATAGAAAAGAGACATAGAAAGCATGTAAGAGCTGGAGCATGGAGTTATGTGCTACAGAGAGAACTCTTCTGGACATGGCGTCTTCTTTGCACTGGTGAAGTTACTACAGCTGTGGCTATCTGCAGGCCTGCACAAGACTTGACCACTGGGCAGTTCATCACATGAGGAAGACTAACTCATGAGACTACCTCTGTCAGAGGGAGCATTGACAGTTAGTGGTTATTGGAAAAGAATGACTTTTTGTCTCCTGTTGGTACATAAGAATTACAGTTCAATCTTAGGTATATTCATCTGAGGATAAAATAAATAGTCTATTATTGAACAAATGAGAAATTTCTTTTCTTATTTGACAACCATCTCTGTTAAAAGCACAGCTATGAAATTAATGGAATACACAGAATGGAAGATTTAAAAATTTAAAATTATATTTTATTTATTTTGTGTGCACAGTGTGCATATAAGCTTGTGTGTATGTGTATCACAAGAAACTTGTGTATGTCAAATGTTCTCTCTTTCTACCACATGGGCCATGGGGATCAAGGCTGGAACTCGTGTCATCAAGCTTAGTACAGGCACCTTGTCTGCTGAGAAGAGATTAATAAGGAGTCTAATCACAAACATGTGATCAGTGTTCAGAAAGCGATGGTGCAGTCTTTTGCTTTCTGAGTTAAGCTTGGGTCTGTGGGTGGGTAGAGCAGCAGCAGAAAGTTAGGCAGTATGAAAATAGAGAGGTGTTGAAATGATTCTGCCAGCTCCATTTTCCTCTCTGATCACTAGAGTTGACTGTATCCCTCAACAGAACATGCCTTTCAGCTCTTTTATTCACTTAGATTCTAGTAACTTCTTTTTTTTCTGCCCATTCAGAAAGCATGTGATCCATGTTGGTCACATTTACTGAACAAAAAGCAAGATGAAGAATTGAAAGTGAATCTGAAAAGGCAAACACAAAATGGCCATATTTTGATCATTTTACATATTTATGTTAGTTGTAAATATTATCATTATCAGTCTCATAATAATTCCTGTATGAGCCAATTTCTTTCTCTTCTTAAACTTCTACCTCTACCCCTTCTCAATACATGTGTGTTTATATATCATTCAGAGTAAATTTATCTGCTATACCAAATAGGGCTTAAAACAGAAAATAATACCACAGAAACTGTGACAATTCTCGGCAGGCATTTAGTTTAGCAGAGTGGTTATCTTCTACTATGTCATTTAGGAATCTAGGTTTCTTGCATCTCAAGACTGAATCTTAGCCTGGGGTTCTATTATTGATAATAGAGGAGGAAAGAACACAGAAAAGTATGTGGACAGAAATTTTATGAGCCGTTTCTTCCTCCTTTTATTGTTAGAATTAAATCATGTGACCAAACAAAGGTAGCTGAGATTAGCAACTGACCCCTTTGTCCAGAAAGAAATAATAGATGAATTCTGGTGACTAGTCCATGTATATCTGTAAATTATTATTCCTTAAGTGGGATTTTATTCATATGTATTTTTAAGGTGCACCATCTTGTTCAGTTTTATTAGTTCCCATTCCCCATTCTTCCTTCACACCTATATAACACTTCTACCTCCATCCCACTTAGGGGACCATTTTGAGAACCAACTATGCCCATACTCATTCTATATCTATTTTATATAAACTTGATAAAGAAGTGTAAAGAACCTCTAGGAATATCAAACTTAATAAATGGATTCTATTCCACTAAGATAAGAAAAAAACCAAGATTCTCTTCTCTCACCACCTCTATTCAACATCAGAATAGTAATCCTAGTTAGTTTGATGATGGATGGGAATTGAGAGAAAAGCATAAATTGGGAAGGAAGGAATTACAGTTTTTCTTCACAGGTGATAAGCTTATCTATGTGCAAAAAAACCCAAGAACAAACAACAAACAACAACAACCCCCCCCCCAAAAGCCCAAACCTCAGCTGGTCAGAATAAAACATATATCCCAGCTTACATTGCAGTGATTTACAGCCACTTTATAAACCTCTGGCTTATTAGACATGAAAAGAAGCTCACATACTACCCCCTTCTACTGAAAACACTAAATATACATGCTGATAATATCCCTGAAAATTCAATACAAAATAGAAACTAGGAGCTTTGGATCCTAGGATAGAATCATAGACCAAGGCTAGTTCTATGATCTGAATGTAAAATGTTCCACATGTTTTGGTTCTTGGTCCCCAGTTAGCAGTACTGTTTTTGGATGACTGTAGAAACTTAAGTGTGAACTACAGAAGCATGTCACGGGGCTGTGTCCTTCAAAGGATATTGTCACTTATTTTGTCCTCTATCCATCCCTGTTTTCTATCCAATCCAAGGTGAGCAGCTCTCCATTGCCACACATCCCAGCTGCCAGGTCCTGCCCAAGAGGTAGGTAAAGTACCATGAACTAAACCCTCTGAAAGTATGAACCAAAGTAAATCCTCTCTTTTTAAGTGGTTCTATCAGGTGTTTGGGTTACAGTAATAAGAAAAGGAACCAGTAGAGCCACCAAAACAACCTATATATTTATGTATGAGAGAACTCATCTTTCCTTTAGAATTCCCTTTTTTTTAAAATGTCTTTTATTGAACCACACTGATTCTCAACTAACACAGTCAGCTAGGTTGCATAGATAGTAGGACTTGGAAGAATCACAGTAAATACATTTCTTTACAGAAAGAGGATTTCAAATGTAATCAATCATAGAGATGCCTAAGAAAAACAAACAGAATCCAGGTCTGGTGGTAGATCCCTATAATCCCACACTTGGAGTTCTGAGAAAGAAGGATGGGAAATTGAAGTAAATATGGACTATCCTGTGAATTCCAGTCTGGAGCTTTAGTCTCTGTACCTTTACTAAACACAACTTTTAAAGACTTTGGTATGTAGATATGTAATAAAGAAGCACTTGTAACCACAGTCTTCTATCACCTGCACAACTTTTCTAATCTATTGTGGCTCTATCCTCTCTTTTGCATAAGTGATAATTTCAGTAAAACATGATTATACTACAATTTTCATTATAGAAAAGTCTCTCAAGTATATAAAAGTATATAAAATAGTTTAGTGAACTCCCATATACCCATCATCCAATTTCAACAATTATCTCCTCATTGGCTAATTTGGTTCCACTTCCAATTTATTTTTTGGCCTTGAAATTATTGAAGCAAATACTACGTTTCATGACATTTTAGGCAAATATGGGTATTTTAAATTTGGCTTTCCTTTTAAAACAGGCAACTTTAAAATTATCAGTTATAGAAAGGAAATGAAGAAAAGTGGTTCTCAAAGGTTAAACAGACTTCCTGTCACCCATCTGCAACTATCACTGTCCTGATGCCAATGTTACTTCCGACTCCAGTCCTAACAGAGCTTTCCCTGCCTGCTCCTCACTCTTAGCTATATGTCACCCCAGTTATTCTCTTTCACAGTATACTGTTCTGTTACTTTGTAGCACATTATGTTTCATAATTATCTGGTAGTTTTCTTGTGTGTTTCATCCATTTGCATATATGCTCCTTAAAGACAGGAACCCACATTTGCATTGCTCGTGTTAAGACTTTAGTACATAACTGTTAAAAGACTGGAAGGCAAGGAAGGGGGTAAAAGAAAGGGAGAAGGAGTGCAAAGGAAGGAGATGAAAGCAAGCAAGCAACAAAGGGAGGAATTCTATGATCGGGGGTGTGTAAGACAGAATGAGACTATAAATAACCTTATAGGGCAGGGAGCTGGTCAGTTGGTGGTTCTTGCTATACAAGCATGAGAACCCAGGTTCAATCCCCAGACTCCATCTAAGAAGCTGAGCATGTTGATGTGCACTTGTTATTCCTACGCTGCAAAAGCAGACAGGTAGATCCCTTGGGCTCACTGGCCAGCCAGCCTGCTCTCTCAAAGTGGATGACCCCTAAAAAAGGACATACAAGGTTGACCTCTGGCCTCCAAAGACATGCACATGCATCTACACACACACACACACACACACACACACACACACACACACACACACACACGAGGAGTGGAATCTTAAGAATATTTTATGATGTTGAGTCTGCTCATGAGGGACTATGAGGTTGATAAGGAAGACTGTCCTGCCAATAACTTAAGCATTCATTTATTTGCCCATTAAGTGAATTTACTATGTAGTCACTATAAGTGAGGCCCTGTGATAGAAAGGTGAACTATGATAATTGTTAAAACAGACATCTGAGGGGTGTGGAGCTTCTAGGGCTTTATAGTATGAGTGATGTGATGGTTAATCTTCATTGTCAACTCAAGTGGATCACCTTAACATACCCAGAGCTGAGACTTGTTTAATTGAGAAGGGAGGACCCACTCTGTATGCGGGCAGTTCCATTTTTTGGGTTGGTGTCCTAAAATGATTAAAAAGAGAAAATGGGCTGGGTATCAGCATTCATCTCTCTCTGCTTCATGACTGCAGATGTGCTATTACCAGCTGCCTCACATCTTGTAGCCTTATGTTTTTTGCCTTGATGGTTAACACAGAATTTAGATCACCCCATAGGCCTATGACCCCCACTCAACACACAAACACCATAATTTACAGTATTAGGCAAGATTCCTGTCCTATGGAGTGAGCTTCAAATCCCAGATTGTTAGGCACTGGGGACAAGTGATTTTGTCTGCTGAGACATCTCTTATTGAGAAATACGATCTAATTGCCCTCTCCTTGAATACTTTCCTGACCAACAGATTTTGTGGTGGTACTGACATTTTAGGACTTTTGTGCCTATGTGAAAAAAAATCATTATAGCTTCCCTGTAAACTCTTGGAACCAAGCCACATTGTTTAAAGAATTCTATGGAAAATACGCAGAAGGAGGTTGAGTAAGGCCCCAACCAACAGGTACTGCTGAGCTCCTGGATGTCAGACTTAAAAATGAGTTATCTTGAAAGTGGTCCCTCTAGTTGGGCTGCCCAATTAGTGTCACATGGGTCATGACCTCCACGTCAGGGATGAACAGCCATTTCTGCTGAGCCCTGCTCCAATTGCAGAATTATAAGGCTCAATCTGCTACTGCTGTGACAACCTTTTCTAATATGGAATGTAATAATGTTGTCTCAAACATTATAAAAACTGTTGAAGCTTCATGTATTGAAATTAGAATACATAGGGAAGGAGAAAGGAAAAAGTTCTTGGTGCATAGCATTTAAGATATCCTCTTGCATGTGCATGCATACATGCTAGTTATTGAATGGGAACATAACATCCCAGCTGCTTTGGAATCTGTTTCCAGTGAACAACCTTTCCATAACATCTTTTGCTGCTCTGATGATTTATATTGACAGGAAAGCTGACAGGATCGAGACTCACCTAGTTTTTGGAAACAACTTATTTTCAATGATTGTATGGTATTCTGCCTCATGAAAACTTTTTAATTGACTTATTATTCCACTAGGACATATGAGTTCCTCCCCATTTTTCATTCTGATAAATAATACTTGAAATTGCATACAATTATAGCCAATCTTTTCCAGTTAAAACTTTTATTTATTAATTTTTAGCATCTCTCTCTCTCTCTCTCTCTCTCTCTCTCTCTCTCTCTCTCTCTGTGTATGTGTGTGTGTGTGTGTGTGTGTGTGTGTGTGTGAGCATGCATGCACCAAAGTGCAGATCAGAAGACAACTTTCAGGAATTGGTTATCTCCTTTCTCTATGGCTGTGGCTCTCCACTTACTGGTTGAGATTCCCCAAAAGATTTGGAAACACAGGTGTTTACATTATGATTCGTAGCAGTAGGAAAATTACAGTTATGAAGTGGGAATGAAAATAATTTTATGGTTGGGGTCACCACAGCATAAGGGACTGTATTAAAGGGTTGCAGCATTAGGAAGGCTGAGAACTATTTGTACTATGGGTTCTTGAGATTGAACTCGGGTTGTCAGTTTTGTGTACGCACTTTTCCCACAGAGCCACCTCACTGGTCCTATAGCTAATTTTTGCCTGTATTTTTTTTCCTGCACAATTATTGAAAAGGTTAATCATCAAGTCAATGAACATTTTAAGACAACTCCAATTTCTTTGATGTTTGTGTCTATTTTACTGAGAGTGTAGCTGCCTTATGGAATGTACAACTGAGTAAAAGGAAAGTGCTGTGGATATCACTCTGTATAAATAAAGTGCTGATTGGCTAGTAGCCAGGCAGGAAGGATAAGGTGGGACAAAGAAGAGGAGAAGCCTGGGAACAGGAAGGCTGGAAGGAGACACTGCCAGCCAGTGCTGCCATGAGAAGCAACACATAAAGTCATCGGTAAGCCACAAGCCATGTGACAAAGTATAGACTAACAGAAATGGGTTAATTTAAGATAGAAGAAGTAGATAACAAGAAGCCTGCCACGGCCTTACAGTTTGTAAACAATGTAAGTTTCTGTGTGCTTTTTTGTTTGGGTCTGAGCATCTATGGGCCTGGCGGGTGAGAGAGATTTGTCCTGACTGTGGGCCATGGAGGAAAACTCTAACTAAAAATGGTGCCCAAAGTGTTGGCAAGAGTTTCCACCTAAAACCTAAGAAAAAAGATTCTAAAACGGAGCTAAAAACAGCTTCCTAACTGTCTCTCTCAAGTTAGCAGCACCTGCCGGTTTGAGCTACTCTGGCGGGTTCCTGGCGTGTGTGTCTGACCTGCAGTGCTGCAGGAATGAGGAATCTACAAGCAGCACTTTACTCTGCTGCATGTTGGATTTAGCCTTTCCTAGTTTAAAAAAAAAAAAAAAAAAGAAGTTTCTGTGCTATGTGCTGCTTTGATAGAACTGTCTGATAGTTGATGGTACACATGGCTCCAGACCCAGAGCTGGTGATAAACTGTACCACCACCATGTTGGGAAGCTGAGGTGGGCGGAGCCAGCAGCCACAGTGGTGTTTCAGTCTTACAAAGATGGATATTACACAGAGAATCTGGTTTATGTTGTCTTTGGGATTTTTAACTGCAGAAAAAGATTTGATTGTAAAAGCTGTTGAGTTAAACAAATATGTAAATTTTAAAGGTACCTTGACTCTAAAATTTGGATATAAGGATATGTTGCTTTGGAAAGGAGGCTCTGCTTTTGTTTCTACAGAAAGCCAGAGGCTGTGGATTTGTTCCAGATTAAGATACATCAGGTTTGATCAGCCAAGACCACCTGAAAGGTCTCCGATGACACAATGGCCCAGATGATCCGACATCCAGAATGGTTTCAAGGCAACTGGCTCAGAGGTTCACCCTCACAGACTACTCCATAATCCTAAAATTTTCTTTGTGTCCCCATAAGATACAGCGCCCCCTTCCAGCAGGAAGTAGTAAGAAAAACTACGTCCAAATTCCCAGCTGGCTTTGGAGATGGAATTGGCTCACTCCTTTTCTAAACCGAAGCACATTGTTAAAAGAAAAGGTTAAGAGATTCTTGTGTCCCAAATCAGAAGAGCCCTCTGGTGTGGAACAGAGAAAAACCACTATTTTATTTAAAACAGGTTGATTATAAATGCAATATCTTTCTAAAGATAAAAAGGGGATATGATATAGATATGATAGGATGAAAGGGTAGATTAATGAACTTACTTCTAAAGAGCAACAACTATTAAAAATGTTTTACATTGGTATAGATTTTAGTCTATTGATACAAACTTCAAGTTAATTTTGTTATACTGTGTGTATATTTCTATTCTTGTTTAAGGTATTATGTTTGTACAGCTCATTTAACATTGTAATGGATAATTAAAATAGGTTAATAACTGGTCATCTATGATAATCATACTCATAGTCATGTTAGTTAAGTCTTCTAGGTATACACAGAGATATTTCAGATAGACAGGTAATCTTCAAACACTTCAAAGGTCTATAGAATATGGCATTTAAAATAATTTTAAAATTTAGACTTTCTGGACAGTGAGACATGTCTGCTCCTGGCAGCACCAATTTACTTCAGAGAAGAGGTTAGGCATTAAAGACACTTCATATGGAGTTTATCTTGACCTTGACAAAAATAGCCATTTGCGCAAGAAACTGTTCTTGCCTGGACTTCTTGATCGACTGGACATGCAGGACCCATAGAAAGGTGACCACTAAACTTTGCTTGACAAAATGGTCCTTCAGGTTCCTGCTTCGCAGAGGAAACTGCCAGACATTCTACAGGACACTGAGAGAAGTGACTGAGAGACTCTAGCCCTGTGGGCTAAAGACAAATGCCCCAACTTTACAAAGGAACATTAGGTGACTGTCCAGGCTGCCAGCTGTCTCTGTCTACCCTGCAAGACTCCCGAAAGTTACTTGCATCCTTTTCCTGTTTCTCAGGTAATATTATATCCTTCTGAGGTCTTTGATGTGGTTGAAGACTAGATAGTTATAATTTCCTCAGTTATGATAAAAGATAAGTTAGATATAAAAACCTTAGACTCACAAATATAAGATAGATAGGATATCTTCTTTAATATTGTAACTATAATTCTTGCTTGATAATTGTTTTTTTATCTGTAATTTTACTATGTAAAAGTTAACCCTCCCTTTTTAACAAAAAAGAAAAGGGGAAGTGCTGTGGATATCACTCTGTATAAATAAAGTGCTGATTGGCCAGTAGCCAGGCAGGAAGGATAGGGTAGGTGGGACAAAGAAGAGGAGAAGCCTGGGAACAGGAAGGCTGGGAGGAGACACTGCCAGCCACTGCCATGAGAAGCAACATGTGAAGACACCGGTAAGCTACAAGCCATGTGACAAAGTATAGACTAACAGAAATGGGTTAATTTAAGATAGAAGAAGTAGATAACAAGAAGCCTGCCACGGCCTTACAGTTTGTAAACAATGTAAGTTTCTGTGTGCTTTTTTGTTTGGGTCTGAGCATCTATGGGCCTGGCGGGTGAGAGAGATTTTTCCTGACTGTGGGCCAGGCAGGAAAACTCTAACTACAGGAAAGATTGAAACTGTGGTCATTTTGAGAATTCTCAATACAAAATATGTGTTGTAATGAAGGGGTGACATTCTAATCTAATACAAAGGCCTATCCTACATCAAAATAGAATCCTGCACTGCACCTCTCATTGGTGGAGTAACATGCACTTGAATGAAGACTCTAAGAAAGCAACTTGGTAGAAATTCTAGGCTGCAGGAGGTACTAGATGTAGCTCAGTGTGTATTCAGTTTAAGTGCAAACTTTGTTTATTAAAATTAGGAAATGTGGGAAAAGAAAAAGTAAAACATTAAGGTGTACATCAAATCACAATACAGTTTAGACTGAAATCATATATGCCTCATGAAAAGACTAACAACCAAAACTACTATCCTCTGCCAGCATCTAGAATTTGAGAAAAGATTCTGCTGTGAGTAGTAAGAGAGGCAATGAAGGGAGAGCAGAGGTGAGCCTGAGGAAGGAAATCTAGGAAGCCTCTGTGTTTGGGGTAACCTTGTGCCCTTTCACTTTCAAGAAACTATGCAACTAGCCACTACTGGTCTTCCTAAATATGACATCTAAACAGTAATGTGAGCCTCTAAGAGTGGTCATCCTGGACCATAGCGGTATATACATGGTGGCAACCTCTACTCAATTTGTAAATTACCCTTCTAGATTTGTTCTAAGCCATGAAATCTCAGAAAAAGGGTAATACATTTGTCATTTGTGTGATTTTTTTGAGAGTAGGGTAACCATTTAATAAACTACTGAGCCTGAATAACTATAGCTGAGGTAAATCTTGCCACAAGTAGTATTTTTTCTGGCTGTAGTCTTCACTCCCTTTGAATCAAGGGAACACAAATTCCACAAGGGGATCAGGAGTGGAGGACTTTGAAGTTTTTCTTTAGTTTTAAGATTCTGTTAAAATATCTGCATATGATTTGATCATAAATACAAAATACACTATAAGCTTAGTGTTTCTCCATGATAGTCATTTGAAATTTTGTTTGTGGGGGGGAAAGGCTTCTCCTTGATACTAGAAATAATGCTTTTCCTAGCAGAAAAGCAAAATTTAAAAAAAAGAGTTAATAGAAAAATGAATGCGTGAGAGTTAGAGGTGAGGCTCTATGGGGAAAGTGCATTGGCCTCCCAGCAAGATAAGTTTAGGAATGGGAGGCTTGGGAGTTAATGATGTAGGTGGGTTTCCAGCTGAAAAAATAGGCTCCAGATCTCACAAAGATGTGGTTGGCTGGAAGGTTGAAGTGGAAAAGGCAGGAGGGCACACAGCTAAGGCAATCAAACAAGAGTAGAAAGACTCTTGGCTCACAAACATAGGAATCTGGCAGCATGGGGGATGGGGAATGTGCCAACATCATATACCAACTACTGAACAAATGTTGTTAAATATTTCTTGCTGTGAATTAAACTTCTCAATATAATTTGTGCCAAGAATGTTCAACAAGATACGGTGCATGTGCAAAGAGCATCTCTTGATTTAATGTCATAAACATATACTATGTAAAGAAGAAAGCTCATAAAATTCATACTGTGGATATTTTGTGACAGACAAAGTCAGCCAAAGGTGTTGTGGTTGGTGCTACTCAAGGGGCTCAGGAGCATATGTGGCGGTGGCATGACCATAAAGCTTAGGTTACAATTAAGAAAGAGTGGTCAGAAATCATTCTAAGAATTAGTAAGTCAAGTAACATTCATTATCTATTGTGTATTAAGCCCTGTCCTGGTTCCCATATTTATATTGGTGTACATAGCCTGCTCTGGGGACTCAGAAGCACACACAATTAGCAGAGTCTTCCAATGACAGTACAGTGTTAGAAGTATGAGTAGAAATTCATTCACTCAGAGGCTAGAGAGATGGATCAGATGTTAAGAGTTCTCATTACTTGCAGAGGACCTGGATTCAGTTCTGAGTACCCAAAGGACAGCTCACAACCTTCTGAACTCTAGTCACAGAGGATCTGACATCCTCTTCTGGTCATTTGGGCACTGCATGAGTGTGATGCACCTACACTTAAAAAACTCACAGGCAAAGCAATGCACATGAAACAAACAAATATTTTTTAAAAGTTCACTCAGGTGTTCTGGTGGGTTAGTACAACAACCTAGGTTTAAGAGGGTAGGGAAGGGAAGTATGAAAGTGCCTGTGACCATGATTTGAGTGAAAATCTTTTAATGAAGCAGTAATATAAGCCAGTACAGGAAGAAATTAACTTGGATAGTCACTGTGAGGCATGTGGCTAGTGTTTATGATAGAGAATTCTGAAAAAAAAAATCTTAGTGTAGCTTCTGATAGTACGAGGAAATGTGCCCCTTTAATAGGGCTGCAGAGACTGGACAAAGGCATTTTTATCCTATTTCTTCTTCAAAGAGAATTATTACTTTGTAGGGAAGCTGGCAGATCTTTGCAAACTGAGAGGGATCCCTTAGGATGCTCCTGAGGTAGTGTAGTGGATCTCACCAGCATGCGTGCCCACATAGATGTTATCTCCCCTGAGATGACAGTTGCTGTCAGTATCAAGGAAAACTTCAGTGATGCCATGCAATCTTAAGTGCTTGGTCACAAAAATACTGTGCTAACAGAATATAGTGTAATGGCTAATTGTAATTTTCTTTTATGTGTGTACTCACAAGAAACCAGCCAGGATAAATTATAGACTCTGTTGGCTTCACAATTTCGTTCCTATCAGTGGAATGCTATTGATCAGGAAAACTACCCAGTGAAAACTTCCTGTGATGCAGGAACACCGAACACTAGCATGCTTGCTGTGGTCTTGGTGTTGGCTCCTCTTTAGGCATCACAGGTAGGGTAGGGAGGCCTGAGGCTCAGCATATAGAGATTTCCTCAAAGTGCTTTCATGCCTGTAGCATGTTAAGACTGCAAATGTCTGCATCGTTCATGTCATTTTGTTTGT
This sequence comes from Onychomys torridus, assembly GCF_903995425.1. Classification (NCBI taxonomy): domain Eukaryota; kingdom Metazoa; phylum Chordata; class Mammalia; order Rodentia; family Cricetidae; genus Onychomys; species Onychomys torridus. Next base: position 36,272,930 of record NC_050466.1, read on the forward strand.
CCAATTCACAGGATCATCTGTGTGAGGGGGTTGGTGTGGTGAGGCTGCAGCTGGATACTGAAGCAATGACATCTGTGGTGAAAAGACAGATTCCTAAAACCACCAAGCGGTTCATAGAAACCCTTCCATTTTCTCTGAGCCAATGACGAATGCCACTTAATCTTCTTCTCCTCTTTCCCCATTGCGGACCTGGCTACTCTCCCATGGCATTTGGAATTTCTGAAGGGTAGTTTCCAGAATTTTTAGTGCTTGTAAACAAACAGGCTCTACATAGTGCAAGTTTGAGCTCAAATGAAATTCCTGAAGCTATTTGTTGCTAATAAAGAGTGTGGAAAGAGAGGCACATTCCAATGTGTATGACTACAATGCAGGCATCTTCTCTGCTCGGTTCCTTACAGCATCTGAAGCAATGTTTATTTGATGTTTGTCAAATCCTACCTACCTTGATTTATTCTGAGTCTCACACATCATTCAGAACAGTAACACTTGAGAGCAAAGACCATCAATAGAAGAAGTTTGGCAGAAGACCCTGAGTTGTAATATCATTTCAGTCAGCTATGTGCCTTCCTAGGTGTCACTTCATGAAAATGGCTTGTGTAAGACCTAGTTATGACTTTTCTCTTGACACTGTCATAGGAGGCAGCAGATAGCTAGTGGTCAGTAAGGAGGACCCACATGCAGCTGACAAGAAGAAAGCCGAGACACTAGATTCCACACTCAGTCAAGAATCTGAAAAAAGAAACCTTGTCCTCCTGTTTTTTTTCCAACCATTTTGTTACCTCGTAAGTCTGTTCTTCAGTTGTCCAAATATGTCAGTTAGCCTGAGCTATATGAGACCATGTCTCAAACAAAAAAATAAACAGGACAGTGAGATGGCTCAGTGGGTAAAGTTACTTGCTGACTAACTCCAACAACAACAAAATCAACAGCCAGGCATAGTGATGTGCACTTATAATCCCAGCACTCAGGACACTTGAGAGAGGAGAATCAAGAGTTTGAGGATAGTCTTGACTGTGTAGTGGGATCCTCTCTAGTAAATTTATAAGTGTGTGTATGCAAATGCAATGTATATGTATATACAAATACATAATATATGTGTATTTCATATAGAGTTATTTCCTAAGCATTCTAATTGAAGCACCAGACACCCCTGATAGAACCTTTTCTACCCTAGCCTAGCGCTCTGTACACTCATTATCTGATGTGGTCTTTTGTTTTCATGTCTGTTCCCTAGCTAGACTCTACCCTTCAGGGCAGATACCTTATTTAATTACTCTCTCTATCCTCAACACATAACACAGTGACATGAAGAGAGTAACAATTCATTAAATGTCCCTAATGAGTGGATGGGTGAATTGAATGAAATTAATGTCATTCTCTCCACTCAGTAGCAGGAGCTAGAAGTGGGTAGTTGAGGTTTTTCTGTTCATGATCAAAGCTTCTCTACCACAAAGTGTAATACATGTTTAGTTGAATTCAGTAAGCATGGGAGTACTTACTATGTGTAAGTATAGTTCTAGAGTTAGTGGAAGGGCTGAACAAGTGCAAATTGCATCCACTTACAAAAACATCTGGTATATAAAATAACAAACATAGCAACGGAGAAAGACGGTGGGACTAGATGGCAAGTATTAGGCAATTCAAGTTTCAGAGAAAGGGTAAGAGGGCAGAGGAGAACACTGTCAGAGTAGAGCAGCTACAACCAGCAGAGATGGTTGCAAACACAAAGCAGTAAGCATTTGCACATTTGTCCAGCACTCCTTTCTTTATTTTGGTGTGGTTAGAGAAGTTAGGGTACAGGGTAGTGGGTGATGGAGCCAACAGAACATTTTGAGCAGAGTACTGTAATAGCTCAGTGGGTAGAGTTTACACAGAAGCCTTATGACCTGAGCTTGATCCCTGGAGCCCTGGAGCCAGCACACATATACACAGACACATAGCTAGACAGACAGACAGACAGACCAATACAGACATACAAATAAGTAGGTTTTTTTTAGTTATTAAAGAACCTTAGTGCACAAAGTAAGCAAAAATAAAATTACTGTTAAAGTGGACACACCCAAAAAGCAATGCCGTATCACACATTTGTAGAAATGCCTTCAAACCCTTCTGTAGCTTGTGTGCAGCCATTTGTGGGTTTTTATTTTTATTTTTTCCAAAGGCTATTCAAAGTAAATCTGAGTCCTATCTTTTTGTCTTCATTCTCTCTAACTTCTTTGGCACACTGTCTGTGTTCTTTCTTTTTATCTGGCTCACCCTGAGTTATGGCTACTAATTTAGGACCAGACTAGAGTCTCAAGCAAGAGACCCCCTGTCTCAATAATTAGGATTCGTAAAGAAATATCATTGTAGGTTTTTATGGCACACAGCCTAGATCACCTACTATCTAACATCTCGAGTTAAATCACAAATATGGAAAGAGATCCAAGATTACTAATGAGTTGCCTGAGACTGCCAAGAAGCTAACTTGATATCAGGCACAATTCTATTGCATGGCATCTGTCTATAATGCTAGCCAAAGAGTTTTGTAATGGGCAGTCACAATTGAAAATGACCTTCATTATGCTGAATTCATTTCTCTGATGTGTCCATTTTCCCTCATCTTACATCTCAACAGTAATAATAGACATAGAAATAACTCTAATTGTAATTCAAATTTCAGAATGTAAGATTCAAAGTGTGGTAGGTTTTCTCTGTTGATTGTGTGGGGTAGATGAGTAAGAAACCTAGGAAGATTGAACAAAGCGAGGAACATTGTTCAGAAAATCAGATATGGACACAGCATGGGCAAGATATTCTGTCTTACTCCAACAGAATTTTTACATAATGCACCAGGAATTTAAGTGGCTGATGGGCGATTCAGGAAGAAAAAGTTAACTCCTGAGAATAACGCCCCATTAGAGACGGGCACCACAATATCTTTGAGCACCTGCTTCTACTTCTTGCGGTTGCATCTATGGTGCCATTGGCTCAGAATTCTCTGGCTCCCGTTGGCTTAACCTGGTTGTGTCACTGGCAGAGAGGATGCTGGCTTTAGGGACAGCATTGGCTCTTCTCCTTTGTGTCTTTGCCCTGTGTGTTAGTTATTTTTTTCTTTGCTGTGATTAAAAAATCTCTCTCTCTCTCTCTCTCTCTCTCTCTCTCTCTCTCTCTCTCACACACACACACACACACACACACACACACACACACACACACACACACACACACACACACACACACACACACACACTTAGGAAAGGTTTGTCTCATGACTTGAAGGTATCATGGTGGAGAAGGCATAATATCAGGAGTGTGAGATGGCTGGTCGCATTGTTTCCACAATCAGGAAATAGAGAGAGGTGAATGCTGGTTGCTTAGCTGGCTTCCTGTCCAGGACCTCAGCACATGAGATGATGCTACCCATAATCAGACTGGGTCTTTCCTCCTGAGTTAACAGGCTCACAGACATGCCCAGAGGCCAAGTTGACAATAAAGATCAATCACATCATGTCTTGGAATGGCTTAATCTTTATGTTTTAATTTCTGCAACTGTAAAACGGGAGGATAATCACTGTGGGTTCTACCTCCCAGGATTATTAGAATCAAATGGCGTACTGGATGTAAAATGCTTTGTCAATCATGAAATACTGACTTGTCTCCTTCAGTTCAAAGAATACTGAAGTCTAAGAAACTGGTGTTAGTTTCCACCCTATTAAAATCCCTCCATGTGCATAGCTTTATATTTTTATGCCTAATGAGTCTCACCACCTCCCCTCTCAGCTTTCCCTAAGGTATCTCAAGCTGGCTTGGTCCAGCTCTCTCTTGCCTCTGACTTACATATGATGTTATATTTACAAAGGGGAGTTTGTGATTGAGAATCTTAGGATGGGTTAACACAACACCAAATCTGGAGGAACTCAGTACCCAAAGTCATCAAGCCATTTGATTGGTCACATTGTTTAGCTTAAAAGATTTACACATGCACACACACACACTCCTAAATATATAAGTACAACTTGCTGAGTCTATATAATGTTACTTGTATATATGTATGTGTGGTTTAGTGCTGACCATTTAGTATAAGATAACCAGCTGGTTTGCTCTCCCCTGAAGAAGGGAAATTAATGCAATTATAATCTCAAAAAAGAAAAAAAGAGACAGTAAAAAAGATGATGTTAAATTCATGGCATTTTGCTTAAAGGAACTATCCTGTTGCTCTCTACCATTCTGAATACCATAGGAAGCAGTGGCATGATTCTGAGATCTTCAAAACAGAGATGATGGACAATGCTGCCATTTCTATGACTATGGAATTGTCACAGTTGTTCTGTTTATTCCCTTTCTCTAATGACTCATGGCGTTGGAGCTAGGAGGGCCTGTTTTCTTTCTTTGTAGACTAGCTACTGCTTAGCAGAATAATAACATCCTGTACATTTTTGGGCTGAAATTTCACATTTGGTATTGCAGTTGAATTCATTTTAGTCTCACAATCACTTGCTAACTCTGCCCTTTCACCAAGCTTCCTGAGGGGATTTTGTCATTGCTGTATCTCTATAATTGCTTCTCAGTCACTATTCAGATTCTGTCCCCATTGGTGGAAATTGCCTTGACCTGGGCATGAGCACATACCATTTCATCACTAGAACCTATGATCTTTTCTGTCTCATCCAACTTAGAGTTCTAGGTGGCATTTGGTTCTTTTGGATTGTCCCTCCACTTCAAAAGACTTTCATCCCTGGAGCATTATTCTTGATCACTCCGGGCTAGTATCTTTTGTGCATTCTTCCTCCTCTGTCCTTTGGGAACTCTTGGTCCTCTGGGCTGGCTCCTGGTATTCTTGTGTTGCTGTCTATTCATTATAGGCTGTCATCTTCTATTATATTTTCAGTTCCATCTCCATGTATTCAGAATCAAATCCAGTCCACACGACTCACTTCTCATTGAGCTAAAACACCCACTTGTAAAGATTGACATGAATAGTTTTGGACATCACAAGCTCATAAAAGTTCCCTTACTTGGCTGTATTTAACACACTTAGCTAGTCTCTCTGGCCCTGTTATTTTTATATATTTGTATGTATGTTTCATGTTTTTGACAATTTCAAAGGTTTAAAATGTTTCTCTGATTTCAGTTAGCTGTCTCATTTTTGTGCAAGCAACAAACATTAACAATTGTGGGGATTACTAAATTATAATTATTTTAAACTTTAATACAATATTTTTATTAATTATTTGAGAATTTCATAAATGCATATAATGTATTTTGATGATATTTATCCCCAACTTCTTGATTCAAAATATGTAAGGAAACATATTCATCTTTATAACACTCTTGTACTGGTTGTAGTGGCAGACACTGGTAGAATTTGCTGAGGGAGGTAGAGTCAGGAGGATCACAAGTTCGAGGCCAGCCTGGGCTACATATTTAAAAAAATAATCTTTCAATTTTTACTTTTATGAAGAGAAATCAATAAGTTGTTTTCTTTGTTTGCCTTGAGGTATTTTTTTTATAAGAAAAGTCAGAAAAATGTTTTCAAAATATTATTATTTTTCTTTTTTTATTATTATATTTGTGTTTTAATTTTACAAATCAGTCATTTATTCCCCTGTCCTCCCCCCTCCCGCCCCCACCACCACCTTCCCCCATCCCCTCCATTCCCATCTCCTCCAGGGCCATGACTCCCCTGGGGATTCATTTAAACCTGGTTGATTCAGTACAGGCAGGTCCAGTCCCCTCCTTCCAGGCTGAGCAAAGTGTCCCTGTCTGTGTAAGCCCAAGGTTCCAAACAGCCAGCTCATGCACTAAGGACAGGTCCAGGTCCCACTGCCTGGATGCCTCCCAAGCAGATCAAGCTAATCAATTGTCTCACTTATCCAGAGGGCCTGATCCAGCTGGGGGCTCTACAGCCTTTGGTTCATAATTCATGTACTTCCATTCGTTTGGCTATTTGTCCTGTGCTTTTCCAATCTTGGGCTCAACAATTCACACTCTTACAGTACCTTCTCTTTCTCGACAATTGGACACCTGGAGCTCCACCTGGGGCCTGGCTGAGGATCTCTGCATCCACTTCCATCAGTTATTGGATGAGAGTTCCAGCTCGACTGGTAGGGTGTTTGGCCATCTGATCACCAGACTAGGTCAGATCAGGCTTTCTCTCAACCATTGCCAGCAGTCTACAGATGATGTATCATTGTGGATTTCAGGGGACCTCTCCAGCACTCTGCCTATTCCTGTTCTCATGTGGTCTTCATTTATCATGGTCTGTTATTCCTTGTTCTCCCTTTCTGTTCTTGATCCAGCTGGGATCTCCTGCTCCCCTAAGCTTTCTTTCCCTCAAAACTTGCCCTTCATTACTCCCACTGTCATCCAGGTTGTTCATGTAGATCTCATCCATTTCTCTGTCATTGGGCAATCCCTGTGTCTTTCCTAGGGTTCTGTTTTCTAGGTAGCCTCCCTGGAGTTGTGTAGCAGTCTAGTCATCTTTGTTTCACATCTAGTATCCTCCTATGAGTGAGTACATACCATGTTTGTCCTTCTGAGTCTGGGTTACCTCACTGAGGATGATTTTTTCTAGATCCATCCATTTGCCTGCAAACCTCATGATGTCATTGTTTTTCTCTGCTGAGTAGTACTCCATTGTGTATATGTACCATATTATCTTTATCCATTCTTCAGTTGAAGGGCATCTAGGTAGTTTCCAGGTTCTGGCTGTTACAAACAATGCTGATATGAACATAGCTGAGCAAATGCCCTTGTGGTATGATTGAGCATTCCTTGGGCATATGCCCAAGAGTGCTATAGCTGGGTCTTGGGGGAGATGGATTCCCAATTTTCTAAGGAAGCACCATATTGATTTCCAAAGTGGCTGTACAAGCTTGCATTCCCACCAGCAGTGGAGGAGAGTTCCCCTTGCTCCACATCCTCTCCAGCATAAGCTGTCTTCTGTGTTTTTGATCTTAGCCATTATGACAGGTGTAAGGTGGTATCTCAGAGTTGTTTTGATTTGCATTTCCCAAATAATTAGGGATGTTGAGCAATTCCTTAAATGTCTTTCAGCCATTTGAACTTCCTCTGTTGAGCATTTTCTGTTTAGTTCTATAGCCCATTTCTTAATTGGAGTGTTGGGCATTTTGTTGTCTGATTTCTTGAGTTCTTTATATATTCTGGATATCAGTCCTCTGTCAGATGTGGGGTTGGTGAAGACCTTTTCCCATTCTGTAGGCTGTCGCTTTGTCTTGTGGACCATGTCCTTTGCTCTACAAAAGCTTCTCGGTTTCAACAGGTACCATTGATTGATTGTTTCTCTCAGTGTCTGCCCTACTGGTGTTATATTTAGAAAGTGATCTCCGGTGCCAATGTGTTCAAGAGTACTTCCTACTTTCTCTTCTATCAGGTTCAGAGTAACTGGATTTATGTTGAGGTCTTTGATCCACTTGGACTTAAGTTTTGTGCATGGTGACAGATATGGATCTATTTGCAGCCTTCTACACATTGACATCCACTTATGCCAGCACCATTTGTTGAAGATGCTTTCTTTTTTCCATTGTACATTTTTGGCTTCTTTGTCAAAAATTATATGTTCATAGGTGTGTGGGTTAATGTCAGGGTCTTCAATTCAATTCCATTGGTCCACATGTCAGTTTTTATGCCAGTACCAAGCTGTTTTTATTATGGTAGCTCTATAGTAGAGGTTGAGGTCGGGGATTGTGATGCCTCCAGAGGTTGTTTTATTGTACAGGATTCTTTTGGCTATCCTGGTTTTTTTTTGTTTTTCCATATGAAGCTGAGTATTATTCTTTCCAGATCTGTGAAGAATTGTGTTGGTAATTTGATGGGGATTGTGTTGAATCTGTAAATTGCTTTTGGTAAGATTGCCATTTTTATTATGTTTATCCTGCCTATCCATGAGCATGGGAGATCTTTCCATTTTCTGACATCTTCAATTTCTTTTTTCAGGGACTTAAAGTTCTTGTCATATAGGTCCTACACATGCTAAGTTAGAGTAACCCCAAGGTATTTTATGTCATTTGTGGCTATTATAAAGGGTGATGTATCTTTGATTTCCTTATCAGCCTGTTTGTCTATTGTATGTAGGAGGGCTACTGATTTTTTTGAGTTGATCTTGTATCCTGCTATGTTGCTGAAGGTGTTTATAAGCTGTATCAGTTCCTTGGTTGAATTTTTGGGGTCACTCACATATACTATCATGTCATCTGCAAATAGGGAAAGCTTGACTTCTTACTTTCCAATTTGTATCACCTTAATCTCCTTATGTTGTCTTATAGCTCTGGCTAGAACTTCAAGTACTATATTGAATAAGTATGGGGAGAGTGGACAGAATTGCCTTGTTCCTGATTTTAGTGGTATTGCTTTGAGTTTCTCTCCATTTAATTTGATGTTGGCTGTTGGCTTGCTCTAGATTACCTTTATTATGTTTAGGTATGTTCCCTGTATTCCTGATCTCTCCAAGACCTTTAGCATGAAGGGGTGTTGGATTTTGTCAAATGCTTTTTCTGCATCTAGCGAGATTATCATGTGGTTTTTTTCTTTCATCTTGTTTATATGGTGAATGACGTTGATAGATTTTCGTATGTTGAACCATCCCTGCATCCCTGGGATGAAGCCTACTTGATCATGGTGGATAATTATTTTGATGTGTTCTTGGAGTCTGTTTGCCAGTATCAAAATATTCTTATATGTCTATTTTTATTACCAATATGCCCTCACTAATTCAAACACATTTGATGTTTCAAAATAACTTCAACATGTCCCAAATAAAACTATGGTCTTCTGAATCTCGTGTATTTCAAATCTTATTAATGATTCTTCAATTGTCTACATATGAATACTGTACTTTCTGCCTTCCTTTCACAATGTATCATATGTACAGCCCTCTTCATTCCTCTAAATATAGCCTAAATTTTCTTATTTCTGTGCAAAGTTTGTGAGACCTGAACAGGTAGTTCCTTATCTGTCCCTGTTTTGTCTCTTGTTCTAGCTCACTCCCACACTTTATGGCAGTTATCTCTCAAAATGGGCAAATAGGACTCAGTACTCCTTCACAGCTTTTGTGGCTGCCCAGGGTTGATGGACTAATGCAGTGGTCCTTCAGACTTATAATATGGTTTTATAATGAAGACCAGATTTTATTTTTATTTGTTTGTTTGTTTGTTTGTTTTACATCCCAACTGTAATTTCCCCTCCCTCCTCTCCTCCCAGTCTCTCCCCCACCTCCTCTCTTCTCCTCATCCACTCTTTTTCTGTTTCTATTCCAAAAAGAGGAAGCGTAAGTTTTAATCCTCTCCACTCATTCTCTCTGGCTATGGTAAACCATGTTTTTTTTTTTTTTAATAGATGAAACACATTTTGGATCATGTTTCACGTTTTGCATTCTGTAAAGAAATAGAAACCATGGGAAAACCAACAAATCAGAGGAGAGAAGGGGAAGCTGACGAATCCTGTAAGTTTCTTCACTCTCTTCTCTCTCCCTCCTTCCCCTCCTTCTTGCCCCAAATTAATTTATTTCGAGTATAATCACCATTACCATTTTAAATTTAGGAAAATGGAGGCATGGAGACTTGTGAACCCAGCACAGATAGGACTTGCATGGACATTCAGCCTATAGTGGAGCCACGTTCTTCCGGCCAGATTCTGCCTTCACTCTCCCAGAAGATAAGGACAAGTTTAAGGGACATAGCAAACAAAAGGCACAATTCCAATAAGACAGGGCTAAATTAAATTTCCTGCCTGATACTTGCAAAGTAAGTGACCTTCAATACACAAATCCTTCTGCTGATTGAAGTAGCCAGCTACAGTTCTACAAATACCAACATTATAGGTTTTTTCTTTCTTTTATTCTCCTCTCATACATTACATCCTGAGCACATTTTCCCCTCCCTTTACTGCTCTCAATCCTCCTCCACCTCCACTCTCCCCTAGATCCATTTTTCCTCCATTTCTCCTTTTAAAAAAAAGAGCAGGCCTCCAAGGATTATCCACTGAACATGACCTAACAAGTTACAATAAAGCTAAGTACAAATCCTCATATCAAGGCTGGATGAAGCAACGCAATAGGATGAAAATGGTTCCAAGAGCAGGCAAAAGAGTCAGAGATATCCCCACTCGCACAATTAAAATCCCACAAGAACACTCAACTACATAACCATAATGTATATGCAGAGGACCTAGCTCGGACCCACACAGGGTCCATGATATTTTTGTTGTTGTTGTTTAATGTAAAACACATTTACTGGGAATAAATATCAATCAGTTAAAAACAGTGACAGTAATAACTTCACAGGTACAGTCTACTAGATTTCTTATAATTGTGAGGCCCGCACCTATCATGTGAGCCAACAGATAGGGGTTCACTACTGTAATGCTGATCTGGGGACTCCAGGGTTTAGCATATATGCTGCTAATTTCTTCTTTTCAATAGGATTCTTGACATACCCAATCACAGCTGGAAAGGGCCAATATGTAGTATGCAAAAGAAGAGAAACTGTTAGAACTGAAAAGACAAACTGAACACCTCAAGCTACCTTGAGGCCAATGAAAAGTGTTGCCAAATGGCTGAGGCTGCAGGGCTGACCATTCCCAGAGTTTAAACACTGTGTGTGCTTAAGAGAGGGTAGCAAGTTCTTGACCAGGTTGGTTGCTTCCCTTTTTCTTTTATTACTTTTCTTTTGGGACTACTTTAAGGTAACTGGTAGTATTTGGAGGTTTGTTGTTGCTATTTTTGGTGTACATTATCAGAACATAAATAAATAAACTTGTGTTGCTTAAATAACTGGACAAAGTTTTCCCTGAGAGAACCAGCTCCAGTTTTATGGTGGAAATTATAGAAACTATGATTTATAGATGTCTCTTAATCAAACCTTATTTGAATGTACCTGTTATTTATGTGTGTGTGTGTGTGTGTGTGTGTGTGTGTGTGTGTGTGTGTGTGTGTATCTGAATTTTTGAAGAGAAATTTGGGAGTTATTTTATTTAAAAATACTTTCAATAGAGAAAAGGGCAAGACAGTGAAATACATGAAGCTTAAAAGTGGAAGCTTATAGGAAATAAGAGAACAGAAGGAGACTGGGGCAAGAGGAGGTGAGCAAAACAAATTAGAACAAAGTATAAGAATGCATAGCTATGAAGATGCTATAATGGCACCAATTGCTTTTTATTTTTTCCTCAAAAATTAACACAAATAAACAGCTCTGAGATACCATGTCAGAATGGCTAAGATAAAATACACTGAAGACAGCCTATATTGGAGAGGATGTGGAGCAAGTGGAACACTCCTCTATTGCTGGTGGGAGTGCAAACTTGTACAGCCACTTTGGAAATCAATATGACATTTTCTCAAGAAACTGGGAATCAATCCACCTCATGATCCAGCAATACCAGTCTTGGGAGTATAACCAAAAGATGCACATTCATACCACAATGACATTTGCTCAACTATGCTCATAGCAGCATTATTCATAATAGCCAGAATCTGGAAACAAACTAGATGCCCCTCAATTGAAGAATGGATAAAGAAAATGTGGTATATTTACACAATGGAGTATTACTCAGCTGTAAAAAAAAACAAAAACAAAAACAAAAAAAAAACAAAAAAAAACTCAATTACATCATGAAATTTGCAGGCAAGTGGATTAAATGAGAAAAAAATATTCTGAGCGAGGTAACCCAGACTCAGAAAGACAAACACAGTTATGTACTCACTCATAAGTGGATATTAGATATAAAGCAAAGGATAATCAGGCTACAATCCACAACCCCATAGCTGCTAGGTAACAAGTAGGACCCTACAAGAGACATGCATGGATTTCCCTAGGATGGGGAAATAAATAAGGTCTCCTGAATAAATTGGGAGCATGTGGTGGGGGAGGTAAGGGGAGGTGGCAAAAGACCATGAGAGAACGGGATGGTCAAGTTGGGGGAGAGAGAGAAAGGGAAAGAAAGGAAAGAGATATATTGACAGCAGAAGCCATTATGAGGTTAGGATGAAACCTGGTGTTAGGGAAATTCCCAGGAATCCACAAGTATGACCTCAGCTGTGACTCCTAGCAATAGTGGAGAGGGTGCCTGAACTGGCCTCCTGAAATGAGATTAGTGACTACCCTAATTGTCATGAAAGAACCTTCATGCAGTAACTGATGGAAGCAGATGCAGAGATCCACAGCTAAGCACTGGATGGAGTTTCTAGTGTCCAGTCAAAGGGAGGGAGAAGGGATTATATGAGCAAAGAGGTCAAGACCATGATGGGGAGACAGCTGACCTGAGCTAGTTGGAGCTCACTGACTCTGGACTGACAGATGGGGAACCTTCATGGGACCGAACTAGGCCCTCTGAATGTGGGTGACAGTTGTGTGACTTGGACAGTTTGTGGGGCCACTGGCGGTGGGACCAGGATTTATTCCTAGGGCATGAAATGACTTTTTGGAGCCCATTCCCTATGGAGGAACACCTTGCTCAGCCTTTATAAAGGGGAGAGGGGCTTGGTCCTACCTCAACTCGATATGCCAGACTTTGTTGACTCCCCATGGGAAACCTTACCCTCTCTGAGGAGGTGAGATGAGGGGAAGGGGAGAGGAGAGGAAGGAGGGGGAACTTTGGTTGGTATATAAAATGGGAAAAAAAACTTTTAAATAAAAAAAATTTAAAAAATGAGAAACATTTGGGGAATGATCCAGAACTTCTAATATTTATATGTAACAGAATTCCAAAATAAGAGATCAGAGCATTTCACAACTAACCAAATAAAAAAAAGGTTACTCATAAAGTTTAAAAAAAAAGAATCTTGGTGGCCAATACTTGAAAATCATATATGTATAAGAAAATTTTATCTAGAACATACAAAAAGCTCTTTTTCCCTCAAACATAAGACAAATAAATCAATTTAAAATACATAAAGAATCTGAATAAGCATTTTCCCAAAGAAGATACCAATGACTGGGAAGCATCTGAAATGACACTCAATATTTTATTCAGGGAAACGAAAATCAAAACCATAAGAAGAGAGCACATGGCACTCATCAGATGGTTGTAACCAATATGTGAGATGATAACAATCATTAACAAGGATGTAGAAAAATGATTCCTAACCAATTCTGGGTGAGACCATTCAATAGTATAGCTACAATGGAAAACGACAAAACCTTCAACTAGGCAAACATAAAGTTGTGACGTGACCCAGTCCTACAATTCTACCTAGGGACTGGAAGCAGGGACTTCAACAGATAATTGTACATCACTCTTAATGGGAACATATTTACAGTAGCAAAAAAATTAATAATAACGCTTTAAAAAAGGAAAGAAAAGAAACAGGCCAAATTTCCATCCACTAATGAATGAATAAAATATTGTGTAGCCAATAAATGAAATGAAATACTAACTCATGGTGTGATGCTGATGAACCTTTAAAACTTTAGGCTATTTGAAAAAGCCAAACACGGAAGGCTACATATATGATTATATTTAAATGAAATATCTAAAACAGGTAAGTCTACAGAGACAGAAAATGAATTAGTACTTATGGCTGAGGAAGGGGGTGGGGAAGATGAATATTCACCTTGAAGGTGGTGGTTTTTGCACAATTCTATGGGCATTCTAAACCATACTTTAAATGTGGATATTGTACATCATGTGAATTACTTTGCAACAAAGCTGTTACAAAGGTGGTGGTTGCTGGTGGTTCTCTCTTGCTGCTGCCATATCAGATGTTAGAGACAGGGTTACAGACATAAGACTCAGGAGCCATCAAGGACCTTACGATTTAAGGAAACAGATAAGAAAGGAAGAAACTATCAGAGAATAAATAAAATCTTATAATAGAGCTCTGAGCATCTGGGGGGGGGGGATGAATTGAAGAGTGCTTCAGCTGGAGACAGAATCTAATCTGGATCCTGAGGTGTGAATGTGATTTCAGCTTGATCAACAAAGCTTGGGGATGTTGTTTGGGCCAGTTTGGAAAAGGAAGGTCATTTCAATTGAGGGATCAGTGAATGTGAAGGAATAGTCACCAGTCACCTAGCATCAAAGAGCAATGGAGAATCGGATGGTATATAGGTAATGTAGAGGGGTGTGGTGAGAGATGAATTTCGAAAAGTAGTCTGGGTCAAAGTCCCCAGGGTCATAATTTCCCTGGAGCTTAATATATTCCCTGAGTTGGGACCCCATATCGCACAGAAATAGTGTGGTAAAGCTCTCAGTAGGAATCATGAAGTCACCTATAGCTGCACCTTGGGCAAGTCACCTTATCCTCTCTGGATCTTAACTTCCTTAACTTTAAAATGAAGGTGCACATCCTACACTTTAGGTGTGTCAGTACTGACCAAATGAAATAGGACTGCAACAAACCCTCAGGGGCTGGATAAGCCAGCGTTGATTTTCATCCATTTCCCTGTTCCCCTTGCCTGCATCTACAACAATGGCTTGAAAAGCCAAACATTTTTCTGGCTTCCCTTGGAGCTTAAGGTGGCCATATGACTGTAGCATACTTAACAGTTAATGATACACAAACAAAAGATGGCTGAGGGGCTTCTAGCAGAGTTTTTCTTTCTTGAAGAAAAGACCCAGACATTGCTAATGTTGCCTGCTTCCTGCTAGTCTCTGCCTTGAAAGCAGGCCTGATACCTGGGGTTCTAATGGCCATCTTGCAGCTGAATTTGTGGTGACAACAAAGACGAAAAGCCAACAGAAAGGATGGATGGCAGAGCAGAGACTGGAAAGGACTCTAGACTTTTGATGGCTCCAATGGCAAGATGCCAGCTGCCAGCTACCTCTGGGCTGATGTGAGATAAACAGCCTTCCTACTCTTATGAGTCATTCTTCCCAGAGTTGTTTTTTTGTTTGTTTTTGTTTTTGTTTTTTGTTTTTTTAATAATAAAACTAACAGAACAACATCTTCAGTCCAGGAAGCACTCTTAACTGATGTAGAGGCTATGAAAGCATTTTGCAAGCCAAAAAAGTGATATGAAGGACATTTTAGACGAGAGATAGATGCTTTAAGTTATGTTTTTGTTCAATATTCATTTTTTATTCTTTGAAATTCTCACACATCTATACAGTGCATATTTACCATATCCACTCCCTACCTCCTATGTCCCCTGTTACATTTTATGTATTTATTACATTTATTACTATTATTATAAGTTTATGGACACACATGTGTGGAGGTCTGAGGACAGCTTTAGGTAGTTAGTTCTTTCCTCCAACTGGAAGTAGAGCAAGAACTACCAGTTCACTGTCTGCTTCTTGTACATGATTGGGATGTGCTTTCCCAGCTTTCTGCTCCTGCTGCCATGCCTTCCATGTCATTATGGACATCTAGTCCTCTGGAACCGTCAGTCAAAGCAAATTCTCCCTTAAATTGCCTTTGATCATAGTATTTTATCATAGCAATAAGGAAGTAACTAACACAGTAACCTTAAGGAGAAAGGTAAGAGTTCCATGTTCACCATACTATCCTTGAAATGGCTGTAGCAGACCTAGGAGAGGCCCTTGGTGATAGGGGCTTAGAAGCACAGATGTATTTTTATGTGTGTGTGGAACACCACTGTGTAGACGCAGCTGAAGCCTTGAGAACAGATGAACCACACATGGAAGGAGAGCACAGTGACAGAGAAACAGATCAGGGCTGGAAACTAAGTATTGGAGGGAAAAGGAATGAGCACAGAAGGGAACAGGAAGTGCACAGTTCCACTGAACTCAAAACTAAGCAGTAGGAGAGGTGGCGGGGGGAGGGGGCTTTTAGGCAGTGCATGGCGCTTAGGAGGTGGGAAGTAGGAGTAGCTGCTCCGCAGTGTCAGATGCTGAAGAAAAGTCAAGTGGGGTGAGGAATGAGGAGCTTCTTCCCTCAGCCACATTCATCTAAATTCCTTTAACAGGAGTTTATTGTTAGCTGTAATAGCCTGTCTGGAAGATAAATGCTAAATTAATTTGGGAGCTGAGTTCTAAAACTCTCAAGTGGCCTAAATCGTTTAAAAGAGGATCAAATTCTATTATGTGGGATTGAATTGGTTTCTGCAGGTGGTTGTGCAACATTCTTCCCCCGAGATCTGCTTGTCAAATATGGTTTCTGTCCAGTTCCTCCTAGGAACAAAAAGCGTGGCAGTGAGAGCAGTGCAACTCCATCACATCCCTTGGATGCCTTGTTCAGTGAATGTAAATCACTGTGCCTGGCTCCAAATTCCAGTAGACCTTAGCTCTTCAGTTGTGATAAACATCCTATTCCTGCGGCTTTGTCTTCCTTTACTTCTGCCATTAGTATCAGTCTTGTCTCCTTAAATAGACTGAAAGTTCCTCGGTGGCACACATTATGTTTTCTTCCTACTATTCTCTACTGTGCTGGAGGGAGAGTAGCCATTTAATAAATATTTCATCATTCCATAGCACTGTAATCAAGGTGTTTTTCAGAAAGTGTTGATGAACATTTTACAAAATGTACACCTTTAAAGAGCTAGTGTTATTTAAAACCCCAATACCAAGAACTTAGATATATAATCTCATGAATCTGGAAAGTGAATGAGTAAACTAGCTTGTATGAATTAATTCTGGACTACAGAAGTAAAAAGATGAGAAACAGGTCCAGCTTGAATGAAGCTCACTACCACTTGGCAGCAATCTCCTAATCCTCTGTGGGGGAGACAGGGGGAGTGCCAACAGAATGGGAGATATTTCAGAATCCATTGCAGTACTTAGGAGCATGCATTTGTGATCTCTATGGACCCAGGCAACAACAATAGGTGCATTGGAGCCATTTTTTATAAAGTAGTTCAATGAACATTTATTGAACTTTTATCTTGAGCAGGCACACTCGCCTGGCCATTAAATATTGCAGCTCCTCAGTGCTCAATCTTTCAATATTCATCCCTTCTCATTCTACACTGTCTCCTTAGGTGATTTCATCTACAGCCTCTGCTTCAATTACCACTCATAGGAAGATGACTCACACGTTTGTATCTTCAGATCAGAACTCTGCTCTGAAATTTGGACCTATACATCTAGCTGCCAGCTTGACATCTTCTGCTTGATAGTTCCCAGACATTTCAATAAAATTATCTTAAAAGAGCCCATGCTGCTCTGTCTCTCTCTCTGCCATCCTCTTCAACCAGACATGATCACATCCAGTGTTCTCTGTCTCAACTGGTGACACTTCCATCTATCTATCTTGTTCCCTGAGCCAGAAACCCAGCCGTCATCAAGTATCTCAGGAAGTCTCAACCACCCCTCAATCTGCCAAACACAGGCAGATCTACCCATTCCCTCTAGTGTCTAGTGTTGCTGTCACAACCCTAGTCTTGGACCATTGCCAGATTCCTAACTAGTTTATCCATTTCCTTTTTAATCTCCCTCGTTTGGTATCCATCCAGCAATCAGTGTGATCATTTTTAAACACAAATCTGATCATAGTATGCCACTGCATGAAATACTTCAATGGTATATCCTTTGTCTAAGAATAGAGAACAAAGTAATTTATTTGGCTTACAAAGCTTAGAGTGAGTTCCAAGTTTCTGACTTGGGTTTTTGTGTAATATAAACTATCTTTTTTGCCAGTGAGCTCAAAGAAGAATTTTTAAGGCAAACAAAGTTTTTACAGCATTTGGGAATGCCTGAATGTTGAAGAAGGTTTAATTATCCAGATCTTTTAAGCTTGCTCCTTTAACTACTATCTACTGTACTTATGTCTTCACTGTACTCTGTGTAAGCTAATCTTTTCATGATGGTGTTTGGTAATTCCACATCTTTCTTCCTTTTAACTTCATTTGTCAGTGTGTGTGTTTCAAATATTCCTCCCTCCATTTTTTGTTCTTTACTTTCTATTACTATTTTATTAGCCTGTATGAATTATTCAAAACAATAGGCTTGTTATGACTTTTCATACACACATAATGTATTTTGATCATATTCACCCTCTCCTGTCCCCTTCCAACTCCTGTGGATTCACCTTCCCCGCAACTAGTCCCTGTTCTATTTTCATGCCTGTGTGTGTGTGTGTGTGTGTGTGTGTGTGTGTGTGTGTGTGTGTGACCCCAATGAGTTTCATTAGCATTGCTTACAGGAGCATGGGCAACTTACTGGGGGCTATACCACTCAAAAAAAATGTCCACCCTTCCCCAAACAGCCATTAAACACATAAAAATCCTCAAAAAGGAAAGGAGACTTACAACCCTGCCCCCCATAGACGAATTTTGATGGGCACAATCTATACAGGTCTTGTGTAGGTAATCACAGGTGCTGGAAATTCAAGAGTATGACAGCAATATTGCACCAGGAAAACAGTATTCCATAACACTCTACCTTCTTCTAGCTCCTATATTCCTTCTGCTTCTCTCCTGTGATGTTTTCTCAGCTTTGGAGTATATATGTCCTATTTAGGGCTAAACATAAACAATCACTTATTCTGAGTACTTTGACCAGTTTTGAGGCTCTGCAGTAATTCTACTTCAAAAAGACACTTCTGTTACCAACACTGACAGCAGCACAGCATAGGCATAAATATTGGGAAAGCAATGTGAAAGGCATATCATGATCATTTTAGCAATTCAAAACCAGTGGATTCCCCAAATGGGCTCATATCCTCCCCAACTACAAGCTTTTTACCAGGTTTACAGTACCAGACATGAATTACCTTCTGTGGAGTGGGCCTCAAATCCAATCAGAAAGTGGTTGGTTGCTCCCACAATAGTTATGCTACCATTTCACTAATGGCACACATTGTCTGATGGATCCATAGTGAAGCACACAGAATTCATAGCTGAGCTAGGCTGTTGTTGATTCTCCTTGCCCCCCACCCCCCCACAGAAGCCTGCATAGAAACTTCTGGCATTATGAAAGCTAGTTAGCTGGGAGGAAGCTTCCAGCTAAGCTTCAACTTGATTACTCTATGTCCTATAAGCAAAACAAGTGCTGTCTTCAGCAATATTGTTTTGTAGTTTTGAGACAAGATCCCATTGTGTAACTCAGCCTGGCCTTGAACTCATGAAGATGCTTTCTGCATCAGCCTTCCAAGTACTATGATTAAAAGTATACCCCCATGCCTGTCTAAGAATGCCTTCTTTAGTCTTTCTTTTAATGTATTGTTGAATGTCACACACACACACACACACACACACACACACACACACACACACACATATATCTGAGTGAGTTGGTTTACATGACTACGGAAGTTAGCTATGAAACTTAAAATGTATAGGACAATTCATAAGGAAGGACAGAGACTGGAAACTTTTGGACAGGGGTAGAATTTCTTCTTCGTTATGGAAAATTCAATTTAGCTGATAAGGCCTTTTTGTTAATTGGATAAGGCTCAAATGTGTTGAAAGTAATGTTCTTAAATTTAATCAATTGTAGATATTATTTACATGTATAAACAATAGGCACAACATCTCGATTAGTGTTTTATGGAACAACAACATGGTTGCCTGCCAAATTGACATATAAAACTGTCCATCATAC
Organism: Onychomys torridus; assembly: GCF_903995425.1. Classification (NCBI taxonomy): domain Eukaryota; kingdom Metazoa; phylum Chordata; class Mammalia; order Rodentia; family Cricetidae; genus Onychomys; species Onychomys torridus. The sequence goes on from NC_050466.1 coordinate 36,292,370, forward strand.
TTGTGAAGCCAATATTCATAACTGACTTATATCCTGATCAATAAGTAGAAATAAGGCTTATTGATGGTAATGTTCACAGGCTTGTTTGTTGATTCTTCCTTATTGGGTACACTGCCATATTCCATGTATTTGTAACTGCTAGAAGTCCATACTACTGACAACTGAATGGCATGAAGTTAAAGCAACATTATTAAGATTATTTTATGTGTGTGGTGTGTTCACAAGCGTGTGTGCATGCATGCCAATGTGTGTGCACATGCCCATGTGTGTGCATGTGGAGACCAAAGAAGGATTCAGGCATCCTTCTTTCTCTATCACTTTCTGCTATATTCCCTGGAGACAAGGTCTCTCAGTGAGCCTAAAGGTATACTGGTGGCCAGCAAGACCCAACAATCTTCCTTTCGCTCCCTCTCATGGTGTTACAGTCACAGGCAGGTGTGTGACCATGCCAAGCTTTTGATGTAGATGCTGAGATTTGAATACAGGTACTTATGCTTGGATAACAATCACTCTTAGCCACTGAGCCATATTCCCCTCCACTAAACAAAAAATAAGAGCTAATAATCACCAAGCACTGTTTTAAATGCTTTGAATGAGGGTTTGTCTTTTGCTTTTCAGAAAGGATGTTGTAAAGGTAATTCTAAACAGATCATAGCATGGTCCCAATGCCACAAACCCTTGTAAAGTTAAAGAAAAGGAACTTTAGTCAAGTGAGCAAACATTTCTAAAATGCATTAACTAGATACATATTGGTATTTGGTTGTAACATGCAATAAGGCTTAGGAATATTTCACTTCCTGCTGCCAGACAGTCAGTTATTAAATTGTGTCAGGAAGATGTTATTAGATGGGAGGAGGGACAAAAGTTGATGGGACAATAGTAGTTAAAGGAAGACAGTGGAGTAAATTTAAAGCATCCAAATTGAAGTATCTTAGAAAGTATGAGACAGTTTAAAAAGGAGCAGAGCTGACTGGCCCTAGCATGGGGACCCACGGAATGATCCATGATTATTTCAGAAGTCTCAGAAAGCATCATATAGAGAGTTTCATCCACCTGACTTTCTCACCCTTTTTCACCTCCTAGCCTCCAGGGACATAAATGATTGAGTACATCTGCAGACTCCATAAACCTTGTCTGTTTATTCTCCCTCTATGGGAACAACAATAGCATGGATGTCTTCAAATTTTCTTCCTTGAGGATAACATCTCTTTATGTTGAATTCTTTTCCAGGTGAGTTGCCAGTACAGTATTGCTCTATTTTGGGGGCCAAAGTAGCAGGATTACTGGGCATAGCACTGAACTTGGACTCTGTTGGATTTGTATCCTAGTTCGAACTGTTCAAACTTTGTTTTCTCATCTATAGAGCATGAACAGCAATAACAAAGGGTTTTTGAGACTAGTAAAGTAAAAGCGGGGAAGAATCCTTTGCCAACTCTAAGTAGAGGTAGAAAAACACAGAACCTGAGACAATGACATTCTTAGAAATCCGGAAAGTAAGAGAAAGAGAATAAACAAATTGGATTCAGAAACTTTGCTTTGAGGCCTGAGGCAATTTTGTTGTTGTTTCTGAGTGAAGGCAATGTTCTTTTGTGAGCTGAAAACAAGGCTGATCAAGGCCAGGGAAGAGCAGTGCTACTCATATGTCTGTATCCATAAGCTTTGAAGTCAAATTAGACACCACGAAACCCAATGCTGCCCTCAATCTTGAAAGGCTTGGAAAATGACCCAACATTACTTTTAGCTCCTCCACAGAAGTCTCTATCTGCTTACTTTTCTTAATTAAGTCTGATTTACCTAAAGCATGAGTCATGAAGATAAGCAGACAGGATCTATGGAAGTATATGACATTTCATTTCCTGGTTTTAAAACACAATAGTGAAGTGGTGCATATATATTATAAAGGTGTCTGAATGTGTCCTTTTAAAAATATATTAAAAAATGATCCCACAGTCATTTTTAGTTTTCAGTACTTAACAAACATATAGTAGTATGGCCATCTTGTGAGTTTCATAAGGCTTTGTGGGTCTCTGATTTTAAGCAGAGAGGCAGCAGGTCGATAATGAGGAATAGAATGAGGAATCAGAAGTCAGTGCGGGTCATAGTTTGGCACAAGCTCATTATGCAATCATAGTCTGTAAGAGAGTCAGTATTTTCTGCCATAAAATGGAAGAATGCCTGCTTTTCTGAACTATAGCTCTCCCCGGAAATTACTTTAGGTTCTTATTCTTTCCATAGTATAATGCAAGTTGGTTTTGTTGCAAATTCTATAGGTTCCAAATCTCATTGGGCTCAAATAAAAGCATTGTCACAGCTACTTCCTTTTGGAAATCTTAGGGGAAAAATTGTTCTTTTGAAGTTTTTGTTGGGAGATGTGTTTTTTCTGAGATGAACTCCCATGTATCCTAGACTGGTCTCAAACTCAGTATGTAGCTGAGGATTGGCTTGAACCTCTGATTGCCCTGCTTTCACTTCTCAGTGCTGGGATTACAAGGTATGCAGCAACATGCCTTGTTTTATGCAGTGCTGTGGGCAGAACTCAGAGCTTCCCCCGTGAGGCAAGTGTCTACCAACTGAAGTCCATCACAAGTGTTGCTCAACCTTTCTCAGCTCCATCATGCTTTGGCACCATAATCAAAGGCCTCAGGGTTGAATGCTTTAACAATTCTTTCACTGTCAAATCTCATTTCTGCTTCTATATTTCGGGGTCTCTTATGATTACATTAAACCTTTCTAGGTAATTCAGAATCAACTCTCCCTGTAGTTGGAGAGTGTGGTGAGTATTGTGTTCCCTGAAATATTGTGTGTTCCCCGAAATAAACATATCTGGGGTCAGAGAACAGACAGCCACTAGAACAAAGCCAAAAATGGTGGCTAGAAAATAGAAAGAGTAAGCCCTAACAGAAGTTGGGCGGTGGTGGTGCATGCCTTTAATCCCAGCACTTGGGAGGCAGAGCTAGCCGGATCTCTGAGTTCAAGGCCACTTTAGAAACAGCTAAGCATGGTGACCCATGCCTTTAATCCCCAAACCTAACCTTTAATCCCAGGGAGTGGGGGCAGAAAGAGAAAGGTATATAAGGCCTGAGGACCAGGAACTAGAGGAGTAAAGCATGTAGTTAGTTAAGCATTTGGTTGGTTAAGCGTTCAGGCTTTGGAGCAACACAGTTCAGCTGAGATTCATGTGGAGGAGGACTTAGAAGCTTCCAGCCTGAGGAAACAGGATCACCTGAGGAACTAGCAAGGTGAGATAGCTGTGGCTTGTTCTGCTTCTCTGATCTTCCAGCATTCACTCCAATAACTGGCCTTGGGTTTGATTTTATTAACAAGTACCTTTAAGATTTCTGGTACAGGAATCTCTCTAGGTCCCACTAAGCCCCAGCAGTCCAGTAAACAACTTATAAAATAAACACACAGACATTCATATTATTTAAACTGCTTGGCCATTAACTCAGGCCTATCATTGTCTAGCTCTTACTCTTATATTTAGCCCATTTCTATTAATCTATACTTTGCCACGTGGCTCATGGCTTAATAGTACCTTACATCTTCCTTGTCATGGTGGCAGCTGTCAGTGTCTCTCTTCCCAGCCTTCCACTTCCCATAATTCTCCTCCTTGTCCTGCCTACCCTATCTTTCTTGCCTGGCTACTGGTCAATTAGCACTTTATTTTAACCAATCAGAGCAACACATTTGACATACAGGACATCCCACAGCACTTCCATTTTCTTTTTTTCAAAAAGCAAGGTTTTAACTTATATATAGTAAAATTTTAGATAACAAAACAATTATCAAGCAAGAATTACAGTTACAATATTAAAGAAGATATCCTATCTATCTTATATTTGTGAGTCTAAGGTTTTATATCTAACTTATCTTTTATCATAACTGAGGAAATTATAACTATCTAGTCTTCAACCACATCAAAGACCTCAGAAGGAGTTCTTTGATATTACCTGAGAAATGGGAGAAGGATGCATGCAACTTTCGGGAGTCTTGTAGGGTAGACAGAGACAGCTGGCAGCCTGGACAGTCACCTAATGTTCCTTTGTAAAGTTGGGGCATTTGTCTTCAGCCCAAAGGGCTAGAGTCTCTTGGACACTATTTTCAGTGTCCTGTAGAATGTCTGGCAGTTTCCTCTGCAAAGCAGGAACCTGAAAGACCATTTTGTCAAGCAAAGTTCAGTGGTCACCTTTCTATGGGTCTTGCATGTCCAGTTGATCAAGCAGTCCAGGCAAGAGCAATTTCTTGCCCGAATGGCTATATTTGCCAAGGTGAAGATAAGCTATGAAGTGTCTTCAATGCCCATCCTCCTCTCTGAAGTAAATTGGTGCTTCCAGGAGCAGACATGTCTCACTGTCCAGAAAGTCTAAATTTTAAAAATATTTTAAATGCCATATTCTGTAGACCTTTGAAGTGTTTGAAGATTATCTGTCTATCTGAAATATATCTATGTATACCTAGAAAACTTAACATGACTATAAGTTTAACTATCATAGAAGACTTAATTGATCTGTATTTCTTAATTATCCATTAAATCTAAATGAGTTGCATGAGCATAATACCTCAAACGAGAGTAGAAATATATATACAGTATAACAAAATTAACTTTAAGTTTGTGTCAATAAAATCTATACCAATATAAGACATTTTAAACAAGTTGTTGTTCTTTAAAACTAAGTTCCTTAATCTACCCTTTCATCCTACTGTTATCTATATCATATGCCCTTTTTTTTTCTTTAGGAAGAGATCATATTTATAATCAACCTGATTTAAATAAAAATATTGGTTTTTCTCTGTCCCACATCAGAGTGCTCTTCTGATTTGGGACACAAGAATCTCTTAAACTTTTCTTTTAGCAACATGTCTGGGTTTAGAGAATGAGTGAGCCAATTCCATCTCCAAAGCCAGGTTGATAATTTTGGGAAATTGGGCACAGTTTCTCTTACTAATTTCTGCTGGAGGGGGGGGGGGCTGTATCTTATGGAGACACAAAGAAAATTTTAGGATTATGGAGTAGTCTGTGAGGGTAAACCTCTGAGCCAGTTGCCTTGAAACCATTCTGGATGTTGGATCATCTGGGCCATGGTGTCATCAGAGACCTTTCAGGGGTCTTGGCTGATGAAACCTGATGTATCTTAACCTGGAACAAATCCACAACCTCTGGCTTTCTGTGGAAACAAAAGCAGAGACTCTTTTCCAAAGCAACATATCCTTATATCCAAATTTTTCTCCATTTTTATTTATTATATTTGTCTTATAATTTTACACATCAGCCATGGGTTCCCCTGTCCTCCCTCCTCCCACCCCCCCCCCACCTCCCCCCAGCCCCGCCCCTCCATTCCCATCTCCTCCAGGGCCAAGACTCCCCTGGGGATTCATTTAAACCTGATGGATTCAGTACAGGCAGGTCCAGTACCCTCCTTCCAGGCTGAGCAAAGTGTCCCTGTGTAAGCCCAAGGTTCCAAACAGCCAGCTCATGCATTAAGGACAGGTCCAGGTCCAGGTGCCTCCCAAACAGTTCAAGCTATTCAATTGTCTCACTTATCTAGAGGGCCTGATCCAGCTGGGGGCTCCACAGCCTTTGGTTAATAATTCATGTGCTTCCATTAGCTTGGCTATTTGTCCTGTGCTTTTCCAATCTTGGGCTCAACAATTCACACTCTTACAGTACCTTCTCTTTCTCGACAATTGGACACCTGGAGCTCCACCTGGGGCCTGGCTGAGGATCTCTGAATCCACTTCCATCAGTTATTGGATGAGAGTTCCAGCTCGACTGGTAGGGTGTTTGGCCATCTGATCACCAGACTAGGTCAGATCAGGCTTTCTCTCAACCATTGCCAGCAGTCTACAGAGGATGTATCATTGTGGATTTCAGGGGACCTTTCCAGCACTCTGCCTATTCCTGTTCTCATGTGGTCATCATTTATCATGTTCTGTTATTCCTTGTTATCTCTTTCTGTTCTTGATCCAGCTGGGATCTCCTGCTCCCCTAAGCTTTCTTTCCCTCAAACCTTGCCCTTCATTACTCCCACTGTCATCCAGGTTGTTCATATAGATCTCATCCATTTCTCTGTCATTGGGTGATCCCTGTGTCTTTCCTAGGGTCCTGTTTTCTAGGTAGCCTCCCTGGAGTTGTGTAGCAGTCTAGTCATCTTTGTTTTACATCTAGTATCCTCCTATGAGTGAGTACATACCATGTTTGTCCTTCTGAGTCTGGGTTACCTCACTCAGGATGATTTTTTCTTGATCCATCCATTTGCCTGCAAACCTCATGATGTCATTGTTTTTCTCTGCTAAGTAGTACTCCATTGTGTATATGTACCATATTTTATTTATCCATTCTTCATTTGAAGGGCACAGGCAGAACCTGGAAAGAACTAAACTTGTATTCCATCCCAGGGATGCAAGGGTGGTTCAACATATGAAAATCCGTCAATGTAATACACCATATAAACAAACTGAAAGAAAAAAACCACATGATCATCTCATTAGAGGCAGAAAAGGCATTTGACAAAATCCAACACCCCTTCATGATAAAGGTCTTGGAGCGATCAGGAATACAGGGAACATACCTAAACATAATAAAGGCAATCTAGAGCAAGCCAACAGCCAACATCAAATTAAATGGAGAGAAACTCAAAGCAATACCACTAAAATCAGGAACAAGGCAATTCTGTCCACTCTCCCCATACTTATTCAATATAGTACTTGAAGTTCTAGCCAGAGCTATAAGACAACATAAGGAGATTAAGGGGATACAAATTGGAAAGTAAGAAGTCAAGCTTTCCCTATTTGCAGATGACATGATAGTATATGTGAGTGACCCCAAAAATTCAACCAAGGAACTGATACAGCTAATAAAAACCTTCAGCAACATAGCAGGATACAAGATTAACTAAAAAAAATCAGTAGCCCTCCTACACACAATAGACGAACAGGCTGAGAAGGAAATCAGAGATACATAACCCTTTACAATAGCCACAAATGATATAAAATACCTTGGGGTTACTCTAACTAAGCATGTGAAGGACCTATATGACAAGAACTTTAAGTCCCTGAAAAAAGAAATTGAAGATGTTCAGAAAATGGAAAGATCTCCTATGCTCATGGATAGGCAGGATTAACATAGTAAAAATGGCAATCTTACCAAAAGCAATTTACAGATTCAACGCAATCCCCATCAAATTACCAACACAATTATTCACAGATCTGGAAAGAATAATACTCAACTTCATATGGAAAAAAACAACAACAGGATAGCCGAAAGAATCCTGTACAATAAAACAACTTCTGGAGGCATCACAATCCCTGAATTTATATCCAAATTTTCAAGTCAAGGTACCTTTAAAATTTACATATTTGTTTAACTCAGCAGCTTTTATGATCAAATCTTTTTCTGTAGTTAAAAATCCCAAAGACAACATAAACCAGATTCTCTGTGTAATATCCATCTTTGTAAGACTGAAACACCGCTGTGGCTGTTGGCTCCACCTACCTCAGCTTCCCAACATGGTGGTGGTACAGTTTACCACCAGCTCTGGGTCTGGAGCCTTGTGTACCATCAACTATCAGAAGCAGTTCTATCAAAGCAGTGCATAGCCCAGAAACCTTTTTTTCATTTTTTTTTTTTAACTAGCAAAGGCTAAATCCACCATGTAGCAGAGTAAAGTGCCATTTGTAGACTCCTCATTCCTGACACACTGCAGGTCAGATGCACATGCTAGGAACCTGCCGTAGTAGCTCAAACTGGCAGGCTGCCACTAACTTGAGAGAGACAACTAGGAAGCTGTTTTTAGCTCTGTTTTAGAGTATTTTTTGTCAGGTTTTAGGTGCAAATTCTTGCCCCAAGTTGGGCGCCATTTGTAGTTGGAGAGCTTCTCTCCAGGTCCCACTAAGCCCCAACAGTCCAGTAGCCCACTTATAAAATAAACACATAGACATTTATATTATTTAAAGTGCTTGGCCATTAACTCAGGCCTATCATTGTCTAGCTCTTACTCTTATATTTAGCCCATTTCTATTAATCTATACTTTGTCACGTGGCTCATGGCTTACTAGTACTTTACATCTTACTTGTTATGGCAGCAGCTGGCAGTATCTCTCTCCCCAGCTTTCCACTTCCCACAATTCTCCTCCTCCTTGTCCCGCCTACCCTATCCTTCCTGCCTGGTTACTGGCCAATTAACATTTTATTTATTTTAACCAATCAGAGCAACACATTTGACATACAGAACATCCCACAGCATCTCCCCCATTAAAAGGTCAATTTGCTAACAACCTTAATTCTAACTGTAGCTTCATTCTCTTTTCTATGGAATATAACATATTCTTGGGTTCTGAGGGTAAAGGTCAGGAAATCTTGGAAGGCTATTGTGCGTACGCACATGCGTGCACACACACACACACACACACACACACACACACACACACGCACACACACACACTTTCCAAAGTTTTAAAATTTCAGAAATTTTGACAGATTGTATGAAAAGTTCTCTTTTCTTCCTGATGTTATCATTTTATGTTGCCATGGTACATTTGTCACAAGAAATAGCACTGCTACATTACTACTAATGAGATGAGACTTTATTAGAATTTTGTCAGGTTTTTCATTAGTGACTTTTCTGTGTTCCAGGATCCAATCTAGGATACTATTCTGTATTTCGACAGTTATTGCTTTAACAGCAACCTTGTAATTTCTATGACAAAATACAGTTTTGATTCAATCAAATAATGTCGTTCAAAATTTTCCATAGAGACAAAAGAGATCGAGCTCCAAACACAGAAATCCTTTAAATTTTAAACATTCATTCCCTACCTCTTTTTAATGCACCCATTAAGTGTCTGTCTTTTGTTCTCCTAGGTCCTGGGGATGCAGAATGGATAAAACAAATAAAATAATCCCCTGCCCTCAAGTAGCTGACACTTTAATGGGGGGTAGAGTAAGGATAGTACACACAGTAAGCAAGACAAGTAACTAGAAGCAATAACTTGAACCACGACAATAAATGAAATAAAGAAAAGTCATCCTGAGGAAAGGGAGGAGGGATTGTAGGAGCCAAGGGGGTCAAGGTCATGACAGAGGAATCCACAGAGACAGCTGATCTGAATTCATGGGAGCACATGGACTCTGGACCAACAGCTAGGGAGCCTACATGGGACCAACCTAGGCCCTCTGTATCTGGGTGACAGTTGTGTAGCTTGGTCTGTTTGTAAGACTCCTAGCAATGAGATCAGGGCCTGTCCCTGGTGCTTAGCTGGCTTTTGAGAACCTGTTCCCCATGCTGGATTACCTCACCCAGCCTTTATACAGGGGGAGGAGATCAGTACTACCTCAACTTGATGTGCCATGCTATGTTCAAGACCATGGGAGGCCTGCTCCTTTCTGAATGGAGATGGAGGAGGCGTGGAAGGGGTGGGGGTAGATGGGAGTCTGGGAGGGGGACAGAAGGAAAGGAGGGAGGGGGAACTGGTTGATATGTAATATAAAAGGGAAGATGTTAATAAAAAAGAAAATAAAGCAGTTAAATAAAATAAAATGCAAAATAGGGAAGAATATGAAAGATGCTGGTTGTTTGGAGAGCAATTTCAAATAATGTGCTCATGTATGAAAAGGCTAAAAGAAGTGATGGAATGAGCCACAGAGGTGCACAAGGGAAGATGGCTACAGATGGAGAAAATAGTTGGAACAACATCCATAAGGCTTCCCAATAGATTGGGGAAAGAACAGAAGCCAGGGCTGCTGCAGCTGAGTAAATAAAGCCAGAGAGGAAATTAAATGCAGCTCTATTGCAGAAAACATCTCTGAAAAAACTTTGGCTTTGACTTTGAGGGAGATAAAAATACTACCAGAAAGTTTAGAACAGACATATGACATGATCTGATCTCCCAGCTTAGCAAAATCAATTCTGGATGCTGTGGTGAAAAGAAATTGTAGTGGAGCACGTGTCCAAGATAGGAAGATTTTGTGATAACCTAAGAAAGAGATGATATAATGGTGGGCTTGACTGGAATATTAAGAGAGGAGGTGTTAGGAAAGGATGCAACTCCATTATCTTTTGGAGGGGAGGTGACATGTAGTTACTGGTAGTAACCAGGTCTGGAGTATGATTGTATGATTTTGGAAATGAATGATTAAACTGGGGGTAATCCCAGATGAAGGAATGGTGATCTCCATGTATTATTGAAGCCACCAAAAATTAAGGTAGATGTAATGCAGTGGATAGTAAAGGTGTGTCTCATGCTAAAGTACTAGGAAACCAGGAGTCTTTGGGGAGTCTCAAGGAAGGCATAGTAAGTGGTTTGGACTGACATTACAAAATGGAAGTGAGGGGCTCCTGGCAGAGGGAAGGAGAATCGTGTGGAGATGGCAGCAAAAACCAAGGAGAACTCAGGTGTAGTGATATGAAGAGCTGGATCAGAAAAGGGAATAATTGCCATTTAAAAGGGCAACAGGGTAGAGCACTTGCCTAGCAAGCACAAGGCCCTAGGTTCGGTACTCAGCTCCGGAAAGAAAAAAGGAAAAAGGGGGGGGGGGTGGCAACAGGGGAGAAGATGTCCTTAAGTGAGAGTTTAGACAGAGCAAAACTGGAAGGAAAACTTCAGAAAATAGAATATAAGATTATAGAGAAGGAGTTTGTGGAAGTAAAAGTGGATGCTGATGTAAAAAAAAAAAAGATTCCCTGGGTGATGTCAGCAGCTTGTTGTCCCTGGGTATTCTGGGTTATGCTTCATAGTGTACTCTTTTTCTTAGAGCCAGGAGGAGAACTGTAGAGAACAGGAGGGTCTCCTAGCAGTCACAACAGGTCCTAGAATTAGAAAGGAAAGTCTATCCCTGCCTCAAAGAAGCTGGACTCATCAGATGGACACAGCTTGATATCTGTCTTTTGACATCTAATAGTCCTTGCCCAGATTCTTCCAACATCCTTTGGATGTTAGTCTGATTTTCCAAGTTATCTTTTCTTCTGACAGAGAAGCAACTGGCTGGCACTTCCATTTCTTGGGGTAAATCCATCAATTGGCTTTCCATTTAATCAGTTAGTCCCCTGTAAATTTGGTTAGTGTGAGTCAGTCCCCTGAAGGCTGATCACTTCTGTGTGAATGCCATACAAATCAAGTTTTTGAATTTTTTTGCCTGAAAACCAGACAGTGGCATTCATGATGACCCCAGTAATGTGACCAGCCTGAAGTAATGATGTCTGCTTTCCCACAGATTTACCTTAATTCTCTTCTAAAAACAGCAGAAGAATAGAACACAGGTCAACCCATTGTGAAGTCTAGCTGTTTAGACAGCAAAAACCTGTTGATTACAGATTGGTATTTGATAATATTTGGTATCAGGTTTGCATATTTTTTATATGAGGAGCAATATACTTTGGTAAAGTGCATAAACTTCCCCCTTGTTTCTTGAAGAATCCAGTATAGGTCGGTCATTAAGGGATTTTTGTTGGCTTCATTTCAGAATAGTAAAGACGGGTGGCTAAGAGAATCAGAGCAATTCTCTCTCCTAAATGCTTTGAGTAATTTTTAAGAGTAGTTCTTCATTGAAGTATAAGGAACAACTAGGCTCCACCAAGCATGGTGGGCTGCAGGAATGGAAATTTGGCCCCTCTTTTATTTTTTTCTAAAATCCCCAGTGCTGTGATGAGGACATACTGCTTTCCTCCCCTGTGACGGGACTGTTTTATTAGTTGTCTGGAGGGTCATTTCAACTTTTTGTGTTCTCACCCTCCTTCTTCCTCTTTCTTCCCCCTCCGTGTCTCTCTCTCTCTCTCTCTCTCTCTCTCTCTCTCTCTCTCTCTCTCTCTCTCTCTCTCTGTGTGTGTGTGTGTGTGTGTGTGTGTTTAGAGATTATTGTTGGACTCAAAATTAAATCATTTCTAGTCATGCTAGTTCATATCTCAGGAAGAATATAATTGCCATGAGACAGAAGCCAGTCTGGACTACACAGAGAGTCCCAGGCCAACATGGGTGAGTGGGTGAGAGTCTAGCTCAAAAACCAAAATTTGTGTATTTTTAATCATTGAGCCTGCATAGACAGCTCAGTGATTAAAAATATAAACATAAGGAAACTATGAGGCAAAACAATCAAAGGAATAATTCTGGGGCTAAAGTAAGGCTGTGCAGAAGGCAAATAACAGAAAAAACTCTTACAATTTTTCCTCCAAATGCCCATGACCTAGTCATGCAATTTCTGTGAGAAGAAAAGAGATGTAAAGGCCACTGGGCTTGTTGGACTCAAATTGGTGCCAGCTCAAAGAGGTGTCAGCAAACTATAGTGCCCAGCACAAATGCAGCTTATCACCTCAACTCTTACAGTCAACAAGATGGGATGATTTTATTACATTTTAGGAAGTTCATACAAATAAAAGGAAGAAGATTTCATTAAACTTGAGAGCTACATTAAATGTTCATAATTTGTATTAAAACATAGCTTCTGCCCCTTTTGTGTACAGTCTGTGAGTGCTTTTGAATCACCATGGCAGAGTCATGGTGATAGAAACCCTATTACCCACTGAACCATAAGAGTTTCCTATCTGTCCCTTTACAAAAAGAAACAACACACACACACACACACACACACACACACACACACACACACAAAAAAAAAAAAGCAAATTCTTCAGTTTGAGTGATGAAGTAATATTTTTTATTAGATGGCAGCTTTGTCAACTGATGTTCTTAAAGTGATCTGAAGATGAATGTGTCTTTTCAAATAATTTATTCTTTAATATGATATAAGGAAGAAAGAAAGCACACAATTAGACATCACATATTACCAAATAACCCTTCATACTAGGAATAGGATACATGAAAAATTTTTGCTAACAAATTTAAGTACAAATGTTAACAACTCACATTGTCTCTATCTCCAAGGAGCTCACAAAGGTACAGATAGCAACTTGGAAGGTGCAATTCAGAATTCAAGACATTGCTAGAACTTTACTTGAGTGTTGAGTATCTGTCTAGAAAAGAGCTCAGCAAGAGGAAAAGGGGGTTTGTTCTAGTACTGAATCCACTGGGCTGACAGTAGAGCATAGTTGGAAGAGTGCTTGCCTAGCCTGCCCCAGACCCTTGCTCAGATCTTCAGCATCACATAAATTGGGTGTAGTGGTGAATACCTGAAATTCCATCATTGAAAAGGTAGAAGCAGGAGGACTGGATGTTTATGGTTATCCATGGATATGTAGTAAGTTTTAGGCCAACCTAGGCTACATAGGACTCTGCTTCCTTAACCCCAAATGTATTACAATATTGAATCTATAATCAGAGGTTAGGAAATCATTTTTAGATATTTAAAATCTGACTGCCAGAGTTAAAAACCTCAGTAGATTGATTGAATAATAGAAAAAGGTATATCCAAAGAAGACACTGGTTATTTAAAATTCAAATAGAAGAAACCTTCCACATTATAAATTCAAAAGAAAGAGATGGAAATGACCAGAGGAAAACTGAGACAAATGTGATCACCCCAGCTCTATAACATCAGTTCTCAGGCTCCTTTTATCTTTCTGTCACCATAGTTTTCAAGGTATAATTTCTATCCTTATTAAAACTCACAATTCATATTAACTTCTGAGGCCAAAGCCATCTTGTCCATGATCTACACAGAGAAATGGAGGAAGTGAAAGGAAAAATAGGCTAAACTCTCCTCCCAGATTTATTAGTTCTATTTTGGGAGGCTTTCTAGAAGTCTCATGCAGTATTTATTTTAAAGTCACAGCCAGATGAATTGGTAGATACACTTAACTAAAGGAAGACTTGACTGAAGAACATGGTACTTACTCCTGGTATCAGTATATTCCGCTAATATTTTTAAGTTGTTTTCATATAATACATTTTGATAATATTCTTCACCTCTTCCAACTTCTCCAAGATCCTCCCCAGTTTCCTACACACCCAACTTCATGTTCTTTCTCTCTCAAAAAAAGACAAAACAGAAATAAAAACAAGAATCTAATAAGACAAAAATAGGAAAATGAATGTTGTACACACATATATAGAGAAACAAAAATGGAGTCCCTTTTGTATTGGCCTACTCCTGGGCATGGGACCTACCCTGGATTATAGTTGATATACCCAGTGACACTCCACTCGATACCCTGCTTATACTTGAAGTATTCTTGCAGAGGAAAAATAGTAAAGTAGACTTAGCTTATGCAAATAGCAGGCTCTGCAATGAACCTTGGTCTTGGTCAAAATTCAAGAGTAAGAGCAAGTACATAGTAATAGATTTTATTATTCATGAGCCCTTTGAAATACTTAAGGGTATACTAACATTTTGAGTAATATAATAAAGAGAATGACATGACATATGAGAAAACAGTGGTGTGCTGGTAATCATTTAACAACTGACTCTCTGGGGAAGGGGTTGATTTGTATCATAGAACTTGTTCCCACCATGGCAGGCTAGAGAGAAATGCTAACACTTGGCTCTGTGAGCTGGTATGACCTGACTGTAGCACAGCACTGAAAGAAACAATGATGGACACTAAAAACTGAAGGCATAACCTTCAGCTAGGTCTAAATAACTGCTACTGACTACAGCAAAAAGAATGAGTGAGAATCTAGAAAGACACATCTCTGATGAGTTGCCCAAGCCCCAGTGAATGGATACATATCCATGTGTATAAGGTCAGCGCTAATTGGACTCAGGAGGCCTATTAATGATAATAATGATGATAACGATAGTAAAAGAAATAAAAGAGGGCATGAAGTTGGGTTGGGGAATATTGAAGGGAGTTGGAGGAGGATAATGGAGGTGGCTATGGTGAAAATTCATTGTAGATATGAATAAAATTTCCAAAGAATAAATGAAAATTTTATTCAGTTGGAACAAGACTTTAAATGGTTTAGAATGTGTGTAAAATTGTATGTAGGCTTGAAAAAGAGAGAAAAAGGAATATATGCAGTTATATAAACAAATAGTTTTTAAAAATAAAATCGTTGAAGAGACAGTAAAGGTAGTATAAAAATAAGCCATGTAAAGACAGATATTACACAGAGAATTTGGGTTGTGTTGACTTTGGGATTCTTAACTGCAAAAAAAAAAACATTTGATTGTAAAAACTGTTGAGTTAAACAAATATCTAAATTTTAAAGGTACCTTGACTTCAAAATTTGAATGTAAGGATATGTTGCTTTGGAAAGGAGGCTCTGCTTTTGCTTCCACAGGAAGCCAGAGGCTGTGGATTTGTTCCAGATTAAGATACATCAGGTTTGATCAGCCAAGACACCCTGAAATGTCTCTGATGACACCATGGCCCAGATGATCCAACATCCCAGATAGTTTCAAGGCAACTGGCTCAGACAATACACTCTTGCAGACTACTCCATAATCCTAAAATTTTCTTTGTGTCCCCATATGATACAGCACCCCCCTCCAGCAGGAAGTAGTATGAGAAGCTACGCCCAAATTCCCAAATATACCAAGCTGGCTTTAGAGATAGAATTGGCTCACTCCTTCTCTAAACCCAAGTATATTGAAAAAAAAAAGTTGAAAGATTCTTGTGTCCCATATCAGAAGAGCCCTCTGGTATGGGACAGAGAAAAACCAACATTTTTATTTAAATCAGATTGATTATAAATGTGATCTCTTTCTAAAGAAGAAATGGGGACATGATATAGATATGATAGGATGAAAGAGCAGATTATTGAATCTACTTTTAAAGAGCAATTTGTTTTAAATGTTTTACATTGCTATGGATTTTAGTTTATTGATACAAGTTTAAACTTAATTTTGTTATACTGTATATATATTTCTATTCTCATTTGAGGTATTATGTTTATGTAACTCATTTATATTGTAATGGATAATTAAAAATACAGATTAATAATTAGTCTTCAATGATAGTCAAACTTATAGTCATATTGTTTTCTAGGTATACATACATATAATTCAATTAGGTAGGTAATCTTCAAACACTTCAAAAACCTACAGAATATTGCATTTAAAATGTTTTAAAAATTTAGACTTTCTGGACAATGAGACATGTCTGCTCCTGGCAGCACCAATTTACTTCAGAGAGGAGGATGGACATCACACTCTATATAGAGTTTATCTTCTTCTTGGAAAAAGGAAGCCATTTGGGCAAGAAACTGTTCTTATCTGGACTGCTTGATTGACTGGACATGCAGGACCCATAGGAAGGGGACTACTGAACTTTGCTTGACAAAATGGTCCTTCAGGTTCCTGCTTTGCAGAGGAAACTGCCAGACATTCTACAGGACACAGAGAAAAAATGACTGAAAGACTCTAGGCCTGTGAGCTGAAGACAGATGCCCCAAATTTACAAAAGAACTTTGGATGACTGTCCAGGCTGCCAGCTATCTCTGTCTATTTTCACAAGACTCCCAAAAGTTGCTTACATCCTTCTCCCATTTCTCAGGTTATAGTTATAATTTTCCTTAGTTATGATAAAAGATAAGTCAGATATGAAACCTTAGACTCACAAATATAGGATAGATAGGATATCTTCATTAAGGTTGCCAAATACAAATAGACTAGATATTATAAATAGACTAGATATTGTGACTGTAATTCTTGCTTGATAATTGTTTTGTTATACATAATTTTACTATGTGAAAGTTAAAATCTTCCTTTTTGAAAAAAGAAAAAAAGAAAAGGGGAATGGCTGTGGATATCGCTCTGTATAAATAAAATGCTGATTGGCCAGTAGCCAGGAAGGAAGTATAGGTGGGACAAGCAGAAAAGAGAATTCTGGGAATAGGAAGGCTAAGTGAGGAGTCACTGCCAGCCGCTACCATGAGTAGCAATATGTAAGATACTGGTAAGCCACAAGCCATGTGGCAAGATATAGATTTATAGAAATGGGTTAATTTAATATGTAAGAACTAGATAGCTAGAAGCCTGAGCCATTAGGTTAAACAGTTTAAATAATATAAGTGTCTGTGTGATTATTTTAAGTGTGCTATAGGATTGCCGGGGCTTGACAGGACCTGTAGAGAAAAACTCTAGCTACATTATTCATAAATAATAAAAGGAAAGGAAAAGAAAAAATTGAGATAGTCACCCAATAGAAGATGTGAGGGGATGGAGAGGCCAGAGGGTTAAGGTTGGAATTAGTTACTTTTTTCATACCTGGCTCAAAATGCCTAATAAGAAGCAACTTCAGGAAGGAAGGATTGAATAGCTAATAGTTTGAGGGGCTGCAATGTTGTGTGATATTTTGTTTGTGTTCTGACAAATAAAACTTGCCTGAAGATCAGAGGGAAGAGCTAGCCACTAATTAACCATAGAGGCCAGGCAGTGGTAGCTTGCACCTTTAATCCCTGCACTTGGGAGAAGGAAGCAGGAAGATCAGGAGTTCAAGGCCACCCTAGGCTACATGAGACTGAATGAGTCTAAAAGAGAAACAGAGCTGAATGGTGGTGGTGCATGCCTTTAATCCCAGCACTAGGGAGATGGAGACAGGACCTTGCCCTCTGGCCCCCATTCAATCTGAGGATTCATAGAGGTAAGAAGTTTCTAGTGGCTGCTGCTCTGCTTCTCTGATATCCAGGCAAGCTTTATTTGTCAGAACACAAACAAAATATCATAAAACATTAGAGTCCATCACAGCAGGGACAGCAAGAGGGCAACTAGCTCCATGGACCCCAGTTAGATCCCTCATCCTTTCACATCTCAGTGGAATACAAAATACAGGACTGGAAGTGGGGGCCAGGCTATAAAGCCTCAGGCCCTGGTCCCTTCCTCAAGCTAGGCCACAGTGCCTAGAGTTTCCACAGGCTGTCAAAACAGCACAAATTGCTCAAAACAAGGTATTGAAACACATGAACCTGTGAGAGACATATTATAGTCAAAGCAGAAGAATGATAGCTTGCTTATTTGCTTTTGAGAAAATAGGGAAGATTATTCATTCTAGCTATTTGTGCAATAATAAACACACAAGTGATTATTATTTTAAGGTGACTAGTAGTAAAATAGAAATTAGATGTCTGGCATTCAAGCCACCAGAGAACAAAGATAAATACACAAAAGCAATGAATGCAGTAAGTACTTTTCAAAGCATTAAGCATTTTTAGAATATTATGCATAATACTACTTGAATTAAATGTACAAAGCTATTAGACTTATATATTTTATTTTCATTTCTTCCTCAACCTGCCCTCAAAGAAAATTGTCTTTATAAACAAATCTTTACCTGCAGTGGTCTCCACAAATACAGTACCTCCTTTGAAAATACTTACATACTATGCCAATGGACTCTTAAGAGTAGCAACAATTATCTCCTTCCTTATAAACCCAGTGCATAAAATATCTGTAAGATGAAGACCTCCCCCAAAGATCTAGAAGACTAAATTCATCTCTCAAAGAATTCATTATCACTGCATTCTTCCAGTACATAAGACACCACAGCCAGTGTCTGGGATCTTTCTGCATTCAATAGGGAGAGAATCTCATCTGAAATGTTTGGGCTTTTCCAATATAGAAGCCTGAGAATTGCTACCCTAGCCTCTATCACCTGAGGACATCGGCATGAGGTCTAGATTTAGTCAGATACACCTGGGAAGGAGAGGGAGCTAGTGGTAGATGGATCCTGTTTGCCAGAGGTAGCAGTGGTAGAGGCTGAGCCTCAAGGCCTCGGCAGCTGCAGCAAAAGGATCTCTATGGGAAGAATTCTGCAGTGGCAATTGAATATTGTTCATTATGTAGCCAGTGGGGTTGCTTATATGTCTTGTCAGAGAGTTAGTGCTCTAGATGAAATAGCTAAGCTCAATTGTTGTTTTAGACTAGTGAAAAATATTTTTTCAACCAAAAGTCATGTTTCATACACTAACACCACAACAAAAAAGGGAGAAAAATACATCAAATGCACAATAAAGAATATAAGACAATTTCAATATGTCAGTTAAATTTCACTGTTACTTTTAGATTGTTCAAAAATGTAGCATGAGCAGTTTATAAGTTACATATAATTAAAAGAAAATGACAATGGTAGTTTGGTAATTAATTTTTGGAAAAACACAAGATAAATACTGTTTGGAATTGAATGAAAGTAAAGGAAATAATATAACCAAATCCTTAGGAGTGGCTAAAACAGCCTAGAAAAAATAGAACCTTGAGTGTTCATGAAGGAGGAAATCCTGACACTATTTGAGTAAGTATCCAATTAAAGGAGCTAGGAGAATAGCAGTAAAAAAAATACTGAGGAGTAAATGATAATATAATTCAATTTTTCAAAAGTAGAAGTCTAATTAAGGATAAGGTAAAAGAGGTCCATGCAAGTACCTATGGATCGAGGAAGAGAGGCTAGTAGAAAAATTGAAAGTTGAAAACGGAAACATTTTTTTTTGAGACTGTAGTATATGTTTTTATAACTTTTACTCTTGAAATCATGTTGACATTTTATACTGTCTAAAAGTGAAATTAAATCAGTAAGAATGAGAACACCCTTAAAATTGAACACAAATAGAGATGGAAAGACATATTTGCCAAATGGATCACATAACCAACTCAGAAGAAAACAAAACCTAGTGTAAGTAACCCTTAACCATCTCCCCCAACCCCAACGAGAAAAGGAACTGTCTGTGAACCCTAAATCTTTCCTGGTAGTTTTGTTGTTTGTAGCAGTGACAGTATAGCAATTTTGAAACTATTTTGTTCGTGCTTGTGAGACTGAGTAAATGAGTGATTAGATTAATGTTGTTGGGAGCCAGGGTTCTCACAGTGAGAGAGGAAGGACATATCTTTGGAAAGGGAGAAGAAAAGGAAGAAGCCTGTGGTGTTGGATTGGAATTAGAGACATTGGTATGAACTCATCGGTATCAATGCTGCTCTATGGAGGCGTTTACAAGTAGGAACCCGCCCTAGCAATGAGCATAGATCTTGCCAAGATTCTGTTTTCCCAGTTGCTTTCTTCAACAAAAGTAGGAAGATAGGATTCTGGAGTTGAAGCAAAGGAAGTTTGAAGTAAACAGGTAACATCATGTTGTGCCAAGATGTATGGCAGTGATCAAGCATGGCCATAAGAGACAGCTGGGGAGGCTCCTACGTTCTAATTTGGAACTATTTTGCCATCAAAATCCGGAAGCCAATAGATTTAACAAATAGACTAACAAATTAGACTCATAAATCTAAACTGATACTAAAACCTAAAGTCAGGGGGAAAAACATAATAAATCAAATAATCCAAGCTGGCAGCCATTTGACAATGGGATTGATTTGTCCTCTTAAAGAAATGTCATGAGTCAGGCTTGGTAGCAGAACCTGTGTTTTCAGCTAATAGAAATGCTGAGGCAAGAGGACCACAACAAGTTCAGTTCCTGCCTGGGCTACTGGCAGAGTTCAGTGCCAACATGGGCAACATAAGGAGACTATCTCAAAACAAAAATAAAAATAAGAAAAAGGACCATGGCAGGTAGAGTCTAGAATATGTGAGAACCTAGGTTCCATCCCTAGTACCCTGAGAATGAGGATGGGAAAGATAGGCTATGAGTTGTTAAAGGAGGTCAAAAAGCTAGGATAACTAAATGCAATGTGTGATCCTAGATTGTGAGCAAGATTGGGAGGAAAATGCTATAAAGGACTTGATTGAAATGATTGGTAAAATTTCAATTTTTTTGGAATATATGTCAGGTAATATTTTATTGATATTAAAGGGTTTTTTGTTTTGGTTTTTTTGTTTATTTTTGGTTTTTTTTTTTTTTTTGGTTTTTCGAGACAGGATTTCTCTGTGTAGCTTCACGCTTTTCCTGGAACTCACTCTGTAGCCCAGGCTGGCCTCAAACTCACAGAGATCCGCCTGGCTCTGCTTCCCAAGTGCTGGGAGATATTAAAGTTTTTTTAATAACCCATAAGTCCATTTAGTGCTGTGTATGTGTGCATAGGTATGGGTCATCTTCTGGACTATGGGCAGTCTACCAGTGGCCATACTCCCAAAGGAAAGCAACTCTCCACTCCCACCCCAGTAGCTATCAACTGCTCAGAGCTACTCAGGGAAAAAAAAAAAAGAGGACATGAAGTTGGGAGGTGGGAGACCTGAGGGAGGCTTAGAGGGTGGAAATGAAGGGTAGAGGATCATACTTCTTTGTAAACAAGTATCGAATTCTCAACAAATAAATAAAGATTTTTGGTCATTTTATTGTGACAATGCAAGAAAAATCTTTGTTTTTGTTTTTAATGAGCATATGCTGAGGCATTTTTATGATGATTGGTTGTTTGTAGCTGGGATTTACTATTAACACTGGTATGTGGCAGGCTTTCTTTTGGGCCATCAACCAGCTCCCAAATCATGACACAGAGACTTATTAGTTATGAATGCTTGCCCTTATCTTGTGCTCGTTTCTTGCTAGCTCTTTTAACTTACAACCTATTTCTCTTTATGTATGTTTTGCCTCAGGGCTTTTTACCTGTCTTTCATTCTGTATGTCCTTCTTTTCCTGCTTCTTCGTGTCTGGTGGCTGGCAGCTGCCTGGCTGGCTGGCCATGGGCATCTTCCTCTCTTTCTCCTGCGTTCTCTCCTTTTGTTGCCCCAAGCATAGATTCCTCTTCCTATTTATTCTCTCTGCCCACCTACACCACTTAGCCTTCCTCTGCCTAACTATTGGCTATTCAGCTTTTATTAGACCAATCAAGTTCCTTAAGGAGTCAAGGTAAAACAGCAACACATCTTTACAGAATTAAAACATTTAATTGGAGCTGGTTTACAGTTTGAGAAGTTTAGTCCATTATCATCATGACAGGGAGCATGGCGACATGCAGGCAGAGAAGGTGCTGATTCCATCTTGCTTGCAACAGGAAGTAGATTAACACTGGGAGTAGCTTGAGCATATATGAGACCTCCAAGCCTGGCCCCACAGTGATACACTTTCAACAACAAGGCCACACCTACCCCAACAAAGCCACACCTTCTAACAGTGCCACTACTTACGAGTTTATGGGGGCCAATTACATTCAAACTACCACAGTGTCTTCTGAAAAATAGAAGTATTTGTTGTCATTTCTACAAATACCTAGTAGCCAAGCCTCTCTATGATACCACTGTAGTTTTATCAGCTCTTGTGTATTGTATCCTTACATATTGGCTTCTGTCATTAGAATTGTGCAATGAAGCTTCCCCACTGTCTTTATAGTTGATGGTTCATTTTCTTAAATTACTGAATAATGTCTGTAGTGGTAAAGCTTGTCAACTTGATGGAATTTAGTCTTCCCATGGCAATAGAACTCGAGGCATATCTGTGAAGTGTTATCTGGATTAGGTTAATTAGTGTGGAAAGACTCACCCTAAATGTGGTTGGCACTATTGTATGGGCTGAGCTCTCAGAGTGCATAAAAAAGGCGAGAGCTAGCTGAGCACCAGCATTCATCCCTCTCTGCTTCCTGACTGTGGAAGCACTGTGACAAGGCGCCTCAAGCTCCTGCTGCCATGACTCCCTCACCATGATGGACTGTACTCACACTGTGAGCCAAAAATAGAACCTTTCTCCATTAAAAAAAAGTGTTCATACTGAAAAAAAGTTTCATACTGGAGCTCATTGCTATGTGTAATTAATATATGCTAATGAAAATTTTTCTTTTTAAAAATGTAACATTTGAAGGAAGTTTATGTGGTTTTTGTGAGCTATCTAAAAGCCACCTAACCATTTTGTTGTAAGACTCAAGTCAACATTGGAGGAAATGAAAAGCCATAAAGAACAGCATGAAAAGCAAAACCAAATAAAAGCAAAGCAAAGAAACCCACTAAGTGGAGAAATCAGGGAAGTCTGAGTGCAGATTGGGAATCCACCTGCATTTGTCTTTGCTCTTTAACAACACACATCTTCTGGGAAGACATTTTGTCTAGCTTGTGAATGTAAAGAAATAGAAGGCCAATGGCATTCACTAAACTTTTCTGTTTGATATTCACTCTGTCTTGAAATGGTTTATGTAACCAAGAAATTATCTCATATTTAAAGTGGTGATGACTCATGTAGATGCATAAATACATAATTACTCCTTAGTCTTAATGACGTTTCCAAAAAGTGCTCCTGATTTTTCTGAACCAGAGCAGGGTGCCCTCCTCACAGCATTTTGTATTTGTCTCATTTCCCATCTCTTCCTTGCTAGACATGAGCTCAAAAAGAGCAGAAGCGAGATCTGCCTCATTCATCTTTGTCCCTTCAGTGCTTAGGTAGTAGGCACTCAATAAACGTTTGTTCAGTCTCCTCTGGAAAAGAGGGAAATTGAAGAGAACTCCTTCTTCAAAGAACAGTTCTCTTTTTCAACAAATATTTTGGAAGAACATAATGATTTTCAGTGATTTTGCCGTACAACATGGGGGCTTTAGAAATCATTCCAGAAATTTCCAGTTTCTGACAAGCTACCCAGTTTCCAGGCTGTCATGAGTCATTTTCAGCACTGACTGCCGGGAAGGGAGTGTTTGCA
This sequence comes from Onychomys torridus, assembly GCF_903995425.1. Lineage (NCBI taxonomy): Eukaryota > Metazoa > Chordata > Mammalia > Rodentia > Cricetidae > Onychomys > Onychomys torridus. Next base: position 36,315,753 of record NC_050466.1, read on the forward strand.
GAGTTGCTCTGCCACCTTTTGGCAACACCTGGGAACTGCACTATTTCTGTCATTTCCCCCTAATCTTGAGAAGTGCAAGTTCACTTGCCCTATAACCCTGGAGCACAAGTGTCATTCTTTCAATCATTTCAGGAACATTCACTAAATGCACATTGCTCGCTAGGTTCTGTGCCAGGATCTGGAGTTATAGTTATGAGAAAGAGAGCTTGGCTCTTGCCCTCATCTAGTTTAGGAGGGGGGAGTATAAATAGTGCTGAGTGCCCTTGGTCCTTCTACATTCCTTTTCCTTCAGAACAAAACCAAGCATTGGTGCATTCCAGAAAATAGTTATACAATGAATTTTGCCTTCTTAAGCAGAAGAGCAGGAAAATAAATGGTCAGGTCCTGGTGGGGATTCGGAAATATGATCAGAATGACAGGGGTGATTATTGTGACTCAGATTTCCACAATGCTCACTGTGCCTTTTGTTCAAACACAGACTGCTATCCAAACCAATGCATTCAAAGTGATTTGCAGCTCTCAAATTCAACACTCTCACTTTCTTTGAGAAGCAGAAAAAGGATAGCTGATCATGAGAGCTTTCTTTCTACCAGGCATATTGAAATACAGCAGCTGGACTCACATTCATAGTGAGCCTATGGCTGAGATATCAGTAATGTTTCTGCAAGGACAGTGACAGTGAGAAGCACAGGCAGAATCAAGCATGTGTGAACCAGCCTGTGGAACTCAAGGCAATTCATCTAAGTTTTCCAGGTCTTAGTTTTCTCTTGTGTAAAATGGGAATATCAGCAAGTCTCTTTTCTAAAGCTGATGCACACAGCAATTGCACACAGCAGGGATTGTTTCTATAGTTGAGAGTATTTGGACTTCTAGATCTGACCTTGCCCATGCTCACCTAGCCACAGAGTGGTCCAGGTGATGAGAAGACAGGTAGTCTGGCTCCTGAGCTCGACCACTCTGCCCTTCTGAATGCCTTGTTCCTGGCCTCCATCTGTTTCTCTGGAAACAGAAATCTCAATTGACTCTGCATAGTAATATTCTGGGATCATTTTGCTGAGCCTGGGTCTTAGCTGAGCACAGCATTTGCCGTTTTATTGCCTAGGAGGAGATCATACAGGTACACTGTGGAGATCATTTCTGCTCTCTATATTGACAGAAGCACTGGAAATGGCATGCTTTCAACAACACAATTGTTAAATGCAATGTCTTTGGGAACATGATGTAGTCATTGCACACACACCTCAAAAAAAAAAAAAAAAAAAGCTTTGAAACCAAACAGATTTACCTTTTGATCCCAAACCAGGCTTTTCTTTTGTCTGACCCTGAGAGTCCTGATGTTAGAAGCAAGCATAACTTCCTCATAGAGTTGGTGTGGAAGAATAAAGAAGAATACATACACATACATATACATACATATATGTGTACATTATGCACATTTATATTCATATAAATATGTGTATATGTGCACATACATGTGAACATATGCATGCAGGTGTTAGGTATACCTCAAAGGGCTCAGCAAAGTCCTTAAGCTGAGACTTAATGGGTGCCAGCTCTTCCTCACTGTGAAAAGCTTAGCTGTGGCTGTGAAGAGGTGAATGTGCTGGGGAAGACCCAAACACACAGAAAGCAAGCCTAGAAAATCAACATATGGGAGGAACAGAGGGGAATGGGCAAAGCAGCAGAAAGGAGATGCAAATCATTTCATTCTGGCCTCAAAATTCAGAGTGTGGCATGTCTTCCTGGTAGAGAGTCACCCCTCAGCTGTGATTACCGGAGTTCACAGTCCTCACACTGTCGGCACCATCTGGGAGAAATGCGCTGATTGAGAGCAGCAGCCCTAGCTGCTGCAGCAGCCGTCCCTCTGAGAACAAGGTTAATGGCAGGGTTAAAGAAAAAGGCAGGTGAAACGTGTCTCTCTAGCCCATTCCTTTTCTAGCCTTAATGAATGCTAGCTCCAAACGTTTTCTGTTCCTGGAACTGAGGGCCACTTGCCTTGGAAGGCAAATCAAACTAAATTGATATCTTTTCGGATGCTTTCTTAATCAGTTATATGAAAATTATGAGGGTGGGGCTGCCTCAGAACAAGCCTTACTCATCTCTGTGAGCCATGTTTCAGCTGTTTAGGTCTGATTAGGCCTCTGAGTGTATTGGGAAAGAGACTGGGTTAACAGTAAACTGGGTTGGAGAAACATATCCAACTTAGCTTAGAGGCTCAGGTCCCAAGTTGTCAGATTTGGATTGGATAAGTGGGGTCTCAAACAAGAGAGACATTGGGGAGAGCTGGTACTGTATCAGATGCAGAACTGGAAGGCCACAGATGGATTCACAATGACTCAGATGTGAGGGTCTATGGTACCTATTGTCTGAGGTTTGTTGGAAAATGAGCTGGAGACCTCAGTTGTCATGGTAATGCTGTAGGCTCCACTTGAAGCTCCGATGGAGAGCTTACTGAGTAAATTTGTGGGAGGATGACAATGCCATGGCAGGAATATTTGGTGTGACTCTTCTATGCAAACTACACAATCACCTAAATGTGGCTTTTAAAACAAACATGTGTATGTAAAAGTGGAGTTGGTAAGAAGTCCTCTCCAGTGAGCTCCACATTTGCAATGAAGCATTAGTGAAATACTGTCTAGGAGCTGAACATTTGATGGACTACTGTGAGGGATCCAGAAGAAGCTGGGACCACGCCCACAAAGCAAGTAAACTACCATGTGCAAACCCATTACGAACAGTGAAGCAAAAAGCTCAGGAGCCAACGGCATTCAGAGAATGTGGTGTCTGGAAATGGTTGGTGTTTGGAGACCAGTAATGTTGACTAAATGAAAAAGAATGATAATACTACCTAACTATAAGCCAAGAACTAGATCAAGGAGTAATCAGAGTGTGGGGATAACAAGACAAGCCTCATAGATATGGCTTAAAATGAGTCTGGCCAACAGGGAACAAGATGGCTGGTGAAATTTTTGTGTTAGGAACTGTGCTAGATTGTTTTATGTCAACTTGACACAATCTAAAGTCATCTGAGAGAAGGAACCCTCAATGAAGAAAATGCCTCCATAAGATGTGGCTGTAGGTGAGACTGTAAGGCATTTTCTTAATTAGTGATTGACAGGGTAGGGCCCAATCATTATAGGTAGTGCCATCTCTGGACTGGTGGTCCTGGGTTCTATAAGAAATCAGGCTGAGCATGCCATGGGAAGCAAGCCAGAAAGCAGCACCCCTCCATGGCCTCTGCATCAGTTCCTGCCTCCAGGTTCCTGCCCTGCTTGAGTTCCTGTCCTCATTGCTTTTGATAATGAACTGCTAAATGGAACTGTGAGTGAAATAAACCCTTTCCTCCCCAGGTTGCTTTGGCCATGGTGTTTCATCATAGCAATAGTAACCCTAACTAAGACAGGAATGTTTGCTACTTTCTCTCTGACCTCATCTTGTACCACCTTGTAGTAGTACTGAGATGAGTAATGCTAGCAGCCTGTGTGATCCCCAGCTCCCAAACTCTTAATTGCAGTGTCTACTCCTTATGACTCCAGATCTTCAAGAGCCTTGAGAATGGCCTGTTGATTGCTTTATATACAGGAAATATGTAAAAGAGGATCAGAATCACATGTTGTAAGGTATATCCATACATATATACATATATATATGTGTGTGTGCATATATACCACCTATGCTTATATTTCATTGGCCATAACTCAGTCTTATGGCCCCAAGTAATGACAATGTTGATCGTGGAGACTGGCTACATAATTTATAAGAAGAGGGGAAGGTGGGGGATGGTGAACACTCACCACCTCTGCTGCATGCCCCTGTGGCCAATATAGTCCATCTCACTGGCCTGGCAGTTCTCTCAACATGTCATGGTCCTTGTCTTCTGGGTCTTTGCAATGACTTTATCTGTACAGGCTTCTTATAAAAAAAATCCTGCCTAGCTGATGAGAAATCATTGCATTTGAAAGGCTTTTCCTTACTGTGTATAGGAAGAGTCTTATCCTATCACACTGATTCCTTTATCCTTTTCACTCAACTGCAAAGGCAGGTGCATGGTTACCCCAAATTAGGTGCTTTATTGTCTGCTGTCTCTTCCTGCTCAGTAGTTCCAGGGAACCAGAGACCTTGTCTATCTTGTTTGGGGCCATCTCCTCAGTGCCCAACTCATGGTAGTTGACTTAAAAAAGAATCAGAGAATTAGGAAAATAATGAAAGAAGAAGCTGTCAAGTAACTCAATGCCCAGGAAGGCTGGAGGCTTGTTAATGGGCAAGCTGGCCAGTTGCAGTAAAAAATAGTTATTACGCAGCATTTAGTATGAATTTAATACTCAATATGTCACTCAGAATGTGACATGATTATTAGGTTTGATCTATAAGGAAAGAAAGTGCAGCATAAGAAAGTTAAACAATTTGTCTAAATTTGTACAGCTAGTAAGTAGTGCAGGGAATGTTTAGTCACAGGTCCCATGGTCATAGGCTGATCATGATGCTCTCTTTAACTTCATAGGGAAGAAAGGAGCTTGCCTGGAGGTATAAGAAGTAGAATTGCACACTGGTCTGAGAAATGGGCAGGCTTTGGAGATTTGGAATGTTTTTCCTGAGACATGGTTTGCCATTCAGCTGAGCAAGGGGAAGAAGTCCTTAATCATAAGCAGACACGTTTATGTTAGTGATTCAAGGTACTCAGTACCAGTGCTCACTCCAAAGATTAGCCCTCATTCCCCATTTGGCTCTTGATGAATGTATTGTGACATGGTGAGGGAAATGAGGACAGAGAGTTAGTCAAATGGACCCTTGAGAAAACAAAGCAGAATGGTGATCTTCACAAGAGAAGGTTAATAACAAGCCAACCCCTACCACTCCTGAAGAATCCATTGAATAAAAGGTAAATCATCTCCACCTACTTCCTCATAGCAGTTATAAAGTAAAATAAAAATAAAAATGGAAATTCCTGCCCTTGTCAGTAGAAAATCGTAGGCATTGAGGAAATGGATAAAGCAGACCTCAGATTACAACACCACTGCAAACCTTGAGCTCTCCTGAAGGCCAGTTGCCGTGTCTGACTCTTCCTCTTCTCATCTCTAATTGCTTGGGCTGGCCTCTTCCTGACTTATCTAGACACTGACTTCAGTTTCCATCCACAAACTTGATGACACTCACACGTCCATCTCAGGCTTAGGACTCTTGCATGAGTTCCACATTCTTTTATGATGTCTCACTGTGGGCTAGCAGGAGAACCCCTCAGACTTAGCCAAATCCAAACCCTCCCTTCTAAAACTGTTCCTGCCCTGGTCCTCTCCCTCTTACCACACAGAACCATTGTTCAGTGTCTCAGGACCCAGGTTGGGGAGGCATCCCTGCATTATTCTATTTCCTCATTCCTTTATCCCCAGTCCTCATTCAAAGCATCATCAATCCCTGTCAGCTTCATCTACAAAGTCCGGAGTTACTTTTACTAGTTCAGTTCTACAGCATCTCTTGTCTAGATGACACCAAAAGCCCCTACTCTTGTAGCAGATAGCTATCCTTTTTGGTATATCAACAATATTTTAGGAGTGACCTTTTGAAACTCTGACTCAGTGAATCTTATGACACTGTATTAGCATTGAAGACATCAATATGAAGTAAGGTTTAGCTGAATATAGGTATAGATGAATAAACACATAAGCTTCTACATATACACACACGGATTAGTATATACCGTGTATTTTCTGGCTATGTCAGAGCAATGATGCCCTGTTAGCAAAGAGAACATCCAGTGCATAGATCTTGACTTCTAAAATCATATTCTAGGAAAAATAACCCAGGGTCCTTGGAGAAACTGCTGATTCTAGAACTGGGGAAGAAAAATATAGATGAGCATATAGCAAAACGCCACAGCATGAGTCTAACAGGGGGGGGGGTGTCAGACAAACCAAGATTGGGATGTTTCACAAGGTTGTTGCTAAAATTCCTTCCAAGAGGAGACATAAGCAATGTCTACCCTTTCACCTAAGGTCTCAATGACAAAGTGGGACACAATTCCACCAAAGTTTACTCTAGGGAACCAATTAGTTTATTGGGCTTCTTTATTGAGCATGACTGAAGGGTTACTTACAGGGATTTGGGTATTCCTCCCTACAAGAGACTACACCTGGAAATCCTTTACTCAATTGGGATAAGGGCTTTCCCATTACCATAAAGATGGAGCCTCTCTTTTCTAGTCTTCCTCCATTTGTATACTGTCACCTCTCCCCAAGGAGAGCTGCATACTAGTGGTAGGAATGCTAGATACTCAAATGAGGATCTCCCCACCCTCATGGAGAGGGTGTAAACAGTTAACAAACCCAGCTGGGAGGATTTTTTTGCAAGGGAGGTATAGCTGAACTCCACAGGATAGCTGTTGCTGGACTTGAGGACAGTCACTGAGAACAGTGTATATTAGAATTCTTCAAAATCTTTAGCTTTGGAAAACATAATAAGTATCATATACCAGCAAACACCATGGCGATACAGTAACTAGATGCAATGTGAAATCCAAATTTAACCTTGAAATGGGAAAAGGGGGTGTAAAAAATGAATGAAATATATTTAGGTACTGCAGATATTTTTAAGATATTAAAAACAGGAGAAACTAAGCCAGTGTGGTGGCATATGCTGATCATCTTGTGGCACATGCCAATCACATCATTCAGAAGGCTAAAGCAGTCTGGGCTACATAGCAGGATCTTGTTGCAAAATACTCAGCCACCACAAAGAAAAACAAACAGACAAAAAATAAACCCACAAAATTGGGACCAACTGGGCAAAGGTGTCCAGAAATATTCTGCATTATCCTTGAATCTTTTCTGTAAGTATAAAATTATCTTAAAATGATTATCTTAGAAATGTGGTCTATGTTACATGGCTGCCTCATTTAAAAATCTTCAAGTGTCCTTAACGCTTCCTGCAAGGAATGCTACCTCTAGCCTTCTAACTCTTAGCATCCTTCCCTTGTCTTGGCTTTTCCCTGGGACTCACTTGTATTCCCTTCATAGAATTTTGAATTATTTGAAACTCTCTTGTGCGTTTATTTTATTCTCAACTGTGTATTCTATGAGGTCAGGTCCTTACTTGTTTTGTTCATCTCTCTCGCTCCACCATCGGGTAAATGCTTGAGGAGCTGTGAAATATTTGTGGCTGCTTCTGGAAGTTTTTCCTTTCTCTCCCTCTCCCTCTCTCTCCCTCTCCCTCCCTCTCCCTTTCCCTCTCCCTCTCTCTCCCTCTCCCTCTCTCTCCCTCTCTCCCTCCCCCATCCATCCTTCCCTCCCTTCCTTCCTTTCTGTTTTCAAGACAGAGTCATATGTTGCCCAGATTGACCTCATATTCCCTTTGTAGCTGAGGATTGCCTTGAACTCCTGCTGGCCTCCATCTCTACCTTCTAGTTACTGAGATGATAGGTGTGTTCCACCATACTTGAAACTCCCATTTTTCTTTAGGATTACAACCCAAGCTGTTACAAATCAGAACAGCAAGGCAGGGAGTGCATGAGTTGTTGCCACTGGCTTGGAGAAGCCAGGTATCTTGCACAATCTCTTAAATTCGAGCTGCAGAGAAATGGGATTTCTAGTTGGAGGACAAGAACATTTGGTAAGACAGGCTTTATTCTAGATGACTTAGAAGAGGGTGCAGGATTTATTAGGAACACTGATGTCCTTGGGCCTGTGGTGAGTCTGGGTTGCTACAGTCTTGAATTTATACTTCAGGGCACTGGGAATTTTAGCAAGCTCTTTCAGGTGATTCTGTTACATAGCCAGGATTGAGTACTACCTGTCTAAAAGGTGCATGGAAAGAAAAGAAAATAAGACAAACACACGGAAAAGTGAGGGAATGGTCTTTTTGATTACTAGAAACTCGCTGTGGGTAAAGGGAAAGAACACAGTATTTCTATGGTACTGAATGTGAGACAGTCCAGGATAGTTCACTATGATCAGAAGGCAGGTGTATTTGCTCTGCCCATAACCTTGGGCTATAGGGCCCAAAGGAGGAGGTGCTTCTTGCCATTGTATGTGACCTCTTAAAAGAAAAGGCAAGATTCAAGGTGATTATCCTAGGTCTCACATGGACCTTGTAGTTGCCTGAAGTGTTGTCAGGATAAATGACATTTGGTCATCAAAGCATGCACTTCCATATTGTATATGGAGCCCAATGGATCCTTAATTTATTTAGATACATAGAGCAGAAATGTTGCATTTCTTTAAGTATGACACTTTCTCTGGTTATCAGAAATGTCACATGCATGTATGTGGTCCCAGAACCAATATCCTTGCCATAATTTGCATGTTTAATAGGGGGAAAGAGTAGTGAAATATATATGCAAGAAGCAATATTCAGCTGTTAAAAGGAATAGAACAGCGTCCTGTCATTTTTTGAGGCAAATGCCTGGAACTAAACATCATCATATCAAGGGAAATAAGACAAACTTAAATATTGCATGTTTAACTTCATATGTTGAATGTATGTTTACATAAACATTCACACATACATAAAACATGAAGAGTAGGAGGGCATTTCAGGAGAAAAGGAAGTGGGGTATCAGGACAGGGACAGGAGAGGGGACGTGAATAACGGACGTGAATATGGTCACAGTAGATGATATACTGAAATAAAAAATGTCATTATGAATCCCATCACTTTGTGCAATAAATGCGGCTAATAATTTTAATTTTTAAATTTTATCTTACTAACCTTTTCTTATTTTTGAGAATTTCATACATGAGTACAATGAAATATGATCATATCTACCCCTTTCTCCTCCTCCAACTACCCCTGTAATCTTTCTAATCTGCCCCCTTCCAACGTCATGTCTTTTTATTTTTTAATAAGCTGTTAAAACCTGTTAATGATCCTTCCTCTCCCACCAGTCATCCACTACCTTTAGCTCCTTAGTGTGAGTTGAGGATTTTGGCTGGCTTGATTTAAAAAAAAAAAAAAAACAAAAAAAAAACCTCTGAGAATTTCACATAATGTATTTTAGTCATTCACCATTCACCCCCAACTCCTCCTCATACCTTATCCCAGATCCACTCTCTTATGCATCCCTACATAACTTTGTGACCGCTTTTTGTTAGCATTCAAATTTGCTTTTGTCTTTACTAAATGATAAAATTATATGTACACCAAAGAATTTTTGAGGAATTCTTTTAAAATAAATTTTCTTTAGGAAGATTTTTATTAATTCTTTAAGAGTTTCAGGGTTGGGGATTTAGCTCAGTAGTAGGGCACTTGCCTAGCAAGCACAAGGCCCTGGGTTCGGTCCTGAGCTCCAAAAAAAGTTTCATATAACGTGCTCTGATTATATTCACTCTCCCTCCCCACAACTCTTCAAAGATTCATTCCCCTTTTTCTTACCTATCCAACTTTAAAAGAATAATAATAACCCATCAATTCCAATTTGTACTATCCATATACTCCTGGATATGGGGCCATTCACTAGAATGAGGTCAACTTACATAGCTTTCTCCTTCTCAACAAGTTTCATTCCAGCCTTCATATGTTTATTTAATGCTCCACTGCCTTTAATTGGGATTGTTTACATTAGCATAGAGGATTATTTATTTGAGCAAGGGCAGCTTACCAGTGGCTCTACCATTAAGAAATATGATTTCTTCCCCACATAGCAACCAGTAGATGTAGTGGATAGCCATCCCAGCATTGGCCTGGAAGTTCCAACCCCCATTGAGGCTTCAGTAATGATCACGCCCACAAGGCGGGGCAGAGGAGGGAGCGGAAGACCGAGGATCAAGAGGAGGTCGCTCTCTTGGTTCGGGGACCCTGGACGCAGGAGGTAGACCGAGCAGAGTTCTCCAGAGAACACCGCCGGACTGCGCTATACCTTTGCCAGACCCTGCAACCTACCCCTTCATTTGTAAGTTACCCCACAAAATAAACCTCCCTTTTAACTACGTGGAGTGGCCTTAATAATTTCACCAATATCTGGCCCCAAGTCTTTAAGGAGCTATGGAGCCTCATGGGCCCTCTCTAATCATGATGGAATGTTTGTGGGACGGGCCTAGTCTTGTCAGGTAACCTGTGAGTTCATGGCTGCTGTGAGTTCATGAGTGCACTGGCCACATAGTGTCCAGAACGTCCATAATGTTTCCAGCTCTCTTTGTCATCCTCTGGTTCTTACATTCTTTCAGCTTCCTCTTTCATTTCAGGTTCCCTGAGCCTTTCTGGGGTTTGATATAAGTGTCCAATTTAGGGATGGTCACTCAACAGTCACTTATTCTCAGCACTTTGTCCTGTAAGAGTGTCTACATTGGCCACTGTCCACTGAAGAAAGAAACATCTCTAATCAAGGTTAAGAGCAGCATTGATCTATAGGCATAAACATACATATTTAAAGGACAGGTTGACACTATGTCCATTTAACTAGCCATGGACTTTTGACTATATTACTTAAACTGGGTTCAGTTTTGGACTTTAAGATGTTCTAATCCCATTTATTTTACTGTGAATGTCAGAACTTATTTCCTTTAATGGGTGCACCATGTTTCATTGAGTATATAACCTGAATTTTCTTTATCCATTCATCAATTGATGGTCCTTAAGTTGCCTCTATATCTTAGCTATCTTGACTAATATGACAATGAATATGGTGCCAAGGAACACATCTCTTCAAATTTCTGATTTCTTCTCCTTTGGGTCCATTCTTAGGACTGGGATTGCTTGATCACATGATTACTATCTGTTCAATTGTTTTTGAGGACATTAATAATACTATGCTAGATTAAATAAACTATGCACAAAGGGTAAATCCTGTAATATTTTTCTTCTAAGTAGAATTCTCTTGCAGAGCAGAGAGTAGAACAGCGATTGCTATAGGAATAGAAAATAGAAGTTGAGAGATGAGTGAAGCAACATATAGCCCACAGGGTAGCATGTCTCAGACAGGAAGGATAAATTGTGATCATCTCGTATGCCACATAGTGACCACACTGAATACTAATATATTGTGATTTCAAAATTGCTGAAAGGGTTAATGTTAATGTTTGATAATGTTCTCACCACAAAAGTTAACAAGGTTATAAAGGTTATAATTACATATTGATTAGCTTGATTGTATCTTTCCATAATGTACACATAAGGTTAAAACATCACATTGCACTGCATAGACAATTTTTAAAATCTATTTGTTTATTTTTTTCTGTGAGTATATATGAGTGTGAGAGAGGGTGTGTGCTTGTGAGCACATATGGAATCTATAAAAGGATGCTGATCCCTCAGAGCTAGGGTTATACATGCTTGTGGGATGCTCAGCTTGCTACGTGGGTACTGGGTTTCAAATTGTGGTCCTCATGATTGTTCAGCAAGCACTCTTAACTGCTGGGTTATCCTTCCAGTCCTCCCTATGGACAACTGCCATTTGCTAGTTAAGAATCAATAACTGAAAACAAATTCATCAATCCTATATTAACTTTTTACCTTCTGATGTTCTCAAATTTTCTTTTCCCACCTTTAGTGGATACAGTTTCCAGCTTTCCACTCTGAAATAGAGAAGCCTGTAATTTCAGATAAGAACTCCTCATATCCACCTGTCTTCCCTTCTGGAATACTGCCATTGTGGACAGAAGGAGTTTCTGAGGCAAAGCAAAATGGTACTGCCTGTCACCCATCCTGTCAAAAGTCCGGCCTAGGAGGCACAAGAACTCTCTGCTTCCCTGGAGTCCTGATGGCTCTCCTACGCCTTTTAGCGTTGCCTCACAAGTCACGCATGCAGCTTTGGGACTGTCCTAGGTAGTGGACATGATAAGGATTGCTGCTTATGGTTTGATTCCCCATGTGTCTTGTGCAAGCAGGCTTTAATTTCATCTCAAGTTTATTATAAAGTACAAAAGTATCCTAAGTTGCTTATCATTATGTTTGAACTATTTGTGGGACTTTAGTTTGTACCTAACATCTACTTTTTTTGAAATAAATATTGCTTTTCCTTTTTATGATTTTTCTGGAAGCAGCTTTTAAACAGGGACATAAATGAATTTTTTTTTTAATGAAAGGGATCTTGCTTTAACTCTTGAGCAACAGAACTCTTAAAAAAAAAGAAATGACTGAGTGCGTATGTGAAATTGTGATTACTTGATTGTCAGTGGTGAAGGGAAAGCAGTGGTGTTGCACACCAAATGCTATTTCAAGAATACTGAGTAATTCCATTTTGGGAAGCTCCCTGACTTTGCTAATGGAGTTAGCACTCTAGACATGTGGAAAGGGAATACATTTGGGAACAGTTCTGCCAAATGGTTTCACGTGTTGCTTCTTTTTATTCTCAACCTCCTTCTGAGACTGGCAGAAGAGCTGTGAGCTCCATATGCCAACCAGGACACTGTTACAGATATCCTTAGTAACATGGCCAAGGCAGGGCTTACAAATTAGGGCCAGAGCCAGGTTGGGGCCATGGCATGCCCTGTTTTTGTCTCAAATACACAAAAACTATCTGAATAGAATTAACTGGCAAGCAACATGAAGACCAAAATGTTAGATGCCAGAATGTCTGAATTTTCTAAGCATGTGAACCCTCTGTCCACATGGGCCCATTTTCTATGGGGAAAGGAAATCTCAAGTCTATTAGCCACATGCTTCAGGCTCCATTAGTGTTATTTCCATTGATGCTGTTTGGAATGCAGATGGTTCTGTGTCTGCTCTCCTTCCAGAACTGGTTTGCAGACAGAAGCATCTGGAATGGTCAAAGTGGGGAAGACTACAAACCATTACTTTTAATTGGTTCATTTTATAAAATGGAACCCATGAGTTTGAATGACCCCTGAATGTTACTTAACTCTGTCTCTCCCTTTTAGCTTTCACAAAACTGAGTCCCCAGAAGTGACTTGCTTAAGGTCATACAGACAGTAGAAGACCAAACTAGAGTTGTAATCACTTCTTTGCAGCCAGCCCAGTACTCATTTCTTTGATTGTAACTTAAGTCAGTCTTCTGCTCTCTTTATATTAGGGATAATTGTTTTAATAGTCAACTTTCATTGATTATGTGTTATTTCAAACTCTGGCTTAAGGATCTTGTGTTCATGTTTCATGTCTACACTTGCTTCTTGGGCTAGAGTAGTAATGAAGTACTTCTTGCTTGCTTACTCTTGAACCAAAGGTAAGTAAGGCCAGAGCAGAATCTCAGGAATGCAAGAAACATAGATTTCTCTCTCCCCATGCCCTCTGTCTGTCTGTCTCTGTCTCTGTCTCTCTGTCTCTCACACACACACACACACACACACACACACACACACACACACAGACAGAGAGAGAGAGAGAGAGAGAGAGAGAGAGAGAGAGAGAGAGAGAGAGAGAGAGAGAATGTATCCCTGACAATATTACAGACTGACAATATTACAGACTGGGAAATCTAAGATCAGGGTGCTAGCAAAGTGGGAAGACACCAATGTTCAGACCCCCATTCTCGTGTCTTTCCCATCATCTCTCTCATCTCCATGAGGGCGTCACCGAACCTTGGTTTAGTTCAAGTGCATGTCTTCATTTGTTTACTGATTCATTCACAAGTTCTGGGTTCCCTTCATAGCACCTCAAACAAAGCCTCTCCAACTACAACTGATTTTTCTTCATGGAAACTCAAAGTCGTAATCAACACCCCTCCCTACTGTTCGGACAAGACAAAATAGGAAAACCTCAACTAAACACTTAATTATGGCTCCTCTTGGAGTTCAACTCTCTGGGGTCTTCTCTTCAGATCTGGTGATTTCATCTTCCACCAAGCCATCTCTATGACTGGTATTGTTGTCAAAAGGAGAGCAAGATTCTAACTTTGAAAACAGCTGTTGGTTCTCTGAGCTGAGTTCTTATTCTATACATAAAATGCAGCAAAATGACCAGATTTACTTATTTTTTCTTCTCAAATGGGTATTCTTTCATTTCATTTTGAGAATATTGTTTTCCTTTAATAAATATCCTTCCTGTCCTCTGAGATTTCAATCTCTGCTGTTGAACAGCTTGCTGGAGGAGCCTGTTTCACAGGCACAATGGCCTTGGCCTTTCTCGGGAAGACAAAGGGCCAAATTAAAGGCACAGCTGGTGACTTGCCACAGGCTGGGCAGGAGAGACCTAGTTAGTATTCACTCATTTACCTCTGCCCAGTTGGCAGGCTTACATTTCTCTCTTTTCTCTTGCCGTGAAGGCTGGAAGTAAAGAATCACTAGTTTTCCATTGTACTTTGAGCAGCTGCGGCTATCAGCAAGGGCCTGCCTGGATTTGCCTTCCTTTGGAGGAAAGATGAGTAAGCCCAGAAACAGAATCTCAAAAACAGAGGAAATGCAGCAGATAAACACTAATTTTCAATTCCTCATGCGCATGTCTTTCTCCCTTACAAATAGCATGTCTTTTTCTCTATTTCTGGGAATGTGTGATTTTGTTGAGAGATAATTCTTGCTTTGAAGGCATAATAAATAGGTTCAGGAGAAGTTACAGCCTTCAAAGGTACATGCTCTGTGACTTACTTCTTCCAAGCAGGCCCTACCTCTTAATGGCCTATTCAGCTACAAATTCACCAAAGGATAAGTCCATTGATGAGGTTAGAACCCTCAAGGTCCAATTATCATACAGTAGCACAACCAGCTGGAAACTAGTCTTCAACACATGAGTATTTGGGGGCCATTCTGTATCTGAACTATAAGAGCCACTGAGGCCAAGACTGCCTGTGCATTCACCAAGTCCATTTCCTTTCCTTAGACATTCATGAAGATTGTGGTTTCCAGGCTCCCTTGCAGTAAAGTTGGACTATGAGGACAAGTTCTAGCTTGTGGAATGTATATACACATATTTGCTACCTCTTGGTTTGGCAAAAACATACTTTGGGTTCCTTTGTTCAACCTCCCTTCCTTTATTACCAACCAGTTGCATCTTATCCAATGGGACTCTAAAACTCTCAATGATGACAAAACCAGTAGATTTGAGGAATCTAAATCCCCAAGTCCCATTTGGAGGAAACCTGCTTAAAAGAAGAACTACCAGGAACATCTGAGTTGGGCTTTGCAAAAGGAAACTCCAGACTAGGTATTAAGTCACTGAGATCTGAGGATCATTCATTGTAACCATTAGCAATAAGCCTACCCTAATTAATGTAGCAAGCTATGAGAATTCTACTACTTAGTGCAATGACTTGTGAATAGTGGGTACTTGGCAAATGTATCTTGAATATATTCACTTTTCTTCCCACTTCTTTAATTTGTCTTTATTCACAATTAACACTTAAGGAATATTGCTAGATACGGGACTGAGCTTTAAATAAGTACTATTTTATGACACATTAGACAACTCTGGTAGTCAGTCATGACCTTAACATTTTCCAAATAATTTAAATGAGCTGTTTTTCAAAAATATATCCTATCAAACCGTCAGGACTAAGGTGGTTGGAGGTGAAAAGAGAGGGCCCAGTTGCTCAAAACTTTATGAATCCATGATTTAAAATAGGGCCATACATTCAACATTCTCATAAGATTTCAAAGACATCAAATAACTTATTCTAGACAGGAGCACCCTCTACCCCCAGAGGGAAGTGGTTTTTACCCTCCTCGACATGACAGCCCTTTGTAGCTGCTATAAAATAACAACAGCAGCATGCCTCTGAGGTGGGGTTTCCCTTAGGTATTGTGTGAAGGGTCTTAGAACTTTCACTTTCAGGAAACTCTTCTGTGGGGAGGATCAAATAAAAGAGTATGTGCTGAGACTCTTTGTGAAACATTAAAGTACTATATTTACTATCATTAACTATTGTTCTACCAGTAAAACCCATTTCCTCTTTTTCTACTTTTTTAACGAGGTAACATAATTTTCTTTACTGATCAGCCACTTAAAAGAACAATGATTAAAAGGCAAATTAGAAATATCTACATTACAGATATAAATATCCAAATACCTGAATTAGATGAATGTGGTGTTCCTGGAATATATGCTATACACTGAAATGGGGCAATCAAAGCTAGTTTTCCTTTAGAAATCATGTTTGTTGGAGGTACTGTAGCAGAATAATTTCCTAACACTGGGCTTTATCTTTATTTGTAAATAGGCAGAATAGTAGTATCTATCCTGTACTATTGCCATGGTTGAATGGGATAGATGATGTATATGACATCATGGTATAGTATCTGATATATAGACAGTACCCTATGAACTATAGCTCCCATATTGTTTTGATGATCATCCGTACAGGGTTTGGAGCCAGAAAGCTTGGGTTCAAGTACTAGCCAGATACAAGCTGGATGATCTTAGAAAAATTATTTATCCTCACTAGCACTCATTTCTCCCACCTATAAGATGAGGGCGGTGATACTTGTGACTATCTCATAAGGTTATTATGAGGAACAAATGATGTAATTCACTTGTCCCCTTTTATCCACAAGAATCACAGTCTAAGACTGGCAATGAATGCTAAAAGCTGCTTATAGTATCAAACCCAATGGTTCTCCTGAACACACAACCGTATAATAAAGTTTAATTTGTACATTAAATGTAGCGAGATAAGACTATCTTATGGAAATGTATGGATAAGACTGTCCAAATGGAACACGTTGTAATTAGTGTTGAGTGAATATGGTCTTTCACTATATTATAACATAGTCTCCCTTTTCCTTGATGATGTCACATGACACATGAAGTGATGATCTGAGATGAGTGTCTTTCTAATGATAAAGGAGGGTTGCTGAGCTGAGTAACAGTGGAAGTGTAGATAAAGGAGAAGTGCTATACTTGTAAGGTATTTATAAAAGAGTGTCAGACACACAGAGAACGAACTCAGGTAACTCTAAACAGTTAAGTCACTGAAATTGGGGGATGATTCATCATAACTATAGCAGTTACAATGCTATATATATTTTCTTTCTTAGCTATACTAAATCCATTCTGGAAAAAAAGACGAGAAAGAGGAGGATGTGATTTTTCTCTATGGCTAATGCTCACAAGTTCTTGTTCCTTTCATTCATCTGAGACTTCAGAGATTTCTTTTCCACCCTTAGATCTGACCTTCCTACCTACCTTACCATTGTGTAAGGGGACACCACAATGATGATCTAATAACTCTGCTTTCTTAGTTCTTTTACCTCCAAAATTTCAATGACCTTTACCACTATCTCACTTAAGCCATCTTTTCCCATGTCCATGCCACTGATCTTACTACCAGAACCGCCCAATTTAAGTAATACTATCAAATGCCTTATTTGTCCAGGTTTCCTACTATGACGGTCTTCTTTCTCTCTGGTATCTGTATCTCTTGTCCCTTCCTCGGTCTCTGCTATAAACTTTATCTTCCAACTTGCTCCCATGGTTGATCACCTCAGCAGTTTCCTTGGCCACATCTCCTCAACTCCTTAGACATTTGGAGCTTATAGTCTAGAAACCAGGGAAAGTTGAATGTCTAGAACAACTTCTCAGAGTCTCTGATTTTTGCGAGCTGGATTCTGTGAGCTGCTAGAGAAAATCACAGAATTCCAAAATAGGCACACCCGTTTTAAGGTTTCCAAACAGTCTTAAATCCTAGATATTGGTTCAAATTCTTTAATCTTTTGTTCATTTGTTTGTTTAAGACACGGTCTCACTATATAGTTCTGACTGCCCTGAAACTAGTTATGTAAACCAGGCTGGCCTTGAACTCACAGAGCTCTGCCTGCTTCTGCCTCTCACATGCTGGGTTTAAAGGCAAGCGCCAGTACACCCAGCTTAGTTTTCTTTTCATTTCTCACATTTTCCACAGGTTCTGTTTCAAGTACTTTCTATTATTTTTATACCTTCTACCAATATTTCTGCCCTCTTATACTAGGCAGATGACCCTATTTCCTACCTTAAAGTATATGGATTAGTGTAAGAAAACTTCAAGTTCTTGGCTTCCCAGCCAAAAATCCAAACAAAACAAAGAGCCTGTTCTTAGAGCCAGGGTTCAGCACATACTCCCAAAGCACATGACAAGAGGAGCTCCTTGGCCTTCTCTGACTCCTCTTCCCCTAAACAGGTCCTATAACCCAGGGAAGGAATTCTCCAGCCTTTCCCTGAAGCAGTAGATTGTAATTCTTTTTTCTAATCTTATGTACCACTGGCTATTCGTATATCCATTCAATCCAGCGTAGAAATGCATAACTTGAGCCTTTCTTTGGGCCTTTATTTTGGGACAAAACTCCTATGCATCTCATATTTGATTTTCTCTTGTTAATTTGTCTTTCATTATAAAACTGAGCATAAGTGAGGAAAAGATATTTGGGGTTTTTTTGTTGGTGGTTTTTGTTTTCTTTTGAGACAGGCTATTGGTGTGTAACCTAGCTGTCCTGTGCTCTATCTATTCTCCTGTCTCTAGCTCCCAACTCTAGAGATCATGGATGTGTACCATCACGCCTGCAACAAGTCCTTATAGTTTTCTGTGAAGCAGACAGACAACACAGTGAGGATGAGTGGCTATTTGTTACTAGTTGAGGGATCTTGAGTAAATTACTTATTTCTTTGTGTCTCAGTTTCCTCTGCAGTGATGGCCTCGTAGCTTTTTCCTGTGGATTGAGGTAACCTGAGTGAAGTGCTCCCACAAAGCATGAAATAAAAAATTTTTCCTGTTATCAATTTTATCCTTGAGACCGGTGGTTCTCAGCCTTCCTAATGCTGCAACCCTTAATACAGTTCTTCATGTTGTGGTGACCCCCAACCATGAAATTATTTTCCTTGCTACTTCATAATTGTAATTTTGTGAATCACAATGTAAATATCTGTGTTTGGGGATGCTTGTAGGTGAGCCCTGTGAAAGAATCATCCTGCCTCCATGGGTCGTGACCTACAGGGTGAGAATCACTGCTTTAGATCTATGCTATGGTCTAAATGCCTGGGTCTCCAAGAATTTCCGTGTTCACACCTGCTTTCCAGGAAGTGCTGAGAGTGGTGGCTCTTTGAGTGGCAATGACATTATGATGAGAGAGCTGTCACAGAGGCCTTGTTCTTTTGACTGTGAGTGGACACAACGAGAGGGCGCCACCTCTACCTAAGGAAACCAGTCTCTGAATCTGTTGACTCATTGCTCTTGAACTTCTGAGCCTCCGTGACCGGGAAAACTAGTTTTCTGTTAGTTTTAAGCTCCTCAGTTTATGACATTTTGGTCACGGTAACCTCAATGGAACATGGCAGTCTCTTCAGATGGCATACTTCTCTGTATCCTCCACTGTTACTCATGTAGTTTGGTCTGCCTGCATTTCTCACTTGAACCACTATAGTACGCCCTTGGCTGATGGCCCTGTCTTCATACTGTTTTCAATCTGTCTTCCATGAGGCAGCCAGAGGGTATTTCTGAAGAGCAAATTAAGTGGACCTTTCCCCTGATGGAAGCTCCTTGGTACTCACCAGTGCCCTCAGGAGAAAAGCTGAACTCCTTAAGTTAGTTCTCTATTTCTCTGTCTAAATACATGGTCTCTCCAAGCCTTAGGTAAACAGCCTTCCTCTACTTGTTTCCCTTCCTTTTCCTGATGACTCTTAATGACATTTCCAATGTCAGTTCAGATATCCTTCCTTCTTGGCCATTGGAGACTACATTAAGCCCCTTTCTCCTATGCTCCCATAGTACCCTAGAGTCATTCACACCTATGTTTGTCTGTCCTTAGCAATGAGTTGCCATAATTTATTGGGATTATGTCTCCTTCATAATTTATTGCAGCCCTTGGTTCATCATAAATGGTCAATACAACTCTTCTGGATGAATAAAGATATTATCTAAAGGTCTGTATCCCAATTTTATCTATAAATATTGTCTATGCCATAAATTCTTGATCA
The DNA here is from genome assembly GCF_903995425.1 of Onychomys torridus. Lineage (NCBI taxonomy): Eukaryota > Metazoa > Chordata > Mammalia > Rodentia > Cricetidae > Onychomys > Onychomys torridus. The sequence goes on from NC_050466.1 coordinate 36,335,511, forward strand.
AATGTAAGTCACAGAGTTGTCCAAATAGAGCTTTCTGAAATACTTAAGAATACAGCATACAAATGACTATCTTTCCCTGAAGTTACTATTGATCACCATCTAACACCACCCCCATAATATTTTTTGTCTGTGAATACCAGAAACTTTTGAAATAATTTATTTGTATTTTATGTGCATTGGTGTTTTTCCTGCATGCATGCCTATGTAAGGATGTCTGATTCCCTGGAACTGGAATGGAGTTACAGACAATTGTGAACTTCTGGGAATTGAACCCAGGTCCTCAGGAAGAGCAGCCAGTGCTCTTAACCACTGAGCCATCTTTCGAGCCCTAATACCAAAAACTTAATGACAGAAATGTATTACCTAGGACAGGACTTAGGGAGCACTGGTTTTGGACCTAGTGCCAGGGAGAATTTGTTGCTTTTTCATAGTACATTTAAAGCAATTTGCTGTGATATTATTTATGCAGTACTGGTGTTTTAAAATACTTAAAGAAATGTCATGGTTGGATTCATAAAGGAGAGAAATTAGAGTGATTTTTATAATGGTCAGTGCTGAGAATGTTGCTTTGCATAAATATGTGTTAGAAAAATTGCAGAAGTATGTTTAGGGCCATTTCAGAAATTGTTAGAAATTTTACCCTAATCCCAACCAAAAATTTAAGGACTTTTTTCCATGAAAATGAAGTGAGCATCTCAAATAGAAATGTTTAAATTTAAACATTCTAATACAGTACAATCCAAAAATAGACTAATTTGATACATGCTGAGGAATGATAGCAGGAAAACATTAAAGGTTTTTGTTTTCCATAAATAAACCATTATCTTTCTATCAAAGCAGAAAACTTTATATGTATATTAAGAACACTGCAATTCATAAGTTATGATCATCTTGAATCAGACTTAGGCACTTCAGAGAGTGTTCACTGGCATTGTAGGGTAGGAAACCATGCTCAGTGCAAAGCAGACACATTGCATATTCCAAACCAAGGTGGCAGTGAAGTCCCACAATGCATATGGGCCAGCACTGCCAGTAATTCCTCAGAGTCGTTATACATTTGATTTTGAATTAGAAACCGTTTACAGCTGCCAGCTGTTTTGGGACCCTCCCCTTCAGTTATGATCTCATGGTTTAAGAAGCTGCACTGAGTACTAGCCGTTGTTTCCGCTTGTACATGAGGCTGACTAGCAGGGACCCAGCATCTCAAGAGTATGGATTCAAGGGACAGTTTCTACTGAATGCACATCTCTCTTGTGCCATTGTAAAGTCTAAAAAGCAGTCAGTTGTAGGATTAGATGATCTGTATATTTGACTGACATTTGTTCTGTTTCTTCACTGTCTTGTAAAAAAGTTTTGGTGCCATCTCTGATAGCTAAGATTTTATAGGCAAAACTGTGAAACTGGACATTCTGCTCATGTTTCAGGCCTGGAGTATTTCTGTTAAAGCTTAGTTAATGATCTTTTTTTCTGTTGTGAGTTTATTTTCTGTTTTATGTCGCTTAAGAACTGTGGTGATATTGTATTCCTCAAAATATTGTGCACCCTAATAAAGTTATCTGGGGTCAGAGAACAGAACAGTCACTAGTTACAGAGGCCAGAAAATGGTGGCACACACACCTTTAATCCTAGCATTCCAAAGGCAGAAATCCCTTTGGATCTCTGTGAGTTCAAGGCCACATTGGAAACAGCCAGGCATGGTGACATACATCTTTAATCCCAAGAAGTGAGCCTTTAATCCCAGAAAGTGATGGCAGAAAGCAGAAAGGTATATAAGGCGTGAAAACCAAGAACTAGAGCCTGGTTAAGCTTTTAGGCTTTTGAGTAGCAGTTCAGCTGAGATCCATTTGGATGAGAACTCAGAGGCTTCCAGTCTGAGGAAAAAGGATCAGCTGAGGAATTGGCGAGGTGAGGAGGCTGTGGCTTGTTCTGCTTCTCTGATCTTCCAGCATTCACGCCAATAACTGGCCTTGGGTTTGTTTTTATTAATAAGACTCTTCAAGATTCATGCTACAAAGAACTAATATAGGAGACACTGAGTTTAGCCAAGAAGTGGAAGAATGCTAACCATCTCAGAAGAGCCACATAGTCAGAAATATGCTTGTACTTGGGGCTGAACTGAACAGGGGCATTTTATGAATCCCGAGGGTAGGTCCAGCTCTTACTTTTGGGCAAATTGTAACTATAGACAGCTGGGAAGGGTTATTGTGTGCACGTATGCTCCCACGTATGTAGAGAAAACATGTATTACTTCTAGAACTACTTAATCAGTCGTTACCTGGATAACCAGGCTCTCATTTCTTTCAATGCTATGTGCTTTCTGCAGGCTGTGCTAAGCACTAAATTTTGTTCATGAAGGATTTCATATTGTTGGCCAAAAATTAATAATGATATAAGTTTATGTCTGTCTGTATGTGTCTAGGTATGTATGGTGCAAAGTGACAAATTTGTGGTGAAAGGGGAAACTCCTGGAACAATTTGTGTCAGAATGTTTGTGAATGACTATCAGAGCCTCCCATCCCTCCTCCTAATGACTGGTGGTGATGTAATCAAGCAGAGAGAATGCTTGTCTCCCTTTCTATCTCATATAAAAGTTGGCCTTTATAGCATGAACTACTTGAATTTCCTTTCTGGAAAGAGGGCCATTTGTTTCAAAAATAGAATCTGAGAAAAGCAGCAGCTGAGTAGCTATGGCACCCCCCCCCCATTCCAGTCTCACAGACATGTCAAAGCATTGTGGGGAAGTCATAGGAAAGATGATTTGAAAAAAAAAAAAAGAAACAGTGCTATAATGATTCCTTAGGTTTTATATGAATATTTGGCCACGTGGACACGAGGCTAGTGGCTAGTCTTAAAATTCAAGTATGTTAGCCTCTTAGCCTATTCCTACAAGTCCAAACAATGTTTTTGCATTGACAAAGGATGGCAATGGGGGAGTTCAGTGCAAAGGTTCTCAACCTGTGGGTTGCTACCCCTTTGCTAAACCTATCTCCAAAAAAATTTTACCATTCATAACAGTAACAAAGTTATAGTTATGAAGTAAAAATGAAATAACTTTATGTTTGGGAAGGGTCACCACAACATCAGGAACTGTATTAAAGGGTCTCAGCATTAGGAAAATTGAGAACTATTGGTTTAGTGCATTAGAAATGAACCCCAACTTGTCTGTAGAAATGATGAAGTACTAAGTTTTAGAAAATGTTAAAAGCAAGTTGGGCTCTGTTCTTGGGCAGCTCTAATTAGTTCTGTTACACGTTTTTGTTTTCCAGGCCTAGTGTTGAAAATACCTTTCTGTTTCTTTATGACGCTTTATGGAGAAAATGGTGCAATCCAAGATAAACACTGAAGAAAAGGAGCATTGCTGAGACAGGCTACAATCAACACATTGTCATCTTTAGTGCTGCTTTTCTTATGACCTCACAATTTGACTGCATGGATGTTTGAATGTTTGAACACAAGCATGCGTGCATATGGAGGGCCGAGGTCAACATCAAGTGTCTTCTTCAATCATTCTCTATCTTATATTTTGAGACAAGGTCTTTCATTGAGCCTTGGGCTTATTGACTTGGTTAGATTGGCTGGCCAATAAACTGCAGGTATTCTTCTGTACCTGTCTCCCCAGCCCTGGGCTTGCAGGTGTGTGCCAGCATGCCTAGCTTTTCCATGAGGACTGGGAATTGAATGCACGTCTTCATCATGCTCACACAGCAAGCGCTTTGCCAACTGTGGCTCTACTTTCAACTGCTATTGGATGGCTTCAAAAAAGAAAATAGATTGCTCCTTGAAACTTGTTACGAATGGCCATTTTTTAAAAGGCCAGAGGAGTTAGTGGTGTTATGGATTCATGAAGGCATTTAAATGGTGCCCTTTTAAAGTGTAGATGTAACCCAAGAGGTAGCTATATATACTTTTTGAAAGGTCAATATTTCTCCAATCATAACCCAGTATCTAATTATTTGAGAAAGTGAGGGGAATTGAAAGTACATTTACTGAATGTGTAATCTGGGCACTGCTGGCACTGCCTTTGTCCAGGACCAGGAGTTGGGCTAGATTATTTAATCACCTAGCCCTAGTAGTCAGGAGCAATCACCAGGGACAATTGCCTTCCTGAAAGGCTTCTAAAATATATGTGACTGTTTCTTAAAAGAAACCTACTGCACAAAACCCCAAACTTTATAAAATGGGGAGCTCAGGGTGTGATAAATGTCAAAATAAGTTATTTTCGCTTTAAAAGGACTTATTCTGGGGTACCTTTTTGCTTTTTGGTCCTGGGGATGAAACTCAGGGCCAAGCACATTTTTTTTAATACCACCAAACTACAAACCTACCTTCCTTTTCTTCTCCCTCCTTCCCTCTCTCCCTTCTCTTCTCTTCTTTCTTTTTTTTTTAAATATATTTTTATTTTATTTGTGTGAATGTATTTATGCAGGCCACATGCATGCAGGACCCCTGGAGGCCAGAAGAGGACACTGAATTCTCTGGACATGGAGTAACAGGTGGAGCTGCCCTGTGGGTGCTCAGAACTGAACTCCGGTCCTCTGGAATAGCAGCAAATTCTCTTAACCATGGAAGCATCTCTCCGGTGCTTTCTTTTGGATTTTTACTTTTAAAGATACAATCTTCACTCAGTTGTCAAGGCAGGCTTGAGCTTCTCCTCATTCTGTTTCAGCTGCCTGAAGAGCTGGGATTACAGGTTTGTACCACTGAGGCATCTTCAAATAGTGACCCTTTTCATCTTAGTTCCAAACTGGTAGGAAGAAGCTTCTTCTAGTTGGGGCTACTCTGGTCAAGCTTCTCTGTACATCTCTTAGACATAATTGGAAAAGAATTGTAAACTATTGCATTAGTTTGTTGTTGTTTAGAGTTTTTCTTTCCTTTTTTCATTAAGAAAAAGGAAATTTTCATTCATTTTACACACCAAAGGTTCCCCCCTTTTCCCTCCTCCCACTCCCCCAGCCTCCCCCTCCCAACCCACGCCCACTCCCACCCACAGGAAGGCAAGGCCTCCCATGGGAAGCACATCCAGTAGAGGCAAGTCCAAGCTCTTTTCCCTGCTTCAAGGCTGCACAAGGTGTCCCATCATAGGTAGTAGGCTTCAAAAAGCCCTATCATGCACCAGAGATGGATTCTTATCCTACCACCGGAGGACTCCCAAAACAGATCAAGCTACACAACTGTCTCACCATGCAGAAGGCCTAGTCCAGTCCCATGCAGGCTCTACAGCCATTGATCCAACTTTCTTGGTTTCCCACTACTTTGGTTTGGTAGTCTCTTCATGATTTCTTGATTTCCCACTACTTTGGTTTGGTCACCATCATGATCCTGATGCACTTGCTCATAGAATCCCTCCCCCCCCTCTCTCTCTCTCTCTCTCTCTCTCTCTCTCTCTCTCTCTCTCTCTGACTGGACTCTTGTAGCTTGGCCTGGTGTTTGGCCATGGATCTCTACATCTGCTTCCATCAGTTACTGGAGAAATGCTCTGTGATGACAGTTAGGGTATTCACTGGTCTCATCACTGGGGCAAGCCAGTTCGGTTTGGGCACCCTCTCCACTATTTCTAGTAGTCCAAGTTGGGGTCATCCTTAGGGATTCCTGGCAATTTCCCAAGCACCAGGTTTCTCTCTATCCCCATGATGTCTCTCTCTATCATAATATTTCTTTCATTGCTTTTCCACTCCATCCCTGTTCCAGCTCAACCATCCCATTCCCTTATGCTCTCATCCCCTAGCCCCTACCCTCCAGTGCTCATCCCTCATCCCCCAGTTTACTCATGGAGATATCATCTATTTCCCCTTCCCAGGGCAATCGGTATGTCCCTCTTTGGGTCTTCCTTGTTAGTTAGCTTCTTTGGAGTTGTGGGTTGTTGTCTGATTGCCATTTGCTTTATATCTAGTATCCACTTATGAGTGAGTAAATATCATGTTTGTCCTTCTGAGTCTGGGTTACCCCACTCAGGATGATAGTTTCTAGTTCCATCCATTTGCCTGCAAATTTCATGATGTCATTGTTTTTCTCTGCTGAGTAGTACTCCATAGTGTATATGTACCACATTTTCTTAATCCATTCTTCAGTTGGGGGCATCTAGGTTGTTTCCAGGTTCTGACTATTACAAATAATGCTGCTATGAACATAGTTGAGCATGTGTCCTTGTGGTATGATTGAGTATTCCTTGGGTATATGCCCAAGAGTGATATAGCTTGGTTTCAAGGTAAATTGATTTCCAATTTTCTGAGAAACTGCCATACTGACTTCCAAAGTGGCTGTACCTGTTTGTACTCAGCCTTTAAAGGCTAGGCTCACAACCAAAAATATATTGCATTGTTTTGAGAATTTAATGTGACTATGTGTGGTCATGTAGCCAGCAGAGTGATGGCATGTGACATTTACTCCATCAGTACTACTTTATACTGATTTGGAATGTTTCTTATATGACAATCAAGCTTACCTATTTTGTGTTCTTTTAACCATTTTATGAATTGATTCATTTTGGTTGCTTTTCTAAGTTTTCTAATCACAGTTACAGTAGTAAGAATGAAAACTCCACTTGTGCCTGTTTCAGCAAAAGTATTTTAATAGCATGCAATGAGTCCATTTATTAAAAAAACACCCCCAAACACAGTGATTTGAAATAACTAGGTAGAATATACTTTTGATTGGAACTATCTAGTTTGTTTGTTATTTTACTTAAATTTTGATTAGCATGAATTAATTGTACATGTTAATGGGGTAAACTGTGATATTTGAACACATGCACACAGCATGCAATGATCAAATCAAGGTAATTAGCATTTCCCTCTCCTCATCACTTCTTTGGGAGCTTGCAAATTCCTCTTGTCTGCATTTTTCATAAAACATGTACTAGGTTGTTGTGAACTCTAGTTATCTTCTGTGATGCAGAACACAGAACATATTCCTTCATCTGACTCTGTTCTGGTACCCATTACTGAATCACTCTGCAATATTAATTATGTCCTGTGGGTCCTTAGCACAATCATTGTGTTCTTATATTTTTGGTCATATAACTCTATGCTATATATTAAGTTCCTTAGGTACAAAGGCAGTATTTTACTCATTTTCATATACCAGAGCCTACTATGTAATATGTTATAAATATATATGTATCAAATTGACCATGAGTTTCTCTACTTAGGTCATAGTAGAACTCTCTATTTTTATATTATCAATTATTGTTTTTGTATTCATTGTATATCTCTTTCCTAAAAATGTCCTATTCCACTCACCTGTGATTATTATCTTCTCTGTGGTGATTGTTTTTAGATTTCCTTTTTTTTTTTCAGAGCTGAGGACTGAACCCAGGGCCTTGTGCTTGCTAGGCTAGAGCTCTGCAACTGAGCTAAATCCCCAACCCCAAACAAATATGAGGCTTTCTTTCTTTCTCTTCCTTCCTTCCTTCCTTCCTTTCTTTTTTCCGGAGCTGAGGACTGAACCCAGGGTCTTAGGCAAGCACTCTACCACTGAGCTAAATCCCCAACCCCTGTTTTTAGATTTCTTTTTTTTAATAAATAATTTTTTTCTTTATTATTATGTGTTTTAAATTCCATACATCAGCCATGGGTTCCCCGTCCTCCCCCCTCCTGCCCCCATCCCCACCTTCCCCCCAGCCCCTCCCCTCCATTCCCATGTCCTCCAGGATCAAGGCACCCCTGGGGATTCATTTAAACCTGTTGGATTCAGTACAGGCAGGTCCTGTCACCTCCTTCCAGACTGAGCAAAGTGTCCCTGTGTAAGCCCAAGGTTTCAAACAGCCAGCTCATGCACTAAGGACAGGTCCAGGTCCCACAGACTGGGTGCCTCCCAAACAGTTCAAGCTATTCAATTGTCTCACTTATCCAGAAGGCCTGATCCAGCTGGGGGCTCCATAATGATATATCCTCTGTAGTCTGCTGGCAATGGTCAAGAGAAAGCCTGATCTGACCTAGTCTGGTGATCAGATGGCCAAACACCCTAACAGTTGTCTTGGAACTCTCATACAATAACAGATGGAAGTGGATGCAGAGATCCTCAGCCAGGCCCCAGGTGGAGCTCCAGGTGTCCAACTGTCGAGAAAGAGGAGGGTCTGCAAGAGCGTGAATTGTTGAATCCAAGATTGCAAAAAGCACAGGCACAAATAGCCAAACGAATGTTTCTAGATTTCTATCTGGTTCCAGCATCTTCCCTGACTTGAATGAATCCATCTACTTGCAGCCTGACTTAGTTATGGTTTCTGTTGCTGTGAAGAGACACCATGAACACAGCAACTCTAATAAAGAAAAACACTTTAGAGGTTTAGCCCTTTATCATCCTGGTGGGATATAGCAGCATGCAGGCAGACATGGTGCTGGAGCTGAGAGTCTTACATCTTAATTGGCAGGCAACAGGAAGTGAATTGAGATACTAGGTGTGACCTGAGTGTATATGAGACCTCAAAATCTGCCTCCACAGTGACACAATTCCTCCAAAAAGGCCATATCTACTCCTACAAAGCCATACATCCTGATATTACCATTCGCTAATGAGCTATGGGACCAGTGACACTCAAACTACCATACAGCTCAAAGACACATTTGTAGCTGGATGTTTCTCTGGTCCCACCCAGCCCTGCTGTCTCATAGCCACACATAAAATAATCACTCAGAGGCGTAATATTGCAAGTTATACGGCCTATGGGTCATATAATAGGCTTCTTGCTAACTAGCTTTTATAACTTAACTCATTTCTATTAATCTATATGTTGCCACATAGCCATGGCATTACTGGTGTGCTGGCATCTTGTTCTCCTTTGGCTGGCATGTCCCTTTCTGATCCTTTCTCCTTTCACTCTCTCTCTTGGATCTTCCCACCTGACTCCATCCTGCCCTGCCATAGGCCAATGCAGCTATATTTATCAACCAATCAGAACAACACATAATCACAGCATACTGAAAGACACACCACAGTACACACTGAACTGAACATAAGCTCAATGAAACTTATCTTCAATCCAAGGTCTCTCATTCCTCTGTTTTATTCATTTCAGGAAAAGTGTCACTATCTTTTCTAGCAATCTAGTCAAAACCCCAAGGAACATGCACTTGCTTAGCATTCAGAAGGTACTATATACAACCCTTAAAATACAACAATAACAAAAGACCCATTATCTATTCTTGTGATACTAACTCAAGACATCATTATTTATCACCTGTACTTTTTCCCATTTAAAGCTAATCTCATGTTTAATGTTTTCTTTGGATTACTTCAAAACACACAGAAAAATGAAATTATGTAATAGACATTTGTTTCTCTTACTGAATTTATTTTGAAAAAAAAATTTTTTTTTTTGAGACAGGGTTTCTCTGTGTAGCTTTGTGCCTTTCCTGGAACTTGCTTTGGAGACCAGGCTGGCCTGGAACTCACAGAGATCCTCCTGGCTCTACCTCCCGAGTGCTGGGATTAAAGGCGTGCGTCACCACCGCACAGCCCAAAAAATTGTTTTATAGGTATATTTTACAATATATATTAACTTTAATTCCCCAAAACTAATCTCTGAAAATTATTTAAGCACATAATTTTCACATCTAGTAAATGAACAATGATTTAATAATATCTAATACTTTGTTCATATTCAAGTTTCCCCAGTAGTCTCTAAAGCACCAGAGAAATGTGATCCAAAGAGGACAATCCCATCAAGGACCATCTACTATACTTTTACTTTCTTTAATCTAGAACATTACCCTGTAAGTACCTTCACAATGTTTGGTTTTCTGAGACAAGATCTCATGTAAGTAGATCAGGGCCCCTACTAACTCACTATGTAGCCTTAAACAGCCTTGATATCCTGATGTTCCTACCTCCACCTCCCAAAGACAGGAATTATATGCCTGAACCACCAGGGCTGGCTTACTCTCAATTTTTTTTTTAACATTGGATTTTTAAGGGAGATATATGTTTTCCTATAGAATGTTTCACTCTTTTTATGATTGTTACACTGTGATGTTGCTTAACTTGTTTTTTTGTTTTTTTTTTTTTGATTTTTTTTTCTGAGACAGGGTTTCTCTGTGTAGCTTTGTGCCTTTCCTGGAACTCACTTGGTAGTCCAGGCTGGCCTTGAACTCACAGAGATCCGCCTGGCTCTGCCTCCGGAGTGCTGGGATTAAAGGTGTGCACCACCACCACCACCGCCGCCGCCGCCGCCGCCGCCGCCGCCGCCGCCGCCTGGCTTAACTTGTTCTTTTAAACTCAGCATCTTCTAAAAACTGGAAGTGAGCCTTGACCGTATTCAGGTCAAATAATTTAGGCAGCAATCCTTGTTTTTGGGTTGAATTGTACTTTCTCAAATATCATATTTTGAAATCTCAAACACTTGGTATCTTGAATTTTGACTGTATTTGGAGCTAGGGTCTTTAAGAAAGTGGTTTAGTGGTGTTAGGATACAGTGATGGTTCTGTGGTTAAGAGCAATTATTGATCTTCCAGAGGACCTGGGTCCAGTTTCTAGCACCCACAAGGTGGCTCACAACTTTCTCTAGCTCCAGTGTCAGGGGATCTGATGTCTTCTGGCTTCTGCAGGAACCCAGAACGCATATGGTACACAGACATGCAGGCAGGCAAAATACTCACACACAAAATAAAAATAAATAGATCCAAAAGGATAAATAAAACTAATTTTTACAAAGTGAAATGTGGTCATTATGATGGGCTCTAATCCAGGACAATTCATGTCAGTTCAGATATAAGAAACCGACAGAGTTGCAAGTACAGAGAAAAGACTATGTGACAACATAGTGAGAGATGTACAAACACCGAAGTGAGGCCTGAGAAGACACCAGCCCAGTCAACAACTTGATTTCCAATGTCCTGCCTCAGAGTAGTGAGAAAATACATTTTGGTTGTTTAAGAGATTCAGCCTGTAGTGTTTTGTTACAACACATATATACCCCATAGGTAAAGTTTTGTATACTCATGCTCTACCCCATCATGAAGTCGGACAGAAACACTGGGGCCTGGGGAAACATCATAATCCCCTCAGGGATACGTCTGCCTTGCAGGAGGAAACTGTAATACAATACTTTGATATTGTGCCCATATATCAGCTCAGCTCTATCAATATTTCAACTTTTTGTATTAGTGTGACTTTCATGGGTGATTTGGACAGAATGCAATATTTGACAATCAGCCTCCCCACTTCAGTATTCTGAGTCATCTTTGCTTTTGTTCTTCCTCTTGGGGCCACTACAGTCCTTGGATTCATGAGACAGAAAGAATCCCTCCCTTCTTACAGATTTATTTATTTTATTTTATGTGTATAAGCACTTTGCCTATATATAACATCTATGCACCACATCTATGTCTGGTGACCACAGAGACCAGAAGATGTCATCAGATTCCCTGGAAATGGAGTTACAGATAGTTGTGAGCTACCATGTGAGTTCTGGGGATCCAACCAGGATCCTCTGGAAGAGCAGCCAGTTACCTTAACAACTGAGCTATCACTCTAGCCACGAGACTCCCCCCCCCCCCCCACTTCACATAGACATTCCCAAGTTCTTGGGCTTATGGATCACAGCCTCCATTTGACCATCAGAATCCCTCCTTGTGCACAAGCAGTCAGTACAACTGTCTTTGTATCCCTGCTTACTTGGCTCCATTCCATTCTCCACAAAGTAGTCAGAGTAAATGACAGCAAACACACTGTGTCCCCCATCTGCTTGAAACAAATCTTTGCCTTGAATGCAAGAAGAAAAGTTGACTGGACCCTGCATGATCTAGCATGGTGCATTTTGTCTTCTAATATTCATGGCCTGCCTCACTAAACTCCAGCCTCCCTGATCTCCTTGTGGCTCCTCAAATGCATCAAACTCCCATCTGTTTACATCCCCCCTCTCCTCTGGGTATTTAAGCCACTCCTCTCCTCTTGCCTTGAATTCTTCACCCTAGACCAGCTCTGCTCAGCTCTCATCATGCCCTGATTTTCAATGCCCCTTTGTTAACAATGTTTCAGCTGTCACTAAACAATTATTTGTGCCACTATTGGTTCAGTCTTACTTTACTTAAAGGACAGTAAGTTCCAGAATCACAGAGGTGGTGTTTACATTGTTATTTTATCCTTTGTGACTTCCACTACCTTAATAGGATAGATACTAACTCACAGTTAAAGTAAAGCAGAATTCAGTGCTATAAACCAGAGTAATGGATGTGCATAGAATTGTATTATTGTGGAGGTTTGTACAAGAATGTAAACACATGCCTGGCATACAGTTCATACTAGATAGATATTGAATAATGCACCTCAACTATTCATAGATGTAGAGAGATAGTTTTGTGGGTGTATCAGACAAAAAAACATGCAAGAAAATATCATATTAGGCATCTAAAAGTAATTTCATGTTATCAAAATATTTATTCTACAATCTTGTCATGTACATAAAAGCTATTTTCTCCTGGCAATAGAAGCTTCTGATTAAATATCAACTCTTCAATGCTATTTTCAGGTTGTATGAAAGTAGTTCATTGAAGGTGGGATTAAATGAAAGAGCAGGTATTATGTTTGTTGGCTCTTTCATGGTTGAAATGTATTTTGAGAGATCAAGATTCTACTCCTGAAATAGACATACTCAAGTTCCTGGGCTGGAGATATATATAAAATCTTGACACCTAATAGTGGTAGATACCTAATAAAATCAAATTCCTATTTTAAGGTGTGGTAAAGATCTTTGAGATGTAGGCTGAAAACTGGTGCTCTCCTTAGCCCATCATTAGTGGCTAAAGGGATCTGTAAAATCGCTAGCTGAGCAGGCTTGGGGGAGTCACTGCAGAACATGACTGATCTGGAAGCCTTTGTGAAGAGCCCTGAATCAAAGTTTGCAGTTGCCTGTGCTTTGAATCCCTCCCTGGAGCCATCCAGTGATGCCATGCTGGTGGCGTTGACCTTAGGGTCATTCTTTTTTAAACAATTATGTTTAATTTGTGAATGTGATTTCCAAATGCAAAAAGCTCCCCTGCCTTCCCTGGGTTTCCCTCTGGGGAAGAATTGTGAATTCACATGCATCCTGTTCTAACTGTGCGGCGGCGGCGGGGGTTGGGGGTGGGGGCTGGGGGGGGGAATGATTCCAGTTAGGAGCCATTGTCCCATATCCTGGATATCAGAGCAAATAAGGAAGTGCTAACATAAAACTGGGGCTCCTAGCCTCCAGCTTCCTTTTCTGAGTGTGAAAATTGCCCAAGTGTCTTAGGTTGCCGTCTACTTTACTTCTAGGTTTTGTTTCTCTGACCAGATTGGGCTAAAAGTGAAAGAGGAGGTGGAAGCCCTTGCTTGTGTTTGCTAATCTCTCTCCTTCTATCTTTTTTAAAGCAGTCCTCTTGCTCCCCCACTCTTTCGCCTCAATAGAAAGAGAAAAAAGTTTTGTCAGCACTCCTGTTCCCTTTGGTGCTTGCTTTTTCTCAGAAGTCTTTCTCTGCTTTTATCCTCATCCCAGTCATGCATGAGAGAACAGTTGTGCTCTGTTGTCTGGCTGTTCTGCTAGTTTTGAATCAGTGGGACTCCCTCTTTGTTCTCTTTATTCTCCGAACACCGAAAGGTAAAAGAGGAGAAATAGAGATTGAGACTCTTAAGGAGAGAAACCTATATTTATTTAGATTTAATTCATTTTGGGGCCAAGGCAATAAGAGTTGGAGAGCTGCAGGGAACAGAGCTGTGAGAGCTCAGTTTCCTTACCTACAACATTTTGCTGACCTGGTGTCTCCGGCAAGAATGCATTTTAGCCATATGCTTCCAATATCCGGGATTCCAGGAATCTACTCGGTGATTTAATGGGGAGCCGTTTGGTTCCCACTTGGCTCTTAGCCTTCGTAGCTGTTGCTTTAGCACACAAACACAGCCTACCTGAAGTGATGCCTGCCTGGGGTTTGGAACGAACTTCGTGGTAAGATGATTTTAAACTTCTCCAAGATTTGCCCACATCTGCACCAAAAGAAAGCTTTTGTCTGCATTCTTACTTTTTCAAAAGAAAAAAAATTTAGGCATTTAGAAGTGAAACTTGAACTTCGGATGAATATGTGAGGGCTTCATTCTTACAAAACAGCCCCTTTCTGATCTGGTTATCCGACATGGGCTTGCTACGGGTTGTCATGGTGATAGTGTAGGCCTGAACATTTTCACAGGCTCAAACTATGAAGTTTTTGAAAACTGTTTTGATTAATTTTTCCTTCACTCCAACTTCTCTCTCACTTCAACTGTTTCCTCTTTTGTTTCACACTTGATTTATGGCAGGTTGCTGTCATTTAAATAGATGTGCATTTTGAAATTCCTCCTTTCTTTGCTAATGCAAAGAAAAAAATAACCCATGCAAGTCATGCTCAAAGAGTTGGTTATTGTTGCTTGCTGGATTTCGACTCTCTGTGGTTGTCGGGCCTAATTCAAAGTAATTCAGGCTCCACAGTGGGGGCAGTGCATAGCTCCACAGGAAATTATGATAGCAAAAGTCTTCCTGTCGAGCTCTGCACTTGGCACTACAAAGTGCCTTGGGCTGCCACTACCTGAATAGGGTTGAATTAGACCAGACAACCGCATCATCCCACTTCTTCATCTATTAGAGCGATATACAAGTGGCAATTGTTGATTGCAAAAATGGGATTAAGAGGCTCTTCAAGTGAATTGATTTTCTTGTGAGAACAAAAAGAGGAAAGAGAAGCCTTCGTTTGAATCACACAGCCAGAAAGTTTCATGAATGGGTTCCACTCCAAATGTTAGAATTCAAGCAATCAGTGAGTCCCCATGGGGTGTGCAGGTGAGAGAAATAAACTGCTAAAAACCAGCAAATTATGTGCAAAAAAAGTTTAAGGCATCTGCTTTACAAGACTGCTTGAAAAAAAGGAGCCCCTGGAAAGATATCTGATAACATGGCACAAATGTTCACAGTGTTTCCTCTTTGGTCTAGTGTGGGCTCCTGTCAAGTTTGCTGGAGACAGATGAGTTGTACACACTTCTTTTATGATCCAGTCTCTCATCTTCCCAAGATGATGCTTCTCTCTCTCTCAGATCATCAGGTCCATGTTCTCCATTGGAAAGTGTGCCCATGGACCAGAGCTCTTTTGAAAGAGAGACTATCGTTTGGTACATAGGCTTTTCTCTTTTGAAATGTCCTTATATTCTTTGACCTTGATAACTTTGCAAATGTAAATCGATTCACTGCCAGTTGGACTTTAATTCTGTTTTGCCTTTTCCAAAGTGTCCTTTTTATTTGGAGGGATATCTTTCATAGTACTAGGGCTTTAGATGGCCAAATGGAAGTCAAGTTTCCTCCACAAGGCAATTCCTCAGACATTGAAAATATCAACTTTGTTTATCTGAAGTCTCTTGTTGCACCAAGCTGTATTAAATGTCAAATTGACTGCACACCCACCAGGACCTGAAAAGAAATATATAGAGGCTGCACACACATGAACTCCTGTATCCAAATTTCTAAGATGCTCACTCTGATGTTGGTTGCTTTCTACAGTCCATTGTACCTCTCAGATGTACATAGGATGATCATTTGTCTGGCAGTTTTTACTGTCAGAGACTCCCAGAGTGTAGAGAACGGAAATGGCACTCTTGCCAGCTAGGGGAATGAATGAAACTGAGCAGAGAAGATAAGGCAAGCATCCCATTTCCTCTGCCTCCTGCAGCATATTTCGGACTAAGCAGCAAGTAACCTGGAATGTCCTGGTCCTTTAAGGGTGATAACAGTTAAGATATTCTAAAAGGGGTCCCTGTTTTGAAAGTTAAACTTAACCACATAGCCCATGATGAGGAACAAGGGATCAGGAACCCTCCACAAACCAGAGTACTTGAAAGAGAATCTTCGCCAGGAACAGAAGAAATGAAAGCATTCAAGTCCTTGTCTTTCACTGATCAGTTTCAGGTGTTAGTGGATGATGATGTTGTGGTCGGAGATGCCACCTTTGTTTACAAGCCCATAGGGAATCATTTCTCCCACTTGTCAAGATCGCTCTGTAGACCCTTTGGAGAAAAATGGACATTTCCCTTTCCCCATGCATACTGATGCTGCAACTTTGAAAGCCCCATTTCTCCAGCTAACTGGGGAAGCTGTGTTTGTTTTAACCAGCAATGCCATCCTTTTGTTTGGTTTCCCTCACTTGTAGAGTCAGTAGGGCCAGGACAACATCAGTTGGCACAGTGTTGCGTCTAGAAAGACTGCTGAATCTTAGATCCAGGGCTGACTTTTGGAGGCCAGGTTCCTCTGAGGCAATGTGGAGGAAAATAAAAGGGAAACTCCAGACAATGGTTCCTACCCATCCATCAGGAAGCACATTAGCAGGTAGTGTAGGATTGTCCTGTCATATCCCAGGATGCTGAGGTATCCAGCACCATCCTTACCTTGGCACATGGATGTTCCTTAAAGGGATGTCCCTTTTACATACATTCTATTTACATAGTAATATAATAAATACTTTTCCTGTCTTCTCTTCCCTGCATTTGCCAGTAAGTCTCTATCTGGGTGTGCTTCACTTGCAACTGACTTTATTTAATGCAGAATTCAGAGGAATCACGGTAGTCAGGTCTGTTCTTCCCCTCTGGACTTTCTCTGAAGTCCAAGAGTAGAGGCATTGGCTTGCATGTAACATACCAAGTATGGAATACAGTAAGTAATAATTGGATATTTATCATAATGTTGCTTTTCTGGCAAACCATTCATTAACTGCCCCATGTTTAATTATACCAAAATTAGCACAGGGGAGTCTTTGGCTAGTGTATTTGTACATGCCATCAATTATGTCCTAATAAATTAATTTGCTTTTCAGGATTCACCAGAGGCACCAGTTGGGCCTCTGTGCTCCTGCTTGACTGTTCTGACTTTGAACAGGTTTATTCAGCTGCTGTCTGCTAAGCCCTACAGAAAAGCACAATGGCTGCTGATCGGCCTTTTATGGTTTATTGGAAACTGGTGGTCCGCACTGTGGCTCCGGTCAGTGATTAACCCGCAAGAAAACAAACTACACAAGGCTAAGTTGATGTTGGAGGAGGAATGAGCTCACTTCATTAAGGCTTGAAGAGGAAACCTTTTCTCCTTCAGTGCTTGTTCGAAACTTTTCAGGTCTCTATTTAATCACGTAATTCTCTCTAAGTAGCAGGAGAAGCCTGCTGCACAGCGAGCGGTCTTTTGCCACATGACAACTTAAAAAGATAAATTATATATAAATATCTTCATGGTTTTGTGCAGGGAGGAAATCAATTTTAGTATTCCTCTGTGAAACTAATTTACTTGTTTCTTTATTAAAAGAAATAGGTGGATACACTCCATGGTATTTCATGCACACTAATGGTGGTCTTCATATTTCTTCTGGGCTTCTCATTCCTCAGTAGGGTTATTGAAAATTCAGGTGAAAGGTACTTTCCTCTCTCCTTGTGATTCTAAACAAATACTGAAAGTGGGTGCAGAGGAGGAGAGTGATGACAAAGGCTAAGATAATATAGGTTATTGTAAAATTGGAGCAAAATAAATCTATTCTTAGCTAGATTAGAAGTGAGAATTGAATCTGTGTAGGTCTATTTTAGGAAGTGATAACGTTTCCTAGTATCATCTAATCTGTTCCTCAACTTTCTCCCCTCCCTCTCCCTCTAGGTAACTTCAACCTTGTTGATCATGAGTAAAACTCAGAGAGAGTTTAGATTCATCAACTCTGGTTTAGATGTCTTCATTTTTTAAAATGAAAAGTCAATAAAGACATGTAACGTAAGCATTAGGGGATGCCAATGGTGCCTTCTCCTTTGATACTTGAAGTTAGAATTATCCCTATTGTAATTCGGGGAACATCTTACCCTCTTCACTGGTACATCAGTTCTGCAAGGATAGTTATTCAATTGCCTGCCGCTTACTTGCCCCACACTCATGTACCCACAAAGCACTCATTTGGCATTGGTGTTTAAGAAAATCCACCGTGAATTAGTAGACTGTCAGTGAGCAAACTTTCACATGTAATTACCAGCAAGTATGTACAGGGCTTCAGAGCATGGTGAGGAAAGGAAGGATTTAGCTCTGGGAGAATGCAGAGCAGAAAAGCTATGCACTGACCTCTGCTCTGCTTCCTGCTCTTAATGGGGACCTATGAACACTGATTTGCCCCCCTGATTGCACTGCTAGCAGCAATGAGTCTAAGATTTTCTGACTGCCTCCCTAAACCTTCTACCATACCATCTGCATCTCTGCTTCTCTCCCCATGCTTCCCTTTCCCTTCTGTGGCACTGAGGATTTTACACACCTTGACTTTGACTGCCATTGAAACCATCTCTCCTTATCTTCTTCTCACCTTCACTTTTTCAGAGAGTCTAGTCGCTCATCTTCCCTAGACCCCTTCAGTAGCAAACAGTGGGTTTAGCAGTGTCATCTGCTGGGTTGTTCAGATACTCCTGTTTGCCTGCTTGATTCTCTCTTACACAAATGTTTTATGATGCATACCAAACTGTAATGTGTCCCATGTTAAACCACAGATTCTGATTCTACAGAGAGAGAGGTGGTGCCTGAGATTCTGCATTGTTAATAAATTCCCAAAGGATGTCAATGCCACTGGAGTCCCACTTACAGACCATACTTTTTCACTCCTGTGAAAAGCAAGTTGCCATATGCTAACACCATTTTGTTGGAGTCAAATACTCAGATCAAGGTATAGAAACCTGAACAAAGTTCTTGAGGGCAGTTAAAGGGCATCATAACAAGAAAGTATCTATCAAGGTCTCCATGTTAACTAGCCTCTTTCAATATTCAGCAGAAGTACCTGCAAGTCCATACATATGCTTTTCTACATTTAAAAAATTTGATTTCATTGATAACTACAGGCAATTTGAGCTGATGTTCACAATTGGGGGCGGGAGGAGATTGGAGCTCTACAAATGACCTATCATTACAAGATTTGGAAATGTTAAGGAAATTTACTATGAAATCACATCTTGGTAGTGTTACTGTGAAGAAAGGGATCAGCTGGATGAATAGTTTAGCTCCATAATGACATCTCAGAAAATGGCTTTTAATATCTGCATAGCAGTTATTTTATTATTTCAATTTCTAAAACTTCCTTAGTGCTGAAGTCTGTCTGAGTAGATGCTGGACTAGCAATAAACCTTAGTCTAGACTGCTGTTTTCTCCTTTTAACTCCTAAAACTTTTAGGGAAAGATTGTCTGCTATCATTCTAAAGGATTGTGTGCACATGGGATTGGGAGTTACTCAATTTTATTTGACAATTTCATATGTAAATACAATGTATTGTGATTCCATCCCCACTTACTCTCTCTTATCATTCCTTCTTTCCAGCTAGTCTTCCCTTTCCTTTTATGACTTACTTTAGTTAGGCTGCTTCCATAAGCATGAGGAAGAGGCTATTTGCTGGAGCAATGATAAAGCCACCTGCAGCTGTACTACTAGAGAAAACGTTCCTCCTCCCACAGCAACCATTGTTCCTCAGAAAAGGCTATGGCCTCAGGGGTGCTATTCCCCCATAATGATACATGGAAGAACCTAGGCTTGTGCTAGCATAGGTGTATGCATAGATGCTGTTGCAACAATCATGATGTACTCTGAGTGTTTTTTAATGAATTTAATAATTTTTATTGTAGGATGTTCTTACTTATGTCTAACCATACTGGTAAGTAATACTGTAATTTCTATTATTATTACTATTGGGGAGTCTAATGTAATACAAGCTGACCTAGAACTCTGTATTTCCAAGGATGACTTTGAAAGGTAAAAAGTCCTGAAGTAAAACGCAGATAAAGAGAAACAGTTTAAGTTAAAAGAGCTAGCTAGAAGCGAGCTAAGCTAAGGCTAATAAGTCTCCATGTCATGATTTGGAGCCTGGTACAAGCCATCACAATTGGAATGAAATGGTATTTCAGTGTGGTTTGATTTGTAAGTACCCTGGTTAGTGGCGTTAAACATTACTTCCACATATGTGCTTGCTACTAGTGTAGCTTTTCTTGAAAAATATCTCTGAAAATCCCTTCCCCAATTTTGCAGCTATTGAGTTGTATGTGGTCTGTATGTGTTCTGAATATTAATCTCTTGCTGTCTCTTCACTTTGCCGATTGTCACTTTTGTTTGTAGAAGCTGTTAGGTTTGATGTAATCCCACTTTATTTTTTGTGTTGTCTGTATTTTTCTGATCATATCCTAATAAAAATCTTGTCACAGATCAATGTTCTTAGTTTGTCCAGGATTTCTAGACTTGTCTTTACATCTCTGATCCATTTTACATTTTTTTGTTATAGGGTAACAGATCCAGGTCCCATTTCATTCTTCTTATGTTAATACAATATTCACTTTTCCAACCATCACTTATTGAAAGCATTTTTTCTTTATTCTCCAAGGTAGGTCTGTTGTTGTTTTGGTAGATTTATTTCTTGGTTCCCTATTCTATTCCATTAATTGATGCATTTGTTCTCACATCAATAACATGCTGTTTTGGTCATTATAGTTTTGTGGTTTGTTTTGAAATCAGGTATTATGATTAATCTAGCTTTTCTTTTCTTTTTTCTCATGGGATCACTTTGAATATTCAAGGTCATTCAAGACTTTTTTCTTTTATTTTTGAGAATATAATGTAATTATATAGTTTCTCCTTCCCTTTCCTCCCTCCAAACTCTCCCATATACCTCTCCTTTCTTGCTTCCAAATTTGTGACTTCTTTTTTCATTAACTGTTGTTACATGCACATATGTTTGTATATATACATACACATACACAACAACCGGCTTAGTCTATGTGTTACTTTTATATATGTTTTCAGGCCTGATCATTTGATATTGTTTAACCAATTGAGGAGCTCTTCCCTGGAGAATGCTCTCACATTCCTTAGTTGCCTGTAGTTCTTTGTATAGAATTAAGGCCCATGGTCTTTTCCCCATCCACTTTGGTATGTCTATTGTTGTCCTTGTTCATTTTGTGTTTAGGCAGCCAGGTTGGTGAGACATTACTAGGAGATGCAATCTCACAGCAAATTCCCTAATCCTTTGGCTCTTAACAATATTTCTATTCCCTTTTCTGCAAAGTTCCTTGAACTTAGCTTTTGGGGTTCTACTATAGATGTATCAGTTGGGACTGGACTTGACAACTATACATTTTGATTGGTTGTGGGTTTCTGTCTATTACAAAGAACAGTGTCCTTGATGAAGAGTGAGGAATAGGCATATATGTGGGTATCAGGACAGATATTTAGACTGTAAGTAGAGATTATACTAATTTAATGAAGTCGTGGTTGTATGTTCTCCTCCAAGATCCATGATCAAGGTTTTTTGGTTCCATGATAGTCTACAAATCTATAATTTTTTTGAGTTCTATAAAGAATGTCATTAGTATATTGATAAGAATTGCATTTAATTTGTAGCATGGCTATTTTAGCAATATTAATTCTTCTAACACAAGAACATGAGCTGTCTTTTCATTAGTTTGTGTATCATATTGAATTTCTTTCATTAATGTTTTATAACTTTCATCACAAGAAATCATTGACTTCCTTAGTCAAATTTGTTCCTAGGCATTTAGTAGCTAGTATGGATGAAATTGCTTTTTTAAAATTTCTTCTCTTCAAACTCATTATTGATACATAAAATGGTATTGATTTTTGTATGTTGATTTTTATCATGCAGCATTACTGACACACCATTATTATTTCATTTAGCTAATTTTAAATACTTGTGATTTATCATATTATCACATTAGTTTGGTGCTAAGTACTGTGAAATAAAGACTTTTAAAGCATGTAGTACAAAAGATTGTGTAAAAGAATGAGGCATATTTTGTAATCTGATATAGTGTATTTATATTCACGAAAACAGTTCAATTATAGCATGCTGCTTTGTGTATAAGAGATAAGAAAAAAGAAGTGTATGTGTGTGTGTGTGTGTGCACGTGTGTGTGTGTGTATGTGTATGCATGTGTATGTGCATATGTGTGCATGTATGTATATGTGTGTGTGTGTGTGTGTGTGTGTGTGCCTCTACAGAAACTAATACAGAAAGGAGAAGAGAGGACAGGGATAGAAGAATTATCTTGTAGTCTTTTGAAAATATCAACTTTTAAAACATTTAAATCTTTTAAATATTAAAACAATTCATTAAGAAGAGATGTAAAATCAAAATTTTAATTTTAATTTATTACACATACATTTGTTTATTTTGTGTGTGCATGTGGAGATGGGGCATGCTTGGAGGCCAGGAGGCTATGAGGAATAGTCATTTCCCTCCACCATCCGGGTCCCAGGGATGGCACTCAGGTTGCCAGGCTTGGCAGCAGGTGCCTTTACCTGCTAAGTTATCCTATTGGCCTGAAAATTTAATTTTAAAGATTTATTTTATTTTGTCCCATTTCTTGTCACCCAAAGGACTTAACAACAATGACCCCTTTAGCTCCCAATGTCAGTGGCCCCACCTAGAACTTATCATTGTTTTCCTTCCTTGCTTGCTTCCTAGCTTCCTTCCTCCTCACCTATGTTTTCTTCCTTCCTTTCTTTCAATTATGTCTCTTTTTCTTTTCTTTTTTGAGATAGCTGCACAAAACCAGCAACCTGAGTTTGATCCTAGGAACCCATGGTGAGAAAAGAGAACTGATTCCCAAAAGTTGTTCTCTGTTTTCCACACACCCACTATTGTACATGTGTATCCACATTCACACACTTTCATCCCCTCCACACACACAGAGGCACACACACAAACACAGGTACATGCACTCACACAAATAAATATATTAAAATTTAAAGAAAAAATATTACTGTAGGTTAAGATGTCTTCAAAGGGAAGTACTTAAATATTAATGATGTCAATTCAGAGGACATGGGTTGGTTAAAGGTTTTCAATAGGTCAAATCTATTACAATTTAAATATTACAAATTTAACGATCTTGATAATATATATTACATTGAATTAAAATCATCAATGAGTTTGAACAGAAGAGGTGAAAGTCTTACATGTGTATGGGGGGTATAGTTAAGGGAGAAATGAAAACTTTCTTTCAGAGTAATACTAAATCAAATGTAGGAAGAGTCTCATTGCTTTTCAACTTGAAATGTAATAATTAACCTATCAACAATCATTAATGGATGCTAAAACTATTGAGTGAAAGTGCAACAGAATATTCAGATGGTGTCAAAGTATCATCCACAAATTACTTACCAACTATAAAGAGAAAAAGGTGGTTTTATAATGAGGAATTCTGATGGATACCCTTTGTTTTAATAAAGTTTTAGTATTGCCAGTATTATCCTATATTCCTCCCAAACAAATGAAACAACAACCACACAACATTACATATGAAATATTTCAGTTGGCTGAGATATTGTATGCCAGCACTTAGTAGGATTGAGGCAGGGTGATCAGGAATTCAAGGTCATCCTTGGATACATAGCTACTGTGAAGATCAGCCTGTGCTACATGAGATCCTGTTTCAAACACAACAAACCAAATCACAGTACTCAATTTGCCAAAAGTGTTTAACCCTCAATCTAATCATGAATATTCAAAGGCAGAATGTAGACCATTCTATAAGGTTACTAGCCTGAACTCATGAAAACAAAAGCTAGGTATGTTGGCTCATTCTTGTAACCCCAATGCTGGAGAGGGTGAAGCAGGAGGATCGCTTTGAGTGTAAATCTACTATGGGCTACATTGTAAGTTTCAAGACAGCCTGAATTACAGAGTAGGATCCTTTCTCAAAACAACAAGAAAAATAAAAATGGGGACAGCATTGGCACAGAGGCAAAGGCACTAAAGAGATGTGTGATTAAATGTGCTGACTGGGGTTGGAGTGGGTCAACTAAAGCATGAAAGGCATTTTAGTGGAAACCTGTGATTTGATGGATTTATAGACTGATGATTATATTTCTTAGGTCTGATAATGATGTTGTGATTATGTAAGAGGTTGATCCTGTTCTTAGGAACTATGTGCTGAAATATTCAGGGATAAAATCTCGTGATCTCCACAAATTGCTTTCAAATAATAAACATATGATATATATAGTATAGACATACTCATTCATAAGTCTATATGTATCTATGTACATATGAGAGAGGGAGAAAGCAAATGCAGTAAGATGTCAACAAATGAAAAGATATGCAGGGATTGAATTTTATAATCCTTGACTTTCCTGAACATTAAAAGAATTTAAATCAAAATATATGGATGAGGGGGAGTACTACACTATCTACAGAATTCCTGGAAAAGTAAGAGAAAGGAAACCAAAAAATGAACTGCCAGAGCAACAGGCGTAATTTCACAACAAAATATACAAAGTGAGGACAGTGCCCTAAATGACTCAAAACCTTAGAGGTCGGAGCATATTGCAAAGGTTGGATGCCATTCATTCAGATAGCTACATGGGATCACCAACATGAAGGGGAAATACTATGCCTCTTATACCAGCCTGAGAAGAATGTCCTATCAGACTAATGGGACTGCTTCTATTTCCTTGATAAGTCTGTCTCTACAGTGATAAGGATGAGTTACCAGACTGCCATAGCCTGATGACATTATTTCTCAATTCAAATTTGATGTAATCATCCTCAACAATAGCCAGTTATTGAACAATTTTGTGTGCTCATTACAGCAAATAGGAAGATGAATACGACCCTTGAGGGGCTTAGAATCCACTTGGAAAGTAAGAAGATACACTGAAAGATAAATAACAATAAAAGGTAGCACATAAAAACCAAAGAGGAGTTCAGACAAGTACTGAAGTGGGTCAGAAGAGGGGCAGAATATAATGAGATAGTCATGGCAGGCTTCCTTCAGGAAATGAACAAGAGAGAAGAGTCAGATAAGCAAAAAAGCAAGGACATAGTTTGGGGCTACTAGGCAGAGGAAGTGGAAGACTATGAGCCAAGCTAGAATAGGGATCTGCAGGCGGTGGGGTGATAAGGAGGACAGTCATTTCTAGCAGGGAATCATGTAGAAGTTGTGGACAATGTGGTGAGGTAACTAGGTGGCCTTGAAAAGCCTTGATGTCAGATGTCAGATGTCAGAGCCAAATATGAAGATGTTAACCATTAGGTTAACCAAGCTTGCCAAAACTCAGTTCTCTCTCTCTGTTCTCTAGTTCTTTCTCAAACATCTGATCCTTATTGGCTCCTTCCCATTTCTTAAAGGTACACAGACAACTTCCTCCATTTTCATTGTTTTTCTCTCGGCTGTTTTTAATGTTGTTTTTATATTCATGTTTCCAAATAAATTTTCTTAACATGCAGATATATTTATTTGACTTGGGTGCTTCTTTTACTTGCTTATTTTTCAGTTTGTTATTGTGTGTCAAATCTCCTTGCAGCATAAGCAGTGTTCTTTCCAAGGTTTCTAGAGGCTTTTGGCCATCAAATCAATGAGCTTCTTCTCAGTATTCATTTACATTGACCCTTCCGTTATTAAAAGCATAAAGCAGTAAAACAAAAGACAGACTTAATAAGGCCCTTGATACCATGCATGGGGTGAAATGTGCCTAGTCTCAGCTATTCAAGAGACTTAAGGCAGAATGATGATTGGAACCCATTTGAGTTCAAGGCCAGCCTGGGTAACATAGCAACCATGTATTGGAGGGGATACTTAGGAAACTAAGAATAGAGAGGTGCTTTCTCCAGCTAATAACAGGTATCTATTGTAAACATATGAATAACTAGATGTTTTCTTCCAGAGATTAAGAATGAGGCCAATTTATCTGTTTACCTGATTTTCATTCACCATTGGAAGGGCTTGTCAGTGAAACCAGGAAAGTGGGGAGAGAGAGATGGCATACAGATTGAAAGAAATAAAAACCATTTCCATTGCTGATGACATGGTTGTATACATAGAAAAATTAGGACAATTTGCAAAACATAGTAGGTTTGATGGGTGAAGTTAGCACATTCAGATGTTATAGTACCAGTGTACAAATTTTGACATACTAGTTATGAATCATTGAAAAATAAATTTTAAAGAAGACATTTTTCAGTAACATACAAAACTGTGACATAATTAAGGATAATTTTAACAATTATGCAAATGATCTTTATACTAGATAGTGCAAAACACTATCAAGGGGAATTCAAGATGTAGATAAATGGACTGGCAAACTCAATGGTATTGTTGTTGGGACATGCGTTCTTTGTAAGTTGGTCTACATTCAACACATCCCAATTAGCTTCTCAACACAGCATTTTGAAGAATTGGTGCTCAAATACTAAAAGGTGTATGACAAGGCACAGATGCTAGAATAGTTGGAATAATCTTGAACATTAACAAAAAATAAGGCAGGAACACATAAACTGCCTGATTTCAAAGTACTCTTTATAGCTCTTGTCATCCAATGAGTGTGAGAGTGAAGGTCAGCTGATGAGGAACAAAAGTCCAGGTGAGATATTGTAGTTGGAGAGCTTCTCTCTAGCCCCAGCCAAGCCCTGTTAGTCCAACATCCCACTTATAAAATAAACACACAGACATTCATATTATTTAAACTACTTGGCCATTAGCTCAGGCCTACCATTGTCTAGCTCTTATTCTTATATTTAGCCCATTTCTATTAATCTATACTTTGTCACGTGGCTCGGGGGCTTACCATTACCTTATCTCTTTCTTGTCATGCGGCTGGCAGTGTTTCTCTGCCCCAGCCTTCCACCTCCCAGAATTCTCTTCTCTCTTGTCCCGCCTATACTTCCTGCCTGGCCACTGGCCAAACAGCATTTTATTTATACAGAACAATATCCACAGCAAGATATGCTTGCTGTATAAGGCTGGTGACCCAAGTTTGATCCCTGGAACCCAGGAAAAGGTAGAAGGTGAGAACAACTCTACAAATTTGCCTGCTGACTTCCACATGTGCACTATAGCACATCTGTGCTCACATATACATTACACACACACACACACACACACACACACACACACACAATGAAGATGATGATAAAATGTTTAAAGGTCCTGCCTCAACTTGGTATGCCATGATTTGTTTACTCCCATGAGAGGCTTTACCCTTTCTGAGGAGTGTATGGGGGAGTAGAAAGGAGGTGGGGGGAACAGGATGAGAGGAGGGAAGGGAAACTGTGGTTGGTATGTAAAATAAATAAAAAATTTAAATAAAAGAGGCATAGATTAAACCATAAATATATGGTCAACCAATGTGTGGCAAAGGTGCCAAGGCAATTGTGTTAGGGCAAATATATTTTCAACATATGGTTCTAGGATGACTAGACATCCTTTAAAAACAAAATAAAAACAGGAATTCCATCTTTACCTGATGCTATACAGAAAATGTCAACTCAAATTTTACCTGATGTGATACAGAAAATGTCAGCTCAAATAGTTATAGACTCAAAGGAAAGAGTTGATACTCTGAATCAAAAAAGAAATAGCTTTGTCAGGGTTAATACTCACACTCAGTTCTTTTCCATTGAAGAAGTTGTTCAGAAACTTCTGAATGTTGAGGATTCTGGTAGAACCACCCACCAAGACAATATCAAGGACCTGTGACTTGTCTACTTTGGCATCTCAAAGGGGCTTTTCTACAGGGTAGAGTGCCACGGAACAGGTCAGCATTTAAGTCTTCAAATTGAGGACAGATAATAGAGGTATAGAAGTCAATTCCCTCATAAGAAAGAATCAATCTCAACACTGGCCTGAGTGCTGGAGGAGAGGGTACATTTAATCCATTTAAAACAGTACAGATAAAGGATAGCTCTCTTGTTCTCACTAATGTCCTTCTCATACTTTCATTTAAACTCAGCAATAAAATGGTAGACCACTAGATTTTCAGTCTTCTTTACCCAAGTGGGTATCTCCAGCTGTAGGTTTGACCAAAAAAATTCTATCATCAATAGTGAGAATTGACACATCAAAAATACCACCTCCCAGATAAATAGATTTAACACATTCCTTTCAGTTCCAACTTTCTTATCTAAGCCATAAACCAAAGCAGCAGCAGGTTCATTGGTAAGTAAGTAAGCACATTGGGGCCCCCAATAGCTCTAGCATCTTTTATTGCCTACTGCTGACAGTCATTGGTAGCAATCTTCCCAAGATAGGCTTCTCTAAATTTCTTCATCTTTTTTGAAACTGTAGAGGATACCTCCTCTGAGAAGAAACTTTTTGTCTCTCCTTTGTTTTCTGCTTGGACCTTGGACCTGCATTCATCATTCATCACCATGAAGGATCAATGCTTCATTTCACATAGAACAATGGCATTGCCTGACCAGATGTTTGGCATCAAAAACTGTCTTGGTGAGGTTCATTGCAACCTCATTCCTCATAGCATCCCCAATTAATTGTTCTGAGTCAGTAAAAGCAACATATCTTGGTATGGTTCAGTTGCCCTGGCCATTGGCAATTATTTACACTCTTCCATGCTGGAAGACACCCACACAGTCGTAGATTGCACCCAAATCTATGTCAGCTACTAGTCTCTTATACATGGCTGCTTACATGTAGACCCAGCTGTGGTGGCAACAAGGCCACCTGAATCCCTAAAAGTTTCCACCACCTTCAATGAGCTGAAAGTAGATTCTTTTTTCATATAATACATTCTGATTATGGTTTTCCCTCCCCCAGCTCCTCCTAGATCCTTCCCACATCTCCACCCACCCAAATCCACACACTCCTCTCTCTTTCTCTCTCTCATTAGAATATAAACAGGCATCTAAATAACAATACTAAATAAGGTAAAAATAAAACAAACAAATCAAAATGGGACAAAACTAGCAAACAGAAAAAATGAGCCAAAGAAAAAGCATTAGAAACATGTAGATGCTGCTAAAAACAATGTGAACATGATATATATTTAGACTGTCTAGTAAAATTAAAATAAAAATAAAATTTCAGGCAAGATTTAAACTATGTGCAAGTCCATGTCATAAAGTTTTACTATTAAAAGACCTCCATAAGAACCAAAATTGTATTAAAAGAAAAAAAAGGAAATTTAACTCAAAAACCAAGAGTGAGGGTTATCAGCTGAGAACAAAGAACATGGAAAACATGTTAAAACTAAAGAAAGAATAACTATGGCAAGTAGCAATAATAGTAGTATATTTAATTGATTATAAATGCACCTTAAAATATTTGTAACATTTCTGGGGCCTGGGGTGGCTCAGTGGGTAAGAGCACTTGCTGTTCAAACATGAGGACCTGGGTTCGATACCCAGCACCCTTATTTTACTTGTGTTAAAAAAAAAAAAAACCTTTGTAACATTTATAAAATTGGGATATGACATATAGGCTGGTATGCTATGGTTTAATTATCAGTATGTTTTCCTTCTTCTGAGCAGATGAAATAGTAGTACATCTATAGTCAGTGATACCATTGAATCAGCGAAGTGTTAATAATTACTAGTTTAGGGAATTTATAGGGATTAATATGTTCTAAAAATCATCTTTCACAAAGAGAGAAAAGGCACTTAACAGATTTAGATTTTATTCAATCAATTTTGACTATTTATATTGAAGGAAGTCCTAAATATATAAACATACAGGGGAAGGAAGGAATTATTTTGTATGACATTAATATATATTCTTGATTATACATTCAAAGAGGAACATTGTCCAAGTCACCAAAAGAACCAGGAATAAACATAAGACTTCAGCAAGTAGTCTAATTGTTGGCAGTAATAATGCTGTGTTGTTACTTGAAAACTTTAAAGTATGTTAATGAGCTAGTGTCAGTAGGACCCAAGGTCTTCAAGATAAGAAACAAAAGTGAGTAATTAAGTTGATTGATTCAAATATCTGTAACTGTAAGTATTAACTGAGAATATGGTAAGACAATATGATTTATTTCTTTTGAAAAGTACTAGATCCAATGATATCCTGGTATCATTAAAGAGTAGAATAAAGAAAATAGAGATGAATCACAATGGAAATAATATACAAAAAGTTAGGGATGTAGTTAATATGATACTTTGAAGGGGATTTTATAAGCATAAATGTTTATGTAAAATGGAAATCATTAAAAGATTCATGGGCTGAGAATCCAATTTAGGGAAATTAGTACCTTGTACCTATAATCCTAGCACTCAGGAGGCTGAGACATGAGAATTATGAGTTCAAGACCAACTTGGCTATTGAGAGAGTTTGATGGCAACTTGATCTTCATAGTGATATCCTGCCTCTAAATAAAGAAAAATAAAGGGAAAAAAGGCAAAGAAGTTAGAATAGGAATAAAAAACAAAGTAAAAACAAATGAAAAGAGTAATGTGCTGTGCTAACAGAAGGAAACAGTTAACGACATTGAAGATATGGTATGACCATTAAAAATAAAAGTTGCTTCTTTGACAAGAAAAATAAACAAATTTCTGCCAACCATATTAATAATGAGACAAGCTAGTAGTACAGGTTAATGAGGTTAGAAAAGAAAATAACGACAGTTGTATCAAGAATTAAATAGAGCAAATGGTTAGAATGAAAAATCTTAATGCAAATTCATTTGAGGACATTAATAAATCTGGAGCCTTGGTAACCAGTCACTCTTCTATCATTGGACAAGCAACACCATGATCAACTGCCCTGGCTGCAAGATCTCTGCTGCCTGTGTAGTGACTCTGGACTCTGCACCTTGTGTCACCAATCAGACCCAATTGACCTCTGTTTTTGAAGAATCGAGTGAGTGGCAGAGCTCTAAGCAATATTTAGCTGCTAGTATGATGGAATACCTCTTAAAACGGAGAGGACTAATGTGCCCTTCTTGCCCCTTCTGTCTTGTTTCTGCATTGGCTTGGACACAAATAGCTATCCTAATTCAGTCATTAGTTCTTTCTTGGCACTTGAAAGAATCTCAGCAGCTAGATCCAAGCAAATGTCCAGACTTCTTGTATTCTTTCCCATTTCACTGTCCCACACCCATCTTTCTCTTAGTTTTGTTTTTGCTTGATCCTTATCTGTTTCCATTGAATTATATTACCTCAGAGGACAAGAAGACCAGGGTTGGGGCAAAGGTTTGAATTTGGTAGCTTTGGCATTGCATTGATTCCATGAAAGCCTCAGAATCTTATCATGCCTCTATTCTACTGGCCTCAGCATTGGTTATCCTGAGTTTATTAGAAAGATGGCTGCAAAAACACAAACTGTAACACCAAAAACAGGTTTGGAAGATTGTGGTTTTACTTGATTGCTAATTTTTAAATAAAAATTAAATACTGATATTAATTTTGAAAATATGGTTTATTTCTTTTCTGTTGGAGGAGGAGAGACACAGCAGCACACAAGTGAGAGTCAGAGGACAAGTTTGGGAAGTTGGTTCCCTCTTTTTGCCATGTGGGTCTTGGGGATTGAAATCAGGTCCACAGGTTTGGCAGAGGCACCTTTATTAGCTGAGCTATCTCTCAAGCCCCATTTTTATTTCTTTTGGGGGACTAAGTATGTGTCTCAGTGGCTTAGCACTGCTTGAAGGTATGTGTTGGATCATGAGCAATAAAAGCCATTAATGAATATATATTATTTTAATTTATGCAGAGGACTTATATATATTATGGGGTACAATGTGAAAATTTGATGCAGGTATACAGTGTATAATGACCAAATCAGGTTAATTCATATTCTCACCCCTTTACATATTTATAATATCCTTGTATTTGGGACCTAAAATCTTTTCTATCTCTTCCTAAGTAATCTAGTAAGTTAATATGAGCTATAGTCTTTATAGTGTTCTTTATATTGAAATGTGTTTGGGTACACACTATTCATCCTCCACCTATAGCCTTTCCATTGCACTTTCTGCTTTTACACAGCTTCTACCTATAATTGAGAGCATACACTATTAGTCTTTTCATGTCTGCCTTCTTTTATGTAACATAATGCTTCCCAGGTCCATTTATTTTGCTGCAAAAGACAAGAATTACATATTATCTCTCTCTCTCTCTCTCTCTCTCTCTCTCTCTCTCTCTCTCTCTCTCTCTCTCCTGCTGAATATATTTCATTGTATCTGTATAGCACACTTTCTTTATTCATTTGTCTGCTGTTGGAATCCTCAGCTTATTCCTATATGTCTCTTTGTAAGGAATTGAGGAAAGTTTTCCTGGAAGCCATAGCACAGATTTCACTTCAAACAAAATTCTATTTTAGAAGGCTATCAGACGAGTTTTTTGTTTGTTTGTTTGTTTTTGTTATTTGAGACAGAGTTCTCTGTGTTGTTTTGGTGCCTGTCCTGGATCTCACTCTGTTAGACCAGGCTGGCCTCAAACTCACAGAGATCCGCCTGGCTCTGCCTCCTCAGTGCTGGGATTAAAGGCATGCACCACCACCACCCAGCCAGAAGAGTTTTTAAAATAGACTAAATGTAGCCAGACATAGTGGCCAACACTGAGCGCATCAGCAAAAGGATCAAAAGGGCAGCCTGGGTTACATAGTAAGACCTTGTCTCACAAGCGAAAAACAAAAACAAAACACAAAGATGTGTTCTGCACACAGTAGAAACCCAACTAGTAGCCAATATTATTAGTAATTGTGTTTCATTCTGTGGCCCCCAACATTAGCTGTTTACTTTAGTGATCTTCAGGTGCGTTTCAGTTAGCTATCTTGGAACACTTTGGAAATGAGCTCAGACTTGGAGAACACCTTTCTACTGACAGACCTTTGACTGTAAATGAGTCAAATATTTCTGGTCCTTCTAGGTATGGATGGTGAGTGCTTCATTGGTTCTAAGAAAAGAGAAAAATTATATGTTGCATCTTCTAATGATACCTGAGGTTTTGGACATTTTAAACCTACAATAAGAAAAACGAAGGAAACATAAAAAGATATTTTGAATTTGCATGTGTTTAGAAGAATGTGCTCTAGAATTGTTCTGAAACTAACAAATTGCCTTGAGGGGAAACCATAGTATATTCATGAATGACAATGAAAGTTTATTTCCCAATATTTTTGTTCTCTCTCTCTCTCTCTCTCTCTCTCTCTCTCTCTCTCTCTCTCTCTCTCTCTCTCTCTGTGTGTGTGTGTGTTTTGGGGGTGTGTGACATTTGTATGTGGAGAAAAGGAATTTACATAGGCATGCCCTCCTCTATCACCGTCTATCCTTATCATTTCTGCTAGACAAGCTTGCCAGCAAGCCCAAGATATTCTGTCATCATTTCCCTAGCTCTGGAAGAGTAGGTGTGCTACAAATCTGAACTCAGGTCCTCATGCTTGCACAATAAGCACTTTTCCCACTGAGCCCTCTCCCCAGCACCCCTATTTCCCAATATTTTAATGTGTACAAGTTTTAACTATTTTCAATAAACCCACCAATCTTTAGTTTTTTTTCTCATTTACCTGGGTTTTTTTTCTTTGTTTACAACTACATTTAGTTTTTTTGGAGAGTGTCAATTAGGACATCTGGCTGTCTTTGGCTACAAGTGGTAACAACCAGTTTTGCCTGATATGAAAAGGAAGTAACTGCAAGGATGCTAAGTGGCTCACATAATTAGAGAAGCTGGAAAGGAGACATTGAAAAGGTCTACAATGCTAGCAGCTTTACCACAATATATTTTTATCATTGTTCATATGTACTATTAGTTATTGTTATTAATTTTTACCATGCTGAATTAAGACAGTAAACTGTATCATAGGACGGCATACAGGAAAAAAATCTGAGTAAAAGCCAGTACTTCCATAAGCTGAGGCAGGAAAAGTGCCATGAATTCAGGGCCAGCCTTGGCTCCCTGGTGAGGTTCAGGACAGCTGGGCTACAGAGTGAGACCTTGTCTAAAAAAGAAGTGGGGGAAGAAGGAGGACGGAAGAGCAGGGGGAGGAGGGGAGCAGCAGCAGCAACATCTGGTTAAAGGAAAGAGAAGCACACTGGAGCACACTAGCTGCTAGAGAATGGCCTATATCAAATTACACTTTTGTCACAGTCACTTGCATTTAACTTGTATTCTGTTTTATTAATTACCCCCCCTAGAGACCGTAATCACTGGTCATGTTATTTTCTGGGTGTTGTCTTGGTTCTTGGTCCTTGTGCCAAGACTCTCTAGACAGAAATAAAAATCTTTTTTTTTTTTTTTTTGCTGGAGTCTGTCCACTCTCTCTGTATGCCTGAGGTTTTAGAAGCCTTACACCTCACATCATAAGTATTGTGCATTTATGGGATACAATGTAATGCTTTTAGACCTGTAAACATTGTATGATGCTTCAGTAAAGGTAACCATGTGTGTGAGATAACCTCAAAGAAAAAAATTGGGGGAGGGGGAGTTGACATGTATGTGTGAGCTACTTTTCCCCTTATTTTTCTCATATATAATGTATATTATATAGTTTTATGAATTAACATCTCTTTTTCTCGCACATATAATTAATCCTCAGAACATCCTTGTGAAGCATATTGCTTGTTTGTTTGCTTGAGGCAGTATCACATGTGTCTCAGGCTGGCCTTGAATTCGCTGTGTAACAGAGAATGACCTTGAACATCTCTTCCTCCTGTTGCTATCGAGTGCTGGGATTACTGGTGTGATCCACCACAATTGGTTTCTAAAATGCTGGAGATCAGTCCCAAGGCTTTTGTAAAACTTGTGATTTTAGAGATTAGAAGGCTAGCACTAGAGAGGGTGAGGCACTTTTGTTGAGATCACACACGTAGAACAATAAGTAAAAATGCTAAGATGCAAATCCAGATCTTCTAACTCTCAAGTGACTTTTGTTTGAGACAAGCTCTTACTATGCAGCCCAGGCTAGTCTTGAATTCTTAGTAAACCTTTTGCCTCTGCATCCCAAATTTCTGAACATTTTATTGCCATGTCATACCCTTGCACTATAGTAATGGTCACAGGTGTAGAACCCAATGAAAAGCAGCAGAGAAGAATGCACATCCAGCAGCATAATCCCTCTGCTGTGGATATCGCTCTGTGTAAATAAAGTTCTGATTGGCCAGTGGTCAGGCAGGAAGTATAGGCGGGACAAGAGAGAAGAGAATTCTGGGATGTAGAAGGCTGGGGAGAGACACCGCCAGCCGCCACCATGAGAAGCAACATGTAAAGACACTGGTAAGCCACACGCCATGTGGCAAAGTATAGATTAACAGAAATGAGTTAATTTAAGATAGAAAAGGTAGATAACAAGCAGCCTGCCACGGCCATACAGTTTATAAACAATATAAGTTTCTGTGTGCTTTCTTGGTTGGGTCTGAGTGACTGTGGGACTGGTGGGTAAGAGAGATTTGTCCTGACTGTGGGCCAGGCAGGAAAACTCTAACTACATCCCTCCCCTTCTGCCTCCTTCCAGCTAATTTCTGTCTGGACGAAAACTGTTGTCTACATTTTGCATAAATGCAGAACTTGCATAAGTAAGTATAGACTTGTGGAATCAGGAATTAGTCATGTGGGGCTATTATATATATATATATATATATATATATATATATATATATATATAATATTTATATAATAAAATTTTATATATCAGCCACGGATTCCCCTGTCCTCCCTCCTCCTACCCCCAGCCTTCCTCCGCAATCCACCCCCTCATTCCCACCTCCTTCAAGGCAAGGTCTCCCCTGGGGATTCAGCTCAGCCTGGTAGATTCAGTTGAGCCAGGTCCAGTTCCCTCCTCCCTACAACAAAGCTGAACAAACTTCTCAGCATAGGCCCTAGGTTCCAAAAAGCCAGCTCATGCACCAAGGACAGGTCTTGGTCCCACTGCCTGGGGGGCTCCTAAATAGTTCAAGCTAGTTAACTGTATCACTTATCCAGAGGGCCTGGTCCAGTTCCATGGGGGCTCCTCAGCTATTGGTTCACAGTCATGTGTTTCTACTAGTTTGGCTATTTGTCCCAGTGTTTTTTCCAATCATGGTCTCAATATCTCTTGCTCATATAATTCCTCCTCTCTCTTGCCAGTTGCACTCCTGGAACCTGGGGCCTGGCCGTGGATCTCTGCAGCTGATTCCATCAGTCACTAAATGAGAGTTCTATCATGACAGTTAGGGTGTTTGGCCATCCAATCACCAGAATAGTTCAGTTCAGGATTTCTCTCAACCATTGCCAGTAGTCTATTATGGGGGTATCTTTGTGGATTTCTGGGGACCTCTCTAGTACTCTGCTTCTTCCTATTCCCATGGGGTCTTCATTTATCATAATATCTCTTTCCTTGTTCTCCCACTCTGTTCCTGATCCAGCTGGGACCTCCTGCTCCCCTAAGCTCTCTATTCCATGACCCTTGCCCTTCATTACCCCACCTCATGTCCAGTTTGCTCATTAGATATCATCCATTTCTCTGTTGTTAGGTGATCCCTGGGTGATCCCTATGTCTTTCTTAGAGTCATCTTTACTAGGTAGCCTCCCTGGAGTTGTGGGTTACAGTCTGGTTATCCTTTGCTTTACATCTAGTATCCAGTTATGAGTGAATACATACCATGTTTGTCTTTCTGAGTCTGGGTTACCCACCCAGGATAATTTTTTCTAGATCCATCCATTTGCCTGCAAACCTCATGATGTCATTGTTTTTCTCTGCTGAGTAGTACTCCATTGTGTATATGTACTACATTTTCTTTATCCATTCTTCAGTTGAAGGGCATCTAGGTTGTTTCCCAACCTGATAGAAAAGAAAGTAGGAAGTAGTCTTGAATGCATTGACACTGGAAATCACTTCCTAAATATAACACCAGTAGCACAGACACTGAAAGAAACAATTAATCAATGGGACCTCCTAAAACTGAGAAGCTTTTGTAGGGCAAAGGACACAGTCAACAAGACAAAGTGACAGCCTACAAAATGGGAAAAAAATCTTCACCAATCCCTCATCTGACAGAGGGCTGATATCCAGAATATATAAAGAACTCAAAAATTTAGACATCAAAATACCCAACAGTCCAATTAAAAAATGGGCTTTTGAGCTAAACGGAATTCTCAACAGAAAAAGCTCAAATGGCTGAAAGACATTTAAGGAATTGCTCAACATCCTTAATCATCAGGGAAATGCAAATCAAAATGACTCTGAGATGCTATCTTACACCTGTCAGAATGGCTAAGATAAAAAACACTGAAGACAGCTTGTGTTGGAGAGGATGTGGAGCAAGAGGAACACTCTTACACCATTGGTGGGAATGCAAACTTGTACAGCCACTTTGGAAATCAATATGGCACTTTCTTAGAAAATTGGGAATCAATCTCCCTCAACACCCAGAAATACCACTTGTGGGGCTCTTGTTGTATGGTGATCATCCATGATATTGTTGAGAGTTGTAGCTAATTTTTATTGCTGTTAGAGTATGCCACAATGTAGCTGCACCATACTACAGTTATTTACATACTGTATTTTGAAAGATCAACTCTAATAGAGAGTATCTTGAGTAGATGTAGCTTAGTCAATAGAATGATATCCAGCATGCATAAACCCCAGAGATCTCCAGCACTCCAGAAACCAACTGTGGTGTGTAATCCTAGCACTTCAGAGGAAGAAATAGAAAGAATAGATTTTCAAGGTCATCCTCAGTTGTACAGTGGATTCAAGGCCAGCCTGAGATATATATATGATAATGTTTCATGCAAACTGACTAAGAGCTATGTTCAAGACAACTGACAAAACTAAATTATGTGTCAACTTGATTTAACTATAATTCCCAATCACATAATTGTACCAATTGGCTCAGTGAATGGTTTTTTTTTGTTTGTTTGTTTTTTGTTTTTTTGGTAGATGTGATTAACCTATAATCAACTGAGTATAGCCTATTCACCTTTGTAACCAAGGTGAGCCTCATATAATCAGTTGAAGGTTTTGAAAGGAAAAATACAGTTTCCCAGAGGAAAAAGAAATCTCTCCTCTCTTAAGATTCATTCCTCCCTTATCATAACGCACATTCTAGTTTTATAACTAATACCCCCACACACACATTTTTAAATAAATATAGCTTCTACACATGAGAAAACATGTAATATTTGTCTTTCTGGGTCTGGCTTATTTCTTTTAGCCTAATAATTTGTAGTTTTATTCATTTTCCTATACATATCATATGCTCCATTTTCTTTCCTTTCCTTTCCTTTTGTTTCCTTCCCTCCCTTTCCCTCTGAGATAGGCTTTCATAAAGCTAAGTGAAATAAATCAATATGACAGGGCTACATTCTATGCAATTCTGAGAACCTAATATACAGAAAAGTAAAAACTCTAGAACTGATAAAAGGATAAGCAGTTATCTAAAGCTAAAGTAGAGAGAAGGATAGATAAGTGTAACATAGAAGAGTTTGGAGACTGAAACTACTCTGTTATATGACAGAGGTGGATATGCTACTCATTTATCCAAACATATGCAGTTTACAAAAACAAAAATAAATCCCAATACAAACAATGAACAATCATGTGTTGGGGTAAATTTATCAGTTTTGCAGTATTCATTGACACTCTGGAGGCAACATGAAGAACTGGAGGGACTAATCATGTAGCAGGTAGACATGTAGGGGAAACTGTATATGTTCTGTCCATTTTGCTGTAAACTTAAAATTATTGAAGAAATTAATTTTTAAAATCATCTTAAGTGTCAAAGGATCCCAGAATGCAGACTTCACAAACAGTGGTACAACACTATATTTGTAATTACAAGTATATGAAATAATCTCAAAAGGTAGAGAAAGGAGCTGGCATCTATTGGAAAACAGTGTGTCCCTGAGTATTGAAAAGCTAAATACAACAGGTTGCAAATGAACATTCTTTTTTACTTATAAAATTCATTTCTAATTGAGATTCATACTACCAATTCTGAAATGACAAATAGGTGATGTAAATAAGAATATAAATATAAATAATGAAAATCATGCTTCTCACTATCAGAGAAAGTTATAGATAAATAAAGAAGGGAAGCTAAAATAAATTTATCCATGCTCGACTGGAGTTAGAAACATTATATACTCAGTTTTATATGTGTTATTTTTCCAGAAGGACAAATACAAACATATAGATATGTATAATATTTACTTTGCTGTACACACAAATACACCCTTGTTCTGATCACTGAGACAGCTTAGAAGTTGGGAGTCCAAGAACCATTAGCATCCATGGTGTCTAAAACTTCTTTTCTAAATAGTGTTCTCCAGTAAAAGGATCCCTTGGAGAAATGGCTGGTGGTAGAGCTAAGGTGGGTCTGGGGCATCAGATAGTGCTAAAACGTGCTAAAAATAAGATAGAGATGGGAAGCAAAGGAGGAATATGGAACAAGAGGAAGGTGGGTGTCTGGGAGAGATATCAAGGGTCAGTGAAAACAGTCTGAAAGAGTTCCCCATGGCCAAAATTGGAACATGTTGATCAGCAAAGCAAATGATGCTACCTATGAATTCACTAATAGAAATGATTAAATGAATGAATAGTATAGAGTTGACACATTTTCTTGAGAGAATAACAATTAGTGAAAATAAGACTCCATGAATTTGAAGGAGAACAGGAGGGATAAAAAATAGGGTTTTGAGGAAGGAAGAGGAAATGGAGAAAAGTTAAATTATAATCTCAAAAAAAGATACTTAGCATCATCAGGCCAGTAAGATGGGTTAGTGGGAGTTGAAGAAGACCATTGACTCACAAAAGTTGTCCTGTGTCCTCCATACCTTTACACACACACACACACACACACACACACACACACACACACACCATAAATAAGTAAAATTGTTCAAAAAGAAAGACACTAATTCTAAATAATACACAAAAATTCTCCCTTCTCCAAATATTACTTAATCCCAATCCCTTTGAGTATAGATTGAATTTGGTAATTTATGTCTAATGAATAAATATGTAAATGGAGAAAGTGGAGCTTTGTTGTAAGAATATTATTTTAAGACATGTTACATTTGTTTATGCTGTGGAATATTTGTTTAATGATGCAAAGATGTGCTGCATTCTTTTATGTTGCATTTGTTTAACTCTGTGAAGCTGTGCTACTTTGTCTGTCTAAAACACCTGATGGTCTAATAAAGAGCTGAATGGCCAATGGGAAGGCGGGAGAAAGGATAGGCAGGGATGGCATGCAGACAGAATAACTAGAAGGATAAATCTACAAAAAATAAGAAAGAGTGAGAGAATAAGGAGAGGAGGATGCTAGGGGCTAGCCATATCATGGAATAAGAGTGAAAGTAAGATATACAGAAGTAAGAAAAGGAAAAAGGCCAGGGGATAATTTAAAGTTTAAAAAAAGCTGGCTAGCAACAAGCCAAGCTAATGATAGGCATTTACAATTAAGAAAAAGCCTATGTGTGTTTATTTTGGAGCTGGGCAGGAGGCCCCTGCAAAAGAGCAAAAAAAAAAAAAAATCAACTGCAGAGCTTCATACTAGAAAATTCACTAAGTAATCAAGAGCAATATGACTATAGTTCAGACTCAGTAATATGCCTGACATGAGATGGGAAAATCATCCATATCAGTGGTATGCTTCAAAACTTCTGTATTCACAGTATCATCATGAGAAAACTCCAGATGAACTCAAATTTGTGACCCCCCTCCCCATATGTATGACCTATACTCTTCTAGATTGCTGAGGTCCTGAAATCAAAGAAGCTATCATGGCCTGTAGGAAGATACGGAGACAATGACAGTTCAGTACAGTGGACTATCTTGGCTGAACCTTGGAAGAGAAAAAAGGATTTCAGTGGAAAACCCCAGGTAGACCCAAGTAAAACCTGTTGTTCAGCTAATAGTTTGATAGAACTTATATAGTCCATTTGTTTGGATAAATGTACCATGGATAGTGAAAGACAGTTCAATGGAACCTTGGAGAGTTTATGGTAACACACTACATTAGCTTTGCCACTTGTTTTTCTGAGTGAAAATGCTTTTAAGATAAGCTAAAGATTTGGATAGACCTCTTACCCAAAAAGATTTACAAATGGACAGTAAACACATGGAAAAATGCCCAGTCACTTCTCATCAAAGAAATGTAAATCAAAGCCACAATGACATACTATTTACACCCACTTGGATTGCTAGAACTGAAAGAAGACAATAATAAGTGTTACGAAGGACATGGAGAAATGAAAGCTCTGGTACATTTTTGAAGGAAACGTAAAATAGTGTAGCTGAAGTAGGAACTGGTCTGACAGTCTGTCAAAAAAACTTAATAAGAAAGTACCACATGACTTAGCAATCACACTCTCCAATATTTCTAGGGTGATGTGAAATGTTATGACTAAGTTTCCTTTCAACTAAAGGTGGGAATTTGATGATAATTAGCATGATGTGGTACTTGGAGCTCTGGAAGAAGAAGAGTTAGTTCTCCTGGTGGTTAGACTTTAGTGGGTAGATAAGAATCCTTTCTTCTTAGATGGGGAACACAGCAGAAGGAATAAGAATTATGGGGTGTGGAACTCAGGAATTCTGTTTGGGGTTAAGTAGAAAATATCTCTAAAGAAACATTAAATATTTGAGACTGGAGAAGTCTGGTTATAAATGTAATATTTTTGGTGAAGTCATTCTAGCTTCCATTCCCATTAACACCTACTTTCCTGTATTACAGCTGATATGCCATGGCTGCTTTAAAAAGTGCCCCCCCTCCAGCTGGATATAGTGGTGTACAACTTTAATACCAGTACTGGGAAGGCTGAGGCTTCTATGACGAGTTCCACACATATTATTTTTTTTAAAAAATGTATCCCTCCAAGTCCAGAAAGTTTTTTTCAAAGGTTTTTCCTTTGGTGCCTATTGAGAGTATCATGCATAAAGCACAGCATAATCGTCATCAACCCCACCAAAAATAATGACCTTCCGAAGATTTTCAACGTGCTGATGGTCATTCTACAACCCTCTACACAATCTAGGGGAAGAATTATGCTTATTGCTGCTGAATGTTATCAATTTCCAATTTAGGGTAGACAAAGTGGCCAGACCCATTTAAAACTCAGATTAAGGACTGACTTTTACTATTCCTGGATACTACTGGCAGACTTGACAGCCACTATTGGCACTACTTCTTTTTTTTTTAATTAAAAATCATCATAATCATAATCATCATCCTCATATGTCTATGTTGGAGGGAAAGGCACATGTTCTGTGGCATGCATGTAGAAATCAAAGGACAATTTTAAGATTCAGTTATCTCCTTTGATCCTCAAGTCCAGGAATTTCCCTGAGGTCTTTGGGCTTGGGTGGCACTATTACACACTGAGCCACCTCACTGGCTCAAACACTGGTTTCTTTTGAGCAAATCTGCCACCAGGTCTGTTCTTTGTTTTTCTGTTTTTTTTTTTTTTTTTTTTGAGACAGCATTTGTGTGTGTGTGTGTGTGTGTGTGTGTGTGTGTATGTGTGTGTGTGTGTGTTTGTGTGTGTGTGTATAACAGCCCTGGCTGTCTTGGAACTCACTCTCTAGACCAGGCTGGCCGCAAACTCACAAAGATCCTCCTGCCTCTGCTTCCTGAGTTCTGGGATTAAAGGAATATGTTACCACCACCACCCCTGGCTCAGCTCTGTCCTTTCTACCAAGTAGAATATTACAGATTTCTGCAGAAAGGTGACCCTTCAGATTGTACAGAGCTGTTTTTGGAGTTGTCATACCAGGCTGCATTGTCCCCAACAAGTGAATCTGGGGAAAATAGTCTTATCATTCTTGAAAATAGAGGACAGGTAGGATAGCAGAAACACGATGGTCAAAAGCAATTGGCCTGGGACAGGCAAATGAACTAAAAATTATATGATCCTGGACTGAAAGAAAGTTGCTATAAAGGATATCTTTGGTAAAATTTGAATGTGGATTATAGGATTATATAGTAGGTAGTATTGTATGTCTCATGCCCTTTTATTTTATGTGATTTTTTTCTGTTGTAGCTGGAGTTTTCTCCATTCCTACCCAGGCCCGTGGACCCCACAACCACTTACAAAATAATCACTTAGAAGCTCATATTAAATAAACTGCTTGGCCATTAGCTCAGGCCTACCACTGTCTAGCTCTTACACTTTAACTCAGCCCATTTCTATATCTTGCCATGTGGCTCATGGCTTACTGTTACTTTACATTTTGCTCTTCATCACAGCAGCTGGCAGTGTCTCTCTACTTCAGCCTTCCACTTCCCAGACTTCTCTCTCTTTGTCCTGCCTGTACTTCCTGCCTGGCTACTGGCCAACCAACGTTTTATTTATCCATCAGTCAGCCACAGCATTCTGTATTTGTTCTGAAGAGATTTGTATGAGAAAATCCAGAGAAAGACATTCAAGAATGTCTGCAACTTATTTCCCATGGCTCAGCCAAAACATGTGCATACATATAAAAATATGGATGGAAGTTTGGTATGTTATATGTGGCAAGTGACAATCATTAATGTCTCCGTGCAGTGTAAGCACTCACTTTATGTTTAGAGTTTTTCCATGAATGAAAAACATAGCTTAGGAAGCAAAAGCTTAGGAAGGAAGGAAGGAAGGAAGGAAGGAAGGAAGGAAGGAAGGAAGGAAGGAAGGAGAAATCTTCAGATAAAATATAGAGGAAGAGTCTAGAGATGTAGGTTAGTGATAGACCACTTGCACAGTTTATCTAAGAATCAAGGTTCAATCACAAGCACTTCAAACAACATCAACGCTCCAAAACCAAATAAGAACTACACACAGAGGGAGATTCTAAGCCAACATATCACAGAAATGCTTGCACATTGATGTTTATTGCAACACCATTCAGAGTGGCCAAGGTATGGAACCACCCTTTGACTACTCCTCCATTGATATAGTAATAGATAAAGAAAATTTGGTATATATGCACAATAGACTTCTATTCAGCCATAAAGAAGAATGAAAATCATATCTTTGAGAGAAATACGATACAACTGGAGGTAATCATCTTTACTAAATTAAATCAAGTTCAGAAAGGAAAATATTGAATGGTTCATATATTTGTGGATTCTGGTTTTTATGCAAATACACAAAGTCATGTGTGCATGCATGATATAAAAATAGAAGTGAAATAGTCATAGGGACTAATAGGAAGAGGGACGAGAGGGCAATGAGCATGAGAAGACTATGCTCAATTTACATTATTGTTATTATGTGTACATGTTTACACATATGTGCATGTGTTATGACATGGATATGTAACTTAAAGGACATTTTATACACTTTCTACCATTACATGGATTCTGAAGATTGAACTGTTGTGTGGCAAATCACTTTTCCTGCTAAACCATCTTGCTGGACCTCAAAATACATTGTATACTCTTGTATGAAAATGTTTCTATAAAACTCAAAACTATATTTAATGGATATATTCTCAAAAATGGGGAAATACTTACAGAGATCTGTCTAGCATACCTGCCCAGAATATCCTGCACTTATTTGTTTTGCCTGTCAAGCAGCAAGATAAGTGTGAGCAAACAAAGACCTGAAGCTGTTCATAACTACTTGTGAAGGTGCAGTTAGGTAGGTTGTCTCCTAAGAATAAAAACTGATATGCATTTTCCAATTCTTTTTCAGAAAGGTAGCATTGGGAATACTAATTTCAACTACAAACAAAAAACCCAGGATAGCTAAAACAATCCTGTACAATAAAGCGACCTCTAGGAGGCATTACCATCCCTGACCTCAAGTTCTACTATAAAACTATAGTAATAAAAACAGCTTGGTATAAAAACTGACATGTGGACCAGTGAAATTGAATTGAAGACATTAATCCATATATCTATGAACACCTGATTTTTGAGAAAGAAGCCAAATCAGTATAATGGAAAAAAGAAAGCATCTTCAACAAATGGTGCAGGCAAAACTGGATGACAACATGTAGAAGATTGCAAATAGATTCATAACTATCACCATGCACAAACCTCAAGTCCAAATAGATCAAAGACCTCAATATTAAACCAGATACACTGAACCTGACAGAAGAGAAAGTAGGAAGTAGTCTTGAACACATTGGCACAGGAGACCACTTCCTAAATATAACACCAGTAGCATAGACACTGAGAGCAACAATTAATAAATGGGACCTCCTGAAACTGAGAAGCTTTTGTAGGGCAAAGGACACAGTCAATAAAACAAAACAACAGCCTACAGAATGGGAAAAGATCTTCACCATCTCCACATCTGACAGAGGGCTGATCTCCAAAATACATAAAGAACTCAAGAAACTGGACATTGAAATAATGAACAATCCAATTTTAAAA
This sequence comes from Onychomys torridus, assembly GCF_903995425.1. Taxonomy (NCBI): domain Eukaryota; kingdom Metazoa; phylum Chordata; class Mammalia; order Rodentia; family Cricetidae; genus Onychomys; species Onychomys torridus. Next base: position 36,380,483 of record NC_050466.1, read on the forward strand.
AATGGGCTACAGGGCTAAACAGAGAATTCTCAACAGAAGAAGCTCAAATGGCTGAAAGACATTTAAGGAATTGCTCAACATCCTTAATTGTTAGGGAAGTGAAAATCTAAATGACTCTGAGATACCATCTTACACCTGTCAGAATGGCTAAGATCAAAAACACTGAAGACAGCTTATGTTGTAGAGGATGTGGAGCATGGGGAACACTCCTACACTGTTGGTAGGAGTGAAAACTTAGACAGCCATTTGGGAATTCAGTATGGCCATTTCTCAGAAAATTGGGAATCAACTTTCCTCAAGACCCAGCTATACCACTCTTGAGCATCTACCCAAAGAATGCTCAATCACACCACAAGGACACATGCTCAACTATGTTCATAGCAGCATTATTCATAATAGCCAGAACCTGGAAACAACCTAGATGCCCTTCAACAAAAGAATGGATAAAGAAAATGTGTCACATATACAGAATGGAGTACTACTCAGCAGTGAAAAACAATTACATCATGAAATTTGCAGGCAAATGGATAGAACTAGAAAATATCATCCTGAGTGAGGTAACCCAGACTCAGAAAGACAAACATGGTATGCACTCACTCATAAGTGGATACTAGATGTAAAGCAAAGGATAACCAGACTACAACCAAAAGCTCCAGAGAAGCTAGATAACAAGGAGGACCCAAGGATGGACACATGGATCACTCTGGGAAGGGGAAATAGATGAAATCTCCATGAGTAAACTGGGGATGAGGGGTGGACAATGGAAGGTAGGGGATAGGGGATGAGAGCATAAGGTAATGGGATGATTGAGCAGGAACAGGGATGGAGTGGGAGAACAATGAAAGAAATTCCATGATAGAAGGAGATATCATGGGGATAGGGAGAAAACAGGTGCTAGGGAAGTTCCCAGCAATCCACAAGTATGATTCCAGCTTAGACTACTAGCAATGGTGTAGAGGGTGCCTGAACTGGCCTACCCCAGTGATCAGATCAGTGAATACCCTAATTGTCATCATAGAGCCTTTCTCCAGTAACTGATGGAGGCAAATGCAGAGATCCACAGCCAAACATCAGGCAGAGCTCTCACCTGAAGAAAGAGAAGAGGGATTCTATGAGCAAGGGCATCAAGATCATGATGGGGAAACCTACAGAGACAACCAAACCAAACTCATGAACTTTAGACCAACAGCATCCATGGGACTGGAGTAGGCCCTCTGTATAAGCAAGACAGTTATGTAGCTTGATGTGTTTAAGGGGCCCCCTGGCAGTAGGATCAGAATCCATCCCTGATACATGAGGTGGTTTTTTGGAGCCCATTATCTATGATGGGGAGTGTCTTAGACCTACCTCTACTGAGTATACTTCCCCATGGGAGGCCTTCTTGTAGGAGGGAATGGGGGTGGGTTGGGAGGGGGAGGCTGGAGGAGCAGGAAGAAGGAAGAAGGATTCTTTGATTAGCATGTAAAATGATTTTAAAAATTCTTAATAAAAAGATTCCCCCCAAAAAAGGAAAAATCCCCTTTCTCCTTGTTAATATGTTTAATTAATACACATGCAATTCAAGGAACATGCATAAACTTTCTCTGATTATAGAAATTTCTGATTGATCTCTCTATAGATGCTTGGTGAAGCCTGGACTATAAAACATAATGATGGGTGTGGGCTTCAGCAGAACCTTAAACTATCCAGTAGCGAAAAGGCAGCCAATGAAGGAGGTTCAGTGGATTCCTAAAGCAGTATAGTATGAAACCTAACATAAATGAAATGCTTCAAAGAAAAAGATGTGGCCCAGTCTAGAATGGCTTTGATGAATATAGTAGCCATGAGCCATATGTGACTATTTCAATCTAAATTCAATCAAATCAGAAAATCAGTATTTTATCACACTAGCTACATTTAATTATCAATAGCCACGTGTGCTGTCATACTAGATGGCAAAACTACAAACCATTTTCCCCATTGAAGGGAATTCTGTAGACTAAATATGAAGAAAGATAAAAACCATAAAGTGCCAGTGGCACTTAGTGATGTGCAGAAAATGGATACTCTTCTGAATAATATTTTCAGGGTGAGAAAACTCAGAGTATTTGCATTAATGAAGATAAAGAAATTGAAGTAATAAGTTTTAAGGCTTCTTTGAGAACTCTGATGATGAACTGGAAACCAGCTCAAACATGACTGCTGAAAAGCGAAGCTATGTGGATATATTTTAGGAAGAGTGTCTTGAAACCCTATGGGGATCATGCATTTTACTGAGAAAAGTATACAATCACATTCCCAATCTGGGATGTCAAGGCTCTGTGTGCAAAATAGTATCTTCTCTAATCTGTAGAAAAAGACTTGAGCAGGACTCCAGGGATGTCTATAGACTTGATAGCAAGAAGGCTAAGGAATTTTAATCTGAAACTTGCCATTTTATGTAAATTTGGGAGTGAGTTCATTTTCTGACTGGAGAGCAGGGTATGAACAGAATGATGTAACTCTGCAAAGAAGGAAAATAGAACATTCCTAGAATTGTGGTTCTCAAGCCTGAATATCCATCAGAAGCCCCTGTGTTGTGGAATATTGCTTTAACTATGTAAAGATGTGTTACATTTATTTATGATGTGGAATATTTAACTATGCACAATGTGTTGTATTTGTTTATACTACATTTGTTTAATTGTTTAAAGATGTGTTTCATTTGTTTTACCTTGCCTGCCTAAGGCTCCTGATTGGTTTGATAAAAAGCTAAATGGCCAATAGCTAGGCACAGGCTAAATAGGTGGAGCTGGCAGGCAGAGACATAAGTAGGAGGAGAAATCTAGGCTTAAGGGAGGGAGAGAATGAGGGAGAAAAAGAGGAAGATGCTCAGGGCCAGCCAGGAACCTGTCAGTCAGCTAGACACAGGTGGAGCATGACAAATAGAATGAAAGAAAGGTAAAAAAGCCCCAAGGCAAAATGTAGATGAGGTGAAACAGGTTAATTGAAGTTATAAGAGCTCGTGGGACAAGCATAAGATAAGGCTGAGCATTCATAACTATTAATAAGTCTCTGTGTCATGATTTGGGAGCTAGTTGGTGGCCCCAAACAAAATCTGTTACACCCCTGGTAGGTCTGGTGAAGTACAGAGTGGTTGCCCCCAGCTCATGGACTCCAACTCAGCACAGAGGAAGATGTGCCAGGAAGGTGAATCCAACCAGCTCCCAGATGATGCTAATGACACACTGGCCCATGAACTCCACTGGATTTTCCAAGTAGCACTTATTATGAGAACCACAAATATTGATGGTGAGGGCGAAGTATGTGCATGGTCAAAAAGGTGTACAACTGAGCATGTGCAAGAGCTGACTGGAGGAAGCACAGCAATTGTTAGAGCAACAAGACTTCTATTAAAACTTTGGCTGAACCATCAAGATAGACTAGAATCTCAGATAATGAAGTGATTGGTGAGAGAAGCTAGCTGTGTACTTAAGGACCAAAAACAGAATTCTAAACCCCTAAATTCTTCACCTACAGCAAGGGTTAAAACAGGTCTGGTTCTTAGACACTAGAGGAAAAACTGTACAAGGAAGATTTCTGTCAAGATGGCTATGGTGTTTAAGGGCGTGGGTGAGGGAGGCTGCTTCTATATCAAGCTGGGAGACAGGAATTTCAAGGGGCATTTTAAAAACCTTGATGTGTGTCCCTTGGGGCTGGGCAGACATTGTGAGGCAGTGTGTGACTCTCACCTGGTAAATGTAAAAGGCTTCCCAGTGCTCCAGAAACTGGCAGAGCGAGGGGTGTGCGGTGTACCCCAAGGATCAGAAAAGAGCTGCACGTGCAGGAGGCCTCTTCAGGTTAGGGGTCTTCTGTAATGTGGGGGTTGCAGAAGAAATCACAAAAACATCTATAAAAGAGACATCTTTGAACATCTGCTTGGCCTGGATTGTGAAAAGCCAATTTACAGCAGGATCAGTACAGAAAGAACTCTGCAATCTCCCTCACATCTTTCCCCTTTCCTTCTATATTTGTGAACTAAGGTTTCCCCCATACAGCAAATTCAAATGCAGAAGATTCAGTTAAATATAAAATGAAAATTACCAGTAAATACCTCTCACAGCAGTCTATGTTTAGAATGATGTTGTATGCAATACGTGTTTTATACTAAAAGGATTCATTGTTTATCTCAGATTTCAGTTTAACCGGGCATCCTCCATTATTGTTGCAGCTGTACCTAGGGTAACAAACTATATTTTGTGGCATATTAAAAAGGCTGAAGGTCTAAAGGAAGAAAAGAATGACAAACCATGGCTTGTTTACTGGCTGGAGGTCTTTCACCTGTAGCAGATGTCACCTCAAACTTTGGCTTGAAAGCCTTGCTTATTGCGAGGGAAGGGAATTCTAAATAACCAGTTAAATCTATTTTGTGCCTTATATACAGGAATGATGGAAGACAATGTGGAAGGTGTTTAGAGTTTTATTTTGTGACTTGTGTTCAACTTACTGATTATTATTTGTATATGCAAAACAAATGAGCCTGGAAGTATGTGTACCAAACTTAACTGATGCTTATTTCTTGTCTTGCAATAGATTTTTGCTTTCAACTATCTTTAAATTTGTTCAGTTTGAATGACTATGAATATGGATTACTTTGACCCTCAACATTAATGAAGATTTATAGACTTGTTATTTTTCAACTCAGATTTTTCTTGATGTGTTTTTATGTTAATATTCTTCTCAAAAGTAATTTCTCTAGCTACTTCATAGCCCATTAGATGAATAGCCCAATGCATTCAAGATCCTTATTCAGATTAGTCTTCTCCTTTATTAATGTATATAAGCACATCTTTACCTGCTGCCTTAGGATACATTCCTAGAAATTGAATGGTAGGCTAAAGAATTATATGCATGTCCTTAAGATTGATAAAAAGTTCCTATTAAAATCTACCTGTCTCAAAATATATAAAGAACTCAAGAAACCAGACATCAAAAAGTCAAATAATCCACTTAAAAATGAGGTACAGATCCAAACAAAGAATTCTCAACAGAGGAATCTCAAATCCTGAGAAACACTTAAAGAAATGTTCAACATCCTTAGTCATGAGGGAAATACAAATCAAAACAACTCTGAGAGACCATCTTACACCTGCCAGAATAGTTAAGATCAAAACCACAAATGACAGCTTATGCTGCAGAGGATGTGGAACAAGGGGAACACTCCTCCATTGCTGGTGGGAATGCAAACTTGTACAACTTAAAAATCAATATTCTTGTTTTCTCAGAAAACTGAGAATCAATCTACCTCAAAATCCAGCTATACCATTCTTGGGCATACGCCCAAAGGACATTTCATCCTATCATAATGATACTTCCTCAACTATGTTCATAGCAGCTTTATTCATAATAGCCAGAACCTGGAAACAACCTTGATGCCCCTCAAATGAAGAATGGATAAAGAAAATAGGGTATGTTTACACAATGGAGTATTACTCAGCTGTTAAAAACAATGACATCAGGAAATTTGCAGGCAAATGGATGGAACTAGAAAATATCATCCTGAATGAGGTTGCCCAGACTCAGAAAGACAAACATATGTACTCACTCATAAGTGGATATTAGCTACGATCCACAGACCCAGAGAGACTAGGTAACAAGGAGTGCTCAAGGGGGGATGCATGGTTCTCCCTGGGAAGGGAAAATAGAAAAGATCTCCTGGGTGGACTGTGGGAGGGTGGGGATGGGAACTTGAAGGATCTGGTTAAGGGGTGCACAGAGAGGGAGAGTACTGAAAAAGATGTCTTGATATGGGGGGGAATTTGGTGGTCAGGTAGAAACCTGACACAAGGGAAACTCCCATGAAACTCCAAGGATGACCCTCGCTAAGACTCCTAACAGTAGTGGATATATAGCCTGAAATGGCCTTCTACTGGGATCAGATTGGTGACTATCCTAATTGTCATCAGAGAGGCTTCATCTAGTAACTGATGAAAAAAGATGCAGATACCTACAGCCAAACATTAGGCTGAGCTCAGGAAATCCTTCTAAAGAGAGGGAGGAAGGATTGTAGGAACCAGAGGGGTCAAGGACATCACAAGAAAACCCACAGAAATAACTAACCTGGCTCATAGGAACTCGCAGAGTCTGAATCAACAACCAGAGAGTCTGCATGGGACCAACCTAGGCCCTCTACAAATATGTGAGAGTTGGGTAACTTGGTCTGTTTTGGGACTCCTAACAATGGGAGCAGAGGCTGTCTTCCTGTGGGATGTTCTGAAACTTCAGCTTCACTGTCCCTAATGCTTTGGCTGGCACTTGGGAACCTATTCCTCATATTGGATTGCCTTGCCCAGCCTTAATACAAGGGGAGGAGCTTAGTCTCACTGCAACTTGATATGTCATGCTTTGTTGATACCCATGGGAGGCCTGCCCCTTTCTGAACAGAAACAGAGGAGTGGATTGAGTGATAGGCAGAGGGGAAGTGGGGGGAAGGGAATTTGGAGGAGAGGAGAAAGGGGAAAATGCAATTGCGATGTAAAATAAATAAAAAAAATTTTTTTTTAAAGTCTATCTTCTACCCCCATAAATAGCTCCCCTGCTCCAGTTAATGAAACGCTCTTTCTTCCAGCACTGTACCCACTTTGGGTGCAGAGGTGGAGATCAGAGTCAGGGAATGCTGTGGGAAAATCTCCAAGGCCCAGCTCACTGTGGCAGGCAGAGGGGAAAAAAGAGGGGGGGCTACCCAAGCCTGAGTGCTGCTGTGAGCACAGTGCACTGGTCACTTGCAGATAAACAACTAGTGCTTTCTGTCAAGGAATGCAACCATCACACCATCTTAATGACGAAAAGAAAAGTCTTCCCTCAGAGGCTGATTCCACATGCCTTTGACACCAGCTCCCACACATCTGGCTTGCTGGTATTTCATTGAAATGGCCGCCTGTGTGGAGTTCAGAGGTGAAAATAATGAAGTAGGTTTTGCCTCTTCTCTTCTACAGTAGCTGCCCAAAAGAGTGTACTTTTGATGAGGGCCAAAGTCTGTTTGGGAAAAGAAACCTCTGAGGGGAGATACAGCACCTAAGACCAAAAACCTTAATTTTGCCTCAAATTTTGGCTATACTGTTTCTATAGAGACCAAAGGCAAGCTTTGGCTCCCCCACTCAGCTATTAAAGTTTAGTGCATTGAAAACTGTCTTCATGCTGTGATACCCTTTCAGAGAAGAGAATAGGGTCTGAACTAATCCATGAAAGTTGTCATGCTATGAACTAGTAGTCAAGCTTTTTCCTTTCAATTGAATCTAAAACTATACTGTACTTCACACTTGATTGGTCCTTCAGATGGAAGGATTCAATATCCCTGCTGGAAATCAGCTCGTCTTCTTCATACAGTGCTGTTGAACGTGGAAAGAACTTATTTCTGAAGCATAATTACCGGCTCTAACATGAGAAGTCGTAAGGATATTTCAATTTCTTTTCCTTTTCTTAAATGTTAGTCAACTCTTTAATCTGCTAACTTTTACTTTCTACTTTGATAAAGCTTGTTTACTAGGCTGTGTCTTCACGCTTGAGCTTGCTGTTTGTCAATAGATGTTGGGATCTATACATGTTCACTGGCCTTTCTTTCCTCAGGATGATAGACAGACATACAGCATAAATGTATCGAGGACAAAAAAGCAAAATATCTTCTGAATGCAGCCAGCCGCAAGCCATTGAATGTCCTGTAGCAAAGGTAACGGGTCACTTATTTACCATGAAGACTGGGACAAGAACTCAAGGAATCTGAGCGGTGCTATGCCAATTGTCTAAAGGAAAGGACGCTTTTCCTTTCCCACTCAAAAGAGTTAGCTTTGTTTGTTTGCACATGTTTTAGATCAATAACTGGTAATAGTAAAGGCAGAACAAAAGCTCTAATAACCATGAGCCATCTGCAATGTGGATCAACATTTCCCAAGTTAAACACTGTGTGTTGTGAGTGAATACGTACAGTGTATATGATTTTTTTTTTAAATTGAAAGCCTTGATCTAGCTACACCAAAAGGGGGCACCAGGGTATTAAAGAAATTGTGATATTTTTGGAGCCTATAAATGAAATAAGTGAAGTTTGAAGAGATTTTGAGGATAATTGTTATGTACATGGTTTTTAGAGTTGCTATTTGAAAAGTCGACTGAGTGATTACAAGTATTTTGTTAAGACCAAATTTTGATAACTGAATGGAATTTCCTATTGATGTGGGTGTCTTATATCTTTGGAGTCTAATGAAATAAGTCCCAGGGAAACTCAATATTTTATGTTAGAAAAATTATATAAAGAAAAATACCTTCTTCTGAATCCTTAGAATTTAGTATTAATATTCATAATACTTTATAAGTCTGCTTCTTGACTATTCTGTCTTAAAATAGAATTTTTTATTGTATAAGACTTAGCAAGTATGAGGATATTTTTGTGTGTACGTGTGTGTCTGTGTCTGGATGGAAGAAATCAGCCTTCAGTATTGGCTATTGTGAGAGAGTATGCTGGATGTGGGAATCTGTGGGTTATGGCAAATATTAGCTAATTTAGAAGTTGTGTATCGTAGCTTCCAGAATTTAGGCTTAATAGTGAGAACAGAATCATTTTCTGGGAAAAAATCTAAATTGCACATGTTTGAATAATGCTATTTAATTTCTGTGACTTTGGTAAAGGGAATTTGGTGGAAGAAAATACATTCAATGTAGTCTATAATGGAGTTGGAAATATATGCCATGCAAGTGGATGCCTCCTTTACTTGAATGTCACCTAAGGAGAGGAAAACCAGTTCAGTATCTAATTTTGTTAGTGGTTGAATAGTGCTATTTATATGGTTTTCTCATCACTCTTATCCTGCACCCTTTCCCTCCTCCCCATGAAATAGAGACCTTTGATATGTAATCAAATCTCAACTGGTTGGTTAGCTAATAATTCCTCTTAAAAATGGAAATCAGAGGCTATGTGATCCTGTTTTCTATGCATATCTATAACGTTTCTAAAGATGGCTGCAATCTAAACAAAATGGCCTGTCTCTTCATGGAAAGCATTTTCTCCTTTTTATTTTTATATGTCTGGCTGTCACTGCTTCTTTAAAAAAGACAAAATGATACATTTAGTTCAGAGTGTGTTTTATAGTTTAATTTTTACCCATTGTTTTGTGCTTTGTGATGATTGATGAAATCATATATTATGTAATGTGAGGCAATTTACAAGCTGCTATTACATTCCTGTAACTTTTATGAAATATGTGACTAATTAGTATATTGTTTAACTGGGAGAATAGATGAGAAAAACAAGCATCTCTCAGGTTTATTTGAAACATATGGACTTTATTCAGCTGGAGTAATTATTCAAGTACAATAAATTGTTCTGTGTAGTGCTAGAAAAAAGCTGTAATTTTATTTCAAAATATGGCAGTATCTAGAAGGTTTTATGGCTCTGTTGTTTATTTGAAATAAAAATAGACTGGGATTATTGAATTTTGTATCTTCCCTGTTATTATCAGCACTGTAGTAATGAGCATGTGCTGAAATGTCCACATAAAGGCAGAGCAGGCAAGCTACTGTTGTTTTTTGTTTGTTGGAATTCTCCCCGTCACGTATGTCATAAAGGAGGCTAGGAGGCTTGCCTTGGTTGTGGAATATTTAAAATGTGACCAAGAAACATTATTCCAGCTAGCGAGACATTTTCAAACCTGTAGTTTCAATTTTTGAAGAAAATAGAATTTATTTTTAATAATTTCATTACACTGCTTCTTCTTCAAAGTACTACAGTTCCTTGATGTTCCTGAAAAAGAACAACATACTTTTTCAGGGTAGTGGTTTTGTAATTATGGGTATGGAAAATATTCATTCCACAGATACATAGATATTCATGTGGAACTTGTATTTCTCTGTGTGCATTTCATGTCCTGCCCAGACTTTGACAAAAGGTCAATGTGGCTAATTAATTCAGGTGTTGTACATTTTTGGAATAACAGTAAACCTGAATGTCCATGATCTGAAAATGCAATTATCTTGGCGTTGACGAGCAGAGTTTTGCTGTGGTCTCCAGGTTGTGCTTTTGGAGGCTTTGCTTCGGGTTTCAAATATGGTCCCAGTTCAGGGCAACGGTCACCAGGCAGATGAGAACTAGCAACAAAGGAAGAAGTGAGTGGCTCAGGTTCTGATCTGTGCTCTTAGCCCCTGGCCGGGCCTCCTTTCTTACCATAAGATTGCATATGAGTAGGCCACAAAGGCCTTTTCTGCCTTGAATTTTTCTTCCCAAAGTCCATTTGCTAGTGCTTAAAAATCTGCCCCATCCTTATGCTTAATGGCTCATTTTTGTGGGGGTTTCAAGTCACCTCTCCATAAATGCAAGGAAGTGGCTATAGAGAACTTATGAAACACAGAAAGGTCTCCAAAGTGGTTTTTCTCCTTTAGGGAAACTAGCTCTGGATTGAAGGGGGTCATGGAAATCTCAGCTGTAAGGGCCTCTGGTCTGTGTCCTGGCATGATGTGTTCTTTGAAAACTCTGCAGAGGGATTTCATATTAGATATGGCATTGAATTTTCACAGACTGATTTGCCCACACGGGCACAGTCTGCGGGAGTTTTCCACCATCATTTGGACTTTGCTCCTCCATAATCTGGCTCGATCTCTGCCTGAAGAATCAAGGGGCAATTTCACCTCCCATTCTAAAGACAGGCAAGAAGGACAGAAAACCTGGTGGAATTAAGCAAAATTTAGTTTTCACAGGAACATCTACTACATGATTCTAAAAATAAACACTACATACGCTTCTTAAGAGAGAGAGGGAGAGGGAAGGAGGGAGGGAGGGAGAGAGAGAGAGAGAGAGAGAGAGAGAGAGAGAGAGAGAGAGAGAGAGAGAGAGAGCGCTAATTTCAGGGACTGAAAAGCAAAAACTGATCATGAAAATATGTAGAACTTCTTAAAACTTGATTTTTATATTGGAGCCAGTTCAACTAAAACCAGAGCAGAGCCAGATTCTAGAAAAACCATATAAAACTATATGTTTTGTCCTCCCACCCCAACATAGGCAACAAAATAGTTTATCTAAAACTTGAGGGCTGATTAGACTTGTTATATTCAGCAGCAATCTCACAATTCACAATGGACTTTACGGCATAACTGGCTTTCGTGCAGTTGTTGATTAGAAATTGCAGTCTTATTTGTCAGTGTTGCTTGGTGATGTGATTAGGAGCAGGGATGACCAGAATTAAATTAAAGAGGTATTCCAAACTTGACAATTTAAAACATTTCCCTGAACGGATGTGGAGACAATACCAATCTCTCTATTTATGAAATTCAGTTCTCTCGGTTTGAATAGAGAGAACAAAGGTCCTAATCTGCAGTACTGAGAAAGGCCAATTATGCCCCATGCGTCAGACAGGGCCTAATATGATTCTAAATAATTGCCAAATCAGATGCACATGAATATAGTTTTATTATTTGCCCCAAACCCATTAACACAGTGTTTATAGCTTGTAGAACTGGGTGCATTTCTAATGAAGTTCACCTATACTAAATTGCTTTGCTTCACCTTACAAAACCATGGAAAGACAAAATTGGAGTCTTGTTTTGAAAGCATCAGTGCTTTTATACTGATTTCAAATGAGCTGCTCAGACAAAGCAACTGAAGCTGGTGTCTCTGGATTCCAACTCTTTGTACTTTAAAAACCAGGCATTTCTTAACCATTCTCCCATGACTCACCAGATTAGACACCTTATCATAGTCTCAGAAATTATCCAAATACCCACATTTTTCTCTGGAGGAGATCAAGATGCAGGAAGTCAAAGGACTTTCACCAAGTCAAATGGTCAGTTAGTTACAGAAATCCATTATGCTCCTGGTGGCATGCTGAAGACTTCTATGGTGTTCTTAAAGATAATTCTTGTTTAGCCCAGTACAATGATTGATATTAAGCATTGAGAGAAACTTTGTTTTGTTTTTCATCAGGATGGTTGAATTCTATGGAAGAATGAAGACTCAGACTACCCATCTTGGTTTCCAACAGGAGCCATTATCCCAGGCTGCAGCTTATATTTGCCTGGTCTGCCTTATTTCTTGATTTCTCCTCTGGGCATTTTAAGTTAAAATCATCTACATGAAAGCAATGATTATCATGCTTTCTTGAATCAGAGGTTTAGTTTAAAACTGAAAAACAAAACAACAATTTGATGAGCTCTTCTATAGCTCTGTTTTCCCTGCCCAAGAAAGAAATATCCCAGGGCAAATATGTGCTGCCACTGTCTTTGGAGCCTCACTAGACCACAGCACAATGACTAGCACACAATGTGCCAACAGGAAATTTCTAGGGCAGGGAGGGGGGTGTCATGATAGCTGCTTTACCACTATAGTCACCCCAATGATGCTCTACAAAAAAGCTCTTTAAATGGAGTTGGGAGAAGGGGATCACAATTTCCAATCCTGTTAACTCCTATTTGAAAGAATTCTTTAACTTGCATTTTTCTCATTTGATGTGGAGGCCATATCTATAGAATTCCAAACAGCTTCAGGAGAAAAATATCCTTGAGTTGATGCTTTAGGGGTGTGTGTGTGTGTGTGTGTGTGTGTGTGTGTGTGTGTGTGTGTGTCCAGTTGTGTAAACTCAGCCTCCATGGACTGACTACTGGAGCCTGGCAGATCACTTAAAGCTTGATAATTGCTGCATAAGGTATCACAATGCCACCCACATGTTCTGGAAGTAGAGGGTGCTGTAGAATGTTAACCCCCAGGTGACCTGTTCCTTCTTCTGAACTTTTTCATCTTTTTTTTCTGTTGTTTCAAGACAGAGTTTCTCTTAGTAGCCTTGGCTGTCCTGGAACTCACTATACAGACCAGGTTGGCCTTGAATTCAGAGATCTGCCTGCCTCTGCCTCCTGAGTGCTGAGATTAAAGGTGTTTGCCACCAACAACTAGCTACTTTTTCAGCTCTTATGGTCCATATTGTTCTTAGAATATTCACATTCTCAGAATTGGAATACTACTTAATTGAACTACTGTCTTCTGTCACATTATGGATATGAAACAAAAGTCCTGATGGACTTGCACATGACATCTGATCCACTGTTTGTAAGTTCCCTGTATTCTTACTGAATGATAAGGTCCTGGGGGCAAAGACTAGGATTTACTACTTTTTACTCAACCCCAGCACCTAGTATAGTGAGTCTTGCATGAGGTAGGTGCTTTAGCCATTTTGAGTACTAGAATCCATGTCACCCCGACAGTGACTTGTGATATGTAATACAAAAGCTGTTATGATTACCTTGTTAGTCTATCACTCAAAACAAGAGCATTCCAGCACGGCTGTATACTAGGCTTTTCAGAGGGATACAATCAAATACTTGATGGCAAGTAAAATGGCCACCCAAAGCATACTTTGAAAAGGACTTCATTTTATTTTTAGGAGCTTTGGTAGAGGTATGGAAAAGATGCAATATTGTGGGTGTTTTTCCCCTCTTATTATTGACCTGATAGGTGTTTCTTAAAAGAAATAAAACAAAACTACCATGCACAGAATTTGAAGGCTCCAAACTGGTCTGACACATTAGATTTAACAAAATCCAGCAGAAAGTACTTGTTGAGTCCCTGGGCCTTTTGTATTATTCTTTACCTAATTCTTTAGTGATTTTTTTCAGCTACTACGTGCCCGAAATAGGCACATCTCCAGAAAGTGAGCACATTTCCCTCCACAATATGACAATGCTGTCTGACAGCTATTAGAACTTGAAATTCAGGGCTTGCAAAGTAATTCTTCAAGAGTAGCTCATTTCCAATAAAAGCATTTGGAGTTCTATATTTTTATTTCTTTCTCTCCATTGAAATTCATTTAAAATTGCTATTCCATAGGAACACTCTGTGTTTCTGTAATCATCAGGTATATACTCTCTGGTATTATACTTAAAACAATTTATTACTGTAAGGTATTTTTAAAAATTTAGTAGTAGGACAACATGAACAAGACATGTACATTTGTTTGTAACAAGTATCTCAAAAACCATTTGTTTTTATTCTCCATCATATATAGTGTGAGAGTTTTCCCCTCCAATACGTCTCCAGTGGGAGCTGCTGAGGAATGCTGAAAATGGCAGTTTGGTGCTCTGGTACATTCACAATTATCTAATATCTAAAATGATAGCAATCATAAGAATCTAGATTTTTTTTCCTTTCTGAAGGAAGCATCATCCTACTTTTAGTCAAAATAAATTGAGTTTTCATCTGTATCTCTGCACTTTCAGTTAATGAAACCCCCCAGAAGTTACTCAACCTCTCAAGGCCCATGTCCACATCTATTAAATGAGTGTTCAGAATAGGTCCTGAGTCCAGAGAGTTGTTGAACATTTAATGAACTAATGCAGTTGAAGTGCTTCAAGCAGAGTACAGCACAATAAAAAGCATTTGAAAATATTAGCAATTGCAATAGTTTAGTCCTGAGTGGTGTTTACAGCTTTGACTGAAGAGAGCCAAGAGAGAAGGAAGTGGCTTCTCTGGTTGGAGTTATAAGAAGATTCAAGGCTTTTACAAGTACAGTCAGTCCATAACTCTGCCCTCTGTCCTGAGGAATGGCAAGAAGATGACCAGACCCTGGACTGCAGTAAAATAACCCTCAATAGCTCCAAGCCACAGCTCCTGGAACTAACCGGAGTCATTGGCTGTGCAAGCCCCTGACCTACCCAGACCCTCCCATCTCACTTCAGCTAGCTAACTGTTTGGCAGGCAACAGGAGATGGTAGTCATTCTGCACCATAAAGCCAGCAAGCATTCAACATATTTTTTTTTCTGGGAAAGAAATTATCATGCACACCTAAAAGACAATCTTTGGGCCAGTTTTATGTATAATCATTTATCATTTTGTTAAGCAATTTTGAAGACCAGAGCAATAGTTTACTCTTGGGAACAGCAAAACACTTCATCAGCTTTTCATTTTCAAAAATAAAAATGTTTTCTTGAAGGCTTTTTGTTTTAAGTAAATCTTTACTTTCTAACCAATTACTGTGAGAGTGATTTTGGACTTGGAAAGTTCATGTTGACAACTGGAAATGGCTTGGGTGCATCCAGCAGTGTGCGTTCCTGTCCTCACCAGGAGAAGCCCTAAAGCACCAGAGGTACCTTGTGCTTAGAGAGGGAATGAGGCAGGTGGCAAGGAGAACTAGAACACCCAACAGCCATTGACTAGACATTCGTCTTAATCCAGGTTTGGAAATGAAATGGCTTTCATTAATTTAGGGATTTTAAAAAATATTTGCATTTGTTTTGTTGATATATAGTTGCACATTTTAGCCCAGGTTGGCCTGGAACTTACTGTGCTACCAATGCTGGTCTCAAACTCACAGCAAGCCTCTAGTGCTGGGGTTATGAATTCAGATTTCATTCATTCTTTCTGTGGTCATTCTCTCTTCCTCCCTCGCTCCCTCCCTCTCTCTGTCCTGTCTTTCTCTCTGTCTGTCTCTCTGCCTATCTCTCTGTCTCTCTGTCTCTCTCTCCAGGAATTCCTATATCTCAGGGTGGCCTGGAACTCACTATGTAGCCAAGGATAACCTTGAAATTCTGATCTTCCTGCCTCTCTGTCTGGCTTGGATTCCAGGCATCCATTACCACACTTGATCTCTGATACTAGGTCTGACTTCTGTAGTGCTGTCTGGCAAGTGTCAAAGCCCAGGATTCTCAATCACTCTACCAGCCTTGGCTTTCACCGGTTTTCTTTCCTTCTCTCACTCTCTTTTTAATTCTCTAAGATTTCTAAGAAAAAACAAACCCTATATGTTGTAAACATACACACACACACACACACACACATACACACACACACACACACACACACACACACCAACAAACAAACAAAAAACTATTATCTTCCTTTTACCAGCAAGGAAACACAGACTCAGAGAGGTTAAGAAAGTTTTCTAATGTGTGCATGGCTGAGAAATAATCAAAATGGAAATTCAAGCCCAGGGTAGATGCACTCTTGTTCTCGTGATTTGAACCACTGTGCGGTAGTCTTTCTTTTGATAACTTTAAAATATTGAGGTTCCCTTCCCCACCCTTCATGAAATCTAGTTAGTTTCGGTCTTTCATCTTTGTCTCTGAGGACTCTGACCTCACTTTTGGGGGGGGGGTAGATTAAAGAAGGAAAAAGGTGGTGACTCACTCAAGTCAGACCAAGCAACAATCCTTCCTAACCTCTGAATCTCTGAATTATTATGTGACTCATCCTGTTGCCTTTATGAGATTTAGCTTCAATCCTTGCTCTGCTACCTACTGTTAATGGGAATCCAAGTTTCTCTGACTCATAGCCTCTTCTGTAACAGAAGTTACTGCTATCTCATAGGATTGGTAAGAAAAAGTTTCAAATAAACACTGCAGAAGACTCTGTGTGGTGTAATTCTAAGGACTCAATCTATAGCACCCAGTGCTTGGAGTTTGAATTGCAGCTTCTATAAGTTGCCAGTTGTGTGAGTTGAAGCAATTTACCTCAACTACAAAATGAGAGGGAATAGCATCAGCTTCATATAGGTGCTTCTGGGAGGACTAAGTATTAATATGGTTAGTATCTTTAGATAGAGCTTGTCCCACCGTAAGTGTTCCATTATTTTTCTATTATGCAAAATGTTCAAGGCATATAAAAACTGGCTGCTCTTATTTCTCTTGTGTTGGGCACAAGTCCCACTTGCTTTCTGGAATAATCCCAGCCTACATTGTTTCTGAGAACTCCTCAAACACAGGTCTAGCTTAGATTTGAAGTTCCAAGAAGCCAAAATAGTATAGTGGTCAATACTCTGCATTGTGAAGTCCCAAGAAATATGCTGTAGCTATTCCCCCAAGATAGAGAGCAATGTTCCTCTATCATCATGACCAACAGGGAGAGGCAGGAGAAAGACTATGACTTTGGGACACCAAGATATGAGTGTATTGAGCAGAGCAATGGGAGAATATATGTAAAGTAACCCTAGAAGATATCTCTTTTCTCTCTCTCTCTGGAATGGAGGTAATCTCCCAAAACACACACACACACACACACACACACACACACACACACACACACACACACACAGAGAGAGAGAGAGAGAGAGAGAGAGAGAGAGAGAGAGAGAGAGAGAGTGTTCCAGAATTGGCGCTGTCCTAACTGTACAGTACTGGTCTTACAGGCATTCTACAAGTCTTGAGAAATAGTCCTTTTCTCTTTAGTCATGGCTTAGTCACAGGCAACACAGAATTGTTGAAAGGATGGAGAATGTCCACCAAAGGATGAGGATTGATTTTTCTGCTTTAGAGTAGAGTACAGAAGGTGGCAGGGGCAGCTTTGCATTTCAGTGAAGGAATATTCCTGAGGGATTCTGGGTGATTCACAGCTGAACAAGACTTGATGCAGTGTTACATATGGCTGGCCATCTCTTTTTACAGAATGCAAGTTCCATGAAGATAGGGAGTGAATTTGTTCAGAATTATCCACTTAAACTAGTGGTTGGCACAACCACAAGAAATGGGCCATGTATGCATATAGTACTCCAGCCTCAGAAAAGAAAAGGAGCCCACTTGGAGGGCATGTATATTTTTCCTTCCCCGAAAGGAGTTTGGGGGAGCATTAAGCCTCACCAGTCATTATGGACTTCAGTGGCAACTTAGAAAAACAAAAACAAAAACAAAACAAACAAACAATAACTACAACAAAAGCACAATCTGTTCTAGCATCTGTCTTGTATCCTCAGCTTTTCTGCCAGACAAAGGCAATTCAGGCTACCATTCAAGTTACGAGTTTTCTTGCGTCAATTTTCTTCTTCCTACAGAAACTTGATTGCGCCTGGGTATAGCATTTATGTAAATTTCAAGTGGCACTCCTATTTGTCTCTGGGCTAACTTAATGGATCATGTTAATCTCAATCAGGTCCGCCACTCAGTCCTCTTATCCCCTTCACCTTTCACCTAATTGCCAATTTTCTTTGAGGACCCGGCTGTAGAGGCCCTATTGATTCCTTCTTCCTCCTTCACCAGTGGACATCTATTTCATTTGATTATTCCTAGAAACAGTAAGTGGATGATTTCATGTGTTCCTGATGTGCAGTAACTACATGCAGCCACCATGAAACTGTAGCATTACTCCGGAAATGGCTTATCTATACAGCTACATACAATAATGGTGGCAGAATCCCTCAAATATTTTGTTAAGAGGAAGGAGCCTGTTTAAAAGGAGAAGAATAGGATAATACCACAATACAAATTCAATTATATGTAGTCCAAAACCAGCTAAAGTTAGTCTTATTAGACTTAAGGGGGCAGTTACTGTGAGGAGGAGCTAGATGGATTTTGAGGGTGCTGGAGATATTTCCTTTTATGGTATATATGTAGGTTATAAGAGCACGGCTAAGTTTCAAATTTCCATAGAGATGAACACTTTTCTTTTGTTCATATTTCTGTATGTATGTTGTACTGCAATAAAAATTCCCCCAAAGGAGTCTGTAATATCTCACTGTGTATAAAGTCCATATGAATTACAACTGAGGCTGGGCAGTTAGGGGGACTAGAAACTCTAGTTCATCTTTGGGTTCTTCCATGGACTTTTCCAGGTCTATGTCTGTTTGTGGACTTTCCACAGTTCAAGTGCCATCTTTCTCGCTAAATATTGACAAGTAGTTTCTCTTCCTTTGCTTTGACATTTAACCAATTTCAAGTAAATTCTCTAGGACTGAAATGCAGAGACATAGTTTGGATATTTATTTGTGAATCTCCATGAGGCTGGATATAAATATTCAGTTCATGCCTTTAAACGAAACAGAATTCAACAATCAGAGAAGATAGAAGGAGAAGGCATTTTCATGATCAGGATGGGTTTGATTGTCCTTACTTTGTTGCAATCTATGCATTTATAGGTAACACTTGAGCTAGTAGTTTCCAAATTGCACACTGACATAATGGAGTATCTCCTTTGAATGATGACCAGTAACTCAAATATTTATATGGGCTTTGCAAGGTTGCTGCTTTAAAGAATCAATAGACCCAGGGCATTTTTGATACAACATTCATACCTTCAACTACTTATGAGTTGGTTTTAAAGGCCCATGATGTGTAGTAATAGTAATTTGTAATTTTGCTGAGGCGTAAATTTGAATTGCACACACTTCAGAGCTAGTGTGATAGAGAGATTGACTTCATAAGAAAGTGATGGTCCTTAGGAGAAAAATAGAAATTTAATGGAGGAAATTATATATGCCAAAAAAACAATAGTAGGATTTGTGAATTGGAAGGAGGCTGGAGATCAAGTTTTCTGGACGCCCTTCCTGAATTTCAAGGGTTCATTGTACTTTAATTTCTTCATCATAATCATCATAGATTTAGTCTTCAGCTATTTATTTGTCTTTAATTTCATCAAGACTTTCCTAAATGTAAGGCATACAATTGTATGCCATTGGGAGATGAAAATAGATACAGTAGAGAATGAACAGATTTTTATGACACAGAAGTAAGAGAAGACAAAGTAAAAACTCAAAGAGAATCTTGACTTTTAGTCTCAGCTCTTTGCTGACTTGTTCATTTATTTATTTTGCCAGAGGGCAGGTGAACTAACCTTCCTTCTCTAGTATTCAGTTTCTCTATTTGTAAAGTGAAGAGGTTGGACTAGGTGGAGGTTGGAAATGGTCTTATGACCTTACAGGAGATGACTACTCAAAACTACGTACTCTCTTCAAGCCATGTTTTTTGGTGTACATGATGCCTGCAAAAATGTCATCACTGAGCTAAAGCCATCCGAATATGAAACTGCACCTGAAATAGCTTTTTAGTCAGGAAAGATGAAGAGTTGGCCTAATCATATTTAAATAACCAAACGCATGACTCATACACTTTGATCAATTTTGGAACTTTTAAGTGGCTGAGAATGGAAGACAGGTACTGACGTGCTTAGAAAATGCCCTGGCAATGAGCTGTACTCCCAGCCCTGTGATAGTTTTTAATTCTTTGGGTGGTCTTGACTGTAAAAAAGAAGTTTTCACTCTGATATTTTTTTCTAAATGCTGATATTTAGTTACTGGAACTAGAGAGATGTGCCGAGGGTCTGCCTTTCATTTTAGGAGTCTCAGTAAATGGATTGCAGGTCTAGAAAGGTTGCTATTTTAGGAGATGTGAGTGCAAGATGGAGAATAACATCCAACCCAGAATCACAAACTACTCAGAACTAAGAGTGAGCACAGCCTTCTCTCACTAGATAGTTGGGCACAGCGGAGATTTAAAGAAGACATACATATTCATACATAGTAGAATGCTAGTCAGCGATGGAATGAGGAATCCTGTCATTCATGACAACTTGGGATCAACCTGGAGACATTGTATAAAGTTAAATAAACCATTCACAGAAAGAAAATCACTGTACCATCTCACTCCTGTGTGAAATCTTAACAAGTTGATTCACAGGGCTGAGGAGATGGATCAGCTGTTAACGGCCTATAACCAAAAGGATGAAAAGTTGTTTTACAGTAGGAGTACAATAGTCGTTATCAGGCACGGGGATATTTAAGGAGGGGTTGGTAAATGTTTTCAAAGTTCATAAACTTTCAATTAGAAAAGAGGACAAAATTTGAATTCCTATAGTTAACATTGGAAACAAGAAATATCATATTCCATTCTTGAAAGATGCAGTTTTCTCAAAATAAAATTGATAAATGTGTAATCATCTATATGTTAAATTAGCTAGATTTTATAATGTATATATACAACAAAATATATGTATGTGATAAATTCATATAATTATATCAATTAAAATTAATTTAAATTATATATTAATTAAAATACATAAAGTATAAATACTATTGCAATATACTTATATTACACATAAAAATATATCAATATGCATATTGAATACCTACTATGTACCAAGTGCTAAGGCTACAATGGTGAATGAGGTGGGAAAGCTTAGCCTTATAGATCTGACTGACAAAGACTGACATGAATATGTCATAGAAATATCTCTGAAATCCACAACAGAGAGGGATTGATGCTGAGGGAACATGACATAGAACTCAAGGCTTGACTAGGTCAGGAAATGAACAAATGCCTCTCTGATATTGTGATAAAAGCTGAAAGACATATGGGAGCTAGCCAGATGGATGGTGAGGGCAAGTCTGAAGGATCTGTGAGAAGATAGAACTTAGTACAAGGAACCGAAAGCAGGTCATTGTGGTTAGAGAAGGGAGCACTGGGGAAGGGAGAGCAGGATATGGCTGCAAGTGTGTGGGGTGTTTGTCCCCAGAGCAACAGAAACTTATGGGAGGGCTTTAAGCATGAGAAAGTCATTTGCAGTTTAAGTGTGGTTCCTGGCAGGGGTGGCTGAGATGGAAAATGGAGTGAGAGATAAAGCTAGGAAAAGAGTTTAGGTCCACCTGTGAAAAGATTCAAACAGGTCAAGGAATTGAATTTAGCTAGCTGGTAAGAAGGAGCCTACCTAAAGCAGAGACTGGCAAACTGGGCTCACTCAAGCAGCCAGTAGTAAGAGAGTCCTGTGAGAACTCAACACACTTTGCTATCTAATAAACACAGTGAAGAGGTAATGTAACAATGGAGGCCCTGTTTTTTACCTTATGTCCTGAAATTAACAGCCAGCTCAGATAACCACCTAAGGGTCCTTACCTTCATCTAAGAAGTGTGATTCTAGTTTCCAAAACATTTACATCACTGTAGAATATATCAGAAATGTAATTCTGTCTTGCAAAGGTCTGATTCCATGATATTTATGAAATCTCTGCTAGGAATCTCATAGAGCTAGACTCATACTACTAGTTATCTAATATTGTATAGCAAATTACTCAAAAAAAATCACCTTAGCCACTTATATGGAAATGTCTTTACTATGTCACAGACTCTGGGTCAGAAAGTTGTGAATGGCTTACCTAGGTCTTCTTTCTCAGGGCCTTTCCTAATCTGCCATGAAGGTTAGGGCCATGTTTGAAGGTTGCAGTGGAGGAGAATCTGCTTCCAAGCTTATGTGATCCTGAAGTATTATTGGACCAAGGCTCTCAATGCCCTGCTGGCCAGTGGCTGGTGGTTACTACCAATTCCTTGACCTGTGTATGTGTCCATCATGCCATCTTCTTCATCAGGGTGTCACAGCCAATGAAGTAATTGGATACCCTGGATGCTTGTTCTCTGGGACTCTTGTAGTCTTTTTTTGTCAAAGTTTGATCTATACATAGGAGGCAATTGGCAAGCAATATATGTGAGAGAATATAATGTAGGGCCCAACTGTATGATACATGCAGTGAAGGAGTCCTATAACTTAGAGTGGAAAGGTTAGCAAGACAGGGAAGAGAAAGCACTTCAAATGAGGAGTAGAGTGTACACCATGACATGGAGGTAGAACAAGTCAGGTCTATTGGCAAACAGTGCAAGCAGCTGCCTGGACAGAGTCGATTGTAAGTGTTGAAGTGGTGTGATAGAAAGCAGCAGGACAGGACCGCAGAAGCAAGTCCACCTTAAGGATTTAAGAGGGAGTCAGTGTTGTGAGAAAAGAGCCATCATTTTCACAGTGAGTGTTCCTGTCAGCCTCCAAGAGGCTGACCATGTGACTGATCCTCCAAGGGATACATGTTGACGAATATGTACTTTTTTGACAAGAGTGTAATTTTATTTAAGTACTTATTATTAGTTCCAGGTTGGTTTTGTTTTTTTTCTGAACATTCTCCTTCCAGAACAAAATAATTGGGTAGCGGCTCTTCTTTTCTTGCTTTACATTTCTTTTGTTCCTAAATAAAAGCAAGAGAGCCTTTTTGTTTTTCTTTTTTGGTTGTTGTATATGGTTTCCTTTTTAAGTTAATATCAAATGTTTTTCTCTCCTGACTGGTCTCTTAACCCTAAGCAGGCTTCCTCCACTTTCAATACCCAAAGACTGTAAACTAATAAAATAGTTATCATCACTAAATAGTTCAAAATGACAGAGCTGGTGCATTTTATTTCTAGTTCTCTATGGGGATTAAAAGTGATTTGGGGAAATGATTTGCTTTGTTCCAGTCCCTAACACAGCGACACACAGCATCTGATAAATGTGCCCAGCAGATGACTGACTGAGTGCAATGCCAATGATTTTTAAATGTGACAAGGAATTTCACTTGACCTAGCACAATTTTAGCCAGTTCCTTGTGCAAAATGAAAAATCAATCCAGATACAAATTGCATTTGTATCATTTTAAACTGCTCTGGGGGATCGCCACCTCCCAGGTAGAGGCTCCATATAACAATAAGCCAGTTTATCAAAGATGGGATTTACTGCTCGTTGTTTTTCTATTAGGGAAGAATTACGCTAAGCCCAGCAGCAGACATTTTGTGTTACCATGGCAGCCCATATTTCCTGCAGGGTTGTGACCCCTAATGACTACAGTGGGAAGGCAGGAAAAATAGAGATTCTTTGAAGATTAGTAAATAAATGCATTACTTATGCAAACCGTCTCTGAGATGGCCCCACAGTACAGAGGAGAAACCAGGAAGCTCTTCAGACTGAGAAAATGGTTGTATGTAAATGCCTGCATTGGAAAAAAATCACCTTTCATTTGATTATTCCTTTAAAAGTCTGTTTGGCCTGATAATAAAAGTAGTGTAAACTAGACTTCATACTGGGAAAACAGTATTATTGTTCATAAAAATACAAACATTGATGTTTCCCTTTTATCTAGAGGAGCAAATTTTTCCCCATTGGCCCTTCAGATGTACTATGGTTCCTGGAATGATTTTCCAGTTTTGCTCGATGAATCACACATGGGTTGGGAAGGGAATGAGCATATGCAACTTCATGGGAGCATCAAGTATACATTCTACCTTTTCTTGTTAAAAGTAGGTTGGTATTATTTTTAACCAACTTGCTTTGTCTTAATGAACCTGCTATATTGTGTTGAGTCTATAATTTGTAAGGTAGTCTCTTAGTATAAACATCCTTTGAAGTCACATCTGCATTTATTCATTCCGGATATGTTTATTTGATGCCTACTGTATGACTAATGTTCAAGGGACTGCATTCAGCTTCTATTATTTGGGCAGATCAAATGTAAGAGGGTTGCATTTTTGTGCCATGCCTTCCAATGCTCTCCAAGTACATTCTTTTATTGAGCATAGAAAGAGGGAAATGTGGTAGATTAAGAAATGAATCATATATCTATAATATTTCTTGCCCATTTTGTCACAACTTACTTGTATTAGAAGCCTTTATTCATAGGGAAGATAGTCTGTATCAGGTAGAGTTCTAGCCATTGACTATGAAGTTGTGTACACACCCTGACTTTGTTATCAAGGACAGTATGGTCTAGTAATGGTTCCAGCAGCTCCCTGTAACTTGGATATTTGCCTTACTTCTGGTCTGCAATGACAACCAAAAACAGGCTGTGTCTAGGAGAGCAGCCCTGGTGGAATGGATTGATTTGGGCTAACCTGTCAGTATTCACCCTCCTGATTCTTGTGTCCAGGGCATCACTCTGGTCTCAGCAATGTTCCCTGTCTCTTCCTTAGTCTCCCTGTATATTATGTTCTACTAACCATTCTGTGCTTTCTTCATAACCACGAAGGTCTTCCAAGCTGGACATTTGATAGTTAACATTTTTAAGTGGTAGGAGTATTATCTCTTTGTACAGATTATCTTTGCCCCCTTCTTTAGGAATTCAAATACCCTCACTATTAATGCCCCCTAACCCCAGAAGAAGTTTCTAGTCTAAAGGAAACCTAGTCTAACATTAGAAAACAGCTCCCTTAAGCCCTCATCCTTCAATTTGGCTTTAATATCTTTTAGTATGTGGGTCTGCTATAGTGGGTATGCTGTGTGACTTGAGCAGTATTTTAAAGCTCTGAAGTTCTTTGGCCAAAAGTGCTAAAGAATTTCTTTTATTATTATCAGTCTAAGAGGTATTATTTAACATTAGGCTGGGCGGTGGTGGCGCATGTCTTTAACCCCAGCACTCGGGAGGCAGAGGCAGGCGGATCTCTGTGAGTTCAAGGCCAGCCTGGTCTCCAAAGCAAGTTCCAGGAAAGGCACAAAGCTACACAGAGAAACCCTGTCTCAAAAAACAAAAACAAAAAAACAAAAAAAAAACAAAAACAACAACAAAAACAAACAAACAAAAAACATTAGGCACATGTTTCAGGTAGGTACCCTGTTCTGTGGAAGAAATCAAAACTTCACCTCTAAGTGCAAACTAAAACATTGTTTGACATTGGTTTGAAGTTATGAAATTTTAAGGGAGAAAGAGAGAAGTCTAATGTGTGTAGGAAACAATCTTTCCACATTAATTTGTTTTCCATGCCACCACTAAGGCAGAAGAGGGGATTTAGACCAAATAAAATCACAGTGAGAGGGCGTACCTAAGAAAATAAGAGGGCTCAGCAGGTTTGAAGGCTACTTTCTCCAAGCTTAGCTGCTGAAGGAGGCTAAGCAATGCCTTGCCTGGTTTAGCTGAAGTTCATTGTGCTTGTAGGATCACTATGGGCTATCCATCTTGTAGCCTCTGATGCTGTATCCCACTGCCTAGCTGGAAGGCAAGGAAATAAACACCTCTATTCATCAAATGAGTGCCCAACAGACCATAACTCTGTTCCTATCTCTCAGAAACAGTAAATTAGTATTATAAGTCATGGTAAGAATATTTATGAAAGTCCTTTTCCAACTCAAAACTCTTTGATTCTGTGATAAACTTCCAGAGAGCTGTTTCTAGAAGAACCTATTTAATATTCTATCCATTCTTGCCTCTTGTTTTCTGTCAAATGATTCTATCCACTCCTTTGACCATGGCCTAAGTAGGAGGAGAGAGTTGTTCTCTGTGTCCCTTTGCAAATTCTCTGAATTGATGAATTCTAATTGCTTAGCAGCTGTGTACCTGACAAACATGGTGCTGGGAAAGCACTGGGGATTGGCACCAAAGAATGGGCATATGGAGAGAGGTGTGCCAGTGAAAGCGAGGTTGCTGCCTCCACCTCTCTGCTACCTGTTCCCTTCAGGTTCCAGGCAACTTTCCCAGACACCCCGATGCCCTTGAAACCATAGAAATAGCAGAGCTGGATTTGGGTTTTCCTGGCCTGCAAAAAGGACAGGAAGAGAGAGTGCACCATCTGCTTCTCCTGTATTAGCCCACTGGACTTGAGGGTTAGTTTTACTTCTGTCAGTACCTGGGCATTTCACAGACTCAAGAAGACCTCAAATATATTACTGCCTTGAAAGTGAGCTAGTAGTTGGAGGAGGTAACTAGGAGATGGGCAAATACTCCTAGTGTTCCATGGACTGTAGAGGAAAAATCTTTGAAAATTATTTATGGATGGACTTGAGAGCAGCATTCTTCCTCTGGGCTGGAAGTGCTCATGATGGAAAATAGACTCTAATAATGTTTGTGGCATTCAAGAATTACTTTGCAGGCAATCTCCATGACAAGCCTGCTGGTTGGATCTGATGGCAATTCTAGAGGGAGGGAAGAAAAATAGGGCTGTTGAAAGAAATTGGGGCTCAGAAAATGGAAGAAGACAGGCCAGATGACAGGATGATTGATGCAGCATGTGGAGATGCAGAGGGACTCCCAGGAGAGGATTCCATTAACCAGGCAGGGAGAGGCAGCCAGCAGCGGCCTGAAATCAAGGAGCAGTCAAGGAGCCATCATTCCCAGGTTGGCCACCAGCACCCAGGAAAGAGCTCTTTGGAAGTAATTGCAAGGAGGACAGAATCATCAGGCCAATGTCGGAATGGCCTATACAGCAAACCAGTTTGCTTTGCATGGGATTAAATCTTCATTTCTAACTTCAGATATAAAATAGAAGACGTTTTTGGAAACATGGAATACTTTGCAGAACCAAAATATATCCCCAAACCTGATTACTGGTGATAACCACTATTAATATTTATAGCCCTGGATTTTCCACTGTAAGCCACACATGCTCATTCCTGCTTTGACTATTGTGAATGATTCTGCTGTAAGTATGGGAGTGAAGATGTCTCTTTGGCATGCTGACTTTAGTTCCTTCAGATATTTATCCAAAAATGGGATTAGTGGATCAATGAATCAACACTAGTCTTATTTTCAGCATGTTGAGGAACCTCTCTACCGGTTCCCCTAATGGTAGTATCAATTTACTTTCTCACCAAAAACATACAAGAATTTCCTTTCTCTATCCTCTGGGCTGGTGGACAGTTCTTGATGATGTTCCAAAAAAATCAAATATGTTATTTCCTGCCACCACCCGTCCTCCTCTAACTAGGCTTTTGCCAAGGGGGCATTGGTGTCCCATTGAGAACTAGTGCTCAGTCCATTGACCTTTCTTCTCTGTGGTGATATGTTATTTGTGCTTTGATAAATAAAGCTTGCCTGGAGGATCAGAGGAAAAAGAAAGCCATTATAAGTAAACAAAGAAGCCGGGCAGTGGTGGCACATGCCTTTAATCCCAACACTTGGGAGGCAGAGCCAGGGTTTCCTTTTAAATAGAAAGAAAAGGGGAAATGATGGGTGATGTCGCTCTGTATGCTGTCAATGTATTGCTCTGATTGGTTGATAAATAAAACACTGATTGGCCAGTATCCAGGCAGGAAGTATAGGTGGGATAAGCAGACAAGGAGAATTCTGGGAAGAGGCAGGCTGAGTCAGGAGTCGCCAGCCTGCCATCCAGGGAGCAGCATGTAATGGCACACAGGTAAAGTCACGGAACACATGGCAACATATAGATTAACAGAAATGGGCTGAATTTAAGTGTAAGAGCTAGTCAATAATAAGCCTGAGCAAATTGCCAAACAGTTATAATTAATATTAAGCCTCTGTGTGATTATTTTATAAAAGGCTATGAGACTGTGGGTGAGAGATTTGTCCTGACTGCAGGCCAGGAGAGACACAGAAAAACTTCCGATGACACTTCTCCATGACCAGGCAAGATCTATTCTCACCTCCTGATTGTTGTCCTCACTAGTGTTCTTTCTTCTGGAAAGTTCTCCCTCTAGTCACCTGAAGGGCTATTTCCCTTCCAGGGCTTAGCTTTCTGTGTAAGGAACTCTACTGTAGAGAGCTCTTCCCTAACTTTCTAGCTAAAACAGTGTTCTAGGCTATTCAAAAGTTATCCTGGCTTTGGATACTTAATTATTTTTCATCATAATCTGATTCTTCCAACCTACTCTTACCTTAGATACCTATTTTCTTGCCCAGCTTTTGCTCAGCTGATCCAGTAGATGCTAGTGACTCTTCAGAAATCACTAAAAGAAGAACTTTTCATTATCTACTCCACCAATGCTGTGTCCCATCAAGATCAAAACAATGATGTGTTATGTTTCACCTCAGAAATGGAAGGATAAGAGTTATTTTCTCTTCTTGGAGGCCTTTCATATTATGAGCAGGTACCAGCAGCCAGCCTGTTACTTGTCCACACCATGACTATATTTAGCTTTGCCTTTGGTTCCTATCAATGGTAAGTATTTATAAATCAGGAATCAAACTCCCCACAAAATGATGTTGCTGTACTATTTTGAAATATTTTCCCTCTCTAGAGGAAAAGATCTGTTCTGTTTTCTACTTTAAAAATACATTCTTCATATAATATATTTTGATCACATTATTCCCCCTCTGGCAATTCCTTCAAAATCCTCCTCATCTTCCTATCCATCCAACTTTATGTTCTTTCTCTGTCAAAAAAGAAAAACAAAACAAAAAAACCAATAGGACAAAAATTAAAAAACAAAAACAAAAACAAAAAGCACAGAAAAACTATAGAGTTCGTTTTGTGTTGACCAAATAGTCCTGGGCATGGTTCTGCCCTGAAGTGTGGATGATACTCCCAGCAATAGTCCATTGAAGAAAATTGATTTTTCCCTTGTCTAGCAGGTATCAATTGCAAATAGCTTCTTGGTTAGGGGTCGGACCTTGTGTTCACTTCCCCTTCTTAGTGCTGGGCTTTTGTCTGCCTTGAAATTGTAGCAGTCTAGTGCACGCTGTCACAGTCTTAGTGAGTTTATGTATCTGAAAGCCACTGCTTCCTTACAGTCACCCAGCACCTCTGGCTCTTCCAATCTTGCCACCTTAGAGGAAGGCAGAGGAAAGAGAGGGCATGGAATACTTGTGACATATAAGTAGAAAGGGAGACCATCTGAAAAGAAAAGAACACAGAGGAGGGCAATGGGGGACAAAAATGAATTCATAAGAAGTATTTTCAGTCATATGCATGTACACACACACACACACACACACACACACACACACACACACACTTGTGAAAATGCCATAACAAAACTCATTGTTTATATGATGACTTAAAATTCTAATTAAAAAGAAAGGAAGAAAGGAAGGCTAAATGTGCCTGTGCTCTTAGTTACCTCTTTCATTCCCTTAGTGGTTCAATGAACCGAACAGGCACAACTGTCTTTTCTCCCATATGTGAGAAGGGGATGTCACTGAAGTGAGAAGATTGTATCTCTGTGATTGGATAGTGGTGAAGCAAAGGGTTGGGGTTATAAGAGTGGGAGGAGGTAGATTAGCCAAAGCGTGCATGCAAATTACATATAGTGGATCAAGACAAACATAATCTAGCATTTGATGGAAAGAGCAATGGGGAGAGGAAATGAGAAAGATAAAAATCAGATGTTGAATCAAGCCAAGAATAGAACAAATAAAAGAGAGCAATTTGCAGCAAGTCCCACATATTCAGTGAGTCACCTTGCTCAATTTCTCCTTTCAGGTCTCCAATTAAATGCCATCCCAATATCTGGATCATCGCTGAACATCCTAAATCAAATCAGACTTTCCCACTGTCACGTCACATTCCCCATAGCACCCCTGTTCTCTATAGCAGCACTACCCCCACCATTGTATACCCACATACTTTCTGTTTATCATGCTGTCTCTACCCATCCCAATTTACCACTGGGATGTCAGAATAATACTCTCTACCTAAGATTTCCCTAGTAAGTAACATTAATGGTAACTTGTTATTTTTATCAGACAAACTCCTTTGTTTTCTTTCTTTCTTTCTCTATCATTCTATAATGCATTAAAAAAAACTGCAGAAAGACCTGACCCTTGAGTCCTATGAACATCACCTTCTTTTGGTCATAAAAGCCCTGCATTGTTGATTAGAGGCCAGTCCAAATTTTTCTTAGTGCCTATCTCCTGCTCTGTTAGGAAAACATAGAAATAACTGGGCAGTTTATCAGTGAAAGCAGATTTCCCCTCTGATTACAGGATGATGCTAGCACTCAGGCTGTCCTAAAACTAAATGTCTGAAACTAAATAAAACTAACTAAATAAGAGATACCCCATTTATTGAACAACTATTATATATTATGACTATGCTGTCTACTCACAACCGCTGTAAGTAATGTTCTGATCCTCATTCTGTAGGAATAAATGAGGCTCCAATAGGTTACTTCATCACCTAGTATCACAGAGACAGTGAGTCACAGAGATCATCATTTTTCTATTACTCCTTGTTCATGTAGGAAGGCTCAGGGTAAAGAATAGGCAGTCCTACTGTCAAGCCCTCTGAAAGCCTGTGTACACAGTAGGGAGTGATATCAAACTTGACACCTGTATGTAGATGATACTATGGTCTACTCTACAGAAATATCAGCAGACTTTATATAAATCCCACCTTGGGCAGTGGCATCAATGGACTAAGAAAGAAATGTCCTGCATAAAACGTCTAACTTTGTCTTTTTATAATGAGGAAATAATGAGTCTGGAGGTGCGGATTTCTCCAAATGAATACTTTCTGAACAGCTCTTGGATTTATGCTGATCCCAAATTCTTCCATGAGATGGATGCTAGTTGATTTTAACTGTGACTTTCTGTTATATCTTACTGCTATTGTGTAGGTATAGCTTATGCCACCTTAGTGTTAAGGCTTCTAAAAGACATGGAGTAAGTCATAGTCATCTTGTGCCCCCTAAGTAAACTTTGGCTTTGAAACCAGGTTAATCATACCTTTACTCCATGATATAGCTGCATAGACAGTTCCCAGAGTTCCAGGTGGTACATGACGTGCAACAGAAACTCAGTATACATGTGTTTACTTCCTGAATTTTGGTTCTGTTAAGAGCAAAATATTGGCCCTTCTCTGGTTTTGTTTTTTTTTCCCCTCTATCCACACATCCAATTGTCTTTTCATTCTTTTATACAATAATTCCCATCCCCTTGAGGATCAGAGAGAGCTAGACTTTCTTCTTTTTTAAATTTCTTTCACCAAGAGCCCTGTAATCTGAGCTCAGTGTATACACAGATACATTCCTTAACAGACTCCTGCTCCTGAATCAGGAAAGCCCCCCAGAAAGGTTGAGACCCCTAGTGGACAGAGTAAGTCTGTTTCCTTAGTACTTTATGCCTCTTGGTACAACAGTGTCCCTGTGAATCAGCAGATATTACAAAAACACTCATTTTACAGATGAATGTACAGTCTTGAGGAATGTCAATGCTTTTCCCAAAGTCATAGCATAAGTTAAGTAGCAGATCTGGGATTCAAACCTGGGCTTTTTAATGCCTAGTTCAGAAGATGCTCCTTCTGGAACATGTTGGAGGAACAAAAGATCCTGGGGACAAAATTGCTTCTACACCCAAATCCAGCTTGCCCCACACACTGTCTGACAGGAATGGATCAGTGGGGAAAAGTGTTATACCTTTCATTAGATCATTTGGGGCCAGGGCCCAATCTTCTAACTATAACAACAATTAGGAAATGTTCCACATCTTCTGTATAGAGGTGCATTGATGTTCTTACCACAGATCTTACCAGAGATGAACCTTACTGGACAAGACTGTGAGCCTTTGCAGTGAAATTCACTGAATGCCAAACTAAGTCTTTCAGAGACACCTCTTCCCTTCCATTCTGGATTTCCTTTTCTCCATCTAAAAATTGTGGAATTCATTCATTCTTTTTGGCAGCATGTGCTAAATTCAACCTGTAGTGATCTAAGAAAGTGTCAGTTCTGCCCCAGCTGATTGCTTCAACTTGTCTTGATACAGCCTGAAAGTGCAGAGAGTTGTCCTATGTTCAGAGACTGGAAGACTTCATATTCTTTAGTTGGAGTATTACTCAAGGTGATAAATAGATTCAATGTAACACCTGTGAAAATCACAATAGCTTAAAAAAAAAGAAAGATGGAAGGACTTGTCCTAAAATTAACATGGAATTTCTAGGAAGCCTGAATAGCAAAAAGAACAAATAAATGTGGAAATAACATCCTTATAAATACTGGAGGATTCAAGCTTCAAGAGCGTACTAATCAAATAAGTATGGGCATGCCTTTAATCCCAGCACTCAGGAGGCAGAGGCAGGCAGACCTCTGAGTTCGAGGCCAGCCTGGTCTACAGAGTGAGTTCCAGAACAGCCAGGGCTATGTAAAGAGACCTTGTCTCAATAGGAGGAGGAGGAGGAGGAGGAGAAGGAGGAGGAGGAGGAGGAGGAGGAGGAGGAGGAGGAGGAGAGAAAGAAAGGAAGGAAGAAAGGAAGGAAGGTAGGAAGGAAAGAAGGAAGGAAGGAAAGAAAGGAAGGAAGGAAGAGGGAAGAAAGGGGCCGGCCTATGCATAGACAGGTAAATCAATGGAATACAATGGAAAATTCAGAATTAAACCCATGCTATACACCTGTCATCAGTTGGTTTTTTAAATAGTATGTCAAGGCTCTTCCATGGGGGAAAAAGAAGTTTATACAACCAATGGGGAAATGTCATTCCCAAATTACTAATGTGACTAGAGAATGTTTGTCTGTTTGTTAAAGAAAAGAACTTGTGAGGATGTGCAGGGAGCAGGGATGGAAGGAGGACACAGATCATTTGCTACATATAAGGTCCCCATTTAGGATGCTGAAATATTTGAGGGCTAGGTATAAGTGATGATTGTACATAACTCTGAATATATGAAATGATACTAAACTGAGCAGTTTAAAATAATTAGTTCTATGTTACATGAATTTAAAAATCACCAAATAGACCTTTTGCAAAGCACCAAGGACTCGGGTAGTCTATAGCAGGGACCACACATTTCTCAGGTTTTTAATACTTGTTTAATGGACTTGGTAAATTATTTTATGACCTGAGTTTCCTGCCAGGAGGTATCTTTGATCAAGGACAGAACTTAATCACTATTGCTCCATGCACAGGAATGACAATGCAAAATTATCCAGACAGGAATCTGCTCCCCCAAAAGTGAACACAGCAGCCTGTGAGTAGCAGAGCAAAAATTCCATCCCATTCTTGCACCAACAACTTCCAGGGTCTGCAGATGCCCCTGACAGAAAAGTCACCTTGCTACTCATTTTGAAGGTAATGGGCCTGAAGATATCCTTTTCCTTACACCTTGGAACCAGAGTCCAGAACATTCTGTCCTCAATCATAATGTCTCAAATGAGTCTTTTTATGTCAGTAGAATCAGAGGTTTGCAAATGATCATAATGTGTTGAAGATGAGAAATTAGATCTCGGCTTCAGTGAAGGATAATGTTTATTACATCCTAAAGAGCACTCAAGGAGATGGCAGCTAATACAGAAGTTGTATGAACATGTGCACCATTAAAAATTGTAATTAAGCTGACTCCCTGAGCATCAATAATGAAACCCAGTGCAGTTGTTTGCTGGAGAGCAGGGTTGCAGTGGCACATACCAAGAGATCTGTGGCATCATTTGCAATGGCAGGCAAAGCACCAGTGTTGACCATGACCTTTGGAGCAGGAGGGACCATGTGGCCCAGAGACAGTGGAATTCACTTGTTTCTGCCTATGAGTTACAGCATTCACAATAGCAGGTAAAAACAATGCTAGGAAACCCTCAGGAAGTTACTGAAAAGGAAAACAAATATACCTGAAGATCCCCAAAACAATTTCCTAAGAGTACCCAAACAAATAGCAATGTTTACTGTAAGCCGACTTTAATGGAGGGTTTGCACACTCCAACAGTCCACTGAGGTCTCCATAAGAATTACCTTTTGAAGCCTCCAAACGCTGTGAGTTAACTGCTGATATCAGTCTGCATTTACAGATGGGGAAACTTGGACTCCTCAAGGTTAAGTTGTCTGCCTATGTTATTCAGCTCACTGATGATTCCAAGACAGGTAAGTAGGGACTTCCTTCAAGATCTTCCTAGAGGAGGAGTTTGGAGAAATGTAGGAAATCCCTTTTCTGAAAAAAAAAACAATGATTGTTTAATCCTCATCACACCCCTAGCGAGGTGAGCGCTAACAGCACCCCCTTAGTTGGAGACACTTTTGAGTCTATCAATGGCTGCTGTCCTGGGGGAGGGCTTCTCTTTAGATCTGAAAGTCTTCTGGCCTTAAAACCAGAATTTTCGAGGTTTTTCGAGGTTGAAACAATGACTCAGTGGTTAGGGGTATTTTCTGCTCTTACAGAGAACATGGGTTTGGTTCCCAGCACCTGCAAAGCAGCTTACAAACGCTTGTAACTCAAGTTCCAGGGATCTGACAGCCTCTGAGAGCTCCTGCACACATGTGATGCAAGTGAAACTCACAAAGGCATATGCATCTTCATAACAATAATACATGAATTACAATTTGTCAAGCCCTTTTGGGAATGCGTAGACTTCCCCAGACTGGTTTCCACTGTCCTTTCCTGGTGTCACGTTTTGGGGTCTGAGCATGTTGCATCTCGTGCTTGGGGTCTGTTAGCATGTCTGAAGGCCAGTTTCCCAGACGCACTTGCCCTCCTAGCCTGTACTAGAGGTAGCAAAGTGAGGTGGAGAGATGCTCTTTCGGCTTTTTTGTTGCAACAAACTTTGATACATTGATACATTGCAGTACAAAACAAACAGCTTTTAGGAAGGTTCTGGTCGCTGAGAGGTCAGGGCTGACTAGAAAGAAGTTCTCAAACTGAAGATGAGGAATACAAAGGGCTTAAATGGATCATTCATGGTTATCACCATGTTCATTTGTTCATGCCTTCTCTTTTTTAGATACTCAAATAGTCCTGTGAAATGCTCTAGCTTTCCTGCTTCCTGTGGTATGGTTGGGCAGTGAATGGGAAAGGGGACCATATCTCTAGTTACATAATAGGCAGCAGCAGCTAAGGTCATTGAATAGCCCAATATTTCATATTCTTACAGGCTGGGGCAGGATCTGATCCACCCCTCACAGCCCTGTGCAGCAGATGCTACCACACACCTGCATTTACTCTGCCCCAGCTTTCCTATGGAGGCTTTTGAGACCCAGAGAAGTCAAGTGACCTACCCAAAGCCACAGACCTAAGTGAACAGTAGAGACAGGGTTACAAATACATCCTGCATCTTCAGAGCCAACGCTCAGAAACTGATGCTCTCCTTTTCCCCCAGGGAATGCAGGCTAGAACCAGGTACCTTGCTGCCACTTTGTTAATTCTCTTACCCCCTTGGAGATGGTTTGGAGAGTCCAAGATACTGCTCTGAGTGGAGTCAGTGGACAGGACCCAGTGATCCTGAGAGACTAAGTCTGATGTGAGTGAAAGCCGCTGGGGTGGGGATTGGGTGAGTGAGGAGTGCTTAGACAGTTTAAGCTGAAAATTGCCAGCTTCATAACTGCATCAGTAAGTGGAACTGGGGAGAACAGGAAGGGTGAATTAGATACAATTGTTATTCATCTTCCCTATTTTTTTTCCACTTTTGCCCTAAGAGGGCAATTAAGGAAACAAATGGTTTGTGGAGATTAGCTGACTGGGAGCTTTGCATATTAATATAACGACACTTGGCTATACCAGGCTGACTTTCTATTTAAGGTAGCTTTGTCCTTTCAGGCTGAAGAGTTGATTTCACAGAATAACGTCCATGAAGTATAAAAACAAAATAAAACCATCACCACCTCTCTTGTAGTCCCCACAAGAGAAAGAAGAAAGTGGGTTCAAACAAATAAACAAAAACAAAATAACGTGAATTGGCTTCACTGTCTTCTGCTGCGATTCTCAGAATTCCCTGAGGCCCAGACCAGGGTTGGGCTGCATCCCTGCCCAGGATGACCTGC
This sequence comes from Onychomys torridus, assembly GCF_903995425.1. Taxonomy (NCBI): domain Eukaryota; kingdom Metazoa; phylum Chordata; class Mammalia; order Rodentia; family Cricetidae; genus Onychomys; species Onychomys torridus. Next base: position 36,416,350 of record NC_050466.1, read on the forward strand.
AACTGCATTTAGCCTACATCTGCTGAGCCCTATGCTTACCAGACCCTGGCTCTTTTTCCTCACGGAGTGTGTCACTTAGGAGGGGGCAATGACACATGGTTGAGGCTATGCTTTCTGGAACATCAGGGAGTTTAAGACTGGATAAGAAATATAAGTTAAAAGACTGATTAAGAATTAGACATTCTCAATGGAGCCATTTCTTTTCTAAAGAGCAGCAGGTCATAGTGTCAGTGTGTAGAGAGCTCTGGGGTACCCAGCCACAGTGTCGATGTGTGGCAAGCTCTGTGGTACCCACTGTGATCCCATAAGAAGCCTGAATATCCTGACACTGCTGTCTTTATGGACTATTCTAAGATCCATAGCTTGGCTACTGAACAAAATCTAAAAATAGAAACTGAATCTTGCATCAAACCCATTACCCCTCTACTGGCAACCCTTTTCAGGGGGCAGTTTGGAAACTGTCTATAGGCGTGAGTCTTTTAATCAAACTGACTTGATCTACAATCATATTTGTACCACCGCTAACTAAGGCTGGATGACTTTGATGAGCAGCTTGACTTTTATTGCTAATTAATATAGGAGGCCCTGCCCATGGTGGGCAGTAGTACAACACTAAGTAGGTGGGCCTAGGATGTATGAAAAGAAAAGCTAGGTAAACAAGACAGATGGAGTAAGCCAGTAAGAAGTATTCCTCCAAGGATATATAACAGTAAAGCTCTAGGGAGGATTTGGTGAGATTCTGCTTGTAGAACAAATGTCGAAGAGTGAAGTACAGCCAGGTGGTGCACACCTTCAATCCCAGCACTCGGGAGGCAGAGGCAGGCGGATCTCTGTGAGTTCGAGGCCAGCCTGGTCTACAGAGCAAGATCCAGGAAAGGCACAAAGCTACACAGAAAAACCCTGTCTCGAAAAGAAAAGTGAAGTACTTTTTTTTTTTTTTTAACAAATTCTGTTGTATCCAGGCTGGCCATGAACAGTCTTTGTAGCTAAGGATGGCCTTGAATTTCTGTTCCTCCTACTTCTAGCTCCCAGGTGTTAGAATTATAGGCATGCACCACTACACTCAGTTCATTTGATACTGATGCCAGGGCTTTGAGCATGCTAGGTAACCAATCAACCAACTAAACTATACCCCCAGTATACCCTGAAGTACATTTAAGACACAGATTATATTGGCAGCTCTACATTTTTGAGGGGGAATTTTACAAATGTATGTCACCTTTGTTCCCAGCATTTCCCCATCCATGAATTCCTGGGGTTCATAATATGACCAGTTGGCACAACACAAAACCTCTGATGTAAAATCCCCACACTTTATTTTAGATAGTAACAAGGGAAGCAATAGTTCACAGAGCGTTGCTGTGTATAAAACCTTACTGAGGGTTTGGGAGAGTTGTCGAAAAGTAAACAGTTACAATTGAGACTGTCACTCCAAGTTCCTAGGCAGCTCTCCTCTGTCCCTCACGGTTTGCAGTGCTCCCTCTGTCTTACCAAGGAATTAGGTTTTCTAGCTTTCTAGTACGTAGCAGTCTCACCCTCTCTAGCCCTTAACCCTCAACCTTGGCTCTATTTTGAGCTAAGCCAGGATCTGACTGCAGTATGTACCTGACTTACTACAATTACTTTGTTACGTTGTAGGCAAATTGTCATCTACCTCACTGACTTTACAAAGGGGAAGGTGATCTGTCTTTTTACTAGTATACATGAAGCACTTTGCACACCATCTTTTCCGCATTACCCACATAGTTACAGCCATGCTATTGTTAATGCAAATCTTTTGATGTTCCGTACTAACTTGAGCATACATCAGTGAATGTGTTATAGCTATTTTAGTACAAGTGTCAAAGAAAGCCACCTCTAGAAGAGACCTTCGAGATTTAGTGTTTCTCAGCACATGTTTCTTGGAGCACTATTCTCTCCCTCTGTCTGTAATGCAAACAAGAAACAAAGGATCTTTGCTCAATCGCATAATGGCATGCTGCATAAAGCCCACTCTTGGGAACATGAAATTCACATAAGATCATCAAAGGTTCTGAGAAGGCCTGCAAAAACATAATTATCTAATGGGTTAGCCTTGTGATTTCCAATTGTATTTCCCCACAAAATTCTTAGTGTTCACCAAACAAACGTTGCAATTAATATGCCATGACATTGACTTTGGACTATATTAACCTAGATCTAAGCCATCATTTCATAAATTATTAAAGAGACATGGATATGGACCAAAGACCTCCTGCTAACAAGTGCTTTCTGAGTTAAAAGCAGCAAGCAGAATGGAGACTTTGAAGAGTGTTAGAGCTTTGAAGATACCCAATGGTCTTCTTGTACTATTCACCAACTCCAGTTCATATGGCCTAATGGCTTTTGCTGAAAAGGAGTAAATAAGAAGTCTATTCCCCTCTCTATTGTTCCCACATGATCCATTTTACTTTTCTGGTTTCTGTGATTACTCCAGGTTATGTACTCACATCTGATGATTTGGAGCTGGGGATCATAGTTGAGAGAGAACATGTTGCATTTGTCTTTTTGAGTCTGTGTTGCATTACTCGATATAATATTTATACTTCTATCCATTTACCTGCAAATTTCATGATTACATTTAAAGGGAAGGGAGAAATGACATAATTATATTTTAATTAAATAATTAAGAATTTCCCCACACTTCTAATTACCTGTAAATAAAATAAGCATTAAAGCAAGAAAGAAAGTTAGATATTAGACAGACAGATAGAGATAGATGATTAGATAGATAGACAGACATAGACAAAGATAGATGATTAGATAGATAGATATAGATGATTAGATAGATAGATATGATAGATAGATAGATAGACAAATAGACAGAGATAGAGATAGATGATTCGATAGATAGACAGATACAGACAGAGATAGAGGATTAGATAGATAGACAGACAGACAGATAGGTGGAGAGAATTGAGAAACCAATTCTGTCCTCTCTACTTCTCTATCTCTTTCAATACATACTAACCAGGTTTTAAATCTCACTATGAGACTGAAATTGCTCTTGGCAATGTCACCAGTGAACCTGATGTCTTAAAAATCCAAGGGTGTAGAATGAAGAGATTGGGGATGAGAACAGGGGTGATTGAGATGGCTGAGTGGAGGGAGGGATGGAAAGGGAGAGCAATGAAAGAGAGATCTTGGTAGAGGGAACCATTAGGGGGTTAGGGAGAAACCTGGTTGTAGCATGAATCTTATAGAATCTTATTAATAAAACAAACTCAGGGCCTGGTATTGGGGTGAATGCTGGAAGATCAGAGAAGCAGAACAAGCCACAGCTACCTCACCTTGCCAGTTCCTCAGCTGATCCTGTTTCCTCAAACTGGAAGCCTCTGTGTCCTCATCCACATGGCTCTCAGCTGAACTGTGCTGCTCAAAGCCTGAAAGCTTAACCAACCAAATGCTTCTAGTTTCTGGTCTTCATGCCTTATATACCGTTCTGCTTTCTGCCATCACTCCCTGGGATTAAAGGCTCATTTTCTGTGATTAAAGGTGTGAGTCACCGTGTTTGGCTGTATCCTTGAACAGAGAGATTTCTGCCTCTGGAATGCTAGGATTACAGGTGTGTGCTACCACTGCCTATCCTCTATGTTTAATATTGTGGCTGTTCTGTTCTCTGACCCAGATAAGTTTATTAGCATGCACAATATTTTGGGGGTACACAATACTACCACATTTCCCCTTTTTTGTCTAAAATTTTAAAAAGCTTATAACTAATACAAGAAAAACTATATCAATAAGAATATACAATATATACAGTCAAGAATTACATTAGCAATGTCTATTCCATTAACATTTGACAGATTCAGACAAAAAACTCCATTATATATATAACAATGACCAGTCCAGTAACATTTGATAAACTCAGACAAAAAAAATCATTACTTATTCTATTTAAAACAAGTAGTTCCTTTTAAAAAGTAGATTCAATAATCTCCTTTTTTATCTTATCATATCCACATTCTCTCTTTTTCCTTTTCATAATAGATTCAATAATCTACCTCCTTTTTTTTTTTTTTTTGGTTTTTTTGAGACAGGGTTTCTCTGTGTAGCTTTGTCCCTTTCCTGGATCTCGCTCGGTAGACCAGGCTGGCCTCCAACTCACAAAGATCTGCCTGCCTCTGCCTCCCGAGTGCTGGGATTACAGGCGTGTGCCACCACCACCCTGCAATAATCTACCTTTTGTCATTTTTGTATCTTCCCCTTTTTCTTTTTAGAGTAGATTCAGTGATCTATCTCATATCTATATTCTCTTTTTTCTTTTTTTTTTCAAACAAATACTCTGAATCTAATCTCCTTGTCCAGCTTTTTTCCTGACCATTAACAATTAACAACTTGTAACCAACCCATCATAAACAATGACAATATCCATAACTCATTAAACAGCCAAAAACCTCTCATCCCACATCTTGGAAATGTGAGCATCATTTTCTAAAAATTCTTCCTGCTTTCTGGGGGTGAAGACATCTTTAAGGGATCCTGAAAAGAAGTTTTTTGGGTTAATTGTCAAGTCCTGGGAGAGGTTGCTGTATCATTTGTTGTCCAGTCTCTGCATAATGGGAAAGGGCAGGGCTTGTCTCAAGTCCTTGTTCAAGTAGTCTGTCAGGCTGGATCATCTCAGCTAGCCATCTCAAAATTGTCCTGAACAATTTGTAGTCCAAAGTTGATCTTTGCGTGGTGTTAATCAGCTTAATGGCTTTACCATAGTCCTTGTGACATCATCATTGTGGAGTCCCATCATCCTTTTGAAGATTTCAAAGTTGCTGTTAGGCGTGGTCATGGTTCCCTGCAGACATTTTTTTTTTTTTTTTTTTTTTTGCCTCCTCTGTGGTTTGGAGCAATCACACTCTGATAAATGTCTGTCTCTTGGAACCATGAATGTTCTTCCCTAGAAGAGAAAATCTTCACAGCAATTTCTCCCACAATTTGTCTTGTCAAACTTTTCCAAACTGACCTTTGCTGATGCTTTTTTTGTAACATGATGGTCCAGGAAATTCTTCTCTGAACAAGCAGCAGTAAACACTTTGTCCCAGGTAGCAGCATCACTGTAGTCATGAATGATGAGAAGGAACATGCAATTCAGAGCAGCAGTCACTGCCACCATGGTCCCATCACCACTGTTTGTGGCTCGGTCAAAGCTTCTCCTTAGCAAGCCTCCTAGGCTGGCCTCAAACTCGGGATCCTCTTGTCTCTGCCTCCTTCAGCAAATCCAACCAGTGTGAACCACCACAACTAGCTGAAGGTAGCTTGGATCTGACCTGGGGCCCGCAAGGCCACAGGCAAGTGGCTTTTTTGTGAATTTGTTCCACGAACGTTGGGCACCAGATATAACACAAATCTTAGAAGGTCTTAATTAATAAAATCAAACCTGAGTCCAGTTATTGGGGTGAACACTGGAAGATCAGAGAAGCAGAACCAGCCACAGCTACCTCACCTTGCCAATTCCTCAGCTGATCCTGTTTCCTCAGATTGGAAGCTTCTGAGTCCTCATCCAAATGGATCTCAGCTGAACTGCTGTTTGAAAGCCTAAAAGCTTAACCTGACAAAAGCTTCTAGTTTCTGGTCTTTACGCCTTATATACCTTTCTGCTTTCTGCCATCACTCCCTGGGATTAAAGGCTCACTTTCTGGGATTAAAGGCATGAGTTACTATGTTTGGCTGTATCCTTGAACAGAGAGATTTCTGCCTCTGGAATGCTAGGATTAAAGGTATGTGCTACCACTGCCTATCCTCTATGTTTAATATTGTGGCTGTTCTGTTCTCTGACACCAGATAAGTTTATTAGCATGCATAATATTTGGGGGAACATAATTCCACCACACCTGGTGCAAGGGAAATCCACAGGAATCCACAGGAATGAGAACAGCTAAGACTCCTAGCAACAACAGAGAGGGTGCCTGAACTGGCCTTCCCCTATAATTAGATTAGTGACCATCCTAACTGTCATGGAACCTATGTCTAGTAACTGGTGGAAGCAGATACAGTGATCCACAACCAAGCACTGGGCTGAGCCTCTGGACTTCAGCTGAAGAGAGGGATGAGGGATCACAAGAGTAAGTGAGGTCAAGATCATGAGGGGAAAAACCACAGAGACAGCTGACCCGAGGTGGTGGGAGCTCATGGACTCTGGCCTGTCAGCTGGGGAACATGCATGGGACTGAACTAGGCCCTTGGAATGTGGGTGATAGTTATGTGGCTACACCTGTTTGGGGAGCCCCTGGCAGTGGAACCAGTACTTATCCCAGGTTTATGAAATGGCTTTTTGGAACACATTCCCTAGGGTGGGATACCTTGCTCAGCTGTAACACGGGGAGGGGAGGGGCTTGGTCCTGCCTCAACTTAGTATGCCAGACTTTGTTGACTCCCCAAAGAAGGCCTTACCCTCTCTGAGGAGTGGATGGGGGAGGGGTGGGATGGGGAGAGGTGGAGGGTGAGAGAAGGGGAGGGAGGGGGAACTGGGAGTGGTATGTAAAATAAAAAAGAAACTTTAAAAAAATAAATGAATAAATAAATAAATAAATAAGGGTTACATCTCCATCCTCAGCTTACATGATCGAATGGCAGCATGCAGCATAATTGATTATTGCCTTTTGTGGAAATATTTTTTCATTTCCTCATTTTGTATAACATGGAGATTTTCTAGATTCCCTCCATGCCCTGGCCAGGATTTATTGCTGCTGCTCTTTATTCGTGCTATTTGTCTAGTGTCTTTTCTGAACAAACTATGTAAAGACTTTGTTCTTTATCTTGGAGCCACTGAAGTCTAATTTTGGTAGTCTGCTTGTAAATGGACAGAGATTTCCTTAAATATGTCAAAATGCAAGTCTCTCAGTCTTAGTTGATGCGTTACATATCCATGTTGGGCCATTCCTTCAGTACTCGAGCAAGCACTTTCCCCCTGTGCCTTGGCTTTCACTTCCTGCTTGCTAAAGGTTCACAGTGATGTAGAGATAAGGGGGGATGGGAGTGAGAGTGGGTTGAGTGGGTAGGGACTTCCTGAGTCTCTGAACAATCTCTTACATGTGCCCAGTCATGTGCCTGTATGTACGAGGGTTCTGGGTTCCCACATGTCTGTTGAGTCACTTCAAAGCCTCAAGTGGACATTTGATGTCTAGTTAGTCCACTGTATGCCTTGAACTTTATATATTGCTTTAAGAAGATGTTTGGTCAATCATTCACTGCTGATGACTGTTTTTGTCAAATGCTTATGGGAACAAGACTGTTTGCTCTGAGCCAATGTGCTACTGCCTTTCATCCTGACTACTGTCATAAGCTCCTATTTTCCCTTGACGTCATTCTTGTTCTCCTAGAATTTACCAAAACAGAAGATCTTTTTTAAAAGACATTCAATTAAACATCTAGCACCTTTCTTTCTGAGAAAATCCACCTTCTCTCCTATGGCACCCCAGGTTCCACATGCTGTGGCCCCTGCCTGCCCATTGACCACAATTCATGTTTCCCCCTGTTGGATCCCAAATTAATAATCTTATCGATTTCCTCTATGATGACAACTTCATGCCAGGGTTCTCAGATTTTTACCACTGGTAGCATTAAAAGTCCCACATCTCTCATTGTTGGATGAGACATGTCACTGCAGGTGGGCTTTGAGACTTCAAAATCCTATACCATTCCCAGTTAGCTTTCTCTCTCTCTGCCTCGTGCTTGTAGATCAGATGTAAGCTCTCAGCTACTGCTTCTATGCCATACCTGCCTGCCTGCTGCCATGCTCCCTGCCATGATGGCCATGGACTCACCCTCTGAAATTATAATCAAACCCTCAACAAATTCTTTCTTTTTTAAAAAAATCCCCACATCTCAGCTATCCATCAGTTCCAGGCAGACCAGTACAGCTGACCACCTTACTCCACACACACACTGTGACCTCTACTTACAATATTGTTCTCTTCATTTGGTTCATTTTTCACTTAATCTAAGTTTGTACATTATTTTTTGAGAGTAGAGTATCCTTCTTTTATTCTCCTATAATTCTCCACTTGTTATTTTTGTATAATCTGTGCTAATTTTAAATTTATTTCGTTGCATGCCTTCTCTAATATACTGTAAAGTTTGGGGCATCTTTGTTTATTCATGTGTTACTAGCACCCACATAATACGTGAGTTATACCAGAAGCTCTGAATGAACAAATGAAATAATGCATGCTAAACTGCCATAAGTTAACCCTCCACTTGTAAAAACCTCCAATAATTCACCAAATACTGGGGCTAACTGCCCATGGCACAATCTTGAGCAAGAATTGGGCTAACCCATTCAGTGCTATTCTGTAAATTATAGCCTTATGCAGGTCCAGATTACATAACTAGAAGCTATAGACCTGATTTGGAGGAGAAAGTTGCATGCAAAGTCTGAGTAAAGATAACAAGAAAGACCCTAGTGAACCCTAGGAGGGAGTGTCTGTATCTGGTGAAAACTGTGGTTCCTTTGAAAAGCTGAATGTGGCAACACACATCTGTACTTCAAGTCTCAGAAGGTAGAGGCAGGATCGAGAGTTCAAAGCTATCTTGCTACATGGCAAGTTGGACACCACCCTGTGCTAATGAGATCCTGTCTCAAAAAAATAAACCAACATAAAAATTTTAAAAATAAAATGAAATTCACTGATCACATACATATGCACACTGAAGAAAAGAAATAAAGGGCAACTGGCCCAGTTATATGTATTCATGGCATCCAGAGAACGTATTCTGGAATTGCATAGGTTTCCATTCTAGCTCTGTCTTTCATTGTCTGTGTTATCCTTTGAGTAGAGCTTCCACTTTCTCATCTGTCACAGTGATAGCTTCACTGTGTCAATGTGAGTGTTATAGAAGGCAGTGTATAGCATTCTCTTATTACACAGCAAAGTTTTAGTCATTACTACTATTGGTATATAATATAATTTATTCTATATAAGTAGAAAAGATTTGGTGAAAGGAAGCCTAACGAAAGTGAAAAAGAGGAGAAGGAGAAAGAGAAGAGTTCAAGGGTAAAATATGGACAAAAATACATGACACAGATAAAGAAATAAATTATCTTTATGAAACCTAACATTAGCTACAATGAATTCATGCTAACTGCACATTAAATATATATATATACAAAATGTTAAATTTGTCAGATGAACTCAAAATGGGTTTCAAACATACTTTTAAGAGTGCTGCCCCTTTCCTGGCATCCAGTTTTGAGTTTACATTTTGAGTTTTTAATCAAAAGATGAAATTGGAAAGATTCCCAGCTAGTACAGTTGGCCAGATCCCACGCCAGCCTGGATATGGTGTATAGTGATGAGCAAGGTGATTCACTTGTCCCAATAGAGGCCTCATCTCCCATGAAACAGCAGGGGTGGGGTATGGTGTTGAATAAGATGTAAGTAAAGTCCCCTAGAGTTATGCTTCTGCTAAGTACTGTAGAAGTCACTGGCTACAGGCCTGTCCTCAAGAGGAAGGCCAGGAGGGCTATGATAATTGATCTCTCTATGGGCAATCAGGCAACCAAAGCAGGTCTTTGACAGAGGAAGGTATAGCTCAGAACTCCTAGGTATCCTACATAGTGTCTAGGTGGATTGAGGGGCAGCAGGAGCATGTTGGGCCTAGAAGAGGTCAGGACTAAGGACTAGAGAGATTAACTATGGAACTGAAGCAGTTCTAGGTGTTTCCATTTCATTTCCTCCCATGGAAGACATCTGAACCTAGGGAAAGCAGCTTAAATCAATAGCCATGGAATCTACCTTGAAAGAGAAAGAAAGCTATTGACTTAGGTTATGTTCAGGTTACGGATGTTGGCAGGTAGAAATTGGCTATGTAGTACTGAAGTTAACAGCATTTGTACCAATGGGGAAAGAGTAGTGACAATTGCTGAACCTCATATGCTTGTGAGCCCTATACTAAGTGCCTATGTAAGCCACCTTGTGTAGCATGAATCTTAAAATGTCTTATTAATAAAAACAAACTCAGGGCTTGGTATTGGGATGAATGCTGGAAGATCAGAAAAGCAGAACAAACCACAGCCACCTCACCTTGCCAATACCTCAGTTGATCCTGTTTCCTTACACTGGAAGCCTCTGAATCCTTATCCAGAATAGATCTCAGCTAAACTGCTTCTCAAAATCCTGAAGCTTAACCAGCCTCGCTCCTGGTTTTCATGCTTTATATAACTTTCTGCTTTCTGCCCTCACTTCCTGGGATTAAAGACTCACTTTCTGGGATGAAAGGTGTGTGTCACCATGCCTGGCTATTTCCAATGTGGCCTTGAACTCACAGAGATCCAAACAGATTTCTGCCTCTGGAATGCTAGGATTAAAGGCATGAGTGCCACCATTTTTTAGCCTCTGTATATAGTGGTTGTTCTGTTCTCTGACCCCAGATAAGTTTATTAGGGTGCACAATATTTTGGGGAACACACTACCACCACAACCTTGCTTTAGTATTCTAACAACTCTATCAAATGGGGGGAACTGAGATAAAAATATCTCATAGTTAGCTTTAGCTGTCAACTTGATACAGCTCAGAGTTATCTGACGGAACCTCAGTTGGAGGTTGTATGGATCAGACTGGCCTATAGCTACATCTGTGGGAGAATTTTTTATTGCTAATTAATATAGGAGGCCCTGCCCATGGTGGGCAGTAGTACAACACTAAGTAGGTGGGCCTAGGATGTATGAAAAGAAAAGCTAGGTAAACAAGACAGATGGAGTAAGCCAGTAAGAAGTATTCCTCCATGGTTTCTGATTTGATTCCTATATCCAGATTCCTACCTGAAGTTCCTGCTCTGACTTCCCTCAATGACCGATCACAACTATGATGAAGGAACCCTTCTTTCCCTAACTTGTTTTTGGTCAGTGTTTTTTCATAGCATCAGAAAACAAACTAGAACAAATGAGGTGAAGTAGCTTTTGTCAAACAATGAAATCTACATTCAAACTGATGTGCTGTGGAATAATCCTTCTGTACACAATGTTTTCATTGTTAATAAAAAGCTGATTGGCCAATAGCTAGGTAGGATTTTTGAGGGTAGAGAGAATGCAGGGAAGAAAAGGGGCAGAGCATTGTGAGTCATGAGAGATGCAGAGAGAAGCAAGATGAATTGCCATGTTAAAAGAAGGTATCGCCAGGTGGTGGTGGCGGTGGCGGCGGTGCACACCTTTAATCCCAGCACTCGGGAAGCAGAGGCAGGTGGATCTCTGTGAGTTCGAGGCCAGCCTGGTCTACAAAGCGAGTTCCAGGAAAGGCACAAAGCTACACAGAGAAACCCTGTCTCAAAAAAGATAAATAAATAAATAAATAAATAAATAAATAAATAAATAAATAAATAAACGAATGTACCACCTTGTGGCAGAGGGTAGATAAGATATATAGGTTAGTTTAAAATGTAAGGGTTGGCTAGTATCAAGCCTGAACTGTCGGCTGATCATTAGTAATTAATAAGTCTCTGAGTGGTTATTTGGAAGCAGCTTCAAGGTCACAGAGAATCTCTGCCTACACTGTTACCTTTATGTCACAAGGCTCTCTAACTGAAAAGCAAGCATGAGGTTTGGCCTTCCCAAGCCTGGGACTTTTTAGATATTTTCAGGTAAAACACCCAGAGACCTTGGTCATCCCTCCACAGTTTCAGGTCTGAGCCACAAGAAGCCCAGTTTAAAAGATCCATTTGGCTTTCTCATTTACCTCACAAAACATACTCACTATAGCACTGTATAATTTGAAGTAGAGTTTAACACAGCACCTGGCATGCAATACTGTCAGCTGAAGTTATTCTTATTAGCCTTCTTAAGCCTGCTTCACTTGAATAAATTTGGGTTAACAGAGCCAATTTCACAGGCCTTTTGAAAGAGCAAATAAAATAGTAAATATGGAGGACCTTGCACCCTGGGAAGTTTAAAAGAACATATTGTGCTACTATCATTAATGAATGTATTTGTTCCTACAAGCATTTGTCCTTAATGCTCATTATGGGCTAAGGCAGACAGAAAGGTGAGAAGACAGAGGCTTTGCTATTCTACATTGACAGTCTCCATGGTGATCTTCATAACTTTTCCTTTGTGTACCAGAGGGTGGATATTTTCACTACCATGTCACAGATATGGTTAAGTAATTTGTCTCAAAACATGTAGTAAGGCAGAATTCATAATAGGTTATGGTTTGAATCTAAAATGTCCCCCAGTCTTATGTTTTAAAGTGCTGTTTTCAAGGCTGTAGAGCTTGTGGGAGGTATTGCCTGGCTGGCAGAAGAGGGTTACTAGTGGCAGGTCTTTGAAAGGTACTGGCTTCCTGGTTTGCCATCATGTAAACAAGTTTCTGCCTCACTTTCTCCTTATAGATGAGAGACTTCTTGCCTACTATCATGTTTTCCCTGCCATGATGAACCAAAGTCCCTCTGAAAACACTAGCCAAAACAAGCCTTTCCTCCCATAAGCTCTTTCTGGTAGGCAGTTTGGCCATCAAAAAAAGTAAAATCTATAGTTTCTGTGTGATCATGGATGCCATATTTAATATGTTCATGGCCCCTGCAGTATTTAGACCATTGTCAATTTGCTCCATGGCCAGTGAGGCTAAGCCTCTGGGGATCAAAGGATCTGCCAAAGACTTGTGTGGGATATCTGAGGACTCCAGATGTTTGAGCTCAAGAGTATTGAAAACAAAGAAGTTTTTACTTGTATTATTAAAGCAAGTAAAACGTGAGGTGGCATTTATAGTTTGCTTAAGTAAATACAAGTATGGTGAGGGAATAACCTAGTATTATGACTTAAGTTTAGTCATGTGAAAAGAGCCAAGAATATTTTTAGGTCCTTGTCTTTCTTACAGGGCATTTGTTTGTTTGTTTTTAAGTGTATTTATCACAGTTTATGTAATTTTCCCGAAGGTACCTTTTGGGAAAAACATTCTCTACTCTGTCCCACTCATAGTTTGTGTCTTTTTGTTTGTTTGTTAGTTTGTTTAGAGACAGGGTTTCTCTGTGCAGCTCTGGCTGTCCTAGAACTTGCTCTGTAGACCATGCTAGCCTCAAACTCACAAAGATCTACTTATCTCTGCCTCCTGAGTGCTGAAATTAAAGGTGTATGTCACTACCACCTGGCCCATTACATCATTTTTTTTAAATATAAGCTCCCAGAGGCCTATAAGTTACTGAATGTGGAAAAACAGACTTTATAGATGTGATTACATTGAGGCTGTGGAAGTAGGGGAATCATTCTGAGGGTCCCAAACAGGAACAGTAGAGAAGACAACATCATCATGAAGTGATCATAGGTTGGAGGGTATGATCTCAAGCTAAGTAATTCTGGGTACCATCAAATCTGAAAGAACCAAGTAATGGATTTGCTTATAGAACCTGCCATCCAATGATCTGATTTTTGACTTTTAAAGCCCAGAAATGTGAAAGAATATTTTTTTCTCATTTTAAACCAACAAAACTGTGGTAATTTGTTATAACAGCCATAGGAAATGCATAGCCTCCATGCCTAACTTTCCTCAATTGGAAAACAGCACTAATGATAAAGACCACTTCATAGGCTTGTTGTGAGTTAATTAGTATATGTAAAGGCCTTTCAAACAGTGCCTTTCATGTTATAATCCCCTTTTAAGTATTAGCTATTGTTGTCACAGCCATTGCTGTTATGTTACCAACATATTTAGTATATGCCAGACTGTGTGCTTAGGTCTTTTGATACATTTCTTCATGTAAGTAGCTGGGCATAAAGCTCAAGTTTCCTGGATGTTTTTACATTTAATCACAGTTATAATTGTCACATAATTATCACAAGAGAAATTTGTTTACAGCCTTCACAGCTCCTATAGTCTACATCCTGCAGTGTAGCTGCTAACCTAAAAGCCAAGATCTTTGGGAAGGAAGCCTGCATTTGGAGGGTAAGTATTCATTGGAGAGGCAGTCTAGCCTCAGTATAGCTCTAACTTCTCTGCTAGAAACAACAGAGTGGAATGCCACTCTGTTCCCTCCTAGAATGCAAATAATAGCTCCTCTTATTAGTAGGACCAAAAGACACCATTACCTTTCTTTTTTTTTTTTTCATTTTTCTTTATTAAGAAATGTTCTACTCACTCCACATACTATCCACATATCCTCCCTCCTCCCTCCTTTCATCCCCAGCCCTCTCTCCCAAGCCTCCCCACATCCCCACATCCCCCAAATCAAGGTCTCCCATGGGGAGTCAGCAGAGCCCAACACACTGAGCCTAGGCAGGTCCAAGCCCCTTCCCACTGCACCAAAGCTGTGCAAGGTATCACACCACAGGCACCAGATTCCAGAAGCCTGCCCATAGACCAGGAACAGATTCTGATCCCCCTGCCTGGGTGCCAAACAACCATCTTCTTTATCCAAAGGGCCTAGTCCAGTCCCGTGGGGGCTCCACAGCCACCAGTCCACAGTTTATGGGCTTCCACTAGTGTGGCCGGTCATCTCTGCATGTCCTCCCATCATGATCTCAATGTCCCTCGCCTGCAGTATCTCTCCTCTTTCTCATCAACTGGATTACCAGAGCTCAGCCTGGTGCATACTCACTCATAAGTGGATATTAAATGTGAGGGAAAGGATGGCCAGACTGCAACCCACAACTCCAGAGAGGCTAGCTAACAGGGAAAGACCCTAGGAGGGACACATGGATGACCCTGTGCAGGAGAAGTGGATGAGATCTACATGAGTGGACTGGATGTGTGTGGGGGGTGGCAGAGGGCAAGGAGGGATAAGAACATAGGGAAATGGGAGGGTCAAGCTGGAACAGGGACAGAGAGGGAGGGCAGGGCGGAAGATAGATGAGGACATCATGGGAATAGGAAGAGACAGGGTGCTGGAGAGGCTCTCAGGAATCCACAAGATTGACCCCACCTTGGTCTGCTGGCAGTGGTCCAGAGGGTGCCTGGACTGGTCTACTCTGGTGACCAGCCTAGCACATAACCCAGCTGTCATCATAGAGCCTTTGTCCAGTGTCTGATGGAGGCCATTACCTTTCTTATTTCTACTCTGGGCACTCGACATATATAAGCGATCCAGAAATATTGGTTGGATTACTGAATGCCCTAGTAAGGATGGAAAACAAAGTATTATTTCCTAAGCAAAGATGTTGAGCCCTGCAGAGATTATGTATCTATCTATTATGGCATCAGCAGGAAAGAGATGGTATACCCAAAGGAGTAATTTAAAGGGAGTGTGTAGAATGTTTGTTGGTTGGGTAAAGGAAATGGAATCAATAGAGATGGTAAAAATTCCTGGAGCTAGCTAGTGCAGGAAGCTGTTTGCTACTCATCACCTGAATAAGAGAGGGAGTGTGTAGATATGAGATCCATTGAAAGAGTAACTGTGGAAGGGTGGTGACTACAGCAGGTGGAGTGACTTTGAGTAAAGGAATCTAGTCACTGGCAAGTGGTGGCCCAGTCCATAAGAGGGCCAGGCAATTCAAGACCCCCAGCATCTCAGTAATCTTTCTGGATGGAAAACAGAATATTATGGAGCCCAGATGATGGAGTCCTAACATAGGTTGTTAGCATCTCAGACATGTAGTGAGGAGGAGGAATGTGGAGAGTGAACCTGGATGGCCACATGGAGCACATTCAGCCTGATGAGTGTCCCAAGGCCATCTGGAAAGATCAGGGGTAAGTTGAAAACTAGGACTTTCTGTGAATTGGGCCTCATTCTCTGAGCCCTGATCCTCTAGCCTCCTAGATTAGGGACACACGCAGCACTGCAGCAGCTTCTTGCTACCCATTCCTTGTTCTTGGAACTTCTGACTGTTTTTCTTTCTTCCCTTGTCAGTGGGTGTGAAAAGTAAAATCTCTCTAACATTGTTTAATTCTTTTAATTAATTTTTTGTGCCACTTCATTTTTAATTATACTTCCCACAGGCCATAAATGAGTTAATATGGGAGATAAATGAATAAAATCTCGGTGGTATTACTGCAGGCTATACTTACCCACTTATGCAAAATTAGAGCCAAACTCTATAGAGTCTTCTGAAAGTTAGGGTTGACTATAAATTAGAATTAGAAATCATTCCCCCCCCCCTTGGGAGACAGAATTTAATTGCCTGGAGAAAACTTGGCAAGAGGAAGAAAGATGCTAATTGTCGGTCTCAGATATTAGCAGCAGCAAATCCTGGCTTGGCAGGGTTGGAAAGATGGAGGTCATTTGGCCTTGTGACCTTCAGGTGGCCACTCACCAGTTTTTCATATTTGTGAAACATAGATCAGGAAGGTTTCCTTGTAAATGCTTGGCCTTTGGAGAAAGCCAGATCTGAGTTGTTTTCCATATCTTGCACTCCATGGCTGTGTGGCCTTGTCTGAGTCATTTAATCACTCTGAGCCTCAGTTTACCCTCAGAAAAAAGTACAGGGGTAGTATAATTACCTTTTGGAGCTGCTGTAAGGGCAAAATTGGGTGATTCTGGGAAGCCTCAGTGTTTTACTTGGCAAAATGTGAACACTCTATAAATGATGCCATAGGGATGCACCGGCAAGAAAATGGCCTTAAGAACTCGTCTCCCCCATTTTTGTGAGTACCCTGCTAAGATGTGCTGTGTCTTATTTGCTGGCCCTGTACTCCACCTTTTAGAGCCACTTCCAGCTTCCTGATGCTTTGGCTGCATGATTTTCTGCTCTGGTCACTCTTTTGGGGTCTCAGAGCCTTTCATAGTTCACCTTAGACCAGTCAGATACACACAGTGGACATATTAGTGGACATAGTTTTAGAGGTTGAGAAATCCAAAATACAGGTATTGACAAATTTATTATCAGCTAAGAACTTACTTTCTACTTCATAAGTGAGCCTTCTTCTGTGTCTGTAAGTGACAAGAAGACCAAGAGAGCATGCTCAAATTTCTTTTTTTGTGAAGATACAAATGCCATTGAAGACCCAATACCTCTGAAAGGCTCTACCTCTTTTTTATTAAAATATATTACATAATTTCCCTCCAGTTCATTTTCTTTCTTCAACTTCTCCCACATTCCTCCCACTCCTTCTCTTCTTTAAATGTTATAGTTATATATACTTGCATGCATGTATAAATGCAGCCTGATGAGTCTGTTTATCATTGCTGGTATGCACATGATTCAGGGCTGACCACTCGGTATTAGATAATCAATTAGGGGTCTTCTCTCTGAGGAAAGACTAATTCTCCCTCTTTCAACATTCCCTAGTTAAGCCTGTAATTCTTTGAGTAGAGATGGGGCCTGTGAGATTTCCCCCTTACGTGTTAACATGTCTGATGGTATTGTCTTTGTTCAGGTCTTGTTTAGGCAAGATCTTACCTCTTAATAATGCATCATGGATTCGATTTCAACATACAAATTTGGAAGAGCCATAACACCCAGCTTCTATGTCCTCAGAAACCAGAGAACAGATGATATTGTTCATACAGCAGCTATGTAGTCCAACTTAGACCCCTACAAACAAGAAGGAAGTTTTACTGAAAATCACTGAGACAAGTTGTCTG
Organism: Onychomys torridus; assembly: GCF_903995425.1. Taxonomy (NCBI): domain Eukaryota; kingdom Metazoa; phylum Chordata; class Mammalia; order Rodentia; family Cricetidae; genus Onychomys; species Onychomys torridus. The sequence goes on from NC_050466.1 coordinate 36,433,805, forward strand.
TCAAACATGGCTCTGATTCCTAGGTCTGTCACCTACTGGCTGGAGGACCATATAGAAATCATTTAACACCATCCTGACTGATTCTATCTGTAAAATGGGCAAATAACAATGGCATCCTGCCTCACATGGCTATTGTGAGGACTAAATAAAGCACCATTTGGAGATGCTTGAAGACAGGCTTGCTTGTGCTTTATCTACCTTTGCTTCTACTTAGCTGAGCAACTCAAAGGCACCAGATAGTCTGGCTGCAAATCCTGCTGTGAGAATTAATTTTTGTGTCAACTTGACTGGATTACAGGATGCCCAAATATTTTCTTAGATCTCTGTGTCTCTGTTTCTCTCTGTGTCTCTGTCTCTCTCTGTCTCCTCCCTCGTGTGTGTGTGTGTGTGTGTGTGTGTGTGTGTGTGTGTGTGTGTGTGTGAAGGTGTTTGGTGAGGGAGCAACATTCAATTCAGAAATCTTAGTAAAGTGGGTCTATCTTCCTGTGGGTAGGCTTCCTACAATCCACTGTTATCTGGTCACATAGATTTAGAAATCCACAGCACAATTTTCCAATATCTTAAAAAAACAACATGGGAAAGGGAAATTGGTTTAAAAAGGCATTTATTCATAATTTGACCAAACCAGGGAAGGAAAACTCCTGTTTATTTCTCAACCTTCTTCATTGTGGTATTATAAAGGTGAAAGAAAAGCCAGGAAATATGCTTATGTTAATTTTACAGACATAGGCTGTCAGAACTGCATGCAGTCTCTTCCTGGAAGGCAAGGTCTTCCTCTGGCACCAGGCTTCAGCCTTTCTCCTTCCCCAGCATAAAATTCTTGTGGAAATCTCAATTCTTTGGGGGTGATCCATTATTTCAGTAGTCTGAAGCTGAAAGGACAAAAACTTAAAAGAAATAAAGAAGGAAAACAATCTAATTAAAAATGGCTGAGGAGATAGACAAAGAGTTCTTAATCTAGATTTTATGTGACAATATTTTACCATGGTTTTCTGGAATTTTTCTCTCAGATAGATACAAGTTCATAACAACATACTCAAGTATCATTTTTCAAGGTCAGCCAATTTCTGATATGGTTACATGCATCTTTGAAACTGATAGACTATTATGTCTAATCAATTGCAAAAATATGCCTTGCAATATACCCATGTATCCTATGAGGGGTTGTATTTTAGCACCTTTTTTCAACTTAGTAGTCCCCACGTCATAATCTCTCCTTTTCTACTTATGTCTACTCTTACCTCCCTATAGTCCATTCTCTGTAAAAAGTAAAAACCTTGTTAAAACAGAAACTAGGCCTGGGTAGTGGGCAGAAATTCTGGGCAGAGGGAAAGCATGTGTCTAGCCCGGGCAATTCATGTTTGCCTCTTGCTCTCAATCTTCCAGGCTTCATACTACAGTAGATATAAAATCCCAAGTATTTCCCATGGCCTAGATAACCCTGTAGGACCTGGCCTCGCTCCACTTCCACTGTCTTCCCCTTCAATTTCCCTATCCTTTGAATACGACCCATCTTAATGTAGGCCATGAGTATCTCCCTGTGTCTGGCTGTACTGTTCTCCTCACTTGCCTGTGCTTTTTGGAGTCCATTCCCAGCTCAGTGACCAGACTGAGCTTTGTACAACATAAATCTGATCATTTAAACTTTAAACCCTCTAATAGCCTCCCTTTTTGACAAGAATAGAATCCAAGCTCTTTGGCATGCAAAGCCTTTGTGATTTGATCTCTAGCTGTCCTTCTATTTTCCTAAGGCATCCATCTTCTACTAGCAGGGAGTTTTTTAAAAATTATAGGAGCAGAACGTAGTTTAAGGGGCTTGAGCAACCAATGGACTCTGTATTTAGTGAACATGTCTTGAGTCCCCTCTGTGTGTCATTGTGGGAACCCGAAGATGAAATATGCATATCTTCCCTCAAGACCTTCCCAGGCTAGGGGCAATAACTCTGGTGAGGATGAAGAGAGTGTATCTACTTGTAAAGGTGGGAGATTTTGGAGATGACCTTGGACAGCTCCTAAAACCTTTGTATGTCCCATGTAGACTCAAAATCTTTCAATTTTTGTTAAATTAAAAGAAATTTTAATTTAAATAAATTTTATTTCAATTTTAAGCTAAATCTTTTTTTTTAAACTGATCATGCGAGGGGAAAAAAAGTATTATCTATGGGGATTCCATGAGAGTCATTCACTTTATATTCTGTGTGAAAGTCTACATTCAGTTTCCTATGGAGAGGATATTGTTGCTTTTCTAGGATTGATTAAAATGATGCTAAGTTAATTTTACCAACAACCCTTTTAGTCAGTTTTCCTTCTTTAGGTCAGGAGAGTTCGCTGAAATTTGTTTGCTATGTCCTTTATCCTTTCCTTTCTTTCTTTTTTTGTGCAAGGAAGTGGACTTGACAACAGCTCTGAATAACTGCTCAAGTGATGTAGTAACTCTTCATTTTAAGATCATCCTCAATATCTGTACCAGTGGTTCTGATTATAGTAACGAGGGGGATGGCGAATCAGAATGACCTTTGAACATTTGAAAAAGATAACATACTTTGGGATCATTTTACATGAAAGGCACCCACCCTCTCCATTAGTACACTCCAATGCGCTGTCACTACTTGACTCTTTTAGTTTTCTTATTTTCCTACTAAATGTTTTCCAGCAGTATGCCTATTCATTGAAACCACTAGTTTTCTTCACTCACCTGTGTTATTAGTGTACCCTTGTGTCTTTCTAAAAATAGTTTAAAGATTTATTTATTTTTGTTTTATGTATATGAGCATTTTGTCTACATATATAGAAGTGCACTACATGGGTACCATGCCCACAGACACTAGAAGGTGGTTTCATATCCCCTGGAATTGGAGTTACAGATGGTTGTGAGCTTCTAAATGACTGTTTGGAACCAAACTCAGGTCCTCTGCAAGAGCAGCAAGTGTTCTTATCTACTTAGTTATCTCCCCAGTTCCTTCCTTCTTGCTCATCATTTTGTGGATCATAGGCAACTTTCACAGGAATTGATACAGAGAGTTATATGAGTCACAGGTGTATCTGAAGTTTATTGCCTGTCCGTGGGCAGAGTAGCACACATGACATAGTACAGGTTCCAAAGAAGCAAAGTATGCATTCTCTGTCCTGAGCTCTTCACTTAGTTCAAGCTCCAGTGCTGCCACTAATTTCCTCTATTATATGAAGCTAGTATGTGTTGTTTTAATATTTCAGAAACCTCCATATTGATTCCCCATTGCTTCTTATAACTTTGCTGTGGAGGTATAGTATGCCAATTCTGGATGTGTATGAACCACATGAAAACAATGATTGTCTTGCCTGAGTTCATAGAACTATGTTTTGGTCTCAGGAGAAATACCTTTCACTCTTAGCTAGACATTGCTGGGGAGTCCATGATCTCATTTAGTTGAGTCAGCAAATTTTATTCAAATTCAAGCTCCACTACTTACTAATCATGGGGTTTGGGATGGGGAGAAACAACTTGCCAAGCCTCTGTTAGCTTCAGTTTCCTCATATTTTAAACAGCATAATCAACTTTTTTATGGATGAAGTACCTAAGTGTATAAAATTTAAAGTATCTGGAAATTTTTCTTAACAAATAATTGGGTGTTAATGATGACTAAATTCTAGTAGGGTAAACAGAGGAGTAAAAGCATATAATTTTATAAACTTGGTCCCCAGGACTTGTCTAACAATTCAATAAAAGGGGAGATGCTCAAATTGTGTGGCATGGAGGACACTTTGATCAGTGACCATTTGAGATGTAAGGGAAAGCCATTTAGAACAAATGCCTATCACTGTATTCAGTTTTATAAGACAAAACTAAAAGCTATTCATGACTGTGAAAGTTCTGTTGCATTGAAAGAAGAAAATAAAAAGAAAAAACAGAAAGAAGAGTAGAAATGGGTAAGTTTTATACCAGGACACACCAACTTGGATGTAACTATAGATAATTCTGGTTCTTGAGATACATTTTTTGATGACTAAATAACTCAGTCCTCATGATGAATACATATTGAGTGTACAATGAATATGCACTAAAGAAAAAATTAAAACTACAAGAAATAACTGGATCCCCAAAATAAATAAAATAGTACACTATCTGAGTAATTCAAATTGATACCTCTGGATACTGATAGAATTGGCAACTTCCGTACTACTTTGTACCATGGAACACTCTACCTGAGGACTGGATGAGCTTGTGTGGAGGTTCATCTAGTCATCAGGCATGCCAGGTTAAGCTAAGAGAACATGTAGCATTTCTATATAACTGAGTTGGCCAGCAACAAATACTGTGAGTATTTGGGTCAGGCCATTGCCTCTGAATAGTAGAAGCCAGGATGTTCAAGAGCTGCTACAAGCCATGATTTTAAAAAATGTCAGTACCTAATGTAACATGCTAAAATACCATCAATATCTAATTAAATTATGCTAAAATCCAACTATGCATTGTACTATACAAAAATTGCTTTTAAAATATTGATTCATTGGGTTTTGGCTTTAGTCAAACAAAAAATACTTAATATTTCTGAGATTATGTTTTATTTTGTTAATATTTATTTATGTAATAGAAATACACTTACTGCATTGGTTCATGGACTAACCCTCTGCCAGTTTCTTTTTGTCTCTTCTATAGTTACAATGACTTAATACATCACAATACACTCAAACCAAAACAAACCATGGGTTATACCTTCTTCTATGATCACTTTTTGTTAGCTAGGACATTTACCTGTACTGCTTTGTGCACACCTGCTTTGGGAAAGTCAAGCATTATAGGACTTGGAAGTGATAATGTCCATGCAAGAGAAGAAACATATAAGAAATAAAATAATAAAATGAAGAATATATAAGGATAAATAAAGACCTGAAGATTACCCCATTACTTTTCAAAACAGCACACACACACACACACACTTTAATTATGCAAACAAAAGAGACCTGATTATCTACCTCGCTCACTTTTAAAAAGTATAAACCCATGACTAAAGAACAAAAACGCGCGTTTTTAAACTTCAACTTGTGGTAGAATGAACTAACATATGTGTTATACCTTGTCTTCAATGAGGTAACATATTTTGTACTTACCATTTATTATGTTTTTCTAAAAAGTATTAGAGCTTTTCTTGCTATCCATTCCCAAACAGCTCATGAACTCATCCTACACAGCTCTTGATGAGTTTTCCAGTAGATGGAGACTTATGTGAAGAACCTTCCCAGAGTCCAAGGAGATCTCTAGCCATCTCCAGTAGGGGCTCTCTTCTCTTCCTTTTCAGGGCTACTATTCATTAAAAACCTGCTTTGTGTATGCAACTATGTAAGAATTTTCCACATATCTTATCAAATTCAATATTTTAAAACTCCCATCCAGTTTGTACTTATTACGGGATCTGGTAACACATGTATGCATGACAGAATGAGCCAAACTGAGTAATTAGCACTTCCTTCTCCTTACCGTATCTTTATGGTTACAGCCTGTAAGCTCTTTGCTTCTAGTTCTTTGTAAAATACATAATAGGTTATTGTGGGATTAGTTAACCCTCTGTGCTACAGAACACTAATGTTTACTAACTTGTATGTTCTAACATAATCCTCTAAACAACCCTGCAAGGTAGGTAGGAGTTCTATTAGCACTTGTTTCTATAACTTGGTGTCCTAAAGTGCTAAAAGGTAACAAAATGAAATCATTGTTGTTTATGCTTATTAAATTTCTCATAGTAATATGGAAAACTTCCATTGGAAAACCAGATACAATTTCAAGATAGGGAACATTTCTGTGAGACTTGAAGGGGACACTGGTGTGAGTTCCACTGCCGCAGGACATTGAATCCTGCTGACAACCATGTGCTCTTGTTCCCAACCTGAAGCCATATTAACTGAGTCTTCCGCTCAGGGGTTCATAAGGTTTCAGTGAAGGTATCATCTAGGGTTAGGCCCCAAGAGACTTGTAATTAACAAGAGTTCTAAACTACTAAATTATGGCTATTTTTGACAAATCAGTAACATCCAAATCTAATAGGATACAGTTATAGAGATTCAGAAGCATGGCCTGCTCAGTTTTGTTTAAGAGAGTAAGTAACTTAGAACCTCTGCTTTGGAGTAAGGATTGGGTTCTGGAAGCAGCCTTGACACTTGCCAGCCATTTGAGTTTAGAGAAGTCATCGCTTCCCTCTGGGCTCTCCTTGTCCACTTTCAATGTCATTTCTTAGGCCCATGTGCTGTGGATATCACTCTGTATAAATAAAATGCTGATTGGCCAGTAGCCAGGCAGTAAGTATAAGCGGGACAAACAGAGGAGAGAATTCTGGGAAGTGGAAGGCAGAAAGGGAGACTGCCAGCTACCGCCATGACAAGCAACATGTAAAGACACTGGTAAGCCACAAGCCACGTGGCAAAGTATAGATTAATAGAAATGGGTTAATTTAAGAGAGAAGAAGTAGATAACAAGAAGCCTGCTATGGCCATACAGTTTGTAAGCAATATAAGTTTCTGTGTGTTTGCTTGGTTGGGTCTGAGTGTCTATGGGCCTGGCAGGTAAGAGAGATTTGTCCTGACTGTGGGCCCGGCAGGAAAACTCTAACTACACCCATGTTTTTGTGCCAATGACTAACTGAAGATATGGTACTATGTAGAGTTTTACATGCTTGGCCAGACAAAAAAGGTTTGAACTGGGAGCAATCTACATGCTGGTTTCTGCACGCTAGAGTTTCAATGGAGATTTCATAGTATGACTTGCTTGGTTCCAATTATTTTAGCGAAGATAGCTGTGGTGAGAATTGGGACTGCTGGAATTTCACCTCAGGGCCTATTTCAGTTCTCAGTTCTTAGGATCTGGAATCTTGCCCAGTGTTTGCTGGCCACAGTTTGTCTCTATTTTGTCATCCAAATGCAAATAAATAAATCATTCAGTGTTAGCAAAAGGAAGTAGCTCTGAGATCACAGCCTCCGTGAATGTCAGAGAAAAGAGCAGCATTTGAGCTCCCTGGGCCTTTGAGCCATGCTCTTTCAACTGTGTCCTCCTCCTCCTCCTCAACTTTCTTCTGATTTGTTGTGAGGCCCCTAGAAAATAATTTTCACACATGGGTTCATCCTCTGTTATTTTGCCCAAGGCCTATATTCTTTAATTTGATTACATCTTGTCTCACTGATAGAAAGTAATTTCAGCAAGTGCTTAGCTCTAATAGTTGTCTTCCCATCACAGACTGCCAGTGCCCACTCACTGCACATTTTATATTTCCACTCCCTGTTTGCTCTGAGATGTAGATACAGTTCACAGACACTTTGAGTGGAAAAGTAAAGGTGGGGAAAGAATTTATAGTGAAAAATATCCTCACATAGACTATTTTTTAAAGGTGGTGACTGGGTTTAGCAGGTTTCCTAGGACTCTGCTTTTTTATCTTTGAAGACCTGTCTTAGTTGACACCCCATTTAGGACTCGTTCTCTGTCCCACCCCAGGCAGATTTTATCTCTTTCTTTATCCTCTGTGCTCTATTGCATTTTGTCTAGAACTCCTCTTAGATACTTCTCATGAATTGCCTCATATTCAAGTTCTTCTCTGCAACCCAAAGGCAGTACATTGTCAGGGAAGGGCCACCAGTTTTGCTTATCTCTGCGTCATCCAGCCTTAGTGTAATTCCTGGCAAAGAGGAAGCACTCAATCACTGTTTGCTGGGTTGCATCTAAAATCAACTGTGTTATAACTTTAAAATTTGCTGCAGCACGCTTTTTGACAAAGTACCTAAGGTGATTAATGAAACTGTTTACATTTTGGAGTTAAATAAGGGTGGGGGGTGATACATCAGCATCTTCCAGGTACAAAAGTTTCCTGGAATTTTATGTAGCAGATTTGGTTGATCAGTGTACTTTGGGCCTGTGCCTCTTCTACTATCTATTCTGTATGCTGATGGATCCCTTACCATTTGGGGTAAGAAATACCACTCTTTGGCATATACCCAATGAATGCTCAATCATACCACAAGGGCATATGCTCAGCTATGTTCATATCAGCATTGTTTGTAATAACCAGAACCTGGAAACAACCTAGATGCCCTTCAACTGAAGAATGGATAAAGAAAATATGGTACATATACACAATGGAGTACTACTCAGCAGAGAAAAACAATGACATCATGAGGTTTGCAGGCCAATGGATGGATCTATAAAAAATCATCCTGAGTGAGGTAAGCCAGACTCAGAAAGACAAAAATGGTATGTACTCACTCATAGTAGGATACTAGATGTAAAATGAAGATGACTAGACTGCTATACAACTCCAGGGAGGCTACCTAGAAAACGGGACCCTAAGAAAGACACAGGGATTGCCCAATGACAGAGAAATGGATGAGATCTACATGAACAACTTGGACATGAGTGGGGGTAATGAAGGACAAGGTTCGAGGGAAAGAGCTTAGAGGAGCAGGAGATCCCAGCTGGATCAAGAACAGAAAGGGAGAACAAGGAATAACAGACCATGATAAATGAAGACCACATGAAGGTAGTAAGATGAATCTTAAAAAGTCTTATTTAAAAAAAAAAAACAACTCAGGAGCCAGGTATTGGGGTGAATTCTGAAAGATCAAAGAAGCAGAACAAGCCACAGGTAACCTCACTGAGCCAACTTCTAAGGCGACCGTTTCCTCAGACTGGAAGCCTCTGAGTTCTATCCAAATGGATCTCAGTGGAACTGCTGCTAAAAGCCTAAAAGCTTAGAAAGACCTCTAGTTCCTGGTCCTCATGCCTGGTCCTCATGCCTCAGATACTTTTCTGCTTCCTGCCATCACTTCCTGGGATTAAAGGCTTATGTCTTTCCTAAGCAAGACCTGAGATCTCAAGCCTGGGATTAAAGGTGTGTGTCACCATGCCTGGCTTCTATGTCTATCTAGTGGTTGTTCTGTTCTCTGACCCCAGATAATTTTACTGGGGTGCACAATATATCAACCACATAACCTGTTTGGACACACAGTCCCAAACTCTATTTTTTAAGATTTATTTAATTTTTATGTGTACAAATGTTTCGCCTGTCTGTATGTCTATGTACCTCATGTATACCTGGTGCCCACAGAGGCCAGAAGAGGACATTAGATCTCCTGGAACTGAAGTTATAATTAGTTGTAAACCACCATATGGGTGCTGGAAACTGAACTGTAGTCCTCTATGAGAACAACAAATATTCTTAACTACTGAGCCCTCTCTCCAGCACCCAAATTCTATTTCAGTACAAGGGAATTAAACTGCCACATCTGTGTAATTGTTGACATATATGTAAGGTAAAGAGATGTAGTCAATCTGCATATATATCTCAGGATCGACAGTGAAGAATAGAGATACTGGAGTGAACTTTGTTTGGATTGTGCAAATCTTCTAGGATTTAAAAATAATCTGTCTGATGAGAATGGAGGGGAGGGGCTGGAGAGAAGGTGGGGGTGGGAAGGGGAGGACAGGGGAACCCATGGCTGATGTATAAAATTTAAAACACATAATTATAAAGGAAAAAAAAAACTGTCTGAACAGTAAAGGAAACAGAGCTAGCTGCCAGCACAGATGGTAATATGTTTATACCACATGATATAAATGTACCTATGTGTTGCCTCACTCTGCATAACAGCTGAGTTCTTAGAACTTGATATTTAGGAATTTAAGCTGTTCCTCACTTCATGTGCAAGAGGTACTTTCTCATTAATTCATACCAAAAATTCATGCCCAGGAAGTACTTCTCCTGTGATTGGATAAGGCAAAATTTCCCCTTATTTTTAAACAGAGTTTCTCTGTGTAACAGCCCTGGCTGTTATGGAACTCACTCTGTAGACCAGGCTGGCCTCAAACTCACAGAGATCTGCCAGCCTCTGCCTCTGCCTCCTGAGTGCTGGGATTAAAGGTGTGAATGACTATGCCAGATCAAAAAGTTGCTCTGTGGTTTGTATAGTCAGGGTAACTTTTATGTACTTGAGTATTTTCCCTTGTTCCTGGCCCTACAGGAAGCAAAAGGCATGGTGATGTGTACAGCATGGTCCCTGCTCTCAGGAGATCAGAGTTAAGCTAGGGATAATATAGAAGAGCTTTCTTGGCTCACTCATGCTTCTCTCTCTCTCTCTCTCTCTCTCTCTCTCTCTCTCTCTCTCTCTCTCTCTCTCTCTTCTTTCTCTGCTCCCTGAGGCTTGCCTTGAACTCATTTTATATATATACATATATATATATAAATATCAAGCTAGCCTCAAACTCATAACAATCCTTTTGCCTCAGCCTCTCAGGTGTTGAGATTTTAGCTTCTCATTGATGTAGAACAAGTTACCTTAAACATAGCAATTTAAAATTCTGTCCTTTATCAGCTCAGAGCACTACAGGATATGACTTAGGTTATTTCTTTGCTCAGTGGATCAGAAGGCTGAACTCAAGTTATCAGCCATGTGGCTAGAGAAATTATTACTAAGCAGTTAACAACACCTATATGACATCTCACAACCACCAATACATAACTCTAGATCCAGGAATCCAACATCCTCTTCTGGCCTCCTTGGATACCAGGCATGCATTTAGTACCCTTGCATACACACAGGAAAAATACTCATACACACAAAATTAAAATAAATGGATCTTGAGTCAAGTTCTACAGCAAATCCTCTGTTATCCACCTCTCTCTCTCTCTCTCTCTCTCTCTCTCTCTCTCTCTCTCTCTCTCTCTCTCTCTCTCTCTTACACACACACACACACACACACACACACAATTTAATCTGCTTCTACAGGGAAACATGACAAATATAGCCATTTCCCTGGTGTGCAACTCTCTTAACCTCAGGTTCCTCTTTTATACAAAGGTTTGGGGGATGGGGCATGATATCCATGCTAAAATGTTGTGGTGGCACCATTATTCTTCCATGATTCTGAGATTCTTAGTGGCAGAAAGCAGATACCAATAAAGCACAGGTCAGTCATATACATGTGTTTTGACCCCGGTATTCTTATAGACTTTCAGCAATGTTCCCATGTTCTTATTGAGAATTGGGTGTCCACATCTCTCATATTTCCTTGCACAATGCTTGACATGTAATAGGAACACCATCAACATCTATGAATGGTAGGGATTATGAATTGATTTATCTCTTCACTTAAATTGTATGCTTATTGAGGGCAAATAATTTCTCTTTCTCCTAGGACTCTACATGGTTCTTCTTTTAAAAGGCAATGTTGATTATATCATGACAATTTTCAATGTATAAACAATATTTGGTAATGGATAATTGTTTTCTTCATTCAAATTCTCAGAGTTAGATGAAATCTTAGGGAAGGTTGAACTTGACCATCTGTATAAGATTGGCTCTTCAATGTTTATGAATGACCAGGGTGAAGTGATTCTACAATCTTCGCCCAATAACTTACTGCTAAATTAGATAAAGTAGAAGGGAAAAAAGGATTATTAAAACCCCCCATGTTCTGTGAGTTTATTGCTAGAAAGTCAGCAACTTTCTCCCTCCTCTGGCGTGTGTGTGTGTGTGTGTGTGTGTGTGTGTGTGTGTGTGTGTGTTTAATGTGCACTCAGCAGGAGAAGTAAAAACAGGTTGTTTTCCTTGTCTATGGTAGGAGAGGAAAATAGGCTCTTTCAGATAGTTTAGATCAAGGGATTCCTACAACAAAGTGGTCAGATGTTACAGATTCCAGTTCCACTGTGATTTGGATTAACAAGTTCTTGAGCTGTTTTGAGCTCTATTTTCTTACACTGGAAAATAAAGTTGAAGACAGACCTCATTCAAGAGTCTAAATCAAAATTTGTGGGAGAATTTACATAAAGCTCTCAGCACATTTTGCAAGTATAATTGTAATAGCTAGCTATTTATATAATAAGTAGAATTCTCTTTTAACAAGAGTGCTATAGTATCTCACTTGGTATAATGTTATAATGTCCTCGTGATTAATTCACATGACATTGCTTTACTGAGGAAAAGGGATATTCTCAGCAGAACCACACTCTAAAGACCCACTGTATTTATCTGTTTGTCCTATTACTAGGCTACAACTATCATCTCTGTGAAGGTCAGTGTTAGTTCATTTAGACACAGTGTCCAGGCACTGAGCTAAACACTTTTGGTTATGAAGATGGATTGGACACTGATTTTGTCTGATCTGGGAGGCTGGATGAGAGATATGTAAAAGTAACTGCACCTTAGGGACAAATGCAGGAAGAGGCTGCAAGAGATGCAGGTAAGGTATAAGAGAGTTCAGAAAAATATGTCACTTTTGGATCTGCCTGTGATGTGGCCCTGTCTATCTTTAAGTCACAAAATGTCAGAGAACATTAGAAGTTCACTCCTGAAAACCTCTTCCTTCAAGCCTTGACCTCTGTCCGTCTCCTGTTATGTAAAATGGAGATGGTACTCAAACCTGCCCCCATCCAATGCTAGGAAGGCTTGATTGCCACACATGATGTGTCCTCTATGCTTAGAAAACATTTTGGTACTCTCTACTGACACTCCTTAGGCTCATCTTACTGGTGAGTCAATTCCCAAAGTAGGTATGTCTAAGGTACTATTACGGAGGTTTCAAATCTTGACTGTTTGAAGCAAATCACTGAACTGGCAAACCTATTGTCTTCTACTTTTCATGTGGCTTTCATTTGAGAAATTCAGAGACATCAACACTCTACTTTATCCTCATATTTGTCAGTCAAACTGTCCCAAAATTTCTGATGTAGATCTTACTTGCACAAATAGCACTATGTGTAAAACGTATTAAGAACCTCAAAAGATGCTTTCAGCTGTGCCTACAAAAGAAAACTGTAATTACATGGCCACACTTGTTACTAGAACATACTTGTGGTCAGTGAGGCAACTCCTGTGTGGATTGAATGCTAATTACTCCCCACCCCTGTAAAACTAGACAGCACATCTAATATGTGCCCAAGTTTCAACTGGGTTACAGAAAAAAATCATAATTTTGATTTTATTATATCACCTCAAGCATCTTGAAATAAAATTGATTTATGTGCATATTGATAATTATTTATGAGGCACAGCTAGGCTAATTGGCAGATAATTATTAGCTCAATTATCCATTTAACAATCACCAGTATTGTGAATAACTAAGATGGTTATTTCCTGTGCCTTACATATTGTGTTGCAACCATCCTTGTTTTTAGTACTAATAAGTCACACTCTTAAGACTGTCACAACTTATATCTGAAATACAATTTAGGTGTGGATGGGAATTGTGGTTTCAATGAGGATGACCCCCGTAGGCTCGTATGTTTGGATATTTAGTCTACAGTTGGTAGAACTGTTTGGAAAGGATTATGTATGACCTTGTTGGAAGAGGTGTGTCACTGAGGTTTCAAAAGCCCATGTCAAGCCTAGTGTCATTCTCTCTGCCTCATGGTAGTATCTCAAAATGTAAGCTCTCAGCTACTGCTTCAGCACCATGCCTGCCTGCCTCTTGTCATGCTCTTTGCTATAAGTTATAAAGGTCATGGACTCTAACCCTCTGAAACTGTAAGCCCCAAGTAAATTCTTTCTTCTATTGGGTGTCTTATTGTGGTGTCTTATCAGAGCAATAGAAAGATAACTAAGACAGAGTTCTTCTGCAACTGTGGAGGAAATTCAGCCTTGAAAGGAAAATAACTCTGGAGGAAATGAAAAACTCATTAGTTTTGAAGGTCAAAAGTTAAACATTTCTTGTTGACAACCTGAAAAATGGTTTCTTGTAGTAATATTAGAGCACCAGAGTTCATGAGACAAATGGCAAAATGTCAGAAGTTCTGACAAGTTCCTGGTGACGTCCAGCCCAATAGCAATACTCCCTCACATTGTCCCTTTCTAACTTTCCCTCTCTCTCCCTCCCTCTCTTCCTACAACTCCTCTTCCCTCCCTCCCTCTTTCTCTCTATTACATACATACATAAAGAGAGGGTAGAGGGAAGAGAACACTGCTGTTTGAATAGTTCATATATTTAAATCTCATTTTAAAATTTATCAAAAGGAAAGAAGTGCTAGAATTGTTTGTAGAATCCTAACAAACAACATGAGGAATCAAGAAGCCATAGAAACAGCCTAAAACTAAACAACAAAAACAAATACAGTTTTCTTATGCACTGTCTTACAAGTGGGTTATTGACTTACTGATTTATGCTTCAATCACTTCTATCATATACACACACACATACACTCACACTAAAATGAGCCTTGGTAACTTTATCCTTAAGTTCTGTGACCTTTTTTCCTCTGAAATTTGTGCATATTTATATTAGTAATCTCTTAGGTATTATATTTTTATCCCATTGTGTCTTCCTCACAACTTTGTGACACATTAAAGACTCCTTAGGTTTCAGATAAGGAAATGGAGGTTCTGCAAGATTAAGTAGCTTAGCTGAAGTTACAGGGCTTTAGCTTGTTAAGGCCTGGACAACGATTCTCATGCTCTGCCTATTAATGAAATGTTTCCATACTCAGAATATGTGTCTGGCCTATTGGATAAGTGGGACTCCTTTACAAGCCATCTAAACCTACTTTGAGGGACCTGTGCTTTTATCTCTTCCATGGAAGAAAACCACGTCTTCTGACTGGCTTTTCTTGCCACTCAAATCATATAACACTTATTATTTTCAGTGACCAGTCCAATCCTATTCTGAAGTAAAATCCTGTGCCTTCATTTGAAACTAACACCAAGTAGATGTTCCATTCTTCCAAGTAGGACCTGAAGAGGAAAAGTGAGGTTTTGGTCATCCAATTGATCATCTAGAAGGTCATCTACAACTTTCACTTCCACTATTTTCCTATTCCTAGCTCACCATGGCCCTAGACTTCCTCAGTGGTCAAAGAAAGGATAGAGAAGACAGATAGGGAGGCAAGATAGCCTTACTCTACTGATGCTACTGTGATAATCCAGCATCAGTGCTTTCAACCTTGCACAGGTGCTTAAAGCTGGCTTTTTACTCTTTGGGTTGATTCATGTATTCCTTCTTTATACTCTTAATGTTGGAGAGGGAGTCATCATGAAAGCGCAAGTTCTAAGAGCTCCTTTGTGGTGTTCAACCTGAAGTTGGGATCAAGTTTTTATAATTGCATTCTGCTCCATATAACTGATATATTCATGTATAGTGTGGGTAGGACCCCCACACTGGACTTAATGAGACTTGACCTTGAATCCATATTATACTACTCATCAAACATACAGTATTGGAGATACTTTCTGATCTCCCTAAGTCTCAGGGTAAATTTGACTGTGTAAAATTAAATATAATACTAATTGCACAGCATTGTAAGAGAAATTGAGATAATATATACTCAGTTTGATATAAAATAGGAACTCATTATAATTAGTGATAATAGTAGCTATTTTTGTTATGTAGACAAATCTGGCCCCAGTGAACATTCTAAGTTGGACAATATTTGCCTTCAGTATCTTTGCCTTCTCCTGCTATCTGGAATCCTAAAGTCTGCAGAGTTGCTTTCATTTTATTGCTTGCTTGAAATTCATCAGCATATTATCCAGCCTAAGCCTGGAAGCTCCGTAGAAAGGTTGTAATGAAGCAATGGGATTGAAGATGATTATTTTCTGTATCAGTTACTTGTCTTGTTGGTGTGACAAAATGCCTTGACAAAGGCAACTTAAGAAAGGAAGGCATTATTTTGCTTCTACAGTTCCAGGGCTGCAGCCCATCATGGCAGGGAAGTCCTGCAGTCAGATCTTAAGACAGCTTGTCACATTATATCCACTATGAGGAAGCAAAGGAGACGAATGCTTGTATTCTCCTTTCTGTGTATCATGGGACCTCAAAGAGTATAGCCCACATTCAGGGCTTCTCATCTCAAATAACCTAAACTAGGGAATACACCATGGGCATTTCCATAAACTAATCTAACTTAAATAGTACCTCAAAGACATGCTCAGAGGCTTTTATCCTGAGTGATTATAAATACTGTCAAAACTGGCAATCAGTATCAACACCCATCACACCTGCCATCTTGCACTTAAAAGCTCATCATGTAAACAAGCGTTTCACTAGGACTGAAGACTTGAGATCAATTGCTGGGACCCACATGGTAGGAGGAGAGAACTGACTCCCACAAGTTGTCCTCTGACCTCCCCTGCACTTTACGGCATGTATGCTTGCACACATACACAAGCACATAAAGTAAATAAAATGCAGTATATTTTTAAAAATAAATGCAAGTTCTGGGCTGAGCTACCATGGACAATGCTATAGGCACCATAGCATATGAGAAAATTAAAGACAGGTTCTGACATACACTAATTTGACTTCAAGTCATAACTCAGTTCCCTACTAACTGTTTGACCTTGAATAAGTCACTCAAGCTCTTTGAATATAAATTTTCTCATATGTAAAATGAGGACTACAATAATAATTTGCAAGTTTATACTGAAAACAGAATATGTAATGTAGAAGGAATAAGTATATACTAGCAAATACTATCTTATGTTCTTTACTGTTAGTTATATAGCAATCATTTATTAACCACCTAAAATGAGGTCTGTTTTTGTTGGAACTAAGAGATGAAAAGATGAAATGCAAAGCCATAGTTTTAGAACTGACAAAATTTATAGTCCACAGCAGTGGCTTTCAATTTTACGTGCCAAAGTCACCTAAGAGACTTTTAAAACTCTCAATACTCTATCTATAGCAACAAAATCAGAATCTGTTAGTGGGAGATATGCAACCTAGGTATCAGGATATTTCTGAGTGGTTAAATTATGTAGCCAGAGTTTGAAAGCACTGATTGAGAAGAGGGGTTGAAAAACATTCTCTGTAAGGAGCCAGAGAGTAAATATTTTAGACTTTCTAGGCCATGCATTTTCTGCTGCAGCTACTCACCTTGGAGTGAAATTCCAAAGCAACAGAGAACATATGGGGAAGTGGCAATGGCTGTACTGCACCACAGCTTTATTAAGAGAGAGGGAGAGAGAGAGAGAGAGAGAGAGAGAGAGAGAGAGAGAGAGAGAGAGTAGGCCATAGCTTCCTAATTCCTAAAAAGAGAATATCAAAGCACATCAAAGATTACAGTTCAGTTTAGCAAATGTAAAGTTTGGTGAAGAAGAACATTGAGGAAATGGTGAAATTAGCGCTGAGCCTTGAAACGTGTACAAGCTCGTCAGTAAAAGCAGGACAAGGCAGGGGGTGAATGGAAAGAAAATCTTCCAAGGAGAAAAACAGTGGCAGCAATAGCCATTAAGTGAACATGGAGAGTTGATGGACCTAAAAATAGTTGGTATGGCTCAAGTACACAGCAGGTGTAGGAGTGAGGTAATAGAATAACCTGTACAGATAAGAACAAATATGCAGGAGCCAGACCAGAACAAACTTTATATTTTGTGCTATGGCTTCTGAGGTTTATCTTGAAGAGCATGGGGAGCAGTGGCATCACTCTGACGGAGGAAGATGTGGTATGGGAAGGGAGTTGTAGTAGACTAGTAACAGTTAAGAAATGATTACAGTGATGATATAAAAATTAACGAGACTATGAAGATTGATAAGTAGATTTGTAGTAATGTAAAATATGCAAGGAAATAAAACAAGAAGCTGGATAGATGGCCCAGTGGTTAAGAGAATTTCCTGCTCTTTGAGAAGACCTCAGTTTGGCTCCCAGCACCCACATAACAGCTCATAACTATCGCTTCTCTAGTCCCAGGGATCTATCTGATGCCTTCTTTTGATTTCCGTGGGAACCAGGCATACATGTCGTGCACAGACATACACACAGTCAAAACACTCATATAAATTAAATGAATAAATCTACCAAAAAATTCAATAGTTCAGACAGCAGGAGATGGACTGATGATACTGATGGGGACAGTCTGGAGGAGTGAATGAGCCATGAGAGCTGAGAATTCTTGGTGCTAGTCTTTGGATAAGGAACAAGGCGAAAGAAGCATCAATGAACAGTTGAAAAGTAGACCCTGGAGCCATATGGTTGTGATGCACACCTTTAATTCTAGCACTCAGGAGGCAGAGGCAGGTGGATCTCTGAGTAGGAGTCCAGCCTAGTCTATGGATCAAGTTCCAGCACAGAAAGGGCAACATAGAAAAAAACCTGTCTCGAGAAAAAAAAAAAAAAAAAGGAGGAGGAGGAAGAATAAGAGGAAGAAAGAAGAGGAGGAGGAAGAGAGAGATAAAGAAAGAAGAAAGAAAGAGAGAGAGAGAGAGGGAGGGAGGGAGGGAGGGAGGGAGGGAGGGAGGAAGGAAGGAAGGAAGGAAGGAAGAAACAAAGAAACAAAGAAAGAAAAAGAAAATAAGATTCTAAGTGTGATTTTAGACTTTGAGTTTGCCATGCCAATGGGACGTTATAGAAATTCAGGAGTTTTTAGCATAGGAGGGAAGGGTAGATGAATTGTAGAGAGTAGATATTAACAGTGTAGAAATGATGGTTAAAGCAATGGTTTTTGCTGAGTTTACCATGCAGTATGAATAAATGACAGAAAACGTTTTTTATGTAATTCTTGGAATATAGAGAGAGCTGTGGTCCTTTCAATATGTCAGAAATTAGACTAGTCACCTTATATAGACCCTCACCTTCCTAGCCAGGCCTTAGGGTTGGTAATATTGCTAGCTCAGTTTCAAAAGTTGAAGTAATGTTCTGCAGAACACAGCTTTGGGCTTTTGGCTGGGTCTGTGGCCCAACTCTAAAAGACAAACTAGTACCTACTACACATCTTCCTTTCTGTAGGAAGCCAAGGCAGAACAGGCTTTGCAGAAGAAGAGATTAGCTATAATTAGATGCTTCAGGGTCTACATAGAGGAAAGACAAAAGTATGTGTCCTTTACACTTGTCAGAAGCCAGTGCTCAATTGATCAATGAGTGACTGGTTGGTGAGGAGGTAAGAAAAAAAGTATCCTTGGTGCATGAGCTGGCTTTCTGGAGCCCATTACCTATAGTCAGACACCTTGCTCACCCTTGATACAGAGGGGAGGGGCTTGGTCCCACCTCAGCTGAATGTACCAGGCTTTATTGACTCCCCATGGGACGCCTTACCCTTTTGGAGAAGAGGATGAGGGGTGGCTAGGGGAAGGCTGGGGGGAGTGGGAGGAGGGATGAGAGGAGGATCTGTGGTTGGTATGCAAAGTGAATAAATTTTTTTTAAATAAGAAAGTAAGATATTCTCGACTTAAAAAAGAAAAGGGTTTTAGGGGTAGTTGTCTTTATCAGGACCTTGTCTGTGAAGAGGAGAGCAAGTATAATGGCAGAGTCCATGAAACTATGAGGAAACATGTTTTGTTTTGTTGCTTATTTTCAATATGAGAGAGGCCTACACATAGTCAGTTGTAAGGAATCTGCACTGCTTGTTTTTTGGTCAAGTTCATATAAGCTTGAGTCTTTTGAGAGAAGGAACATTAACTAAAAAGATGCCTCCTGTGGTGCCTGTAGGCAAGCCTGTGGAGGTATTTTCTTCGTTGGTTATTGATGGTGGAGGGCCACCCCTGGGTAGGTGGTCCTGGATTCTATAAGAAAATTAGCTGACATTGGTTCCTCCATGGTCTCTGCTTCAGTTCCTGTTTCCAGGTTCCTGCCTTGAGTTTCTGCCCTGCTCTCCTTTTGTGATAGACCATAAGCTGGCTATAGAGTGAAATAAACCCTTGCCTTCCCAAGTTGCTTTTTGTCATAGTGTTTTATTTCAGCAATATAAACCCTAACTAAGATAGAACCTGTAAAGAAAGAACACTTGAAGATAGGACTGTTATGTGAGTAAGGAGCACAGGACAGTCAGGATACATGATGATCTAGCATGTAACTTACTCAGTAGAGGATGAGGGTCACCACTTCCACTGATGTGGAAAAGAAATAAAAGACTGTAGAAGAATCCAGAAATAATTGCAGAAATGGAGGAAAATCCTTCCCAGTGGTCCCTTCCCTGCATTAGCATATCATTGCCTTCTTCCATCCTGCTCAGTACATGGGATGCTGATCTATATGGAGCTCCAGACTACACATGACAATGGGAAGTGCCAATAGGAAGTAAACGATGGAGGCAAGGGAGGTCTAGATATTTACCCCATACTGCAGCATGAATCTTAAAGAGTTCTTATTAATAAGAACAAACCCGAGGCCAGTTATTGGGGTGAATGCTGGAAGATCAGAGAAGCAGAACAAGCCACGGCTATCTCACCTTGCTAGTTCCTCAGGTGATCCTGTTTCCTCAGGCTGGAAGCTTCTGAGTCCTCCTCCACATGAATTTCAACTGAACTGTGTTGCTCCAAAGCCTGAACACTTAACCAACCAAATGCTTAACTAACTACATGCTTTTCTCCTTCATTCCTGGTCCTCACGCCTTACATACCTTTCTCTTTCTGCTCCCACTCCCTAGAATTAAAGGTTGGGTTTCTGGGATTAAAGGCGTGGGTCACCATGCTTAGATGTTTCTAAAATGGCCTTGAACTCAGAGATCCAGCTAGCTCTGCCTCCCAAGTGCTGGTATTAAAGGCGTGCACCACCACCGCCCAACTTCTGTTATGGCTTACTCTTCCCATTTTCTAGCCACCATTTTTGGCTTTGTTCTAGTGGCTGTCGTTCTTTGACCCCAGATATGTTTATTTCGGGGAACACAGACTATTTCAGGGAACACAATACCCACCACACCATACCTCCTTTACTGGGTTGCTTTAGAATGACTTCTCTCAAAAAAAACAATGACTTCTATCCATGAAAGGCCACACCCCTATGAGGCAGCAGTTTCTCATGACCACTTGATTTTTTGGACCTGCCAAGGCCATGGAATTAGAATACTTCTGTTGCTGGTGCCAGGGTCAACACTTGTATTAGTTAACTGAAATTATGCTATCACCTTTACAATCCCTTCATTAAATCCATTTCAGTGATCCACTGTAGATGGAACATTTGATTCCTGAAAAGGCCCAGGTGGATAAAGCAGGCAAAACCATTAACTGCAAGGAAGGAAATAATAGAACAGGATAGATTAAGGACAGTGAAAAGGGTTTGAAATCATGTCTATGAGCAAAGGAACATGGAGCTGACAAGGGACATGTAGCATTGTCTGGAACACTTAAAACAAGTTTGAGCTGATGTTGGAAGTTGTCTTTCTACAGGATTAGAGAAAGAATTTTATTCACTTCCTCAATGGTCAGAACTACAGAAGGCCGAGTGAGTTCAAAGTATTGGTAAACTAACCCTTGGAAGTGAGCAGACTTGGGAACCTTCCAGGATAGAGATGCCACAAAGAAAATTAGTTGCTGCCAGGCTCAGGGGAAATGGTTGATACACTGAATTTCTCCTTAACAAGTGAACAAGCAAATAGCCCTTCAGAAACAACTTGTGGGGGACCAGCAAGCTGGCTGGGGAGGTAATGGTGCATGCTGTGCAGCCCTGGTTACCTGATTTCAATTCCTGGAACCCACATAAATGTAGAAGAAGAGAATCCATACCATAAAGCTGTATGCCCTCCACTCATTCACTATGCCACATGACACCCCCCATTCATACACATCACAGAGACAGAGACAGAGATGTTTAAAAAGTCTGCAAACTTGTGAAGACAAGACAAGGCCTAGGGCATAGAATTGAAAAAAGCCTCGCTCTCACATGCCTGCTCTGTGCTTGCATGACTCTGATAATGTGGACCTCATGAACAGGGTCTCTTGTAGTCAAGGTTGGCCTTGAACTTGCTGAGTAGCAGAGAATGACCTTCAGCTCATGATCCTCCTGTGCTTGTGCCACCAGGCCTTAGAAGTAGCCTTTCATCTCCTACTTTGTAGTGTTCAGGATCAAAACTAGTGCTTTATGCTTGTTAGACAAGTACTTTGGCACTGAGATGCACCTCACATTGTGAGCGCTTAGTGGCTTGCCTCTCTTTCTCACCCTTATCCCAGACCCTCCCTGTATGCAGGGTCCTGATCCCCTAGGCAACTAGGAATATTTTGACATATTTCCTTCATACATCCTTCAGGCCAGCTTGCCTAATCAGTTATTTGTTTCACCAAGCAAAGATCTTCCTACTTCTACACTTTTCTATCCAGGCTTATTTACTTTGATATTATAATGAAATTGAATTTCCTTTAAGACTGCTTTGATTATGGCTCCATTCACTGGCAATATATATTCACTGCAGCAAATCCAGACAGTCCAGATAAGCAAGACAAAGAAAATAAAGAATCATCTGTAATCTCCCCATCCAGAGACAATGAGTGCCATCACTTCACTGCCTTCTGATAGCAATTCATAAAGCAAAATCTATTTCTGAAGTAGAAATAGACTGCCAGCTTGTGGAAGGCTGTGCAAAGAATAACTGAAACTAACCAAGTACATTGAAGCTGTGGGAAGGAGTTGGAGAAGGAAAGAAAGATGTAATGTTGAGTGGGAAGCAAGCACACCCTGATTACGCACTCTAGGCTTTACTCTTCTCATCTATTCCTTCATTCCAAGTGCACAACCTTCATCTATGGGGAAATCATGCAAGAAAAAGTACAAATGGAAAAAATCTTCTTTTTTGCAATATCTTTTTGGCAAGGCATCTTTTAATAGACTTCTTTGTAAATGGAGAATTTCATACTGACCATGTGTTCTGATCAAACTAAACCACAAGTCTTTCCTTGCCAACTCCTTCTAGGTGCCCCACTACATCTCTCTCCCAACTTTATATTCTCTTTTTTTATAAACCATGTAGGGCCATCCACTGGAGTATGGGCAGCATCCCAGGGACCATGTCTCTGAAGTGAAGTGACACTTCATCCTCAACTAGCCATCAAGTGAGTGGGCCTTAAACAGGCTTAACACGGCTTGAACTTGGTTTTTTGGAGAAACTCTGGTTCTGTAGTCCCCTAAGTGAAAGACACATGTTCCCAGGTAAAAATAAAGATATGTGGTGACTGGGTACACTAGGTATTATTATGAGCATCCTTATCACTAATAATATAATCACTATATAGAAGTCTTTTTAGAAAGCTGATGAACCTTAATAGTCCTCTTACCCATCAAAACAGTAACAAACCATTTCTTTAACATTGCCCTAGTTTCTCAACAGTCTCCTTTTCTCTCAATGCCTTTATGATCATTCCCACCACCACCATTAACACTTCTAACTCCACTGTCCCTTTTTTTTCTCCCCACTTCTAATTATGGACAAATGAGATCAATTGCCATGCCCAACATTCTGCCTTGCTTCCCACCTTCCTTAGCCTGTTCAGCTCCGTTTTCTCAGTATACCTGTTAAACATTGTCTTCCCAAAGCCCAACCCCAACAATAATTCAAGCATGAACCCTTCCCACATCCAGCTAACCAGAAGTGATTTTAACTATATTTTTGTTCCTGTTAATATTCTTCAAAATGAAGGATGTTCTCTTGAGTAGAAACGTTGAGTGTTTTTAGGTTAGGATACTTGGCATCAACTATCAGAATCAAATAGGAAGTCCCAACCATAACATACAATTTTAAAATATTGGTAAAATAGGAGGTCTCTAATCCCCATGGCTATAAGTGAAGGAGAAAGTAAAAATGGCTTGGAAAAAAGGGTCAACTAGAATTTGCTCATAAACTGAGTGGGAAACAAATTTCCAATGTGACCCTAAACTTAGCTAAATCTGTGCCTGTATGTTCAAGATGAAGGAATTTCTCTGTCTCCTTTATTGATATTCAGTTAACTGAATTTTTTTAAGTTATGTAGTTTAACAGTTATTGATACACACACACACACACACACACACACACACACACACACACACACACACACACACTCAAACACACGAAGCTAGCAATGAAATCAAGATAATGAATACACTGTGACTGCAAGAGTTTCCTTGTGCCTCCTTCTAAATGTTTCCTCCCACTGTGGTTATCCCTCTTCCCAAGCAGTAAGCCATTGCTATGTTTCTGTCATTAAAAATTAATTTGCACTTTATAACTTTTTAGAAACAGAATCATACAATATGTACTCTGTTTTCTAGCTTCTTTATGTCAGCAGACTATTGAGTTTTATCAATGCAGTGCCATGTATAAAGAGTTCACTCTTTTTATTGCTAATCTATAATTTATTTATTTGTTTATTTATTTATTTATTTATTTGTTTGTTTGTTTGTTTGTTTATTGGAGCTGAGGATCAAACCCAGGGCCTTGTGCTTGCTAGGCAAGCGCTCTACCACTGAGCTAAATCCCCAACCCTAATTTATTAATCTATAAATCATAATTTATTTCTGTGTGTCTTTGTGGTTAGACATTTGGATTGTTTCTAGGTTGTCACTATTTCAAACAAAGCTGCTATTTATATTCATGTACCGGCCATTATACAGACATATTCTTTCTTTTTCGTGAGTAAATTTCTAGGAATATATCATATGGTAGATATATGTCTACATTTTTAGGAAACTCCAAAGTAGTTTTACAAAGTGGTTATACTGCTTTATATTCCTTCAGGGATCATAGAAAGTCCCTGTTTTTCTTCACTCTGTTCGACATATGGAATGGTCTTTTCAAATTTAGCTATTCAAATTCTTGCAGTTTAATTTGCATTTTGCTATTGATTAATGATGTTGATCATCTTTTCATATAATTAATTGCTATCTTTGTATCTACTTTGGTAAATCACCTATTGAGGAGATATTGTGCCCATTTTTTTTCATTTTTCTTTATTAAGAAATTTTCTACTCACTCCACATACTATCCACAGATGCACCACCCTCCTCCCTCCTCCCACTCCCCAGCCCTCCCTCCCAAGCCACCCCAAATCCCCCAAATCGAGGTTTCCCATGGGGAGTCAGCAGAGCCCAGCACATTGAGCCTAGGCAGGTCCAAGCCCCTTCCCACTGCACCAAGGCTGTGCAAGGCAGCACACCAAAGGCACTGGGCTCCCAAAAGCCTGCCCATGCACCAGAGATGGATCCTGATCCCCATGCCTGGGTGCCCCCCAAACAGTTTGAGCCAAAAAACCATCTTCCATATCCAGAGGGCCTAGTCCAGTCCCATGGGGGCTCCACAGACACTAGTCTATAGTTCATGGGCTTCCACTAGTGTGACCAGTCATCTGTGCACATCTTCCCATCATGATCTTGACGTCCCCTGCAGAATCCCTCCTCTCTCTCATTGATTGGATTCCCGGAGCTCAGCCTGGTGCCTGGCCATGGATCTCTGTATCTGCCTCCATCAGTCACTGGACAAAGGCTCTATGATGACGGTTAGGGTATTCACTAGACCAGTCACCAGAGTAGACCAGTCCAGGCACCCTCTGGACCACTGCAAGCACTCCAAGGTAGGGTCAACCTTGTGGATTCCTGAGAGCCTCCCCAGCACCCTGTCTCTTCCTATTCCCATGATGTCTTCATCTATCATGGCATCTCCCTCCCTATCCTCCCACTCTGTGCCTGTTCCAGCTTGACCTTCCCATTTCCCTATGTTCTCATCTCCCCCACTTCTCTTCTTACACCACTACCCCCAGTCCACTCATGTAGATCTCATCCACTTCTCCTTCACAGGATGATTCATGTGTCCCTCCTTGGGTCTTTTCCTGTTAGCTAGCCTCTCTGGAGCTGTGGGTTGCAGTCCAGCCATCTCTTCCCTCACATCTAGTATCAACTTATGAGTGAGTACATACTATATTTGTCCTTCTGAGTCTGGGTTACCTCACTCAGGATGATATTTTCTAGTTCCATCCATTTGCCTGTAAATTTCATGATATCATTGTTTTTTACTGCTGAGTAGTACTCTATTGTGTATATGTGCCACATTTTCTTTATCCATTCTTCAGTTGAGGTTGTGCCCATTTTTAATGGAGTTTTTTGTATTGTTGTTTTTAGGGTTGATTATTCTGGACACAAGTTCTTTATCAAGAATGTGCTTAGAAGATATTTACTGATAGTCTGTGGTTCGCATTTCTATCTTTATATGCATGTATTTTCAAGAGCAAAGAAGGGTTGAGCCACAATTCAGCAAAATTTATTTATGATTGTCATTGATAGATAATGTTTGGTGTCACACTACTAATTCTTCATTAACTCGAGGCTAGAATACTTTTTTCTTACATTCTTTTAAGATTTTACAATAAGATGTCTGATCTATTTTGGGTTGATTTATGTGGGTGGTACAAGACATTATTTGAGATGACTTTGCATGTGGATATCCAATTATTCTTGCATTATTTGTTGAAAGATTTTTCATTTCTAAGTGAATTTAATTTATAACTTTTTCTGAAATCTGTTGTTCATATTTGTATGGGTCTATTTCTGACTCTCTAGTTCCCCCTTTTCATGCTAATATCACACTGAATTGATTACTGACACCTTATGGAAAGCCTTGCTAGCCTCCATTTTGTCATTTTTTTCATAATTTATTTTTGGCAACTCTGGGATTTTTGTACTTCTATGTTAAATGTAGATTCTAATTGTCAGCATAAAATTTAAAAGCCCTGCTGAATTTTTCATTGGGATTGCACTGAATCTGGAAAATCAGTAGGCCATTTGGGGAGAATTTACATATTCGGAGTATTGTCTTTCAATCAATGAACAAAATTGTTGTCTCCATTTCATTAGGTTTTCTTTAATTTCTCTCAGAATGTGTTACAGTGTTTAGAATGCACACGCTCTGCACTTGTTTTGTAAAATGTGTACCTAAGTATTTGATTCTTTTGATGCTGTCAAAATATAACTGTTTTTTTTTAAGAGTGTGATGCCTGGTAGGTTGATCATACATACACCAGTGGATGGCCCAAGTCTATGGGCGGCACAAATTGGAATTGAAGGGATATTAAATTATGTGTGTATGTGTTTTCTTAATTTCATATTGGATTGTTTTCTATTGAAAAAATAATTTTATGTTTTTCCTCTCCCTCAGTTCCTCCCAGATTCTCCATACCTTCCTACCTACCCAACTTCATTTTCTTTTTTATCTCTCTCTTTTAAAAATGACAGATAAAAACAAAGACAAAATGACAACAAAGTCCAATAAACACACATTAACCCCCCAAAAACACAAAAAAATGAAAATAAAAATAAACAAGCAAAATAACAATAAGACAAAAAATGCCCAGACAAACCAAAATGAAACAAGTCTAAAAAATACTTTTTACAGCTTTTGTGTTGGCTGACTACTTGTAGACGATGCATCCTGACCTGAAGTGTGATTAATATACCTAGTAAGACTCCATTTACAAAACCTTATTTTTTTTCTTTGCCAGTTGGGTATCAATTGCACATCATTTTTTGGCTAGAGTGGAAGCCCATGTCAACTTCCCACTCCCAGCACTGGGACCCCAACTGGTTTGAACCTGTGCGGGCCCTGTGCATGCTGCCACAGTCTGTGAGTTCCTATGTGCATCGGATCTACTGTGTCTAGAAGACACTGTTTCCGTGGAGTCAACCTCCACTCTGGCTCTTATAACCTTTCTGCTTTCTCTTCTGCATAGATGCCTGAGCCCTGGTGGGATGGCTTTGATTAAGATATCCCGTTCAGGACTCAGTGTTCCAAGGTCTCAATCTCTGTGTTACTTCCCAACTACTGCAAGAAACTTCTCTGCTGTGGGCTGAGCCATTTTATTGCTGTGTTCCTTTAGTAGAATAACAGTATTAAGTTTTTTCATAGTCCCATGGCTTATCTAGTCTCAGGCTCTTGACCACTTTAATGATGTCAGTCATGAGTTCCATCTCATGGAGTGGTCCTTAAATACAAGAAAGTGATTGGTTACTAACATAACATTTATACCACTATTCACCAGTACATCTTGTAGGTAGGTCACTGTTGTAAGTCTCAGGGTTTCCACTTGGGAGGTATTGATGATTACCTTTCTCTTCTAGTAACATACAGAGTACATTTGAGAATGTCAGTAGGGGTGAAACTTCTAGTTAGGCACCAGCTCAGCTTCCCCATATATGATCATATATGTCTTCAGCAATAGGGGCTTACTACTAGGTTGTGAAGAGCATCAAATAGACTTGGCAATAGCCCATTATGTTTGTGATTTGGGCCAATGACTCAACAAGATATACTCCATTCCTGGCACTGGAAGTTTTATTTGGTAGCATAAGTTGTCTAACTAGGACGTTGTCTTCCTTCTTATTTGATGAGTCCATTTAGACTTCTTCCACATGTGTATATATTTTAGGAGTTATATTGTTGTAGATTTCTGTATGGTTTTTTAAATTTTCTTTATTGTTAGTTTTCCCTTCCCTTATTTCTTACTTTACCCTTCTCTTTGGTCCCCTTCCCTATTTAATCTTCTTATTCTAGTTTCCCATTTTTTTCTCCATAACAAAAAATTCTATTTTCCCTTCCTCTTCTCCACCCCCACCCTAGTCCCTACTAGATACCTGACCTCTGTGGTTATTCAGATTGTTTGACTCATGTCAAAGGCTTGAAATATAACATCCACTTATAAGAGAAAACCACAATATTTATCATTTTACATCTGGGCTAACACAGAATGATTTTTCCTAACTCCATACATTTACCTACAAATTTGATAATTTTTTCTTAACAAATTAAAATATTTCATTATGTAACTATACCACATTTTCATTATCCATTCATCAGCTGATGGACATCTAGGCTACTATTTTGAATAAAGCAGCAGTTAACATGGTTGAGCAAGTATCTCTGTAGTTTAACATAGTGGCTATACAAGTTTGTACTCCCACCAGCAATGGATAAGTACTCCCCTTTCCCCAAGTCCTCAGCAACATGTGCTGCCATTTCCTTTATTTATCTTGACTGTTCTGACTGGTGTAAGATGGAAATCTCAAAGTTCTTTAGTTTAATTTCCATTTCCCTGGTGGTGAACAATATTGAGATTTCTTTAAGTGTTTCTCAGCCATTTCTGTTTCACTGTTTAAGAACTCTCTGTATAGTGTGGAACTTATTTTTAATTGAGTTTTTTCTTGATGTCTAGGGATTTTTTTTAGAACTTTTAGTGGGATGGCCATTTTCACAATATTAATCCAACTGATCCGTGACCATGGGAGATCTTTCCCTCTTCTGGTGTATTCTTAAATTTCTTTCATCAGTGTCTTAAATTTTTAATTATGCAAGCCTCAACTTGCTTGATTATTCCAAGCTATTTTTGAGACTATTGTGAAAGGTATGGTTTCCCTGATTTTTTTCTTAGTTAATCATTTGTATATAGAAAGGCTACTGATTTTTTTGTGTGTTAATTTTATATCCTGACACCTTGCTAAAAAATTTTACTATCTCTGTTGGTTACTATTCTGTTGCTATAAAGAGACACCATGACCAAGACAACTTATAAAAGGAAGCGTTTAACTGGGGAACATTCTTCCAGTTTCAGGATAGTCCATGACCATCATGACAGGTAGCATGACAGCAGGTACGCGGGTATGGTCCTGGAACAGTAGCTGAGAGATCACATCTAGATGATCCACAAGCATATGGCTCAAAGCCCACCCCCAGTGACACACTTCCTCCAACAAGGCCACACCTCCTAAGCCTTCTCAAATATGTCCACCAACTACCAACCAAGCATTAAAATACATAAACCTATGGGAGCCACTCTGATTCAAACCACCACTTCATCAGTAGAAGTTTTTGGTGGTGTTTTAGGGTCTTTTATATATAAAATCATATCATTTACAAATAAAGATACTTTGAGTTCTAGAGAGGTTCCCAGAAATCCACAAAGATACCTCCACTGTAGACTACTGGCAATGGTTGAGAGAAAGCCCAAACTGACCTACTCTGGTGACTGAATGGCCAAACACCCTAACTGTCATGCTAGAAATGTGGTATTGTGTTCCCAAAAATGTCAGCTCCTTCCCGGCCCCGGCTGTGGGGCTGGCGCTGGTGGCTTTGGTGACTCTAGATAACCTCAGGCCGATCTCACGCCCTCCATGGCAACAACGATGACAACAATGGCGGCGACGACCCATTCGAACGTCTGCCCTATCAACTTTCGATGGTAGTCGCCGTGCCTACCATGGTGACCACGGGTGACGGGGAATCAGGGTTCGATTCCGGAGAGGGAGCCTGAGAAACGGCTACCACATCCAAGGAAGGCAGCAGGCGCGCAAATTACCCACTCCCGACCCGGGGAGGTAGTGACGAAAAATAACAATACAGGAGGCCCTGTAATTGGAATGAGTCCACTTTAAATCCTTTAATGAGGATCCATTGGAGGGCAAGTCTGGTGCCAGCAGCCGTGGTAATTCCAGTGTATATTAAAGTTGCTGCAGTTAAAAAGCTGGTAGTTGGGGGTTGGGGATTTAGCTCAGCAGTAGAGCCTAGCAAGCACAAGGCCCTGGGTTCGATTCTCAGCTAAAAAAAAAAAAAAAAAAAAAAAAAGCTGATAGTTGGATCTTGGGAGCGGGCGGGAGGTCTGCCACAAGGTGAGTCACTGCCCGTTCAAATGTTGCTGGACTAGACATTGTCAAAATTTGTCAAAATATATATAATGGAGTTTTTTGTCTGAATCTATCAAATGTTAATGGACTAGACATCATTAATGTAATCTTGACTGTGTATATTGTATATACTTATTTGATATTTTTTTTGTATTTTTTCTTGTCTTAGTTATTAGCTTTTTTTAATTTTAGACAAAAACAAGGGAAATGTGGTATTGTGTTCCCAAAAATATTGTGCAGGCTAATAAACTTATCTGGGGTCAGAGAACAGGATGGCCACAATATTAAACATGAGGCTAGGCAAGTGGTAGCACACTCCTTTAATCCTAGCATTCTCTGAGTTCAAGGCCACATTAAAAACATCCAGGTAAGGTGACACACGCCTTTAATCCCAGGGAGTGACGGCAGAAAGTAGAAAGATATATAAGGCATGAAGACCAGAAACTAGCAGCATTTGGCTAGTTAAGCATTTGGCTGGTTAAGCTTTTAGGCTTTGGAGCAGCACAGTTCAGCTGAGGTTCATGTGGATGAGGACTCAGAAGTTTGCAGTCTGAGGAAACAAGACCAGCTGAGGAACTGGCGAGTTGAGGAAACTGTGGCTTGTTCTGTCTCTCTGATCTTCCAGCATTCACCCCAATAACTGGCCTCAGGTTTGATCTTATTAATATGACCTGTTAAGATTCCTACTACATTAGAAATCTCATCCATTGACTGAGGGAAGCGGATGCAAAGATCCACGGCCAGGCCCCAGGTGGAGCTCCAGGAGTCTAAACGTCAAGAAAGAGGAGGGATTGTATGAGCGAGAATTGTTGTGAACAACATTGGAAAAAGAACAGTGACAAGTAGGCAAACTAATGGAAATACATGAACTATGAACCAACTGGATCAGGCCGTCTGGATAAGTGAGACAGTTGGTTAGCTTGAACTGTTTGGGAGGCATCTAGGCTGTGGGACCAGGTCCTGTCCTTAGTGCATGAGCTGGCTGTTTGGAACCTTGGGTTTACACAGGGACACTTTGCTCAGCCTGGAAGGAGGGTACTGGAGCTGCCTGTACTGAATCCACCAGGTTTAAATGAATCCCCAGGGGCGTCTTGGCCCAGGAGGAGATGGGAATGGAGGGGAGGGGCTGGGGGAAAGGTGGGGGGAGGAAGGGGGAGGACAGGGGAATCCATGGCTGGTATGTAAAATTAAATTAAATTATAAAATAAAATAAAACAAATAAAGATACTTTGACTTCTCCCTTTCCTATTGGTACATCCTTTAACTGTCTTATTATTCTAACTAAGACTTCCAGTACTATATTGAATAGGAATGGAAAGAGTGGACGTCCTTTTCTTGTTCCTGAGTTTAGTAGAAATGCTTTTAGTTTCTCTCCATTTAAGTTGATGTTGGCTATAGGCTTGCTGTAAACTACCTTTACTATGTCCTTTGTATCCCTAGTCTCTCCAGAACTTTTATCATGAGAAAGTGCCGGATTTTGTCAAAGGCCATTTTGTAAACTAATGGGATGAGTGCATAGCTGTTGTCTTTCAGTCTTTGTGAATGGTGGACTGCAGTTGTGGACTTACATATGTGGAATCATTCTTGCATCTCTGGGATGAAGCCAACTTGATCATAGTTTCTCTTCTTCAGAGGTACTTTCCTTGCACTCCTCCACCAGGACTCTACATATATATCTGTTTACTTGAAGTTGGCCTGTAGCTTACTGATCTGATTTTTTTTCATCTCCATATTTTGCTTGGGATATTTTCTATGCCTGTGCCACCAGTTAATAAATCCTTTCTTTGGTGAGATTCAATCTGGATTAATGCTGCTCAGTACATTTTTTATCCCACACAAAGTATTTTAGCTATACAGAAATTTCATTTGGGTAGTTTTTAAAAAATACCTTTCATATATCTAATAGTTTTCTGAGAGATTATGTCATGAAGATGCTGGATAGTGTCCTCATTAGCACTGGACAGTGATGTTGGCTGCCATATGAACACGGACATCTAACTTGTCCACATGGCTTTTGCTCACATAACTGTCTGACTGGACTTTTATGCTTACCACCAGTAGAGTGGTTATTATCCAAAAAAAAATCTCCTGCCTTGCTTGTTTGCCTTTTGCTAGAATTTTGGCTTATTTGAGTTGATTCTTCTTGGGACATGTGTTAACCCATGTCTACTGGCATTTCTAGGTTGCCAGCATCTCTGCCATGCAGTTATTATGGCAAAAAGAAAACCCATGGGCCACCCCAGTGTGCTATTTCTTGATTCAGAGTTCATTGTTCAGAAGATTTTTTTTTGGCTTTTAATCCTTGTTTTATATACAATTTGCAAGGTTTTAACTATTCTTGGCAGGAGGCATAGGCAAAAAATATCAAAAGGGCCCCAAACCTTCAACTCAGGATGTCCAGTAATGGACTTAGAGGTGTAGTGCTAAAAAATCTGATGCTCAGTATACATGAAAATTGTATTTTAAATCATTAGGCTCCTTAGTGCTTTGAAAGATAGGAGATACTGGGGATAAGCAAAAGACTTTTCCAATGTTCTCAATTATACAGTGACAAAGGCATCAGATTAGTGACAGCAGTAACAACTGGAATAGGAGAAGAGATGTGAACAAAACTTGAAATACAAACATAGTTTGAGGGAATGGAATTGAAAAAATAATTCGATGCAAAAGTTTACAAAACTTTGAGAGCCCTACTGAGAAGGTTTGATCTTAGGAAACTCATGAAGATCTTCTACAGCTTTACATCATAGTACTAATGTTCTTTAGGGTCTCGTATTAGTCTTAAACTGCCATCATAAAATATTGTAGACTGAGTAGCTTGAACAGTATTTGTTTTCTCACAGCTTGGAGGCAGAAGTCTAAGGTTCGAGTGCCAGCATGATCAGCGTCAGGTGACAGCCCTTGTTCTGGTTTACTCTCTGGTTTCTCCTGTGGCCTTTCCTTCGGGTGTGCCTTCCTGGGGAGAAAGCAAGCTCTCCAGTGTCATCCATTCCATCTTTGTAGAGCAACAGAACTATTGAATTATAGGTATACCCTTCTGGCTGATTTACTCTAAATTCCACCTTAAAGACTGGATGTCTTACAATTAAGGCTTCAACATATGAATATTTTAAGGAAATAAAAAATTATTCTTTGATGTGGCAATTTCTGGAAATACTACTCTGCTAACATGCATAACTTTTTACAGAAATATTTTCTGGTCTTTGAGAAGTGCACTAAATAAAAATAATATGTTTAGGTATTATATACACACATTAAAATATCATACTGTATCCCATACATACATACATACATACATACATACATACATACATGCAAGTCAAATGATAATTTCAAATTAATAAGCTGTGAAGAAATTTAAGGATTAGTTGAACACAGCTGTCTTCTTTCAGTCCCTGAAACAATAAACAATATAGATTCTATTGGTTGCTTTTCTTTCTTGGATTTTGTATATTTGTGATAAAAGAACTAGCTAGGCTTTATGAGTCATTTACATTCTCATGACTGCCAAAATCATCTGAGTTATCTTTAAGATAAATCCCTTCACAGATGTAGCCAATGCTGCAGGCATCCAACTTATTGAATGTGGACGTTTTTTGATGGCTGACCTCCTTGATAGAATAAGTAACTCTTACTGTATATTGAGATAACCTGAGTTCTAGCTTTAGCCATTATTCTGTAATATCTGCTTTATTGAGAATTTGGGATTAATTATGAGATAGTTGAGGCTAGCACATCACAGGTAGATGATAAAGAAGGCTCATATCCATAAGACTCCCACAGATGGCCGTCATCCTTTTGTTCCCCTCAGCCATCTGACTTTTCTTCCAGCACTTTCAGAGGGTTGCTTCCCTTCCTTTCTATCACCCCAGCTGTCCATACTTGGCCTTACCAAGGTATTCAAAATGTTCTACTTGGTGTTTCTGGGGCTACACAGACCCGACCTGAACCCAATTAATTCCTCGTTGTTTTGTCATTAACCACTTCTTGTTAACCTCCTGCTCCAACAGCAAATTGAATCCAAGTCTACCTCTCAGCCCAGGCTCACTGCAAAGAACAGTGCCAAACACTGGCTTCTCTGCTCACAGCCCAAGAGCTAGGAATCCAGCTTAAGGCTTCAGGCCAGCTGAGTTTTGGATTCTATTCCACAGGTATTCTCTGGGGTCTTGAAAAGGGCACAGCCTTAAAAAAACCAAGATTACAAAGACAAGGCAGGTGTTGCTCCTGACAAGATAGAGAATATTAGAAAGTGGCCAGTAGATAAGTAAAAAAAAAAAAAAAAAAAAAATGGCCACGACAATTTGGCTATTTACTGTTGTTGTTTATTGTTACTATAGTTATGGCAGCCTTCCTTTGACAATGGCAGATCCTGTAAACTGTGTGAAGAATGGTTAAGATCTAATAGCAAGAGCTTACAGCTTGTGGCACTGCCTTTGATTCGTTGAGTGGCCTTTGACATCACTATCTGGCTTCCTTCTCCAACTCTTCCCATCTTGTAATATATTCTCAGACTCTATGGTATGCTGTGCAAATCAGATAGTATGCTCTGCTAGCTGACATCCATTTAGGAGAATATCTCTCTCTCTCTCTCTCTCTCTCTCTCTCTCTCTCTCTTGATATAGAGGATGAAAGGGTAAATTAGGGAACTTACTTCTAAAGAGCAACAACTTGTTTAAAATGTTTTACATTGGTTTAGATTTTAGTCTATTGATACAAACTTAGTTAATTTTGTTATATTGTGTGTATATTTCTACTCTTGTTTAAGGTATTATGTTCATATAGCTCATTTAAAATTGTAATGGATAATTAAAAATAGATTAATAACTGGTCATCTATGATAATCATACTCATAGCCATGTTAGTTAAGTCTTCTAGGTATACACAGAGATATTTCAGATAGACAGGTAATCTTCAAACAC
Source organism: Onychomys torridus (assembly GCF_903995425.1). Lineage (NCBI taxonomy): Eukaryota > Metazoa > Chordata > Mammalia > Rodentia > Cricetidae > Onychomys > Onychomys torridus. The sequence goes on from NC_050466.1 coordinate 36,469,005, forward strand.
TTCAAAGGTCTACAGAATATGGCATTTAAAATATTTTTAAAATTTAGACTTTCTGGACAGTGAGACATGTCTGCTCCTGACAACACCGATTTACTTCAGAGAGGAGAATGGGCATTGAAGACACTTCATATCTTATCTTCACCTTGGCAAAAATAGCCATTTGGGTAAGAAACTGTTCTTGCCTGGACTGCTTGATCAACTGGACATGCAGGACCCATAGAAAGGTGACCACTGAACTTTGCTTGACAAAATGGTCCTTCAGGTTCCTGCTTCGCAGAGGAAACTGCTAGACATTCTAAAGGACGCTAAGAGAAGTGACCAAGAGACTCTAGTCCTGTGGGCTGAAAACAGATGCTCCAACTTTACAAAGGAACATTAGGTGACTGTCCAGGCTGCCAGCTGTCTCTGTCTACTCTTGCAAGACTCCTGAAAAATGTTTACATCCTTCTCCCAGTTCTCAGGTAGTATTATATCCTTCTGAGGTCTTTGATGTGGTTGAAGACTACATAGTTATAATTTCCTCAGTTATGATACAAGATAAGTTAGATATAAAATCTTAGACTCACAAATATAAGATAGATAGGATATCTTCTTTAATATTGTAACTGTAATTCTTGCTAGATAATTGTTATGTTATATGTAATTGTACTATGTAAAAGTTAAAACCTTCCTTTAAAAAAAAAGAAAAGAGGAAGTGCTGTGGATATCGCTCTGTGTAAATAAAGTTCTGATTGGCCAGTGGCCAGGCAGGAAGTATAGGTGGGACAAGAGAGAAGAGAATTCTGGGAAGTAGAAGGTTGGAGAGAGACACCACCAGCCGCCGCCATGAAAAGCAACATGTAAAGACACTGGTAAGCCACAAGCCATGTGGCAAAGTATAGACTAACAGAAATGGGTTAATTTAAGATAGAAAAGGTAGATAACAAGCAGCCTGCCACGGCCATACAGTTTGTAAGCAATTTAAGTTTTTGTGTGCTTTCTTGGTTGGGTCTGAGCGACTGTGGGACTGGTGGGTAAGAGAGATTTGTTCTGACTGGGCCAGGCAGGAAAACTCTAACTACTCTCTCTCTCTCTCTCTCTCTCTCTCTCTCTCTCTCTCTCTCTCTCTCTCTCTCTCTCCCTAATTGAAAATGGTCTTCTTCATATAATATATTCTGAGGATGTGGTCAATTTTGGAGAGCATGTCAAGGGGTACTGAGAAGAAGGAATATTCTTTTGTGTTTGGGTAAAATGTTCTGTGTTTGTCAATTAGGTCCATTTGGTTTATGTCTTCAGTTAGCTTCAGTATTTCTTCATTTAGTTTTTGTCTATAGGCAAGAGTGGGGGTATTGGAGTCGCCACTATCACTGTGTGATGGTTGTTATATGATTTAAGCCATAGTAATGTTTCTTTTTTGAACTTGGGGCCCTTCTGCTTGCTGCATAGATGTTAAGAATTACAGTATCTTCTCAGTAGATTTTAGCTTTAGTGAGTATGTACTGTCCTTCCCTATCTCTTCTGATTAGTTTTGATTTGAAGACTATTTTGTCAGATATTAAAATGGCTACACCAACTTGCTTCTTAGGTCCATTTCCTTAGAATAATTTTTTCCATCCTTTTACTCTGAAGTCATATCCTTTCTTGATATTAAAGTGTTTTCTTCCGATGCAAAAAAAGAATGGTTCCTGTTTTCATACCCATTCTGTTAGTCTGTGACCTTTGTATTGGAAAATTGAGACTATTGATGTTAAGAGTTGTCAGTGAGCAGTGTTTATTGATTCCTGTTGTTTTGTTACTATGGTGTGAAGGTTTCCCCCTTCTTTTGACTTGCTGGTCTGATAGTATTTGTTTCTTGTGTGGTTAGCCTCTTCAGGTTGAAGTGTTTCTTCTCGCACCTTCTGTAGGGTTGACTTTGTAGACAGTACTGTCTAAACTTACTTTAATCGTGGAACGTCTTTCTTTCTCCATCTATTGTGATTGAAAGCTTTGCTGGATATAGTATTATGGACTGGCATCTGCAGACTCTTAGAGTTATAGAACACCTATCCTGGCCTTTCTGGCTTTTTGAGTCTCTATTGAAAAGTGAGGTATTACTCTAATAGGTGTGACTTTATATGTTATTTGGTCTTTTTCCCTTGCAGCTTTTAATATTCTTTCTTTGTTCTGTACTTTTAGTGTTTTGATTATTACATGATGTGAGGAATTTCTTCTGGTTCAGTCTATTTGGTGTTCTGTATGCTTCTTTTACCTTGATAAGTATCTCTTTCTTTAGGTTTGGGAAGTTTTCTTCTATGATTTTGTTGAAGATATTTTCTGTCATAGTGTCCCAAATTTCCTAGATGTTTTGTGTCAGGAGATTTTTGAATTTAATATTTTCTTTGACCAATATATTCATTTCTTCTATTGTATCTTTAATCTCCAACATTTTGTCTTCAATAACTTGTATTCTGTTGGTGAGGCTTGCTTCTGAGTTTCCTATTCTAAATTTTTCATTTCCAGTTTTCACTCAGTTGTGGTTTTCTTTATTCTTTCTATTTGCACTTGCAGGTCTTTAGCTATTTTCTTCATTTTACTCCACTGTTTGTGTTTTCATAGATTTCTTTAAAAAAATTATTCATTTTCTCTTTAAGGACCTCTATCATATTTATAAAGGCCATTTTAAGGTCTTTATATTGTGCTTTAGCTATATTGCATATCTCAGGGTCAACTGTGGTAAGGTTACTGAACTCTCATGGACACATATTGTCCTAGCAGTTAGTGTGATTTTCCACTAGTATGTAAGTGTCTGGGTTTGGGATGATTCTAATTCTAAGTGCTTATATTTGGTCTTGTCTTTTTTCTGTTATTCTTTCTGGTTCTTAGAAGAGTGCCGTGCCTGGTATGGAATGCTTCTGAGATTGTATCAGGTTTGGCCAGTGAGGGTTCTGCTTAGAATGTGTTTCTTGGTATTAGGAGATGATACTTAGGGATAGAGATAGGCTAGAATTGGGGGCTGGGGGTCCATAGGAAGGAAGAAAGCAGAATGTTCTACCCAGATCTACTTAGTCCCCTGGGAATGGGGATAGAGAAGTGGAAAGGCTGTAGCCACTGGTTTGCTGCAGATCTGGGAATGAGAATGGGGAGTTGGGTTTGGGATGAGGGAGATCTAAGATCTGAAAATCTCTTATCTGCTTCCCTGGTGGGCGTGGCCAGTGGGGTCCCAGAGAATGCATGTGGGAGTTGTCACCTGAGACAAAAAATAGGGTAGATGAGGGAGACTGTCGGTGATCTGTGTACTCTACTAGAAATGGGGGCACAAAGGAAGAGATGGTGAAGCAGGTGGTCTGATGCAGAGCCGGGGATGAAACTGGGGAACTGAATTAGGAGGAAAGGAGCAAGAATGAAGGCCTGAAGATCATCTACCTGCTTCCCTCTCCAGTTAGGAGAACTTGAATGCCACCATCCGTTGTATATTTGGCTTGTGTTCAAAGAAAGTTGTATACAGAAAGAAGTCTCTGGACCTTCAAGCATTTCTTCAGGTGGTAAAATATTACAGAGACCACAAAAGGATCTTTTGAAGCCAAGAGATATCTGTTACTGTAGATGTATATGACAAGTTATATGTGTATTATTGTTCTTGAAATTAAAAGAGACATTTTCAATCGTAATTTTAGTTGTTTATTTTGTTGAGTACTTTTTACTGAGTTGCATGTGGTAACTGGGAAATGTTCAGGTTTTGTATATCCTAAGCTTGTCTTTGTATATTCAGGCTAGCTAATTTTACATGGTAATGAACTAGAGAAATCAGGAACACTGTTTGCATATAAGGGAAAGGATGTATATAAGGAGAGCCATTGAAGACAAGGCTTAGGGAGAAGAAATCTAGCATCTTTTTCAGTATTTATTTATTATTTGCTTGGCATTGAACACATATTTACTCTGTAATCTCACCAACTCTGGGAGGTGGGCGCTGCTGTTTCTTACATTTTATAATCAGCTAAGGCATGAAGAAGCTTAAACAATACCCTGAAGATCACACTCTAAACAAGTGTCTATGTAGGAACTTAGAGGTCTGGAAGTTTCCAAAATTATTATACCATGCAGTTTCTAAACATGTTGCTTTTTTCACAAATTATTTTATTCGTCTGTAAATATCTTTACTTATTGAGGAAACCATTTTGAATTTTTAGTCTCTACCATAGTAGATACACAGTTATGATGCACTTCTGAGCCAATGGAGTTGTCAAGACCAGACCTTAACAAAGGGTCTAATTCAGCAATTATAACTGCCTGAGAATGACTGGGTCTGATGCAGAACAGATAAAGAGAAGCTGAACCAGAGCAGATCACAGAGCAGGACACCAACCTCCAAGGAACCTGGGAGTGGAAAGAGGGGAATATCACAGAAAGTAAATGTAGCTAAGATGCCAAAGATTCAAGAACAGAAGCACACAGATGAGTGAAGTAATCACTGCTCTCTGCCAAGGTCTCTGCCACTGAACTATAAATGTCTGTTAATGACACTGAAACCAAGTGACAGTAAAAACCAAAACCATGCATGTGTGTGTATGTATATAATATGTTCATATAATATATATGTATATGTAGGGATGATAAAGACAGTAATATATGTAATATATGTATATATAGGGGAAAACACAGTAAATATATATATAATATATTCGTTCACATACACATTTGGAGAGACTTGGGAAGATATGTAATATGTTCATGTAATACATTAATACATATGAATATATAGAGAAGACACAGACAGTTTATATATATATATATATATATATATATATATATATATATATATATATATATATATATTACATTCACTCATATACACACACATATTTGGAGAGACTCAGGGAGGACATATTCAGGTACTGCTTTTGTTGGCTCACCAGAATAGATCAGCAGTCATCAGAATGCCATAGTTTTCATTGTGAAGACTGCTTCCTCATTGTGACATGTAACACTAGAGGGTTTGCCTATTGCTCTAACCCCTTGAGTAGATTTTTCTGACTTTCCTTCCACCATCCTTGGCCAAAAAAACTTACACAGGAGTGACTGTGAACTTCCAAATTGCAGATGCTTAGATCAAACATGAAATTTTGTCTCACCACAAAAATGTCTTAGTTGAGCTCATGTTTACTCAACTATCTAATTTTGCCACCTTCCAAAATAGCTTTGCTTTGTGCAACCCCTGGTGCAGAAGCACTGCATGCATGCATATGTATGTGCACATGTGTGCACATCTGCATGATAGTGATAAGAGGCAAGAAGGGGCAGAAGGCAGAGAGATGCTCATTTGCACAGTTGAACCTCCTCCAGGCTTTGTAATTTCCCTGCATTGTCTGCACAGAGCCCTGGCAGTCAGAGTAGAGAAGACGAACATGCAATTTACTTCACTTTGTTTTCCTTCTCTGGATCTCAGCAAGCCAGCAGGTATTCCTGGAGATGACATGAACAAGAGGCAGGATGTTGCCAAAGGAGGAAACAGGCACTGTGGCACACAAAAGGCAGCTAGTGGTAAGCACAGTTCAATCCCACAGATGGGTCTCGACCCCTCTAGGAGCTGGCTGGACAGCATCTACCCCTCTCCCAAAGATGCCTCATACTTGAGCTTCTTCTGGACCCGTTAGTCAGTTTCCTAGATGAATACTGAGCACACACTCTAAAGTGAGGTAGATTCTCAGCTTCTACTTCCCAGCCTACGCTTGTAAAACATACCTGTCATCAGTTAATGATTCCACAGCAAATGAAGGAGTTTGCCTTCCCCAGTTAGCAAGTGAAGGAGAGAAGTCTTAAACTCCCCTCGAACATGAGCATGCAGGAAGTTCCTGTTTTTTCACCACCCACCCTGCCCTTTACCTTTCAAAAATATGAGTTTAATCTAGGCACATGTTTGTCTTGCTTATCAGATTCAGTACTCCTTTGTAACCAGTGCTGAAAAAGAATTCCTCTATCCACCCCTGGGGTCAGTAATTGTAATTTGCCAACTCATAAGTGAACATATTCCACATGGCCAATTTTTTTTCAAAAAACTCAAAACTCAGCAAGTCTGTCCTTGTCACAATGTATGCCTGTGTTTGCTCTAAAAAAGCTGTGAGGGACTCAGGGCACATTTTTGGACTCAGCTCCTCCACCTACAATTATCTTAATAATAATAATGGCTGAATGGAATCAAAATGGGTTAGCTTGGAACATTAGAGTGGGTGTTTAATTGGCCCTGCCATTCTCAAAATTTGAGATAAAAATAAGACTACTTAAGAAGGCCCTTCTTAGCTGGGCACTTAGGGAAGTTAGTGTGTCACCAACTACTTACTGGCATTATGTACCTACCTGCCAATCCTTAAATTAGCCCATTCTGCCTCCTGGCATTCAAGCCACCCAGCTTCCTGAACTTCTGTTCATAGAGGGCTATTCTTTCAGGCCAAGTCTATTTTTGAGATGGTCTGGAAGTTCTGCAACGTTTTCCTTCTGACAAGCCTTGGCAACTTTTTTGATATGATTTTCTTTGGCATAAATATACAGATATCAAAATATCTAAGATAAGCTTAGAAGAGTGGCTCTCAAAGGGTGGGTTCTCAAAGTGGGAACCATTGTGTCCTGAGCCTCCTTAAGGGGCTTTCCCTCTTATTCCAACACCATATTTGAGAGAAACTGCTTTCCTTAATAGACTATGTTGCAAACACTCAAGTTGTAGTCCAAATGTGGACATGGCAGGACCACTGTACTCATGATCACACAGCATTTGTGGTGGCCTGCACAATACCTGCACAAATGGTGGATACTTAACACCCCCACCAGCACATATTCCTAAGAGAAGTTTATTTACAGCTAATGGCTGCTGGGGAATGGATATCAGTTTTCTTTAAGGGTATAGCTCCTATTATATTATATTAACCTGCTCCAGTCAAGTGGATGGTTTCACACTCATGAGTATATGGACAGCACAAATTGGACTCTGTGGATTATTTCTTTTAAATGGGGGGTAAGGAGGTTAGGCTATATCTGGGAGAGGTTAGGGAGAGAAGTGGAGGTGAATATGATTAGAATAGTTAGACAAAAATGTAATAACTACAATGTTAAAGATTTAAAGGAATTGCAAGGGGTTGTAGTTGATATAATTCAGTGCCAGTAACATGTTTATAAATTCTTTTACAATAATAATCCACAGCAGTAAAAATGATCCACAAAGTATTTTGTATTTTAAAAGATCCTATATTTTTCAAAACAAACACACACACACCCAGTAAAGACAGTGAGACAGTTACACATACATTTGGCTACATAGAAAAGAGTTGGGCCCGTGTACTGGTCAGTTTTTGTCAACTTGACATAAACTTGGAAAGAAGAGACTCAAGTTGAGAAAATTTTCCACCAGATTGGCTGGTGGGCAAATCTGTGTGGCATTCTTTTTTTTTTTTTTTTTTGATTAATGATTTAAGTGGGGAAAACTAGCCCACTGTGGGTGGTAGCACATTTGGACAAATGGGCCTGGTTTGTATGAGAAACAAGCTGAGCATGCCATAGAGAGCGAGCTGGCAAGCCAGTAAGCAACATTCCTTTGTGGTCTCTGCTTCAGCTCCTGCCTCCAGATTCTTGCTTGAGCTCCTGCCCTGTCACAGAAAATAATACATCAATGAAGACCTGGAGAAGCTGCAGCCTTTGTACATTACTGGTAGAAACATCAGATGATCTGGGCATTATATGAAAAGGTTGGATGGATTCTCAAATGATTATCTGTGGAACTACTGCATGACCCAGCAGACTACTTCTTGTCATTTCTTTCTTTTTTATTAAGAAATTTTTTATTCACAAAGCAATCACAGATCTCTTTCTTCCCTCCTCCCATCCCTCTAGCCTCCCCCTCCCAACACACCCCCATTACCTCCTATAAAAAGGTAAGGCCTCCCATATGGAGTCAGCAGAGCCTGGTACATTCAGTTGAGTCAGGTCCAAGCCCCTTCCCATGCATCAAGGCTGTATGAGGTGTCTCACCATAGGTAGTGGGCTCCAAAAAGCCTGCTTATGCACCAGGGATGGATTCTGATCCTATTGCCAGGGGGCTCCTTAAGCAGATCAAGCTACACAACTGTCTTGCTTATACAGAGGGCTGAGTCCAGTCCCATGGAGGCTCCACAGCTATTGGTCGAAAGTTCATGAGTTCCCACTAGTTTGGTTTGGTTGTCTCTGTAGGTTTCCCCATCATGATCTTGATGTCCCTTGCTCATAGAATCCCTCTTCTCTCTCTTCCACTGGACACCTGGAACTTGGCCTGGTGTTTGGTTGTAGATCTCTGCATCTGCTTCCATCAATAACTGGAGAAATGTTCTATGATGATAGTTGGGGTATTCACAGATCCGATTACTGGGGTAAGTCAGTTCAGGCACCCTCTACACTATTGCTAGTAGTCTAAGATGGGGTCATCCTTGGGGATTCTTAGGAACTTCTCTAGTACCTAGTTTCTCCCTATCCCCATGATGTCTCCCTCTATCATGGTATCTCTTTCATTGTTCTCCTACTCCATCCCTGTTCCAGCTTGACCACCCTGTTCCCTTATGTTCTCATCCTTCATCCCCTACCCTCCATTGCCCACTCCCTATCATCAGTTTGTATCCCCTTTATCTCCTTATGTTGTCTTACTGTTCTAGCTAGGCTTTCAAGTACCATATTGAGTAAATATGGGAAGAATTGACAGCCTTTCTTGTTCCTGGTTTTAGTGGGACCACTTTGAGTTTCTCTTCATTTAATTTGATGTTGGCTTGCTGTAAATTGCCTTTATTATGTTTAGGTATGTTCTTTGTATTCCTAATCTCTCCAAGACCTTTATCATGAAAGGATGTTGGATTTTGTCAAAGGTTTTTTCAGCATCTAATGAGATGATCATGTGGTTTTTTTCTTTCAGTTTGTTTATATGGTGTATTACATTGACAGATTTTCATATGTTGAGCCATCCTTGCATCTCTGGAATGAAGCTTACTTGGTCAGGGTGGATAGTTTTTGTGATGTGTTCCTAGATTCTGTTAGCCAGTATTTTATTATTTTATTGAGTTGTTTTTGGGTTTTTTTTTTTGCATCGTTTATGAGGAAGATTGGTCTGTAATTCTCTTTCTTTGTTGCATCTTTGTGTGGTTTGGATATCAGGGTAACTGTAGCCTCATAAAAAGTTTGGTAATGTTCCTTCTGTTTCTATTGTGTGAAACAATTTGAAGAGTATTGGTATTAGCTCTTTTTTAAAATTCTGGTAGAATTCTGCACTGAAACCATCTGGTACTGGGATTTTTTTGGTTGGGAGACTTTTAATGACTGTTTATATTTCCTTAGGAGTTAAAGGTCTATTTAAATTGTTTTCCTGGTCTTGATTAAATTTGGTATGTGATAACTACTCAGAAAATTGTCCATTTCTTTTAGATTTTCGAGTTTTATAGAGTACAGGTTTTTGAAGTATGACCTGATGATTCTCTGGATTTCCTCATTGTCTGTTGTTTTGTCTCCCTTTTTATTTCTGATTTTGTTAATTTGGATGTTCTCTCTCTGCCTTTTGGTTAGTTTGGATAAGGGCTTATCTATCTTGTTTATTTTCTCAAAGAACCAACTCTTTGTTCCATTGATTCTTTGTATTGTTCTCTTTGTTTCTATTTTATTGATTTCAGCTCTCAATTTGATTATTTCCTGCAGTCTATTCCTCCTGGGTGAGTTTGCTTCTTCTTGTTCCAGAGCTTTTAGGTGTGCTGTTAAGTCACTAGTGTGAGATTTCTCCAATTTCTTTATGTGGGCATTTAGTGCTATGAATTTTCCTCTTAGCACTGCATTCATAGTGTCCCATAAGTTTGGGTATGTAGTACATTCATTTTCATTGAATTCTAGGAAGGCTTTAATTTATTTTTTTTTCTTGACCCACTGGTGATTCAGTTGATCATTATTCAGTTTCCATGCGATTGTAGGACCTCTGTAATTTTTGTTGTTGTTGAAATCTAACTTTAGGCCATGCTGGTCAGATAAAATACAGGAGGTTCTTTCTTTTTTTTTTTTTTTTTTTTTTTTTGTATTTATTGAGATTTGCTTTGTGACCGAGTATGTGGTCAAATTTAGAGAAGGTTCCATGGGGATGCTGAGAAGAAGGTATATTCTCTTTTGTTAGGTTGTAATGTTCTATAGATATCTATTAAGTCTATTTCAGTCATAACATCTGTTAGATCCCTTATTTCCCTGTTAAGTTTCTGTCTGGATGATCTGTTCATTGCTAAGAGTGGGGTGTTGAAGCCTCCCACTATTAATGTGTGGGGTTTGATATGTGATCTAAGCTTTAGTAATGTTTCTTTTACATATGGGGTGCCCTTGTATTGGGGGCATAAATGTTCAGAATTTAGACTTCATTTTGGTGGATTTTTCCTGTGATCAATATGTAATGTCCTTCCCAATCTCTTTTGACTAATTTTATTTGAAGTCTATTTTGTTAGATATTAGGATAGTACACAAGCTTGCTTCTTATGTCCATTTGATTGGAAAATCTTTTCCCAGCCTCTTACTCTGAGGTAGTGTCTGTGTTTGAAATTGAGGTCTGTACGCAGCAGAAAGATAGGTCCTGCTTTCGTATCCATTCTGTTAGCCTGTGTCTTTTTATAGGTGAATTAAGTCCATTGATATTAAGGGATATTAATGACCAGTGATTGTTCATTCCTGTTATCTTTTGGTGGTAGTGAGTGTGTATTTCCCTTCTTTGGGATTTACTGCTGTGGAGCTATCTATTGCCTGTGTTTTCATGGGTGCATCTGACTTCCTTAGGTTGGAGTTTTCCTTCCAGTGCTTTCTGTAGGACTGGATTTGTGGATAAGTATTGTTTAAATCTGGTTTTGTCTTGGAATGTCTTGTTCATTCCTCCTATGGTCCCAGATTTTCTGGACATTTTTTGTTATGACTTTGTTGGCTTTGGTGTTTTCTTTGACTGACAGATCTATTTCCTCTATTGTATCCTCCAAGCCAGGGATTCTCTCTTCCATCTCTTGTATTCTGTTGGTTATGCTTGCATCTGTAGTTCCTGTTCATTTACTCAGATTTTCTTTCTTCTTTTTTTTTTGGTTTTTCAAGACAGGGTTTCTCTGTGTAGCTTTGCGCCTTTCCTGGATCTCGCTCTGTAGACCAGGCTGACCTCGAACTCACAGAGATCCACCTACCTCTGCCTCCCAAGTGCTGGGATTAAAGGCGTGCACCACCACCACCTGGCTAGATTTTCTATTTCTAGCATTCCCTTGATTTGTATTTTCTTCATTGTTTCTGTTTCAATTTTCAGGTCTTTAACTGTTTCCTTCACATGTTTAATTGCTTTTTCATGGTTTTCTTGGCTTTCTTTAAGGGATTTATTGATTTCTTCCAATTTTTTTTGTCTTTTCCTCATCTTTAAGGGAATTTTTGATTTCCTTTTTAAAGGCCTCTATCATCTTCATAAAGTTATTTTTAAGGTCACTTTCTTCTGTTTCTTCTATGTTGTGATGTTCAGGTCTTGCTGTTGTAGAACTGCTAGGTTCTGGTGATGCCATATTGCTCTTTACATTGTTGTATGTATTTTTACACTGGGGTCTACCCATCTCTTTCTCCAATAGGTGCATGAGGTGCCTATGTCTGAGCAAGCTGCTCTTGGTCCAATCTGTGCTTGCTGTGCCTGTGTCTCAGGGGACCACACTAGGTCCAGTCTTAGCTCTTGGTCTAATTGAAGCTGGTAGATTCTGTATCTCAGGGAGCTACTCTTGGTCCAATCCAAGCTGGTTGATTCTGTGTCTCAGGGAGCTGCTCTTCATCCTATCAGGGCTCTTGGTCCAATCAGAACTGGCAGATTCTGTGTCTCAGGAAGCCTCTCTTAGTCCAGTGAGAGCTGGCAGATTCTGTGACTCAGGAAGCTGCTTTTGGTCCAATCAGAGCTGGTGGGTTCTGTGTCTCAGGACGTTGCTGGGGTCACAGGGGGATGGGTAGGTTTGGGGTAGGGTATGGGTCTTGTAGATTGCAGGGTTCGATGGGGGTTTTTGGTGGGGAGCCTGCCCTTAAGAGTTTTCCCTGCTGACAAGCAACTGGGGGCAATGATGGGTAAGGGTTTTTGGGGACTGATTGTGTCCCACAGCCTAGATCCTAAAGATGAGTGTCATTTATTTCAAGTCAGGGAGTTGGATGGGTATTTGTGTACATATATTCACAGCAACATTATACACAGTGGCTAAAAATGGGCCATAACTCAGTGTCTACCAACAAACAAATAAGCAAAATTGGTATACAATAAAATATTATCCAGCCATAAAAAGAATAAAATTATGCACATATTTAATCCCAACACTTGGAGGCAGGCGAAAGTGGATCTCTGAGTTCAAGGCCAGACTGGTCTACAGAATGAGTTCCAGGACAGCCAAGGCTACACAGTGAGACCCTGTCTTGAAAACAGCAAAAAATAATAAAATGATGTATGCTAGGCTTCCATGGACCTTTAAAACAATACATGGGTCTGGTGAGATTGCTTAGTGGGTAAAGCACTTATGAAGGCAGCATGAGGACTTTTGGATTTCCAGTACTAATCTAAATGCTGGGCAGGCATAACAATGTGACTATGATCACAGTGCTCAGGAGATGGAGTCAGCAGAGTCTGTAAAGTTGACTAGGCACGCTGAATCAAATTAGTGAGCTCTAGCTAGGTTCAAGTGAGAGACCCTTCTCTAGTATATAAGGTGAAAAATAATGGAGAACACCAGATACCAACCTGTGGTCTCATTACACACCCACACATATAATGCCCACATATGTGCAAGCACACATGCACATATACATGTCCACTGGACACAAAATCAAAATAACAACATTCTAAGTTAATATTATGCAATTCCATTTTTATGAGGTACCTGTAGAATGAAAAATGGGCACTAGCAGGGATTATGAGGAGACAAAAAGAGAATCCTTGTTTTATAGGTATAGAGCTATAGGTGGGGATGATGAAAAGTTTACAGTGAGATAGTGCTTTATACAACAGAGTGAATGCTTTTAACACTGCTGAATTGGAGACTTATGAATGGGTAAGACAAAAAATATTATGTGTATATTTTACCATGATTAGTGATTAGAAAGGTAGGTAGAGAATATGGTCATTATGAACACAGATGAATCAAAAGCATGAAGTAGAGTCAAGTCTAGCCATGACCAACTCTATGACATTTTGACACAATGTTGTTATCTACAAAGTTCATGCTGTGGACCCATTCAATTGAGTTATCAAGAAATTGCACAGAAATCTCATAATGTTTTATATAAGTTAGTAATTCTGTGTTGGATCACATTTATAACTATCTTGGCAAAACTCCGGGTTCCTGTCCTATGGCCTTTGACAACAGGCGCTGCTCAATGGCTTCAAGGACAGCAGGCCGACTTTATAAATGACCTATGGACTCTTTAGGAGATGATGAGAAATTATGCTCAGTGTTTATAGCTGCCATACCCAAAGAACTAATTCAATTCTGCAATGTTATCGTGTCTGTTTCTTTAAAAGACACACTGAAACTATAGAGATCAATAGGTAATGTGTGCATAGACTCTTCTCTGCTGCTCTGGTTCCTACCTCTCCATCTTCATCTTGTATCTTTCTCACAGTTGCTCTGTACCATGTTATTGGTCTCCCTTCCATTCTTCAAATGCACTGTGTAGTAGGAATCTTAAAAGTTCTTATTAATGAAACCAAACCCGAGGCCAGTTATTGGGGTGATTGCTGGAAGATCAGAGAAGCAGAACAAGCCATGACTATCTCACCTTGCTAGTTCCTCAGGTGATCCTTTTTCCTCAGGCTGGAAGCTTCTGAATCCTCATCCCAATGGCTCTCAGCTGAACTGTGCTCGAAAGCCTGAATGCTTAACCAGCCGAATGCTTTACTCACTACATGCTTTTTTCTCCCCTAATTCCTGGTCCTCACGCCTTCTATACTTTTCTCTTCCTGCCCCCACTCCCTGGGATTAAAGGTTGTGTTTCTAGGATTAAAGGCGTGGGACGCCAAGCTTAGCTGTTTCTAAAGTGGCCTTGAACTCAGAGATCCAGCTAGCTCTGCCTCCCAAGTGCTGGGATTAAAGGTGTGTACCACCACCGCCCAACTTCTGCTATAGCTTACTCTTCCCATTTTCTAGCCACCATTTTTGGCTCTGTTCTAGTGGCTGTCTGTTCTCTGACCCCAGATATGTTTATTTCGGGGAACACACAATATTTCAGGGAACACAATACCCACCACAACACTGGGCTCTCTCTGACCACAGAGCCTCTGTACAGGGTCCCTCTGTTTTAAATATCCTTCACCTCTTTAGTTGCATGATTGTAGCCGATTTGTTCTCAAAGCTCATCTCAAGCATTATTGTTATAGAAGTCCTCTCTCTCTGAGACCCTGGCCTAAATGAGACCTCACAAAATCATGTGTTCCTTCCTGCTGGAGCACCTATCCTAGTCCATTACTGCATAACTGTGACTGTTTAACTCAAATGTGTCTTCCTCTTAGGACCAGAAGCTTCATGAAGATACTATACACAATTTGGTTCATCTCTGCCAAGGCTACCACAATTATGCTCCAGAGAAATACTTGTTCATATTCTTGTCCTCTCTGAAATGTCTGTTCCCTTCTCTCTGCCCTGTAGCTTTAGAGCTACAGAGTCTGGTTTAGTAAAAAAGTTCCTATCTAAGGAGTAAACAAAGGCATCCGGGATTCTAAGCCCAGGCTCTTCCCTACCAGCACTTCTCTCCCATGGAAACATGTAGGTTACTATGTACTTTCAGAAGTTTCTTTCCTAAACAGGTCTTGTCTCCTCTTAGAAGTGTCTGAATTTGAACTTGGGCTAACCTAGGCTCGAATTCTAGCTTTGTTATTTAGTAACTGTTCAGCTTTGGAAGATATTTTCTGTTCTGATCATAGACAACATGATCTTTTAGGCTATTTCCTACTGAAGATTCTAGAAGCTCTATACGGTGCTGTTTGACTGCTATCTTTCTTTTTTAAAATAGCTTGAGATATCATTGATATTTGAAACTCATATATACTTAAAGTGTACGAGCTTGGTGTTTTGATATACATTGTGAAATGGTTGCTACAATCAAACTAATTACCATATCTATTGCCTCAATATGGTTAGCACTGGATGTGTGCTGGAATACTTAAGATGTATTCACATAACATATTTTAAATATCCAATACAGGATTATTATTGACTCCCTGTTGCACATTAACACTCTGGAACTTATTCATCCTACAAATCTGAAATTTTGTACCCTTTGACCAATGTATTCTTCCCTAGCTTCTTGCTTCCGGTGACTACCAATCTGCTCTCTGACTCACTAGAAAGAGACAGGTGAGGAAAGACAGGTGCAGTTGATTGACTATCAGAAGTGTAGGTATATTCTAAAATAAAGGAGATGAAAGAATAGTTATTCAAACAAACATTCCAGGCAGTAGTGGCATATGCCCATAATCCCAGCATTGGGAGGGAGAGGCAGGCAGATCTCTGTGAGTTCAAGGCTAGCCCGGTCTACAGAGTGAGTTCCAGAACAGCCAGGGCTACACAGAGAAACCCTGTCTTGAAAAAGAAAGAAAGAAAGAAAGAAAGAAAGAAAGAAAGAAAGAAAGAAAGAAAGAAAGAAAGGAAGGAAGGAAGGAAGGAAGGAAGGAAGGAAGGAAGGAAGATAAGAGTTATTTCTGGGTAAGGTTGCTGGTGGCTTTTGCGTTCTGTATACTCTCTAAGGTTGCCTCTCCACACTGTGGTGTTTATCTAGTCTCTCCCTCCTACTCTACTAAAACCAGAGAAGAAGCCCAGTACTGTTACGTGTTTGTACATTTTGCACACATTTTAGAGCTACATTATAGACAGCAAGTCCCCAGGATCCCTCTGCCAGCTAGGCTGCATGGTACTCTGAGAGCCAGAGGCCTGAACTGCTGCATCCAGGTAAAGATTTGACACTTGTTCTGAGATGTGTCCTAGTACACAGGCAGAATTGCTGGAAGAAAGAACATTCATCTACACCAAAGCTAAACATTCACTTGGTTTTCAACCAGGAAGAGCCCTCCAACACCACCACCCCCATTTTAACCAGGTACTTTCTCCTGTTCTTACATGTAGTCAGGCCCCCCCCCCCGACCCCCCCATCTGCCTATCTCTGTAATGGGCTTGCTTCTTTTCCTTCTTTTTGTTCCTTTCCTCTTTCATTGTTCAGCCCTAACAAAGCAAACAGCTACCAAAAGAAACAATTTCTCCTTGGGTTTCCAGATCTGGCTTGGTCCCAATAACATTATTCCCCACTGCTGAGAAACTGGAAGCCTGAAGTAAACTTGAACTACTATATTATGCTACTCACTTTCCATGAAGTATTATGAATAAAAATGAGCTGCTCGTGTTGAGATGAACCAGCTTCCAGCATACTGTGGGTGCTCATTAAGTGTTAAATAATAATAATATGTTTGGTGATGCAGTAAGCTTGATTTATATTCATTATTATTATTTTTGCTTTCTTCCTAATCTGTGAACTTGGATCATGTGGGCTGGGCCACCCCATTGTTAGGGGAAATTAGTGAGGGAAATTAGTGACGGCCACACACATTTCTCTCCACCTAGCACACCACAATGACAATTTACCTGTCAGCCTTCCTGACACTAATCTTTGCCTGTGGCTCTTTCTGGTCTGACTTTCTAAATCCCCTTGTAGTTATTTAAATCTTTGAAGGCTTGTTCTTTAGGGAGACTGAGGGATGATGGTCATGGGCAATATATTATTTCTGGGGTAGGAAAAACAGCCTTTTCAGAGCTTTCTCTCATTTCCACCAGAGCTTGAACTATATTGTGCTTCTCCCAGGTATCAGCAAACATGTGGGTGGTTGCAGGGAGGCCGCTTTATAGAGTGTGGGTAATTGCTTGGTCATGCCTATCAATCAGCAAGGCTGTACTTGAATTTCCCTGATTAACTACAGACATTTGGTGGCAACATTTGACTTGGAACCAAGTTCAAAGGTACACATTTTTTTCAGCAGCTTTTCTCCATATCTTAAACTATCACAATTAGCCAAAGATTATTTTGCAGCTTTTATAAGTTTCAATAGTCTAATTGTGAAGACCAGGGGAATGCAATATCCTATGTCCAAAACAGTGTGGGAGTGGTATGTTGGATCCACTGGGTGACCCTGCAATGTTCCTTGGGAACACGTCTATTTCAGAATGTTTTCTCTGTCCCCTGTTGGTGACTGCAGATAATCTGCTGTGCTTTCTTTGAATACTGACCAGACCAAATATGAATTCTTCAAAACACTGGAATCCCTTTCTTCTGCCCACAATGCCCCAGAAGCTAACTGTCCTACTCATGATGGAAGAAAAGCTCAGGACTGACCAACTGGGTTTTCCATGCCCTAAATTACAATATACCAGCCCAAAGGGAAGGCTGGGTAAAGACAATGAAGTAGATGGTGTCAAACAAGGATCAGTGTGGAAGTTTGAGTTCACTTTATGCTAAGTCCAGTAACCTATGTATTGATGCTCCAGTATCTCAAGAGCTGATATATTAACACCACACCTTAAATTTTTCATTTTAAATTAACATAATATTTACAAGTATTTATAGAATATGATATGGCATTCCAATACATATATGTGATGTGTTATGATCAGACCAGGATAATTGGTGTACCAATTACCTTGAACACTTATGATTTGTTTATGTTGAGAACTTCCGGCTATCTATTCTAAACACATAATTAATTGTCATCCACTATAGTTATGCTACCTACCATGCTAGTCATTCTGCTCAACTGCACCCCCATTCCCACTGTCTCTATTGACCCCAATTCTACTCTCAACTTCTATGAGCTCAACTTTTTAGCTTCAATTGAAATAGTAACAAATGGTATTTGTCTTCCCTTTCCTGAGTTCTTTCACTTACTATAAACTAAAGCTACAATTCTATATAAAATCCTGTTTTAGGAGATAGAAGAGTCTGTCCCATTCAATTTGGCTTTGGCTGGATACATATTCACATCTTTAATCTGCCCCTCATTAAATAGGTAACGGTTGGCAGGTAACAACCTTGAAGCCTGTTACTGTAAACTGAAGGTCACAGCCTTGTTCTGAGTTTTTGTGATATTTGGGTAATGTGTGTGGAACAGTCACACTGAAAGGCCAAAATAAATATGAGTTAGTCTGCACCTTCTTCAGTCTTTTTATGAGTTCTAAAAACAAGAGTAGTCTTTATCCACTTGAGTGAGAAGTGGAGAGTAGAGTAAAATAAACAGTGCCGAATCAGAAGCCTGTGGACTTCGAGTTATCAGGGTCAGTTCAGAGGAGACATTTTCCTTCATTTAGACACTGAAGGTACAGAACCGTGGTTTTGGTCTCACCTGTTTGCTCATGCTATTCTCAACAATTACCTTTCTACAAAGACATGAATGGGGTTTTGGAGTTCAGTCTTAACAACACAGACTGAGGACATAAGGGACCAGCATGACAATCATGTTACCTCTGTTGACACCATTCGGAGAAATTAATGTTTGTAAACTGATAGCTTAATGTCTCGAAAATGCCTGTAGATAAAGGAGATTCTCAGGGCATGATCAATACAAATTCATCACCAATACAAACTTATGAATAAATGGCAATCCATGTAAAAATGACTAAGGAAGAGCTATGTGTGGTAGCATGAGCCTTTAATCCCAGCACTTGTGAGGAGGAGGCAGGATCTCTGTGAGTTTGAGACCAGCTGTGACTACATAGAGACACCCTGTCACAAAAGCAAAAACAAAACAAATATCTAAGGAAAAAGAGAGAACCATTGCTAACCTAATATTCTGATTTCATCTCAATAAATATACAATTCACTTTTGCTAATGTCATCTGAAGGCTACCATCTAAAACACAAGAAGTATCCAAAAGAAGGTGCTTATAACAAGGCTCATTCCCATTGATGTCAGATGTCACTTTTGAGTTGCTGAGCTTAATCACACACACACACACACACACACACACACACACACACACACACACACACACACACGCAAAATCTGCCTCCTAATCTTAAACCCAAAATTGGGCTGCCATTCTGACTGAGAATTTCTGGTTCTGCATTCTCATGCTGTCTACCACATGCATCATCTTTATCCTCCCCTTCTAACTAACTTCCAGATTTATTAAAAGCAACATTGTCCAAGCCTACATCTCTGTGCTTAGGTGTTTTTCAACCCAATATGAGGTCTTTGGGTTAGGAGAAACCCTAGAAGACCATCCAGTGCTGGCACTTATATATAAAAACCAACAAAGACTCAGTAAGAAATGTATGTTTTGCTATTGAGAAAAATTCTACCTACTTAGCCCTGGCTGGCCTTGAACGCCACCACTCCCCATGCACATACCTGTACCTCCTGAGGATGGCATTACAGATGTAAGCTACTGCATCTGACATACATATGTTCTTGCTTGGCTTTCAGCAAGCAAAAAGGAAAACAGCCTATACCCAACCTATGCCCAACCTATGCCCATCCAGTCAGATAGCTGGATGCCAAAAGTGTCTGGGAGGAAAGAATAAAATGAAAAGAAGCCTAGGTGTCTACAGGTTTGAGCTCTGTCAGCTTCAATGTTTGAAAGGCCCCTACAGTCATGCTAGAATATGTTAACTTTTAAAATGAGCACCTAACCTTTTTGGACTTTGTCATAAGAGCATTTAATCCAAATTCATATCTCAGTTACATAAACAGATTCCATTTCTCAGACATTTCTGGCCCACGTCATACATTTGTAGCAGTAGCTGAGAGCTTTGGCTTTGCTGGATGGCTGAATTTAAGAAGATCTTCATTAAAATCAATGGAGAAGAAAATTAAGTCATTTAAATTGCTATTTCTGGAGTTGTGAAACTTGAAAGTGTCCAAACAAGAAGTATTCCATTATTTATTATGGTGATTGGATCCGTGACCATTTAAGTACTTAAGCTAGTACTGTTCCATCATTCCACCTTGTCTGTGCTCCTCGTAGGGCTAAGAAAGAGAGAAATAGTATGTTAAATACATAGTAGCTCTGGCCAATGCTATCATCTTAGTGCAGAGTGTTGAAATATGTGATAAGGTTGGTAACAGATTTTGTGCAGGAGTTTTGAATTAGTGTCTTGCTCACCAGGGCAGAAGACATTTGTAGTTTCACTCATTCTTTGTTTTTCTTAATAAACCAGCTTTGTAGACTCGGAAGGAATTCACTCATCATGGAGAGGTTGCTTGGGATTTACTTTGGTGGGCACTAGGGATTGTTGGTTCATGAACAGTTGCCTGTGATTGGCAGATCCTATGCATTATGTGTAAGTTTTACTAGATTCTTCCTATTTTACTCAGTATTTATCAATAATACCTCAAAAACACTGAAATAAACGGGGCAATTCTTTGACTATCTCCTGTGGTTTACAGCTTCCCTCTTGTGTTGGTTGTTGTTGTTTGGTTGGTTGGTTGGTTGGTGTTTTTGTATCAATTCAAATCTGACTTCCACCAAGGATAGCATAGGTTTGTAAAGTGAGTTTAAGGGGATACACAAATCCACTACCATTGTAGGCAACCTTTAGTGGAGAGGTCTATATCTGCTTTCCCCAGAGAGCATGTTACTTTCACTGGATTTTTATAAGCAGTCACAGCTCCAGAGACTCACAGGAACTTCCCTGTCTACAAAAAATTGATGAAAGCATTGTGTTTTCTTGTTTTAATTGCCTTCATCAGAAAGGACTACTACATAAACCATTTCAGCGTTCCAACCAGCCCTTGTCTGAGAGCATCATTTTTTTTTCTTTTTGTGTTTACATTCTTCCAGCAGAGGCCTTGATCATCACATCTGCCTGCCTCAAACCATGTGTGAGTGTCCTGCTTTCTCTGCCTAGATGCCCTCTGGTCTTCTGCTGCTCCAGTGCTGCTGGAGTTGCAGAACCATGATCCACTTCTGGAAGCTGGAGGTGATATAGGGAGATCAGTCATGTCTACAGGCTTCCTTGTGATCCTCTCCCTAATAATGGGAGATGCATCTTTGTGACTGCTTCTGCTGGCTGTTCTGTTTAAATTCCTACCTGTCATAGGTTCACTTTCCAGGTAAGGGAAAGGAATATGGTTTTCCTCTCTCTCTACTTACCTGCCCTTGTACATCAAACTGCTTCCCAGAGCAACTGTATCCTACTGCAGTCACTCGGAGTATGCATGAGTAGCTCTAAGGATTAAGAAGAAAACTCTATAGCAGTAGTTAGCTACCATATATTGAGTGCTGAGCATGTGCCAAGGTCTGTGTCGAGTGTTATGCATGTGCCTTCCTGAAACCTTGGGAGCTCTAAACATGCAAACATGCTCATCTCTGAAATTCCATCCCAAGCTCCAACACTAGTGCTTACATTGTCCATATGCCTCTTACTGCCTTCCCAATGAAGAAACATGCTTCCAGAAGGAACATGTCCAATGGTATATAACACTCCTCCACTGATGGACTTGCTGGTATCAGCGTCCACTTTCAGAGGTGCTGCTGAAGGCTTCTCTGTGGCTGCTTTCTTAGTTTCCATTTAAATTCGTTTTCCAGTGTCAATACTGATAGTCCCAAAGATTTCTTCAACTACCAGATCTGGAGTGAGTGACTCATGCAAACACAATTATTATGCCATCGTATTTGGCCATCATAATTAGCTCAGCTTTTTAAACCTTCAAAATGCCCATTTCAGTGGTTAATAACAATGGGAAATAAATTCAGGCATATATGTGTGTGTGTGTGTGTCTGTGTGTGTGTCTCTGTGTGTGTGTGTGTCTGTGTGTGTGTGTGTGTGCTTGTGTATGTGTGTGGTCATTACTGGCCTATTATGTGCAGCAGTTCTATTGTCCACCCCAGAACTGTAATCGTAGACAAGCTCCCCCTGCTCCTCAGCGCACTCCAGCAGCCGCCTGCTCCTGCTGTTCAGCCAGTGTGTGCTTAGTGAATGCAAATTCATATTAATATCAATCAGCCTAAGCCAAATCAGCCTCTCCGGAGTAGGGAAGTGAATCTGCATAAAATCCAAATGAGATAATATATGAGAAAGGACTCTGAAAATTATAAAGTGCTATACAAATCAAGATATTTTATAATAAAATCATAATTTATTACAAAACCAAGTATGAATTATTTTTAAGATGGTCTGCTAGTTTAGATTAGCTGCACCATTAGCAAGTGCTCAATAAATATTTGTTCAATTGTGCTGCTGAATTGTGATAATCAAGACTCAACTGAACATGAAAACAAAGAATTCTATGAAAGATTTAATTAATGCAATAGGTTAGAGAACATGTAAAAATAAAGATTAAAAAATCAGGATGGCTTCAAATACAAAAGAAAATAATTTATGTTTTCATTTGAGAATATAATATATCCTTGAAATTGCTTGCTTTTCAAAATGAGGCAATTGCCATTTACCACATTATAAAAATCTTTTAGAAGTTACTATACAAGATCTTCAATTAATTTACATTTGAATTAAATTGTACAGCCCTAACTAAATATTTTATTACATATAATTAATGTGTGGGTGTGGGTGTGGGTGTGCACGTGCATGTGCATGAGTGCAATGGTGTGTATGCAGAGGTCAGAGAATTTGTGGAGTTGGTTCTCTTTTTCCACCATGTGGATTTCAGGGAATACTTAGTTATGAGGTATGGCAGCAGTATTTTTACCTGCTGAATCATCCTATTGGCCTTTAATGGTTTTAAATATTTTAAATTACAATCCATGATGAAAAAGAAGGTGCCTCATGTCAAAAGATTTAGGATATAGAAGTGTAGTTTGTGATTACATTTATTAATATCATGCTAATCTTTTAGCTCTGGTCATTTACTACTTTATAAGTAAATACAGAACTTGGTTAAGAAGAATTTTGATTTCTCCCAATATATATTGTTTGTAACAATGCCCCTCTTTATTTGTTTAATTATAGAAAATATAGTACTTTCACAGTGAAAATTGTATTTATAAGAAATACAGTGTAAAAACATTGAGTATTAAGGTACATGTCTTTGTTGCTTTGTGTATATTTACTCAACATCTAGCAGGAAAACTGAAGATACCTGAATAATAGGACTGAAACCCATTGGTGAGTAGACAGAGCTTTGTGTCTGACATTTGGAAAATTTCGAATATCTTGGTCTGTGTGTGAGTCTTCACAGTTAGATTCTATACTTGGATTTCAAACATTTTATAGCTCTTGTTACCTGGGAGTTACAAATAAAAACCTTTGGGCTGAGAGCATATCTCAGCTGGTAGAGTGCTTGCCTGCTATATTTGAAGCCCTGGTCTCTAGTACAATATCAACTTATCAACTATGTGTATTGGTATATGCCTGTAATTCCAACAGTTGGGATGCAAAAACAGGAAGATTAGGAGTTCTGGGCAAGCCTCTGTCATACAGCAAGTTTAAGGCCAACCTGGGATACATGAGGCCCTAATCTCAAAACCTACTCAAAAAAGGAAAGAAATCCAACTTGTAACATTTGGAGCATTTAAGTTCTAATTAAAATGTGAGATGGGCACTCCATTGAAAAATGGTCACAATGGAAATAGATAAACCTTCTAAAACCCTTCATGTGGCTTTATTTTCTAAGTACTTAGATCAATATCTTATGCAATTTATGATCAAAGGAATCTCCAAGAACAAGTTCAAGAGATTCTGCAAATAAATTTTCCAAAACCACATTTAAAATTTATCTGGGAGACAACTCGGTAGGTTAGAACTCTTCCTTTGAAAGAAAGCATGCTCTATCCTGAGTTCTGTACCCAGCACTACATAATCTAGATGCAGTGGCAAACTTCTCTAAGCCCAGTACTCATGGGATGGAAGCAGGAAGGTCAGAAATGCAAGGTCATCCTTGGCTATATAGTGAATTTAAAGTCAGCCTTGGATACATGGTAATGTGTATTAAAAAAGAAAAAAAAACTCATACCTGTCAAGTTCATAAATGAAACCAACATAGGCAGGAGAGTAAATGTAATGGCTGACATAGGTAAGTCATAATAAGGTCTTGATGAGTTATAATCATCGATAAAAATGAATAAGATGAATGTTGATACAAAATAATGGTAAAGAACTAAATTTAGATTTTGAAAATGTCAATTACCAAAGTATATAATGAGAAATATTTGTCCTGACAGCACACAAAGTGACAGATCTGTCAAGGACACTGTGAGTCACCAGTATTTTGATGAGAGCAACAACAAATAGACTAAAGAAAATCTAATAGCACAATCTCAACCCACATTAGTATAAATGTACAAGAACATAGCTCTAATCTAATACATTGCTTAAAGGCCTGAGTCTTAGAAAGTTCTGATTTTGCCTATTAGGACTCCAACCAGATACTTAGAGTATGTGGTTGGCTGTAAGAGTATGTACTTGGCTATATGAAATGGACAGATAAGTTTACAATTTCTCACCAAATAGATGGCATTTCAAACCAAAGGACTAGATAAAATCAGAAGGACAGTAGTTATCACCACTGAGAACAGACATAAGCACTATAGTAGTGTACAGAGGTATCCATGTGGAATATCACAGGCTTAATGACATAAACATAAGAAATATATTTCCACACAGTTTGGAAGGGTAAAAGTACAAGATCAAGATATTGGCAGGGTCTGATTAATTTTTAGTCCCCTATCCTTACCTTGCAGACATCTACTTTCTCCATGCACCTTTCTCCATGCACCTGACTCTAGCATCTCCCTGTGTCCACATTTTCTCTTATAAGAAACACCAGTCAGATTAGGTTGGAATCCACCCTAAGAGTTCTGTTTTCTTCCGCTAGCCACCTTAAAGGCTCTGTTCTGTGTATGGTCAAATTGAGTGATTTGGGGTTGAGAATTTAGAAGGATGCAGCTGGGAATATATCCTTAGGTTCTATCACCCCTACCTAAAGGAGAAGAATGCTCAAGGCAAAATAATCCCATAATGGAATCAAATAATTGAGTCTCCTTCCTACATCATTTAGAAGTCAGGAAAGAGGCGTCAACAGGAAAGGCAAAGTAGGAGCAGCCAAATAAGAGGAAAAAAAAGAGAGAGAGAAATGGGGTGTTTGGAAGCCTAAAGAAGAAAGAAATTTCAGAAAAGATCAGTGGTCTGCCATGTCCAAAACTAGTAAATGAATACAGATAAGAACTGAGTCTCCCGAGAAGAATGTGGCCCACAGAAGCAACGAAGCAGGCCTCATAAGGGTGCGCAGAGACTGAAGTGACAATCATGGAGCCTGCATGGGACTGAGCCAGGTCCTCTGCATATACCTTATGGTTGTGTAGCTGAGTTTTCTTGTGGAACTCTTGACAATGGGAGTGGGGTGTCTCAGACTCTTTTGCATGCACTTGGGACCCCTTTCCTCTTACTGGTTGTCGTGTCCAGCCATGATATGAGGGTTTGTACCCAGTCTTATTGTATTTTTAAATATTTTTAAAATTTTTCTCTGTATTACATCCTGATCTCAGTTCCCCTCCCTCCCCTCAGTTTCTCTCCCTCATCTCCTTTCTCCTGCAGATCCACACCCCCTCCATCTTCCCTCAGAAAAGAACAGGCCTCCCAGAGACATCAATCAAGCACAGCATAATATGCTACAATAATACTAGGCACATATTATCAAATCAAGGCTGAATGAGGCAACTCAGTAGGAGGAAAAAGGCCCCACAAGTAGGCAAAAGAGTCAGCAACTGCCCCAGATCCAACTGTAAGGAATCCTACAAGAACACCAAGCTACTCAGCCATAACATATATGCAGAGGACCTAGGTCAGATCCCTACAGGCTCCCTGATCTCTGCAAGACCTGTGATCCCTGGTCAATTGATTCTGTGAGCAGTGTTCTCCTGGTGTCCCTCTTGCTGATCCTTCCTCCCTTTCCTCTGCAGTACTCCCTGAGTTCCAACTAATGTTTGGCTGTGGGACTCTACTTCTGTTCCCATCAGTTTCTGAATAATGTCTCTTTAATCTCCTTGATGATGATTCTGCTAGGCCCTAGTCCCAGAACACTCTGTAGGCAGGACAAACTGAAGGTCAAAGGTTTTGCATCTGGGTTGGTGTCCCAATCCCTCCATTTGAGGCCTTGCCTGGTTACACAAGATGGCTGGTTCAGGCTCCTCTGTATCCTCCATTACTAGGAGTATTAGCTAGGGTCACCCTCAAAGATTCTATGAAGTCTTCATTGCACTTGGTTTCCACCCTGCCCATGAAGTGCCCCCCAATTGCAGACATTTCTCCCAGTATTTTCTTCCCCACCCTAAGTTAATTCCTCCTGTTCCCAACCCCAGCCACCTCTAGTCCTTCTCTGGAATCTGCTTTGCTAACAAGAAAGTTCATAGCACTAAGTGCCTTCATAAGGAAACTGCAGAGATTTCACCCTAACAACTTAATTAGTACATGTGAAAGCTCTAGAACAAAAAGAAGCAAACCCACCCAAGAGAAGTAGATGGCAGGAAATAATCAAATTGAAGGCTGAAATCAATAGAATAGAAACAAAGAGAACAATACACAGAATCAAAGAAATAAAGAGTTTGTTCCTTGAGAAAAATCAACAAAATAGACAAACCCTTATCCAAAATAACTAAAAGACAGAGAGAGAATATCCAAATTAACAAAATCAGAAACAAAAAGGAGTACTTAACAACAGACTCCTAGGAAATCCAAAGAATCATTAGGTCATATTTCAAATCCTGTTCTCTGCAAAATTGGAAAATCTAAAAGAAATGGCCAATTTTCTTGACAGATACTACTTACCAAAGTTAAATCAAAATCAAATCAACAATTTAAATAGACCTATTACCCCTAAGGAAGTAGAAGCAGTCATTAAAAATCTCCCAACAACAACAACAAAAAATCCCAAGGCCAGATAGTTTTAATGCAGAATTCTACCAAACTTTCAAAGAAGAGCTAATACCAATACTCTTCAAATTATTCCACAAAATAGAAACAGAAGGAACATTACCAAATTCATTTTATGAGGCCACAGTCACCCTGATAACCAAACTACACAAAGACTCAACAAAGAAGAGAATTACAGACCAATCTCACTCATGAACGTTGATGCAAAAATACTCCATAAAGTACTCGCAAGTGAATCCAAGAACACATAAAGAAAATCAACCACTTTGATCAAGTAGGTTTCATCCCAGAGACACAGGGATGGTTCAACATACAAAAAAATCTGTCAATGTAATCCACCATATAAACAAACTGAAAGAAAAAAAACATGATTATCTGTTGAATATGGTACTTGAAGTCCTAGCTAGAGCAATAAGACAACAAAAGGAGATCAAGGGGATATGAATTGGAAAGGAAAAAAATCAAACTTTCACTATTTGCAGATGATATGATAGTATACATAAGTGACCCTAAAATTCTACCAGAGAACTCCTACACCTGATAAACATCTTCAGCATAGTAGTTTATTGAATCTTGTTAGGCCATGTTTGATGGATATCCCTTGGGGGCCTCCTGTTTTTTAAGGGAAACAGAGGAGGGGGAATTGATCTAGGGGAGAAGAGAGGAGAGGGACTGGGAAGAGTGGAGGGAAGGGAAACTGTGGTTGGTATGTAATGTATGAGAGAAGACTAAATATTAAAAAAAGAACTGAGTGTCTAATGGAAACCTCTGGAGAGGAGCAAAGTGATGAAGGAAAGTGGGAAATCAGGCTAACCTAGCCTTTTAGCAGTGGGGGGAGGGTGGCGTCAAGGAAAACACTTTACCCACATTAGCAGCCCATACATCTAACTGAGTAGAAGACACTGAAAAAACATGAGTCAGTTCTCTGGTGTCTGTCTGATCTGTCCACACCAGTGTCTCTTCTTACCACACCACCTGCCTCATACTGTTCCTACCTGAGTCCTCTTTACCCATCCAGACTCAGCTTGTTTGCTTTGAAAGCTAGTACGTGAAACCCTGAGTCCAAGGCCCTGTTTGAATCATAAACTGTATGACTTTAAGTAAGTCACTTCTCTGTGCTGGGCTTATTTCCTTGGCTCTATGTTCAGCAGATAGGCTTTCAGGTTTGATTGAAGTTCCCGAAAGAACTGAGCAACTACCCTGATCAACTGCTTCCTTTTCTAGTTTATACATAAACTCTCAGGAATTAGTTTATAAAAGACCAAGCCAAAAGGACATGTAGTTGAAAACTGAATGATGCAAAAATCTCCATAGCTGTTTCCTTCTGTCTCAGCTATGCTTCTCCTGACCTTTCTGTGTCCATGTCATGTGTGTGTGTGTGTGTGTGTGTGTGTGTGTGTGTGTGTGTGTTAAGATACAAAGATGCAAATGAAATATGGTCTTCCTATAAGAAATGTCTGTGACTAGGCATGTCTATTCTGCAGCACTTTGGGTCTTTACATGATAGATAACACAGTTGTCTAATTTTGAATTCTGGCTGCTTTGATTCACTAGATTTCTGAATAAGAGAGACTGAATTTTCTGGGCATTATTTTGGCAGGGTGGGCACAAAGGAGAAACAAAATAATTTATTGATCATATGCTAATTGCTGGGGAGTTGACATAAATTACATATATTAATTTTGACCAAAAAGCAAAAAAAAAAAAAATATCTGAGGGAACAGACAGTAGTCCACATATAAAGAAATGGAGGCCCAAGCTGGGTGTGGCAACACATGACTACAGGTTCAGTACTAGGGAAGCTGAGGCAGGAAAGTTTGTGGCCAGAGTGGGCTGCATACTGAGAACCTACTTTAAAAGAGGAAAAAGAAGGAAGGAAGGAGAGACAGTGAATGGAGGAGGAAAGAACAGAAAGTTTGGAGAGAAGAAACACCTTCCCCAAAGCTTCATAGCTAATCAGAGGTTGAGGCAAAATTTGCATTCTGCACTCCAAACTGTAACCTAGCTCTTCCCACTACTTCGTTTCACACACATTAATGCCAAGAAATGTTGGCTGCATTTGAATTTCTTGCTGGGGCTGTAATTACTGAGAGGAAATGACATTTTGATTAGCCCAACAAACAGCTTCTGCTTTTCTCATAGAAATTTATGATAGTCCTGGTTCATAGCCAGCTCTCTGGAAATTGGTTATCTTGATACCAACGAAACCATTTTTATTTGCTTTCCTTGTTCCATCACCAGAGAAGATTAGAAATGGTGGTGACTCATAAACTGATGACACACCAAAGGACTGCTGAGAGAATCTATCTACTCAAGGCCCTTCCTCTAAAGGTAAAGAACCGGGACCCAGACAGGGCAGTTGATCTGCCAGAAGACCAGACAGTGGAAAGTACCAGAGTCAGGACTGATAACTCTGTCTCTCTCTGTCTGTCTGTCTGTCTGTCTGTCTAACTGTCTGTCTGTCTCTCTCTCTCTCTCTCTCTCTCTCTCTCTCTCTCTCTCTCTCTCTCACACACACACACACACACACACACACACACACACACACACACACAGTCTACTTACTTTATGTTAGAAGCAGACTCTTTGTCCCTAGGGGAGCCACAGATCCCCTGGATTCCCTCAGTCCCAATACCTTTGAATGATAGACCCTCAAAGCATTGCCTCGCTAAGTTAATGCTGGAAGAGGAGGGGAAGGGAGTGCCACGAAAACTACATAAGTGCATTCTTGCGACATCTACAAGCTTTGGACTTTTCACTGTTTTTTCTTTAAGAATATTTTTATGCTCCAAAGCAGTCAAATTCAAGGTATTTTACCTGTGAACTCTTTGTGGGCAGTGTACTCATTAATCAGTCTTAAGTTTTCATCGGTGACATTTTCTTCTCTAAGAAATGGGCAGGTAGGGTTTCAGGTTTGATTGATCCTGTCTCTTCTTCCCTGATCAACTGCTTCCTTTTCTGGTTATACATAAACGCTCAGGAAATAGCTTTATGAAAGACCAAGCCAAAGGGGCATGTAGGTGAAGAGTGGGTGATGCAAAAAGCTGTTTCCTTCTGCGCTTCACCCACCTGTCTCTGTCCTTCAGTGCAAACAGACTGGCCATGGTTGGGGAAGGCTTCCTTCTTTTACTAAGCCTTGCTCTGGCCCTGCTGCCTCTGCAGAGGAGTATGGGCATCAATCTGTGCTATTGTGAACTAGCAAACCACACGCCTTGCCATGACATAGGGCAAGTGATCATCTCACATGCATCAGCAATGGCATCAAGATTTCATGTCTGGAGCCAAGGCCAGCATACTCTCTACAGGTCTATAAGGAGCAGTAAATGCCCCATATGTAAATACTAGCAACAGTAAATATCAAATCCTGACAGACATTTTGCTTCATTCACAAAAGCCTCATAAATCGTTCTTTTATGTCCTCTTTTATGCTTCCTAAGTCCTTCCAAAAGGCAGGGTTCACTGCTTTGAGCCTTGGTATTATGAGCCAAATTGACCCATCAGTCACTGATTGAGCTAACAATTATGCAGCACCTACCATATGCTGTGCTTGGCACACCAGGAGACTGCAAAGCAGAGTCCAGGGGACACATAAGAAGGCATTCTGAGACAGCATGCAACCATGGGCTATGGAAGCTCCAACCAAACTCACTGACTTTCACCTGTGACTTGAACCCACCTTGGACCAGGACTAATCTGTTCCCTTCGGACACAGAGGAAGCAGTCACTGGTATCCATCCCAAAGAGCATCACCCCCTTTACCTACATATCAACCAAGACCAAGGACAGCAACCAAAACATATTTTCTTGCTTTTGAAAGATAGCTTTCTTTGTTATTGAGAAATATTTCCAAACTGTGCTTAGGTTTTCACTGGTAATGGCTGTACCACAAAACAAGTGCCTAAAGCAGCCAGCCAGCTCAAATCTATTGAACCATTTTGGTGCAGAGAAAACAGTTCTGTGCCTCCCTATCGATCCATGTCCATTTGCCTGAGTATGCCATTATGTAACAGCACATCCAGGAAGGGCTGTTTGAAAGGACAGAAGATTGTCTTTCTTCCTTTTCAGTTTAATGAGTAAGCTTTGCAAGACAAAACCAGGACAACTTCCTGCTTGTCTTTTGTTTGTAGGTCTTGTTGAAGAGGGAGCATTGATTTAGTTGTCCAGAACATACTCCATTTCCCTGAAGAACTTAGATGCTGGAAGTCTTAAAAGGAACATTGAATTAGGAGTCAAAGCTGGGACTGTAACCTTGACTCGCTATTAACAGAGGCACAACTTTTTTAAAAAGTCACTTCTCTTGATCCAGCTGGGATCTCCTGCTCCCCTAAGCTTTCTTTCCCTCAAACCTTGCCCTTCATTACTCCCACTGTCGTCCAGGTTGTTCATGTAGATCTCATCCATTTCTCTGCCATTGGGTGATCCCTGTGTCTTTCCTAGGGTCCCATTTTCTAGGTAGCCTCCCTGGAGTTGTGTAGCAGTCTAGTCATCTTTGTTTTACATCTAGTATCCTACTATGAGTGAGTACATACCATGTTTGTCTTTCTGAGTCTGGCTTACCTCACTCAGGATGATTTTTTCTAGATCCATCCATTTCCCTGCAAACCTCATGATGTCATTGTTTTTTTTTTTCTGCTGAATAGTACTCCATTGGAGAACAAGGAATAACAGACCATGATAAGTGATGACTAAATGACAACAGGAATAGGCAGAGTGCTGGAGAGGTCCCCAGAAATCCACAATGATACATCCTCTGTAGACTGCTGGCAATGGTCGAGAGAAAGCCTGATCTGACCTAGTCTGGTGGCCAAACACCCTAACAGTCATGCTGGAACTCTCATCAAATAACTGATGGAAGTGGATGCAGAGTTCCTCGGCCAGGCCGCAGTTGGAGCTCCAGGAGTCCAAGAGGAGGGACTGTAAGAGCATGAATTATTGAGACCAAGATTGGAAAAGCACAGGGACAAATAGCCAAACAAATGGAAGCACATGAATTATGAACCAAAGGCTGTGGAGCCCCCAGCTGGATCAGGCCCTCTGGATAACTGAGTCAATTGAATAGCTTGAACTGTTTGGGAGGCACCCAGGCTGTGGGACCAGGACCTGTCCTTAGTGCATGAGCTGGCTGTTTGGAACCTTGGGCTTGCACAGGGACACTTTGCTCAGCCTGGAAGGAGGGGACTGGACCTGCCTATATTGAATTCACCAGGTTTAAATGAATCTCCAGGGAGTCTTGGCCCTGGAGGAGATGGGAATGGAGGGAGGGGCTGGGGGGAAGGTGGGGGCAGGGGTGGGAGCAGAGAGGACAGGGGAACCCAATGCTGATGTGTAAAATTAAAACACAAATGTAATAAATAACAAAAAAGTCACTTCTCTTCTCTGGCCCTCAGTTTTCCCCTGTCTAGAATGAAGGAGATGGGACAGAACTTAAGAAGCACCTCTCCCACTTAGCACTTGAGTAAACTTGAGAAAGCCAATTCACTTCCTTGGTTCTCAGTTTATAACCTAAAAAATGAAGACAGCAGCAGTATCTTGTTGCTTAAATCCTAAATGATCTTGTAAAAACCCAGAGCCAGATATTGGGTTAAATGCTGATAGATCACAGAGACAAAGAAACAAGCCACAGCCACTCTTACCTCACCAACTCCACAAACCCTCTGACTGAATGTCTCTGAGTCCTCAGCAGAAAGGGTCTCTCTTGTCCTGTCTCCTCACGCCTTATATACCTTTCTCTACCCACTCATTTCACTTCCTATCTCAACCTTCCTAGTGCTAGGATTAATGATATATGTGCTTTCCAAATACTAGGTTAAATGTGTGTGCCACCACTGCCTGGCCTCTATGTTTAATCCAATGACTGGCTCTGTCCTCTGATCTTCAGGAAAGTTTTATTAGAGTACAACAAAATATCACCACAATATCTGCCCCCTTATACTTTGATGAGGTTTAAATAAAAGAGCACAGATGAAAGGTTAGCACAGTGGTAGGACTGCCACATTGTAAACTAAAACTAATTCTTAGTATTCTACCTCAATGTTTTTATGAATCTTTCAGATCAATAAATATATATTATTTAAGTTGTTTTCTTTTCATCACTTGCTATAACATTTATGACCTAACAAAAGCATATTAAACAACTGGCCCAAACTGATTAAAAAAAAAAAAGGAAGCTCAGATCATGTAATTCCTTTTGTGCTGTAAAATTGTTTCAGAAAATGCTGTTTCTTGAAACTCAAAGAATAAGGAAGTAAATGCCTGATGCTTTGTGTCTGTGGAAGAAATGACAGAAGACAGAGATCACTGACTCTCCCCATTAGCTTGTGCTTTGGCCCATATTAAAGAAAATGGTAAAGGATTTGCTGCATTTGTTGGGAATCCAATGACTTTTCTGTTATGTTCCTAAATGTAAGATTGCAGAAATTCACTTTGAAGTATAGCTGCTTTATCAGGATTCAGTGAACAATGTGTGATTTGGGAGGCATTCACACACACATGCTCATAGGAGAAGAGATTACCAGAAAGAGGCAAGCCTATGGAACTTACTAAAGCCCAAATTGTCAAAACTCTTCAGCATACAGCCAGTACAGCTTCCTTAAAATACTAAGACTATATGAATGTCCCTTATACGAGGTAGCTTTCCCATATAGATTTTAGTAATCGTATAGAGTTGTCATAAGTACTGTTTCATCCCAGTGACCATTTAGATGTGCATTATAAGCATATAAAACAGTAATCTTCAATCTTTCTCTGCACTAAATTTTTAATATCCTTTTCTTGTCAACAGAATGAGAACACACATGGCCATGTAAAACTGTGTAAGTGCTTGATATGAAAAGATAGGAATCTAAAGCTGGTCCAGGAGATTTCACTCTGCCCACTTAGGGGGGTGGTATTTCATCAGTGACTCCTGAGAAAACAAGCTGTGACATAATCATCATCTCATCTGTTGACAAAGAGTCTTTTGCTCCTGTCAATGCTCCCTAGGACAGGAAAGCCAAATCCAATTTTGATATAGCTGCTTCTTGGCTGTTGTTGGAACTCTGTAGCAGGATTGCATCATTTACCAGCACACTCTGACTGCTACAGTCATTTTGCATGGCAGTATGTGGAGGTGTGAGGTGAGACTGCGTCTTTAGACCGAATGTTCATGTAACAGCATTGCTAAAAGCTTTGCCTTGTTATCTCATCTCCATTTTCTATTATGTATCCCAAACTAGTGACAGTATAGGAGGTAATTGCCAGCCTGCCTAGAAGATCCAATTTGTGCATTAAAGTAATGCTGTCCTGATCTTACAGCATCGGTTTGTTTATTGTTTCCTTTGTAATACATTTTTGCTCACCAGCCTATACATCCATATTCACCATGCCGAGTTCATAATAGTGGCAGAATGCCCTCTCAATATGAAAGAAAAAATTCAAACTTCTTTCAAGAGTATTAGTGAACTGCAGAAATGGGAATTAGTGGTAGGAGTAATGGGAAAAGATAATGTGGGGTGGCGTCATTGGCATTGGTGTGCCAAGATGAAAGTGTGCATAAACAGTATGTAATAACCTTACTGGACAGGGGTCAGAACATATCTAGAACATCATGCTAAAATATAGATATTACATTTAGGAGTAAGAGGAGAGAAATGTACCAAGAAGGTAACCAGGAGGAGGAGAGATGTTGGAACTGTGTAATAAAACTAAAAATGTTAAAGTTACTGTGTGTTTGGTCAGGGAAGAGCACTAAGCTCTAGAGTATTGACAAGACATGAAATGGAAGAGAAGCATACAATTGTTTTCTATTACTGCACAAGAGAGACTGAAAACAAATAGGTGGCCATTATAAGAAAGCACATTTCAGATCAACAGAACAAATAAACTTTAGAGAAATAAAAACTACCCAGTAGTAGAAGTCATTGACTTAGGAAGCAGAAACTTCTTCCTTGAGATGTTCGAGCTGACTATGCCCCTGGCAAAGATGGATGGCATACTATCAGTGTTTGCATCCTCTGGTGGTATAAACCCAAAGTTATCCTTTTGGTAATTTTAATTATTTCTTCTATAATGCTAGCCAAGAACGAGGAACATAAAATCATGTTTCCACTTGTTCATGCACCCACTTGCCACCCATTAATTTATTCAACAAGCCTATACATCAACAATTTATTATTGAGTGACTGGCTACTATATCCCAGGTATTGTGCTAAGTAAAGGAACATAATAGTTCAAAGTATAGGTTAGAAAGATAAACACAAGTAACTCTGGTAAATAGTGATAAATGAAAGCCTTTAATTCCAGCTCTTGGGAGGCAGAGGCAGGCAGAGCCTTATTTACAGAGTGATTTCCTGGACAGCCAGGGCTGTTACACAGAGAAACCTTGTCTTAGAGAAAAACAACAACAAATAAACAAAAAATAATGATATATACAAAAACATAAAGATGAACAACAGTTAGAGTCATAGAGATGTTGTGAAGAAGTATAATCTAAAAGGAGATGATGGAGTAGAAAGTCATGACAAAGCATAATACAAAAGGATGGATTGGCTCTTGTTAAAGAGGTAAGATGGAGAAGACCAAGAGACCAGAAGACTTCTAAGTGAGAAGGTCAGTATGATCAAATGCAGAAAGATATCATACTGCCCACTTGCCATGCAGAAGTAATGTAAATTCTACTATGACCAGAGATCAAGAGAAGAGATGAGGTAGGAAGTACAGTGCTGGGGCATGTCATCATAGACCATGCCCAGAAACCTGGGGATGTATAGGTTAGAGATAGGAAGCTGGCTCTTGACATTCTGTAATTCTGTTCTTACCTTTGGCTATCCCTATACAATTCTTGTGTCACAGCTGGAACCAGCAAAGCAAAACAAAATGAAAATGTAGGTCAGCTATTTTCTGCTGCCACAAAGTCAGGTGACTTTCCAGAACTACATTTCCTGACCTCTGTGTCTGTTATGATTTTGATCCAAACAAAACACAAAAACCTAACATTGGAGGGTTTTTTTTTCCTTAATGTATCACAAATTGAAAAATATTGTGCAAGTTTTCTAAGCCATTTCAAATGTTTATGAGTAGGAAATGAGATAATATTTGTTGCAGTGCCTTCTGGCATGGCTGTTGGCCAATTGCTATGATAGCTGGTTTGTAAGTTACCAACAAATGGAATCATCTTAATAACCACAAAATAAAAAGCCTTCAAGACTTTAGCACTGTTCAGAGTTTCAAAGTAAAGCACTTATCTCTTTAGAAAATGCATTTTATATGAGCTTCAATTTTTATCATGCCCCCATATAGGCTTTCTTAACCAGATGACCAGCCAGCCTTGAGGATAACTCAGACTTAGGGAGAGTTGTTTTTTTATTTTTTTATTTTCATTTTTTTCTTTTCTTTTTTGTAAGTTGTCATGTTATTATTTTCAAATGTTATACTTGAGAATCCTGTAAGTGCTTTTTACATCTCATACTCTTTGGGTGAATGCAAATGCATCTGTGACAACAGTTCTTGAAAACAATTCATTT
The DNA here is from genome assembly GCF_903995425.1 of Onychomys torridus. NCBI lineage: Eukaryota > Metazoa > Chordata > Mammalia > Rodentia > Cricetidae > Onychomys > Onychomys torridus. The sequence goes on from NC_050466.1 coordinate 36,505,343, forward strand.
GTGTTGGATTTTTAATATTTATCTTCATTAACTTTATTCTGAATATACATGAGATGTTCTGGATAAAAGAGAGATTATTGTTATTCAGTTATAACCCAAATAATGGCCTCAGTTCCCCACACCTTCATTCTGACCTCTGTCACTATGAAAGCGGGTGGGATATCTTATGCATACTGTATGAGATGTAACGAACAGAGAAAAGTGGAGTTTTCTCTACATGTAAGAGAAAGAGGCAGCCACTTCCTTTTTTCCTCTCCAAAGAAAGACAGGTAAACAGATCCTGGGTTTTTACTCTAACCTAAAAAATACAGATGAATCTTTCTAAGGACCAAATAAGTCTTCAACTTCCACAACTTTGAAACATCTGTAAGGTCCCTAGCTTCATTTGCCTTGAAATGTAAACATACACCTCCAAAGTCAGAGAAATCTCCCTGGAGTTTTATCAGTAGCTAGCTTTGTAAATTGCCTTACTGAAGCTAGCTCTTAGCCTAAGATCCCAAGTTTCCTACAAAATTTATTTCTATATACCCAAATTCTGTAGATACACACAAATATTTACTTTATGCCCAGAGCCATGTTATACATTCAATGTGGTAAACATATCTTTATATTAAGGATGAATGCTTACTTACCAAAATCCCTTTCCTCATATGCAATCAAAAACCAGCTCGGTAAGTTCTTCACATAATGAATTTCAGTGTAATTCAGGCAATCAATTCAGCAAGTATTTATTGCGTGCCTACTGTGTGCCGTGCCCTGTCCTACTAAGGTGTTTAACATAGGTATATTTGCTATTTGCTATTTGGTATTTTACTACACACACACATACACACACACACAGAGAGAGACAGAGAGAGAGAGAGAGAGAGAGAGAGAGAGAGAGAGGCTACACACTGTTCTCTTCAGTTAGAGATTCCACTTTGGCAAAACCAATTCTTATTCTACATGTTATTTCAACTGGCATAATGCAGTTTGGAAAATTTGTGAGTAAGATGTGGAACATTACTGTTTAAGGACTGTTAAGTTCAATAATTTTTCTTTGGGGGTTGGGGATTTAACTCAGTGGTAGAGCTTGGTCCTCAGCTCTGGAAAAAAAATAATAATGTTTCTTTGTATTTCATCACATTTCCTTATCACATAATCCCAACTGCTCATCTTCCTTCACTAAACTCAACTAGAATAATTTACATGTTAGGCTAACGTAAGTGACTTCTCAGGTTTTACTGTAACATGTTTTCAACTCTCAAACTGCTTGTGAAAATTAAAAGCAGACAGGATTTTAGGAACTTGCTTCACATTTAATAAAAGAAAATGAAAGAATTTATAAATCAGAAGGTAAGTAAAAATGAAAGTGACCCTTTGTTTTGTATTTCTCGGCCAATAATGGTATTAGCATTAAAAACTGGAAACAAGTCAAAGATCTCAGAGTTGAAATAAAACATTCCATTAGAGAAGACTTAAGCATACCTGAGCAACAGAAGAATCAGTAGACAAAATGATATACAACTAAAATTATCAAATGTAAGGAACAGGAGGGAAAAGATTCATGAATAAAAATAAATAGAGCCTCAGAAACTTGGGAGCAACACCAGGTATATTATATGGACGCTCCACATAGGAATGAATGAGGAAAGCACAAGATTTACAAAAAGAATGGGTAAAATATTCCCAAATAGATAGAAACAATAATTTGAGTCATGGTAGAACTCTCATCCAATGACTGATGGAAGTGGATGCAGAAATCGATGGCCAGGCTCCAGGTGGAGCTCCAGGAGTCCAATTGGCAAGAGAGAGAAGGGACTGTATAAGTGAGAGATGTTGAGACCAAGATTTGAAAAAGCACAGGGACAAATAGCCAAACTAGTGGAAACACATGAACTATGAACCAATAGCTGAGGAGCCCCCATGGAACTGGATCAGGCCCTCTGGATAAGTGAGACAGTTGATTAGCTTGAACTGTTTGGGAGGCATCCAGACAGTGGGACCAGGACCTGTCCTTAGTGCATGAGCTGGCTGTTTGGAACCTGGGGCTATGCAGGGACACTTTGCTCAGCGTGGGAGGAGGGGACTGGACCTACCTGGACTGAATCTACCAGGCTGAGCTGAATCCCTAGGGTAGACCTTTCAACACTATCCCTCAATGCCGAAAGACTATTCTTTCCAGCAATGGTTCTAGGACAGCTGAATAGGCTCATGAAAGGAGTGAAGTTGCCCTTTTCCTTCGCATCATATACAACAATTAGCTTCGAAGTGGATCAAGGATCTCAGTGCTCTTAACCTATACAAAATTATACAAAAGAACATAGGACTAAGTGTTCATGGTCATTAATTTGGCAAAAAGGAAAGGTATATGAATGAGAGACTTCATTAAGACTAAAATGATTTTACTTCAAAGGACACTTTTAAAAAACTAAATGCCAGTTCAAAATTGCATAGACATTTGAAAATAAGCTATATTTCATAAGACTTGCAGCAAGAATCTTGGTAAATTAAAAACTGTCCTAACTCAATAAGCTGGCTGGAAATGTAGCTCAGTTGGCAAAGTACTTGCCTAATACACATGAGGCTCTGGCTTCAATCTCTAGCATGGCATGACTCAGACAAGGCCTCGAATGCCTGTAATTCCAGCAACTGGAAAGTGGGGGAAGGAGAGTCACAAATTTATGACTAGCCTTGAGTTTGAGTATGGAGGAAGTTTAAAGCCAGCCTAGGCTACAGTAAAGCCTTTCAAAAACAACAACAACAACAACAACAAAACCCACCATAATATAATAGCAGCAACAACTAAAAACAAACTAACTAATGAATAGGAAAAGGATTCAAATAGAATTTTCTACAAAGATGAAATATAAATGGATCTTGAAAACAGTCTTAACATTACCAATCATGAGAGAAACACAAGTCAAATCTGTAATGAAATTCTGCTTTATGCTCACTAGAATGCATATAATCAAAATGGAAGATAAGGGCTAGAGAGTGAAGATCAATGCCACAGTGTTCATCTAGCATATGCAGGGCCCTGTGTTTCATCTCTAGTACTGAAAAAGGTAAGATAATATCAAACACTGGAGAAATTCAAATTCTCATGCACTGCTGATGGGAATACAAAGTAGGGCAGTCACTTTGGAAAATAGGTTGAGCACTCCTAAATGTCAGGAATAGAGAAATGAAAACACATCCTCACTTTAAAACATGTACACAGATGTGTATGATGGTGTCATTTATAATAGTCCCAAGATGGAAATGAACCAAACTCCCATCAACCTATGAACAAATGAGCATAGCATACCCATACAATGTAATATTATTTGACTGTTAAAATGAGCGAGTAAGTAATAGATGTTACAGCTTGGATGAACCATGAAAATATTATGCTGAGTGAAATACACCAGATATAAAAGTCCACATTTCATAGAGAAGGAAATGGGGAAATGATTTCCAGAGCCTGGGGTAAAGGAATATGCCAATTGGGATTGTTGCTAAAGAATATGGGTTTTTTTTCCCTTAGGGTTATGAAAATATTGTAAAATCAGGTAGCTGTGATGGAATATACTAAAACCACTGAAATATTTACTTAGTGTTTTTTGTGTTAATGTGTGCATGTGTGCAGATGTGTGTGTATGTCGATATGTATGTGTAGACATACAGATGTGTACATGTGCATGTAGAGACCAGAGAACAGCTTCATGGATTATTCTTTAGGATCCATCAACTGATTTTTAAAACAGGGTTTTTCACTGGACTACAGCTATCCATGTAGCCTAGCCCAGGTGGCCTGTGAACTCAAGGAATATGCCTGTCTCTGCCTCCCCAGAGCTGAGATCACAAGTCCATACCATAATGCTCTGCTTTTGTGCAGGTACTGGCCACTGAACTCAGGTCCTCGTGCATGCACAGTGAACAGTTTTATGACTGAGCTATCCCTCCATATGTTTTTGAGGCATTGTCCCACTATTGCAGCCCAGGCTGGCCTTGAACTAATGATCTTGCTTCAGTATCCCAAATTAGGATTCTAAGTATATGGTACTACACTTGGCCCAGTTTACTTTTAAAAAAAAAAATTCAATTTCAATAACATTTCACTGTGCCCTGTATTTTTATTGAAGTCAAAATTTTATCAAAAGATAAACCAAGAAAATGAAAAAGCTATCATGTGTGTTCTAGTTCTGAGAGAGACAGTATGTTTTGAGAAAGTGGAATAAAATAACACATGCTAGTTTTGAGCTTAACTGCCACCTAAATCATAGGAGAAATCAATGACTTTGAATCACAGAAGCATGTACAAAATGAAAGGTCCCAAGAGATCTGTCTAGGCAAGTGCAAAGGCAATGACAAACGGGCTGACCAACTTTCTTAGTTTGCCCAGAACTGAGGGGTTGGGGGTGGGGTGATACAGGACATTCAGCTCTAAACCTGGGAATATCTTGGGCTAAACCTAGATGCTACCACATTCTATATAACACAATCTTATGAACTTGACCTAATGACCTGAATCCAGATGAGTCATAGACTAATAAGCTTGGTGTATACAACAGGCCCCTGTGTGTCTGAAAAGTGTCACAAACAAGAAGAGGACATGCTTGGGCTCTAGTGGTCAATAGCTCTTTTCTTTCCTATACATAAGACAAATGGCTAGGAAAGAAGACATGGATGTTTTTATTTGGGGAAAAAATAAGTGAAATGGCTGGACTATTGTGCTACATGATACTTTGTCTCTCTGCAATTATTTTCATACCTTCTATCTATATTTTTAAAATATCAGTGTAAGAAAGGTAAGACAAATTATTTTGCATGCTCTACTTTTTAATTAAAAGCTTCATTTTAAGTGAAAATAAACAAATATAAATTACTAGCATACTTTTTGTTGCCCAGCCTTGCTGCAGGCAGTACAAATATAAGGTCCATGTGTTCTCTTCTAACTAAAAGGCGGGTAATATTATTATGCTAATTTTATGTATGAGGAAACTGAGACACAGTCAAGTTAAGTAGCTTACCCAAGGTCACATAGCTAATAGTTGCTGTAGGGTTCAAGTCCTGCCAGTTTTGGCTTTGGAGTCCAGGATCTTAGCTATTAGGGTAAGCTGCATCCTCAAATGAAATTAATGTGACTGAGCAAGGAGGTGCCAACTTACTTGGTCAAGGCAAGTGAGGAAGGGCTTGTGCCTGAACACAGCAATCATAGTAAACCAGGATAATCACCTTCTCTGAACTCTATTGTGAATAGACTAAAGGGCCACAGTCATAACTCTCAGACGCCTATATCATACAGCAGAGGCCTTTTTTGCAGAGAGGCATGTATTATTTGGAAATAGATATATTTTAATAGTTGGCTCTAAAACTTTCAGTGTCTTCCAGAAGGCTTCCTATGTTAAATTCATGGTTTGCCTTGACTACAGTAACTTCCAATATAGTTGTGAAGATGACATAGTTGAAGGTATGGGTGGCAGAGCTTGGAGAATGGAGCACAGTGAGGATAAGCCAGTAAGTACATTAGCAGAAAACATAAAGCTATTTCCAGTGGAAATTTTCAAGAACACTATAGGAAATTAATACAAGGAACTGGTATAATCTCACCTAATAAAGCCAAGAGCAGGTGTCAGCTAGTCCTGCAGTCAAAACAACTTAATAAGATTAGTCTCTAGCACACAGAGAGCTTGGGGATCTCATGGCTTAGGCTAAGTAGGATTCCGTTTTCATTAATGGGATAGACAAATAAGAAACTGTTACAGCTGAAAATATCCCATTCAATAAGTTTTTGTTTTAAGTGCCTACTACGTGCTAATATCTGTGCCATTAAGGATTCTGAGATGGAAGAGACAGACACTCTCTGCTTTCCTGATCTGATGATGGTCCATTGAGTAAAATAGACATTTTTCATGTAACAACAAGGCATAGTTATAAACTCTGCTAAGTACTTGCGTGAAAAGAGTAAGGTACTATGAAAAAGGCTGACTATAGTGGGTAACTGAGCTGGGAACCATAGAGCCTTTCTACTTCAGTGGGATGTGAACTGATACCTGGAAGATGAGTAGGTAGACAAAGATTTGGAGGAGGAGTTGAAAGTGGACACCAGGCTTATGGGTCTGCAAGTGGGAAAGAGCTTATTAACATTCTAAGAATGGAGTGGCTATATGTCTGCTGAGTACAGGGCAACAGCCAGAGTGTCTTGGAATAGGGATAAATCAACAGGATGTTCCTATCTTTTACATCTTTGCAGTCCATAAGAAGAGTCTGTTTTTTACTTTGAGTACAATGAGAAGTCATTATTAATGACTTTAACTATTTTATGGCATGGGTAGTGACATTAGCCAGCATATGATTTAAATATCCCCAAACTATATGTAAATCAAATCCTGAATTAAGAAGAACAAATTAGGAACTGGAAAGATCAGTACTTAAGAGTGCTTGCTCTTGCACAGAATCCACATTGCACTCTCAGCACCCAACTGCCTGTAACCCTTGCTCCAGGGGATCTCACTCTTCCAGTCTCCTCTAGCACTGCACTCACACATAGTGCGTGCACACATAGAGACGCACACATAGACAACTGCACACACATAAAAGTAGTAAGTCCCTTTTAAAAAAGAAGAAGAAATTAGAGCTAGCAAGATGGCTCAGCAGGTAAAAGTACTTTTGTTCAAACCCCAGGAGCTGATTGTGAACTCACAGTGAAGAAGAGAAGCAACTCCTAAATAAGGTTGTCTTCTGTCCTCTACATGTGTACCGTAGCATGTGCATGCAGAAATACAAACACACACAATAATAATAATAATAATAATAATAATAATAATAATAATATAAAATTTGTAAAGAAATTATTTCTTGGTAGAGTCATTTTGAGCTGTTGTGGGTGGATTAGAAAAGGCAAAGATACTTTGAGCCAGAATAGTGGCAATATAGCTAAATAGACTTTTTTGGCTATAGGAGATGAAACAGGTTTGAAGAGTATTTGGAATCTGAATAAAGATATGTAATAGTGATTAAAACAGTCAAAGTTTAGAGCCATTTGACCTGTAAATATGATGACAAGCAAAAAGGAATATAGTTAAAAGATTGAAATTACCTCATTTCAAAATTTACTGTAAGGATACTTTAATCAATGGTTGGAAAATCAAGATTTAATTCAGTGGTAGAACACTTGCCTAGAGTGTGCAAAGATCTGAGCTTTAAGAAAGACTAGCCATATAGGTGAATGTAGTAGAAGAGTCAAGAAATAAAACCACATACATGTCTTAGAAATTCAGGTAGGGTAAAGATGGTAATTTTAATTTTTTAATTAGAATATAATTACACCCTTTCCCCTTTTCTTCCTCCAACCCTTCCCATGACCTCCCCCTTGTTTTCTCTCAAAGCCATAGCCTTTAGCCTCTTTATCTTTAATTGTTGTTGAATAATTAATAATAAATACAACCTGCTAAATCTATATAATGTTACTTGTATGTGTATGATTTCAGGGAAGAACACTTAGTATTTATGGTGCTTTGAAAGAAAATGGCCCCCAAAGGGAGTAGCACTATTAGGAGGTGTGGACTTGTTGGAGTAGGTGTGGTGTTGTTGAAGGAAGTGTGTCACTGTGGAGGCAGGCGTTGAGGTCTCATATGTGCTCAAGATACCACCCAGTGTCTTAAACCACTTCCTGTTGCCTGCTCAAGATATAGAACTCTCAGCTACCTCTCCAGAACCATATCTGCCTGCATGCCCCCATGTCTCACCATGACGATAATGTACTGAACCTCTGAACTACATATAAGTGAGCCACCACAATTAAATGTTTTCCTTTATAAGTGCCATGATCAAGATGTCTCTTCACAGCAATAGACACTGTAAGACAGAATTGAACAACCAGATGGTGGGGGAATGGGGAACTCTTCCTTGAGGAAGACTATTTCTCTGACTTTCAGCATTTCTTAGTTGCCTATATCCTTTAACTAGAATTGAGGCTCCATGAGATTTACCCTTCTGTGTTAGCATGTCCATTTGGTATTGTATTTCTTCAGGTCTTGTTTAGGCAGTCATGTTGAGACTTCATAGATATTTCTTTCCTGATGTGTCTAGGAGAAAGAAATAATTTTAGAACTATTAGATATCCATATGTAGAAAGAATCAACATCAATGCATGTCTCAAATCAAATATAATAGATCACATCTCTAAACATAATATACAAAACTATAAAACACAAGAAGAAAACATTAAAATATATGGCCTTGATCTGTATATTAATCACACCATTTAAGAGATTGAGGCAAGAAGATTACCATGAGTTTGAGGCTAGACTAATCTACATAATGAGTTACAGGATAGTCATGGCTACAATGTAAGAACATACCCCTTTGACTTAAGCAAAATTAGTAAATATCAAATAAAATAAAATCTGAGGGGAGATAGAGTGGGTATGGAAAGAGCTAGGGGAGGGAAAATCATAATCAGAATATATTGTATGAAAAATCTATTTTAAATAAAAAAGGAATTTTTTTATAATTTAAACTTTATAACAATCATTTTCAAATGAGAAGAGAGTTACAGAGATGACTCAGAAGTTAGCAGTACTAAGTACTCTTCCACAGGACCCAAGCTTGGTTCCTGGTGCCCCCATGAAGCAGCCAACAACCACCTGCCACTCCAGTTGCACGTACACAGACACATGTACTCATAATTCGAGCAAAGCCAAGCCACTGGCTAGGGGAAAATACTAGAAATGTGCTAGAAGTTTGATATGAGACATAGATCAAGAATATATAAAGAAGAGTTTGAAAGATAGTTCAGCAGGTAAAGGACATGCTATGTGAGCCTGCTCACCTCAGTTTGATCTTCATAAAGTCACAGAAAGGTAAAAACAGAGAACTGGCTCTGCAAAATTGTCCTCTGGCCTCCACACATGGGCTGTGATGTTTATATGTGTCCCTCATCTGCTAGTAACAAATAAAAAATTTTAAATGGAAAAGAACGTATAAAGAAGTCTCACCATTCAGTAATAAGAAAACAGACACTCTTCCACCACCAAATGGTCAAAAGCATGAATAGAAGCTCAATGGTGAAAATTCCTCAGTATTGTCTGGTTCATCAGAGAAAGGCCATTTAAAACCACACCAAGATACTACTACATAATCACTAGAATGGTTAAAATTAGAAGACTGCCCAATGGAGCTGGAGAAACAGCTCAGCAGTTAAGGGTGGTACTACTCTTACAGAGGGTCAGTTCCCAACACCCACAGTGGCCAGCTTCAACTTCTGGCCTCATCAAACACCTATGTTCACATGCACATACCCACCCACAGATACAAACATACATATACATAATTAAAAATAAATATTGCAATACTTACCTGGCAGGGGAGATACCATGATAACGAAGTTTGTTTCTCCAGAGCGAGGCTTATACATTGCACTCCAGATGTGCTGACCCCTGCGATTTCCCTAAATGTGGGAAACTCGACTGCATAATTTGTGGTAGAGGGGGACTGCGTTCACGCTCTCCCCTGCAGAAAGATAGATAGATAGATAGATAGATAGATAGATAGATAGATAGATAGATAGATAGAAAAATACATAAATATTGCTCAAGTTTTTGGCTTCTAAGGGAGATAGAATTATTTTTCTCCAGGGATGTGCTCCCTAAAAGGTTGTCCAGGTTCTACTCTCTACACCCATGGTACTTAGAGACAAACACTAATTGGACTCAATAGATCATATAGATACACACACACACACACACACACACACACACACACACACACACACACACAATGCATTCACTAGAAACCACATTTGGAAGTTCAGATATTCATGTTGTTCCAAAATATCACCATGTGATATCTTTCTTTCTCTTAATCCTGGCACCTCTCAGTCAGTCATATTGCAGAGCCAGGAAAAAAACTAATACACTACAGAGAACTGAGTGCTTGAGCTAGGATGCTGAGTAAAGTCGCTCCAATGCATTGTTGGTTTATGGCATCTTCGACTTAAAATGCCATCATCTGGAAATGTCATAGTAAACTGAGGAGCATCTCTGTAGAATTCTATTATAATAAGTGACAGAAAGATCAATTTTGGTGGTAGTTACACTAGTGAAGAACTATTAAAACTAATCAAGTTGTGTCTTAAAGAACTGCAAGCAGTTTGTTGTGTGTAAATTATACCATCATAGTTTCTTTACACTAATCAGGAAAATATTTCTGTAGTCTATGTCATTAATTTGACACTAAGAAGAATTCAGAGACATTTGCAAAAACAAAAGGTAAAGAGGTATCTACTCTCTCTTTATGAGTATTAATAAAAAGAGTTTCCAGGAGGTGGTGGTGCACGTCATTAATCCCAGCACTTGGGAGGCAGAGACAGGCAGATCTCAGTGAGATTGAGGCTATCTTGGTCTACAAAGAGAGTTCCAGGTTAGCCAGGAATGTTACACAGAGAAATCCTGTCCAAAACAAAACAAAACAAAACAAAACAAACAAACAAAAAACTGGGTCAGTCTAGCATCCTGAACAACCCATTGATACTATCTGCTGAAATAAAAAGATATCTTTTAATCCCTTCTTTTTCTATACTGCTAAGATGGTTTCCCATGTATCTCTCCTCCCATAACATAAACCCTCTGAGACTTGGAAGCAAACTAGTTGTCTAGCCCCCAGAAATATAGCAAAATAATATATAAGAGACAGCACTTACTGCATAGCTGATCTGTGAGCTTCCTGTGAAACTGGTCCATTTAGTCCTCCCAGTAATTTTATTAGAGGAGTCACAGCATCAGTATCCCCATTCTCTTAATGGGAGAATTGATTAAGCCCAGAGCAATTAAGCATCTTGTCCAAGAACACCCAGCTAGTAAGTATGAAAGGTAGAAAATGAAATATCTTCACCTACAGAAAATTTCGTCCAACCATGGAACTTTTATAATAAATACAAAAAGTAAGTGATGTGGCAAAGGCAAGCTGGAAAACAGCAACGTTCTTTTTACTGGGGCCTTAACTACAACACAACCTCAGTTTTTTGACTGCATATTGAAGGCACATGTGGGTGGATTGGTGATTGATAGAGTCAAAGATTACCTCTGGTTGGTGAAATCGTGTATGATCTCTTTTCCTTCCCCTTTCAGTTCTTCATTTACCAAAAGCCATCCAACAAGTATGTGTTGTGTTACATTCATCATTGAAAACTTTGACATTTTAAACCATATATGGATTTCAAATATTTAAGTAGTCTCTTTGGCACTATATAAAAGTGAAAACTTTTTGCAGTTAAGTTAAAAGTTCATTTCTTATACAGTATACATCACAGTAAAGAGTGGAAAGCATTGAGTTATCCCTGATGCATTGCCTATTTTAGAGAATAATTTCATATACTGCTTGATACTATTCATAATGGCTTGGCAATGGGAATTTTAACAAGGATGGCTTTTAAGCAAGTGCTGCAAACAGCATTATGACAATTGACTTGTTTTGCCATGCATGTTAGAAAAGAGATGGATTAATTGAAAATTTATATGCAATAGCATGGGAGTAATTATATGTAGTAAGCCAAATTTACTTATGATAATAGACTTAATTGGAAAATTCTTTAATGTACCATTTTAATAAGGGCATTAAAGAAATTGGGAAATTTGAAGAACATCCAATCATTTCTGAATTATAATTGTAAATGAGTGCAGATGACCTAATCTGGTTACGTAAATGATAATTATTAATTTAGCAATTGCACAAATGAGCTCAAAACATGGACTGTAATAATTACACTATGAGCCAATAACTTCCTTGTCTGCCATTTGCACAAATGATTAAATTATATGAGGAATGTTTTCTCTATACTTTAAGAGCTAATGTAAATTTAAGAACCCAGGGAAATTATTAGTGTAATTAAAACTAATAAGTATACACAACTATAGAAAACAAACAGCTGGATTTATAAAGCTTGAAGTCCTAATATCATGTATCTTTCATTGTAGCTGTAATGAATAATGAATCACTAAAAAAAAAATGTGCTTCCTGTAGTAAGTTACCATGTACAGTTTTGATTTTCTAGTGCATTGTGCGCTTCGGGCTTTCCTCATTACCCTCTCACCACCGACTAAGTTTACCTTTTAAAAACACAGCTATATATTGTCAGTTAACCAAGGGCATTAAATGGAAACCCGAGGTGATATTCAAAACGTCATTAAATCCAAAGACGTTTCATTTACAGGAGGCATGATTCACGTTGAATTTGCGCAGAATGGTGTTGGGGGAAGAAAATATCAGAAAATCGCAGGTATTTATGGGTGGTGAGGGGAAATTAAGCACAAAATTCTCTGTCAATTAAGGAGTAATGGAGCCCAGAAAGGTCCACAAATGAGGTGGCAGCAGAGCAGTTGTGCTGGAAGCAATAAGCCTGGGCTCTGTGCTGGGTGAGGATCCCCATAGGGCTCTTGGCCTGTGCCCAGCTGCCCTGCAGAGGCCCATGCCTATCACCAGGACCTTCAGTGTCCCTTTGGGAGGCAAGGGCCCTCCAGCAGACTGCTCCCTGGGAAGGCCTGTGGAGCAAGGCTAGGAAGTGACAACACTAAAGCTTTGACCCCTTTGTCTGGCTTGTTGTCCCAACTGCTTTAGAAGGGCAGGATGGAGTGACAGGTCCTCAGTAAATCAGAAGCAGCAAGAGCAACAGCCACTCCCATGCCTTGTAGCCAAAAGAGGAGTATGGGCTGGGCTTGCAAAGAGGTGAGGATAATGGTGTGGCCTAGAAGACATATTTAAGTGGCAGGCTCAAGGGTGTCATTGAGGCTCTGGCACTCAGCCTCTGCGACCAGCACAGATGCCCGGAGCCCCACTTCTTGCTCCAATAACTCTATGGCTCCCCCATCCTCATACAGGGCTTCTGTGTGAGATTTTTTTCAGATTAATAGATGTGTCTCATATCCTGGATATGTCCGTTGACCTTGTTCAGCATCTTAATTTTATTGTTTGTAAGATGGTTACAATACTGGTTGTTGCTTTGGGAGTGGCTGAAACATGCATCTCCGGCACATAGAGCTATCATTAGCCTGTATTTATCACTCTACCTGGAACTCACAGAAAACTGATAGCCCAATAGAAACTAAAACAAACAGATGACATAATTTTAACTCCAGTGCATATGTCACCTTCAAAAACAAAAAAACAAAAAATGTGTAACATACATGTCAGGTTTACAAACTCTAATTTGCACAGGGATCACCTGAGAATCCTTGGAACTCAAATTTTTTATAAAGGCTGACACTCTGCCATTCTAATGGGCTTCTACGTGATGCCAACACTTCTGGCAGTAAAGATTAAAACAATAAATGTACAGCAAACACATACTGACTATCCACATCAGGAGAGGGAAAGGTGCCAGCATACCTGAAGACTCCCAGCAGTGTACCTCATTACTCTTGGAGTTAACCACTCTCCTAGTCTCTGCAGTAATCACTGCCTTGCTTTCCTTTGTACCTACATTCTTAATGCAAAAGACATATGCATATGTTTAAAATTCAGGGGAAAGAAATGATAATATGCACACTCTTTTGTAACTTACTTGTCTATCAATCTTTTGTTATATCATATTGATAAAAAAGAAACATGATTTGATTGTCTTCACTGTTGCATAACTCACTTTCATTATTCACATTTTAAAATTTTGATATAATATGGTATTAATAATTTGCTGTTTTTAACCACTCAAAAACTTTGAATTGACATGTAGCAATTACACATTTCTGTGGGGAACAGTGTGCTATTTTGACATATGCATACAATGTGCTATTGATAGAATCAGGTTTATTACAGTATGTACTTATTGCTTGAACCACTTGTCATTTCCTCTTGTTGGGTTTTTTTGTTTTTGTTTTTGTTTGTTTTTTGGATTTTCAAGACAGGGTTTCTCTGTGTAGCTTTGGAGCCTGGCCTGGAGCTCACTCTATAGACCAAGCTGGTCTTGAACTCACAGACATCCACCTGCCTTTGCCTCCCGAGTGCTGGGATTAAAGGCATGTGCCACCACCACACAGGTGAGAAAAAATTTTAAATCCTATACAATAAATCTTTGCCATCGGAATTTGAAACCTTGATTCTCCTATTTAACTATATTTTTGTATCTGATTATCATCTCTTCTCTATGCCACCTGCCCTATACCACTGCCAGCCTCTGGTGTCCCCTATTTTTTCTCGATTTCTACAGTATCAACCTTTTTTAATTTTCCAATTATGAGTGACAACATACAGCATTTGTTTTAGGAGCCTGCATCTTGGCCATCCTAACATTACAGCTGGACAGAACTGATTGCATTTTCAATATTATACAATTATATCCACTAGCTGTTTCTAAAACATTCTTATTACTTCTGACAGAGACTCTGTAAGCATCAAGTGATAGCTCCCAGTTCCCTTCCCAAGCCTCTTACCACTTTTAAGCTATTTTATATTTTCATAAGTTTACCTATTGCACATATTTTACATATGTAGCATCATAGAGTAACTTATCTTCTTCTATCTGATTTATATCACTTAAGTAAGTGTTTAGGGTCCATCTGTGTTGGGCCACAATTTTGTTCTTTGTTATTTGAGCTAAAGAATATTCTACTAAAAATAACATATATTGCTTCATCCATTCATATGTTGAGGGGCACTTACATTGCTCCTATCTTTTGACTAGTGTGAAAAGTACTCTGGTGAATACGGGCATATCAATATCTGCTTGAGTCCTGTTCTCAGTTTGGGTTTCTATCCAGAGTTAGAATTACTAAGGCATGTGGTACTCTATGTTTAGACCTTTGAGAAACTATTGAGCAATTTTCCATAATGACCCTATTTTACACTCCCACTAGCAATGCACAGTGGTTCCAGTGTCTCTTTTTTCTAAATGTTTTTGGTTGGTTGAAGGATTTTAAATGGGGTCACACTCTGCAGTCCACTCTTGCCTCAATATCTTTCCCTCCTGTCCCTTTATGCACTGCTGGGAATTGAACCCAAGACCTCATGTATGCTAGGCATGTGTATTAACACTGAGCCACACATATACTCAGCCTTTTTTTTTTTATCTTTTATTCTGAGACAGGCTCACATTGAGTTGAATCAAGTGGCCTCGAATTCACTCTGTAAGTCAAGCAGATCTTCAATTTGTGATCTTCCTGCTTCAGCCTTCTCAGTACCTGGGATTAGAGACTTAAACCACAAGGCCTGGCTCCCTCTTTTGTTTCCACTTTTTAGTGTTTGTGTGTTTTATCTTTTTCTGACAGTTTGTCAAGTATGTTGACCTGTTCAGAGAGCCACCTTCCTTTTCTACACCAAATTTTATTATCTCAGGTGTGGTATTAATTACTCCTTCCCTTTTACTTTTTTATGTTTTATATGCTCTTTTTTTTCTAGTTGTTCAAGGTATAAAATTTGGTTGCTTATCTGACATCTTTTGTTGCACACATTGCTATTTGTTCCTATAGCTTTTCAGAGTACTGCATTCACTATGTCCCATAGATTTTAATATGCTGTTTTCATTTTCATTTGTCACTAAGTTCTTTCTCATCTATTGTGATTCCTTTTTGTCCATTTGTTTGTGAAGAGAATGCTGTTTTATTCACACATACTTATGGAGGCTCTAGATTCCCTCTGTTACTGATTTGCAGCCTCCTTCTGCTGTGGTTGGAAAGGATGTCTTGTATGACTTCAGTCTTTTCAAATGACTTGAGGCTTCTTTTGCAGCCTAAGTCATGCTGTACCCTGGACAGTGCCCCACATGAATTTAAGAATATATATTCCATATGAAGTTGAGTATTTTTCTTTCCAAGTCTAACATGGTATGTACTCACTCATAAGTGGATACTATATATAAAGCAAAAAACAATCAGACTGCAATTCACAGAACCAGGAAGGCTATATAGCAAGGGGGATCCTAGGATGACTGTGGCATTTAATAAGTTTTGGGTTTACTCAATTACTGGACAAGCTTCAATGAAACATTTCACTATTAGGATAAGAATTTGAACTATATCAAGCTGATAATAGAAAAATAAATAAATAAAATTTTTTAAAAAATTCAAAAAGAATATATATTCTACTATTAAGTGAGAGATTTCACATTCCAGGAGACATCATTGTTGTATAATGTTCCTTCAGTGCTCTGTCTCTTTATTTCCCATGACATTTTTTATTTAACATTTATTCTGCAGCTGGGCAATTTTATCATTTATGGTCTTGTGTTATTATAAACAAAGCTAGATTTCATAAAACTAAAAGGATTCTGCACAGATCAAAAAATCAGATAGAGATGAATTCCAGAAAATGGGAGTGAATCTTTGTTAGCTATACATACGACAGATAATTAATATCCAGAATATATAAAGAACTCATAAAAACAAAACAAACAAACAAAAAAATGACTCATTAAAAAAACATGGGCTGGGGACCTGAATAAAGTGTTCTCAAAAGAAGAAAAATAGCTAAGAAATATCTCAAAAAATTTTCAGTATCTCTAGCAATTAGGAAAATGCCAATCAAAATAATTTTGAGATTTCATGATACCTCAGTCAGAATGGCAAAGACTAACAAAATACCAATGGACAACAAATGCTTGCAGGAATGTGTTGGTAGGATTGCAAACTGATCCAGCTGCCCAGGAAATCAGTGGGAAGAATGCTCAAAAAGCTAAAAATACATCTACCATATGACCCAGACATCCCAGTCCCTCTTCGGCATATACCCAAAGAACTCAATAGCCTACTCAGATACTAGCTCAGCCATGTTCATTGTGCTGTTTACAGCAGCAAGGAAATGGAAACAACCTGAATGGCCTTTAACTGACAAATGGATAATGAAAATGTGCTACATATATTCAACTGCAAAGAAAAATGAAATCAGGAAATCTGGAGGTAAATGGATGGAACCAGAAAAGATAATATCAAGTGAGGTAATCCAGACCCAGAAAGACAAACATCCCATGTTCTCTCTCATCAGTGTCTCCTAGCTCTAAATCTTCATATGTGGGTACACATCCTGAATTAAGTGCAGAAGCCAGAAAAGTCAAAAGGGCCCATAGTCAGAGTGGAGGGGGGGGGTAATAGAGAGGGGAATAGTAGGGTACAAGTGATCTGATGGGGAAATGGAAAAAAACATGGGAGCTCTAGTTAGTGAGGGAGATAACTACAGAAGAAGGGGGTAAAATAGCACTAAGGATGTCTGAAAAAAAATCACACCATTAATTATCTGCCTATAAACATGTAAGACAGTATATAAGTAAACATGTATCATTTAAATAAAAATGGCCGGTCTGCGCTTACAATGCTTCCTCAAAAGAGCCAAAGACCACCTAACAAAAACCCCAACACCAGGCATGAGAAGCCCTCTTTTGAGTTATTGGTCAGGGTTGGCTAGAGACTGCCAAACATTACCATCTATTGCTATTGCCCTTGGTTGCCTCCCAAACAGGGAAGGTAAGTCCTATTGCTGAAGACACTATGTACTTCAGACACAGAGCCCAGAGCCCTCTGAGCTGGAACTGACCTGAACTCCTCCTCCCTGAGCACTAGCCTTCATGGTGCCAGAAGGTACCATGTAAGCTTCCAAAGGAGAGAATAGCCAACAGTCCTACCCAGCTATAGTGCCTATGAATCACAACAATGGCCAGCATGGCATAGTAGCCGTAAGGGTGCAGTGGTGACATGCATATCTTGGTGATAACCAACAGCTCTCTAATTGGGTTTCAGACCCACTCAATAAGAGTAAAATCATGCCTAGTACCAGAAACTTAGCCAACTCCCAAGGGATGTTGAAGTCATGGATCTTGGAGGAGAACCTGCAACAGCCCCTTTACTACACAAGCAGAATCCCTAACTATATTCTCAATATTTGTCCTTATATCCATGGATAAGTGTAATCCTCACCCATAATCAAGGAGACTCCTTTATGCAACAAACAGAGACCACTACAAAAAACCACAACCAATCAAACTGCAGAGTTGTAGAGCCCAGTCCCAACTGACGCATCTATAATACAATTTTTGCACTAAAGGCTCAGGGATTATTGAAGATGAGGTGGCAGAAATATTGTAGGAGCCAAAGGAATAAGGAGTTTGCAGTGTCTCCTAATAATGTCAGAAGCTACACTCAAAAAGTCTCACCAAGATGACTTCCTAAACATTAGCTGAACAAGGACAACAATAGAAATGCTAATGTGAGCAGGGCAAAGGCCAAAAGGCCTCAACCCTAGACAAAGAACTACAGGTAACTAAGGAATGCTAAGAATGGGAGAAATGAACTTCCCCAGAGAAGAGAACACCTGTTGGTTATCCAATACCAAATGATCATCCCTGAAAACATGCATACAAGTAACATTATAGGACTGAGCAGGTTATACTTACACATTTAGGATTTTATATGTATATATATATGAGAAATTAATGAAAAGAGGTCATGAATTTGAAATGGAGAAAGGAGAGGTATATGGGATGGTTCAGAGGGAGGAAGGAGAAAAAGAAAATGGTCTAATTATATTATAATCTCATTCCTCCTGTATGGGTGGTGGGCCTTGAGTCCAATTAGACTGTTGTTGGGGTTTTTTTGTTTGTTTGTTTTTGTTTTTTTGTTGTTTTTTTTGTGGTTTTTTTGAGACAGGGTTTCTAGGTTTCTCTGTGTGGCTTTGCACCTCTCCTGGAACTCACTTGGTAGCCCAGGCTGGCCTCGAACTCACAGAGATCCGCCTGGCTCTGCCTCCCGAGTGCTGGGATTAAAGGTGTGCGCCAACACCGCCTGGCCTAGAATGTTTTTTGTTACACCTTGGGAATATCTTGCCATGCAGGTCATTGTCGTGGTCCATGACTTATAGCTAGATAAAACTATTGATTGTTCTTCTCTTGGTAGCTTGCATAGCACCTTTAGTTACTATGAGAGCTAGTTCTCATGTAGGAAGTTTCCAAATCAGTTCTACCTCAATTACTCTAAGTATGTAACTAGAGCAGTGGTTCTCAACCTTCCTAGGGCTGAGAACCTTTAATACAGTTCCTCGTGTTGTGCTGACCTCCAACTGTGGTGATATTATGTCTCCCAATATATTGTGCATCCTAATAAACTTATCTAGGGTCAGAGAACAGAACGGCCAGTAGATAGACATGGAGGCCAGAAAATGGTGGCACACATGCCTTTAATCCTAGCATTCCAGAGGCAGAGATCCATCTGGATCTCTGCAAGTTCAAAGCCACTGGAAACAGCCAGGCATAGTGACACACACCTTTAATCCCAGGAAGTGATGGCAGGAGGCAGAAAGGTATATAAGGCATGAGGACCAGGAACGAGAGCCTGGTTAAGTTTTTAGGCTTTTGAGCAGCAGTTCAGGTGAGATTCATTCTGGATGAGGACTGAGAGGCTTCCAGTCTGAGGAAACAGGATCAGCTGAGGAAGTGGTGAGGTGAGGTTAGCTGTGGCTGGTTCTGTTTCTCTAATCATTCAGTGTTCACCCTAATACCTGGCTCTGGGTTTGTTTTTATTAATAAGAACCTTTAAGATTCATGCTACATCCAAACATAAAATTCTTTTTGTATCTATTTCATAATTGTAACTT
Organism: Onychomys torridus; assembly: GCF_903995425.1. Classification (NCBI taxonomy): domain Eukaryota; kingdom Metazoa; phylum Chordata; class Mammalia; order Rodentia; family Cricetidae; genus Onychomys; species Onychomys torridus. The sequence continues at coordinate 36,524,873 of NC_050466.1, forward strand.
TGCTACTGTTATGAATTTTAAATATATGTATTTTGCAATGGTCTTAGGTGACCCCTGTGAAATGGTTGTTTGATCCCCAAAGGGATTGTGACCTATAGATTAAAAACCACTGGTCTAAAGTGTCCTGTATCTTCACCAATAGGTCTTATCTTTACATTCTGAGAAGCAACAAAGGGCAACAGCCATAGCCTATATTATTTGACGGGTCTCTTTAACACCCCTGACCAACAACTCAAAGGGAGCATTCATATGCATGGTGCTGGGGCTTTTGTTAGATAGTCTATAGTTCTTGGGGTACAAATTCATTCAAATTGTGTTTGTGCATTTCCAATTAATCACAAAACAGTGTTTCCCTGTAGCTTTTACAAACATACTTAGTATCATTTATGTCTTCTTCTCTCGCTTTCTCTCTCTCTCTCTCTCTCTCTCTCTCTCTCTCTCTCTCTCTCTCTCTCTCTCTGTATTGACCTCCCTACACCCACCCTGCCCAATGGTCCCTTTTTACTTTTCTAGTTTCTCTGTACTCCAGATTACAGACTGACATTTGAGAATTTAGATCAAGTAACCACAAATGAGAGGACATTTTGTGTTTGCCTTTTGGGTTCTGGGTTACATCACTTGGTGTAATATTTTCTAATTCTGTTCATTTACCTGCAAATTTTACTTTCCCTTACATCTGAATAGTATTCCATTATTCATTCATCAGTTGAAGGATAATTTAAGTTGTTTCCATCTCTTGATTGTTGTGAATGAACTTGGATGAGCAAGAATCTGTGGAGTTATTTGTTGGGACCTTTGGATAACTGGCTTGTGTGGGCTAGTTTTAAAACTCCCCCATGCTGATTTTCACATGCTGTAGAAGTCTGTGATTGAGTGTTACCCTTTTCCTAAATCTTTGCCATCATTTCTTGTCAGCCATTTTCTTGATCATAGCCAGTCGGAATGAGTTTAGATGAAATAGTAAACTTTTAATTTGCATTTTCCTGTTATAGGATCATAATTTTCTTTTTTTTTCTTTTAACTTTTTGAGACAGGGATTCTCTGTGTATCCCAGGCTGTCCTGGAACTCAGAGACCTGCCTGCCTCTGCCTCCTGAGTGCTGGGAATAAAGGAGTGAGCCATTACTTCCCATATTCATAATTTCTGTATCAAGTAAAAAACTATTCACCTATCTCTAGGACCTAATTATGGTTGCCTATTTTTAAGATAAATTTTATGGTTTTGTATCTTGTTTTTGCTGACTAGTTTTATGTTAACTTGTTACAAACTATAGTAATCTGAGGAGAGAACCTCAACTGAGAAAATGCCTCCTCAAGATCTTGCTGTAAGCCAGCCTGTAGGACAATTTCTTAATTAGTGACTGACGGAGGAGGGCCCAGCACATTGTGGGTAGTGCCATCCTTGGACTTCTGGTCCTTGGTTCTATAAAAGAGCAGGCTGAGCAAACCATGAGAAACAAGCCTATAAGTAGCACTCCTCCATGGCTTCTGCATCAGCTCCTATCTCCAGGTTCCTGCTCTGTTTGAGTTCCTGTCCTGACTTCCTGCAGTGATGAACCTTGATTTGGAAGTGTAAGTCAAATAAACCCTTTCTTCTTTGAGTTGCTTTGGGTCATGGTGTTTCATCATAGCAATAGTAACCTTAACTAACACAGGTATATTTGTTTGTTTTCTTTAGACAAGATTTTCTAGGTAACCTTGACTGTCCTGAACAGGATACATACACCAGGCTGGCCTTGAGTTCATAGAAATCTGTAGCTGGAGAGCTTCTCTCTAGGTCCCGCCAAGCCCCTGAAGTCCCGCAGCCCACTTATAAAATAAACACATAGACACTTATATTATTTAAGCTGTTTACCCTAATGGCTCAGGCTTCTAGCTAGCTGTTCTTATATCTTAAATTAATCCACTTCTAATAATCTATACTTTGGCACATGGCTTGTGGCTTACTGGTACTGTACATGTCACTTGTTATGTCGGCAGCAGCTGGCATTGTCTCTCTGCGTCAGCCTTCCACTTCCCAGAATTCTCTTCTCTGCTTGTCCCACCTATACTTCCTGCCTGGCTACTGGCCAATCAGTGTTTTATTTATTAACCAATCAGAGCAACACATTTGACATACAGAACATCCCACAGCATAAATCCACCTGCCTCTGCCTCCCAGTGCCTGATCCATAGTTCTCTGTTTTACATTTAAGCCTGTGTCCACTTTAAGATGATGTCTGGATTCAGAGTGAAAAAAAAAATGAAAGTTCCTCTTTTTGTCCATGGATGTCCAATTGCCTTAGCACTACTTTCATTTGTATTTTCATTAAAGTTAGATGAAGTCAAAGTTAAAAACACAGACTCTCATTTCAAAATCAACCCCATAACCCTTGTATTCTAAGTTTAAAATGTTTACATTATCTTTCAGGGACTCCATGTCTTTATTTCTTTTATTTATGTAGGTTGTGTGCATGTGTGCGTGTGTGTGTGTGTGTGTGTGTGTGTGTGTGTGTGTGTGTGTTGTTGTTGTTGTTGTTGTTGCTGTTGTTGTTGTTATTGTTGTTATAAAACCAAAGGCCTTGTCAATGGTAGGCAAGCCCTCTACCAGCCAGCCATATCTCCAGCCTTAGAGATCCATTTCTTCATTTGTGAAATGGAGATGATACATAGATAACTCTAATCATAAAGTTAAGTGAAATAGTATGTGTGCCTAGCATATGGTAAAAGTGAATGCCATCCATAGGAGTTACTAGAGCCTTGATATCAATTTTGAAAACTGGCAAGGTCAGTAGAATCTACAGCAGGTAACTCAGGTCTGCAGACATTTTAGAAATATGTTAAGTGATCTATAAAATGGATCTGTTCTTTGTAATGCAAGGCTGTACATACACACATATGCTTAAAGACATCTAACATCCATTTCCACAATGAGACATTATAGGTTTACATCCAATACAGAATTTCTAGATCTGGAAGGCACATTAAAGATCCTAAGGTATGCATTGTCGAGATGCAACTAATGACAAGTGCAATACTATAGGCACTGATTAAGCTTACTTTGTACAAGGCAGGACTTACAAGAAAACAATCAGATGTCTTTCTTCTCTATCTTCACACAGTAGTGATTTTGGAAGGACCAGAAGCAGTGTGAGCAGGCTGAGTATATGTGTACTTACTATTTTTTTCTTACTTGTTTTCAAGTGTGAGTCAAATGTTGCCCCTTTAAACTCAAAAAGCAACTGAGTGAGGTGAGGGGAGACTTTCAGCACTTGTATAAATCCCAAGTGGATGCCAAATGTTATTTGAGGCATTCACAAACATGCTGAGTGAGGAAAATATTTGTCATAATATACAACTGGCAGTTAGACTACATCAGGGAAAAGAAAGAGCCATAGCATGACTAAAAATTTGTGCTCATGTGATGGTGGCGGCAGCTCATACACCAGCTCCCACACCTGGGTTCCTGATTGGATCACTGCTATGAACAGCTTTTGGGACCCTTCAGCTGCAGGCCTTTTCCAGCCATGAAGCTTCTCTTGTGTTTTATACTACCACCACCTGCTGTCCTATTCCTACCACACAGAGACTCTTCCTCCCTTTTCCACGGAGAAATGAGCAGACTGCAAGCCCAAAACAAGGGCATCTCTGAGGGGATTTAAGCAATCATCCAACCTTTAAAGGCGTGGTTCTTAAATCACAGACTTTTAAAAATAGAATTGGTTTGTTTTTGATGCCTTTAAGGTATCGTTTTTTTTCCATCATGGCAAAAGGAAACACTTGTATGGGTACAGATTTATTTATATTTGCAAATACTTATGTAGCATTCGTTTTATGTGCAAGGCACTATTTTAAATATGCTAATTATTGTCTTTTTTATTCCTCGTAATAACTTTATGAGATCCTATTTTAGAGATGATAAAAGGTAGACACAGAGAGCTCAGATAGCACCAAAATCACTGAAATGTATCATGTTGTGGCTTTTAAAAGCATATGTCCAGGGGTGTTGCACATATGAACTCACAGTGAATATGCACAAGACCTCTGCAAGCTTTAGCCAGACAAAAATCTTACACAGAAGTGAGGGGAATGGGCAGGAAATTCCACCAGTAACTGAGGTGCTTTTGCCATTTGATAGCTGCTAGAAGAGGGAGAGTCAATTTTCCTTAATGATGTGCCTGCCCCCCCCCCCGTAGGTCAACCACACTCCAGGGCAGCCCCCACTTCCAAGACAAGCTGGGTAACACAAAATGGATTCAATAAGGAAAAAAAGGAAACTCAAACCTGGGTGGGAAAGGACAATAAAATATGGTTTTTAAAGGCTATCTGTTCCTTCCTGTGGGAAGATCATTTATTCCAGTTGTGTTGATATTAGCCTTGGCTTTGTCACTGATGATGTCTTACCCCTGTGGGAAGAGCCCTATTTTTCCTCCACACATATATCCATTTTAGCCTTATGATTTAATTTGTACTGTGACATATGTACAGAAATAAAATGTTCTGAATACAAGTCCAAGTAACTGTCTGAGGATTCACTCTGCTCTTCTTTCCTTTACCCACAAGGCCAGCAGTGTTGAAGAGGGGGATGTTTCTTCAAATAGGATCCTAGAATGAATACTGATAACACTAGCTGAAGTGAATCCAGATAAGATGGACAGCATGACTGAGCACTAAACTTTTGTAAACCACAGCATGCTTGAGTTATTTGATGATGCATCTGTCATCATTGGCAGTGTTACAAACAGCCCTCAGATCTCAGTGGCATGCAGCAATAAACATTTATTTCTTGCTTTCAAGTTGGCAGGTCCATAGCAGAACTAAACCCCATACATGTCATCATATAGTCCAGGATGGGAAGCCAGCAGCTATTAGTGCAATGTTCTCATACACAGAATGCAATGACAGGTTTGCAAGAGGGCACCTCCAACTGCCCAAGTGTATTCTAAAGAACCACTGATATCAGAACTTTGTATATTAGAGAAAGCAAGTCACTTAGCTATGCCTGGAGTTCTGAAATAGGAAAACATAAGCCATTCACCATAGTGCAAAAAACAATGGTGTGAATATATACTTAAAGTATTGGTATAATGAAGAATTGGAACTAATTATTGAATATGCCACAATAGCAAGCTATGTGATTGTCACTGTCAATAGGCAAATTCTAATCCAGGCAGTATAGTTTTATTTGTCATAACATATATGATTTTTTTCATTAATTTTTTTAAAATTTTCATTTCAATATGTAACAACTATACACATTTATTGGATTCATTGTGCTATCTCTTTTGTACAGTTTTGAATCAGTGTATATTAATTGGGCAAAATATTGAGTTTCATTATGATATTTTCTTTTGCATACATGTAATACCCTTTATTATATTTTTCTCTTATTACCTTTTCTTGCCCCACTTCTCCCCCTGGTCCCCAACCTCTTTCTATATAGTCCCATTTCTACTTTCATATCTTTTTAAACAAAATCTAGATTCTACTTATGAAAGAAAACATGTGATACATTTCTGTCCGAGGCTGGTTTACTTTGTTTAACATGACAATCTGCAGTTCCATCTATTTCCTGCATGTGACATCACTTGCATTTGGTTCTTTATAAAACTCCATTGTGTGTGTGTGTGTGTGTGTGTGTGTGTGTGTGTGTGTGTGTGTGTGTGTGTGTGTGTTGTGTGTATGGCGCATGCATACATGCAACATTTCATTTACCCATTCATGTGTTGATAGGCATCTAGACTGACTCTATAACTTGCCTTTTGTGAATAGTGTGGGTGTGCAGGTGTCTGTACTATGCAGCAGATTTCTTTAGACAGACAGATATAATGTATGGATTGTAGCTTCTGTACATTTACCACTCACAATCCAGTGAGTTTGGGCATATTTATAGACTTTTGCCACCATCTCCACTAATTTCAAAACATTTAATGCCACCTCAAAGAAACATCACATCTATCAGTCGTCACTCTGCACTGTGCCCTACTGCCAAATCCTTTCAATTACTAATCTGTTTTCTGGCTATCTATTTGCCCTTTCTAGACAATCATATAGAGAAAATCATGCACTACATGGCCTTTCTTGCCTGGCTTCTTTCTTAGTGTACTGTTTTCAGGATTCACTCATGTTGTAGAGTATATCAGTACTTTATTTTTGTGAACAAATAACAATTCATTGAATATAGATACCACAATCCATTTTTCTACTCATCAATTAGATGGATTTTGTGATGTAGCACCTTCTAATTCAGTTCTCTTGAGTGTCTACATCACCCTAAAATTTTTAGGTCATATGGTAAGTTATCAAATGTGTTGTCATATAAATTAATCATAGTACTCCTTTAGAAGCTTTATTTTGTAAGGTAGATAGTGTATTCATTCTCATCCCTCACTTTAGGATCTTTAGTCTCCCACAAAGCTTACTTAGTTCGAGATTTATCCATTTTTATCTTTTCAAGGAACCACTCAACTTTTACCTTCATTGAGTTTCCTCAATATTCTACTTTTCATTTCATATAGTTCTACTCTATGTTCTTTCTGTTCATTTCACTTTTACCTTGTTTTCTTTTCTGGTTTTATAAAGTTGACATTTAGGATAGCACTTCTAGATCTTTTTTGTGATTAGGTTATGGGTTAAGTTATTGTTTTAAAGTTCTTATTTATATTTGCTTTCTAAAATTTTTGTGGTACTAAGAATTGAACTCAAAGTTTTGTGCAAGCTAAATAGGTACTCTGTAAGTAAGCTGCATCTGTAGCCTGAAGATTCTTTTTTTCAAATAGATGTATAAAGGCTGTAAGTTCTCACTCTTCACATAGCTATCACTACAGCTCATAAAGTTTGATAAGTTAGGTTTTATTTTGTTTTCTATGTAAGCATTTTATAATTTCTCTTTGGTTTCATTGATTTAGAAGTATGTTCTTTAAATACACTCACACAAAGACATATAATGAAACTCATTACTTTGTATGATAACCTAAATTTTTAAGAGTGTATTCTTTAATTTCTACGTATATCTGAATTTTCCCCAATAGTTTTTTTTTATTTTTATTTTATCACACTGTGGACAGACAATGTGTTTTATGATTTTAGGGGCAAATAGTAATCTATTACTTGTGGATTCTGCAATTTGTTTATATAACATTATTTAACCTTATAATGTTCAATATTACAGAACCTTCCATGTACACTTGAGAAGGTTCTGTATTCACCATTATTGTTGAGAGTATCCTATAGATGTATGATAATTCTAGTTTATGTTTGGGGTTCTTTAAGTTCCCATTTTCTGGTTCACCTTCTATCTCTTTAGTTGAGCCATTATTGAAAGTGGGTACAGATAATCTCCAAATAGTGTAGTTAAATTGGATCATTGTCCACAACTCACTTTTTCCCTATCTTATTTGAAAGATAACTATGTAAAGCATTAATTATGACTGTGTTTTGATCAACATTACAGTTGTAATTTGTATGACAATAACATTATAGAGGTGAGACAGCATTTTTATGTGCAATTGGATTTTTGTTGCTATTAATCTGAACTAGATTATAAGGACAAAATATTATTTTCAATTCCAGGGCAACCACTAAGAAAATAATTTCATAACAATACCACAAAGGAAACTGCATGTGCATTAAAATAGTGCAGAAGGAAGCACTTAACATAAAAATCATAAAAGAGCAAGAAATGCAAAACATATGGAAAGCAAATAGCAAATGGGACATGAAAATCTGATTTTACCACTAATTACACTAATCAACGCACTGTTGGTTGATTATATGCTCCTATTCAAAGGACAGAGGTTAGACAAATTGATTCCAAAGATTACATGCTATGATTATGTTCTGTTTACAGAAATACGTTTTAAATTCAACAATGCTAAAAGGTTGAAAGTAAGAAGATACAAACATATTTGCCATCAAAACAATGACAGCAATTAAACGACAGCTGTCAAAAGCTGTACTAATTATCAGTCATAATGTATTTGAAGAAAAATATTAGACTGTGGCATGATGGCACATGCTGTTGATCCCAGCACCCAGGAGGCAGAGGCAGGCTGCTCTCTGTAAGTTTGAGGCCAGCCTGATCTATATAGTGAGTTCCAAGCCAACCAAGCCATAGAGAGACACTACTTAATGTGAAAAATAATAATAATGAAAAGCTAATTTTTTTAATTTTTCATTTTCAAAATATGCATATAACAACTACAGTTGGTCCTTCTATCTCATTGGTTCTTAACCTGTGAGTCACGACCCCTTTGGTGGTCAAATGACCCTTTCACAGGGGTCACATATCGGATATCCTGCATATCAGATATTTATATTATGATTGTAACAGTAGCAAATTTACAGTTCTAAAATAGCAACAAAATAATTTTATGGTTGGGGTCACCACAACATAAGGAACTGTATTAAAGGGTCACAGCATTAGGAAGGCTGAGAACCACTGTTTTATTTTTTCTACCATTCAAAAATATAAAACAATAAATGATATAAAGATCCAAAAATACTGTCAAGCATTTTAAATACGTGAATGAAAATGTGACAATGTAAACAATGAAGGAAAATGAAGTAGTGAGAAAGGGAAGACTAAAAGAGAACAATGGCATTTGACACAAGACAGATATTTGTCTCTGCTTTGGAGAAAGATTCAATGCAGAATCAGAGGTGGTGATATTGCAAAACGGACTTCTGGTGTAGATTTACTGGCTTTCTTTTATAAGCTTATAGTTTCTGTTTACACAGTCAAAGAATTCTTTTTGAAGAATATGATACTGCTTCTAGCTTGTAAATTCCTTGAGGGCACAGGCCGTGTCTTATAGATCCTGGTATCTCACATAGCATCTAAATAATTACTAGCTGTGGTAGCAGTGTTCAATAAATATCTATAGAAGGGCTGACTATAGAAATGGAAGGATATTAAGTATTTTTAAAAGCAATAAAAAAGGTAGTTAAATAAAAATCAAACTCTACTTTTCTGAATATTATTTTAGGCCAATCGTGAATCCATATATTGCAAAATAAATTGGATTTACATTTTGCCAATTCACATTTATTTATATATGAAATTTTATTGTTTTAGTATGCACTGAAATGTTTATAGCTCTTTTGAACTTTAATTTCTATTTCTCTAGCACTTTATTTTGAAATTTTTAAGCTACAAAAAATTAAACATATATGGCCTTTATTTAGATTTATCAGCTGTTAATACTTGGTCCCATGGATCTTATGCATCTATTAAATATTAAGAGTGGGGAAGCTCAGTGATACAGTGCTCATAAAGCATGTGCCAGGCTTTAGATTTGATCCTCAGCACTTGAAAAACAAATCTCTTGGGGCTCTACCAACAATACAAAAAAATGTTGAAGCCTGGAGTAGAGAGCAGCAAGGATGTTTTCTCAGCTCTGATGAAGTCAAACCTCATGCATTTCTAAGACTTCAGGATCCTTTATTAGAGACTGGTAGACTTCCTTCAATTTATAATTTTAAGAAGCCTGCAAAAAATGTAATTGATGAGATCTGGCACATCCAAAGGGTATGACCATTGATGAAAAATATAATTGAAACAGCACTTCAATATTCGCAAATAGTGTAAATAATTTTTACAGAGCAATACTTTTTACGTTGCTACAATGCTATTAATAAATTATATTCATAAGTATAACATACAAATAATTATTTTATTCATGATGCATATTTATTTTCAATTTTTAAAAATAAATATGTGATTTATCACAGCACCCAGAATAAAAGCTTTTCATTTGCTTTTCTGTTTTTTTCTGTGTTATAGGGAAAACTTAAGTTTGTAAATCTTGAATTGAGTGCGACATTTCTACTCTGCATGTCAAAGTTGAAGTATAGGTTAGGTAATAAACATTTGAAACCACAGCACACATAGCCTGGCAACTAGCCACGCATTTGAGCTGGTTCCCTGCAATGCCATTGTCTTTGCTCACAACAAATTTCCAGTTTTTTAATAACATAAGACTAAGTGGCAGACTTTCGGATTTTTTAAGACTTTTTTAGAAGTTCCTGTCACTTGAACTTTACCCCAATAATTCATGTGCAAATTAGATTACTAACTGCACTGTGTCATATTGTACTTTTTGAGTAGTGAAAAATCTCTTTTAGTCTTCCCCATTTCTCTGAGTGTTTCTATATTGTTATTTACTTATCCTTGGCTTGTGAAATCAGTGGTAGTAGGTACCCCATTTTACAAACTAGGAAACTGGATCAGAGTTTTAGTGACTTTCCCTGAGACATGCTCCCATGATATCTAGGACAATCTAGCTTCTCTTTGCAACATTTGTTATTTCATGTCTAATTGCTGACTTAGAAAAGTCTATGTAGCGGCTTATAAATCAAGTAATCTTTTTTTTTAAATGTTCAACTGAGACTAGCCTTATGTTCTGGGTCAGCAGCACAGTGGGTAAGGAAACATTCTTTTCTTAGACAGAAGATTTTGTTTTAAAGCTTTCTTTTTCTCATGTCTTTCTTTCTCCTCTTTTTTTTTTTTTTTTTTAGCTGAGGATCGAACCCAGGGCCTTGCGCTTGCTAGGCAAGCGCTCTACCACTGAGCTAAATCCCCAACCCCAGGAAACATTCTTAAGAAGCTAAAGACAAAGAGGAATCTGGAACAACCCAGATGTAGAAATGTAAACATTTTTCAGTATGCTGAATGCTGCTTTGAGGAAGAGGCTTATTTTATTGCCTAAGAGCAAGAACTAAACTATAGGTGAAAATGATGGTAATAATAATAATGATGGCCTTCTTGACTTTGATGCATTTGGAGAACTGGGTATTTAATGAGTCCTTTACACATGTTCTTTCATGTGACAATGAAAACAATTATATCCATTCTGTAAGTAAGAAAAGTAAAGCTTTCAGAGGTGAGGGAATTTTGTCGTTGTTCTTTTGGTTTGGGATTTTGCTTTAAGTGATGTGAACAATAATGGTGGGTGAGGGATTTAAATGCATCTGATTGCAGAATCTAAGGCCTTTCTTTCTTTGTACCTTACTGCATATAGATGGAAAGTGGTATTATCTAAAGTTTCCTAGGATGCTTTAGGCACGACCTGAACACCACCTCAGGGTTTTTTTACCATTGATATTTGCCATTAAAACTAGCTCTAAGATAGGTGTTTGCTCAAATTGAACACTGGAAGTGAGTGGGTGGAACTTAGGGATTCTGAGAATTCTAGGAGATGGGAGAACTAGTGTTGGCATTTGTCTTGGGAAAGAAGCAAAGATTCTGTGGATGAATAGTTCTCAGAGGTCAAGAAAGCAAAATGGCTTCTATTATCTACATAGGTAAAGAAGAAGAAAGATGTTTAAGACCACCATCTACCCACTTTGCTGCTCAAATCCAAACCTATCAGTCATCACCTAGCCTTCGTCATCTGCTTTACCAGGAGGTTGAATCAACTCTATGACCATTGTTTGCCAAATCCCTCCATGTCTCTCCATTGTCATTGTCCTGGTCAGGGTTCTCTTCATCTCCTATCTGGATAAAAGTAACACCACTGAGTGGTCTTGCTTACTGCATTCTTGGCCCCTACAATTTGTTCTCAGGATAAAAGAAAGTGATCTTGTGAAGATATATACCAGATCATGTCATTTCTTGGCTCAAATGATTTCAGGGACTCCCCTTTCTCAACAGACAAAGACAAATTTCTTTCAAACACATACAAAATTCCCAAATGGATGGTGAAGTGGCTATGACTCCCTGGTCTCCCCCACAACCATACTTCTTACCTACACCATGCCACAAGCAATGGCTGGAGTGATTGCTATCTACTGAATTCTGTAATCAGACTGGTTGGTCTTGACCATGCAGCAACTTGGTTAAATGGACAACTGACTTAGGATTTCTGTACCTCAATAATCCACATCTGTAAAATGAAACAATGGTACCCATTTCGTGGGTAATAACTCCCTTAACTGAGAGAACTAGATGAGTTTTTGTGTGGAAGATTGTTCAAATAGTGCTTGGACTTTAGTGGGGAGATTACTATAATGTTAGGCTGATCCAGCTGTACTTCCAGGATTTATATTTGTTGCTCCTTTTGTCTAAAATGTTCTTACATCAGATTATCAACCTCAAAAACCACAACATAAATGCCATCTTCACAAAAGTAACCAAGAGGCAGAGGCAGCCAGATCAGATCTTCTGAGTTTGAGGCCAGCCTGGTCTACAGAATGAGTTCAAGGACAGCCAGGGCTACACAGAGAAACCCTATCTCAAAAATAAGCACCCAAGAAATTCCTCACCCCAATCCAACCATCTTTATTAAAACACTTGATTTCACTGTCTTCATGACAGTCATTACAATTTGTTAAATGAATAACTGTACTTGTTTTCTTAGGAGCTAGTTAATACAGTAGATTTTGGTTAAATGAGGCTTGGAGCCTGAAAGGCTCTTCATGACATATACTAGGAAAAGAGTCAGAAACCTATGTTTTGGAACTCTATTTTCATGTTCCTTCCCTTTTTGTTTCTTCTTAGTGATTAGTAAAATTCTCTTCAGAAAATGTCAGCTTTCCCAGCTGTGCTGAGGGCAAGGCTAAGGGGCTTTGAGTACTTAACAGGCTTTGTGTCACAGGAACTAGAAGATAACATGAGTGTGGTATTGGGAACCTAAGGGAATGGCCTCTAATAAAAACGATTAAGCTCTGAGGACCAAGCACACATTCTTAGCCTTGGAGAGCTCCCGAGAATTGTCATGGCTCACTGGTGACTGTTTTGTTAAGGAATGTTGGGCCCTAACCAGACATACAGTGAAGACGATGACTCCTCACATGACTGGTGCTCAGTCATAAGCCATAAGGTATGTGTATCACTTTCCCACTGTGAGCCATGCTCTGTGCCAAGCCCCGAGTGCCTGTTATCTTATGTAGTCCTCATGTGAAGTCTGTTTTGTTTTTAATTTGCACTGTTGGATAGTGGATCCAAATGGCCTCATACTAAACAAGTGCAATATAGCTCAACTTTACCTCCAGCTCCAACTTACATGGATCTTTGGATGGCTTTTTTTCAGAGGAAGAACCTGAGGTTCATAAGGGCCCAATGGTTTTCCTGAAGTCACAGAGCAAGTGTGTGGGGGCTATATTTATGTCTGTGATCTTAACAACCTCATGTGATAAATAATGAACTTTATGATCTTTCCTGACTTATGATTGTGTTTTACCAAATTCATCCAACAAGAGAACAGTTTGAGGTCAGGAATGTGACTCCATGATAGAGTGCTTTCCTACCATGTATAAAACCCCCAACTCTGCCACATAAAAATGTTCACTTTGAAATTAACTATGTTGTGTAAAACCTATTCCTTAACTTGGGGCATTCTTTGTCCTGAGAAAACATCTTACAGTTTCTGTGTCTAATTTTGTCACAAATAATTAGAGACCTGTTGTTGCTCATATCTTGTAAGAAGTAGAATGCTGTTAAATGTCCTGGAATGTATAGAACAGTTTTCTCACAAAAGAAAGAAAGAAAGAAAGAAAGAAAGAAAGAAAGAAAGAAAGAAAGGAAGGAAGGAAGGAAGGAAGGAAGGAAGGAAGGAAGGAAGGAAGAAAGAAAGAAAGAAAGGAAAAAAGGAACAGAGCCTTAAATGTCACTAGTGAAAAGTGTAAAACAGTCTGATGTAGAAAAAAAGGAAATATGTTTCATTGAAACAATGTGCCAAAAGGAATGGATGGTTTGAGGTATCACTTTACGTTTCCCTCTCAAAATGGACTATTCCAAAAATTCACTGTAAAGTATGTCTTTTGTAGTATTCAGTGTGGGTCAATATTGGCTAGTTCTTCTAAAAATTATCATCCTTTAAACACAATGAAGCAAAATGTTAAACTACAGGACTGGCCCCCCATAATTTTGCCCACTAATACATTTTTTGCCCCCTTAATTCCACATTAATGCAGGGTTGTAAATAGAGTTCAAAAGTCTGCCTGAGCTCATGACTCTGGGCCAATCTTGACCTCTTACTCACAGAAACTGCTTCTCCAAATTCCGTGGATATTGGGGTCCCTGCTACATAAATAGTGGCTTCAATTTTGATTAAAATTCTTAAGGCACAGTCATATTTCCTTTCGCTTTTGTGGCAAGCCTGTGTGATACAAATGAATTCACTGGCACACGCAAGAGTAAGGAGATGAAACCGGTTCTTCTAAGCGAGTTTGCCCATTATTGTGAATTCAGGGCACAGTTTTGATGAGCAGAAACAAATGGTTTGCTCCAACTCATCCTAGCACTCTTTTGTTTTTCCAAAAGGTTGACTATAACTATTGCTTTGTTAAATTTTATGAATTACATTTCAAAAGAGAAAATGCCACTCTAATCCACTTTCTATTGATGACAGCAAGATTGACTGTTGCCTCAAACTCATATTTGTAAGTGTTGCCCAGGGATCCACTGCTCATTAAAAAGACTCATGTTGCAAATACGAATCTGGAAACCTATTGGCTTCTAGAACAAATACAAATAAGTAGATTATATCATTTATCCCCTCTCATTGTATCTGTATCGAAGAGGAGTATGAAATAGAATGTGATATAATAGATTTTAAGGAAACACTAACATAGAGAAATTCTGCTGGAGAAATACTTGTTTTTAAGAAATAAAAATGCCAATAAAAGACTTGCCTGAGGTTGAGAGAAGCAAAGTAAGGACCACCTGGGTAGAAAGATTTACTTTTGGTAAATAAACATGTTTTATAACTAGGAGGTTGTACAATATGGTGAGTGTACTAAATAGCATCATATTATTCATTTTAAAATAGTTAATTTTATGTTATGCCAATTACATCTTTTTAAAAAAGGACAAGAAAGGCTCAATAAATGGAGCTAAGTCTATGCTTAAACCATGTATGTTTGACTCAGTGTTCACAGAGTTAGCGTGTATCTTCATCATCACAACATGCCTGATATGTGTTTGCACACTTGAGGTGTGTATATTTATTTTCCTTCCCTGTTGAAAAAAGCAGAATTTAAACTAATAAGGGTAATTAAGTTATAAAAAATAGAATCTCGGAATGGTAAAAATATGTCATTGGGATTTTAATTGTTGGGAAAGTTAACTACTATAAACACAAGATACGTCCTAAATGCTTTGATTAATTCCCATCCTTCAACTTTCTAATAAAGGGCGATAGATATTTTATCACTGGAAGGAGGAGGATTGTTTTACCTGCCTTGCACGCCTGTTTCAGCTGAAAGAAAAAGTAGAAAACAAATTAAAAAATAAGTGCCCTTTCTGCTTATTGTGCACCCTTCCAATTTGCTTTAGACAACTGGCCTTTTGTCCAAGTATCTTAGTTATATCTCCCTGTGTTTCAGGGAGGGATAACCCAACAAGTCTCAAATCTCCCTGTGCAAAACCAGGTGTGAAACTCACACTCCTTTGCTACATTCCTCCAGAGCCCCTTGGGGAAAAAAAAAAAAAGAAAGAAAGAAAACTTCCACAAATCACACCCCTCTTCTAAGGCCAGAATAACTCAAAGCAGCGAGTTCAGATGAAAATTTCATTTAAGGTTCAGTTGTGCAACCCCCTCTAACTCCCCCAAAGGTCAGTATATTTCTTGGTTTGTTTGATGTTTCCACTTAAGTCCCAACGTGGAGAGACACAAATCAATTGTTTTATAACACACAACGTGCACACAGTCAGAAAATAGAAAAATCTCTACTGGCCGCTGCTAAAATCTTGGCGAGGGCAGGAGACTGTGGCTCACAAGCACAAATCCACGCACGTGCCTGTACACGCCCCTCGTGCGGGGGGGGGGCGAGGAGAGAGAGAGAGACAGACAGAGAGAGAGAGACAGAGAGAGAGAGAGAGACAGACAGACAGACAGACAGAGAGACAGAGAGACAGAGAGAGACAGACAGAGAGAGAGAGAGAGAGAGAGAGAGAGAGAGAGAGAGAGACAGAGAGAGAGAGAGAGAGAGAGAGAGAGAGAGAGAGAGAGAGAGAGAGAGAGAGAGAGAGAGAGAGAGAGAGAGTAGGAGAATGAATCTTTAAAGCCTGAAGCCTGGTGCCTTCCCTCAGGCTGGTTTTTTTCCTACTCTTTTCTGCCTGATTACAAGGTTGGGGGAAGGGACCAGAGGCAAAGTTCGCGGAGCATTCTTTCTTAGCTCAGGAGCCAGGGCTAGGCTGGGAGCTCCGGGTTCCCTTCCCCACCCCCTCCCCTCATCCTAGGAAGGGCCTCACACATTTTCCTCTACCTAAACACCCGACTCTCCCCCAAATCTGTTTAATGCCACTATGGACATAGTTCCTTAAAAGAAGTCATTCTGCTGTTAAGTGGAAAACTGTCCTTAACAGGGGGTGAAGCTGGTGAGGGTGAGGAAGCTAGCTGGGGAGTAAGTCAGCCGGGCCGGGAATGACAACTCACAACAAAAACGACGGTTAGATTATATTTAATTTTTAATGATTATTAAAGAGAAATAATGACGTTTTCGTTTCCAAAGAATCCGTTCCTTTTCATGGGCGTCTTACCCTCGCGGTCGCTCCCACTTTCTCCCCCAGCCTTGAAGCTCCGAACTGAGCAAGGAGTCCCCAGACAACTATTTAATATAAACAAATCGTGCGGGTTTAATGGAATTACCTCAGCCTGCTAGTAAATAATTTATAGTAGGCAGTAAATAAAATATGGTTCTGCGTCTTTAAAAGAGTTGTCAAGTAGAAAACACCCACCAGAGGGACGTAAACCCCAAAGATTGCCATGCTCAAAGACGCGGGTTGGGACCAAGAGCAGGGTGAAAAGACAAGTTTTATAACCCTAAGGAAGGCGTGGGTGCTGCTAACTCTGACGCAGAGGGCTCTCAAGGAAGATTCCCGCCAGGAGAAGGGGAGAGGCCGGATGTCCTTTTCATTTAGCAGAGGAGCAAGTGACAAAAAAGCATAGGAAGGGGGCTGCACCTTCATAATAATGCCTTCCATTAGAAAGCCTAGGCGCTTTCAAATTCGTTATCACCCTGATCCTCGAAGCCACTCTCCTAGAAAGAAGGCCAAGGATTTGGTTCCCATTTCATAGATGGGTTAAGAAAAGGCTCTGAGGCTGAGGCAAAGTGAGGGTGTATGCCTGCTGAGGATTAAGTAGGATGCTGGGGTCCAGGTCTCTCCCGCTGGGGCCAGTGCAGTTCTTCCTGGGAGTCCCGGGAGTGGGCTACTGCTCCCTGCCAGCACAGCACATAAACACTGTCCATCCCAGCACACTTGCTCAACTTTATAACACTTCGGTATGTCTTTTTTTTTTTTCAGGACCCCTCTAAATAAATTTTCTTCCTCCGCCCATCTAGCCCCTACGAGACTCATCCCCAGTTCAGAGGGGACAGATTTATGAAGGTCTCCTCAAGGCTACCCCCAAGACAGCCTTGACCATGAAACCAGAATCTTGAACACTTGACCTAAATTTCCAAGGGCATCTGTTTCCGTCTGTAATTGTCACCAGGCTTCATTTGAAATTCGATCCTGTGTCACTAATGGTATTAACAGGAGCTGAGGTCCAACCTCCAAAGGGAAGCTGCTGCATATGAATTTACATCCAAAGGAAAGTAAATCAGTTTCTGTAAACCCGCAGCAACCCCCTCCCCTAGTACAATAAAACTGTTGTCGCAATCAATAAATCTCTGGTTTGGGGCAATAAAAATTAGATAACTGTCTCTCTTTCTCTCTTCTCACCCCTACCCCATTAAGACAAAGCCACTATTCAAAGAATGAGGCGTCTTGTTAACCATTTCTGCAATCCCTCACTATACCCGGCGCCTTTCAGACACGCACCTCTCAGTCATCGGAGAAAACCAGACGTTTAATTACGGTGACTTTTGTCCAATCATTACGAATAATAAAGGCAACCTTTTCGCTAGATACAATTATAACGCAAGCTGCTCCAACACCTGCACGGATCGCATTTGTCTCCAGCGTGGTTTTTCACTCCTCCCTAAACTGCCTTTGAATTTCTCCTTCTCTTCTGACCAGAAGATTTAATATGTTGCAAGAGATAGATTTCACGAAAACGCGTTGTCCCTTCTGTAGCTACATCTGCTCCGACCTATTAAGAAAAGTAAGACATTTTGATACTAATTGCAAATAAATTGTGATGTGTTCACTGAGTAATTGATTTAATGAAGTTCATATGAAACTCCTGAGATTGGCCAAGTGAAAGGCCCCCCGGTGTGTCTATTGTAGAGGGAAAGGAAGGTTGGTTTTTCGTTTTCTTTCTTTAAAAAAAAAAAATGAGTGGGGGGAAGAGAGGTGATGTGGAGGATGGAAGCGGCTGTGGGGCTGTGGGGGTGGGTACAGATGTTACCAACGCAGCGGACGCTGTGGCAGGCAGGAGCCTCTAGTGTAGCTCCACCCAGGCAGGGCTGCTAGCCTCCCTGCCGGGCTAAACCGCACAAGCCGCGGCTCCAAGATCAACCCCCTCCGCCTGAAGCGCACAGCCCCACAGTAGACCTCAACGAGTGGCCTGCGGAGAGGAACCTTGCGCAGGCCGCCTGCCTACTCAGAGTTGCAAAACGCTGCCCCAGGGTCTTGTTGCTCAGCTAGACCTCCCCTAAGCCCATTCTCAAGCCTTGATGCCAGAGGCTGGTAGGCTAGGCGGGGAGGAGCGGCCCCTGACAGCTGTCCCTTGAGCCCTGACTCTTAGGCTTAGTAGCTAAACTAGCACCACACTAACCAGGGATTCTGAATGTGGAGCCCTAAACTCAGTCTGCAAGCATTTGGACAATGAAGCCACCTTTGTCACACACGTGGGTTTACTTTACTCTTTTTGAATAGCCAAGTGTATGTGTGGGTTAAAGGCTCAGGACCTACAGGATGCAGAGAGAGAATATAAATTTTTTGAACACCTACTGTGTGCTGCAAACCCTGTACTTCATAAACACGAGTTTCCTTTCACTGAGCAGTAAGTGCGAAGTTATTACTCTTAGTCCTTAACAGATGCGGAAACTGAGGCAGGAAAGACATTTGGGGGCTATATGCAGCAATGCCTTAGCTACCTTGACTCATTGGCCAAGCTGACTCTTTTGGAGGAGGAAATATGCCCGCACAAACCGTCGCTAATTTGCCCGAAAGACCTCCAAATAATCTATAGGATAACTTTGTCTAGGGGACATAAAAGGACAGCATAGAAGTCGCTGCAGGGCCCAGCTTATTTCTCGGAGTTAGCAGAGGAAAGTCTTTCCGTCCAGTTTTGAATCTTTGTTTTGTTTTGTTTCAAAGAAAGGAGCACTCGATTGAGTAACCCAAGCTAAGCTAAAGACCTGCTCCAAGTTCATTCGAGTTGCCCAGCTGGTGAACTTTCTCCAACTTGCTTTCCCTGGCATCCTGAGGGTCCACCTAAATTGGATCTTCGGTGTTGGCAAGGTACAGCTGGGCAAGGCCGAGGTGCTAACTCAGCCAGGCAGTGGGACGCCACCTAGACCGCGAGTGGGCGGGGGTGTCGAGGGACCGCCCTCCCGTCCCGGCTCGCTCACTTTAAGGAGGCTGCACCGGCTGCGTATATTAAGAGATCGCTAGCCAGGCGCAAACTGGCTGTGACCCCCACCCCTACCGGTGCAGAGAAGAGTTTAAAACCCAAGCAAATACAAAAGGTACACATTAGGACCCGCAACAAGGGCCATGTTCTTTTCCGCAGACGCAAAACGCGATGCAAAGAGAATAAATAAGCCCTTTAGGAACCCCCTTCAACATTTTTTACAGACCAGTGCTCTGGAGAGTCGGGAAAGGGAATGAAGTCAGTCTGGGCTAGGCCTTCAGGAATTCCACACTGTCCCTGATTGAAGCTGGAAACAAGTGCCCAGACAGTTTCTTTCTTTAGGAGAAGCTCCAGCTCACCAAGCTTCTCTAGGGACCCTGCAGCCTGGCCTGCTCTTGTCACTGTTCATTCGTTGCTCTGAAGCATCTCACTTTTCCTCGTAGAGTGTGTGTGTGTGTGTGTGTGTGTGTGTGTGTGTGTGTGTGTTGGTTTTTTTTTTTTTTTGGAGGGGGGCAGAAAGATAAGGACTATCCATGGGGAAGCCAACTATCCACATGAGTTCTAGGCTTAACACCCCTAGGACCCAAGAGGGACACAAGACCCTCTGGATCATCCTCCCCCACCTCCGCGCCCCTGAGTAGGTGAACTAGAAGCAACTTTCTATCTACCCTAATCACAAGTACACTTTCTTAAACTGTGAAATTCATCCTGTCCCTCCTTTTGGGCACAAACAAACCCTGGCCTCCTGGAGGTCCCAGGACGTTGAAGGAGGGGTGGTCTATCTACAGAGCCTGGAGGAGGAAAGGACAGGGGCATGAGCAACGGTTTTGGGGATTGTTGAATGAGGCCCCCGTTGGAAAAGAAAAAGTTAAGATCTGAACGCCTTGGCTGGACCGAATTGTTTTGGAGAGACCTTTACTCCCCCAGTAAGTAGGCACCGGCAGCTTTATGATAAGCACGGGTTAGAGGAACGCGGCTTTTGTGCAAGTTTTCACATTCCCGAGGCTAAAGGAAGATTGACAGGGGAGTTAGAAGGTGTGAGAGTCACCATATCTATCTTGCAAGTATAAAATTGCAGTCTGTGCGTCCCAGAACTTTGCCCCATCCACAGAGAAGCTGCAAGCGGAGTCTGGCTGTTCCGCTCTCCCCTGGCCGCAGCGCCCCCTACGGCCGGGAGGTGGACCCTGGTGGGCTTCAAGTGCCAGGGACCCGCTGGCGGGAGGCGAGTGGACTTGAAACTGGTGCACTCGAGCCGCTTCTGAGAAGCGGTTACCCGCGGGGGCTTGGCTTCTGAAAGTGCGGTTTGGGTAGCTGGGAGTGGAGATTTACGATCCTGGAGGACAGAGCGTGAAAGGAGTATCATCATCAGTTTTGACTGAAAGAAAGAAAACATATCTTTAACAAAAAGAAGGGCCCTTGCCATTCACCCGCGTTGTTAGGACAACGTGAACTATCTTGAAATGATTAGTTCCACTTCAAAGGAATTTACATTCAACAGTGAAAACTCAGCCTCTTATTTATTCGAAAAGGCTTCACTACCGAGAGTCATATGTCCGATCCTTCTATTTATTTTTCCGCGTTCACGGTGCCATTGTATTGAGATCTGCACAACACATTCATAGCGGCCAGCCTAGGATTCTGGCGACCCAGAAATACAGGTAGTGAGGGCGAGTGGGGTGGAGTTTTGGTTCAAGTTGAGGTCTGGCTCCTGCCAGGCCAGGAAGATGGAGTGGTAAGGGTGGGGCGCGGATCTGGCGCAGCTGGGGAGCCCGCAACAGAAATAAACCTGTCGCAAGCCCAACCAAGCACAGGAAAGGAGAAAGAGGGGTGCGATGCGGTCCTCACAGTTCTAGACATTTCGGGTTTCTTGTGAAAAAAGCGGATCTGGAAATAACCCCGAGGCATTTCAGAAACATCTGTTAAAAACTGATGGGGGTGGCACAAAATACTTGGGCACAATTCATGCCTGTAGCCACAGACTGAGAAGACAAACTCTAAGCCTTAGCTGCACACATCCCCAGGGGGCACACATTGGCGCTCCGCCCATCTTTCCCTGTCAACTCCTCCCCCCTCCCCCACTGTGGTCACCAAACCCATGAAACTCTAACCAAAGAACAACTGCACTAACTTTATAAGGCAGTCCTTGGAGTTGCTAGGGGGGTCTGGTTTCTCTAACTGTCCTTGCAATGCCCCTGGGATGGAAAGAGGTTCCAGTTCATAACTATGCACCAGCCATCAACACCTACCCGCCCAAGCCTCCTCCCTCCTCCCTGTTCCCTACTGCTCTTTTCTACAATCTACCCTAAGGTTTCCTCACCAGAACAAATGAGTTTTGTTTTCCAGATGATCTTTTTCTGCCTTCTAATTAAGCAGAAAACAGAACTGGCCTCGAGCACGTAGTCATGACTTTATTCATCATTCTCTTGCTTCGCCACCACCACCCCCCCCCCCCCCCCCCCAAGCTGGCTTCATGCTCAAAATTCCTGACACGAACTCTGACATTATCTTTTCTAAATGGATTCTGAGGTCTCCTTTCTTAGGTTTGGAAGCAGTGAGTCCCAAACTGCGTGGCCAGGAGTTCAAAGAAGTGACCACTTGCCACCTGGTAGTTGTGGGCACAGTGACAGAGGAAGCTTTCCCTATCTTGTTCAGGTTCTGTTGAGCCTTCTGGGGGTGATGCTTCTTATCTGGCTCCTCCTGAATTTATTTCGTTTTCTTGGGTACATCTGATGATTCTTCTGATCCTTGTCCTGCCTGAATCTGAAACTTACACAGAGGCATCTGCTACCCCCAAACCCCCAAGCAGTCCAGGACTGCTTTCCTGACCTCTCATCGCCACCACGATGAGTTGGGGGAGCATCCAACTACCACAGAGTCAGAACCTCAAGGCAAACTGTGGATTGTTCCCTTCCCACACAATGGTTTGTGCACATGTGAAGACAGCCATGACATTCCAGCCCCTTCCCACCTCAGATCTCACACCCAGGCAGGCCTATAAAGTGAAGGCTTCCAAATGGGTTGGTGTTTCTCCCTCAGTGGTGGCTGTACTTCTCTGCAGGTGGTAAACATACTCCAGTATCCCTGCCAAGGTCTGTTCCTGTGGGCTTGCATGTAACCTTGGAAGTGCCTCTCTTGCTCTCAGTCAGTAAAGAAAGAAACACAGAAAGAAAAGGAGTGGGAAAGGAGAGGCCCTGGTAGAAAGCAGTGCTGGGAAGGCGCAGGAGGCCTCCAGCTGAAAAGGCTTGAGAATGAGGCTGAGGCTCCCAAGGCGGCTCTGGTGGGGGGAGGGCAGGAGAAGGCGTGTGAGAAAAGTGACACATCCTAAAGCAAACCCCAGGAGATCTGAGGATCTAGGAAGGACTCAAAATGTATTTCTAATTACTTTTCATGCTCAGAAAAGGAGTCCTTCTAAAGCCCCATTTTAAAGGCTTGTTATTGTACTGAGTTGTAGTGCACACTAGAAAGTACTGTTTATACATTATAACTTTGTGTATCAGGTGGGAGAGTGGTGAGTGCTAGAAATGTACTTCTGTGGCAAAATTCGTAGACATTCAGCTTTTAAAAACGTCTGGAAAGGAAACAATGGAGTTTTCTTATTATAAGGACTGATCAGGGATTCAGTGGTGATGCTTTGCTCTGCAGTTGGTAGATGATTTCTAATCAGGAAAGGAGCCGGTGTCCCTGTCTCCTCTCTGATATGTCTCTCAGGTAACTGAGGCAGTAACTGTGCAAGTGGGAGTGGATTTTGTGAACGGGACTGCAGAGGAGACATCCGGTCAGCAGAGGGCACACTCGTCACTGTCAAACCCTATTTCCAGATTTGGAGGTGACAAGGGTAGGTAGGACTGGAATGGTGGGCGTAGTCACATTGGAATGGGGACCCAACACGACCTGAGAAATGAGAATAATTTATTTCTTGACAGCAAGTGAATATAAAAAGAGAAAGTAGAGACACATTATGTTTTTTGCTCATGGAGTTTCCCCCACCCCAAGACTTCACAAAAACAGACCTTTTAAAATCTTGGCTAAGAAACTGAGGTCAAAATATTCACTGAATCAAGGACCTAAGATCTGCTCTCTGTTCATAACACCTCGAAACACTTGGGCCTTTTCAAAACCAGAAAACAGCTGGGAATGCTGTAAAGAGCACTGTGCATGACATCAGCAGCTCTTCATTGTAGTAAGCAATTAGGCAAATCACTTCCTCCTCTAGGAGTTGAAGGAAGACAATAGACCTAAGATTATCTTTAACTCTGGGCACAGAATGAAATGTGAGCCCACTTACAATGTATTTTCATAGTTTCAAAATCTCCAAACGATGACTTAAAGACTTGAAGAGTATTGCTATTGTAGAAGGAGTAAAGGTAGCTGGCCACTTTGTGACTTTGTCTTGTGTTATCTATTCTTTGAATGACATGGGTCGGAATGATAGAAGTCAAGATCTTCTCTCTCAAAGTGAACACTGGGAGCAAATAAGTTGAAGGTAGAAACAGTTGAGGGTAACAAAGCCAGATACCAAGTCACTCTTCACACAAAAAGGGATTGTAGACCTGAGGCCAGACCAGAATACTGATGTTAGAGTACCAATAGCATTCTCCTAGGCTCAGGCTGAAGACCATGAGAACCTTCATATTCCCAAATGCCACTGTTTCTTTCCTTGTTGACTCATTTGTGTTCCTCAGTGATTTGCATTAAAATTCTGGCTTTCCTCTGATGATCAAATTTAAACTAATTTGGTTTCCTGAAGCAGATCCTTCAATTGGGCTTTCTCACTGCTGTCTAGACTTGTTTACCAGGAAGAACAGAGCCACCACTGACTCTGTTATTCCCCTCTTTAATTGGCACGGAACTTCCAACACATTGACAATGACAAAGCCCTTGTAGATGCTGGGATTCCTCACTAAGTGACTTGGGACATATTACACGTACTGAAATTTATGACATCCCTGAAGACTTAAGGTATCCTGTATTCTGGGTCTGGCAAAATGGCTCAGTAGAGCTGTGATACAAGCCTGACAACCTGAGTTCAATCCGTGGAAGCAAAGGAAAGGTGGAAGGAGAACTGATGTCAGAGTTGTCCCTTGACTTCTGTACATGTGCCATAGCATGCACACAACCACGTACACACTTCTCACATATAATACTAACAATTACTTAAAAAAATTAAAAGATATCCTGTATTCTGCAACCCACCTATCTCTGTCCTACTCAACTCATTTCACAGGTGCAATGGTTTAAATATGTTCCCTGCCAAGTTTGAATGTTATAGTTAAGTATAGGGGGTGGGGGGGCTCTGTGTGTGTGTGTGTGTGTGTGTGTGTGTGTGTGTGTGTGTGTGTATGTGTGTGTGTAGAGCATTGAAAGGAACCTATTTTGGGGGGAACCTATTCCTCATGCTAGGTTGCCTCGCCTACCCTTGATGCAGGGAAAGGAGCTTGGTCCTGCTTCAACCTGATATGCCATTCTTTGTTGACTCCCATGGGAAGCCTGTCCCTTTCTGAAGGGAGAGGGAGGAGGAATGGATGGAGGTAGGTGGGAGGTGGGGGGAGGGAACTGAAGGAGAGGGGAGAGGGGAAATTGTGGTCAGTATGTAAAATAAATGAAAAATAATTAAAAATAATAGAGTAGACAGGGGTGGGGGGTGGTACACATCTTTAGTGTTAGCACTCAGGTGCCAGGAGCAGGAGGATCTCTGCGAGTCTGAAGCCAGGTTTGTCTACAAAGCAAGTTCCAGGACTACACAGAGAAACCCTGTCTCAAAAAAAAAAAAAAAAAAAAAAAACCTCAGCTGGGTGGTGACAGCGCACACCTTTAACACCTTTAATCCCAGCACTCAGGAGGCAGAGCCAGGCAGATCTCTGTGAGTTCCAGGCCAGCCTGGTCTACAGAACGAGATCCAGAACTGGCACCAAAACTATATAGAGAAAAACTGTCTTGAAAAACCTAAATAAATAAAGAAAAATAATAAATAAAATAATAGAGTATAAAAATCTCCCTATAAATAACTAGCATTTTTTGTTGGTCCTGGACAATTTCAGACATTAATTTTTTTTAATTAAAAAAAAAAGAAAAGAAAGGGGCCTATGAGAAGGGTGAAATGAAAACAGAAGGTGGTGCTACTTGAGGTGAAGGAGACCAGTAAGAAGAGAATGTGGGGAGACTGGAGAGGGAGATAAAAACAAAGTACAATGATATTTATGAGTGAAATGCCACAAGGAAACATATCTCTTTGTATACTAAGAAAAACTATCTAAAATGTTTGAAGGGGGACTAGAGAGATGGCTAAGTCATTAAGAGCACTGACCACCAAGTTGATACCCACATGGCAGCTCAGAACCATCTCCAGTTCCAAGAGGATCTGACACCTTCTTCTTGCCTCAGGGGGCATTGCACACATGTAGTGAATGTACATCTAGGCAAAAGACCCATCCACATAAAATAAAAATAAATCCAAAATAAAAATAAATAATAAATTGAAAGAAACCTTATCCCCGGTGCAATGATTTCTGAGAGGCGAGGACTTTTGAGAGGGGAATTGAATTAGTGATGCTCTAAAAGGCCTTTTAGGATTCAGTTTACCTTCTTCTGCTCCAACTCTCTGCCCCCCTAGATTTTCCTCCTTTTCAGAGCAGGCAAAATTCAAGGCTTCATCCTGGAACCTGAGACACCTGGCTCCAACTGCTTGAACTTTGCCTCCAGAACTTAGAAGGAACACATTTTTCGTTTTTATAAACAATGGAGTCTTTAGGTTTCTTCAAAGTAGTAAAAACTTTAACCAAGACAGAAATTATTAAAATCAATTTCAAATGATTCTCTTCACTCTTTTTAAATTGAATTTATCAAAAAAAATTATACAGGCAATTCAAAACTCTATTTTTACTGGGAAGCCCTGCTCTAGACAGCTGATAAAGAGTTGCTACTATGTATTCTGTGCCTAGTTTTAAAACAGACCCAAATTTAGAAAAACCAAAGTTTTCTTGAACTTTGGGTCTCTAGAATTAAGCATAGTATTTGATACATATTAGGAGCTTACTGCTTTACAAAAAACTTTCTTCTGCATGCATGTATTTATTATGTGTGAGCATGGGCATGTTCATGCCATGGTGCGTGTATAGAGGTCAGAAGACAACTTGCTGGGATTGGTTTATTTCTTACAGAATGTGGGCTCTAGAGACCAAACTCAGTAGCAGGCACCTTTAACCATTGTGTTAGTTCCAGTCAGTGCTTACTGTTGAATGAATGAATGAATGTTCCTCAAACCCTGCTATACCACAGTACACTTACTTTGGAAGACAGAACCTTAATTAAATGTCCCTTCTCTTAAGAGACCCACCTACCATTGCATGGTTAAGAAAGACAGAAAGACAGAAAGGAAGGAAGGAAGGAAGGAAGGAAGGAAGGAAGGAAGGAAGGAAGGAAGGAAGGAAGAAATTGAGAAATTTATTGTTTTAATTTAAGCATTAGCTTAGCAAATGCCTCCCTGTGTAACCTTGAGCAAGCTGTTTCTTAATGGCATCCTTTCCAATGAGGTTGAGCCAAACAGTTATGCTACGTATTTCCCCAATATTCTTAGCCTATGACCAGGAATGGGCAGAGCTGACACTACTATTTACAATCATTAGTATGCCCTGCTTAAGTGTCTTTTGATTGTCTTTTTCCTTTTCCTCTTTACCATTGTCTATTATACTCCAGCTTTGTTTATTTTTAGTATTGGCTTTGGAACTCAGGACCTTTCTTATGCTACACAAGAACTCAAACACTGAGCCTCATCAACCTCCCCCGCCCCCCCGCTATATTCCTTGACTTACCCCTGCTTCCTACCTTTCCACAGCACTAGCATATTCATGCAGTTTTGTTTATATTTTTCTGCTTCTCCAGTTTCTAGGGACAAAAAATGAAGCAGGAAAAAATAAACAAATAAATAAATAGGCTTCCAGGCCTAACACAGATAATAATGCAGGTTTTACTGTGAGTAGGGACCTCTCCTTTACTTTGAGGTTGCTGATGTTGGATAAGGCAACTGAGTGACAAAGGACATGTCAGTCACACCTGAGGAATGGAATTCCATCCCCAGTACCAGAAAGCAGAACAGAGAAGAACAGTGGAATACTTCAAGCAGTCGGGTAGTGAAAAGGAATTCAGCTTTCAAGGACAACGTGCTGACCTGCCATGATGGCCACAAAACCCTTCACATCAATCACAGCCATCACAGCCACCAGAGCCAACACAGCCATCAGAAACATCACAGTCATCACAACAATCACAGCCATCACAGCTACCACAACCATCACAGCCACCATAACCATCACAGCATTCACAGCCACCACAACCACCAGAGCCATCACAACCATCAGAGCCAACACAGCCATCAAAACCATCACAGCCACCAAAACAAACACAGCCATCACAGCCAACACAGCCAACACAGACACCAAAGCCACCACAGCCACTACAGCCACCACAGGAATCATAGCTATCACTACCACCAAGGTCATCAAAACCATCATATCGATCACAGTGGTCACAGCCACCACAGCCATCACAGGCTTCACAGCCATCACAACCATCACAGCCACCACAACCATCACAGCCATCACAAACATCAAAGCCACCACAACCATCACAGCCATCAAAGTCATCAGAGCCTTCACAGTCACCACAGCCATCACAGCCATCACAGCCATCATAGCCATCACAGCCATCACAGCCACCACAGAAACACATCCATCACGACCACCACAGCCACCACAGCCATCACAGCCATCACAAACCTCAAAGCCACTAGAGCCATCCCAACCATCAAAGTCATCAGAGCCTTCACAGTCATCACAGCCACCAACACAGTCATCACAGCCAAAACAACCATTACAGCCATCACTGCCATCACAGCCCTCACTGCCACCACAAACATCACAGCCATCACAGCTATCACAGTCAACACAGCCATCACAGTCACCACAGCCATCACAGTCATCACAGCCATCCATCACAGTCAACACA
Source organism: Onychomys torridus (assembly GCF_903995425.1). NCBI lineage: Eukaryota > Metazoa > Chordata > Mammalia > Rodentia > Cricetidae > Onychomys > Onychomys torridus. Next base: position 36,553,317 of record NC_050466.1, read on the forward strand.
GCCACCATAACCATCACAGCATTCACAGCCACCACAACCACCAGAGCCATCACAGCCATCAGAGCCACCACAGCCATCAAAACCATCACACCCACCAAAACAAACACAGCCATCACAGCCATCACAGCCATCACAGCCACCAAAACAAACACAACCATCATAGCCACCACAGCTATCACAGTCATCACAACCAACACAGCCATCACAGCCCTCACTGCCACCACAAACATCACAGCCATCACAGCTATCACAGTCAACACAGCCATCACAGTCACCACAGCCATCACAGTCATCACAGCCATCCATCACAGTCAACACAGCCACCATAACCATCACAGCATTCACAGCCACCACAACCACCAGAGCCATCACAGCCATCAGAGCCACCACAGCCATCAAAACCATCACACCCACCAAAACAAACACAGACATCACAGCCATCACAGCCATCACAGCCATCACAGCCTTCACAGCCATCACAACCAACACAACCACCACAACCATCACAGCCATCACAACCAAAAAAATCACCACAACAATCACAGCCATCAGAGTCACCACAGCCACCACAGTCATCACAGCCACAAAAACAACCACAGCAATCACAGCCACAATAACCATCACAGCCCTCACTACCACCACAACCATCAGAGCCATCACAGGCACCAGAGCCAACACAGCCATCACAGAAACACATCCATCACAACCACCACAGCCACCACAGTCATCACAACCATCACAGCTATCACAGCCATCACAGCCATCACAGCCATCAAAGCCACCAGAGCCATCCCAACCATCAAAGTCATCAGAGCCTTCACAGTCATCACAGCCATCACAGCCATTAAGACCCATCACAACCACCACAACCATCACAGTTATCACAGGCATCACAGCCATCACAACCAACACAGCCACCACAGCCATCACATCCAAAACAACCATCACAGACATCACAGCCACCACAGCGATCACAGCCACCACAGCCACCACAGCCACCACAGCCATCACAGCCATCACAGCCATCACAGCCATGACAAACATCAAAGCCACCAGAGCCATCCCAACCATCAAAGTCATCAGAGCCTTCACAGTCATCACAGCCATCACAACCAACACAGTCATCACAACCATCACAGCCATCACTGCCACCACAGACATCACAGCCACCACAGCTATCACAGTCATCACAGCCATCACAACCATCAGAGCCTTCACAGTCATCAGAGCCATCACAGCCATTAAGTCCCATCACAACCACCACAACCATCACAGCTATCACAGCCATCACAGCCAAAACAACCATCACAGCCATCCCAACCATCAAAGTCATCAGAACCTTCACAGTCATCACAGCCATCACAGACATCACAACCATCACAGCCATCACAAACATCACAGGCATCACAGCCATCACAAACATCAAAGCCATCACAGCCACCACAGCCATCAGTCATCAGAGCCACCACAGCCATCACAGCCATCACAAACATCACAGTCAACACAGCCACCATAACCATCACAGCATTCACAGCCACCACAACCACCAGAGCCATCACAGCCATCAGAGCCCCCACAGCCACCACAGCCATCAAAACCATCACACCCACCAAAACAAACACAGCCATCACAGCCATCACAGCCACCACAGCCATCATCACAACCAACACAGCCATCATCACAACCATCACAGCCATCACAGCCACCACAGCCATCACAGTCATCAGAGCCACCACTGCCACCACCGCCGTCACAGCCATCACAGCCATCACAGCCACCATAGCTATCACAGCCTCCACAACCATCACAGTGATCACAGCAATTATAGACAGCATGGCCCCTACAACCATCATGACTTTCACATGCCCATAATCCTAACACTTAGGAGGCAGAAAGAAGAGGATCTCCACAGCCTGAGTCCATCTTTCTTTACATTTTCAGACCCTGCAGAGCACCATAGTGAGACCTTGTCCTGAACAAACCCCAAACTAACCAGCTATAAGAGGAAAGAAACCAAGAGTTTATATTCAAATCTAGCTTCTAATCACTATTTACAAATCTTTCCTCTCACTTCCATTCCTAGAAACGTACTTGCCCTTATTTGGGGTCCTAAATTCCTTTTGTAGATTGCTTGAACAGTGTTAGTTTTATTTAAACTTCAAACCAAATTAAAGAATCTTCATGCTTTTTGCATCCCTTTTACATCATGTTATGTATTTGGGACAGATTTATTTTCAAAAACTTAAATACTAATTCTTACATACAAATAAAGTGAAATACTTGATAACAGTAACCTTATAGCTGTCAGAATTGCTGAGAATATGTTCAGACTGTCATGAGGTTAGAAGGATCTTGGTGGATGTCTTGTAAAGCCACATCTACCTTTCTAATGTTTCCTTCTTTGGTAAGAGTAACACGTGTTTCAAACTTGAATAAATTAAAGCATCTGGTCATTACTTCCCTACTTCCCTGTATTATTACCACTCCAAGAGATGATGAGTAGTCTGAAAACATGGCATGTGCCTTAGTCATCCCTCAGTCCCAGCACACAGTGCCAAGTAGACAACATGGAATACTCAATGCTGAACTGAATTGTACTGGATAGTTAGGGAAGTGAGATGACTTCTCCCTTCCTAAACAGCCATTTCCACATTCACTTATTTATTTAGTACATATTAATTGCAAGCATTTTTTCTCCTGAGCAAATGGAAAAGAGAAGTGTTGAGTCAATCTTATTAAAGAATGGCTTTCATTGTAAGTATCATTTATTGAGTACTGCTGTATACTCTTCTATGTATAGTCTTGTAAATTGGCATAGTGTTTGCTCTCTCAGACCTCTGGTTAAGCATGACAAAGGCTAGAGATTTAATATAATTCATGTATTGCTTCTGTGAGAAAGCCCTTCCCCCATTACTTTGTATCCTCTACATTTATTCTCTTGTGCAGCTTGTATTCCTGGACCACAGCCCTTGATACTCCATATTTTAGTTGCCTGTGTGTTTGAAAGCCTCCCAGGGATGGAGTCTGAACTCATAACTTGCTGGAACACAGGCTTCATCAACACTTTATTGCCACAGCATAACATATCCCCTAACACAGAAGGAGCACATAGTAAAAGTATGCTAAATTAGAAGATGAAGAATTGGTCCTGGGCAGTGGTGGCACATGCCTTTAATACCAGCAGTCTGGAGGCAGAGACAGGCAGATCTCTGATTTTGAGACCAGACTGGTCTACAGAGCAAGTTCCAGGATAGCCAAGGCTTCACAGATAAACCCTGTCTCAACAAAACAAAACAACAACAAAAGTCTAACATTGCCAGGTTCTGCTGACTCCCCACGGGAGACCTTGACTAGGGGACAGGAGGAGGGGGAATCTGTGGTTGATATGTAAAGTGAATAGAAAATTTCTTAATAATAATAAAAAAAAATCTAGCATTGTCAGATGTGCAGTGATAGCGCTCACCTTTGATCCCAGCAGTTGGAAGGCAGAAGCAGGTGGATCTCTGTGAGTTCAAGGCCAGCCTGGTCTAATCATTGAGTTTCAAGACAGCCAAAGCTGTTACACAAAGAAACCCTGTCTCAAAAAAAAGAAAAGAAAAGAAGAGGACGAAGAGGAGGAGGAGGTGGAGGAGGAAGAAGAGGAAAATGGTGAACTGGCAATTCTTTATACACAATGAAAGTAGTTTCTGGGTCAGAATCGTTTGTAGTTTCTTAAGTTGGGGATATGACACAAAACAAAATGACGAGTTACTAAAGGAAGAAAGGATGAAAATCTTGGGTCTAGTGAGATGGCACGTGCCTGTAACCCAGTTCTCTGGCAGCTAAGGCAAGTAGATTATGAGTTTGAGGCTAGCTGGGCTCTATAAGACTGTCTCAAAAGAAGGCAGTGGAGGAGGATGACAACAAGGACAAGGACAAGGAGAAGGAGAGATAATGACAAGCTGTGAACAGAAGGAGGGAGCAGGAAAAGGAGGAGGAGAAGAAAGAAGATCTTGGTTCTGGGATGACTTAGAGTTAGTCCAAGCCAGAGTCTGCTCTCATTGCATTCTTTGAGCATTCTGTTGTCATGTCATATTAACACAATAACACTGTAAGTTAACAGAAATCAGGAGGCTTTGGACGTATTGAAACCAAGCAGTCTAAGAATAAGGGGGGGGGGGTGTTGAAGAGATGGTTCAGTAGTTAAAAGTACTTGGTGATCTTGCAAGTAGCTGGAGTTTGGTTCCCAGCACCCACGCCCTACAGCTCACAATTGCCTGTAACTCCAGCTCTAAATGATCTGAGCCCTACAGCACCTGCACACATGAGCATACACACATACACACACACACACACACACACACACACACACACACACACACAAATAAATGATAAAATAAATCTTAAGGAAAAAAAGAATATAACTGGGAGTATATTTCAGTCCTCTTTTTACAAATATAAGGCTAGAACCAAAGTCAGTTTCCACATCCATGTTTCTCCTTCTATTTTTCTCATATTCCTTTGATTTAAGAATGTTATTATGGGGCTGGAGATGTAGGTCATCACTTAAGAGCACTAATTATTCTTCTAGAGAACCCAGTATCCACATGGCAGCTCACAACTGTCTGTAGCTCCAGCTCAGGGATCCTACAACCTCACACAGTCATGCATGCAGGTGAAACACCAATGCACATAAAATAGAAACAAATGAATAATTTTTTTAAAAAAGAATGTTATTGTACCTGAAGAAAAATAATGTGTGAAAACTAAACCACATAAAATGACAGCAAGGGAATAACTGTGTGCAAAACAAGTACTTTTCATTTCCTGGATTTAAACAGGCTTTGCTTTGTGGTTTGGGGTTTTCAAATAATGTGCAGGGTTGGATTTTTTTTCTGGTTTTTGTTTTTGGGTTTTTTTTTTTTTTAGATTAAAACTTTTTCAGTTTTGTTCCTTTCTTAAGTATTTTTAGTTAGCATACAAAACAATGGCTTACATTATTTTTCATTTATATCAGGTACAATTATATATGCATGTGTATATTTATAATCTAAAGGTAACTTTTGATGAATGAAGCTTTATTTTTCCAGTTGTAAAATATGAACTGGCAACTCAATTTAGATCCATGTAGAAGTTGTATTTCCTTCTCCTATTTGCTTTTGTGGTTTCTTTAAGGACTATTTTCCTATCTATTGTACAGAGGGATTTTTCTAGAACAGCACCCTTTGATCTTTCCAACACAAAACACTACATACCTTCAGAAGCATCACTTGGAAAAATGAACCAGCCTCTTTTATACCTTAGCATTTCTAGAAGGAGTTTAAAGCTTGATAGTCTCTGCCTTTATCCTTTTTCATATCTCCATGCTTTCCTTATTACTCATCTAATATACTTCCTTGTGCTCACAGAGTATTTTGTGTAGTACTTTGTTTTCTTTCCTGTATGTCTCTCTTTTAGTTCTGTTTTCCCAGAGTCCCCAACTTTGTCCTGCAATCAGCATCTGTACCTCCTAAAATACTCCAGTGTTTAAGTCATACAGCTCTGGTTCTGAGTAATCATGACACCCACAGACCCCACCTGTTTCCCTGCATGTCTTTGGCACTCAAGCACAGAGCCCCCACTAACTTCTAGTCAGAGGGCCCTGGGTAAAAAAGGAAGCCTTTGGAATTGAGGTTTGGGGCCTTGGTGGGGAAGTTATCTTCTAGATGATCATAACCGAGTTCATTAAGCAATTTTTTTTTCCTGCTCCTTTTTCTCCAGAGAGGAGGCTTGGGGTCTATCATGTTGGAAGGCTGCCGAGAATAGTACAGCTTTTCTGTCTGGACCTACCCATTAATTCTTCTAGACATCTCAACCCAGGTTTGCGTTTGTTTCCAGCTGACTGACTTCCTGTCATTTGAAGAATCAGTCTGAGATTCAGTCTGCATGCAGTCTAGTGGTTGGCTTGAGGCTTCGCCTGTTTCTTTTTTTTCTGTTTGTTTGTTTTTGTTTTGTTTTTTAGTTTTTGTTTTTCCCCTGTTGCTGAGGAACCAAACCCAGGGCCTTAACCACAAGTAAAGCTGTTCCTCTTTCTCAACATTCTTCTACTTTTTTCCTCTCTGTTACTGTAGCTTTCTGAGCTATGAAGAATAGACAGTGTGATCATTTTTCATGATGGAGATGAATTAGAGAAGACATAAAAGGATATCAGTTTTTCCTAAGTGATATGAGATGTGTGTGGGTATGTGTGGGGTGAGGCTGTATGTGTGTGGTATGTGGTAGAGACAATATAAATTATTCATTATTTTCAGGCCTTGTATTTTCTTTTTCTCAATCTCTATAAAGTAGTTACTGCCTATGTTCTTTAAATACGAATTGAAAAACATTTACCTGTATATGCAAAAGTCAACAACAGTCAAAAAAATAGCTGTATTGTCTTATGTTGAGGCAGATGCTGAGACAGAGTTAGGGTGCCAAATATTAGTCAGTTCCTTGGGATTTACATCTGCAGGAGCAAGATTAGGCAGAGGCAGAAGATAAGTTGTGATGCAGGCTCAATGGTTGCTCAGTCAACCTCACGGGGCTCTGAAGAAGAGGAATAGCAAATAATTTGTATACAAATGATGACCTAAACATCTTTCCTATCTATACCTACTTCCACCCATTTGTAGACTATTACATTGGCTTTCTGAGTTTTCTCCTTATTTTCAATATTTAAATCCAAAACAATCATGTGAATTCCAGTGGTTCCCTGGTGTTGTGGAATAATCTTTTGTACACTGTAAAGATGTGGTTTTGCCAGGATGCCTTCTGATTGGTTTGATAAAGAGCTGAACTGCCAATAGCTAGGCTGGAAAGGTTAGGTGGGACTTCTGGGAAGAGAGAGAAGAAAGGGAGATTAATCTAGGTACAGGAGAGACACCAGGAGATGGAGAACAAGAAAGACATTCGGAAGGAGAGGTCACAGCCACAAGCCATGTTGCAGCGCTTAGATTAATAGAAATAGATTAATTTAAGTTATAAAAACTAGCTAGGAACTAGCCTAAGTCATAGTCCAAGCTTCCATAATTAATAAGTCTCCATGTAGTTTTTTGTGAGCTGGAGGCCCAAAAGAAACCCTGACTATACCCTGACACTTGCAGACTAAAGCTGAATGATCCTGACTATAACCACTCAAGGCTCTCCACTATTTTGCTTGACACTTTTAATTTTTTTGAAAATTTCAATGAAAACGTCATGTAGTTTCCAAACAGCCATGCCTTTGATCATGTGTTTGATGTCTCTGTCTGAAACTCCCATGGCAAATTATTCCAAATTGTTCACCTTCCCTATATATACACCTTTTGCCAGGTTGACTTTGTGGTTTCACTAGAGGCTGAATGTACTTATATAGCCCTTCAACATTGGTCTCAGCCCTGTGTCTTCCTTTGGATCTTAGCATATTAGCAGATGAGATGCTCATAGGGTTTAACGTGCATTCTTACACTTCTGTTATATCCGTGAGTGGTACTTTGTTTGGACAGTGGTTTGTCCATGACTAGAGGTTTCTTAGAGCATGAGAAAATGAGCTGGATGTATAGCTCAATGGTAGAGAACTTCCAAAATAGAAAGCATGAGAAAATTGGCACTTTTGTGCTCTGTCTCTGTGTGTGTCTCTCTGTCTGTCTCCTCTCTTTCTCTCCCACATCCAGCCCCTCCATATACCTTGCAAAGCCCAGCAGTACTCAGGCTAGACCAGTGGATCTCTAACAACCTATAGTTTTATAAGGAAGAAAAAGCAATTGCTGTTTAAAGGCATTTTATAGTATGATAGTGGCAACACTAAATCAGTGAACAAAATAAGCCATCATAAATTGACACTATAAGGGGTCTATCTTAGTCACTGCTCTATTGCTGTGAAGAGGCATGACCAAGGCAACTCTTATTAGAGAAAGCGTTTAATTGGGGTTTGCTTACAGATTCAGAGGTTTAGTTCACTATCATCATGGCAGGAAACATGGTGACATGCATGCAGGCACTGGGAGTAGTGGGTTAGAACTATGTCCTATCCATAGACAGGAAGAGATGGTGGGTTTGATGTGGGCTTTTGAAACCTCAAAGCCAGTGACACCTTTCTTCCAACAAGGGCACACCTACTCCAACAAGGCACTAGTCCTTCTAATCCTTCTCCAACAGTGGCACTTCCTGGTGATTGAGCATCCAAATATATGAACTCATGTGGGCCATTCTTATTCAAACTACCCTAAGGTCATACAGTATCTCTCCACGGCACCACTAATCTACCATCTCTCACTACAGAACTGCATTTTCAGTCCACCCTACTCCTTACACAGGAAGCATCATAACTACTTTCAAAGGGGTTTTTGTACTAGTGCTGTGGTTACGGGTTCTTGGGACCTTGCTTCCGTCTTCTATGGAACAGGACAATTGGACCAACTTGAGTTAGGTAAGTTCAGTCAGCTGAAAACAGGATGGTAGCTTCACTCAAGCAGTGTAGGTTCATCTCCTCTCTAAGAACTCTAAGAGGGAAGCAGCTCTCAGAAAGCCTATGGGTAGGGGACATCTTCAACTTGTCTGTTCAATTTTTCACTAGATCATAATTCAGACATTTCTTACTGCAGAGTAATGAACAGCATTTTGTTTTATGGTCATACTCAGTATCCTTGTAGCCTCAAATGACCAAAGCTTTCATGGCCTTACAACAGGAGCATTTTATTAGCCTGTGGCTATTACTCTTGCTTAACACTGGCACTTTAAATAGGCTGAAGTTTTTGTCTTTGTGTATGTGTGTTTTTGTATGTACATTCATGTGTATGTCTGAACATGGATGTGTCAGTACTATGGCATGTGTGTGGAGGTCAGAGGGAAACCAGTCGATTCCCATTCTCTACCTTGTTTAAGGCAGGGTTGATTGTTTTATTCTAATGGATATATCAGGCTAGCTGGTCCATGAGTTTCCAGGGATTCTCATTTCTCTGCCTCTCATCTCCCTGTAGGATTGCTGGGATTACAGACATGCATGTGCCCAAGTCAGGTTTTATGTAGGCTCTGGGGATTCAAACTCAAATTATCACACTTGCCAAGTAAGTGCTTTTCTCACTGAGCCATCTCTCCAGCCCTCACTGTTAGAAAGAGCTGATGGACAGTTCCTAATGTATAACAGCACCCAGCAAATATTAGTTAATGTAATTTGCAGTTGTTTTTTAAAAGCTCATGACTGGATATTTGGATATGCTGGCTTCCAGATATGAAGGTCTTCTTACAAAATCTTCAGGCACTAAGGTTTCAGGATGGGACAGGGGGAGCTGAAAGAAACACCAACTGACTAAGGCCCTTTATGAAGTTACTGACATTCCTATGTTGATTGTTTAAAGAGTGAATATTACTACATAGGAGAAAGGGCATCTTTGGGTGTCTCTGTTTTGTGCATAATGTGATTTTCTTTTATTATATTCATTCTACATAGCGCTGTTAGATTTCATAAAGACAATTTCTTTCAAATATACCATGCTTTGGGGCCACATTCACTCCTCACACCCTCTTCTTTCTCTCCTTCTCTTTCTCCCTCTCCCCTTTATCCCCTCTCAATAGTGTCTTCACTTCCCCCAGTCTCCCTTTTCTTTTACACCATAAGTATCTGTTTTTACGTATCTGTAAGAAAAAATATCTAGGATCCACAAATGAATAAAAACATAATATTTGCACACTTGTTTAGAGCAAAACTATTCATAAAAAGTCATTTATTAAACTAGCTTAGGTATCCAGCAACAGATAAATGGATAAGGAAACATATACACAATGGACTTTTATCTGGCCATAAAGAAAAATGAAATTATGTCATCGATGGAAAATAGATGCAACTGGAGATCATCATATTAGGCAAAAAATGGACAGATTAAGTGAGTGTTTTTTTAACCCAGAGATCTAGTTATGAAGGAAGTTGTATACTCTGTCTATTACTTCTTAGCAGACACTGGAGACAAAGCACCTAGCCCTGAAATCCTCACACTGGCCGTTTCTGCTCAGCTGGCTGATGGGAATCTGAGGGATGGAATGCAACTGCTCTGGAGTCCTGCTGCTAAACCATGTGGTGTTGTTGCACAGGAGAGGAAATGATATGGAAGAGAGTCTTAAGGTCGCTACCTGAGTTAAAATGATTCAGCAGAGGACATGGAAGCCCCTAACCCAAGCTAGCACTCCAAAGGCAGGACAAATGTAGGTCTGAATAAAAGGGAAGTGTTTGTTTTTGTATTTCGAGACAGGGTTTCCCTGTGTAGTCCTGGCTGTCCTGGAACTCGCTCTGTAGCCCAGGCTGGCCTCCAACTCACAGAGATCCGCCTGCCTCTGCCTCTCGAGTGCTGGGATTAAAGGCGTGCGCTACCACCGCCTGACTGCCAGTGCTACTTTTGCAAATGAATCTTTGCACTGTAAATGAGAGCTGGACTGTTCTGGCACTAGAGGAGAGAAATTCATCTATTACTATTCTTATTGTCATCTTGTCTCGAATGGTTCTCCTTTCCTTACCCTTCACTAAATAAGCCTTTTCAAAGAGCAATTAAATCTTACTTCTCTATTACCCACTGTAGGTACCCAGTGCCTATTGAACTAAATACTGTGATCTTTTTCCTATGAAAAGTTTTAAGTCATACATCTATTTGTATTTCCAACAGGATAATGTGAACATCAGGAGGTCATCTTAAGATTCGACCATGTATTGTTTATGTGTTAAGTCAAATTTAGATGTAATCAAGGAGAATATAAAAGAAAACAAGTTATAAGGTATCATCCAAACCTTCTATTAAACTTCAAACAATAGCTGTGATAACTGAATCTGCCTTTTTTTTTCTTTGACCAGCAGGAGAAAACAGTCTTTAATCCAGCCACTTAGGAGAACTTGAATCATGCCAGCAGCTACACAACTAACCATAGAAACAAATTCTTCCTCAGTCGAACTTCAGGCCACATTTTTAAAAATAATGTATTTACTCTTTAGGACTGACATAATGGGGTGATGTAGAAACAACAGATTTATGAACAGAAAATGTGGGATTTGAAGGGATGTAAACTCTGATGTATATGAACTAGCAGCTGAGGTGCCTTAGCTAATATTGGTAGGGGTCACTCTTGGGGAGCAGCCTCAGGCTGCAGTCATGGGAGTAGGAAGCTGTATACTTTCCACATACATAGCTGACATCCATACACTCAGACCAGGGGAAGGCTTTGGCATTCCCCTGAACCTCATTATGGAAGGCCTTGTCATTTCCATGTATCTGAGGGCATTGGGCTTCTTGACATGGCTGTGTTTGTGTCAATTACACTCATTCACCCCAGTCCACATTAACTGAAGCCTGTGAGACACTCTGAGCCAGAGAATCCAGTAATGCCACACCTACTTTCTTGTCATGGAGACACTTGGAGATAAATGTATACTATCTTAAGTCACTCGTGTTGGGGTAGTTTGTTACACCACAGTAGATAACTACCACATTTTACCACTTTAGAATGATGAGGCAGCTGGGCAAGTGGTGGTGCAGGCCTTGAATCCCAGTACTCCAGAGGCAGAGCCAGGCGGATTCCTTTGAGTTCGAGACCAGCCTGCTTTACAGAGCAAGTTCCAAGATGGCTAAGACAACACAAAGAAACCCTATCTTGAAAAAAAAAATTTTAAAGGATGATGGGGGCAAGAAACAAATTGCAGTGGAGTAAATATAAAGAAAAGTACACAGGAAATATAGTAAGTTCTAAAAACTGGGATGGCCAAGGGAAGAACCAAAAGCAGTATTTACAACTCCAAGCTGAGTTTTAGATGGCGAAAAATCAATTAAATATTATTTAAAACTATGAAGATTATACAGACTTATTATAGCTTCAAGACTATTTGAAGTGACAGTTCTTTTTTAATTATTTATTTTTATTTTATGTGCATTGGTGCTCTGCCTGCATGTCTGTCTGAGGGTGCCAGATCCCCTGGAACTGGTGTTCTAGACAATTGTAAACTGCTATTTGGGTGCTGGGAATTGAACCCAGATCCTTTAGAAGAGCATCCAGTGCTCTTAACTGCTGAGCCATCTCTCTAGCCCCTGAAGTAATACTTCTTAAATATTTGGGAATTTGGATCTTCGTTAGGTTGTTTCTTGTTAAGAATCTGCTAAGGAATAATAATCATAACCCTTCATACTTGGCTATCAATGTATACCTTGTGTATGGTTTGGATAAGTATGTCCCCCAAAGCACATGTGTCCCCTGTCTTCAACTACTGTGGGTTGTAGAAACTTTAAGAGATAGAACCTAGTGCAATATTAGCAGCTTGATCTAGAAGGGGACTTTTCAGATCTAGGCCCTCCCTTCTTTTTGTTTCCTGGCTTCCAAGAGTTGAGCAGCTTTGTTCTACCATATATTCCCACCATGCTGTGCAGCCTCATCACAGGCCCCAAAGCAGCAGGGCCAATGAGCTATGCACAGAGTCTCTAAGCCATGACAGAAACCTTTCTTCATTAGAAGCTAGTTACCCCAAGTGTGCTGTCAGAGTGGCAGAAAGCTGATGGACATACTTGGCAGGCTTAGGACAAGCTAAGGAGTCAAGACACACTGGCACAACTGTCTTTCAACCCTCCTGATTTGGTGAACTTTATTTGCACACCACAGCACTGACCGTTGACACAGTAGTGAATAGCTAGACAGATTTTTGCTATAACCTACAAGGCTAGGTCCACAGGCCTTGTTTGGCAGCAATATGTGCATTTCTGGGTGGGGTGGAGCAGAGTAGGCCCAGCACGAATAAGTCCTTACAAGCAAAATGCATGTGGAGCTGCATATTGCCAGGCTCATGAGACGTTAAGCTTTGCTTCACTATACATTTCTCCCCCCTCTGCCTGCAGTGAGTCCCCAGCTGTTGCTCTTAGCAAAGGACTGACATTAACTGATACTTTATCTCTTTTATGGGTAGAACACTTGATTCTAGTGAAAACTCTGTAAGCTTTGAAGAGAAAACTCTACCAAGATGTTTGTTTTGCATTTGTGTGACGTCTGCAGGAAACTTACCTGTTTGTGGGTGCACTTTGGCATGTTGTCTTTGAAGCTTGACTTCTGGAGTCTGCCTAATTACTCTAGTGCAGTTGCTGGACACATAATTCTTCAGGAAACCAAGTATTCCAGAAAAGCTGTGCAGAAGCTGCCAGGCAGCCCATGCATCCTGAACCCTCCTGCTGCACTTCAAAGGACGACCTCCTGGCTGACTCAGCTTAGGAAGTCTGCAAACAAAACTTTAGTAGCTTCAGGAGGCAAACACAACACTCATGTATGTGTAGAATTCACAGTGTCCCAACTCAGATGGGTCGTTTTAGGAACCTACAAGTAAATACAGCAAGGGTTTATTCAATCCATGCAAATTGCTGACACATTTTTCTTCCTCTGGAGGAAAGTAATGATGGCTAGACAGTTCTGTATTCTGTTGCAGTCTTGAGTATTGTCATTATTTATTATTTGTCAGATACTGTATAGCACATATTGTATACTATAACTTTCTAAGCAGTATACACAGTGTTAACTCATAACTCATTTTAGGCATGAAAAAACTGAGGTAGAGCTGTTAAGGACCTTGGTGACGGTTACAAACTCAGAGACTGTGGAGCTTAGATTTGTGCCCAAACAGTCCATGCTGTACCTCGTTTGATATTTTTATTTTTAAAAGCTGTTTTAATCACATCAGACTTTTAATTTGCATTGTCTTGATGGCAAAAACTGTTTAACATTTCAATATAACAAAAAAGACTAGGAAGAATTTTTGAGAAAGGGAATCACTGTACACTGCTGATGAGAATACAAACTAGTATACCCACTATAGAAATCAGAATGAATCAATATATAGGTTCAAAAATACAAAAAACAAAAACAAACAAACAAACAAACAAAAAACGAAAACAGAACTACCATGTTGACCCTTTGGGGTTCACACTCAACAGAGTCTAAATAAACCACAGAGTTATTTGTACATCATGTTTATTGCAGCCTTTTTTATAATTGCCAAATCATGGATGCTCCTTATGTACCCATCAATAGATGAATGGATAAAGAAAATGTGCTACATGCACACAATAGAGTTTTATTGAGGTATAAAGAAAAGCAAAATGTAAAATGGATTAAATTGCAGAGAATCCCATTAAGCAAAATAAGTCAGACTCAGACAAACACTGCTTGTTTTCTCACATTTGTGAATTCTAGATTGTATATACATACATTAAATCTTACACACACATATTTCTCATATATATATATATTAGAAAGCAGCTGAAGGGATGAAGGGGACTAATGGGAGGTGAGAAATGATAGTGTAGGGAGTGAATGCTGTGGGAGCACATGACATACCAGTATGAAAATATCTTTATGAAACCCATCACTGGCACAATGAATATATACAAGTAAATGGGAGTAGATTGAGACCATGGGCTCATCATTAACTCAGGATGGTCTAAAATTAGTTACATACTAACTCTTGGCAATCTTTCTGCCTCTACCTCCCAAGTGCTATGATTGCAGGCATGCACCACCATGCCTTCCTTTAAAAAGTTACATTAAAAAAAGACATTCAAAACTTTCAAATTCACACTTTCACCACAGAATTGTTTGGAGGGGGGAGACTCTAAGATGGCAGAGGAGAGGAGACTCCTTTGCTCCCAGAACAGAAACTTCTGACTTGAACTGGGAGTTCTCAGGAGATGGAAAATGGTCACCAGAGAGGCTTCAGCTTGGCCAGGGCACTCACTCAAGCCAGCATCCAGGACTTGACCAATGGCTACAAGTAGAAGGACTCATTCCTGCTTCAGCCTCTAAAATGCTGCACTCAGCTGGGCTGTGGAGGGCAATTCATCCCTGCGGCTGCTTCTAGCCTCAAAGGCTTGCTGCTCCAGAAACAGGAAGCTCCAGGCTGGCTACTTCTCATATGAAGCCTTGCTCTGCAACGTACTGACACCATAATGCGCCTGAGAGCTTTAAGCTTTTCTAAAATGCAATGGCTCTAGGCTAGCATGTTGTTTCTGCTAGGGAGAGTTCAAACTTGTTTCATTTAAATCCAGCTTGACAATTGACTTTAGTTTGTTTTTAATCAATTTAATGATTGAATTGATGATAAAGGGCTTCCCATCTGTACTCTTTAAAAAGCATTTCTTGTCAAAGTCACAGAAATGTTTTAAGAATGGTTTTCAGGGCTGGGGTGTTGTTTGGTGGATTGAGTGCTTGCCTAGCACACACAGGGCCCTGAGTTTGATCCCCAGCACCACATAAATAATACATGGTAATATAGGCCTGTAATCCAATCACTATGGAGGTGGAGGCAGGGAGGTTGAAGACTTCAAGATCATCCTTGGTTAGACCAGTCTGGAAAACATAAGATCCTATCTCAAAAACAAAAACAGTGTAGTATATTTTTTTTCTTTATTTACTTACTAAATTATTACATGGTAAATTGTCAGTCTGATGCCTCAAAACAGTGTAGTATATTTTTTTTCTTTATTTACTTACTAAATTATTACATGGTAAATTGTCAGTCTGATGCCTCAGAAGCTTTGGCACATATTGAAAGTCTTCTACATAACCACAATTCAGACATTAAAATTGGCATGGTAATACTGACATGTCACAACCATCTAATCTTTAATCAGCATTCTGGTTCCTCCAAAGGTCCTCAAAAGGTCCTCACTAGCAAGAGAATCTAATCAAGGATGAAGAGGGGGGCATTTAATGTGTTGAGGTTCTTGTATCTTTCCTTGTGTTTTTTAAAAGAGTACATGCCATTTCTTTTGTAGAATGTCCCTTAGTTTAAATTTGTCTGGTGAATTCCCACAATGACTTTCCAGCTCTGCATTTTTTTTTTGCAGATGTGAAGCTGTGTTTTCAATGCATCTTATCATGTGGCACATGATTTCAATTTGTCCCATTACTAATGAAGCTCGCTTTGATCACTTCATTAAGGTGACAGTATCTGCCATGTTCTTCTGCTGTAAAGTTATTCTCTTTGTAATTAATAGGTAGTCAGTGTGGAAGTACCTCAAGACTATGTCAATCCTTGGTTTCTCATCAAACTTTCACCCACTAATTCTAGCAGCCATTGATGTTTCTTGGCTGAATTAATTATTACTATGATGGTTGCCAAGTGGTGATTTTCCAATTCAATCATCTCTTAAACATTTATTAGTTGGTTTTTCATGTTAGAAAAAGCTTTTACTTCTCCTCATTTATTACAAAAGTACAGACAGTTATATAAGTATGGATTCTATGTTTCTACAAAATTTTACAAGTCTTTCTTCTCTGATATTCTGCAATATTCAACGTAATCTTCTTTCAGTAGACCATGGAGCAGACAGCAGTCAAAAAATAAAACTATTCTCAGAGAGCTTGTCAATCTCTCTACGCCACAGAAACCCATTAAAGAAATTTTATCTCATTGTAACATATGGGTTTTCACTAGAGGATCATAACAGCTGCCTTAATTGAACACTTCAAATGTATTGTGTGCTAAGGTGTTTGCATGCATTATTTGAACTTCCCTATAGCAGAACTCTATGGAGTAGGTATTGCCATCATCTGCAATCTTCATATAAAGAAATCATGACACTTATTTGCTTGCCTAAGGCCTCAGCACCAATCAGTAATAAAGTAAGGACCACAGCCTGTATGATTCCTAAGCTGTGCCACTGTCACTTGGAACAGCCCAGTCTCCAATTCATCTGCTACAAAGGTCTCTGAGACCAGGGTGATTACTTTCCTTATTGTGAGCTATTCTCTGGGACACTGTTGACCTCTCCTCTGTCCTTGGGACATGGTTCTATTGATTTGATCATAGCGGCTAAGATTGAACCAACCCACTTGCAGGACAAAAAGCAGAGGTTGTAGAACTTTATATGAGAAAAGTAAACAAACTTTGTAAACATTGAATTCAGTGACAGAAAAGTAGAAAGAAAAAAACCAAACAACTAAAATCTGAAGCTCCCCCTGCATAGCTGTAGTATTAAATTTGTCTAAGCCTAAGTTTTCCATCTACAGAGTTCAGTTTCCAAGGTATGTCTGTGAGTCATGTGCAATGTGCAGAGTTCCACAAGCCACTCTGCCCCAAGAATTGAGAGACCAAAACAAGAACAAGAGCAATACATGGTGCAAGTTAATGGGAGACCCAAACCAGAAAAACAGACCTTGCAGGTTAAGGGTTCTGTTTGCAGTTGAGACAGTAAAGAGTAAGTTCCTGTTTGTCCTGTGCTTGTTTGACCCATCTGCACTGGATGTGCTTCATCACATGTAGGCAGGAGGTATGTGGGCAGGAAATACGTCAGAATCTCTGCTTGCCCCTAATTGGACCTGATAGGAAATGTGGTGAATTGTGGGGTTTGCCTTTTTAAGCCCCTGTAAAACATGACTCTTGGTCCTGGACAAAATTCATAATTCTGTTTAATTAAAGCTTGTTTCAAGTTTGGCTCAAAATTGTGGAACTGGTATTTCTCTTGCAATTTTCGGGATTAACAGTATCTCTACTGGAATTGTACTCTTGAGGGAAGATTCTCGGGGATTGTACAGTTAGCAGTCCTTGTTGAAAGTCTGGAACAAAAGTCCAACAAATCTGGGACTTCACTGAGTAGGATCTTGAAATACCAACTCCTGGAATATCTTTTCCTTCTTTCCATAAATATTTAATTAAGCACCAGATGATACATAATGAGGTAAATATGGTTCTTTAATTGTTGTTGTCTTTGCTGCTTTCTTTTATTTTTCTGAAACAGGATCTCAAAGTGTAACTCAGGATGATTTTGAATTCTCAATTCTGCTTCCAGGATGCTGAGATTATAGGTGTGCATCAAGCGCACACTCACAGTGAATAAAATTCTTTACCACAGAATTTAGATTCTTTTATTGGTAGCACTTGTGTAGTAAACAGGCTTGGAAAAGTGCCAAGGAAACATAAATACAACATCTTATAACCAGCTTTTCTCAAAACTCTGTTTTCCAAATGTTCCACAGTGAGCATGTGTTCTAATAGTCACTCATTTTTTCTCTCATGTCTGCATTGAGCACCAAAAGTGAGAAGGTGAGAGATAGCAACATTCAACTCTTTCTAGGCCAGGATATGATCTAGTGCCTAGCTCATGAATGACGATTCCTGCTGCGAGACATAGACTCCCCGGGTCACCTATTCTGCATGAAAAGTTAGACAGGGCAAAAAAGGTTCTAAAGGCATTTTCAAAGAATAGGCCTTGAAGCTTTAAGCTTAGGTCAACTAGATAAAAGGAAAGGTGGACTTTCTTAAGAGAGTGAGAAATGGGACCAGGAGAACCCCTGGACTCAAGAAACCCAAGGAAGTTGTATCAGAGAGAAGGGTGGGCGACTCAAGCTTGTGAGGTCAAATCTTGAAAAACCAAGTAAGGGCAGAGAGGACATTTCCAGGATCTGTATCTCCCAGGCAGGTAACAATCTTGAAAGGGTACCAAAATACCCTGGAAGGATCAAAGAAGGGTGCTATGCACTTACATTTATCACCACATTCCACTCACATAGCAAGTTCAAAGGAAATATCTCCTGTTATTGCTCAAAGACATTCTAAAGTGGAACACACACACACACACACACACACACACACACACACACACACACACCACGGATGCACGCATGCACGCTTTGTGCTTGTTAAGCTTACATATTGCCACAGTTATGGTTTGTGCAGGCTCTTGCAACTTTGCAGAAGCAGCTACAGGTTAGGCCTTGGGCTTTGGTGGGCAGCCAAAAAGCCCAAACTAAAACAAAATGAGTGGTTTGGAGAAATTTACTACTAGAAATACACACTTACTCTGCTGCACTCAAAACATGCTTTAAAACCTCCAAGATAATTTTCCCTTGAGCTGGCTATGGTTGCCACATGCCTTGGTCAGGGCCTGCTCTTAGCTGAACTTCTTCAGATCAAGCTGACTGTGGCTGGTGATATAGAGCTGTTCTGCTGTGAGACTACACCCAGAATTCAGCTCTCTGCTGCCTTATCATCATAAGCTGCAAAAGAATTCTGGAGAGGGGGTTATCAGTATGACTTGACTTTCACCCCCAAGGGCCTAACATTGTAGCACTCAGACAATCTAGTCTTGTGTTATCCAAGCATGTAGGCCAACCTGGTAGACTCTGGATCACCTAGTTTGGACCCATGTGACCTTGGGTGTGTCACACCACCTCTCAGAACATCTTCAGTAAAAAGACTGAGCCTATCTGGAAGTGTCACTGGGATGGTTAAACAAGAGAGCAGGAAAATCACTTTGATTGAAACAGAAAGTCCCAGCCTAATTATTCTTGTTGCCATTCCTTCCTGCACAGAAAGGAAGAGCCTAGGAGAGCTTGATGCCTTTTCATAATAGAGGTGACAGCAAAAATACCCAGGGAAGAGAATAAATAAGCAAGGACTGTCAGCAGAGCACAGGCTTGTGGGGCAGTTGACAAAGGCAGTTTCCAGGGACTACAGCCCCTCTAGTGGCCTTGTGTGGGGCAAGCCCTTCAGGTTGTCTTCGACTCTTTTTCTGGAACTGACTTCCTAAGAGCCAGTGTTCAGAGCCACTTTCTGCTCAGCATTCAAAGCGGTTTTTCTCTGAGAATGTGGCACAGGATTAGGATTGGTATCTGCTTTCAATCCCATGCCACCTCCAAGGGAAAGGTCACTGAATTTGCACATTCATTTCACACTCAGTACCACGCGCAGATAACCAAATGGAGTAGATGAGAAATTTTATTCAGTGGCCAATAAATGGAAGAGGTCCGGGCCTAAGCTTTTAAAGTAGTGCTGGGTGATGAAAGGGGTATGGCCTGCACACCGTCTTTAGAGAAGAGGGGAGATTTCCAGGGATCAGGTACCACCTATTTTCTTCCCGTGAACAAATGTGTCATGTTATTAGAAATTTTAAATCATTTTAATGAGAATATAATAATTCCAAGGCCACTTGGCATTTCAACATAATGTCTGACCCAGAATGAGTTGGTCTAGAATTGCCCTGGGCAGTTAGAAAGAGCTGTTAAGTTGATGAGAGCATGTGGTTATTGGAATTCAACTGTGACTCTACATGTTAAAGCATCTTTAACTAGGTAAAGATGATAGAACAATGAATGATTGATTGGTAACCTTGGGGCTCAGATGGTGATAAGTAGAACAATTATAAGTAATCTCCATTTTCCAGATGAAGAAACTGGAGTTTAGAGAAGTTAAATGATACTCTTAAAGTCACAGTCCACATTATTCACCTTCTACTATTTTAAACAGGTTGTTCAAAACAAATTTATCTAGTCAACAACTATCTATGGAGAATGGCAGATATTTTTAGGGGGGTTCCATAGGTTAATAAGAATGGAAAGCAGCAAAAGCACCATGATTCCCACCCTTTGGGGGTGAATACATATTAAACTGAGGAACAATTCATTAGCAACTTCATTTCCCATAAAAATAAGTACTAGAAAGGCAACAAAATATGGAAGGGAGTCAGGTGGTGATGGTGTACCTCTTTCATCCCAGCACTCGGGAGGCAGAGGCAGGTGGATCTCTGAGTCTGAGGCCAGCCTGGTCTACAGAGTTAGTTCCAGGACAGCCAGGGCTACACAGAGAAACCCTGTGTCAAAAAACAAAGCAGAAACAAAAACAAGAAATAGGAAAAAAACTGAAAGGGTTTTTGAGATGGAAACTGAGTTGAAAACAACCAGATGGGTCAGCAGGAAGCATGAACAGACATGTGGAGCCCAAGTGCATAGCTCCCAGGCAAGGAGTGTTCCAAGGCTGATGAGATGGGACAAGAGTGAAAGGCTGGGCCATGGGAACAGAGGCGGGTCTAAGAGGCAGTATGCAAGCACTCCAAAATACAGTTGAATTTGATTGTAAGTGTGCTGAGAATCTTGGGAGGTATGGAGGGAAATTAAAGGAAAGGAACAAGAATAAAGGGTTTGGGGAGATGGCTCAAAGGCTAAAGAACTTGCTGTCCAACCATGAGGACTGAAATTTGGACCCTGTCTTGGGTTCTATTGCTGTGATAAAATACCATGACCCAAAGTAACCTGAGAAGGAAAGGATTTATTTCGGCTTACAATTCTCTATAACTGAGGAGGGGTAGGAACTCAAGCAGAGCCATAGAGGCGTGATGCTTACTGGCTTGCTCAGCCTGCTTTCTTAGAGAACCCCAGGATAGAACCACCCACAATGGGCTGGACCCTCCCGTACCAATCACTAATTAAGAAAATGCCTTATAGACCTGCCTACAGCCAGATCTTATGGAGGCATTGTCTCAATTGTTCCCTCTTCTGGGATAACTCTAGCTCAGTTGACATAAAACTAGCTAGCACAGATCCCTTATACCTCCTTGGAAGTAGAAACAGGAGAATCCTCCAGAAGCTCACATGCCAGCTACCCTGGCATATGCAACATCGAACAAAATAAGATTCTATTTTAAACAAGGTGAAAGGTAAGAGACAAAAACCCAAGGTTGCCTTCTAAACTTCACATCATGGACTTTCACATGTGTGCCTGCACTCACACATACACAAATGTGCACGTAAATATATCATATACCCACACTCACAAACTAATGTCAAATCACCAGTTCGGTTAATTATTGGAGCTATGAAAAAAGCTGGTTTGTTTTGTTCTTTAATGCAAGTGGTTTTGTTCAGTACTGTATTAACTACCTATAATCTAAGAAAACATGAACAGGTAAAGAAAAACAACAAAGCACATTTTACCATTTTTTCCTCATAATGTAGAAAAGGGATAAGCATTTAAAAAGACTGATAGAAAACACTCAGTGCAGCCAACAATTAAAGTAGAAAGTACAGGTACTAAATGGTTGAATCTGAGTGATGAGGCTACAGTGATTTTTCTTCTCTCCTTCCCTCCTCCCCCTCTCCTACCTCTGTTTCCCCTCCTCCCCCTCTTCTTATGCACATCTTCCAACTTTTCTTTAAGGAACCTATTTACTTATAAATTTAAAATCATAACAAAAAGAAAAGAAATATCAGTTTAACTGATATTTCAGACTTCAGTTTGACTATTCCTAGCAGTGCAAAAATAAGCTACTGATCACTTCAAAAAAGTAGCTAGTTTAATCATGCTGTTTGTTCGTTGAGAGTTAATTTAATAGACTTATCCTAGAAAATAATACATTATTCAGTTTAATCAATATTCATTTGTTCTTTGCATAATCATATTTGCAAAAGCATTTGTTAACATTGTGCCTGAAGACTTACAGAGAAAAACCGTTCTATAAGTAAACTACATTTTTTGAAATAAAATAGAAACAATAAATCTACCAACATTAGACAAATGATTAATTCTAATGTCCTGCAGGTTTTCATTTAAAATGCAGCCAGGAGTCTTTTGTATATGTGTTTTCACTGGAAACAGCAATAGATTCACTGTCAAATTAATGAATATCTTGTTAATTTTGGAGGAAATTAAATCTGGGCTTTATTGAACACTTGCCATATTTGTGTAATATTAGCACTTGCTTCAGAATCTCAACTAAATAGAATAGTTAGTGCCATGGATATTTGTAAATATTTGCTGTTGTATACCTAAGAAATACATATATTTGCATTTTCATGCAAATGCTTAGCATTATACAGACATAAATAGTTTTCTTGGACTTTTCAAACATTGTGACTTGAAAAATGTCACCTTTTTTAATAATAAAAAGGTTTTATTTGTATTATTAGGATTTTTCTTTAAAAATTATTTTTAAGTGCAGGCATGGTGGCACATTTCTTTCATCTCAGCACTCAGGAGACAGAAGTAGACAGCCTGATGTACATAGTCAGTTCCAGGACAGCCAAAGATACAAAGTGAGATTTGTCTCAAAAAACAAAACAAACAAAAAGATCATTTTTAATTGCAATTTTTATGTTTCATTATGTGATTAATGTAATTTTTCAGAGCTTGGACTTTGCTGAATAATTGGTTATGATAAGTATACATTTATTATAACATAATAAATAGTGACCACTTTTCAGCTGCATTGAAAACTGACAGGAAACTATAGCTTTGCACAGAGAATCAGGGAAGCAAATACAGACACTGAACAGAGAGAAACTACAGCATTTTAACTCCCAGGTAGAACTAACCCGGAAGAATTTCCCATGGGATTTCTCAGGCTGTAACTTAAACACTGTTTTTTATTATTCTAGAAGTATCTAAAACCTTAAAATTCTTTATTAATTCAAAATAACTATATTAGACATGGGTCTAATATCTAGAATATGTATTAAAAACTGCAAAAATTATCTCTCTCAATTTTCTAATCAATAAGCAGGGTAATGAACTGAACAGACAGCTCTTAAAAGAAGAAATACAAATGACTAATAAACACTTTAAAGATGCTCAACATCCTGAGCCATCAGGGAAATGCAAATTAAAACTAGTTTGAGATTCCATCTCACCCTAGCCAGAATAGCTGTCACCAAGAAAATAAATGACAACAAATGCTGGCATGGATGTGGGGACAGAGGACCACATTCTTCACTGCGGGTGGGGGTGTAAACTGCTGCAGCTGCTGTGGAAATCAGTGTGGAGAGTTCTCAAAAACTCAATAAAGAACTACACTGTAATCCAGATGGAGCACTTCTGGGTATGCATTCAGTGGGTTTAAAACCCTACCACAGAAATACCTGCACATTCATATTCATTGCCACTCTGTTTACAATAACAAGAAAGCAGAACAGCTTAAATGGCCATCAACAATCAGTGGAAAGTAAAAGCGTAGTATGTGTACACCATGGAATTTTATTTGGCTAAAAAAATGAAATCATGCAAGTTGCAAGAAAATGAATGGAACTGGAAATTAAATGAAGTAATCCAGATTCTGAAAGACAAATAACCATGTTGTTTTCTCATATGCAGATTCCTAGATTATATACATAGGATTTACAAGTTCTAGAGCAAAAACGGGGAACCATGAAAGGGTGGAAAAGGTCTTAGGCAGGGAGCAGAAAAGGGGGAGAACAGAATATATATGATATGAAAGTGGAGTAGGATCCTGCTCCTGGAAGAGAAAGAGGCTAAGTTGGGGAAGGGGATGGAGGATTGGGGATAGCTGTGGGATCTCATTCTTATGTAGAATCCAAAGAGTTGATGTCATAGAAATTGAAAGTGTAAAGGTGGTTATCCAAGACTTGGAAGGGAATAGGTTAAAAATACATGTGTCAAAATAGCCAGAGAAGAGATTTTTACCATTCTCCCTACAAATAACTGATCAATATTTGAAGCAATGATATGCTAACTATCTTTATTTGATTGTTGCACATTACATATGGAAATACCACTCTGGAGCCCATAAATATGTACAATTATTATGTAACTAAAAAGAAATTTATAATAGTGTTTTAAAAACTAAGGAAACTTTGTCAGAATGCTTCTCTCCCAAGCACAAGTGGATGCCATGTAAGTACAATTCATCAGGTGACAATAACAACTTAGGGAACAAATCACCCTTCAGTTGACATCTCATGTGTCAACTATGTAGAAAGACAGAGCATCTTCTTAAGTCGGAACTGAAAAGTGCATTGAACAAACATTGCCAGTACTGGTTACCTTAAACAGGATGATTAGATAAATAAACAATTGAGAGATCTACTATACGATAAGTCCCCTTACAGAGGGGCAGCTAATTGCTTTGAGTTTTCAAAGGAAATATTTGTCTAGAGAGAAGTGAATGAGAAAACACATTTAAAGACTGAGGAAATACATAGGGCACACCTCCCTCATCAGATGTTTTCCTAACCCTTTAATATAAAAATAGAATTTTTCTTAGAATGTGATTTTGGAAACCTTTGTCACATTTTTAATTAAAAAACCACAAAAACAAACAAACAAACCAGTCACATTCTGAACTGATTTGTATCATTTCTTAGTAGCTAAAGAGTCATGAAAGCAGCTCTAAGTTTAGAACAGAGGTTGATGACTGAAATATGCTTTAGTTTACAAATGCTGACATCAGAGCCAACGTTTCTGGAAGACATCCATTCTAGAAAGGCAATCACATCTGTGCCTGAGGTGGCTGGGTCCCAACAGTTTGGGCTGCTCTCCAAAGGCAGCCAGGGGGCCATGTCTGTTCACTACAGTCAATGCCAGATCAATCATTTTTTTTTTTTTTTTTGTCACTTGGCAGAGTGACAATGATTTCTCAAAACCCAAAGATCGTATTCAAATTTAAATGGAGATACAAACTTTCCTCAAAGCATGTAAGAAGATTATTCTCCATTCTGCATCCTCAAACTCAGGAGCTTCTCAGTGTGGGATCTCACAATGACCCTAAGACTACAGATGATCTCCTGCATCTGCATGAACTTCATTTGAATAGCCTTCCAGATCAGACAGTCAAGAACCACTCGCTGAGACAATAGTTTACAACATGATTCCTAAGTCCTAGCCTGCTGACCCTTTCTTGCTAGATATGCAGGTATGCAAGCCTATTTTATAGATGCCTATTAATCAAGACACATCTGTCAGTACAGAAAATCTCTCTCTCTCTCTCTCTCTCTCTCTCTCTCTCTCTCTCTCTCTCTCTTCCTCCCACTGTCCCTCCCCCCTCCCTCTTCCCCCCTCACCAGGGAAGGGGCTTGGGGGTGATGCTAGGTCAGCCCTTATGCAAGGAGCTCTCTCCTAGTTGTGGGGAAATTGGATTGGGTGGGGGATGTAGAAGGGATCATCTCAGACAAAAACATTTTCACAGGACCCAGAGTTAGTTACTCAGGTGGCAGAAAACCTCACCTAACACCCCATCTGTAGTCTCCTGAAAGCCCCAGCTGAACAAACGAACAAATCAAACCTGTCACTTAGAGGACAGGACAAAACCACCACAAACAACAACGAAGAATACACTCACAAATCCAAGGAGAACCTAGTTTTGTAAAGGACCCCACTGAGGAAAGGACTTCTCTGTCGCACTTGGAGGAGATAGAATTTTTTACTTTTAAAAATCTTTTTTTTTTTTAATTTGTCATACAATGTATTTTGATCGTATTCTCTCCTCTCCCCTACCTTTTAAGCTTTAGACATGTTTCATTATTATTCTGGGTTTCATTCAGAATAAGTAGAGATGTTAGGTAGCTAGTAAGAGACCTAACAGTGGAGGGTGGGAGTGGGGGGAATCTCCCAAGGAAGGGGAAATAAAATAAATCAATAAAATATAGTGGAATATTGTGTTATAAAAGGACAAAGGAGAATTAGGAGGATTGAGTGGGGGAGGGTAAAGTAGAGGAGGGAATATGGGGAGGGATAACTAACACTAAAGATCTTCTGGAAAAGCTATACAGCAACACTACTGCAGAAGCTTTCTAAGATAGAAAAGAAGTTTAAATAAAGTTCCCACATAATGGAGGAGACAATAGCCGACCTAAACATTGTATGCTGCCAAGTTAAATCTCCGTGCCATGAATAAGTTACATCTTTTTGAGTAGTTGGCCAAAGGGGTCCCATAAAGGTTCCCCCAGCAAAACTTTACCAACTATTAATTTTCACTCTTAAATCAGTTTCTTGCCAACCTGAAAAACTACCATGCTGTGGTTACAAGCACACATGTGAAACACAGATTTCAGATGAATTACTTAGAGATTTGGCAGTCGATATAGTCAGACCATCTTCCATAAAGGCAGTCTCCCCCTCTACCTGGTCTCAGTGGAAGCCTTCATTCAGAAACTTGGTATTTCCTGTTCTCCACTCCCACCAGACTGGAAATAGTGTTCTTTGATTTATGCGGTTTTTCACCTGCATGTCTATAATAGAGCTGCATTTCTTAAGTGATCTGTGTTCAGCTGGGGAAATGGTTTCTTGAAATACACAGTAGTATGATACTTTATATAGTATTAAATAATGCTGTTCTTACTTTAACAGTCTATTTGTCCTAAAGGATCCACCTTTAAACTGCTATCAATCTATTAAACAAATATACCTGTATTGAAATTAAGGCACTCATCATAAAACTCATTTTAAGAGGAAACGTTCCAACAAATACAAAACACAGAAAATGTTTGATCCCCTGTCCCACTGACCATCATTCTGGTTGAATGCCAATTAGAATTTTCTGATACCTCTTTGTTTATGCAATCTGCTTTGAGGTGCATTATAGTAAATACTAGAATTATGTCGTTTCATCCTATGTAGCTCAGAAACTGCTTAAAAAGATATAGATAGGACTGGGAGCAATGGCTCAGTGGGGAAAGTATTTGCTGTGCAAGCATGAAGACTTGAGTTCGAATCCCCAGTACCCATATAAAAAGCTGAACATGAATTCCTGTAATTCCAGGACTGGGGAGTAGAGACAAGAGGATCCCCTAGGGCTTGCCTGGCCAGCTACTCTGCCTGAATCCATCAGCTCCAGGCTCCAAAAGATCCTGGTTCAAAAAATAAGATGGAGGGTGTTAGAGGAAGATGCGTGACATCAACCTTGGTAAGATCCAGACATTTTTAGATGACCAAAATGTCATCCCTGTAGCTAATAGAACTAACCCTTTGTCATTATGTAATATTCAGTACACATTCACATTTCCTTGAATTTTTTTTCTAAAACCCAAACAACTAGGGCCGGTAAGATGGCTCGGTAGCATTTCCCATACAAGCCTGGCAGTCTGAGTTTGAACCTGAAATCCATGCAAAGATGGAAGGAGAGAACTGACTCCACAAAAGTTATCCTCTAGCCTCCAGACATGTGTCAAGACATCCATCCCATACCATCTCTCACATACACTAGTAATAAGAAAAAGAAAAGAAAAAGACAAAAATCCACCCTACTCAACTGAATCATTTCTCCATAGGAGGAAGCAGAAACATTAGAGTTGTTTGGAAAATTTGTATGCAGAACAACCTTCTAATTCTCCATCCTAAGGCCACACACAGAGTGGTGCTCAGTCAATGTTGGTTGAAGCTGGCCTTTTTCTTGGTCTAGGAAAGAAATCAAAAGTGACATGACGAAAGGTGGTTTCTCCAATGCAACTCCCAGCATTGAAGCTGCAGAAGGCTGCACTTGATTTCTGTAGCCTCCCACCCAAGTGTGGTCATGCTTCTACTGGATATTCAAGGCATGTTGACGAGGTCACCTCTTGTCTGTTTCTAGTCTCCCACCTTGTGCATCTGCACTTAAGGGAGGCATGGAATTCTTTGAATGATTAAGGAATCAACTAACCTCTATGGAATGGTTTTGTTTTCTCCTTTCTCATTTGATGCTGCTATCAAAGATGAAGTGCGTGCATTTACCCTCCCCCCCAAAGGTGCAAAGGCTCAAACACATGCCAGCTAACCGTTCTCTCCTATGCTTAATTGATGTTTTGCACTCACAGCCTTGAAAAGTAATCTTTTCCATGCCCAGTGTTAGTTGTAATGAGATATATTATGCTGACAGCTTGAGCTCTTGCAAAGGTATGGAACACAGCATGTAAATAATTGTGTCTGCAATTTAAAAATTCGATATAAATGGTGCACTGTTCAGAGTAAAGGCTATGCTTGCCTGCACTTGGCCAGCTGTGCCCAAAGGTGCAGCACAGCCACTGTTTGGCCCAGCAGCCTTTACTCAGACATGGATAAACTGGGCCCACTCTGTTAGTGCCTGGCACATCACATGCCCAAGGAGGGGCAAATGGGGATTAGGCAACAAATGTTTGTAGAGTGAATGAATGATTATACAAAGAAATCAGTCTTCACACAATGAAACTTTATTTCTGAACATCAAAAGAGAGGAATGAAATCAGACAGTCCCAGACAAGCCCACAGGAGGTTCTGACAGAGCTCTATCCGTGTGCGGTGACCAGAGGCTATTGGCTGACTCACACTGGCTAGCCACAGGGTGCAAATGAAATCCTTCATTTTCAAATGAGTATTTAATGTGTTTTTTCTCAAAAGATCTGGTCATCTCCTTAACACTGACTAATTAGTATTTTTAATTCTAGATAAGAAAGGGAAAATAGTCATGGTGAAAAGAAATTCTTTCACCAATAATGTCTTAGTGAAAATATGGGTAAAAAATCAAATATGAAAACAATTTAACTTAACCTGAACTGTTACTAGGCTTATGGTCCGGATTTAGGTAAGAGGTCGTATGAGAGCTCTAATCCCATGCTCGCACTGTGATCTGGTACTTTTTGAGACTCTATCCATAGAAATAATTCAAAAGAGAAAATGTAATTTTACAAGACTGTATAACAAGGCTGTTTGTAATAGGAGAAATTTGGAAATAACTCAAATACCCAACAGTAAGGAGACTGGCCAGGCCAAGAATATCATATCCATTCTGCAGTTCATCGAGCAGGTGGCTTGTTTCAGTATATGAAAATGTCTGTATGAAATAATATTAACTGGGAAAAGCAGAACACAAAGCATTGTGTGCTCGGTGATTGCAACTCTGTGAAAATGTGCCTGCTACTTAGAAAAGGGTCAGAGCTATGTCAGTGGTAACATAAAGAGGGTTGCAGGTTACTGGATTCCTTTTCTGCATTGTAGCTAATGGTTTAAGTGTTGGATGAGTAGAAAAGAGGGAAGGGAGAGAGGGAGGGAAGAAAGGAAAAGAGGGAGGGAAGGAGAAGGGAAACGACTCTTTGCGAACTGGAGCCACCCCTTATCATTTACAGAAGATTATAGATTAAGCACACTATAAAGAAGTACAGGAGGAAAATCAGAAAGATGCAGGAACATCTAAATGGCAGTCTATATACCTGATACGAAGGCAAAATTCATTGGGAACACATCCTTTCTGAATGCCTTGGAGGACTGGATAGCTGATTAAAAGCCATAATAACTAAGATGTGCTCATATGTCTCCAAAGAAAGGCAACTTCTGGTGACCAGCAATGTTTACTCAACAGAACACTTCACACAATGATGGCACTGTGAAGGAAAAAGTCAATGCCCATGTTATTTGTCATCAACTAGCAGAAAACAGCATGCCAAAACCTTTTGATTGATTTCTGTACATATGTAGCATCCCTGCTGGATTCTGTGGTTCAAACTGATCACTAATGAAAGTTAGAAAACATTGCACTTGTAGTGTGTCTCCTGTAACTAAAACGGGGAAGATCTCTGAAAAGGATTTAGTCCTAAGGCTCATTATAGAATATCTTCAAAGTTTTTTTTTCCTTTTGGTCATATTAAAATTTGCCAGTCGGGCTGTAATGGTGCACAGCTTTAATACTAGCACTTGGGAGTCAAAGGCAGGTGGATCTCTGTGAGTTTGAGTCTGGCCTGGGATACAGAGCAAGTTCCAGGATAGCCAGGGCTAGACAGAGAAACTGTGTCTCGAAAAACCAAAGAAAAAAATTGCCAACATTGTCACTGATTTGTCTTTCTCAATGCTTTCTACAAAGGTAATTATAGTTATGAGGTGAAAATGAAATGTGTTTTGAAGAAAAGAGCATCAAATGCCTGTCTTGGTTGGAATATTTGACTATCACAGAACTGAATTGAGGGAGAAATCCCCTTAAACTTATTTTAGGTATCAACACATCCAATATCAACATGCAATTGGAGAAGAAACCAAAGGTGATGACAGACAGTTGAAATGTGTTAGATCTCCAAGGTTTTCGCTTACATACCACCATTTTACTGCTGCAAAGAGACATCAAAATGGTGGCTGCCTTACGGCATTTCTGTGAATAGGATGTCTGGAAAACAGGCGCCCTCTGTGCCATGCTTACTATGCTGCAGGAGCTTTCATGCCACAGGCTGCCTCTCTGGTGCTTGTGCTGATATTGAAATTGCAAAAGTAAGACACCATATTTTCTCAACAGAAAAAGATTTATCAGTTTAATTAAAGACTATATACTTTTTCTTTGTGTCTCCCTCTCTCTGCTCCCATGGCCTCCTGGGGAACAGAAAACGAACTAGTAACATAAGAAATGGAGAGCGCTAAGGAGACTAAACACTTGGCCTGCATTTGTGAACATGAGCTGTATTGAGAAGTGACTGGGTCCTGTTTCCTTCTTCAGCTAGTATTGCAGGCTCCTGTGGTGCGGTTTTCTCCTCATTCTTGAACAATCAAGGGGGCTATGTATTTTGTAGCTTTTTTTAAGTGAAGGAATAAGGAAGTAGACCCTCATCATTTAAACAAAACACTGTCTCTTCCTTCTCCAATACTCTCAGATCCAAAAAAAGTTGTTTGAGTTTTTGTTTGTTTGTTTTATTTTTATTTTTTAAATTAGTTTATTTTTATTTTATTGGTGTTTTGCCTGTATGTATGTCTGTGTGAGGGTGTCAGATCACTTGGAACTGGAGTTTCAGACAGTCGTGAGCTGCCATGTGGGGGCTGGGAATTGAATCCGGGTCCTCTGGGAGAGCAGCCAGTGCTCTTAACCTCTGAACAGTGTCTTGGGCCCCTGTTGTTTGTTTTATTATTTTTTCTTTTATTTTCTTCTTTTTTTGCTGTTGTTGTTTCAAGACAGAATTTTTCCGTGTAGCTTTGGAGCCTGTCCTGGATCTCGCTCTGAAGACCAGGCTGGCCTCAAACTCACAGAGATCTTCCTGCCTCTGTCTCCAGAGTGCTGGGATTAAAGGCGTGTGCCACCACCGCCCAGCCTGTTGTTTGTTTTAAATCTCATGTGCAGAGATGTGTGTTCCAAGTGTGATGGGTACATTTCCTTCAGTTTACAATGGAAATAATTCCTTTTCTACTCCCACTGTTACAATTCTTACCAGAGAGAGTATTCAAAAGTACTCTGGGAAGAAAAAAAGGAAGGCCACAACCATTAAGGATGGTTGTTATCACTATCTTGTCTTTTGAGAGCTAGATAGTATTTACTCCCATAAGCAGGGTACTCATGCTCAAATTCTTAATTTCTCAGTGTGGGTAATATCTGCTTAAAAGACAAATACTTCTGTAATGAATTTAACTAAAGTTGTTGTAGGGTTGTTCAAATTGGCCTCTAATCGCTGATTTAACTCTGCATAGCAGAGGTGTAAAACGTGATCAAGAGAATCCTCAAATCAACATAGTTTTAAAAAATGCAATATAGACAACAGTCTGGGAGAAATGGGAAATGGATTGTTTCACCACCAGTTACTTCTAAAAAAACATGCTTGCCACAAAAGATAGAGGCTTGGATAACTTTTTCTTTTGCAAAGAAGGTAAGTAAATCAATATAAATGTTTGCTCTAAAATTTTGTTTATTTTTCAGAAAGTGGATTACTCATCAACTGAGACAATATATAACTAAGACCATGGACTTAAAGCATGTGCTCCTGAGTTGCTAAGGAATATCAGTTACCCAAAGCTTTTTGGACCCATTCACAGTCAAAACGAAATGTGATTTGTGACCCAGATACACTACTCTTTGGCATATGTCCAAAGGACTCAATGTCCTACTCCACTGACACCAGCTCAGCTAAATTCATTGTTCCTATCCACAATAGCCAGACAAATGGATAATGAAATTGTGGTACCTGCACACTGAATATTATTCAGCTATAAAAGGAAAATAAAATCAAGAAATTTGGAGGTAAATGGATGGAACCAGAAAAGATCATATCGAGTGAGGTAATTCAGACCCAGAATGACAAACATCCATGTTCTTTCTCATCAGAGGCTCCTAGGTCCAAATCTTCATATGTGAGTGCACATCCTGGATCAGGTGCAGAAGCTGGAAAAGTCAAAAGGGCCCATTGTCTATGTGGAAGGAGGGGGAACAATAGAGAGGGGAATAGCAGGGTACAGGAAATCTGATGGGGGAAATGGAAAAAATGGGGACGGGAGAGGAAGGTAACTACAGAAGCAGGTGAGAAGAGCATAAATTAACAAGATATGTGAGGAAGTTATAAAAAATCACATTATTAACTAGCTACCTAAAATACTTATATTAAAAGTAAGTCAATGTGTAAGTATACATATATGGTTTACATGAAATCTTCCCATCTGATGACCATGCCATCTCCAAGAGCCAAACGCCATCTAATAAACAAACAAACAAACAAAAAACCACAGCACCAGGCATGAGAAGGGCTCTTCTAAGTTGTTGACAACGGTTGTCAAGGAGACTCTGAAAATACTATAGGCCAGTTGTTCTCAATATGTGGGTCAGGGGTCAATCGACCCTTTCACAAGGGTTGCCTAAGATCATCAGAAAACACAGACTCATAACAGTAGCAAAAATAAGAGTTATGAAGTAGCAATGAAAATTATTTTTTAAGTTTATTTTATTGTTTTATGTGTATAAGTGTTTGCCTGAATGTGTGTCTGTGCACCATGTGTGTGCCTGGTGCCTGTGGAGGTGAGAAGAGGGTTTCGGATCCCCTGGAACTGGGGTTACAGACAGTTGTGACCTGCTGTGTGGGTGCTGGGAATTGAACCTGAGTCCTCTGGAAGAGCAGCCAGTGCTCTTAACCGCTGAGCCATCTTTCCAGCCTGAAAATTATTTTATGGTTGTGGGTCAGCACAAAGTGAAGAACTATGTTAAAGAGTCCCAGTATTAGGAAGATTGAGAATCATTGCTATAGGCTATTGCCCAAAGGCAGAAGGCAAGTCTCTATTGCTGAAGACACCATGTACTTTAAACATGAGGCACAGAGGCCTCTGAGTTGGAACTTACCTGAATGTTTCCTCCCTGAGGACTAGCTTTCATGGTACCAGAAGGCAGAACACAAGCTTGCAAAATTGGGAAGCAATTAAGAATCCTACCCAGCTATGATGCCTATGAACCACAACAATGGCCAGCTTGGCACAATAACCCTAAGGCTGTAGTAATTGCACAAATATCTTGGCAAGTAACCAATAGCTCTCTAATTGTACTTAAGACCTCATGATTTCCCAACAAGCACTCTTAACTGCTGAACACCTGTCTCTCCAACGCTGCTACTGCTTATTTTGGGAGCACTATGTATGGATTGATCTATTTAAGTTTCACAGCACTATAAAAGAAGTATTATTATTATTATCCCCATAATCCAGATGAGTAAACAGCCATATAGAGATGAAATTACTTGTCCAACTATACAGCTAGTGAGTTCAGGAATCAGGCTGCCAATACAGATAATCTGAGTTTATAGCAGATACACATACATGGGTTAATAATAATGCATGTACTGTGCCTTATTTCAAATATTTAACCTTGGAAACCCCAAATATATTTTGCCAAACACATTTGCCTTTATTTGACAATTTATTGAAATAGTGTATGTAATTCATAAGATGTACCAGATGTACAGTGCCTTGTTTTTTAAGCTCCTAACATGTTGAGAGAAATAAAATATTTTGCTTTGTACAATATAGCCTACTTAAATTTTTGCCAGGTTGGTGCAAGCTAGAGTCATTTGGGAAGAGGCGACCGCAACTGAGAAATGCCCCCACCAGATTAGCCTGTGGGAAGGATTATACAGAAGAGCGCAGCCCACTGGATTTGTTAGCACTCAGTGTGGGTTTCCTAGGTAGTATAAGAAAGCAGTCTGAGCTACTCAGCAGTGTTTCCTCATGGCTCCTGCTCCAGTTCCAGCCTCCAGGTTCCTGCCTTGAGCTCTTGCCCTGACTCCCCTCGGTGATGGAGTGTGACCGAAGAGTTGTAAGCTGAAATTGACCCCTTTTTCCCCAAGTTGCTTTTGGTTGTGATGTTATATCATAACAATAGAAACCCTAACTAAGACACAGAGTTCACCAAACTGTAATCTCATAGAAACTATTTAATATTTAAGAAGTGTTCAGTCCTTCTCTATAGTAGACTATTCCAAGAAGAAGATTCAAAATTAGCCAAATCTAACATTATCTGACTCTAGCAGATTTGAGTTCTGTTCAGCTGTTCTAGCTAACTCTCAGGAATACATATGTCTAACATTTATTGCTAGTGAAATCATGAGACAATCAACCCATTAACTTACTGTCGCTGATGTGGGGTTGAGATTGGTGTAACCTAGCTTGGCATGGTGGCACACACTTGTAATTATAGCACTTGGGAGGTTGAGAGAAGGGGATTATAAGTCCAAAGCCAATGTGGTTTACAGAATGAATTCTAGGACAGCATGGGCTAAAGAGTGAGACACACACTCCCATTCATATCAAGAGGAAAATAAATAAAAAAAGATGAATATTCTTTCTGGAGGGCATATGGAAAATAATTATCCAGAGCCTTAAATGTAAGTGTGCATGCTGATCTAGCTATTCTGCTCTAAGTATTTATGTAAAGGAAATCATTTTAAATTTATGAACAGATGTCTTCACAAGGATGTTTATAACAGTTTTGCTTGCAGTATGAAAAATGGAAATAACCTACACAGGCGGTGACAGAAAACTGTTTACAGAATTGATGAACCATTTATGTAGTGAGAGCTCATGAAGCTGTGGGAAATGTTGCTTCAGTCTATGTTGTATATGCAGTAGTATCCTGCTTTTCTAAGCATCTATGGATCCATACGCCTTTGTCATCACAGGAAAAGTCCTATTTAATTGCTGCAATAGTGTTTAGTCCTTGCTTGGTAGGATCTGAGAGGCTTTGCAGAATTACCTTTGCTTTCCCTGTATGTTTATGACAGAGGGAATAGTAGTGCTTTAGAGACATAGGCTAGTCAACCCTTTTCACTTATAAAATCAAATGATTGAAGTACATGTTAGAAACTCCACCAAAATTTTCCTTTTGTTTGGCTGGAGGAGGGAATATGCACCTGAAATCCTAACATTTGGGTAGGTGATAGGACTGAGGGACGATGATCATGAGTTCAAGACCTGGGCTATATAGCAAGACCCTGTCTCAAAAAGCAAGCAACAACTAAAAGAAAAAAAGATACTGGCCTGGAACTCACCACATAGTCAAGGATTATCTTGAACTTATTCTCCTACAAAGTCCTTAGTGCTTGTGTTACAGATATGTACCACTGTGCTCAGTTTATGAGGTGCTGAGGATCACACACAGGCCTTCAATCATGCTAGGCAAGCACTCTATCAAAAGCGACCCATCTCCAGTTACTTTTGTTTTTATGTATTTCTGAAATTTTCTATGATAGACTAAACTTGAGTGAGTTTACAATAATAGTTCTTTCTAAAACTAAGGAAAAATTAGATATGTGCAAAAGAAGAGGCTGCTCTCTATTACATGTCCATCTTCAAAACAGAGAATCTTTGGTGTGAAAACAAAATCACTTACAACTTGTTCTTGAAATGGAAAGTAAATGGCTAAGGAATTGAAAAAAATGGGACTGATTTTTAAAAAATGGGAGTGGTGCATTTTTTCACGTAAAGAATGTTTGATTTAGGTGAGCATGGTGGTGCATGACATTAATCCTAGCACTTGGGAAGCAGAGGTAGGTGGATCTCTGTGAGTTTGAGGCCATCCTAGTCTACAGAGATAATTCAGGACAGCCAGAGCTGTTACACAGAGAAACCATGTCTTGAAAATCCACAGAAAAGAATGTTCCATTTGACATCCTGTTTTCCTATGTGTTGGTATATGAAATCAGGAAGCTGAGACTGAAGGATCATCAGTGGGTTTGTCACTTTTCCATGAACACTTTTTAGATTCCATTTATGCCTAGTTGGTGTGTCTTTCCATCTCATGACAACCACCTACCATCAGATGGGTGGATCTCATAACACAGACCCAGAGATGGCAAGGCAAGCATAAGACAACATCCACAAATATATATCTTTGGGAATCTAGAGTTATTGAGTGAACTTCATGAAATGAAGTATTTAAAACCAAAATGATGACTAACAACTCTTAAAATTTGCTACATTTTTGCTTATATTTATTTATGTTATGTCATGTTACGATTTTTGCTACATTTATATATTTATGCATGCATGCATATGTGCCATGACATTCATGTGGAAGTCAGATGGCAACTTGCAAGGGGGATAGGTTCTCTCCATCTGTCGTGGAGGTCCTGTAAATCAAACTTGAGTTTTCTGGCTTGGCAATAAGCCTGTTCACCCACTGACTGAGCCATCTTACAAGCCCTAAGGGCAATAGTTCTTAAATGTTTGTCTCCCAATATACCAGGAAGACACCTTGGCCAATGCAGTCAAGCAGGAGAGCTGCACAGCAACGAGCCAAAAAGAGTTTGTCAGCAGCCATCTCTGGCACAGTCCCTCTCCTACCTCATCCTTACCTACCAGAAGCTTCACGTTCAGTAGCTCATGAAATTTCAATCAGCATTTTTAAAAGGCAACAGAAAAAAAAATGAGTATTTGTTAATATCCATTTTTTTACTTTAAGTAATTTTTATTTATTCTTTGAAAACTCCATACATGTATATAATATATAGTGATCATATCCACTCATCGTGGGTTTAGATGGGAACTGGATAATGTGTGAGAGAAATGGCTGATGTCCTTCCATGGGGGAGTAAGAGAGTAAGAGTAGCAAGCACATACACCCCTTCATTACAGGAATACACTCTGAGAAGCTCATTGTTAGTGGAATCTTTTCTCTGTACAAGTATCATAGGGTGCATGTATAGAAGTAAGACAACTATGGTATCATTAGTGCATGCAATCTAAAAGGACCACTGCCATGGATGTGGTCTGTTGTCAGCTAAAATAGTTGATGAAGCATGTGGCTATATGTTTTGTATGTTGTGGTGTGGGAATATGTTGGCAAATTTTGTTAAATGTATTATTCTGAGGCATGATCAAAAGTTTGAAAAACTGGGTGTAGTGGTGCATGCCTTTGCACTTGGGAGGCAGAGGCAGGTGGATCTCTGTGAGTTCAAGGCCAGCCTGGTCTATAGCGCAAGTTCCAGGACAGCCAGGACTGTTACACAGAGAAATCCTGTCTAAAAAACAAAAACAAAAACAAAACATTGAAAGATGAAAAGTTGGAGGTTTTTTGTCTTGGTTCTTCTTCTGACCAAACTTCAGGGCACTGCCATTTAAAGCTGAGACAGTGCGTACATGCCACCGTGCACCAAGCTTGAGCTGTCAGATTTGCTGCCTGTCTGCTCAGCTTTTCATCCAGGTACATCAGGTATATGTTGACCAAATGTGTCATTTCAAAGATAGCTCAAAGTAGGAGCAGGAGGCATAAACACACCGTCTGAGACCAGAGGAATATTTGAAACCAGGAGTTCAGTGCCAGATTGGGCACCACAGATATCTCATCTCTTTTTTGTTTTCATTTTATTCATTTTTGTTTTATGTGTATGAATGTTTTTGGCTGCATGTGTGCACACTACGTGTGTGCCCAGTGCTTACAAAGGTCAGAACAGGGCATCCTTTCCCCTGGAACTGACGTTACAGACAGTTGTGAGCCATCACATAGGTACTGGGAACTAAATTCAGATCCTCTTCAAGAGTAGCAAGTTCTCTTAACTAATGAGGTATTACTCAAGCCCTCTCTTTTTAAATTTTTTAAATTACATTTATTTATTTGAGGAAGTCATGCACATTTCATGTGTGGGGTTCTGGTGATTGAAGACAAGTCACCAGGCTTGGTGGCAAGCATATTTCCTCACAGGGCCATTTTACCAGCCCAAAACCTCATCTTTAAAAAAAAAAAATAAGTTGCCAGGTGGTGGTGGCACATGCCTTTAATCCCAGCACTTGGGAGGCAGAGCCAGGCAGGCAGGTCTCTGTGAGTTCGAGGCCAACCTGGGCTGCCAAGTGAGTTCCAGGAAAGGCGCAAAGCTACACAGGGAAACCCTGTCTCAAAAAACCTAAATAAATAAATAGATAGATAGATAGATAGATAGATAGATAGATAAAACAAAAGCTCAGTTCCAGTGCCATAGATTTTAAAGATGAACAAAAGTCTATAACTAATGCTCACCATAACCAGAGAAGACTGAATTTAAAGTGTGTTTTCTCCCACCTGGTCATGAACAAGGGCTAAGTTCATTTTATAAAACAAAAAGAATCATGGTTATTATTTTGTACTTTTAAAAAATTCATTCTTTAAAATATGCTTTAATGTTAATTGTTACTAATGGTATGCTTGGCTTACAGAAATAAAATAGGTTTATTAAGTTGCTAGCAGTTAAAAAAATTAAAGGTACAATTGGATCAAGAAGTACAAGAAAAATTAATCTCAACAAAATATCTCCTGGACTCAGTTTCTGAGCAATTGCCCTATAGACTATAATTATGAATAAAATACCCTTTGAAAAGACCTCATCAGAATCAGAGAGAAATGAGAACAATGGGATAGGTATTACAAAAGATTGGTTCTTCTCAGATAATTGTTTTTAATAAAATGGTGAAAGTATAGAAAACACCAGGCAACTATAATTAGGATAATAATCTATTGTTCTACAGGAATACGTACCCTGTTGTCTCTTCTATTGGAAAGCAACAAAGAAAATAGAGGATGGGTGAACACATTTGAAGGATAGTGACATGGTGAACTGTGGAGATAATTAATTAATTTTTCCTTTATGGCAGAACCAGCCAAATAATGAAGAGTGAATGTTGTGATGAATGCAGACTCAAGAGAGTCCTCTCTTTTTATTTTATCTATTTTAGTTTTGAGATGCTGGCAACAGAGGCAAAGACCTCATGCACTCTAGCCAAGTACTGTCCACTGCTGCCACATGCCCAGTTAAGAGAGCATTCTGCTTTTGTTGAGGAAGCAAGACAATGAAAGGACTGCATCTACACAGAACTGTATCCACTTCCTAGTTCCCTAAACAATTTTATTTATTCACAATACTATTGAGAACAAACCTCTCTTGTAGGCTGCTGAATGCTAGTCTCATTCAGTAGCTTAGTGTTTGAGCCTACGATTCATTTGTAGCAGTGGAGGATCTGTGAAGTTGGATATAAATTGAATTGTGGTAGAGATAAAGATGTGTTTTTAAAATGGGGAGCATAATAGGATATAGGGCAGCTGAACAAAATCGAATTTTCATCATCATTTTTAAGACAATGATAAATATAGGAGCAATATAAGGCTAACTATCACCTCAGTTTTGGGTTGGGGAGGACAGGAACACTGCCCTAGAGTGCCTGTCTCCTTGCTTCTCTGAAACAGGACACAGCCGAGCTCTTCCTACAGTACCTGTTGAAGAACATGCCTCTGCCCATCCCAGAGATATTGACTGCCTCTACTCAGTGGGTTTATAGGCCTGATATGGGGGTCATGCCAAAGATGCTGCAGGAAGGGGGTCTTTCTGGCTAGGCCACAATGTTAAGTTTTCCTGTGTATTATTGACAGAGTAATAGAACTGGAAAGAACAACATCCATTTCCATCTGTTTTCTGTACATCACCACATGTTCAGTACTTCTTCCCAGTTCCTCTAAGGTTGCATATGCTTCTGTGTCTAAGCTGGGTGTAGAGTTCCATGCCTGTATTCTAAATATACACGAAGCTGAGGCAGAATTGTTGTATGTTCAAGGCCAGTTTGAGCTTATCTAAAATGTCCTAAATGAGCCAAGTGAGGTGGCCCACATTGTTAATCCCAACGCTCAGGAGGCAGAGACAGGCAGATCTCAGTGAGTTTGAGGCCAGCCTGGTGTACATAGTTCCAAGCCAGCTAGAGCTACATGGTTAGACCTGTCTAAAAAAAAATCCTAAATGATAGAATAAAATTAAATATTCTAATGTTTCTAGATAAGCCCTCAACAGTTTTATTTTCTCAATCAAATAAAGGTGTAGAGAAAGGGATAGGGATTGATCGGACCCCAGTGATGTTTCATTTCTATTAGCGCAACATTTAGAGAAGTCCTCTGCACACTTGGTCAAAGCACGTTGTGAGAGTAGAGTAGTGTTTGTCTTTTCACTCTGCATCTCCGGAACCTTCCAGAACCCAAGACTGTCAGAATGTGTCTTGGAAAAGAGCTCTGGAAAACCATGCAGGAAATTGTGACTGTGTGACTTTTTTTGCAGAGGTCTGCAGCCTGTTCTTTCTGTGTCTAGTCCAGGGTATGTTCCTTCTCTTCTCCAGTCAACCACTAGAATGGCTTTCCCAAACTATAAGACTGCTTCCCAAACTCCCTGGACTCCTCTCAACTGCAGGACTTGTGCTCCAGTTCTCTGATGTGTCCCAGGCCTGCAGCAAACTAAAACTAGTAGTGGCCTACTTTCTCAATCATGGACGTCTGTGGTTCCCTGAAGTATGCTTGCATCATGCTCTGCAACCACTCTGTTCAGATTGTTACCACATCTCTGCATTTTGATACTCTCCCTCAGCATTTCCATCTTCTCTAGTTTAATACAAGCCATACCACGCTTGTATATTGATAGAGCTATCCCCACCAGGGCCTGGGGATGCAGTTAGCATGTGTATTTAGCAAAGCCCTGGGTTCCAAAACAAAATTCCTACCTCCTCTCTGAAGTCTTACTTCTGTTGTCAGCTCCTCGAAACCCAAGCTCAGAATGAAGTACTTAACTCCTGGATTCTCATTTTGTGTTGCTACCTATTAGAGTTAGCTGTGTATATGCCATGCCACAGATTGGGAGCTCCTTGAATTGGGCCGTGTTTGTCATTTACAGTTGCTATAGTTTGGATCTCAAGTGTTCCCCCAAAACCATATGTTAAAGGCTTGATCTTAAGCATGGCACTATTTGGGGAGTGTAGGAATCTTTGTGAGGTAGAATTTTATGGAAGATCCTTAGGTCATTTGAGGAATGCACAGAAGAGGGTTCTAAGGCCCTGGTCTCTTCTTTTGCTCCTTGCTTTCTAGACAATGAAATTAATGACTTCATTCATCTGTGAATTTCTACCATATCAAAGACCTAAAGCCAAAGGAGTGAAAGGCCTGAAACCTTTCTAACAATGAGCCACATCGTTGTAGCAATAAAAAGCCAATTAATACAACAGTCCAGCTTTTCATCTTGTGCATTACACAACACAGGGACTCTTCAATGTTTGATGAATGGTGGTTTTGAAGTCTACAGCACATTGTGCAGGCTACAGTTAAGAAAACTGAGGGAGGGCTGGAGAAAGGGCTCAGAAGTTAAGAGCACTGGCTGTCCTGAGTTCAATTCCCAGCACCCACATGGTGGCTTATAACTGGATCTGATGCTCTCTTCTGGTGTGCAGATGTACATGCAGACAAAACACCCATATACAGAAAATATATGAATAAATCTGCTGTGGATATCGCTCTGTGTAAATAAAGTTCTGATTGGCCAGTGGTCAGGCAGGAAGTATAGGCGGACAAGAGAGAAGAGAATTCTGGGAAGTAAAGGCTGGGTCGGAGAGATAAGGCCAGCTGCCACCATGACAAGGAAGATGTAAGGTAATGGTAAGCCATGAGCCACATGGCAAGTTATAGACTAACAGAAATGGGTTCATTTAAGATAGAAGAAGTAGATAACAAGCAGCCTGCCATGGCCATACAGTTTGTAAACAATGTAAGTTTCTGTGTGTTTACTTGGTTGGTTCTGAGCGTCTATGGGACTGGCTGGTGAGAGAGATTTGTCCTGACTGTGGGCCAGGCAGGAAAACTCTAACTACATAAATCTTTTTAAAAAAGAAAAATGAGGTATACATTGAAGTTGCCTGAGTATTACATGGCTAAGCAAAACTAGAGTGAAGTTTTCTAATCTCACAAACTTTGATCTTTCCAAGTACACTATGTGAACTTCTTGGGTTAAGAATGTAAATGGACACGGAATGTTAAACATCTGCCATGTGCTAACTGAAAAGTAAGATGTACAGGGTCAGGAAATGGGTGGAAATAAAGGAGCATTTCCTTTAGAACAGGTAAAACAGCATCTTATATGAACAAAAACATCTTGACTTGTGAAAGACTGGGAGAAGACAAAATAATCAGAAATAGCTTGGAGAAAGGGACGAGTTGGTGGCAGCCAGAGGAAGACAGCCACTGGTTGTCAAAGATC
The DNA here is from genome assembly GCF_903995425.1 of Onychomys torridus. NCBI lineage: Eukaryota > Metazoa > Chordata > Mammalia > Rodentia > Cricetidae > Onychomys > Onychomys torridus. The sequence continues at coordinate 36,595,998 of NC_050466.1, forward strand.
AGGAAAGCTAGGAAAGGCTGTGTCAAACTGGAAATCTGTTCAGAGACAGTGATGAAGCCAACATTCTTTGATTGCCTAAAATTGGCTGTGCAGAGATGGATGGCAATGGAGACGTTTGCTGCTGGGGAGAGAATATACTTTAAATTTAATGAGGACAACTCAAGAAGCCCTGCTGATTCCTGATTGATAAGTACTAAGGCGCCTCACTTAACTTGCAGGCACAGCTGTCTGTGCCGAGCTTTGGTGGGTTTTGGGCAGCAGCTCAGCCCATGGGGAAACATGGGCCCTGCTTTCTTACATTCTTATGCTTTCACCTCCTGGACAGCAAGTGGGGAAAAAGAGCAAGCCCACTGCCCTGCAACACCCCAAAAGAGTATTTTGTCCAAGGCAAATGTTGCCTATTGAATTCCCACCAGCCTGATTAGAAAGGATTATTCTGAAGGTCTGTGAAGTATCTGGTAACCAATCTTCCTGAGTTATTTTTGAATAGCTATTGAATGGATAATTTCCATACCCATTATCAAAATGATATGCTGGAGGTGAAATTTAGCTGTATTGTATTTGATCAGTAATTGCAGAAATGTTTCCCTCAGATTTAATGCCTTATTGGCAGCAGGTCTCCCTACAGGCGCAAAAGACTTTGGGATACTTTTTGGTTGACACAAATGCTTTATTATTGTAATATTTTTGTAGCAGTGTGGGGGGGCAGGATTTATTTGGGCATCTGAAGATGAACTAAAAAGGTTTTTTCTTCTTCACCTCCTGAGAGCTCCATTTGGCAACATAACATTTTCCATCAGCAACAGCAAGGGAATAACATCCATCCTGGCTGCCCAAGCCCAAGTGCTTGGGAGCAGAACTAGGTCCCCTTTACCAGAAATAGAAGGATAAGGAAATGAAAGCTGAGACATTTGACTGTGGAAATGAGATTTGATTCCTGAGGTTCACTTCATGCTGCCACACTGCAAGGTTCTAGAACAGTTGCTACCAATAGAAATAAAATATAAGTCACATTTTTTTTAAGTAGCCCTATTCAACAAAGAGGTATAGAGCCTAGGGTTATAGCTCAGTGGTCTCTGACTTCTATCCTCAGCATGGCAAGACCAAACTAATTGCAAAAGGGAAGAGCTACAACAATTAATTTTAATAATATATTTTATTGACCCAATTATCCAAACTGTTATCATTACATTATAAAATCAATATAAAACAATTAATGCCCTAAGTTACTTTCTTTCAAACTAGCTCTTAAAACATCTAGTGAGTGTTTTCCCCTTATAGCTCATTTCATTTCTGATCTCAAGCACTCACTTGCCTGGTTGATTTGTATTCTTGGTATTAAGAACTATTGGCTGATTTTCTTTTCCAGTGACTTGAATGAAATAACTGGAATTTGATCTGCATGTGGCTTGTGGTCATTGTATCACACAGCACACATCTAGCCTGAGCTATGCACCAGGAACTAAATTTCCAATTAGTCCCTGATTTGAACTAGCTTTTATGGTCTGTTTTGCCCCTAGGGCAGAAAAAAGCCTAGAGCATACCTTTTATACGGAGGCTCTATCCCTATTCAGTGTTACAGTTCTATGTAGATGCTACATATTCTGCCAAATCAAAAAAAAATCACCTGTGAATAGCCTGAGCTGGTAAGATTGTGCAGTAATGACTTATGCAAAGAAAGGAAAAGGCAGCCTTCTACATTACTTTCAGTAGGAAAAGAGAGTAGATATCAGCCAGCATCAAGGTATTCAAAGTACACTGGAATCCACCAAATTATCTTACTTTTCAGCAGTGAATACAGCACCTGGCTAGGCTGAGCTTCCCAATGGTGTTTTTGAACAAAATCCTGTTATAATCAAAGCAAAGATGCCTCAATTAGAGGGTTACATTCCTCTATAATACAATTCTGAATTGAATAGTGTTGAAAATTGGCAGTCAAAATTGGTCTCCCTTAACTGAGATCTTCTTAGTTACAAAATGATATTGTTACTCTAGTTCTTCTGGGTATGATAGGTTTGGGTCCACAGCTGCCTATCTAAGGTACACTGACGGAATATTAGCACCTGGAAACATTCATGGCCATGAGGTGGGCTCCTGTACTTCAGTGAGATGCAAGTTTGGTGTATGTAGATGGACTTGGCATTGACTTCTATAAGGCATTGGATGTTTCACATGTATGAAATTTGTCTCATCCATATGGTTTGTCTTAGTTACTTTTCTATTGCTGTGAAGAAACACCATAACCATTTAATTGGGGACTTGCTTACAGTTTCAGAGGGTTAGTCCATGACTATCATGATGGGGGACATGACAGAAGCCAAGCAGGCATAACACTGAAACAGTAGCTGAGAACTCACATCTCAATGCACAAGACTAAGGCAAAGAGAGCTAACTGGGAATGGTATGGGCTTTTAAGATTTCAAAAGCCCATACCCCCAGTGACATACTTCCTTCACAAGGCCACACCTCCTAATACTTCTCAAACAGTTCCACCAACTGGGGACCATGTATTCAAATATCTGAGCCTGTGAGAATCATTCTCATTCAAACCCCCTCAGCAGGAGGATCAGGAGTTTGAGATCAGCCTGGGATACATAGCAAGTGCCAGGCCAGCCTGGGCTGTTACTAGAGACATATATTGAAGAAGAAGATCAAGAGTTTTGTTGACTAGTGAAAAAAATTAAAAGGAAAGATGATATCTCAAGAATAGGGGCTCTGGTTCCATCCCCAGCAATAAAGAAATAAGTAAATTTGTCTCAGGGTTCTGCAAAGGTGACCATGAATTGCTTTTACATAATGATAAAATACCGAGACTCTTGATGTTTGTACCACATATTTCATGTCCTGATTGTGATTAAAAATAGCTTGATATGCTGAGTGGCAAAGGGAAAGTATAAGCCCATAAAATTCCCTTTGTAAAATGGGAAGCTATATAATTTGCTCCGTTAAAAGACACTGTCACCAGGCGCTTCCACCTCATTGGAAATTAGTCCCAGCAGGTGAACTATTATGTTCCTACTATGGGCTGGAAGTGTTTTCAGTATGTGCTGGGAGTCACCACTTCAAATCTTGGAAATTATGTACAATAACATACCTGTAAACTTTACAAACCAAATGAACACATTTAAAACATAATTTCAACTCTGAAAGAAGCAAAAGAGAAAGCACATTTTTCTTTATTTTAAGTGGGTCCTCCTCTTCAGCATGTATTAGTAGATTCCTCTCCCCATGGCAATGTCTGGGAAGAGATCAGCTGATATATTTTTTAAAGTACTCCATGCCCTATTGGGGATTTTCAGATGATGGATTTCATTGTCTCTTTTCAGTTATACAACTTACTAAAATATTACAAACAAAGATGGCGGACATCAATGTTGCTATGGTCACAGGTTTGGTTATTTAGTTAATATGTTACAAATGAGTTCAAGTTTATCTAAGATGTGTATTAAGACAAACCAAGTCAGATCTGTCTAGATAGCTTCCTGGTTTTTTGTTTGCACCTATAGCTATAATTCTCAAAGCTTAATAAAATGTGTATCCTGAGATCTTGTGAAGAGGCAGATTTCATGCATGTACTAGGTGTGGGTTCCATTCCAACCACTACAATAAAAAAAAAAGACAGAGGGTGATTCTGTAAGTCTCTGGTGTCTGAGGCTGAGATTTCTGACAAGCTTCTGGGTGATTCTGATGCTGCTGGTCCCTAGTGTACCCTTGGAACAGTCAGGGCTTTGACCATGAGCTGTGTTTACATATTCAGGAATTGGATGCAGACCCCCTTAGGAAATGGATGTGCTTGTCCCTTTGTTTACTTCAATGGAGAGCATTCATTTTTGTGAAGGAAATAAAGGAATTCACATACTATACACTTATGTGCCAGGGACTGTGTTGGGCGCTGTAATTCCATCATGGCAGGAAAGTTCCAGTGGCAGAAGCATGAGACAGCTGATCACATTGTATTTATGGGCACAAAAACAGAGAGATGAATGCTGGAACTCAGCTTCCTTTCTCCTTTTCATTCAGTCTGGAACACAAGCCTATGGGATAGTGCTGTGCACATTCAGAATAGACCTTTCTTCCACAGTTAAGCTTTTCTGGAACTACTCAGATATGTACACAGGTATGTTTTCATGCTCATTCTAAATCTTGGAGTTGACAATAAAATTTAACCATCATAGCCAGTGATTTAAAAAACAACAACAACAACAATGAAAACCTTGAGAAGGAGGTACTGGGTAAGGTCAAAGCTCCTTTCCATTAGACCATCTTTATTTATCTATTTATTTATTTACTTGGCACTGGAGACAAAACTAAGACCTTGTGTATGCTATGAGGTCGTGTATGCTTTATCGCCGGATGGTGGTGGCACACACCTTTAATCCCAGCACTTAAGAGGCAGAGGCAGGCAGATCTCTGAGTTCCAGGTCAGCCTGATTTATAGAGCAAGTTCTAGGAGAGTACACAGACAAACTGTCTCGAAAAACAACCCCCAAAAAATGCTTTATCAATGAGCTGCTCACTCTACTTCACCCTGCCAAGATTTCGGTCTTTTTTTTTTTTTTTAAGTTTTATGTATTTATTATATATAGTGTTCTGCCTGCATGTATGCCTGAAGGCCAGAAGAGGGCACCAGATCGCATTGCAGATGGTTGTGAGCCACCACGTGGTTGTCAGAAATTGAACTCAGGGCTTCTGGAAAAGCAGCCAATGCTCTTCTGAGCCACCTCTATAGCCCAAGATTTCAGTTTTTTAACAGAGGTCAAAAGAGCTATCTAAGGCCAGGCGGTGGTGGCACATGCCTTTAATCCCAGCACTCAGGAGACAAAGCCAGGCAGATCTCTGTGAGTTCAAGGCCAGCCTAGTCTATAGAGTAAGATCCAGGACAAACACCAAAACTACACAGAGAAACCCTATCTTGAAAAACCCAAAATTGGGGGGGGGGGTATCTAATTTATTATTTCTTAGCTCATGTAATATCTGCAATTTTCAAAGACATAATTCAAACTGGAAATGTTTTACCACATTTCACAAAACATAATAGAGACCCATGGCAGTACAACCTCTCATTTTATAGTTTGAAATATACTACCAATCATTTTGTATCCCTGAAAATGTAGCAATTATACTCGGTATCAAGCTGGTATTATCCTTCAACAGGAAACCAGGTATCAGTGTTAAACTGTGACTCCTCTATGTCTGCCTTTGGTCACTCATCTCTGAGTAGGCCTTGTCATTGACCAAACAAGGCCAATCCATCATGGTCAAAGTGAAGCCAAGGAATCGCTTTGTACTGGCCATTGTACTATCCTGCCGCTAACACTAAGAAGGCACTGAGAGGAAAGGAATGAAGCACCTCCAACAGACATGCAAAGAAAACACGTTTTCAATTAATCATGGATCCAGTGTAACCCACTGGAGAAGAGACAGAAGAGAGAAACTATGCCCAACAACTGAGAGCGACTTGGGTCCGTCTACATCCTGGAAACAGATCTCCTTCTGCCTGGAAGTAAGGGATCTTATCAACACTCTACAGTACAACCAAAGCATCACTTGCCAGCTTCCCAGGCGATTATTGAGCACCTGATACATGTTTTGTTTGGGGGCATGAGGGAGAATGAAGAGTATGAACCAAGCCCTGCTTTCAAGGGATGCCATATTTGGGATGGTGAATACATGCTAAAGTATTGGTACTCAGGGTAGCGCTTTTAGAAAACTGGGAGCTCATTGGAACTGTATTCTTAAAGGAGAAGGAGGGAGATTCTGGTCCTTTCATCTTTTACTTCATTTTGTCATTTGTGGTTTGTCTGTACCGTGCATATCAGACATAATGTTCAATCTTCCTCACCACAGTCCAAAAGTACCCAGGCCAACCAACCATGGACCAGAACTTCTACAACTAGAACCAAAATAATTCATTTCCATTTACAAGCTGATACTCTTAGCTGGTTTTTTTTTTTTTTTTTTTTACTGTAACAAAACACTAACTAATAAAAGGAAATGGGCAAATGATTCCAATGAACTACAGCCAAATAAGGTCCAGGTAGAAAGTACCCAAATGGCGTTGGAAGTCAGGACCAGGGATAATCTTATCCTGTTGGAAATATCAGTGAAGGTTTCCAGGAAAAATTGTGTTTGAGGTGGTTTTATTTTTTTCTAATTTCATTTGTGTGCACTGTATTGACATCATTTCCTCACTCTTCCCTCTTACTCTTCCCATGTTCTCCCCATTCCTTCTAAAATTCATGACCTCTTTTTCTTTAATTATTATTTAATTATTATTCTTAATTACACACACACATAAGAATAAGTACATAAATGCAGCCATCTAAATCCATTTAATGTTGCTTATGTGTATATTTCTTAGGGCTGACCACTTGTATTGGATAACCAGTTAGGGGGCACATCTCTGGGAAGGACTGATTCTCCCTCTCTTAGAGGTCATTAATTACCTCTAGCTCTTCATCTAGAGGTAGTTCTTGTGAGATTTCTTCCATTCACACTAGCATGTCAACTGGTGTCTGTAGATGTAACCGTCTTGTTAAATAAGAAACTCAGAATAATTGCAGAGTTAAAAGCCAAGAGGTCAGAGCAATAGCTGAGAGCTGAAAACCTTACCCTTCACTGCTGGCTGTCTTTCCTCTCTGCTAGCGAGCTACTTCTGTGTGTGTGTGTGTGTGTGTGTGTGTGTGTGTGTGTGTGTGTTTTCTTTTTTATAGACTTTCTGTTCTGCTTTCTCATTGGTTGTAAACCTAGCCATATGACTTCCTCGTCACTGCCTGTCTGTACAGACCTCCAGGTCTTCTACCGTTGGTATTGAGATTAAAGGCATGTGTCGCCATGCTGGCTGTATCCTTGAACACGCAGAGATCCGCCTAGCTCTGCCTCTCAAGTGCTGGGATTAAAGGCGTGCACCACCACTGCCCAGCTTCTGCTATGGCTTGCTCTGACCCCAAGGCAACTTTATTAACATACAAATAAAATCACATTTCAATACAAATAAAATATCACCATAGGTGTCATTGATCAGGTCTTGTTTAGGAAACTATATTGTTGACACTTCATGGGTACAGCTCCCCTGTCATATACAGAAGGCACAATCTTACTGGAGATGTTCTGGCCCTCTGACTCTTACACTCTTTCCTCCTTCTCTTCCATGATGTTCTCTAAGTTGTAGGTGTAGAGGTTGTACTGTAGATGTATCAATTGGGGCTGAAACCTGCCCTATGGTCAGCTGTTCTCTGCATTTTGACCAGTGTGGCTTTCTGTAATGGTTTCTGTTTGCTACAAAAAGAAGCTTCTTTGTTGAGGTGTGAGAGCTACACTTATCTGTGGGCATAAAGATGGATATTTAGAATTCAGCTAGAAATTATACTGGCAGTAATACATTCTCCTTTAGGTTCTGCAGTCTTATCAGTAAAATAGGTAGAATTTCCAGACATGACATTAAGAAGCTGGAAGTATACAGAGAGAAGCAGCATAAGCAAAACAAAACATGGAAATGAAAATTGCACAGTATAGTCAGGTCACTCTAATTCAGCTATAGTATAAGAAGCGTTTACTGCACAAATGGATAAATGAGTGAAATATAAACATGGACATGTGAGTACAATCTAAATCAACAGACTCTAAAGAACTATTTCACTAGAAAGACTTGTATTGTTAACAAGTAATGTCATGATTTTTAGTAAGTCTAAATGATGCAAAAATATTATCCAGTAAAATATCATGTAGCTTTACCATAAAGCAAAAAAGCTATACCAACATTGTATACACTGAGACAAAATACCAGAAATAAACAAGCTAAGGAAGAAAACATTGATTTGGACTCATGGTTTCGTAGGTGTTGGTCCTATCAATCCATAATCCCTTGAACTCACGTGCTTAGACAGCGCATCATGATGGTAGGGGACCTAGAGTAGAGATTCTCCATCTCCTGTCAGGCAGAACAGAGGATCCAGGAGTAAGATACAGTCCCACAGATATATCTTCTTTACCTCCTTCCCTTAGCTACTCCCCACATTCTAAAGTTTCAGAAACTTCCCAAAATAGTCCCTCCAGCTGGTCCCCAACCTTCATTACACGAACCTTTTCAGAGAACACTTCATGTCCAAACCAAACTTCAGTATTACCCTGCCAGTTACTAAAACACACTGTATGGCCAGCATGATTAAAAAACAAAATGAAACAAGAAACAAAAATAGTGTGGTACTGACACAGAAAACAAGATAGATCAATAGTGCAATGGATCAGAACCAGCAGTTAGACAGTCTCTTAGGATGAGAGTGCAGCTCAGTGGCAGGATGCTAGCCTAGCCTGTGGGAGCCCTAGGGGTTTGATACCCAGCATTTCCCTACTTGTGCTTATTTTCTCTCTCTCTCTCTCTCTCTCTCTCTCTCTCTCTCTCTCTCTCTCTCTCCACTAAACACATATTCTCACACACATAATTTCAGTTAAATACCCCTATGAAAAATGCTGGGGATATATCTCAGTTGGTGAAGTACTTGCCTTGCAAGCATGAGGACTGGAGTTCAGATCCTCAGCACCCACAAAAATGCCAAGCATGGTGACATAGACTGTTGTTATTTTAAAAGTCATCCTGAAGAATGACCTCTGTCCTTCACATGCACCTGAACAAACAAAACATATATCCATACCTGTGTATGCATGCCCATACACACACACACACACACACACACACACACACACACACACACACAAATGTTCCTGTGTCACAGATCACTCTTACCTTTCTCAATCTCCATGCAGCCAGAGATCAATTTACTTCAAACTAAATATTAGATTATGTCACTTGTGTACTCTTCCAATGGCTTTTTAGCCTACACTCAAAAGAAAATCCTCAACCTCTAATATGACCTATAAAGCCCTCTGTATCATGGCCCTTGTTGCCTATCCAAGCTTACATATGTCTTTTAAAACAGTGTCTCTAGCATTCCAGGCAAGCCTCAAAAACACTACATAACCAAGGAAGCTCTTGAATTTCTGATCATTCTACCTTCCCCTTCAAACTGGGATGACTGGCCCATGCCACCAATCTTTCAACCCTCTCTCCTTTGCTCAATTAATCTGTCAGATGAAGTATCATCCTTCTTCAATTCTACCTGAGGAAATTAGCTGTTTCCTAGGCCTGAATACAAACACCCATGTCTCCCACTTCATTGCTAATTTTGTCTCTTTTTTCCCCATCATGTGGTTAACCTGTGTTCTTATCCAGGTACTATAAATTTTATTTTAACAAGTGGGACACATTTTTTCCAGCTATGTTATTTGGAACATTAATGTAGAAAATAGATCAAAGTAGAGGTGCTTTGGTTGAAATTGGGGTATGTGTCCCTTCTGTCAGGCCTTCCTTCTGTCTCTGTGCGTTCTCTAAAGAAGCTCCAGAAAACCCAATTTGTAGATGATATTCTAGTAATATAAGATGGCTTGGTGACTCATGTCTATAGTCCCAACCCTGGGGAGCCTAAGGTGGGACTTTTGCTTTGATTTCTAGGCCAGCTTGGGTCACATAGTGAGTTCTAGGACAGTCTCTGGTACAATGAAAGGGCCTATGTTGAAACGAAAAAAGGATAGAAAAAGAAAGGGAAAAACATATAACTGCCAATTTAAAACATTCTATGTATTATGGAATCCCTGGCATCTCATGTACCCCACCCTGGATTTCCGTCAAGACTATTAGTTAAAGTTAAAATCCTATCTAGATTCTAGGCCTAACCAAATACCACCCTTTCCATTAGTTCATTGATCTTAGTAGATAGGAATTTTCTTTCCTCTGATTTGTTTAAATCTGTTTGTTTGTTTGTTTGTTTGTTTGTTTGTTTGTTTGTTTTTGATACAGGGTTTCCTTGTGTAGCCCTGGCTGTCCTGGAACTCACTCTGTAGACCAGGCTGGCCTTGAATTTAGAGAGTAAGGTTTAATATTTTTAATGACATTTATTATTTACATTACTTCTTTAGTTTCTGTATTAGGAAAACCAGTTATCACTGTTATTGTTGTAACATGGGCTTGAGTGATCCTCCTACCTCAGCCTTCCAACTACTAAAATTTGAGTAAGGCATCGGTATTCCCAGCTTAGGGGGTTATTTTACCAAATAACGTTCTTTGAAGACTGAAAACTCCTTAAAGAAGTGAGTAGTAGGTGATGCTGAGTGCATCATTCATCTGTACAGCCTCAGCACTTCTAGCAGGGTCTGGTACCTAGCAGGAGCTCCATACACTTTTGTTCATTTAATCCATAGGTGTGTTTCCTACATCGCATGAAACTGATCAAGTTTTATAGTTGAGCTTATTTAGCTTGTTCATGCTTAGTTGTTTTCCTTCCTTCCTTCCTTCCTTCTTTCTTTCTTTCTTTCTTTCTTTCATTCTTTCTATTCTTTTCTTTCTTTTTTCTTTGTCATAAAAATAGACAATGCATCCTGTTCCCTGTGGTTCCTGAAGACTTCAGTAAGCTGCCAAATAGCATTACTGAATTTGATTGGATTAATGAAAAGCTTGTAGCAAAATTATCCTAGTGAGAAAATAATCCTTTTGGGGACTTCAATTTCAACTGGTGAGACAACATTAGTTTTAAATGAAGGAAAGCCTCTCATTGTGCAGACTTAGCCCAGCTGATAATCCTGCTGGAAGGAGTTTGTCCCAGGGTGCCCCACAGTAGATGCAAAGAAGAAGACACTCTCTCTAGCAAACTGAAGAAAAGGAAAGCATGTTGTGTGACTTTAGAAAAACTGGCCCCCTTTTTGGGACCTCCATTTCTCAGGTTTTCAGTGTATTAGTGCATTTTCATTACAATGATTGCCAAGTTTTCCTCTAGACTACATCATCTATGATTCTTTCACATTGTAAGCAGGACACTTATTTCCACTGGACAGGGTCCCAGACTGCTACTTCTCTCAAGTACCTGGCATTCAGTCACAATTTTCCTTCAGGGAAATCCTTGAAAACCCTGCTAGACCAAGAGGCTATAGCTAGTTCAGCAATTGTCATTTGCCAATGACCAATTGGATACATTTGCATAGTAGAATGATTCCCTACTCGAGATCTATCTAGGAAACAAAACCCAAGTTGTCAAATTGGACAAATCATCACTCTTGCCTGCAAACACTTATGTGCTAAAAGGGAGTGAAACCACTAGCCACAGTCTACACATGATATTTCACTTACTACCTGGTTGTCCCAACCCTAAAACTATAGTAATCATAGAAGTAGCTAAATTCATGACAATTGTATATCTCCTCCCATTGTGTCTTATGGTTCAGAGTGGCAGCTATCAGCCACTAGTAAATGGGAATAATTATACCCTCACCCTTTCCCTACATGGATGAAAAAAGTACTTCTATGATCCCCTTTCCTGAAAGCACCACAGTGAGTTTGCTGGAACTAGTGACTCGGTTATTAGCAATCTGATGCTATTCCACCATTGTTGCTGGAAGAATAAGTAAGTTGCTATCAAACGGTGAAGCAGGAATGAGACTGCTCAACAGATATGGGTTTGAAATAGGGCTTCATCAATAATTAGCCAGGGGGGGGGGGGCTGGAGAAATGGCTCATGGGATAGCATTGTTCTTACAGAGGACTCAGGTTTGATTCCCAGAACCCACACAGTGGCTCACAACCTTTTATAACTCCAGTTCCAGGGATCAGACACCCTCTCTGGCCTCCACAGGCACTTGACAAGCACATGGTGCACAAATGTATATGCAGGCAAAATAGTCATACACATAAAATAAAATAAACCTAAAATTTGTTTTCAATAGATATCTGTGTGAGCCAGGTCAAGCTACCCTTTGTGAAATGTGAGTGATGAAAGTACCCTCCTCCAAGAGCTGATACTTGCAGTAAAAAAAACTTAGAAAAGTACCTCATATAAAAATAAATCTTCACCGGGCAGTGGTGGCACACGCCTTTAATTCCAGCACTCTTGGGAGGATAGCCAGTCAGATCTCCATGAGTTTGAGACCAGCCTGGTCTATAGAGCAAGATCCAGGGCAGGCACTAAAACTACACAGAGAAACCCTGTCTCGAAAAACCATAAAAATAAATAAATCTTCATTTGCCCAGCAGATATAAGGCCTTGAATTCAATCCTCAGCACCAAAAGTAAGTAAATGAAAATTATTTTTTACCTCCCAAAATTTGACAGTAAGACCCTAATACAGAAAACATCACTTGCATGAGTCGTAGAATACAGAGATCTCAAACTGATACTCAGTGGGAGCCTAGTCCCAACTGGCTAGCTTTCATAATGCTGGAAGATACTAGGCACACTATTAAAGAAGAAAAGTAATTATCAGCCTTATTCAGCTGTAAACCTTGTGCGTTACAATAACATTTGGCCTTTTAAGATATGCCCACTGGTGCAACAGTGGTATGAACAAAATGGGAGTAACCAACCACTATCTGATTGGATTTAAGGCCTGATTTGCAAGATGAAACTCTCACCTGACACCATTGTCAAACCAAGAAGCTGAGGCTAGATAGGTCATAAACCCTAAGGAAGAACCTATTATTTTTCTGCTAAAGCATGCACCTTTGAATCCTCATCAAAGAAGCTTCTATTTGCAGTTAATGATGATTAATACAGAGACCCACAACTTGTCAAAGAGCACAGAATAAGAGACTGTGGAATGCCTCTCCCTAAACTGGACATCTATATCACGTTCCCTCCTTCCAAGATTCAGAGATCATTGCAAAGGAGGGATTAGAAAGACTATAAAAGACAGGCATGTGGACATGAGGTCCCATCCCTGGTTGAGAAGCTATTGGTAATTGAAAGGTTCTGGGAAATGGAGAGTCAGCTTCTTTTAAGAGAGTGACCCCTAATAAATAAAAAAAAGCTCCAGTGGAAAGCCACAAACATTCAAGAATATTTGGGCAGCATAAACTGTACTTGATGGGTTAAAAAATGACACAGATTTGGTTTGGTATGGAAGGGGTGTGGATCTTCGAGGAGTTGAGGGAAGGGTAAAAATGATCAAAACATGTTGTATAAAGTTCTCAAAAACTAATAATTTTTTTAAATTAAACAAAGGAGTTAATAAATAAAAACATAAATCTCTAACAAGTATTAGTTACTGTAATTATTACTACTAATAATGCTTCTGGGGTATATTTAAGCTCCACTAATTCTGAATGCTACTAAATAATAGCTGAAAATTGGACATCTATTAAAAATCGTCATGATATTTCAATTATATTTATTTGGGGTTTAATATGCATTCAAGTACTATATGTATTTTAACTTGATTTCTAAGACAATCCTATGAAATACATACCTTTATTACTACTCCTTATTATCACCATGTTTTAGTTCTCAAGTGACAAACTTGGAGTGTGATCCCAAGTCCTGTGGTACTCAAACCTGCCTGTTGAACTCCACTGCTCTGCTGCTCTCACAGAATTAACTATAGAGTATGTGAATGGAAATACACTTTCATCATCTCAAACCTGGTTGTTGTGACTCCTCCAATCACATACTCTCCTATAACAAATGGCCAGTAATTAGTTGTAATTAGCACATTATTCATGAGAAATAGTTTGAGGCAAATTGGTACCATGAGAGGTAGAAACTAGGAAAGCAAACATTTCTTCTATCGTGTGTGTGTGTGTGTGTGTGTGTGTGTGTGTGTGTGTGTGTGCATGCACATGCATGTGTTTATGCTTGGAAGGAAACACAGTGTCACACAGTTTTAATTCAGTGTGATTTGGCTTACTCACCTTCATTCCCATTTGAGGTAGGCTCAAGACACACAGTATTAATGTTTTTATGAAAAGAAAGTCTTATCTCATGCTTCAGATTTGCTCATGAATGTATTTGCAAAATATTGTGAAGTCGTTTCTATATCTTTCTCACCCACCTCCCCTCAAACGCAATCCCAAATGTCTGCTCCATTCCTTTGGAGAGAAAGAAATCAAAGAGGCTCCATTTTGATTCATGGTGTGATTACAACGTTCTAGGTGCCTGTCTAACATGTGGAGGGGTGTGTTTGAGTGTTGTGGGTTTTCTTTCTCATTCTCTAAAATTATACCTACGTGTGTATGTGTGTGTGTGTGTGTGTGTGTGTGTGTGTGTGTGTGAACATATAAAGCATGGCTCATTTGTAGCATGGTGTCATCTGTGTTTTGTAAAATATTTTTAAAAGTAGAAGTTTGAAAATTGTTTCTAGAAACAACACAAACAGAGAGTGACAAACTGGGCCTCTGTCCTGTGTTCTGTGTTTTTGAGGTCTTGTGTCTGGCCTCCCTCTAACAGGGGAAGAAGAGACTCTGAATGTCTACCCAGAACCTGGGTCTTTTCCACCCTGCTCCTAGACCAAACAGAATAGAGATGTTTGGGTTTGTTGTTTGTTATTTCTCCATATGAGTCCAAACCCTCTTCAAGGACCTGTCATTCTCCTTTATTTCTTCTCAAAAGCAACCAATGATGCTGCTAGTGGAAGTACACCTAGGGCTGACCTGCATGTAATCTAAGTGGGTCAGTTTGTTCAGTTTTGATGAATTTTCCATTTGAGGGCTGAGTCATCTACCTGAATGTACATGAAGCCCACTGTGGTAAGGGATGAAACCAAGGATAGAGAAAGGATAGGCTATAGGTTCAGGACTCTTTCCTTATAGCCTGGTTCCATCCCAGAATTCCAAAGAGTACAAAAATTGAAATTCTGCCAGGTGGTGGTGGTGCATGCCTTTAATCCCAGCACTCGGGAGGCAGAGGCAGGCGGATCTTTGTGAGTTCGAGGCCAGCCTGATCTACCAAGCGAGATCCAGGGAAGGCGCAAAGCTACACAGAGAAACCCTGTCTCGAAAAACCAAAAAATAAAAATAAAAATAATTGAAATTCCAACTTGGCTTCTCAATTATCATGGATATACATTTATCAAGTTGGAAAGGTAGAACCTATTTTATTTACCAAAATTTTAGTTTTTCTAGTCAAAGCCTTTCCCTAGCCTCACAAAATTTATGTGTGTGCTTTCTGTGTTAGTCAGGGTTCTCTAAAGGAATAGAACTGATAGAATGAATACATATGCATTGTAGCTGGAGTATTCCTGTGTCCACCCGGCTCCTGTAGCCACTCAGGCCCAATTAAACATGTGGAGACTTATATTACTTATAAACTGTATGGCCGCGGAAGGCTTCTTGCTATCTAGTTTTTTATATCTTAAATTAACCCATTTCTATTAGTCTGTAAGTTGCCACGTGGCTCGTGGCTTACTGGTACCTTACATCTCGCTTCTCCTTGTGGTGGCTGGCAGCATCTCCTTACTCTGCCTTCTTCCACCCAGCCTTCTCCTCTCTCCTTGTCCCGTCTACACTATCCTTCCTGCCTGGCTACTGGCCAATCAGTGTTGTATTAATCAATCAATCATAGCAACATCTATTCACAGCATACAGGACCTCCCACAGCAATGCATGGATTTATTAGAGTGGCTTACAGACTGTGGTCCAGACAATGCCTGTGTCTCACTGGAAGGGCTACGAGTCTAGTAGTTGTTCAGTCTGCATGGCTCAATATCTGGTCTTTAATCTGCATTGGAATCCTGAAGAAATGCTTCAGCAGCAGGATAGATGAACTCAGAGTGAGGGCAAGCAGGCAAAAAGCAAAATCCTCCTTCTTCCATGTGCTTTTTAGGCTGCTAGCAAAAGGTGTTGCCCAAGTTTAGGGTGATTCTTCCTATCTCAAATGATCCAATCAAGAAAAGCATCCCCAGATATGGCCAGCTGCTTGGGTTTTAGTTGATTCCAAATGTCGTCAAGTTGACAACCAAGATTAGCCACCACATTTGCCTCCCCTATAGCCACCTAACACAGTTGCTTCTCTGGGGGAACAGTTCAAATCCTGCTCCCAGTTACTCCTTTCAAATACCAACCAGATTGGTTTTCTTCTCACTTTCTCTCATGTTACTTTTCCTCCCATCCCCTCTGGCCATGTCTGTCTGTGTGCTGTCAGTTCTCCTTCAGGTGATTGTGACTGAAGAACAGGGTTCATCCATCTGCCTGCCTTTCAGTGTCCTGCCCAAACCCCATAGCTAGGAATCCTTGTTGAGAATTTTCTGTGAGAAAGGAGAAATGAGAGATGGTTCTTTTCTTTTGTCATTGTCATTGTTCTTCTTTTTCTCCCTTTTTTTATTATTATATTTGTGTTTTAATTTTACACATCAGCCATGGGTTCCCGTCCTCCCCCCTCCCGCCCCCACCACCACCCTCCCCCCAGCCCCTCCCCTCCATTCCCATCTCCTCCAGGGCCAAGACTCCCCTGGGGATTCATTTAAACCTGGTAGATTCAGTCCAGGCAGGTCCAGGCTGAGCAAAGTGTCCCTGTATAAGCCCAAGGTTCCAAGCAGCCAGCTCATGCACTAAGGACAGGTCCCGGTCCCACAGCCTGGATGCCTCCCAAACAGTTCAAGCCAGGCTATAGAACTAAACAGAGAATTCTCAACAGAGAAAGTTCAAATGGCTGAAAGACATTTAAGGAATTGCTCAACGTCCCTAATTATACGGGAAATGCAAATCAAAACGACTCTGAGATACCACCTTACACCTGTCAGAATGGCTAAGATCATTGTTCTTCTTTAATGGAAATTTTCCAACACATGAAAACAGAGAACAGTATAATAAGTTTCCAAAGGCACCTCTCCTGGCTGCAGCAATAATGAGCTCATAGCAGTAGTGGGTTGTCTATATCACAGGTTCTCAACCTGTGTCATGACCCCTTTAGGATTGTATATCAGATATTTACATTAGGATTCATAACTGTAGCAAAATTACAGTTATGAAATAGTAATGAAATAATTTTATGAGTAGGGGTCACCATAACATGAGGAACTGTATTAAAGGATCGCAGCATTAGGAAGGTTGAGAACCACTGGTCTATATCTCACTCTCCCAGACACAAGCCCCCAACGATCATATCATTTCGACCCTAAGTATCGAAGTATGAAAGACAAGAGTTTGTATATTGTGGAACTGATACTATCAAGGCCAGCTGAGCTACTGCTAGAAAGTGACAAGGCTGAGAAGAATTAATTCTGGCAGCTGCAAAGGCTTGCGGGACAGGGGCTCATGCAAGCTGGTAGCCTCTGTGTGAGCAGGGAAGGCAGTCTCTCTCCTTCCCACTGTGATCCCCAGTGGCAAGGAGCTGGGGCAGCGTGGGGCCCATGGCTGTGGCTTCTTACTAAGCTGGTCGTCTTTCTTTGCTCACTTCAAACCCTGTACTTAGTGGTTTTAGACACCTTTGTGCACATCCATACTGACTTGTCTTAATTCTGTCAAAGCCTTCTCCCTCTCCCCTGGAGCTGTCTGGGAATTCTGGTTCATTGTTGCTGGCCGTTTTTTACTTCCTTTGTGCTTAACTTGTTGAAATACGAAAGGGGTTGGACAGTGTCAGACAATATGGCCCCCGTCACGCTGCATTTTACATTGAAATCATCTTTAAGGGCTTTGCTCCTTGACACAGATGGTCTCCATATCCTAGGAGATGGTCTTTTGGCACGAAAATGAAAAAGCTGTGCCCCCTGGGAATCAAGAAACTTGGTGAGTTTATTCTCACTTAAGTCAAACGAACACATCATTGTCCTAGGGCCTGGCTTCTTAGTTTTACCTCCTTTAGCAAGCATTTTTGACTCTTCGTGTTAAATACATGTCTGAATCTCATTCTTTGGTTTTTCTTTTTCTTTTTTCTCTCTCTCTTTTTTTTTTTTTAATGGTTGTGAGCCACCATGTGGTTGCTGGGAATTGAACTCAGGACCTCTGGAAGAGCAGTCAGTGAGTGCTCTTAACCTCTGAGCCATCTCTCCAGCCCCTGAATCTCATTCTTATTCTTACCTAGTGGTGAGCCCTTATTTATACTAAAGCCCCTCCCTTGTCCTAGGACCCTTGGCCTTTACCTTTAATGCAGCCACATTCAGACTCACCTTGCCTGAATCCTCTCTCAGCTTCCCCAAGGCCTATGTGTAAGTGTAAGTACCCATCATTTCACAGGCTGCTGCTGCAGGTTGTACTCCTGCCCAGACTACCCTGAGGCTGCCACCACTTGGAAGCCTCACTTTCTAGTTCATTTTTTTTTCTTTCTGGAAGGTAAGGCTGAGGCTCCGATCACCTTATTCCTTGGGACTTCTTCAGCAATTAATACTTCTCCAAGCAGGGACAGATGTACCATCATTCCTCCAGTGTCGTTTTCTGACTTGTTTTATACTCCAATGGTTCTGGTTGTGCTTAGACGGCACATCACTGTGTTCATTCTGTTTCCTTTTACTTAAGTCCCAGTAACTCTTGTTTTTCTATCTTCCTTATGGATTTCTCCACCCACTGGGCCAGACTGACTTCAGGTGTTTGATTTTCCTGGAGAACTCTTTTTCCACTTGGATGCATTGCATACTTCTCCTTCATGGCATATATTAAATCTAAATCTAGTTTCTGATTGCAGAGTTAAATGTGAAATGATTATTCTATTCTTTCCCACTGCAATTCAAAGAGGAATACCAAACAGTGAACAAATATCTGAAACCTTCTTATCTCTCTGCATTGGTCTCTGTGTGTTCCTCCACGTCTGACAACAAAGCTCAGTAGTAGAGTACTTAGCTGCACAAGGCTCAGGGTTCTATTCCCACCAACATGAAAGTAACATGTGTGCCACAACACTGTTAGAGAAGAACTAGAGCCACCATACCCATCAATAAAAGTATGACTAAACAAGTTGTAGCATATTTGTACAATGCAAAACTTCATGGCAATGATTAGGAGTGAACTAAAGCTACATGCCACACCAGAATGTATCTCAAAAACCTAATATTTGCCTAGGAAGATGCCTCAGTAAGGTACATGCTGCATAAACATGAGAGCCTTAGTTCAGACGCCAGACTTGGTACCATGTGTCTGTGTAATTCCAGTGTAGGATGGCGAAGATAGAGATGGGGGATTCCAGGAATATGGACCTAGCCTTAGACTTCCATCAACTGATTATAGGATAATGAAACTGTGATGCATATACACACTTGAATTTTGTGCAGTCGTAAAGGAAAATGAAATTATGAAATCTGTACATAAATGGGTGGAACTGGAAAAAGTCATACCAACTGAGGAGCCCAGACCCAGAAAGACAAATAACACATGTTCTTTCTCATATGTGAGTCCTAGCTTCAAGTCCTTAGAACTGTGTGATTAGCTTGGAGTACCTGTAGAAGCCAGGAAACTTGAGAGGGTCCAGTGACACAGGGAAGAGATTTTGAAGTAGGGAGGCTAGCAGAACACTGGTTGTATAAAAAGGGAAAGAGGTTAATCAGAGGCATGGGTGTAAGTAGGGAGCAAGATGGGAAGACTAGGGAAGAGAAGGGAGAAGAAGAAGGATAATTAACACTAAAGACACTTGAAAAGCCACTGGGAAACCTACTATTTTAGAAGTTTCCACATACCAAGAGTTTAAGTATAATTATCCTATCCTCTATGGAGGGAACTATGTTGGCACCATATGTTATCAAGTAAAAAGCTCAGGTTAAGTGTGAGATACCACCCTTTCAGTTGGTGGTGGTGATGCCTAAACCCCTTTACAAAGGGAGTATTGTCACTTATCAAAGTTTACTTTCTACTGCTGTAATAAAACACTGTGACCAAAAGCAACTAGGGGAGGAAAAGGTTATTTCAGCTTACGGCTTACAGTCTACCATGAAAGGAAATCAGAGCAGGAAGTCAAGGCAGGAACTAATGCAGAAGACATAGAGGAAAGCTGCTTACTAGCTTGTTCCCTATGGTTCACTTAGCATGCTTTGTTATGTAGCCCAGGACCACTTGTCCAGGTGCAGCACTGTCCACAGCGAGCTGGACCCTCCCATGCCCAACATTAATCAAGAAAATGTTCCCACAAACTTGCTCATGGGCAATCTTTATGGAGGCATTTTCTCAACTGATGCTCTCTCTTCACCAATATCCCTAGCTCATATCAAGTTGAGTAAAACAAAATTAACCAGTGTACCATTGTTCCTTGTTACCCACCAGAACTTGATGGTAACATCCTATTGCTGAACACATTACCCATGCAAGTCAGGACATGGAGAAATTAAGCTGATACTGAATTGGACATTTCTTTCATACTAACTAGATTTCATAGTGCTGGAAAATATTATACAGGCTCTTGAGGAAGAAAAGTTATCAAAAAGTATTACCCAGTTGTGAACCATTCGAGCTACAGTAATGAATAACCTGGCAAGATCTGCCCATTGGTGCAATAGTGGCATGAATGGGGTAAACAACTACTTCTGACTATGTTAAAGGCTCACTTCACAGGACAGAATCCATTCCTGGTACTGTCAACTTGGCCAAGAAAACTCCATGGCTAAGGAGATCATAGAACCTAGGGAAGAAGGTCTGACTATTACATTGCTAACACAGGGTTCAATTGCTTTCTAAATGCTTGTCTATATACCCACAGATTAGTGCACCTCTCAACTGTCATCAGAGATACTCCTTTCTGCAGCAGTATGTGATTGATACTGGTACTCACAGCCGGTCAGAGTACAGAGAATGAGTAACTGTGGAGTGCTCAGACCTAAACTGGACATCTATGTCACATTCCCTCCCTACAAGCTTCAGGGAACTTTGTAGAACATGGGACAGAGAGATCGTAAGAGATAGAGGTTGGGAAAGACTGCTACAAAACACTATTAGGGACATGGCAAGGCTATTGCACCTGTGAATTCACAGTGGCTGTGGTTAATTATACAAAGTCAAGCCATTCAAAATTCTAGCACAGGTTGAGGGAGGCTCATTAAGCTCTACCCCTAGCTGAGGAGCTTTGGCAGTTGAAGGTTGCAGGGGTAAGGGCATCCCATTTTCTTTGTGGAAGTGGCCCTAGTAGGTTGCCCATGTTTCAATGCATAACTCCATACCCATCTATGTATGGACAATACTGAATGGCCTTGGTGGGTTATGAAAAGACATAAATTTGGGAGAAGACTATATAATGGGGGTCCGAGAGGAGTTGGGGGGCTAGAAGTAAATATGATGAAAATACATATATACACATGAAATTCTCAAGTAACTGAATGTAAAATATTTCTAAAGTAAGAAGGTGTTCTAGATTAAGAAATCCCATCCTCCCAGTATTGTTTGGGAAGGGCTTCAGTTCCCTAGTTCTGTGTAAAAATCCACCCCAACACTTAGTAGCTTCCAACTGCTATCACTGGATTCACTTGAGGCTTTTCACTAGAGTTCAGCTTCATCTGGGTGGGTCTTCTCCAGATCTGGTGAGTGGTCCTCTGTGAGGCCGCACAGTGGGAGTTAGAGCAGGTAGTACCAGGTATGGCTCAAATGTTGCCACAACTGGACTCTCTCTCAAGTAGTCTCAGATGTTATCCTCATCCCTGTAGACTCCACATGTCTCCTGCAGCATGTCCTACATGATACCTCAAAGCTTGTAAGAGCACTGAAACAAAAGCAGATTGTTTAAAGAAAAAATAAGAGGCCCAATGAGAATGAATTCCTTCCTATCACAACCCAGTCTATTGCCTAGACCCAATCCGAAGGTGCTCTTCCCCTCCACCTCAGACACAGGTATTCTTCTATTGTTGTTGTCCCCTTTACTCTAAACAGAAGTGCCCCTCTTTTTTAGTCCCCTCCATCCAAGCATAGATTCCCTTCTATTCCAGCCCCACACTCAAAAGAAGGGTACCCCTCTATTGTAGTTCCCTGACACCTGACAGAGGTGCCTTTCTCTTTTATTATTATTAATTTTTTTTCTATTTATTTTACATACCAACCACAGCTTCCCCTCCCTCCTCTCCCCCCACTCCCTCCACCTTTCCATAACCTCCCATCCACTCCTCAGAAAGGGCAAGGCCTCCATGGAAGTCAACAAAACATGGCATATCAAGTTGAAGCAGGACCAAGCTCTTCCCCCTGCATCAAGGCTGAGCGAGACATCCTACCACAAGGAATAGGTCCCAAAAAGCCAGTTCATGTTCCAGGGACAGACCCTAGTCCCACTGCTAAGGGCCCCACAAACAGACTAAGATACACAGCTGTCACCCACATGCAGAGGACCTAGATCGGTCCCATGCAGGCTTCCTAGCTGTTGGTCCAGAGTCCATGAGCTCCCACTAGCTCAGGTCAGCTGTCTCTGTTGGTTTCCCTGTCATGATCTTGATGCCCCTTGTTCATAGAATCCCTCCTTCCTCTCTTTAGCTGGACTCCTGGAGCTTGGCCCAGTGCTTGGCCATGGATCTCTGCATCTGCTTCCAGTTACTGGATGAAGGTTCTATGATGACAATTAGGGTGTTCACCAATCCGATTACAAGAGAAGGCTAGTTCAGGCACCCTCTCCACTATGGCTAGGAGTCTTAGCTGGGGTTGTCCTTGTGAATTCCTGGTATTTTTCCTGACACCAGGTTTCTTCATAACCCCATAATTCCCCCTCTGTCAAGATGTCTCTGTCATTGCTCGCCCTCAGAGGTGCCTTTCTAGTCTACAGCCCCACCACCATGAATACAGGTGCCTTCTATTTTAGTTCCCCAGACCCAAACAAAGATTCCTTTCTTTTCCAGTCTCCCCCTGCAAATAGAGGTTCTCTTCTATTCTAGTCCCCCAGTTCCAAACAGAGGTGTCTTCTTTTATAGTTTTCCCCCAACCCAATACAGAGGTGTCCTTCTATTCTCATGCACTGTGTTACTTAGCAGAGGCTTAGACACCACACACAAGCCACTCCGCTCCGGGTACTCTCTCTTCTCCACACCCAGGCTTGTTTATAAACCTCTCTTGCAAACCTTTCAATCTCATACACATGTATGATATGATTATTTGGGTATGGGACACTGCACTGTTTTTTGGAAACTTCTGAATGAATCACAATTATTAGGATCCTTGAAGAGTTAGTGCATCTAGCAAGGAGGGTTAGAATCCATATTCCCAGATATTAAACAAATGAGTTCAGAGTGACATCAAGTGGTTGCCCAAGAGCCATTGACCTAACAGACTGAATAGTTGGGCAGAAGGAGGCATCTGGTTATCCTAGCAAGGCACAATTTTTGTAAGAATTTAAAGTTGTTACCACTCTGTGGCTTTTCATTGTGATAGTTAATATTGTCAGCTTGACAGGATTTAACATTACCATGGAAATAAACCTCTAAACATGTCTATGAGAAAACTTTTAGACTAGGTTAATTGAAGACCAAAGAGCCACCCAAATGTAGGTATCACTATTCAATCATCTAGGAGTTAGGACTGAATAAAAAAGAGAATGTGCACTGATTAGCATTCATCTCTCTCAACTTTGGACTGCAGATGAAATGTGACCCACTGTCTCATGATCCTCCCTCATGACTTCCCCACCATGATGGACTGTACCTTGGAACTGTGAAGCCTAAAATAAACCCTTCCTTCCTAAAGTTGCTTTCTTGGGTATCTTGTCACAACAACACAAAAATTATTTAGATACATTCTTAGTATTTATATTTACATTGTTATATATTTAGTGTTTAAATTTACGTATAAGAAATTTGCCCTGTAAGACCCAGAACCAATTTCCTTGTTCATAATAATCGCCAATGACACATTCACTTATTTTTTGAGCAAAGATTCTTTAATTAGATTTTGCAAATACACTGGAGAATCATGTGATGTTGTCTGCATTGGATGCAATGTTGTGGGATATTCGCCAAAGAAGACTACTTGAACATGGATTTAAGCCAACACACACACACACACACACACACACACACACACACACACACACACACACATACACACACACACACACATGTTCTGGGTTGGCACACTTCAGTTAACAAGAACAGTTAGCCAGAAGCAGAACTACAGAAGCCAAAAAGCAAGGTTAGTACATTTAGAGACTTTCCCAGAACTATGAACATTGATGGATTAGGTCTTTGCTTTTTTTTTTTTTTTTTTTTTTTTTTGGTTTTTTGGCAGGTGGTGATGTCTATGTGCTGAGTTTTACAGCCTGAATGGCACTACCATCACAGAGTCAGTTGTGCTAAGGTCTGGGGCTCTATTGCACAATTCTGCACACTACTTTGTAACTGGACCTGTGGCGACAGGCAGAACCTCTCCTCTTGCCTTTATTGTTTACTGTGACCCCTGCATTGTCTTCAAAATAAAGACACACTCTGTCCTTTCTTCAATATTCATTTTTGAATTACCCCTGCAGGAGGCACCTTTCTTAACTGTGGCCATCACTAATCACCCACACCAGCACTGGAAAGTTTATTCAGTTGTGCCTTGATTCCCTTTGCAGACATGAAATACCAAGTTTTGGCTCCTATATTGTCAGCATGGTTGATCACAACTCCTACCAGAAGACCCAGGGAAATCTGGAATTCACTCAAGAAGATGCACCAAGTCCTTGCTTAGACATCTTAAGCACCCAGAAAGTAAAGGCATTTTGTTTTTGGATTTTTGATAGTGCTGGGATTAAACTCAGCGCCTTGAGCGTGTTAGGTAAGCACTCTACCACTTCCCAGCCCCATGTTCACTTTTCAATTTAAACTACCCTGTGAATGCTGAATGTCTAGGAAATGCTTCTTTACTACACAAGACACATACAGCACTACTTAAAATAAATACTCAGGAAAGCCACACTTGTATTCTCAGTACTCATAAGGCTTAGACAGGAGGATTCCCATGATGAAACATGAAAAAACCTTTTTACATAGCTTATTTTAATTGAGGTTTGAAATCTATGCCACAGCTTGCAAAGATATTCTTCTCAGTATGGCTGCTAGTGAATGAACTTTCTATTCATGACAGTTACACAAGGAGCAGGGCATGTATCTAAGTGGTGGAACATTGGCCTAACATGTGGAAGTTGTTGGGTTCACACCCCAGAAACATACACATGCACACACACACACACACAAAACACACATACCTGCTAAATTCTTATATAAAAGATCTCACGTAATAACACAGAGCTATGGGACTGGAGAGACCGCCCAGCAGTTAAGAGCAGTGAGTGCTCTTCTAGATGACCTGGGTTCAATTCTCAGCACCCATATGACAGCAGGATTTAACTCCAGGATTTAACACCCTCACACAAACATACATGCAGGCAAAATACCAATGCACACAAAAGAAAAAATTATTTTTTAAAAACACCACAGTGCGAACTAGTCTTTTCCTGCCATCATCACTAAGTGTTACTGTTAACTTCACCAGGTTTTCTCATGGACCTAAGAAAGTGACTTCTGTCCTTGCAGTAAGATCTTAGTTGTTTAATCATGGCATGGGGGAATCAAACCCAGGGCCCCAAATGCTGAACCCATACTCTATCACTGAGCTCCAACCATAACCTCTAGGACTTCCCATTAAAAGGAATCTTACTAAATCTGATATGATGAAGCTATAGGCAGAACTGTTATTACCTCTCAGGTAAACGGGAGTTGGAATACACCTACCTTTTTTTCAAAGCCCTGAGTTTTCGTAATGGGCTATATGGCTTGCCTGACATCATTAAGTCCCTTTGTCTGATTTTAATCTGTAGTTTGGACACTGGATAGTGTTAAGCTATTTTCTGTCTTTAAAATGACACAGCTTGGTTAATGGAAGGAAGAAGATGAACCCCTGAGGCTCCCTAACTAAAAGCATTACTTATAGGAGAAATCAGTCTTCTATTTGAGGTGGAGAAAATCAGCTGAAGAGGGGTGCTGAGTGGCCAGGAAATGGCAAGGAATGTGAAGAAAGGAAAATGGGATAAAGAATGAGTCAAAGCCATCTCCATGGTCTTCACCATTCTTCTTCACAATGGGATCCTTTCTTTTCTCCAAGCTCCTTCTTTCATGCACAGAGCCTGAGAGCCTAAAATTGCAGGCAGAAGAGTAGTGGTACCATTAACAGCTAAAGGGGAAAAAACTGCCCATGCCTGCCCCAGATCAGCCAAGTACTATGTCTGTCAGCATAAAACTTGGAAAATAAGGGCATGCATAGAGCAGAAAAAAATAGCTTTACTTAGAAAGTATCGAAAAAGGGGGAGGGCAAATTACAATTTTAAACTTGTGAAAGTGTGTTTTATTCATTCCATTTTCCTGTCTTGATGCATCTACATCCTTACACATGGATTTATGCTATACTGTTACTATTTCTGTTGCAATCCTTGAATGAAATTCATAAAGAAGGACTCAATCCTAACTCTCTTTAATACTTTCATTGTTGTTTAATTCTACTGGATCTAGGATTCGTTAATCACCTGTCATGTTTTGATATGTGGATCAGGAATTGATCAATAGCTGGCAAAATTTAATAAAAGAAACCCATTTCTGGAGAAATGAGTTCGTTGTCATGCCAACTATCGATCTTCTCAGATGGAGGCTCAGCAGCCAGTTGCAAAATGGGTCCTGTTAGGCAGGCATTACGATCTGCCCATAGGAAATCACCAGGTCGCTTATTAAATGATTTGCCAAAAATGGCTTCAGGAGAGAACTGGGCTGTGCTGGCTTGTGGAAAGACTGTGTGTTGTGATCGTTCCATTGAACACCTGAGAATCTTGTCGCATAGCTAGATATGGCATGCAGCACTAGTCCAGGAGCTTGTGCAGCCCTGCTTTCCTCTTGTGCACTCCTTAACATCTTAAAGCCACAGAGAAAGAATGAGCAGTTTAATCCATTACTACATTATGTTTATGAAGTGTAAATTTGGAAAAAAAAAAAAAACCCTGTTTACTCTGTGTCATTATGTACGTGCTTCCTAGGTGTGAGAAAGGTGAATAACAGCTTTATCAAAGGCAGATCTGGAGCTGCACTGAGTTGTATAACATAAAGGCCAAAGGAAGAAGCGGAGAGGTGGGGGGAGAGAATAGTAATCAAAGAACTCTTGGAGCTTTTGAAACTCAGAAAACTCCTTTAAAGTTAGGAAGTTATCAGAATATTTTAAAATGTCACAGATTCTAATTTGAGGAATTCCAGTTGCTTTTATTAGAACCAAGATAACTTTCAACACAGAAAATTCATTTTTCTACATTGTTAGCAGGTGAATAAAGTGCTCTACTGTTTGTTAAACAAATACTTATTTAGCATTCACAATGTGGATAGAGGAACTCACAGATTCTGCTACATGCAGAATATGCTACTTTGAGCCATGGCTGTCTCATGATAGAGAAGTGAAGTCATTCTGTTTCTAGTCAACAGTAAAATTCAAGCCCTTTGGACATGATCCTTTGCTTCTCAATCTACTACATTCAAGAAATAGGTCATTCTGGCTGTGGCAGCTCACACAGGCAGCAGCATATCTGTGAGTTTGAGGCCAGCCTTGTCTGCATAGTAAGTTCTAAGTCAGTGATACTCGGTCTCAAAAACAAAAAAAGAAAGGAAGGAAGGAAGGAAGGAAGGAAGGAAGGAAGGAAGGAAGGGGGAAGGAAGGAAGGAAGGAGAAAGGAAGGAAGGAAGGAGGGAGGGAGGGAGGGAGGGAGGGAGGAAGGAAGGAAGGAAGAAAGAAAGAAAGAAAGAAAGAAAGAAAGAAAGAAAGAAAGAAAGAAAGAAAGAAAGAAAGAAAGAAAAAGGAATGAAGGAAGTAGGGAAGGAAAACAAAAGGAAAAGGAAGATGGAAGAAAAGAAACAGGTCATAATGAGCACCACACTCAAAATAGAACCAGCCAGTCTATGTTGGGTCTGTGAGTTTTTTATTGTCGTTATTTGAACTAAGGTCTTATGTAACACAGGCCAACCTCAAAGTCATGATCTTTTTGCTTCCATCTACCAAATGCTTGGATTGCAGGCATGTGACACTTTACTTCATCCAGCTTTGACTAATTTTTGAAAAAGGTGCCCAAACCATTCAACGGGGAAAGGACAATCTTGTAAATAAATGGTGCATGAAAAATTATGCACCCATATGTAAGTGAGTGGTTGGTTCCTTTACTCTGTACACAAATGTGAGATCAAAAGAATACAGTATTATGGTTTGTCATTTGGTTGGCTGGTTTCATTTGGGGATTTTTTTTTTGAGACAGGGTTTCTCTATGTAGCCCTGGCTGTCCTAGAACTCACTTTGTAGACCAGGCTATCCTCAAAGTCAGAGATCCACCTGCCTCTGCCTCCTAAGTGCTAGGATTAAGGGTGTGGGTCACCACTGTCTGGCTCAATATTATTTTTTGATACACATATGCCTAGTGAAATGATTACTACAGTCCAGTAAATGACTATATTTATCACCACACAGTTACTTTTTCCCCTAGTGCTGGGCATCAAATCTGGGTCTCTCTCACATGGTTGGTAGGTACTCTATCACTGAAGAAGATAATACACCTCATCATGCAGTCACTTTCTTTCTTCATAGTAAGAATTCCTGAAATTTACTCAATCATAAAGTGTTCAGTACAGAATATAATGTTGTCAACTATAAGGGTATAATTAATTATCAATTACATAGTCATATTACATTAATTATTAATAATACAACAAAATCATATTAAATTATATGATTTAAATGTAATGGTATAATTGAACTATATTTCTCATAATTTTATTATATCTCTAGACATACTCATTTTCTATCACTCCAAATCTGTACCTTTTGATCTTTATTTCCCCATTCCTCTCCTCTCTCAGCTCCCTATTCTATTCTCTATTTCTATTTTAATTACTTATTTTATTTTAAGTATATGGGTGTTTTGCTTACATGCTTGCATGTGTACCACATGCATACCTGGTGCCCATGAATATCAGAAGAGGGTATCAGATCCCCTGGAAATGGAGTTAAGGATGGTTGTCAACTACCATGTCGGTGCTGAGAACTGAATCTGGCTGGGTTCTCCAGAAGAGCACCTAGTACTCTTAACTGCTGAGTCATCTCTCTAGCCCCTATTCCTTATTTCTTAATAATATAATATATATATATATAAACATACATTTAAATATATATACATAAAACAAAGTTGGAAAGTTTATACTCTTTTATAAACTACTTTCTCCATTTATTGTGTGTGAATATATTAGAGAGACAGAGAGACAGAGACAGAGACAGAAAGAGAGTGTGTGTGTGTGTGTGTGTGTGTGTGTGTGGTGTGTGTGTGTGTATGTGTGTGTGTACATGCTGTAGAGTGGACATACATGCCACAGCACATGTGTGGGAGTCAGAGGACAACTTTGTGGAGTTATGTGCTGAGCTGTCTTACCAGCCCTAACCTGGCTTTTGTTGTTGTTTTGTTTTAGGTTCATTTATGTGTATGAGTGTTTTGCCTGCATGTATGTAAGCATGCTGTGTGTATGCCCGGTACCAAGAGAGGCCAGAAGAAGATCCCCAGGAACTGGAGCAGAACCTGGGTCCTCTAGAGCAGTAAGTAACTGCTGAGCCATCTCTCCAGCCTTGGTTTTTGACACAAGATTGCTCACTTTCCTAGAACTCCAAGTAGGCCTGTCTAGCAAACTGTAGGGAGTTGCCTGCTCTTGTCTCCTCGGTGTATAAGCACATGCCACCATGTCCATCTTTTTTACTTGGATCTGGGAATCAAGCTCAGGTCTTTCTGCTTATAAGCAAGCACTCTATCACTAAGTCATCTTCCCAACCCACTTTTTCCATTTGATAATACATTTTAAGCATTTAAATATCATTATCATTATAATACAACATTATACATTAACATCTGGGGTGTGTGTGTGTGTGTGTGTGTGTGTGTGTGTGTGTGTGTGTGTATGCTAACATTCCAGATGTTAAGACAACCTCTCATCAAGGAAATTTCCCTTTGCAACAGGGACAGCTACAGAAAACCACAAGCAATCAAAATGCAGAGCTGTGGGGCTCAGTCCCAGTGGATAACTTTACAAAACACTCTTGTACCTAAGACTCAGGGTACATTGTGGAAGCAGAGGCAGAAAGATCATAACAGCCAGAGGATCAGGAACTTTGCTGTGAGACTGTGTTTCCTAGTAATGTCAGAAGCTATATCCATAAATTCTTACCAGGAAAGCCGCAAGGCTTCAACCCTGCACAAAGAACTATGGGCAACTAAGGAATGCCAAGAGGGGGAGAAATTTTTTTCCCTAGTGTGACCACCCCAGTTGGTTGTCCAGCCCTGAAAACATATGTACAAATAACATTATACAGACTGAGCAGGCTATATTTAGGAGTGTGTGTGTGTTTGTGTGTGTGTGTCTGTGCGTGTGTGTGTGTGTGTGTGTGTGTGTGTGTCTGTGTGTGTGCAGTAACAATGAGAAAAGAGGACATGGATTTGAAAGGGAGCAAAGAGGGGTTTATTGGAGGGTTTGGAGGGAGGAAATGAAAGAAGAAATGCTGTGATTATATTAAAAAAGAACTGGAGGCAGGAGGATCTGGACTTCCAGGTCAGCCTGGCTGCATAGTAAGACTCTGTCTCTAAATAAAACAAAATAAATAGAAATAGATGAATGAACTTATTAGAATATTGGATCGAATCTTCAAATTTCTGATTTGATGATAATTTCATCAGTGTGATTTCAAAACCACAGGCAAAAAATAAATAGGTAAATGGGAATTCACCAAAAGTAATAGCATGTGCATCAAATGACACTCTCAAGAAAGCAAAGCAGGCAATCTACCAAGCAGGAACAAATGTTTGCAAACTATATATCTGAGAAGATGTTGCTGCTCAAAATAAAAGAAGAAACTCAGCTGGGTACAATGGCATGTGCCTGAATCTCTACAATTTGAATTGAAGTTCAAGGCCATCCTGGTTACATGGAAACCTTGTTCAAATGAAATGGAGAGGAAGAGAGGCAGGGATGAAGGAAAGAAGGGAGGAGGAAAAGAATTCCTTCCATTTAACAATTTTAAAGAACCCCATTTAAGAATGGGCTAAGACTATTTCTATAAGGATTTACAAATAGTCAATCAACACATGAAAAGATACTAAGCATCATTCCTCCCGTAGAAATGCAAATTACAAACAACAAGATTCCACTTCATACCCACTCAACTGGCCATAATAAAAAAGAATAAGCAAGCAGTTGCAAGGCTGTGATAAAATTGTAACACTCTTGAACTGCCAGTGAGATTGTTAAATGGTACAGCCACTGGGGAAGGCATGCAGTTTCTCAAAAGATAAAACCTACAGTGATCAACTGGCCCATTTTTTGCACTACAGTTTAGAACCCAAAGAACTGAAAGCAGGGGCTCAGATACATAACATTATTCACAACAGCCACAAGGTGGAAACAGCACGAGGGTCTACCAATCAATGATAGCAGAAAGCAAATTTTAATACACATGTATACACACAGGGAAATATCACTTGGCTTTTAAAATAAAGGAAATTTGATAAACATGACAAGATGGATGAAATTTCGAGTGTGAAATTTAAATGTTAACAGAAATAAGCTGATTCTACTTACTGCAAACACCTAGAATGGCCAGAATTCTGCTTTGAGTAGAGACAAAGGGAATAAGTAGTTATCAAGGGCTGAGGGGGAGTTGTAAACAACAGAGGGTAGTAGTTAACAATAGAGCACAGGAAACAATGGCAACTTGGTGAAGATGGATGGTGGAATGCTTTACAACCATGCAAAGCAATAAGAATGTATTTCATGATACTAAATTGCACATTTAAAAATGGTTATACTAGTAAATGTTATGTTTTATGTCTTTTATAATAGTAAAAACTAAAACCTGAGAGATTTCTTGATTAAAAAGAAACTCATCCAGAAATCTGCTATCATGTCCTTTTCTAATTAATGCCCTCAGAATAAAAATATATTTCTCCACTTTCATTCTAGCGTCCCATGGTGTTGTAATTGTCTGCATCCTTCGCTATGTTCCCCACTGCTATGAGAATGTTGACTATAGAACAGAGGCTCTCTTTTGTTATGATTACAGGCTTTGGATGCAGTTAGGTCTTCAGAGCCCAACTCCAAATCTTCCACTTGACTAGCCAGGGGACCATAAACAAGTGATTGATTATCTCTGTGACTGTTTTCTGCCAGAAAACTAGGCTCCATTTTAAATGAGCTGACAAAGATGATATGGGGGTTGGAAGAAATGGTTCAACAGTTAAGAGCATTATTTCTCTTGTAGAGGACCCAGGTTTGATTCCCAGCACCTGTATAGTGACTCACAACCATCTGTAACCCCAGTTCTAGGGTAGCCAACAGGCATGCATGTGGTGCACATACATGAATGCAGGAAAAACACTCGTACATATTAAGAAAAATAAATACATTCTAAAAATACATAAATGAGATGATACATGTAATATGCCAGGAAACATAACTATTCAAAAACTAGTTGCAATAACAATAATAATTTTAATTATGCATATTAAAAGATCCTAGTATAAAAATAGCAAATTCAGTATACATAATGACTTATAGTACAACTGTTTGTATTATTTAAAGTTTTTTTTTTTTTATTCATGCATGTGTCTGTGTCTGTGTCTGTTTGTGTGGTCCCTGAGGAATCCAGAAGAGGGTGACAGATCCACTGAAATGAAAGTTACAGATAGTTGGGGTCGCCTGTTTGTGAGTACAAGGACTAGAACTCCAGAGCAGTAAACTTTCTTAACTGTTGAGCCACCTCTCCAGCCCTGTGTTAACTAGTGCACTCAACACCTAACACATAACTGCAAAGGTGCTGGTGGATGGTAGAGAACTTGAATTTACCATCCACTAACTGCCAACTCTAATATGTTATTTTCTTAACTGTCTCCTCTACTACATTGGAAGTTCACTGAAACAGTGTCTTATCTCAGCCAGTACATGGATCAGTGTAGAAACTCATTACATGCCAGATGAATGAACCCATGAATTAATGAGTTCTATTTTTTGAAAGCTGAACTACCTCCCAAAGGCCTATGTTTGGAACACTTGCTTCTTACCTGGTGGTACTATTTTGGGAGGCTATGGAAACTGGAGGTGGGCTCAACCGTCCGAAGGAAGGCACCATGGGCAGTTGACTGAAGACTACAACTAGCTCATTTTACTGCTACTTCATTGTGCTCTACCCATGATCTGACAAGCCCTGCCACATGCTCCTGTCACTATGAGTTCTGTCATTGAGTTCTGAAACCTCTGAAAAAGTGAGCAAAATCAATTAATCCTCCTTTAAAGTTCTTCCATTGGGTAGATTTTGTTGGGTTTGTTGTTGTTCTACAGTGATGCGATGCAAAAGTAACTAGTAGTATTGGGAACCCACATGAGAAAACCCCCGAAAGGAGAAATGGAGGAAACAGAACCTCAATCCTCTACATTTTCCCTACACTTCTGCTTAATACTTGGGAGGTCTTGATTTATTTTTAATAAGGAATGGTATTTCCTTTTCCATGCTCCAGGCTTAGTTGCCTTGGATTTGCCTGTTTATTTCTTTACCTCTCTCCTCCAGACTGTGAGCTCCTGGAGGGAAGACTGCCTTTCATTCATCTTTGTATGCCAGCCATTTAAAGTAGTGCCTGACAGATAGTCACAGGTGCTCAGTGCATGTTTAGTGACTCCTGGAAGAATGTGGAATCTGACGTGTGCATTTTACTTTATGATAGGAGACTGCCATGAAGTCTGGGCCTGGTGCTTTCCTAACAAAGGAAATTCAGTGAACAATCTTAAATAAATGATTGCATCTTGTTCCTTATTTATTGATTGATTTTGGAAACAGACTTTCACTGTGCAACCTAGACTGCCATGGAACTTGAGCTCCCCTCCCACCTCCCCATCTCAGCCTCCCAAAAACTTGGATTATAGGCACATGTCACAATTCTAGGCCACTGAGTCCTTATTTACATGGTCACTGTTAGGCCTGAGGTTTTCTTGAGAACAGTGCAGCAGAATATTCCTTATTCCACATCATTTAAATATGTGTTAAATGGGGTGATTCTTATGATCTTTGACATACAACCAATTAGAATGTCCATGCTTTGAAAGTATTACAGTGGGAAGTAGGAAAGATGAGAGAGTGAGAGGTACATATGAGGTTGATGGGTGATGCCATTCTGTATGCTGTGAAAATGTGTTGCTCTGATTGGTGGATAAATAGAGCTGTTTGGCCAATGGTGAGGCAGAATAACATTAGGCGGGACATTCTAACTGGAGAGATAGGAGAGAAGAAAAGAGAGCAGAGGAGATGCTGCTAGCCACTGCCAGAAGAATCAAGATATAAAGATACCAGTAAGCCACAAGCCATGTGGCAAAGTATAGATGTATAGAAATGGCTTGATGTAAGATGTAAGAGCTAGCTAACAAGAACCAGAGTCATTAGGCCACACAGTTCACAATTAATATAAGCCCCTGTATGTTCATTTGGGTCTGAGCAGCTATAGGCCTGAGCCATGGGAGCCAGGTGGGACCAGGAAAACTTCAACTACATGAGGTAATAGTTAAACCATCAAGAATTAAAACAGCAGCCAGGCGATGGTAGTACACATCTTTAATCCCAGCACTCGGGAGGCTGAGGCAGGTGGATCTCTGTGAGTTTAAAGCCAGCCTGGTCTACAGAGCAAGTTCCAGGCTCCAAAGCTGCACAGAGAAACCCTGTCTTGAAAAACCAAAAAAAAAAAAAAAAAAAAAAAAAGAATTAAAACAGCAAAATGGCAGATAAACAGACCACACAATATCACACACCTGAGACCCCAGCCACGAGGCAGGAGGAATTCTAAATGTTTAAGGCCAACCTAGGCTACATAGCAAACTCTGGGTCAGCCAAGGCTGCATATTGAAACCTTGTCTCAAGAAAACCAAAAATTAACCAATGAATTAATAGTTTCAAAAAATGAGAGATAAGAAGGAAGACAAAAAATAAGGAATATATGAGAAAAAGCATTCATGGATATTTGTTCCATACAATCTGAAGGACAGGAATGAACAGCATTGTTTTTTATTCAGAATGACAGTGTTCTTATTATGAGACAACCACTTCCTCCACTCTACTCTTTCTACTATAAGTTCTTAGAAACTGATTGCTTTTTTTGTTTACTTCATAGTTTGTATTTTCTCATTGTTTTCAATTTGTGTTAAAACTTCATTGACTTGACTCTATCCTATACAGTTTCCCCTGTTTTCTGAGATCACCTGACTTCCTTCTAAAACACCATTTTAGCCCGGACATAGTGGCTGACATCTTTAATCTCAGAACTCTACAGGCGGGTAAGTCGATCTCTGAGTTCGAGACCAGCCTGGTCTACAGAGCAAGTTCTAAGATGGCCAGAGCTACACAGAGAAACCCTGTCTTGAAAAAACAAAACAGGAAAGAAAAAAAGAAAACAAATGAACAAAATGTCATTTTAAGACCTGCTGAGATAGTTCAGTGGATAAAAGCACTTGTTGCTAAGCCTAGGGACCTGAGTTTGATCCTCCCTGGACCCACAAGGGAAAAGGAGAGAAAAAAATTTGGAAGGTTGTCCTGTGATCTCCAGATGTTAATTGTCACCTTCATACACACACACACACACACACACACACACACACACACACACACACACAGAGAGAGAGAGAGAGAGAGAGAGAGAGAGAGAGAGAGAGAGGAGAGAGAGAGAGAGAGAGAGAGAGAGAGAGAGATATTAAAAACATCGTTTTAAGATTATCTGGTGCACATGCTTCTCCTTGAATAAGTTTTACCATCTTAAAATACTCTTTGCTAATAAGTCACTATTCTGGAATGGGTTTCAGTGATGCCCTTCACCATCACCAATAAATGTACAAATGTTTGGGTTGGCCAGGGAATGGTTTCAGCCAGCAGTATTAACTATGGATAACAATCTGTTGCATTTGTTTCCATGAGGCTGTCTACTGTCCCTGCAAACGGTACTATGTAGAATCAATCCTTCATAATCAGTGCTGCACCCCATATGTACTTCACTCAGGCCCTAGAGAGACCTAGGATTTAGCTCCAGTAACGAATCCTATTAGAACAAATTGTGGGCGATAAAGGAGCTCAGCTATGGCAAATAGTGCTTGGAATCCGGCCATCAATGGGACTTCCTGACATTTGGAGAGAGAGAGACAGACAGAGACAGAGACAGAGACAGAGACAGACAGAGACAGACAGAGACAGACACAGAGACACAGAGAGAGACAGAGACACAGAGACAGAGACAGACAGACACAGACACACAGATACACAGAGAATTTCTTGTAGTACAAGTTGACCTGGGGTCCTGCCTTGCTTTCTTCCCAAACATGAATATCTGAAGATGGCCAGTTACTGAGGCTACTGCTTTGAACTGTTCCTTCTGTTTTAAAATATTTGGATGCAAAGGCAGGATTAACAAACATAAATGTGTCACGTCTCCATTTTCACAAAGAAGAGTTAAGTATTTCTAATTACAAAAGGCTGTGTAGGCTTCAATTTGTGAAAAATGTCAAAGAGAAGACAATGATGCTCAAAGCTTCTGTGGATTTACAAAGCAACTGTACATATGGCAAACCTTTATGTCTCATTATGTAGCCTAATCTCATCTTTCTAATTCCCTTTGCATTTCTGAGGAAAAGCAGTTTGAAAACCCTCCACATATATCCAGGTGTGCCCATTCACACTCTTTCACAACTGTTTAAGCCTACTGTCACTCTGCTTGGAATTTCCATATTATATTAGATCTCATCTTCACTAGGCCATTTGGCACCTCAAACAATCTATTGCCCCAATAATAATACCCCCTTTCATCATGAGTACTAGGCATATAGCAGGCTACATTAAGAGGATATAAGGAAGAAATAATTCTTTTCTTTCGTTGAGGAGCTCACAGGAAGAGAGCCAAATTGCTATATTCTGTTTTGTGTACAAATAGGAGCACACAGCACCTCCTTGAAGCTGCTAATTGATTCATTTTCAGATGCATCACCAGGCCAAGAGCAAGGAGTCAATCCAAATCACAACCTTTTCTCTCTTTGGTTTCCTTTTTGCCCCACTCATGTATCTACTTTGCATTGTTTCTTGAAAGTGTGGAGCGGGGCTAGGACCTTGAGGTTTACTTACCTCAGTGGTAGGGTACTTGCTACTATTTATTAAGTCCTGAGTCCAACTGCAAAGAACAAAAATAGACCGTATTGCATATAGGTGGACAAAAGCTTCCCTTGTGTTTTAGTTCCCAACTTAAAATCTGAAAGGAGCTCTCTTACAGACACAGAGACTTGCTCAGTGTTATTATTTCTGTGTTTATGTTTGGCTTTTGTCTTTGAAACTGGGTCTCACTATATAGTTCAGTATGGCCCAGAACTTGCTCTGTAGCCTAAAGGAGCCTCTAATTCAAGATCCTCTTGTCTCAGCTTTCTGAATGCTGAGATTGCAAGCATACACTTCCAGGCCTGGTTCACAGACAGATTTTGAAGAAGAACTGTAGCTGGGCATGGTGGGACACACAGGCAGTCCCAGCACTTGGAAAGTAGAGTTAGAGAGATCACAAGTTCAAGCTAGCCTGACCTACATGGCATGTTCCAGCCTAGCAAGACTACAATTTAGAAAAACTTAGGAGAAAGAGAAGGAGGATGTGGAAAATATTTTGAACCTTGCTCTGGGTACCATGTGAAATGTTTACTTTTTTTTCTTTCTTTTTGTTTTTGGTTGGTTTTGTTTGTTTGTTTGGTCGGTTGGTTGGTTTTTCAAGACAAGGTTTCTTGTTGTAGCTCTGGCTTTCCTGGAACTCACTCTGTAGACCAGGCTGGCCTTGAAATCAGAAATCCATCTGTCTCTGCCTCTTGAGTGCCAGGATTAGAGGTGTGTGCCACCAGGCCCTGTGTTCTATTGGATGTTTCTAGATATTTTCTTGTATTAACTTTTCAATCAATAGTGTAAATACTTGACAGACCAAGTACCAGGAAATTTAAGTAACTCATGATGACCACACAATCAGTAAGGTCCAGCTTTGAGATTTGTGTGCAGACTCTCTTTTTCTGCTGAAGATGTCTAACTCATACACAAATGTTAACTAGTTATAAATTGTCTTTTTATTCTCATCCTGTCACTGAGGTAGGGCATCCTATATTAAGTTTTGAAATTGAAATGCATTTTTACTAAAGGATATGAATTATAAATGATATTTATGTGTTGCTGAAATGAAATGGAAAATAATCAGGAGATTAAGTTAGAGACAAAAAGCCATGCCAGAAATTACTGACCAATGGGAAAGATGCTACCGTATCCACACTTATCAAAAGGTGATTCATTTCTTCTAAAGCAGATACATTGTTACAGGTATCAGTTATAATACAGATCCAGAGAACAGGGGGCTGTAGACCAGCACTTACATAAGAACAGATCCTGGGACCTTAAAGATATTTCTTGCCTCCCTGACCCAGACAGAGACTGTTAACAACAAAGTGTCATATCTCCAAAATTATATTCACAGCAATTGAGACTACAACAAGGAAAGCCAGGGACGCTCAACCCACAGGGCCCAAACCGCATAATTCTACTTGCTAAGCAGAGAAAAGCCACACTATTTTTAGAGGCATTTACCCTAACTACTCTGTATCTTTTATCCAGCAACCCAAAGCAGTGGAGAAGCCAAATGTAGTTATGCCCCTAAATCCAGTGGCATACCTATGTAAATACTCAAATATCTGGTTGAGTAAGAATCATGGACCAAACTTCTATCACATAATGCCAGAACAGTTTAGAATTCTCTTTGCTTTCTCTTGACATGCAGAGAAGAAGTAACACTCATTGAAAACCCAACTAAAATATGCTGTGAGTCACATAAGAATCCCTTAAAATTAAAAAGCTGCTGATTTCAGAATGATGTATTTGAAGTGGCTATTCTAGAGACTTGATAAACACTTACATGGTACAAACCAAAGGGGCACACTGAAATATTTTTCTTCATTGAGGAATATTTTATAAATTCATTTCTCATATGTTGAGAAGTTATTCTTCATCATGAAAAGATTCCTTTGGTCAACACATCTGTTTCTGTGGATGGGCATTTGGTGACCCTTGGGGCCTATTTTATGTGTAACATATAAGTTGAGATGCTGCCAGAGTTGTCAGTTGGGTAGGGTTGCCAACTGATATCTATGGATGACCCTGGAAAAGCTGGGAAACATGTAATCTCCCAGATCTCTACCCCTTGATTTTCCACCAGTGAACTACAAGAGGAACCAAAAACATGGAATGCAGTAAAGCTAGCCAAGATTACATTAAAAAAAAAAAAAAACACCACAGGAGTTTAGAAGAATTATCCTGGCTTGGAACACTCCAATACAGGTAATATAGTTAAGGTATACATGAACAGTTCAACTGTGATTGAAGGTCAACTGGGAAAAAGATCAAGTGATCATCACCAGGCCACTGCCCTCTTCAATTTTCTGTCACATTGTACTGCCTTCTAATCTGAATTGTTGAAGTAATGAATTGTGGAATTTTATCGCTTATTCTTCTCTTAGGAAATATGCTCTTTCCAGAAATAATGTAAAAGCCTCCTTTACCCACATGTCCCCAATCCACTCCAGCTGTACCCCCCAAATCTCTCAGTGGTATTAGTCTGGATCCCCAGGAACAGAAGGCATCATCTGAATTGAATAGAAATGCTTAAGTGACTTACCTAAGGTAGAGCTCTGTTGAAGGAAAAGCCCCTAGTGTTGCAGGAGGTCAGACATTTCCCCATCTCCCACTATGTAAGTATCAAAAAGTGAGTCCTCTCTGGCTACCTTCTACTTCA
This sequence comes from Onychomys torridus, assembly GCF_903995425.1. Taxonomy (NCBI): domain Eukaryota; kingdom Metazoa; phylum Chordata; class Mammalia; order Rodentia; family Cricetidae; genus Onychomys; species Onychomys torridus. Next base: position 36,635,542 of record NC_050466.1, read on the forward strand.
GATTGCTTAGGTTGTCTTTTGACCTCTCCAGCACATGCAGGACCGTTGTTGACAATGCACTTCACAGAGGTGAGAATACACTGGGCTGAAAATGAAGGAGTCATTCTGTTGGACTATACTCCCTAGTGTCTGGGTCTTGGGCTGCTTTTTTGAGTCCTTATAATGAAAGGCTACAGGAAAAAGGAAGGGTTGCCTTATTCTGGGGGATGAGAAGCTTTAATCTGATAAGACTGGAGCGACTGTGTTTCCAAGTGGAGTGGAATTGTTTTGGGGGGACCTAACATCACACACACACACACAAAAATGTTATCAGTTTACATGATGTGAGGTAGGGTGAAGTGCCATGTTTGTGAAACTATCAAAGCAGATTCATCCATTTCTCTCCAAGACTCCACAAACACAGTGGAGTGCAGGAAGCACTCTCTACTCTGCCTCCTTTGCAAGAGGTTCCTTCATTCATCTTCATAGCTGCCAGCAAGTGGCCCCTGTTTTGTGCCTCTGAACTTTTATTTTATTTCATTTAATTTATCTGAAAACTCTAAAGATAGGCATTATTATTTAAAAAATGTGGAAGCCGAAGTGTTGAATTCCTAAATCATTTGTCCTAGGTTAGAAGTCAGTTAGTAGCAAGATGTATGGGATTTAAACCTAATTGGTTAGAGGCCAAAGGCCATGCACTGACCACAGGATTTTTTGAGAAGATGAAAGGACGAATGAGTATAAGCATGAATGAAGTATATGTGACAGAGAAAATGAGGGAAAAAAAGGGGAGAGATGCTGGAACTAGGGATGTAGTTCAGTGGTAGAGGAGAGGTTCCTAGAGAGGTATTTGTGACTGGGGTGGTCAGACTGTTTCCCCATAATCTAAGCCAGCATAAAGGATGAGAGTCTGTTGAAACATGGTAAGAACTGGTATGGTTTGAGGTGAGGGCAGAATGGGTCACTGTCCTGCTTATCCTGTTTGACTACTAGTGTGGTTTCCTGCAGAGCCAATTGAGTTTTTGTCTCAAAGCCCCTCAGGCCATGACCTAGCAGTACAAGGTAGACCTGTTGAGAGCAGTAATTATTCACTTGATTGCTCCTGAACACTTTGCCCTGGAACCTCAAGGGACAGACAACGTGCTTCATTTGTTTCTCCAAAAAAATAAAACAAAACTGTCCCAGGTGAGGCTAGGAGCAGGCTAAGTGCAGGTTTTTCCTTGAAAGGACTAGGCCCCAATGGTGCAGGCGCGTGCACAGGAACACACACACACACACACACACACACACACACACACACACACACAACACACACCTTATTTTTTCCAAAAAAATCTCCCTGTGGAGAGACTTCCCGACTGACTACCTCTTGTAGGAACAACCATGTTTATACCACTGTGCCTTTTGGGTTTTTTGTTTTGTTTTGTGGATTTGTTTGTTTGGTTGGTTTTGGTTTTTGGTTTTTTGTTTTTTTTTTTAGTCCTCTGGCCTGGAGCAAGAGATATAGTAGAAGGTGACCTTGAACACCCGATCTTCCAGTCTCTATTTCCCAAGTGTTGGAATTACAGACGTGAGGCATCATGCTGTGATGGACTCCTGTTTTGTAAAGATTCTAGGTGTGAACCCAGCAACCGCCAAACGCTACCCAGTGTCGCCCTGTTGCTCTGGAATGCAGAACCATTTACGAACTGCCAGGACCCAAAGAGGTGGATTTGAATTACAAGGTGCTCAGAGCCAGCGTTAACTCTCTCATGTTAATGCCCGGCCCCTGAGGCCTCCTGGAGTGCCACAGGCGTGGCGTTTCAAAGGCAGCCCCTGGGAAGACTGGGAATTTCCCAGAGAAGTTTTCCACCACAGACTACCAAACTCATACCCACCACCTTGGTCCAAGAAGGATCCCTCAAATTCTTCCTTAGCGCGTCAGAATCAGCTAATTTTAACAGTGAGCTCTCCTTGACAACATTGAAAATATTTTAGCCCCTGATACTGATGTTTTGCAAATGAGGAGGTAATCGATTCTCATTACTCTGGTCATAAACAGGAGGAAAGGCAGGTGTTGGCTAGCATAGCTACAGGCTAGGTAGCTTGTGCTATATTTTGAGTTCCAGGCCAGACTAGACTACAAAGTAAGACCCTGTTTAAAATAATGACAATAACAAGGAGAAGAAAACAGAGAGGTTACTTTTTGCACTCAAGTGTTGCTGCTGGCAGTGGCAGTCTAGATATTACTCTAGATCGCCTACCTCATGACAAATATTTGCTGAAGCCAGATTCATTGTGTCCTGTTGTCCACTCAAAGCCTCTTTAATTTTAGGGCTTCTATTCTAGCCTCGGGATAGGAAAACCAGCCAAGAAATAGAGACATCATACCGCGACCAAGTTCAGTGGGAAACAATTCTCAACTCTGAAATGCAAGTCACTTTAGGCTGTGCCTCAGTTTCCCCATATGTAAATTATTATGGAGGGAGTTTCTTGAGATGATTTACATTCAGCGCCTGACAATTGATGTTAAATAAATATCTGTATTCTTGTTTTCCGTGAGTTCTTTGCTTACCTGGATGTGGTAAGGAAAGCCAGGTGGGGAGGGGACTGGAAGCAGATAATAATGAGGGACAACTAGTCGAACACGGACGTTTTCAACAGTTACAAGCACAAAGGGCCAAAGGGTCAGTCCCTACATTGGACAAACAGAACTAAGTGAACGCATGGCTTTTTGAGGGGCCGACTTTGAAGATCTAGATTGGGGGCGGGAAAGGGGCGTGCCAGGGGCCCTTCGGGGTCAGATAGTCTTCTGTGCACAGCGCTGTTTATCCCAAGCGTGCTAGTCCCGGATCCTCGACCCCCAGGGAGGGCAAGGGCCACGTTCCTCCCATTTGCCTTTTGGTCTTGGATGTGGCGGGCAGCTCCAAGGAGGAGAGAGCGAACCACGAAGCCACAAGCGACAAAGTAGTTGCCAAGCAGCAAAGCAAGCTCAAGCCCTGAACCAGGCTTAAAGTGCTCCAGGAGGGGCTTAGCGGAGCTCTAGAATCCTCACCTTTCTCCTTGCTCTGGCGGGTGGAGCAAAGAGACTACACTAAAGTCGTGATTTCCCTGGGTACGAAAGAAGCTATTTGTGTCTGGTGATCTTCGGCCATGCAGTTTCACAACTACTCAGCCTCAGTTACAAGAGAGAGGGCGAATGGAGACGGAGCACAGCATCTGCTCCTCTCCCTTAAATATCCAGCTGCTAGCTACCTGGGTTCAGCCTCTTGGAAGGTGTTTGGATCATCGAAATTTTTAACGATGATTCCCAAACATTTAACACCCTCGTTTATGTTTTGTTTTGCTTTGTTTTTTAAGAGACAATCTGATAACAAAGCAGCCCTTTTGTGCCTCCGGATGGGGAGAGGGGTAGGGACTACTTCTTTTAAGTTAAAGCCCTAAGAAGGCCAGGCAAAGGGGCAATTAAGCCCCTACACCTTGCCTTCCACCCCTGCTGCTGCGGAGAGGCCACTCCTGACCTTCTAGGAATCACTAAGCTTTAGGAATTGGAGGATTAAGAGGGGGCTTGGGCCGGAGTCTACTCCATCAAGACGCTGACCATCTCCCGTCGAGGCTGTGCAAAATTTCCCTCGTAGGCAGGACTCTGGAGACATGGGAGAAAATGCCTGTTTAGAAAACAGGCCCAAAGGAAGTTTTTAGAAGAAAGGGTGAAAGGTGTACTAGAGAGAAAGGCAGGAGTCCCTTAGTTTGTCCAGGAAACATAGGAGGAGCCTGTGTCTATGGCAACAGACCAAGTACTGTGCTAATGCACTAGAAGGACCTCTTGTTTGACAAAAAGGAAACTAACCTGAAAACGGATCAACATCGAAAGTCAGAGCACAGCTAAGACTAGAAGGTAGTACCTAGTTTCTCATTTAAATGATAAATGATAAAGCCTCATTTTTCAAAGATAGCACACACCCCATAACAGTCATGTATTTCCCACACCCACCATCTCCTAGTGAAGAGCTAGATCAAAAGAGCCATAGCCACCTCGTCTGTGCAGGCAGCAGTAAATACTCTGAGTCTGCCGGACCTCCAGCCTTCATTGCCAAACTTTCCTCCAGAATTGGTCTGAGTGCCACGGGCTCCGAGGCAGCGGTGGCACAGGCAGACTGCAAACCCGGGGAGCGTGACTGCCTCGCCAAAATGCTGACAGCAGCCATTCTGAATTCTAGATTTCCTCTGAGCTTTCTGGCTTGGTTCTGGAGTCCTCCAAAGGACAGGCAGACTACCAAACTGTACCAAGAGCTGGGAAACCAAACCGGAGTGCACTCAAGCTTAGTCAGTTCACTGGTAGTGGCTGCCGCTGAGCTCAAGTCCAGCGCTGATGTTTCTTTGTGTTGTGCTGACAGTTTGTACCACCACAGGCTTCCCAGAACCCAGAACTACCTGTGATGTGTATGTATGTGTGTGTGTGTGTGTGTGTGTGTGTGTGTGTGTGTGTGCGCGCGCGCGCTTTACTCCTGGGAAGAGAAACCACAATGCTCACACCTAACCTGAGTCTTTGTTCTAAGAAAGATAATGAGTTTGCTACAGACAAGTTATTCTCTCATCAAAAGAATCAAGTATTTTTAGGAATTCGTGTGTGTGTGTGTGTGTGTGTGTGTGTGTGTGTGTGTGTGTGTGTGTGTTGGGAGTGTTGTTATTTTACATATGTCACAAATTCACTGGCTCCTCCACTGCATCCAAGACTTCAGAAATTTCCTTATGTTCTGTCACTCACAAATAGTTACAGCAAAATTCCAGTTCCTGTCAATTTGCTAAACCGAGGCAGAAGAAATCCCTTCCTGCTTCTCTGCTACAGTGGTGCACGGGATCCTGGGCTTCCCTTTTGCTCTAGGGCCACTGTCAGGCTTGCAGAGTTGACAACAAGCTATAGCAACAAAACAAGAAAGAACAAAACCAGCAAAACATAGTTTGTCCCACAAAGCTGTGAAGCTAGTTTCCTAGAATACTCCTTCAGGCTTCTGGAGAGATAGCAGCAAGTCTCAGCTACAACAGGTGAGAACAACTTTCTATTTCTTAGAGTGGAGAAACCTGTCCCACCCCCACTCTCCACCCCCACCCCCCATTCCCCACCTCCACCCCTGCACTGTGCAAGGACCTCAGCTACCAATCCACCAGGCTTGCTTTTCACTGGTAGATGGTGGCAGAACAGGAGCAGAGTTACCCTGGAACCAAGGGGTGCACATAAGGGTTGGGCTACAGTTCCAACTACCTTGTGGACCCAGATAGAGGAGGTTTCATGTAGCTGCCACGGAGACTATTTCTTGGGAAGTAATAGGAAAGAGAATCAAGATCTCTCCCAATGAATGACATCCTGGGGGTGAGCTGAAATTCAGGGGAGGAGGGCTGAGCATGCCTCTCTCTTTGCTTTCTGTTCCCAGAAGTACCAGAGTCCCAGGCAGTAAATAAATCCTTCTGGGAATGCATACACTGGTGTTGGGGGTGAAGATGAGGATGAAAATGTGGTTTGGGTGTCCAGAGGGTGCTAATAATCTGAATAAGGGATGTGTGTTTGTGTGTATGTGACAGAACAAGTTCAAAAACTAATCCAGAGGCAGGATGGATGGATAATTTGCACTGGGTGATTTTCAAATGCAAAGTTTGGTCTATGCATAAACCTCACACAGCTTTTACCAGACCATTTCCTGAGACCAATCTCTTCGTTCAAGTTCTTTCCTTCTGAGTCAGAAAGCCCTTGTGAGGATCAAAAGCTTCCACAATTCCTCAGCAGGATTCTTTCCCCACCCCCAGGCCAACTAAACTGTGGCGAAGGAAGGAATCCATGGAATTCTGGGTCTAAGGGATGGCCTTCACCTATATAGCCTAGTGCCCAGGAAAAAGCAGGAATGGACCCTTTCTCTCATAAGTTCTTCATTGCAATCTATTACTGGCTTATTCTTGTTTCACACAAAGCCAGCTGCAGCAGCCCTTTGGCTCTGTGTTCCACTCAGCTGGTAAGAGTCACTGCTGGGGAATTGTTATCTAAGTGTAGTCTTATCTGTGGGACTCTGGCGAGGATTCCTCCTCAGTACATACACTTTGCAAACTGCTAGGGGTCTAGGTCATTTTGTAGTCCCACCAGGGCTAAGATGACTTTAAGGAAGTATAGGGGTGTCCCTCCAAACTCTGGGCACGATGGAGCAGGAAGAGAGGTACAGAGAGAAAAGACATGGTTGCTTGCTTACAACCAAAGCCCTAACATATGCCCAGAAAAAAAATGAGTGATAGCTCTGGACGACCTTCTGGTCCATCCCACAGCTCTGGAAACATGCATCTTTAAACGTGCGTTGGGGGCCGGCCCCATGATTTCAGTGGTTGAGGTGCAATGCAAGGTTACTTGGGATCTTGCCTTCCAGGCACACTGGCCAAGAGGATTGCTATTGAGTCTAGCTAGCCCTCAAAAGCCCGCAAGGGCCAGATGAAGACGATCTCCAAGCTTTGCCAAGCCAGGTCCGCAGCACTGACCCTGGTTTATGTCTGGGTTACCACGCAAAGTGATTGCCACGTGAGAAAGTCTGTGAGGCGCATAATGCGCGGCACCTCGTTAGGGCCAGGCGGGCACTCGGGGAGCTAGGCCTGCACCATCCGCGGCCCCATCATTCATTTCCCTGGACGTGCTGGTAAAAATGCATCAAAACAGGCTGAGGATCGCGGTATAAAAGCACAGCGGGATGAGCTGCTTTCCAAAAAGGATCTCGGTGATTGGACCGAGCTCGGCGTGATTGACAAGAGCTTAGTTTGGTAAAGGGAAGACACGCAAGCTTTCACAGCGGGATCTCTTTTCTAAAATATATCACACTAGCCTTTGAAAAGCGCCGCACACTATAAGGAAATAGCGTTTCACGGCTCGCTTTATGGTGCGATGACATTTCTTTAAAACACAGAGAAGATCAAAAAAGAGAGAGAGAGAAATAAAATGTGTTGCAAACACAATGTTTTAATTAGTTTATTCTGCGCGTTGCTTTTATCTGACGTATACATTGCGGGTTCCCCCTTTTAATTAAACAGCCCCTCTTGAGCGGCGGCGAGCTAGGGAGGGAGGAGAGGCACTGTGCCCCTTCGTCCCCTTTGGGAAAAACGGAAGGGCTAGATGGCCTCAGAGCCCAGCTCACAGGCCCCTGTGCCCTCTGGACAGAGACAGGCCAACTTAGGCTTTAGGCTTCGAGAAGCTCTAGGACCTGAGCGCCCCACAGAGGCGGAAAAGAGGGAGGGGAAGAGGAGAAAAAGCGGAGGAGGTGCCCCACAGGGAACCAAATGGAAGGAAAGCTGTCCAAGTAGTTTGGGCTTGGCGCCAGCCTCCAACCCCTTTCCTCCTACCCCTGGCTATCAGCCGACTCTCCTCTCCAATCCCCCTCTCTTCTCTTGGGTACGGTATCGCGGCAGAGATCGGGCTGAGCTCGGGTGCTCCTAACTTCTCTCCTTGGATCCCAAAGTAGCTGATCTTCTGATTCCTGTCCAACCGGAAGACGAGACCCGGCAAACATCAGCCCACCGAAAGCGCGGGAGCCCCAAACGCTGTCTGTGGTGCCCCCAGAAATGCTCCGCAGAAGCTACTGGTGGGAGGAAGCACCGCGGACCTAACAAGGCCTGTCCTTAACGTACACATACACGCTCTTTCCTTTCGTTGTTGTTTTGGAGTTTTGTTCGTTTTGCTTTTGAAGAGGGGGTTGGTGTTGGCTTGTTTTTGTTTTTGACTGGTCCGTGCACACTGTAGCTTAGGGTGTATTTGAACTAGATTGGGCTCCACCTTACCAGTCTCCTCCTGTCTCAGCGTTCTTGAGTGCTATGATTGCAGGTGTGAGCAATCACTCGGTTTTACAAGCATGCATCTGAAGACGCCTCAGATTTCAGTTTTACTAATCAAAATCCTGCCCTGCCTTCCGCCTTCCACACACAGATCCTGGTATTCTTGCTTCAGTCTCAGCCCAATGCCAAACCTCAAAGAGCTCTCAAGAGAGCCTTCTCTCTATAATACTTGTGGCTCGGGCCTGGATATGCTTATTCTGGGTGCTTGTAGTCTTCAAAGTAATGTGTTGGGTTGTCAATTTTGTTCCTGATATCTAAAAACTCAAAAGAGCCCAAGTAGTCTGGTAAGACAGGGAGGAAGTTGGGTGACACAGATGCGGCTTCCTAAACAAACCTAGGGCACAAGCTAGTAAATCAGTGACTTAACAGTAAGCCCCCTCTCCAGCCCAAATGGAATAGGAATGGAAGGGACTGCCTCAAGGCTTCCAGCATGGAGGTGAGGAGATTGCAATTGGGGGTGAGGACAGCTATCTCATGGGTGGAGTGCTTCTCTTCATCTTTTCCTCAGAGAAATTCCTTCAGATGTGTTTCTCCTCAGACATGTACAGAAAGCAAATGCCTCTGTGGCCTGTGACTACCAGTGAGGTCTGTAATGTTGCTTCTCTTGGGAAAGGGAAAGAAGATGCATCAGTTTTTCCATCACATATTTTCTTAATATTTGAAGTTGTATAAATGTCTGAAATTTCTGTCCCTTAAGATGGAGGACACTTCCTTCTTGTGCATCCTTTCCATGGAACAGCACATTTAAGTAATAGTATTGTTGAATGGACCTTTTTAAACAACTGCAAAGATCACTTGGTGACAGCCCAAAGTACTCATTTAATGTGTGACTTCAATGAATCAGAAAATTCCATGTTACAGACTACATGCATACTAACCTTCCTCCATTGTGTTATCCTCAGGGGACTCTTCCTGTCACTAAGTTATTTGCGGTCTAACTAAATTATAATAACAATGAATGGAAATGAAATGATATGTGTGATGAGGAAAGTTGAGCCAAGGAACCTCCCAGAGCAATTTGCTTCCCAAGTCATTTGTGTATTACATTCAAATGATAACTTGAAGCCCACAGAGCTGCAGAATGACTGTACAGTTTATAGATGGGTCGATGGAGCTTACAGAGCCTCTTCCATGGCTACCCTTGTGCCATGTGTGTAGTTCTGGAATTGAAGGACTTAAAAGAATAACAATAAGCCTCAAATTGCCACCAAGTTATCTTTAAATTTGTCTCAAAAGACCCACAATGTAAGGAATACTAAATTCACTCCTTAATCTTAAAGACTATGTGCTGCCAAAATAGACAAAAGAAAAATATTAATGGAAGAAGTTTCTCTCCAAGTTTAAAAACAAAAAACAAAAAAACATAGCATGAACTCAAGCTGATTCTTTTTGATTCCTAAAATGCAGAGTCTTCCCTTTTGAATGTTTGTCCCAACAAGCATGAAAACACATGTGAATTGAAAAGGGCATAGAAGAAAACGAATCACCTTTGTTCCAACATTTACTTTCAAACTTGTAAGTGATCAACACAGCAATTAACACATAAAAATATTTGTTCTAAAACTTCAAACCTAGTGTTTGTTTTCAGGGTGCTAAACAGTTTTGCTGAATTATGTGCATGACTAGTGACTGGGAGCATCATTTAATCTTACTCTCTCATGGTACTCCAGAATGTCTTAAATGTAGCATAAAAGTTATAAGTATTTTGATGAGCCAATTATTGCTTATATCAATATCAAGGAAGTCTTTCTTTCTTTTGGGGTTATTGTTGATGTTGTTACTGTTTTGTTTTTGAGACAGGGTTTCTCTGTGTAGCTTTTGCAGACTATCCTGGAATTTGCTCTGTAGACCAGGCTAGCCTCGAACTCACAGAGATCCACCTGTCTTTGCCTTCCAAATACTAGGATTACAGGCGTGGGCCACCATGCAAAAGGAAGTCTTTCTATGAAACCCAAGTGTCCCTATTACCCCTTGACTCCTCCTATCTCAAAGAGATGTCCTTGGAACTGAAACCAAGCTGCAATACCTAGACAGCTCTGTTTCTTTCAATTGTCTAGAAACTGAGTGGCATAAAGTTGCCTTCCCCAAAGCATAAGGTGTATGGATGTAGTTGCTAGGACAGAAAGTAAATGTCACTAGGGAGCAATTGCAAGTAACACCCCTGTCCCCTTCTCTTTTCTTCTAAGCCTGGAATGGAGCTGCTGGGATGAAGAAAACAGACTTGTTCTCCAGGTAGCTCCCTCCCTCACTACCTTCCAGTAGAAATTTTGTTTACACAGCTAAAGCATAATCCTTTCAAAATAACTGTGCCCAGACTCAGCAGCAGATCATTCCTATCAGAATTCCTTGATTTCATTCCCTTTTGATGAGAGCAAGGGAATATTTCTGAAGAGTAGCAAGAGTGAGACAGAAGTGGAAGATTTTTCTACCTGGGAACTTCTGGTAGGTCAACAGATAGGGATAAAAGTCTAGAGTGGGGAACTTCAGGTTTATGGGCAGAGTACCTCTACTTGGAGCAACTGAAACCTGGGTGATAATGCCAGGGCAAAGAAAACAGGCCTGGAACACCTGCAGGAGCAAAGAGACTCTAGATAGCTGCCTATAGTAGAATGATCTCACATTCCAATTAGCAAAGTGCTTGAAAACCAGTTCCCTGGCACCCCTCCCTAGACAGTGAGTAGGACAGTGGAGGGTGGGTCTAGGTATCTCTCTATTTAAAAACTTCTAAGGTTATTCCAGCCTGAAGCCGGGGCTTTCAACCTGGATTCAACCTATTGCTTTTAGAGCAAAAACACAGACTCCCTTCCCTTCTCAGGTTGGTGATGGGGAAAGAGGAGTGTGAAATTCAGAAAATAAAACCTGATACTCAATATTACTCCTTAATTGAGACACATACAACTAACAGATAATGTGGGAGCTAGTGGTTAAGTGGGTCCACTAAGGGCCATGGATACTCCTCCCCTCCTAGGGGACAAATTACAAACTTCTGTGTATACGTGTCACACTGGTTATAAGCGGTATAGAAGCCACCAAGAACTCAGTTCATTTCAGTAGGCAGTGGAGAGTCTCTTGGCTCTAAAAACCTTAGCCATTAAAACCACTTCAGGAAGATGGAAGAGAGGAAAAATGGTAATCTTTTCTAAAGTAGAGAAGGGATATTTAAGTGATGAGGTGAAGAAGGATTTTCCAGAATATTTTAAGGCCTTTAAGCTGCCCTTGGTCCTCAGAAGAACTTGACCTTTACCCCTGATCAACTAGTGTGTACTGAAGTGTATGCATGGGGGCAGGGAACACAGGCCTGGACAGAGAGCTTGGACTTAGGAATTTCATTTTATCACTCATTTTGGAGGTTTCCGAGACTTTCTCACTGAAACAAGGCTTTTCTTTTCTTGAAGTCTTTCTCATAACTTTGAGATAAACAGAGAAAAAGTGTGACACAGAGAATGCAAAGGCCCAGGTGGGCATTGCACTCTGATCCTGAAAGACAGAGGAAAAGAATACTTGAACACACACAGCCAGAGCAAATAAGGAAAGAGGTTCAGGTATACATGGCTTGCTCGCAAAAGGATCAAGGCAATGCTCTACACTAAATCTCAAGGTCCCTCTATGTTTGCAGTGTATCTGGTGGGTAGGGATAAGGCATGGGTAGGCCCATCTGAAAACCTGATGGATGACTCCTGTGCTTTTAGAAGAGAACACGCTGAGCCATATATAGCAATTTCATACCCTCTCTTTTTAGACCTTCAAGCTACTTTTTCTCCAAGTTGACTTTTCCACAATTATCACTTTGGGAAAGATCTTAGGTGCAAGAAGTTTTCTCCACCTACTTTCCCATGTGACACATGGGAAAAGCTACATTTAAGTAAGTTCATTAATGTGACAGCTTATCCCATCCACACCATTCTCCTGAAAGTAGGATTTTCAAAGAAGATCTAGGATGTATACCTAGAGAATGAAGAAAATTTTAGTATATATATTTCTTATAGTATGTATAGGGAGAAAATAAAATTGTTCATTTTTCATTTTACACACACACACACACTCAATTTGGTGGCTCTACATGAGTTGAGTGGCTAACTGGGTCAGGAGGAACTCTTTGTCAGGTTAGTGTACTCTTGAAAAGTTAAGTGTAATCTACCAAAGCCAAGTTAAAAGGACAAGTGTTAGGGGAGGAGGAGAGATGCATACATAAAGAAAAACCCCTGGTAGGGTCAGAGACAATGAAAAAAAGGAGGGAACAAGAGCGATCAACAGAAGAGAAACATGATAGGGCAGTAGTTCGGAAACAAGATTGTTAGAAATGTCCTGGAATCATTATAGTAGTGAGGATTATTTACCTCATTATTTTCAGAGTTGGTGGGTAGAACCCGGGGTCTAAAGGATGTGAAACTTTCAGCCTACCAGTAAGCTATATGCTAGCCCATGCCATCTCCACAGCCTGAAGACAGAGGAAGGGCAAGGAGCCCTAAAAGTCTACTGGCCAAAGGCATTTGTCCAGGGCAGAAAGGGAGGGAGGGAGTGGCTCTGCTAGAGGGCTATGTGTGTGAACTCCACACCCTGACCTATTAGGGCAGAGTTGAGTTGAGCAGGAGCAAGGCACTCACTGACCTCTGTGTTCCTGAAGGCCCCTTGGGCCTAGGGGATTGAGGTCACTTCCCTCTAGCTTCCTGAAGGCAAGCTGTTCAGCAGCCTCAGCCTGGATTCACATGCCTTGGTTTGGGTGGTGGCTGTGGTTGCCCCTCAGGGTTCAGTCACGCAGAAAGGGTCAATAAACTATGTATCTCTAGCCAAAGAAGAGAGACAATAAAACCACCCTCAGGGGCAGAGGTCAGCTAGTCACTGATTGAGATATTCACAACTCTTTTTCCCCATTTCTCTCACTCATTTCACCCCCTCTTTCCTCTCCACAGTTCCCCTTCCTTGGACAACTTTTCACCTTTTTCCCAAAGCCAGAGTGATCCTCACAAGTAATTGAGGTGTTTAGCAGGGGGGAAGGGGGGAATTATATCTAATACCAAATGTATCTTGAAAATGAGGGGTGTGTGTAAAACTAAGAGAATGTCTACTTTTCTCTGAGACTACAGTCATTCCCTAGCACAGGTCAGCAGACCTTTCCGGTAAAAGGTCCAATAGAAGCTGCTTTAAGCCTCCAGGCCACCTGCAGTCTCTGTAGCATAATCCCCTCTGCTCCTCTTCCCTTTTCTACTTCTAACCCTTTAAAGGTGGTTTAAGAACATTCTTGGCTCCTGGACCATCGAACACAACAGGCTAAGGAGCCAGAGTCAGCTACGCATCACAGGTCACATTTTGCCATTGAAGTCCAAACCAGACATTTGTCTAATTCTCGACTCTGGTTTAGAGGTAGGGGAGAGAGAGGAAAGGTGTGTGTGTGTGTGTGTGTGTGTGTGTGTGTGTGTGTGTGTGTGTGCTCTTGCACGCGCACGCACACGAGCACTTTGTTTTAATATCAAAGTGTCTACCTCCTATCCCCTCACTAGAAAAGGACTAGATAAATGACAAAATATCACTCCTGAACTGCGTAAAGTCACTCTGAGAGCTGTTCTCCCAACTGCTAGAGAAGAAAAGATAACCAAGGGAAAAGCAACCTCTGCCCCATAGTGAGGAGGATGTTGAAAGTGTTGGAATAGGCCTAAATTGGGGGAAATGGGTGCACTAGAACTAAGTACCAGGATGAGAGTCACTGCTAGAAACCCCACTTTGGTCCAGAAACTGGATTCCTGTCACTTAAGGAGCAAGATTTAGTCTCAAAATTGAGAAATGAATGAACAAATATGGCACAGTAGTCTAAGACTTCTTTACTAGTCTGAGAACTGAGATAATGTACATTTCTGAATTAACTGAGCACTTAGGAGCTTAGAGACAACCTTGGTGTTCAGGGTAACCGCACGTTAATGTGTGTTCTATAATGCTAGGCAAGCTTGCCGTCTGAAATCTTTTCTCCTTATCTCATCTCATTGAGTCTCTGGAGAACTTGCAAATGTACCATTGTGTGACTAAAACAGTTAATTTAAAACTGTGCCATTGTGTATCTCTTCTGGTATTCTCTCTCTCCCTATCTCCTAGAAGGGCCACTCCTTTCCTGACAGGGTATTCTGGTCTCAAAAAAAAAAGTTGGGGGGGGGGGATCCAAGCCACATGGCTACTGGAAAAAAACAACTGGTTACCTTTAGAGGTACTCTTTGGTGACAGTACCTGAAGAACAAAATCACCGTTTTATCTGGACCCTTTCACAGGGCTGGGCTGATAAGTGCTGCCCACCACTTACAGTGTCACTCAATTTCCTGTACACCAGGAGCTACCTTCTTAATCCCCAACTGGGTTGTGATAGCCTTAGTTTAACTGTCTGCCTTCTGTCTCCAAGTTTAGCCCCATTTAGTTCAGCCTGTGTCTCCGAAGTTCAAGTGTATCTATCTGTCCTCACAGCCCTGATTGACAAGTGCAATGAAAATGTCTCATTCTTGTCTGGTTTGCATTTCATTACATTGGGCAACAATATGCCTTGAAACTGCACAGGACAAAGACAAAACAAATTTGTTTTAAGGGGGGAAAAGGTTGATTAACAATATCTATTTGTTAATTCTCTATTAATTTTTAAAGGTATTTAGGGATTATAAAATATCTGCGAAATGGCCAGACCATAGTGAAAACTGATGGAGCCAGTAAAATCTGGAGCTGAAGAGAGTGTGTCCGCAGGTCCCAGAGTCGTTCAGCTCTGCCGCTGAAGCCAATTAAGAGCTTTATCTTAGCATAAAAATAAAGCCGGGTCAAAAATGCATTCGTCCCCCATGCTTTCTTCCCCCTTCATTTTTTTATTACCATTTGCCGTTTTATTGGGTTTTGTTTGTTTGTTTGTTTTTTCTTTTTAGAAGGTCTGGGACTCAGAAGAGAGAGTGGAGATTTATGTAAAGAAATTGTCGTTTACGGGGGTGGGGGTTGGGGGCGCCCTGAGAATAATGGTGAGTTTGAAGGACATGTTTCACGAGGAATACTTTGTACTCACTGAGGAGAGAGGCAGGGGCACCAAATTCAGCGTTTTGGAATAATTCTCTTCCTGGATTCAAAGATTCATTTATTGAAATAAATCAGGAAGCATTGGCAGAACGGAAATCCGCTTGCTGGGTTTAAAGGGTCTTTAAAATGTTGTGAGTGTTAGATTGCAAGTCTTTTCTAAATATAAAACAGAAGAAAAGACCGCAGTGTTTCCCTTGGACTTAAAGAAAATTGCTGGGTCTCTGACTTAGGATCATTTCGTGTCCGCTACAGAATTTTTAGAAATACTGCATGATAACACAATGTGCGGCACATATTTTGTTTTTGAGGCGACTGGAAAGAAGGGCAAAATGCTGCGGACTGAGGCTCTTGATTCTATGGAGAAACCAGTTCTACCCTGTTACCCCTTACAGGGGTCTTTTTTTTTCCCTCCTCCTCCTCCTCTTCCTGCTCCTCCTCCTCCAAGACAGATCCTACAAAGAATCAGACTCAAAAGCTTTGCTCGTTTGTCAATGATCAGCTTCTCTGATTTTATTTATTGCTTTAGATTTGGGTATAAAAAATAAATCTTTTCCCCTTTACTGTTTGAACTTAATGTGAGGGAAAAGATCCTATTATATTTCCTATCCATGCAGACATGTGGATATTTAGACCAGACCACATACAACTGGGGGACACATAAAAGAGATTTATTGGTTAATTTAGGCTGCCTAATACACATGTAAACCCCAGTAAGCCAAAGTTGCTGAGGGAGCCTCGGTTATAGCGGAAAATAAGAACCACGACCCGGGTTCGAGTAGTCCTGCTTGACGCTGATTCCTTTCTGCACCTGGGGGAGGGGGAGGGGGAGCACGAATGGGAACGCTTTCCACCTCTGGCCCTAGCTTCTGTGTAGGGAAAAATTTGTTCTTTCAAGCCACCACTCGGCTGGCTCTCAGACTGAGCTCCCCAAAGGGCTCTAACCACCCCACCCCCCCCCCCACCTTGGCGCCCCGCAAGTCGTCCCAGGATCTCCTTCAGAAATGCAAGTTGGGAGAAAAGCGGCAAGTCATAAGAAAAAGTTAACTTTTCTCTTGCCCAACCACACTGATTTGTTTTGTAAGGCTCAGGGAGCTTTATTTTCTCATGCAGTGACTAGCTACAGTGGAGAGACACTGCTTTCCATGGCGATTAAGAGTCAAGGTTTCTCCTCCCCACATATGGAAACTCCCACCCATACCAACCACAACAGAATTGGAAATGACCTGCCTGTGCCATGCTGCTCACAGAGTCCCCAGTCTCATCCTCTGGGGTGTATCTGGAACCTCTGAGCCTCACTGAGCAACTGCACTCGAAAGGGGCCTGGCTGCCCCTGGAAGAGCTCTTGCGCCCGGGTTTTGGCCTAGCTGAATCGCCTCAGGTCTGCTCCTTAACTAGGACTCCCCCCTCCCCCTTTCCCACCTTCCCACTTCTCGGTTGATGATCTAATTGAATTATGCCTTTTTGTTCCAGGGACTGCAGAGCACGTGCTGGAGGCAATTAATTATCGGAATGTGGCCGCATCACAACGGACACTGGGTACCGGGTAGGTCAGCGGCGACAACAACCCCTTGCCCTACGTTCGAGACTCCTCCCCAAAAAGAGGCATGCTAGTCCCCAGCTGCCAACCCTCTTCTACAGTCCCTTGCCGAGTTGCTTGCCCAGATTTCCAATCGTACAAGACCCCCGCTTATCCGGGTATCTGCAGGGACTGCCGGGAAACACTTGCAGCCCTGGTGGCGGGACAGGCGCTTTCCCTCGATCTCCAAGCTTCCAGAATCGATTTCTCCAGGATCCACTCGTCAAGGGGATCCAAACTTTTTCCCAAGCAGTTACTCGTCCGGGGATGGTAGGGGTGAGAAGAGGTAGAGGAATGCTCAGGAGGAAATTAAGGAACATACGGGAAGAGAGGAAGGAAGGGAAGAAGTCTTTCTTTTTTGCAAGCCTGAATCCACGGAATGCATTTGCATGATTTAAGCATATTTGTTATTCTTGAAAACTCTCTACCCCCACTCCCTGCAAAGAAACTCTTTAGAGGAAGAGTGAAGCTTTTTTTTTTTTTTTTTTTTTTTTTGAGAGCTTATTTTCGGTAGATGCAATAATTTAAGTCAGTTGTGAATTCACCTTCCAATCTGGGGAGAGGGCTCTTGGATGTGGAGGGAGATGGGGTGAATTTGATGTGAAGGGGTGACTACTATAAGATATGGTACCAGTAGCATTTTCTCCCAGCAAACTAGAATAGAAGGTGAAGTGGTTGGCCAGATCAGGCAGATAGGTGGGCAGAGAGCAAAAAACTGCAGTTGTAAAGCGCTGCTTGAGGCATCTCTCCTGGCGCCTCTGAACTTGATCAGATGTTGTTTCCTACAGAGAGATGGCGGCTAGGCTGTGAGGCTGCCTCAAGCAAGGCACAGACTTTGGGGGCTCTGCCCTGCTCGGGATGTGACCATCACAGACATCTCTCAGCCTTTCCTTCCCTCCTACTCTCCTCCATCCTCTGCTAGTGCTTTGCCGGAGAAATCATGGGTGAATTTATAACCCTGTTTATGGTCATTTTGTTCAGAAAAAAATACTGGCACCCGGGGTAGAGTGGTGGGGTAAGAAGGCACTCCAACAATCCCCTGGAAAGTCATTCCTTAGGGAGTAGTTGCTTCCCTGGGTCTCTAGGTGCTTCTCTGAGAAGCATAGTAGAAAGTAAAGTCCGGGATGTTAAGAGGGGAGACAATTCCACACCCCAGTTTTCCTTTCCATTTTTGCGTTTCAAAACGTTGAAGATTCAAAGCTTGTTGGTTCAGTCACACGGAAACCAGTTATTGTCTGGTGTGTTTACTGTGTGTTTTGTGTACACAGGCTGTGTTCTTGCACATTTAGCACTTATGCATATTTTCTATGTCTAGGATGTTCGCTATGCCTTATTTAAGTGTTGATACCGTGTTGTGTGTGATTACTTTGTTATGTTATGCGTGTTTCATGAGGTGTGCATGTTTTCTGTGTTTCGTTTGAGTTTCCTGCGTTTTGCTTAGGTTGTGTTATATACTATTGTTATATTGTGCCTGTTGTATCTCAGGGCGCAGGGGAGCGAGGGGGGGGGTTGTTGCTGAGTAACAGCGAGTACAGCCGCAAATCACAGACCACAAGGTCACATCCTGACTCCGAAGTACTGGAGGAGGACCGCTTTATGAGCAATCTTTCCTTTTAGTTTGAGCATCGGACGACTGCTTCTAGTTTGGGGCACAGGCAGGAAGGAAGCTGACCCGGCCTGGTTCGAGGGATCTCCTAATAGGGTGTGGGGTGGAAGCCACAGCAGGGTCAGGAACACGGATCTGCCCCCATTCACGCAGGAATTTGTTCCCGGCATCTTCGGAGGGAAAATGTTCTCAAGGTGGTCAGGCGACAGGGTTCCTAGTGGGCACTGGAGTGTGTCTCCTGGACCAAAGAGCGGCAGTGAGAAGAGACTTCTCCAGTCAAAGAGTTTCTTTAGCCTAAGCGGGTACAGAGCGCGCAAGGCGTGCTTGGGACCGGCTTGGAGCGGGGCCAACCCTGGGAGAGGCCCAGCTCTGTCCCGCCGCTTGCCGAAGCCTGGCCCCACTTCGCCACAGCCTCGCAAGCCCGGCGGAACCCACACAGGGACGCTGAGCAGCCGCCGCCTCACCTGCCAGGCGCTCCGCAGCTACCCAATCAGCTGTGGTCGCCCGGCAGCGGCTGCCATGTTCTCCGCTTCGCGCTGCCAATCAGTGTGGCGATGGCCAATGGGCGGCAGGGCCGGAGGTCAGGTGATCGCAGGCCAGCTGGCTCCCTATTGGTGCGCGCTGCCCAGCCTCCCGCTCGGTTTATGTGCGAGGAGTGAGTGATTGACTTTATCAGTCCAAGGACATTACTCTGGAGGTGAGGAGGCTTGGACTCGGAGGCGAGCGGCGAGGTTCGAGCCTGCTTGCTGCCGGCTGCCTTCCCGCTGGCCACGATCCACCTCCGCTACTTGGTGCAGTTGCGCCGGGAAGCCGGTACCCAAGGAGCCTTCTGGCCCCGTGGTTCTGCGCTCTTGAGTAGAGGAGGGGTGCCCGGGACAGGATTGACAAACCCCGCCCTCCACTTATTATTTTGCTTATTTTTCTTTGTGCGCTCCTGTTAGTTTGTTAAAGCAGATTTAGTCCTAGAGTCTTTTCTCCTCCCTTCTCCTCCCTCCTTCTCTCCTATCACCCTCCCCCCAATCCTTTTTCTTCCCCTCCTCCCTCCTGTCCCTCTGCAGGAGACTCTCGCAGCCAAGGAAAGTTGCAGCTCCGGGTAGCGCCTAGGGGGTCTCCAGGCAGTGTTCAACCGCCGCCATCCCTCTCTGACTACAGTCCTTCGGGGATCTCCTCCTTCGCCTGCACCCTCGCTCACTTCAGCCGGATCTTCTGTGTCCAGAGCGCCCCACCTATGACGATGCTCCTGGATGGAGGCCCGCAGTTCCCTGGGCTGGGAGTGGGCAGTTTCGGTGCACCGCGCCACCACGAGATGCCCAACCGCGAGCCGGCGGGCATGGGATTGAATCCCTTCGGGGACTCAACCCACGCTGCTGCCGCCGCCGCCGCCGCTGCCGCCTTCAAGCTGAGCCCAGCCACCGCTCACGATCTGTCTTCGGGACAGAGCTCAGCTTTCACACCGCAGGGCTCAGGCTATGCCAACGCCCTGGGCCACCACCACCACCACCATCACCACCATCACGCCAGCCAGGTGCCCACCTACGGCGGTGCTGCCTCTGCCGCCTTCAACTCCACGCGCGACTTTCTGTTCCGTCAGCGTGGTTCTGGGCTCAGCGAGGCAGCCTCCGGCGGCGGGCAACACGGTCTTTTCGCCGGCTCTGCCAGCAGTCTTCACGCTCCAGCTGGTATTCCTGAGCCTCCTGGCTACTTGCTCTTTCCTGGGCTTCATGAGCAGGGCGCTGGGCACCCGTCGCCCACAGGGCACGTGGACAACAACCAGGTCCATCTGGGGCTGCGCGGGGAGCTATTCGGCCGTGCAGACCCGTACCGCCCCGTGGCTAGCCCGCGCACGGACCCGTACGCGGCCAGTGCGCAGTTCCCTAACTATAGCCCCATGAACATGAACATGGGCGTGAACGTGGCGGCCCACCACGGGCCGGGCGCCTTCTTCCGTTATATGCGGCAGCCCATCAAGCAGGAGCTGTCCTGTAAGTGGATCGAGGAGGCTCAGCTGAGCCGGCCCAAGAAGAGCTGCGACCGGACCTTCAGCACCATGCACGAGTTGGTTACACATGTCACCATGGAGCATGTGGGGGGCCCGGAGCAGAACAACCACGTCTGCTATTGGGAAGAATGTCCCCGCGAGGGCAAGTCCTTCAAGGCGAAGTACAAACTGGTCAACCATATCCGAGTGCACACGGGCGAGAAGCCCTTCCCGTGTCCCTTCCCGGGCTGCGGGAAGATTTTTGCCCGCTCTGAGAACCTCAAGATCCACAAGAGAACCCACACAGGTAAGGGGAGCAGACAGGTGGGCGCGGGACTCCCCAGGGGCACCGTGCCACCAAGCGGACTTGAACGGAGGGAGAGAGAGGGGGGTGGAGGCCAAGCAGAGGGGCGGCGCCCCGCTGAGGCCATTCAGTAGAGAAGCGCTGTCACTGCTTCTCCACCCCTCACCCTCCGGGAACCTGCGGCGCTTTTGCCGAGTTCTAACTTCCCGAGCAGATTGCTGTGGTCTCAGGAACTAATTGGGACCTTCTCGCGCCGAGGAACCAACTGGCGCCACCTCTTTTTGTGTTCTTTTCTGGGTTACTAGGAAGAGACTCGGAAAGTGTTGGGAGTATATTGCTTACAAGCGACTTAGCTCTCTGAACACATTCGAGGGAGGCAACCATAGAAATGCTAATGAAAACTAACTTTGGTTACTTCCGTTCTTTTTTACACTTGATTGGCATATCTCCTAATTAAACGACTGATACTTTTGTCAAACTATTTTTATTTGGAGTTCCAGGTTCAGTTCAGTCCTCTGGAGGAAAGCTAAAGTAGAAAAGGCACTAAGGTTTCCGTAGCTTGCTCAGAACCTCTTGTAAAATTGTATGTAGCCCCTGGATTAATATAGTGTTGTTCTCTTTCCGAAAATTAGTAAAACTACCAAGCTTAGCAAAATCTCTATTATTTGAAAGCGGTAAATTAAAAGGCACAAAGAGTAGGACTGTCCCATCCCGGGCCCATTGTCCTCCCCAGCTTGGTTACGCCACCGACGTGGTGGCGTAATGTGCCCGCACATTGGGTGCCCTGGTTATTTTGGAGTGGAACCACAACTTAGGGGAAACTTGGGAGAATACCTGAGGTTTCTTGTCCTGGGAGAACAAAAGGATGATCAGGCTCTGGGCCGGCCCTACTCTGCCCCTGTCTCGGATTAACACTCCCCAACCCAGCGAGTTCAATCCACGCTCTGGGTTTTTCTGCGGGGAAAACAGATGCCACATCTTTCCACAGTCTGCGCTTCCCTTCACGGAAAGACCGCCAGACGCTCAGTCTCCCGCTCTAACACTCAGAGAAGTTTCTGGGTCTAACTATATTCTCCCCGCTCCCCCTTTTGTATGTTTGCCGTTTTGTAGGTGAGAAACCTTTCAAATGTGAATTCGAAGGCTGTGACAGACGGTTTGCCAACAGCAGCGACCGCAAGAAGCACATGCATGTGCACACCTCGGATAAGCCCTATATCTGCAAAGTATGTGACAAGTCCTATACGCACCCGAGCTCTCTGCGCAAACACATGAAGGTAATTACCTCTTTATTAGCGGTCGGCGGTTTGTAAACATTCTGCCCGACACCGGGAGGCAGAACGGAAGCTCCCGCGCTGCCAACCCTCTGTCCTCCACGTTAAATCCGATTTGCTCCAGCACTGACACCTTGAACCCATTTTGAGGACGGGGGTGGAAGGGAGCCAGAAAGAAAGTTGAGTTGGGAGGGGGAAAGAGTGGAGGGAACAATCAGTTGTTTACTGGGAAGCTCTAACCGAGCTCGCCAGGGCTTGAGGCTTCAGTGGCCACCTCATCCTATCTCAGCCCACTGTGGGGACCCGAAGTGGACGCGCTGAACCCGGGGAGGATCATTCGTTTGCTCCTCGGCTTCCTATAAAACAATAGGGCTGAGGAGCGAAGTCTGATTCCAACACTTTTGTGTTGGAATCCACAGCACCCAGTCCCCACCCTTACCTCTGTGCCTCTCATTTCTATACCTGCTTTCCCAGGCCGAAATCTGAAAGTGAAATCTGGAGTGACTATTTCATAGGGCCCGCAGAATAACTGCTTGCCCACTCCATCCGCGGAGAAAGCATTTTTGAAGTGGAATTCTTTATTCCTTTTCCGGCCTGATTTTTGATGGAAATGCTAGATGGGGAGAAAATTAAATTACGTTTCTCTTTTAAGTGGGTCAACAGGGTCTTGCGCTTACAGTATTCGAATCTGCTCTTGTTTGTTGTAGTTGTTTGTGGTTTGTATTTTTTTTTTTTTGCTTTCATATTGCCATTTGGAATTATATTCATTATAATATATACATGTTAATTTTAGGTTCATGAATCTCAAGGGTCAGATTCGTCCCCTGCTGCCAGTTCAGGCTATGAATCTTCCACTCCGCCCGCCATAGCTTCTGCAAACAGTAAAGATAACACTAAAACCCCTTCTGCAGGTCAAACCAGCACCAGCCACAACCCCGGACTTCCCCCCAATTTTAACGAATGGTACGTCTGAGGACAGCCAAAATGCATTTAAAAAGACGACAGACCAATCAGATGGAAATGGAGTTTTAAAGCAAGAGGCTATATACAGGTCTACATCTTGGTAATTGCAATTGTTCAGGAAGGTTTTGGGCAAATCCAAAAGTAGCCATGCCCTTTTCTCAGGATTAGAAAATACATTTTGGCATTTGAAGGATTTTTTTTTTTTCACAAAATCTTTTCACTGGTTGTCCTGCCCCTTCCTCTTGCTCTCTGTACACCCCCGTTGTGAAACTCCTTCAAATCACGTTAACACTTGTCCTGTTTCTTGAGGAAGTTATGGAAGGCTGGTGGTGCTGATGTTAAACTGATGAAAACTCGTCTCCGCCTTAGTGGTGATTGTTTAAACTCTCACAGTCTTAAACCATGCCAAAGTCCTGTTATGTCTTGAACTTTTCTTCAAAGCATTACACTTGTGAATGTATCTTTGTCTAATGGGGTCGAAACTGTTGTTCAGTATTTTTTCAGGCTGAGGATATGATGTTACTCTACACAGATTGTGATGTTTAGTATACAGTTGCCTTTTGTAATAACTTTTTTTTTGTAAATACATATCCGTTGATGCCATATTTATCGTTTGTAATTTAATTATTGCTGCAAGTGCCGGGAACTGAACAATATTTATGGATAAATGTTTTCTAACATTCTGTACAGCTTTTGATTATAACTGCTTTAGCATTAAACAATTATTGTTTTGAGAAAAGGAACGCAATTTACAATTTTTGAACCACACTGACTTTTTTGTTTTGTAACAGCCTCCTACAAATAGGAGATGTGAGAAAACTGAATCTTATTTGTTGGTATTTATAACTCACTCAGATCCATTTTTTAATTGTTAAATTATTTTTCTATTGCAGTATAGATTCCTTACAATGTCAATATCCATCTGGGAAGGACCCTCCTTTCTTTATCTCTAGCTCAGATGGTTGTTTAACTGCGAGTTTAAATGTGTTTGTCCTGGATTTTCGGCATGCAAATCAAATAATACTGATCAATTCACTTAGTGGCCATGACATCTCAATCTTGTACTTCAAAGACTGAGAAGCTGGATTTAATCATCCCTGCCCTACATATATAAACATAAGGTAACCTAATTAGTTTTATGTCCCTTAGTTCTTTATTACCTTACATAAAAATGAAAATTATGGCAGGATGCATGTCTATTGAGATCACTCATATACCTATATGTTTGTATCTATGACTTATCTAATCTGCCTATCAAATCTATTTAGCTCTATATTTTCAAAAGATAGCACACCTCTGAAATAATGGCCATAGGCAAGGCCAGTTGAGCAGTGCTTCTCCTGATTAAAGTGCTTTTTCTTAAAGAACCATAGTCTTTAAATTTTGGATGGCAAAGGCTGATTTATTTGCTGTATATAGTTCCATTCATGATTATCACAATTATTCATAACATTTATATAGCGGTGTAATAACTGCAGCGGTTCCTAAATGATACTGTGGAAAGAAAAACATTAGCAAAATATGTTATTTTTAAAGTTCATTACTTGTAGGCAAAGATGTTAAGAGCATTGTTTCCATTAAAATCTGTAACAATGAAAAAACGGTTGTTTGTTTTGTGATAAAATGTTAACAATCCATTTAATCTTCAGTGAAGCAACTCATTTGAACAAACGGTTCTTTTTACAATAGGTCTATGGAAAAGAACTGATTACTATTTTGGGGGGCTGAAGTGGGTAGAGTTTGGAGACCTTTTTTAGGGTGCTGTTGGTTATTGAGAGCCCAATCTCTTCATAAATAACAGAAAAGTGGAGATGAGGAATTGTGTAAATTATTTAGAAATGTAATGAATAGGCTTAAGTACCTCTTTCTCTTTAAGGGGCAATGATCTCAGTTTTTGGTGGCAGTCAATTTGGTATTATATAATCATTTTCAATTATAGAATTTTGTTGATTGTTCTTTTTGAAGAAATAAAGTCTTGGCACATCGTATTTATGTTATAACATTTTTGTATTTGGTGCCCAATATTTTTCCATGTTCAAATAAATCAATTTAAAATTGAAATGCTTAGAGAATTTCTGGTGCTTTAAAACAAATTTTGATTCCCAGGATACATTAAAACAATGTTTTGTTATCTACTGATTTTTGTCAACAATTAATTATTGATACTTTTTAAATTGCAAATTGCTTTTGAGCAATACTTTGTTAGTGAAATGGTATCTTTAGCACTTCACTTTGCTAGTATCCATCTGAATGCCACGAACAGAAATTCGGATGATTGATTATACATGATGAGCAGGTAATGGTCAGTTTACCACACCCTACCCAGGCATTCCAGTCTTGACCTTGACTTTGAGGGTTTTGAAACAGATCATATTTCAGGCTTTCTGCTTCATTCAAACCATTTTAAATGCTCAGCAATTTTTCAGAAAGCTTTTTATTCATAAGACTCTAAATTTGTGTCATCCTGAAATGGAAATGACTACCCTTTCTTCTACATTTTCTACGAGCCTCCAATTTACTGTTTTCTCCATGAGTCCTTGCAGATCCCAATCCTAATGTAACTTTAAGTAGAGATAGGTTGAGTACACTGGTTAAAACCCTTGCTTACTTACATTCATTAAAAACAAGAGATACCTGATTAGGAGACACAGAATAGTTCTGTGTTTTTAGTGGCTTAAAAATATTGTACTATAGATTTTTACAGAAGCACTGTGAATGTCCTATGAGAAGAAGCTGACAAATAACAATGTTGATAACCCAATAACTAAAAAATGCTTCTCATGATTCCCTCTTGATTTGGATAAAACATTTCTCAAAATTATGCTTTATGCATTTTTTCTACAAAGAAAATTATTGATTTGGTTTTTCTTAATCCTTTGATTTTCTTGCTCATATTTAGCATTGGGAATGCATATTCTTTAATTGTAAGTAAGCAATCTAAGAATAATCACACATACACCCCAAGTCACAAATGCTAAAGCTCAAAGTCCAAGCTAGGTATTTAGTAATCTACTCCTTTTAAATGAGTTAGTGGGTTAGCATAAAAGTCTCTATTGTTAGGTGTAGGGAAAGTGGGGGAGCTGTTTCCACGCATGACAGATGAACCCTGGCCTTTATCCAGTTTGGAAGGTTCAAAGATCAGCATCCAGGCAAAGGAAGATAGTCTGAAGGGTGACCTAGTGTTCACGAAGCCTTCCAGGAAAGTTGTCTACAGGACACTACACTCTTCCTGTCCCCATTTCTGCTTGACTTATTGCCTTTTTTGCCCCTGCCTTCCACATCCCCCTTTCCTCCTAAGAAAACACAACCAAAAACAGAAGTCCAAAGAAATACTAACTTGTAAATAGTTGAAAGGCTCTGCCACCTTCTGAACGGAGTGTTACCTACTAGTACCTAAGCTTATTTTCTGTCACAAGCCCTGGAAGTCCAATGCGCCAATTGGGCACTGAGAGGAAGCCTGGGAGGGTGACGCTAAGGGTTTCAAAAGTCCTCGGGGGAGCCCAGGGGCCCTGTCCACACACAAAATTCTTATAAATCTCAGCTTGAGGTTTGGGTAGGGAGGAGGGGACCTCATTTCCTAGGGTCAATTCTCTAGCGGTTTCTGCCCGCTGACCCTTTGACCTCCACCAACAGGGCCCTTGGCGGCCATAA
This sequence comes from Onychomys torridus, assembly GCF_903995425.1. Lineage (NCBI taxonomy): Eukaryota > Metazoa > Chordata > Mammalia > Rodentia > Cricetidae > Onychomys > Onychomys torridus. Next base: position 36,661,738 of record NC_050466.1, read on the forward strand.
GCTTGGGGATCGCCTTAGGCTCCACGGACGCTTCGCGCCCCATCGCCTCTCGGCCTCATTAGGCTGGCGGGGCTGTAAAGCAGAAATCAGCCTCTGCCTAATCCCGACCTGGGGTCAATACGAGCCCAAACAATGGCGAGCTCCGAAGACTACAGCATCACGCTACCAGCAAACTTTGTGTTCAATTCCTTTTCCACTGGCGGTGGCAGTGGGGGTGGGGGTAAGGATGTTGGTACCCGAAGGGCGCTTACAACATCCTCATCAGTCCGCAAAAGCCCTCTTGTTCGGCCCTCCAAGCTCATTTACGGTGCCAGGATGGAGGGAGGCGGTGAGGTTCCAGCCTGCTCTGAGTATGAGGCTGACCCAAAAGGGGGCCTCCGCACTGGGGACACACTTTGAAGTGGGTTTTTAGCGCGCACGTGTGAGAGATCGGCCTGGGCCTTAGCGGGGATTCGCAGGGAGGAAAGAGGAGGCTCGGATCCGGGCTTCAACCCCTCCCCTGCTCCCCGTGGCTTCGGCCTTTTCAAGCCCAGACCGGGGACCACAGGGCTCCCCCAACCCCCACCACCGCAGGCGCGACGCGCAGGCGCATAGCCTCGCAGCCGTCGAGTAGGATTTTGCAGCTAGGGGGTGGGTCGGAGATGGGGGGAGGTTAAAAGCAGCCTCGCGGGGAGGGCGGCCTCGGCTAAGCCGGGGGGAGGGCGGGAGGAAAGGAGAGGGATGTGGGAAGAAGGGTGGCTTGGGGGCGGCTCTCGAGTCAGGAACATGGCGGCCGGATGCGAACCCCCGTGGAGCACCGCACAACGCAGACTACGGGCTGGGCTGCCGCACTGTGGTGTAGTTGAAATTCCCTGGTTATTCCTCAGCGCTGGCGTCTCGCGGGACAATGTAGGTCGTGGCAGTTGAACGCAGTTTAAAAACAAACAGACAAAAACGGAAGCCAAGAAGTTCTTCCTGGGCACGCTGGTGGGATATTGATGCGCCCTTTAGGGGGGTTCGGGTTCTCACAGGATTTGGGTCACAAAACCCACCAGAAGAAGCTCCTGGTACAAAAACATTCCTCTCTCCTCCCCCTCTCTAAAGAGCGCGCGCGCGTGTGTGTGTGTGTGTGTGTGTGTGTGTGTGTGTGTGTGTGTGTGTGTGTGTGTGTGTGTGTGTGTTTTCCAGTTAGCCGTGTCCCAGATGCCACAGCACCTTTAAGTCTTTCAAAATGAACAGCAGTAGATAGTGTGTTGTCTTCGTCTTCTCAGGACAATGGTCAAGCCGATTAGGATGGGGCCTAGGGTTTGTACCTTTGAGAGTTCGAAAGCTACCCTTTCCCCAGGCCTCGTTTTCTGCATAACCCATTTAAAAGATCCTACTAAAAACCAGCACTGCTAACGCTTTTGTGTGTGTGCCCACAGCTGGTAGTCTTAGGTTAAAGGGGAAAGGGGGCCGAAATACCCAAAACTTCCATTCACATTTTGCTTAGCTGCCTTCATGCCGAACTGTGAAACTCTCTGGGGTCTCGAGCTCCTGTTTGCTACACAGGAAAATAAAAACGCTATGGGTTCATATTTATATGTGTCCTTCGTAAGGAAAATGACATTTTAAAAGTGTACTTTATCGACTCCCCTCTCCTCTAGGCGAAGAAGCTGCAGGAACTCTTCTAGGTGTTCCTAGAGACCAGCGTCCAAGCAAAAGGAGAGGGTTGTCCACTATCAAGCACTCCAGCTACTGAAGATGTGGGGCAGTTCCTGAGGGCCACCTTGGGAAGGGCCCCAGGTGGGTGGGCAGGTCATTAGCAAGTCTGGCACTGATCTGGGGGAAATCTGCAAAACACTGCCTTTATCTGCAGAGAACAATTGATGGGGTTGTCTTTCCTCCTTTTGAATGCACAAAGACTGCGGCTTTGGAGCAAGAATTTGGACTATGCATTTAAGTTGTGGTGTTTTGCATTGAAAACCTCTGGGCAATTAAAATTAGCATGCTCCATAGTATTTTCTGTGCTTTTATTATGTGTGATTTCTGCATGTCAATGGAGCTGGAGTCTCTTCTGCAGTTTGAAAACTTGTTTTTGAAATTGCCACCAAGCTGATTTTTTTTCCCTCTTTCCTGTGGGTGAAGTTTCCTTCCCAGGCTTAGCCACCCCACATACCCACAGTGGAATAACCTACTAATGTCTTTGAGAGATCAAATGAAGTGAATCGGGCTTGCTTTATACTTTATTTTTCGTCCTGTCGTCTGAACCCTGAAATGTGAGCTTTTTTCCCAGTTAAATATCTTATTAAATCTGCAAAATAAAAACTTCTTTAAATTGGACACAAGTTAGCCATGGGTTAGACAGTTAGAGGTTAGTCTCTTCAGGTACTATAGAACCTGGAATTTTCTAAGATGCTAAGATGCTTTGGTGAATGGTTTCCTTAGGATACCTGAGATGTCCTTGGGTCACTTCCATAGATGAACTGGTTAATTATATATATATATATATATATATATATATATATATATATATATATATATATATATATAATTTCTGGAAAACAGGACAAGTTATATTTGTTGATTCCAAAGGGCCTTCTTTTTTTGTTTCTATCATAACTTCAAATGTACAGCTTGAAAACCCTCAAGTTTGCAGGAAACATTGGAAGGGAGGACTGTTCACACTACTTGGACTAATGATAACTTAACTAGGGAGCACAACCTCTTTGAAAATTAGAGAGACTTGTTTCAAAACACCTGTTAAGACTAAAGAAGAGGATGATTTAGAAAGCATCTGATGGACTAAGCATATTTCTCATGTGTTAATACCATTTCAACCTGTTTTCTAATCTGATAAAGAGAGAGAGCAGGGGGTTGGGGATTTAGCTCAGTGGTAGAGCACTTGCCTAGCAAACACAAGGCCCTGGGTTTGGTTCTCAGGCCTGAAAATAAAAAAGAGAGAGCAGCAGAAGCTCTATAGCAGCTACAAAACACCTTTCAACAAATGGCAAGTTTATAATATTTGTTATCTAATAGTCTATGCATTGTCTAAATTGTTTTTTGAAAAGGCAGTCTAGGAAGAGACCATTCGGAAATAAGATGCTAAAAATAAGACAGTCCTTGTTTACTATAAACTAGCCTTTTCAAACAGTATGTCCATCTAACATTTTATGACCTTTTTTTTTTTTTTCTGTAAGAAAATGTGGCCTGTTTTGACCTATCTGCAGTTCACTTTTTGTTTTCTTACCAGCGTTGTGCTGCTTGGTATCTGGGACGACTATAATTCCTGAGGAAGAATTTGATACTGTCGTTGGTGCGCAGCAGCCAGCCCCCCAGAACACTACCTATCCTCAATGTAGGGTGAACGCCAAACCTACTGTGCAAGAAATGATTTACTGATGAGGTGTCAAAGAAAACCACATCAATTTGGATGTCTCTTACCCTGAAGTGATCGTTTTAAGAGTGGTAGCCTCTTCCCCCAGGTCTTAAAAAAAAAAAAAGACTATTTTCTTCTTTTGGTGTATTGAGCAATGTGTTGAGCAATCATTGTGAAATGAAAAAAGCAAAAGGAGCCCCCCCCCTCCAATTTAGGGTTTTTAAATGGGAAGATGGTGGTGAAGTTCAGAAGTCAGTAGGCACTATCTTGTGCACTGTTGCAAATCTCCTTCAACTGTATGAGCCAAAGTTTAACTAGAAACGGTGAGTATTTGTTTTGTTAATTTCATAATGTTTGTGTTCAAAAAGCAATATCCAGGATCCTTACAATTGTTGTTTCACTTAATAAAACCATTTAAATTATTTTTGTGATTATTGTTTTATTACAGTAACAACCATAACCCCTAAATAACTTTGATTAACCTGTTGAATAGGGGCAATTTATATTCTATTCACATTTCCATGTGATAACTGGCTTTTCACTAACCAGTCAACTTGAGAAGCATGGAACAAACCCAAACCAACTGTTTTGAGCTCTCAGTTCCCTCTACCCCAGGGCTCAAGGCCAGTTGCTGGGGGTAGAGGGAGGTCAGAGGGGAATTCAAAAGCAAGGCTTAATGGCGGTTAGAAGAAGAAAGAGAGACAGGAGTTCAGAGGAATGAAGAACATCTACATAACACTATTTGAGTAAGAAAGAAAGGAGATGTGGCTGAAGGGAACCACAAAGGTAAAAGGTATCTGTGACAATCTGAAGTGTAGTGGTATTTCCTCCTCCCATGACCTTGGGCTATAGGGCCCGAAGGGGGTGGTGCTTCCTGCCGTTGGGCGCTGATAACTGAACCCTAGTACTCTGGAACATCAGTCAGTGAGCTTAACTGATGAGCCATTTTTCCCAACCTAAGGGATACCTTCTTCAAGCCCTATAGCCCAAGGTCATGGGAGGAGCAAATACCACTACACAAAAGAGACGTTTTCTAATAGTACAAGTGTATTTTCCTAAAGACTTCATCTGGATCTTTGGGACATTCTGGCAATTATTGATTAGGACAGTTACAGAATCATGGGACACAAGTGTTGTAAAAAACAGGTTTATTATTAACTAGTTGTAAATTATTGTTAAGTAATTGTTAGAAAGATGAAGACACTGGAAAGGTTCTCCAAACACCACATACTTGATTCATTATTTTTCAATTTGCTACCTGTAATCTAATGTAATCTGTTTATATTTGTTATGATTATGCTTTGGTGAAATACCTAAAATTATGACCTGAGTATACTGCCATTGGGATCTCACTGATACTATTGTAAATTTTGAGTAGTAGCTCATCTCTCTCTGATTTCTGTTCTGTTGTGTATTACATCAGGAGTAGAAGAAATAGTGCAGGGACTAATAGCACATACCTTTAATCCTAGCATCCTGGAGGCAGGTGTATTTCTGAATTGAGGCCAGCCTAGTCTACAGAATGAGTTCCAGGACAGCCAGAGCTGTTACACAGAGAGACTCTGTCTCAAAAAAACAATAAATAAATAAAGAGTGGAAGAAAGAGGTGAGGATACAGCTCAGTTGGTAGGGTGCTTGCTGGAAACTTTATTTAATCCCAAACACCATATTAACCAGGCATGGTAGCGCATGCTTGTAGTTCTAGCACTGAAGGTGTAGAAACCGGAGAATCAAACCTTCATATTTATAAGGTTGTTCTCAGCTACATATAGAGAGTTGGAGGCCAACCTCAAAGAAACAAAACCTCTTTTTTGAAGAAGAAAAAGAAAGTTTGATTTTTGCTTTTTATCCTTTATATTACACAGTTACAAAACAAATCAAAACAAGAAAGCCTTAACTTTAAAAAGTATAGAAATGATCTGCTACTGTATGATTACTATTTTTTCAGTTAGATCTTTTCATGCCATGAAACTAAACACCACCACCAATACATAGCTTTCTACAGATGAACTATCAAATTGGGAAGTGTTTCTTCCCCTTCCAAGTGTTTTGAAGACTTGGAGATCTCAGAAGGGCTGAACTGCATGTTTTAAGAGAATCTCTCGTATATTGTGCTGGCCTCAAACTGGTAAGACCACAAGCCTGCGCCCCCACACCTGGCTGTGTCTTTCTTCATTATGTCTTTTATCACTTTCCTTCATCTCTTCCTCCTGACTCATATTTACCCCATCTATTCAACAGGGACATCAGCCACATAGAACTTATTTTGAGTTTGGCTAGTTGTTACTGAGAATCAGCAAGATGTTAAATGCCTAATTTCAAAATATGTCTTTATTTTCTTCATGCTATACTGTCTCCAATGGCTGGGTAGAAGAGAAGATCTGGCCTAATCCTAATGATCAGGTCAATCAGCATCGTGTTTTCACATTAGAAGAGGAAGGCAGAAGAACATGCCCTAAAAGCCTGAAAATGGTTTAACTCCTGTTGGTTTTTGTTGTACTTTTCTTAGGAAAAAATAGTTAAATCCTTTGTTACAAGTCAGGTCTTCAGAAACATCACTGGTAAAACGGTGAAATGTTGTTGGTAATAGTTACCTCTGTAAATATTTGAGGCAAAAGTAATTGATGGTTATTTGCAGCAAAACATAAATAAGTGCATTATGACACCCTGATATCAACCCCAGGCATAAAATTTGTTTGCAAACTGCCACCAATGTTATTCACTGAGAACTCACACAGAAAGGCTACTCACTCTTGTCTTGCACACTCATATCTCTGTAGGAGATTACCGAAAGAGAATGTAATTTGCTAGCCAAAAGATATTGTTTCTTTGGAGATCTCACTGTCTTTTACAAAAACTGTTTTGCCACAGTGAGACCTGACATGCAATTGGTTTTGGTGATCCCAACCAGAAGGTATTAGTTAACTTTTGACCAATGTTATATGAAATGAAAACACTCAATTGAGCAACATTAGTGATTTCGATGGACTCATCAGTTGTCAGTATCAAGCTGCCTGCCATCATGTTTCACTTTGCTAACAAGCTGATATCCCACATTGATGCTAACAATGCAGGTCCTTCAAACAAATGACATGTTTGATAAAGCAATCTTTTCAAAACCGTTCTGCACTTGAACATTTGTCTTTTATTCTGGCACAGCATCTGTTCATCCGTTCTATCAGACATCCATTCCTTGATCATTTCTGAGCCCCCATGATTTTTGAGCTTGATTTGCTGTTATCTCGGGGATAGGAAATGAAATCTCTTCCATTGAATGTTAAGATGTTCAACACTGAAAGATGATCTCTATGCCCAAGGCACTACATTTGATATTATAGAAACACTCTCATAAGACTTTCTGATAAAACAATGATGTAAAGGAAGTTTAGTATGGGGGGGGGGAATGACACAAAATAAATGTTAAATTAGGAAAAATGTTAAAGACACCATTTTTGTTGTCTTTGCTGTGGATTCTTGGAGCTGCATTGCTTTCATGGTGATGTAAAGCTTCAGACCTGAAACTTTGGTCTCTGAACTGGTGAAATGAAAAATTACGTGGTCCATCTCATAAATATGGATGCAATTCATTCTTTAGTGTTTCATGTTTTCCTTATATGTTATTTCCTTATATGAATAAGGAAGTCTTATAATATTGCTCTCAGAACGTCAAATTTAAACTCCAATGCTGCCATTAAAAGTGTAATCATGCCTGGTGGTGGTAGCACATGACTTTAATCCCAGCACTAGGAAGGCAGAGGCAGGTGGATCTCTGAGTTTGAGGCCAGCCTGGTCTACAGAGCGAGATCCAGGACAGGCACCAAACAACACAGAGAAACCCTGTCTCAAAAAACCAAGAAAAAAAAGTGTAATCATTTTGCATTAGAAAATAGTTGGAAGGTGTTATTTCATACCAGAACTGGGGACAAGTACCAACCAACTTCTATCTTCTTTAATTAATTAAAATTTATCATTTATTTTACATCCCAATAGCAGTTTCCCCTCCCTCCTCTATTTATATCTCCCCCTCCTTTTTACCCAACCCATCGACTCCACCTTATCTGTTCAGAAAGGAGCAGACCTCCCATGGGCATCAACAAAGCTTGGCTCATCAAGGAGAGGCAGGACCAAGCTCCTCTTCCTGCTTCAAGGCTAGGTGAAGCAATCCAGCAAGGGGAATAGGTTCCCAAAAGCCTGCTCAAGTGCCAGGGACAGGTCCTGATCCCACTGCAAACAGACCAAACTACGCAACTGCCACCCACATGCAGAGAGCCTAGGTTGGTCTCATGAAAGCTCCCTAGCTGTCGGTCCAGAGTCCATGAGTTCCCTCCCACAAGTTCAGGTCAGCTGTTTCTGTGGGTTCCTCTGTCATGACATTCACACACACACACACACACACACACACACACACACACACATATACACACACACAAAAGTATGATCCATCCTCCCTCTCTTCAACAGGACTCCCAGAACTCGGCCCAGTGCTTGGCTGTAGGTCTCTGAATCTACTTCCATTTGGATGACAACTTCTATCTTTTAAAAAGAAAATAAAGTTTGGAAACATCTTTGAATTAAAAAGCATTTCTAAATAATTCTCTTTTGAATAAATATTAAATCACCATTGAAAAATGCCAAATCTTGATATATACTAGGTATTTTATTAAATCTATTCTGAAAATGTAGTTGTATACTTGATTATTATTATTATTATTATTATTATTATTATTATTATTATTATTTTAATTGGTTTTTGAGACAGGGCTTCTCTGTGCAACCCTGGCTGTTCTGGAACTCGCTCTATAGACCAGGCTGGTCTGGAACTCAGAGATCCGCCTGCCTCTACCTCCCAAGTGCTGGGATTAAAGGTGTGCGCCACCACCGCCCAGCTCACTTGTATTTTGTAGATGCACACATGAACATTGGTTTAGGTTTGAAGAATGTGTCCCAAATAGTCTGTTGTTCAAAACTGAGTTGTAGTTGAATCAGGAAAGGGGATTTCTTAAGCAAGGCAGATGGTAAAACTTATTTCCTTAGTGCTGGAGAAATCAAACTGCTGTGGTACAAGTATATTGAGTGATTCAAATGCCTACATATGACCCTGTGTTTGCCTTACAGCATTGCTCAGACTTGGTCTTGAAATCCTGGGGGCATGTCTTCCTCCTACCTTAGTGGACTGAGTGCTAAGACAGCAGGAGCATGCCACCGTCTTGGCTATGGCTGACTTAAAAATTATCTAGAATGCAAGAAGTGAGGTGCCTCATTGATTCTCAGTGTAAGCTTAATTCTTGTGTGTGCCATGAGCTTTTCTTCTTGTAAAAGGTTATATTCAAGGCACAATCTAAAGACCATCTCAGGAACTGCTTTAAGCTTTGAGGAAAGTTCTCAAGGAAGTCTTCCAGAATATCTCCAGTGCGTCCATTAGACAGTTAAAACCCACAAGATAGTTGTAGCTAATCAAAGCCAAAATGTCAGTCATATCAGAAAATATTAATCATGAAATCATCATGCATATTTAAACTGTATTAATTAATTAGATTAACTAGATGTTGTAATGTTGTATCAAGAGACAACTGTGTTCATATGGACAAAATGGACTAAGAGACAGGGAAAGATGTTGATAGATGTTAAAGAAAATTTAAAGTTTGTATTGTTATGTGACTGTCTCAACACACTGCCCTCCAATAAATGAGTTCAATGAGTTAATAACAGAAATGTTTGTTTCCATGGTATATATTGTGTACCTTAGTTGCAATTATTTTTTATTAGATATTTCCTCAGAATTTTGACTCTGGGTTGGACTTATTTGTGGGTTTTTGTTACCTATATCAAATTTTCTCAGGTAGAACTTAAATAAATGAAATTAAATTGCTCAATGACAAGGCCTAAGATTCTTCCATTTATATAATTGTCTCAGGTGAATCTATTGCATATGTACATTTTAAAACTACCATTTCATAGGGAATGATACAACAACCATCAAAACTCTTGAATCCATTTATTGCCAACATGTCTACTTACTCATCATTGATGCTTAAAGACTCAATACATCTGGGGTTGGAGATGTAACTCAATGGTAGAGTATTTGTTTAGCATGTCTGGGTTCCATCCTCAGTAATGGGGAAAATATTCAGTACATCCAAATGACATAGCCAATCAAGAAAACCCTGAATTTTTGGTTTGAGGTAGAATTTTTTTCTATTGTGTATAATTATCTCAATTCTCTTAATTTGGCAAATAAAATTGGACAACCAGTTGGAGACACATAGATATAGATTTAGGAACAAATTGGTAACTACAAATAGGAAGTAGATTCTAGATCCCTCAGCAGCTGTTTGTTTGATTTAACATTTAACTTAGAAGCAAAACCCAAGCCTATTTGTATTTCTGATCATTTCCTATGCTTTAAGCCCAACATCTCCCCTCAGGTTTCTGCAGCTTTCTCTATCAATGATCATGACATATTAAAATGGTTACATTATAAATACTATGCTGTCAGAAGATTTCTAACAGTTCAGAAAAGAATGCCATTGCTTTCCTATAAAGAGAAGGAACAGTAATTCCTTCACTTTCTCTGTAGTTCTGTTAAATAGACATTCCAAAAATGTTAGCTGGAAGGAAAAACTAATTCTAAAAATAATGTTTAGCAATTATGGGTCCTAAATGTTTGTTTTCCAATTATATTAAAGAGGTAACCTGTTTGAACCCAGCAAGAAGAAACCCTTAGCTCATGCACTAAAGTATATTCCACCAAATCGTTTCAATACAGCCAGTTCTGTCTAATAAGCAGTTAGGTTCCAAAATTTCCTTCTACACTTTTAGCTTATTTTAAACCCACCATTTATTTCTCCACAAAAACGGTGATAGTTGGGGCTTCCGGATTAACTCTTCAGACAGTCTTTTTTTTCTCTACTTTTAATGTTGACTTGTGGTGTAATCAGATGATGATATCATAATAATTGCAATGTTGGATAAATCAACTGTACATGTCACAGGCACATACTCTTCAGCTCTTTCAAAGGGGTAAAGGTGGATCTCTTTCCAAATCTTCTTGGATTAGGTGGGGCCAATGAGAATTTTAAATTAGGGGGGGGGGGGGGGGGCTAAGGGGAGGTTTGTCTGTGCTATTTATTAGAGCTAGAACATGTGTGCTTAGTATACATAAGGTCCTGAGTTTAATTGCCAGCATCAAAACAGAAAGAAATCGTGGTGGAAATGGGAGGAAAAAAGAGAATGTAGAGAGCAACAGGAGTGAGGTGAGGAGATGCTGAATATACAGTATATAGTTGTGTAGAAAAATCACAAATGCAATTATCCAAAGCCCTGCCAATTCAGTTAAGGTAGAATGTGCCTGGTACTGGGTTTCTGGTGTAGCTTTTAAGTGCAGGTGGAGATAGAGAAGGGATTGCCATGTATTCTGACTGGTCTGTAAAGCTGGGCTTTTGTGGCTGGCACCATGCTCACTGGTAGAGTATACAGGTGAGAGGCTCAGGAATTCCAGCACAGAAAACAAAGAGTCAGAGTATTTGTAATCAGTATCTTCTTTTTTGAGACCCATGCCCCTATCCCCTTTGTCTAGTTTGTTTTGTGAACTCCCCGCCCCCACACAAACACACTTCCTAGTACTGGGGAATAAAGCTCTCTCTTATCTTAGTTTAAAGCTTGGGTTTCCAAAGCACATGCAAAATAAACCAGTAAACAGACCAAACCTGTCCAACTTAGAGTCTAATAAAAGAGCAAAGAAAAGCATTTTAGCAGCAACCAATTATTTCTCGACTCCTCACTGTAAAGAAACAGTATCCTTGGCTTCCATTTTGTTTTGTTTTAGCATTAAGTAACCATTTTCATCCCCCCAAAGAAAAAACATGTTCTTGACTTGGTGCATGCATTTTTGCCTCCTGCTCTCAAAACAGGCAGATTTCCTCTAAATGGGTCAGTTCCCATCAAGCCCCTTCTATCTTGAGGACAAAGTACGATAATGCTTACACAAATACTGTTTGCAAAAAAGAACTGAATAAAATCAGAAAGCCCTATTTTAGTCTGTGGCTTTTGGCTTTTTTAGCTCTTGAAAAAAAGTTGCCATTTCCGGAGAACTCTTTGAGTATATTATTTACTTAAATGGCAAGTTTGGTAAATCCAACACATCTAATAGAAACAGCTTGACTGGTAACATGTTTAGCTTTAGTTTAGCATGCTTCTGAGTTTTAATCTAATTCTATAAATCTTCCCATTGTCCCTTGTTTAATGTTGATTTTTAAGACATCCCTTGTTGTTTTTTTTTTTTTTTTAACTGAACATTTCACAAAAAGTTTTTAACTTGTTTTTATTCTTTTTGTTGTTGATATTGAGGCAGCCTGTTGCAGAGTACCAGTTGGGGTGGAGTTTATTATGGAGCCCAGACTGGCTTCGAACTCATCATCCTCTGCCTCTGCCTCCTGTGTGCAGTGAAGTCTTGATCTTTGGATTCTGGAGACCATGAGGAAGGTAGGTGATTGCTAATACTGTAAAGGGACCCCTGTAGTGGAGCTGCCTCCCAGTAGCTTTCACTGGTTGTTTGTGAACTTCCCTAGATTTTTTAAAGACTCTCCTTATTGTTCCATAAAATTCAATTTCCTTTTTGTCTTTTCAGTTCCTTCTCTGCTGTTTTCAGAATGGTGCTTAAAGTAAGATGAAAGACCTGATACTTTCTATCACAAAAAATGTTTCAATGACAGGTTTCACTAATTAATGTGTAACAACGGAGAGATTAGCCTTTCAGTTAGCTTTGTGTTGAAGTTATACTGTATTTTCAAAGGCTGTAACTCAGAACATATTGGAGTACAACATGTTTGAAATACAAATCTTCACACATGGCTTTGATTATAATATGCACACTAAATACAGGCACAGTACGGTAGGGCTTCCAGAATGCATTAAGACAGGAAAACTTCTTGCAGTGTAAACATTTTGGGTCTTAATCCTTCTACTGCTGAAATAGGAAAGACTGTCTTTAGAGTTGGAGGGTCAGGGTGAAGAGTCAGACCTATAATGATTATAAATGAAGACACTTCTTTGGATTTCTGAGTATCAAAGAAGTGAATAGAGCACATGCTCTTTTAAATGCTTGCATTTCCTTCCCTCAGTGGAAAAGCACATACTCAATCCTGGATTAATAAAGTCCCCCTGCTTTCTTGTGGTTTCCATACCCCCACAATGTGTTTAATGCCTTATTGGAATATTATCTCAAGGGACCAAATATCTGAAGCTATTGAGAGACATTTGATGTGAGTCTTTGTTATTGGGCGGGGAGTCACAGGATAAAATTTGTATGAGTATTATCTAACCATACTTCTGTAGATATAAAAATAAAAATAATCAATAGAATTAATTATAGAGCAATCCAGCTGGAAGAGTAAGTAAATAGGAGACAACAAAAACCATGTTTCAAACAAATTAATTTAGGTGTGTAGACAGTTTTAAAGTAGTGATGAGGTCTTAAGAAAAAAATGTGTTTAATCTTAGCACTTGGGAGGCAGAGATAGGTGAATCTCTATGAGATTAAGGCTAGTCTAGTGGTCTGTACAGCATAGCAAGTTTCAGCCCATCTGGGGCTACACAGTGAGACCTCAAAAAATGCAATTACTTTTCTTTACATTTGAACTTCTAGGTTAGATGTTTCTGACATCTCTGTAACTTGCTAAATTAAAAAAATGGTTCCTGGTGCTGAGGCTGTGGCTCAGTGCTACAGTGAGTGCTTAGTTGGTGCACTGGGTCTTGATTCATTCCTTAGAATCCCATAGAGTGATCCATGATTCATGCTTCATCGTATCTACTTTCAGTTTCATTTTTTTTTCAGTATACAGGGAATGAGACCCAAGGCCTTGCACATGATAAGCAAACACTCGACCACTAAGGTACACCTATGTCCTTAAATTTCAATATTTTTGACAGAGGCTTTAGTTAATCTGAAGCCTGAACCAGGAAGAAACATGCTTTACCCTGTTTCAGTCCTGGAGATGTAATATTGTGATTCTGCTACAAGCAGGAACAATCCTCTGTCTAACTTCTAGAAAACAAAACAGAACACTCAGCAGTAAGGTCCTGTGTAAGGTGACCCTAGCTTAACATCACAAGGGGACAAAAGAGGCAAACTTTGAAGAAATGAGAAAGAGAGCAAAGGATGCCAAGCCAAAGTGGGGTCATTTAGTATAAGGTCACCCTTTTCTGTGTTTGGGCTCTGGAAGCTGATCTAGGAGCATAGTGCTTGCATTCTTTCTCCGGATTTCCTTCCCACATCTTCATCTGGTTCTGTCAGATTCCAAGCACTGTTTCTCACCGGTCATCACTGTCTTTGCTTGCTCCTGGGCTCTCCCCTTCAGGGTACCTTTACTCCTGCTCTCATGCCAAGGTTGGATGACTCTTTCTAACACCCAGCTCTCTTCCTGTCACTTTCATGCTCAACTGCCTCCCGGAACTCTCCATTGCTTACTGAATTATGTATGCCTTTCAGAGCTTGCTGTGTGAGGGCTTTCTCATATAGGCCCCACCATATTTTTAGCATATACCTTTCCACATATCCTATGATCCGGTCAAAAACCCTTCGGAAGTGGTCTGAAATAACAGTCCCTTGGGAGTCATTGTGTTGTTTTGGGATAAGCTAGTCTTGTGGCCTCAGAGAAGCCATTCATCTTTCTGAATCTCAGTCTCCTCATCCATGTAAAGGAGATAATGCTGACACCTACTGGGATGTTGTGAGGATGGAACAAATGATAGAAACTTCACATTGTTGGGAGCAGCAGGGTATTTTAGATTATTTCTATCAATCACTCATTGGTGACTTGTTGGGTGACAAGCACAGCAGGAGCTAGTTCTGGAGGGCCTGAGAGAAGCTCATCAAAGTTCACGGCAGTCACACAAAAGGAGTTTCCAGGCTGTCCCTGTCTGAGCACTGTAGAGAACATCTGTTGTGTGTCACTGGAAGGAGATGTCTGGTGGTCAAGGATGGTGGGCCAAAGCTTCTAGGAGGAGGGACTTGAAGAGGACAATTTTTTGTAGTTTGTTTTGTTTTAGTTTTAGTTACAAATTCTCATATAGTCCTGAACTCATTTCAAAGCAGGGAATGACCTTGAATTTACCATCCTGACTCAATTTCCTAATGCTGGCATCCCTTACAGGACTATAGCACTAAGCCCAGATGAACTGGATAGAATTTAGAGAGGCTCTGGAAGGGACATATTCAGAGAAGCAGATCCTGCTTGAGGTAGAGGAGGTGGGGATCTGCCTCAGTGAGTTCCTTTTGGAGTAAAATTCCTTGGTCTTTGTTCGGAAGCAAACGGCTAGTCAATGTGTTTATTGATGCCAAAACGGGTTTAGGCCAAGTGGTGGTGGCGCATGCCTTAGATCCCAGCGCTGGGGAGGCAGAGGCAGGACGATCTCTGTGAGTTTGAGGCCAGCCTGGTCTACAAAACAAGTTCCAGGACAGCTAAGACTTACATAGAGAAACTCTGTCTCGAAAAATTCAAAACAAAACAAAACAAAACAAAATGGGTTTACACACAGTATCTCCTTTTACTATGGATGTCAGAAGTTTGGATCTGAGAGATGATAGTGCATTTTGGTGCATGAATTTTCTCCCAATAGCCTTCTTGCTGAGAAGAAAAAGAGGTGAGCCTTAAGGTGGAAGCAAGACTGACAAGGAACTGAGCTGGATCTGGCTTGGTGCTGGCTAGACTCCATGAGAGGTCGTCTAGCTTGGTATCATAGAAGATTAAATAAGTCAGCTTTTGGGAAACAGACTGTGGACTCTTGTGATCTGATTTTGTGTTTGTCTCAATGTTATCTGGAGACTCAAAGGGGGATTTCCCTCAGAAGGAAGTGGACAATCACAGTGTAAATCTTTCAGATGGCCGACTGTCCTTTGATGGGCAGGAAGAGAGGACTTTCTGCTTATTCTGAAGCCACAGGGACTGTATTTACAATCTCAGTATGGGGATTCCTAAAGATTACTTTTGTCATAGCTTTTAAACTGGCACCTAGCACAAGCATACTGCCAGGAAATTGTGGATTGCAAATTAAGAACATGAAGTTCTGAGATACTACCTCAGTTGTTATTATGGTACTTTCCGAGCATTTTATCAAATCAGACACTGGAGGCCTACGGATGTGGCTTAGCGGCAGAGTTCCTACCTTAGTTCAATCTGTAGTAGCCCCCCAAAATGTGTAGACCTAGGCCAGTATGACTCAGTGGTAGAGTACTGTCCCTATCTATGTACCATTCCCAGCACTGCACAAGATATTTGGCCTAACTGAAGGAAGCTGGGAGAAGAATACATTCTTTTTAAGAGGAAATAGGGGTGTCATCAGAAGTAAGCCTCCTCAAATTTTATGTCACAGAGAAAAACAATATCTCTTCTTCCTTCATTCCAAGAATTGTAGGTGGTAACCCTCTTAGAATGAGTAACAAGAGAAGAACAATGATTTTGACCTCCCCTTGAGACAGAATGTCACTCTGTAACCTGCTAGCCTGGAACTCACTCTGTAGCCCATTCTGACTTAAACTGTCAGTGATCCCCATGCCTCAACTTCCCTAGTGTTGAAATTATAGGTGTGAGGCACCACGCTTGGCTCAATGAAATTATTTAATCAAAGTATTATATGACAGGGGTCTTCAAAATGAAGACCTAGGAACTAAAGGAAATGGTCTTAATTTTTTTTCAAGACATAGTCTCACTGTGTAGCCCTGGCTGTCCTGGAACTCACTTTATAGACCTGGATGGCCTTGAACTCACAGAGATCCACCTGCCTCTGCCTCCCAAGTGCTGGAATTAAAGGTGTGTGCCACCAAGCTTGGCAAGCATTAATTTTATAAGCCAAAAGGAATCAAGAAAATGAGCAGCCATGCATTGTATATACTTCTATGGCCTCAAATGGGATTTAAACAAATAAAAATAAGTCTGAAGCTGTGTGGTGGTGGCACACATCTTTTATCTCAGCATGTGGGAAGCAGAGGCAGGCAATTCTCTGTGAGTTCAAGGTCAGCCTGGTCTACAAAGCAAGTTCCAGGACAGCTAGAAATGTTACACAGAAAAACGCTGTCTCAAAAAACCAAAATAAATCAATAAATAAGTGAATAAATAAATAAATAAGAAGGCTGACATGATGGTTCAGTGGGTGAAGGCTCTTGTACAAGCATAATGACCTGAGTTCTTTTTTCTGATTTCTATTCCATTCTATTCTATTCTATTCTATTTATTATTAACAAATTCTTTATTCATTTTACATACCAACCACAGATCCCTCTCTCTTTCCTCCACCCTCCCCTCCAACCTTCTCCTGCTAACCCACCCCCCATTCTCTCTTCCAACAAGGTATGACCTCCCATGGGGAGTCAGCAGAGCCTAGTACATTTAGTAGAGGCAGGTCCAAGCCCTTCCCCCTGCATCAAGGCCTTGCAAGGTGTCCCACCACAGTGGGATCTAAGAAACCAGGGACGGATTCTGATCCTACTGCCCCGAGGGGGCCCCTTAAGCAGATCAAGCTATACAACTGTCTCTCCATGCAGAGGGCCCAGTCCAGTCCCATGCAGGCTCTGGTGGTCTAAAGTTCATGAGTTCCCACTAGTTTGGTTTGGTTCCTGACCTGATTTCTCTCACCCATATAAAGGCAGAAGGAGAGAACTACAACTTTCTCTCTCTTTTCTTTTTCAGACAGGGTCTCTCTCCGTAGCCCTGGCTGTCCTGGAACTCCCTCTGTAGAGCAAACTAGCCTTGAACTCACAGAGATCCATCTACCTCTGCCTCCAGAGTGCTGGGATTAAAGTATGCCTGGCCTTAGAACTGGGGCCTTTACTCCCTCCATTCATATATGGGAGTCCAGTTTCTGTACATTATGCAATACTTGTCCATCAACAACTCCAGTGGAGTGGATTGACATATAATCGACAAATGTATTTGTTCTATATAAACATTTTTAAACTATCATATCCCTACATGTGCTAACCCTTGGTTTGATTTCCAGCACTGTAGTGAATAAGTGACTAAATAGTGCTATGAAACTACTTCCATCTAAATTGGATTTCAAATGCTTTATGCTGTATGGGGAATGAAAGTATTAGATAAACAAGCACTCCACATCTCCCCTTTGTGTGAATATAGAATTATTTATGGCATTTTCTTGAGTAAGACACATGATAGGCTATGTCCTTTTTAGAAACTAAAAAAAAAGTTAATATGAAAGCAGAGGTTGAGAAAATTTGACACTATTGTTTAGAAACTTAAGTTATATCTGCTACTGAAGTGTCAGATATTTTAGCCTATCAAGGTTTTTGTTTTTTTTTTTTTTACTTATACAACATTATATCAATGTGTAGATGTCACAGTAAGTTTCTAACTTAATTTGTACAATTTGAAGTGTTCCTTTTACTAAGGCTATCAAATATCATGCAGGACTACCTTTTTTGCCTTTACTTTATTATAGAGTGTTCTTTCAGATACATTAAAAGAAACCCAGGATAGGTTTCCTACCATTTGAGCCCCTGTTGCGAGCCTTTCTCACCACCAGGTTTACTTGACCTTGGGTCTAGTGGATTGGAACCCCAAGTGTGAATACTGCTCCTTCCTAGGAGCTGTTAACTTCAAAGCTTTTGGGGACCATTTGAATGGTCATCTGAAGTGCCAGCATAGGAAACAAACACTCATAAAGTGCCTTCTGATCATGCTTTCTCCGCCTTTTCTGTCAGCTCATCTGTCCATTCATTCCTAGCTGCATTTCCCTGATTGTTTTATGTCCTCAGTCCTCTTCTTGTGAGAACTGCGTTAGGGACCGCTCTCTTTGGCCTAGCCTATATGCACAAAGCAACTTTGTTAGAGGTGTGAGTTGAACTTCCGTGAAATTTGAGAGCTGCTCCTACTTGGATTTGAACTTTGAAGACCCAGAGGTAGGAAGTTTCCATAAAAGGATCAAAACACATCAGAGCAGGATTCATTGATTTGGGCTGGCAACTAAGGACGCTAGGATTACTTTACTCAACAGCTCTAGACAGTGGACCCTGAGTCCTGAAAAACCACTTCACATATGTCTGTGTCAGTCCCAAGGATGCTGGAGAGAGCGTGAGGATAAATCAGTGCAACCTATCTCCATCACTGAAAAAGCAAATCAAAGCATGGCCTAGTGAATATCATCCTTCATTCAACAGCTAATGTCTGTGCGAGACTGTTAGGTTCCCAGCAGTGTGGCAAGCACAGAGAAATATAATTGTAGTGGTGTCTGCAGGAGGCTAGTGCCTAGTGAACACGGTGGTATCCAGTGGAAGCGGCAGTGGAGCCCAGTGGGGGGCATTGGTCCCTGGCAGGGGGTGAGAGCACAAAATGAGGAAAGAAATGGTGTATAGTACCAGACCTGGGCTGTGTATGGGGGGGAGGGCAGCGTAGAGCTTGGGTATTGGTGAGGTGCTGCTTGGTGCCTCCCAGAAATACTTGAGGAGTACTTTGCATGACAGGATCCCACAGAAGCAAATGAGGACAGATGTCAGAGTGGATAGATATGTCACCCTGATGGATTCACAGGCTGGCAAAGCCCAAGGCAGTTCACACTGTAGAAGCCATCAGCATAAGAAGTGTGGTGGCCGTTCTTGGGGAGCTTCTACACATCCCAAGGTGCACACATGCATGGCTCTAAAAGGACTCGAAGAAGCTGACAAATGAGTATTTGAAGGAGTTTGATGAGTAAGGGGTCACTGAGGGCTGTAAAAATTGAGTGAGTTCTCTTAGTGACAAAGATGGGGACTCTTATGTCAAAAAATGTCAGCTTTCACCATGTAGGGGCTTGGAAGCTTTCTATATGTGCAATTGTGGACCAGCACAGGCCATGAGAAGGAAGAAGCCTGACTAGCCTGTCTCCCACAGAGCGCAATACTGAAAGTACTGAATACTTGGTGTATGCAGACTGCTGAGGATTAGGAAGATCCTGCAGGTACCAGCCCAGGACAGAGGAAGGGGGCTAGCCAAGAAAGAAACTGAAGGATGAGAGATTCAGTAGGAGGTGACTGAAGGGTAGGCAGCTCAAAAGCGGCTATAATAGCAGGTAAAGAAAGTCACAGGGCTGGCGGAGTCACAAGTCAGACATAGAGCACTAGTCTGTGCATAGTACCCTGGTTTCCAACCCTAGAACTGCACAAAAATGGAAATGAAAAGGTGTGTGTGTGTGCGTGGGGGAGTAACAATCAAAAACGGTAGAGAGAGGGAGAAATGACAGGTTCCAGGGAACAAGGTGAGTAAGCGAGAAGGAAGATTTTTCAGCATGACTAAGGAACTTCTTGTTGCTGAAATGATATCCTTAGGGTTAACTAGAAACTTGGTTGTCAAAATAACTGAGTATGAACCAGGTGTGGTGGCGCATGCCTTTAATCCCAGAACTCTGGAGGCAGAGACAGGCGGATCTCTGGTAGTTCTAGGCCAGCCTGGTCTATATACTGAGTTTCAGGACAGTAACAACTACATGGTGAGACCCCGTCTCTGGAAACAAACAAACAAAACAAATAAACAACAGCAACAACAACAAACTACGTATGGCCCCGGAACAAGACTTCCACGCTACTTTCTTTTCAAAAACTTATTTGTAGAAAACTTTATACATGTTACAATATATCTTGCATATATCTATCACAACACCCCTCTAATTCTCCCTAGGTCTCCCCAACACATTTCCTTCTCAACTTCATGTCCTTTCTTTCTTTTTAAAAAATATAACCAACTGAGTCCAGTCCATACAGACAATATGCACATGGGGGTGGAGCCAACCACTGAGGCATGGGCAACCTACCAGTGGCCAATTCCCAAAGAAAAGGGACTCTCCCTCCCCTGCGGCCCTTTTGCAAGAGGCAGTGGTGGCACATGCCTTTAATCCCAACACTCGGGAGACAGAGCCAGGCAGATCTCTGTGAGTTCAAAGCCAGCCTGGGCTACAGAGTGAGATCCAGGACAGGCACCAAAACTACACAGAGAAACCCTGTCTCAAAAAAACCAGAAAAAAAAAAAAAACCCAACCAACCAACCAACCAACCAAACAAACAAAAAAGAGGCCATGTTTGCTCCAGATTAACTTTCTGTAATTTGTTATAAAGATGTTGGTGTTTTTGTTTTAATACTAATGAAAGTATGATACACATATGCTCATAATTTACCTGAAATATTATATTCCAGATACCTTTTAAAGCAGTTCTGTGTAGTTTTTCCGTATTCGTCTTCATCCATTAGATAGCTATAATGATTATTTCATCATCAGCATTTCATTGCTGCACTTTTCTTTTTTTTTTAAGACAGGGTTTTTTTGTGTAGCCCTGGTTGTTCTGGAACCTGATCTGTAGACCAGGCTGGCCTCGAAGTCACAGAGATCCACCTGCCTCTGCTTTCTGGGTGCTAGGATTAAAGGCATGAGCCACTACCACCCAGCTGAACTCATATTTCTTTATGTTGCTCCCAAAAATATCCTGTTACAACCAATGCTTCAATAAAATATACTTAGGCAAGTACTGTAGAATAAATTCCTAGAAAAGAAATTGCTAGGTCAAAGAATATATAGAGTTTAGCAGCATTTGATATATATTGTAAAAATTTCCCCCAAAATGTTTATCTGTTTTAATTCTTCGAGGAACAAATTAATCAAGACCTCTTCCTGGATGTCTGTGGCAATTTGTCAACCTGCTCTTCCTACAACCGCAATAAATACCAGTTTGCATCATTGGAAAGGATTATATTAGTCAGCAGATCCTAATGAATGAAGGGTTTCTTAATTAAAATAACCAGAAAGTCATTACTTGTAAATATATAAACAAGTTGATTATAGCAAGAGGCTGAATACTTCTAATAAGCATGTGTGGATATTAAATTAACCATGGTTCACAAACCATCCATGGATGCATGGCTGATTGGAAATAACCACTTCACGGTGGTTACCCAATTCCTCTCTGCCAACTGCCAAATGGCAGTCTGGTTTGTATAGTTATTATAGTTTGATGTAACTCATGATATTCCCCAAACACATGTTACATGTCAAATGAAAGCGTTTTTCTCTCTGGTGGGTATTTAAGAAATTGAAATAAATCTGTCATATTTTCCCCATGTTAATCTGTCTTTTTTAATATAGATATGCCAGCTAGGAACCTTGGGATGAATAAGCAGTATATATTATTTTCTTCTTTCACTATAATATAAAAGTTCAGCAAAATTTAAATTTATCGTTATCATTTTCCTTTAATTCATCTTTTAAATTAAGAATAATGATGAAAGAATTAATCATGAGTGGAGGAGCATGCCTATGATCTCATCACCAAGGAGGCTGAGGGGGGAGAGCTGGTGAGGTCCAGGCCAGTTTGGGCTATGTAAGGAGGTCTTGCCTCAGAAATTAAGCAAATAAATAAATATTAGCCTATCATTCATTTAACAAGTATTTGTTTAGTTTTTAAAAATTACAAGATATATTCAAACCACCTCTGTGTTTAAGTGAGCTATTTCTTTTATTTTACCTGGTTTATGTAGTGTGAAGCTTACTTGATAGAATCCCTTGATTGCTGAAACCTTAGGTTCAATCCCCCAGCACTGCATTATTCCACTTAGCTGAAATCTTCTTCCCTGCTAGAAGGTACTTTATAGTCTGCTGGGGAAGATTGTTATCGACTGTCTTGCCAGCTGTGGACCTTGGGTACAGTACTGCTGTTGGGCCAGAAAAAAATGTGCTCATTGATGTTAACAGTGACAATTCTGTTATGGTAATAGCCAACACAATTGCTTTCTCAGTAGATTTAAGGCTTGCTAAGGAGTAAATTCACTTTTGGTACCCATGATGAGGATGCCACTGCCATTGTTTTGCTAAGTTGACATGATGTTGCTATCAAATTACCAGATAAATAGCTATATTTATTCGTATAGATTAATGTGTCCATTAGCTTTGGCCATTGAAGTGGCCAATGGTGACTGCAGAAACTCATAACTGGTCAAAATATGATGAGAGTGAATGTCTTTTGAATATCTAGTCATAAATAGGACACCTATCAGTGGCACAGGGAATATCACGAAAGAGAGAATAGAAAGAATGTAAAAGACAGAGATAGGACAGGGAGTGGTGTGGAAAGCCAACTTCTGGGCGTGGCATAGCTGATGCACCCTTGATTTTGTGCTGCTATGATTATCTACACAACGTCTTCACAAGACTAAGTCTGTCAACATCCTGTCATTGGAGGTGCTCAAGGAGCCTTACCTTTGTCTGAGTGTTTTCACACAGTTAATGATTATATATATGGTCCTGTGAACAAACCTTCATCCATGCTCCTATAATTAATTCTAGCAAAAGTTCCTGGGTCACCTACACACAAAAGGAAATGAAAGTAAAGGGAGCTAGTGAGAAAGCAGGAAACAGAAGGGAGACAAGAGGCAGTAAGGAAGATGTCAATGTAATTGAGATACATCATATACATGTATAAAACATAACAATGAAACCCATTATTAGCTAGAAATAACATTCTATTATCATAAAATGCTTTTTAAATGAACAATAGCTTCAGGAGGTAGGTTATGAAGAAGGCCACTTCAGGCAACTTAAGTAATTTGCACAAGGTCTTCAAATTAGTGAGGATTCAAATAAATATTGGGTTATGGTGCTATAGACTGATACCAGCACTTGGAACATGAAGGCAAGAGGATTAGGAATTCAAGGTCATTCTCAACTACATCTACTTGAGTGACAGAAACTCAACCCTTTATGGCTTCAAAGAAAAACATGAGCCCTATTCTTTGCATTCCTAACCATACTGAATTGCTTAAAATCTGCCTCGTGTTGGTAGGAAGGGATTTTAGAAGCCAATTAATAGAATTTAACTAAAGAGATGAGTGTTCACAGTGGTGGCGCACACCTTTAATCCCAGCACTCGGGAGGCAGAGCCAGGTGGATCTCTGTGAGTTCTACAGAGTCAGTTCCAGGGCAGACTCCAAAGTTACTACAGAGAAAACCTGTCTCGGAAAAACCAAGAGGGAGAGAGAGAGAGAGAGAGAGAGAGAGAGAGAGAGAGAGAGAGAGAGAGAGAGAGAGAGAGAGAGGAGTTTTCATCTTAATGTAGATAGTAGTAGGAGGACACCACCGACAACTTTGCTTGAAAATTGCCTATGTCTTCCCCTTTACCAAGCAATGTCAAGAAACTGTGGGCTATGAAGTAAATGAACATCACTTCATTTCTCTTTCTACCTTCCTATCTTTGTTTTGCTGCTGTTTTGTTTGTAAATAAGTCTTTGCTATGTTGCCTAAGCTGGCCTTGAATTCTGTTTTCCTGCCTCAGCCTCAAGAGTAGCTGAGACTGCAGTTATGTATCACCTGCCCTAGATGCTCCCCAATGGACTGCTATGTAGACAATAGGAAGTGCTGTATGAAAACAGGAAGACTGATGTCCCAGATTCTTGGGCAGAGGACTGTGAATAAGGGGTCCCCAAAGCCAGCACTTCAGCAGAATGATCACAAAAGAGAGGGATCTCAGAAGAGAGATTCTGGAAAGTGATATTCGAACACTTAGACTCACCATAGAGTTGCAAGCTAAAGAATTCAAACAGTGAACTATCGGGGGAAACCATTCAGCATTAAGAGCTCTTACTGCTCTTGCAGAACATTGGAGTTGAGTTTGCAGCACCCACATCATTAGGTGGTTTACCAGTACCTGTAACCCCAGCTCTAAGGGTTCTGCTGCCTTCTTCTGGCCCCCATAAGTACCTAGACACATGTGCACATGCCCACACACAGATTTATGCACACAACTAAAAATAAATCTAAAAATAAAATAAAATGCTGAGCCAGGCAATGGTGGCACACACCTTTAATCCCAGGACTCTGGGGGCAGAGGCAGGTGGATCTCTGTGAGTTCAAGGCCAGTCTGGTCTATGAAGTGAGTTTCAGGACAGCCAGGGCTGTTACACAGAGAAACCCCCTGTCTCTAAATGAAATAAAATAAAATGCTTTAGTCACACATGTTCTTGTTGTTTAAATTGTCTGAGCTTCAGCCTCTAGGAGCTCTGTCAACCAATTCCTGTGTAACTTTCATGATTTGTTTTTTGTTTGTTTGCCTTTTTGATACAGGGTCATATATACCAAACTGGCTTTGAACTTGAAGCCAGGGAGGATCTTAAAGATGGTCTGATCCCCCTGCCTTTATCTGAAAGGATTCATAGGCATGTAATACAATGCTTGGTTTATGCAGTGCTGAGGTTCCAGCCCAGAGCTCTGTGCATGTTGCCAGCTGTGGGTTTTGTCTGGAGCACCTCCCTCCTCTTTTGTCACTATAGGATTTGTTGAGTTTGGGTTTGTCTTGTATGTAGCTGCCCCAGTCCTAGTCTAGGAATTAGCTTTTACTCTATGGAATCACGGAGGGTTTTTTGTTTGTTTGTTTGTTTTGTTTTGTTTTGATACAGGGTTTCTCTGTGTAACAGCCCTGGTCGTCCTGGAACTCATTCTGTAGAAAAGGCTGGCCTCGAACTCACAGAGACCTCCCTGCCTTGGCTTCTGAATGTTGGGATTAAAGGTGTGCGCCACCACTGTCTGGCAGGAGTCAGATTCTTTTGGTTGGAAAAATGCCATTTGAAAAGAAAATCTAGAGTCTAGGCACGCCTATTGCTGTTGAGATGTCATTCCATCTAACTGTCTATGCTGAAGAACAAGGAAATACGTATGTGTACACTTACTCATGTATGTAAAAATATTTCTGTATCTATATGTGGTACTGTAAAATGTATGAGTTTAGTGAGATTACTTCAATTCTCATCTATCACAGTTTAACCATGCCATTGTCCTTACCACAAATGCCCCCCAGGGTCAGACATAGTAATGTGCACAACAGGTGTTCAAAGGATGAATATCAACAGGCCTAGTGATGCCGCACGCCTTTAATCCCAGTACTATGGAGGCAGAAGCAGGCGGATCTCTGTAAATTTGAGTCCAGCCTGGTCTACATATCCAGTTCAGGACAGCCAGAGCTATGTAGTGAGGCCCTGTCCTAAATAAATAAGTAAATAAATAAATAAATAAAGTAAATAAAAATAATTAAACATCATCACTGTATGCAAGAAGTGGGGAGAGGAGCTGAAGATGTACCTCAGTGACAGGGTGCTTGCCTAGTATGTATGAAGTCCAAGGTTCAAGACCTAGCATTACAAAAATGATTTTAACGAATCCAACTTTCCTTTGGGCTGGTAAAGATACTTACAAGCCTGAGGACCCAAGTTTAATCCCCAGGACACGTATGGTGGAAGGAAAGAACTGACTCCTGACTTCCATGCTAGAGCTGTGGCATGTGTGCACCCTTCCCACATGTCCAATAAATACATAAAATGTGTTTTCAAAAAGAAGTGAGGAGATCATTGGTATTTGTTCCCTATCATGAAACAAATATTCCCCAACTACAGATGTGCTGGAGACCTCTACTGTGGCCCTGTGGGACCACAGTCACAATTGCAGTGAGAGGATTTCTCACACAGCATTTCCTTTTGGGATTCATTGTATCTGCCACACAGAAATTGAAGCATCGCAATATATATATATATATATATATATATATATATATATATATATATATTCATTATTGTACACTAGCTAGATATTACAAAATAATGTTTAAGGATATGGAAACATTAACCACCCTAATATACTTTGATTACTACATACTGTATATATATATGTATATGTATATATATATATATATGTATATGTATATATATATGTGTGTGTATGTATTACATGATCATGTAGCACCTTATACATTTATATTATTAATACAATACTCAAAAATTCAAAGAAAGGATTTATCTTGGCTTGGCTTCTTTTTGGTGCATCACTAGTCCTTTTTGTTTGTTTGTTTGGACACCTTTTATCTTCTCTATCACTCCCTTTGTGAATTTCTAAAGGGCTTCAATTCTTCACTTAAGAATAGAGTCTGCTCTTTCTCATACTGACTCTTCCTCACCAGGTCACAGGGAGGCAAATTCTGCTCTGTCTTACCCAGAAGTCATTCTGAGGCATTTATCTTAAAATAAAGGACTTCTGTGTTTGTAATCTGAGCTTTTCTTGTTTGCTGGGCCTATCCCTCTCAGTGATAATGACCTTCAGGAAACCTCCCTATAAGTCTACACTGGCAACTGTTTTTTCCTTGAATTGTTAGTGATTCACAATGAGATTTAGATGCAAAGGGATGCCCATTTACCATAGGTGTGGCTTTCCTTTGACCACTGAGTTTGAGTGCATCCTCTGACTAGTGCTGCTTTTACTGTTTGCTATCCTATGGTGATGCCAGGATCAGAGAACGTCTTCCTGGCAAATGTCGGAGAGAATGAAAAGTATAACTGGGAATATTTTTAGAAAATCCTGTTTCATAGATGAGTCTGTCAGATATGCTAAGCCTATAGGGCAAAGATGATGTCTCAACATTGCAGAGAAACCTTGGGTGACTGTCCAGGCAGCTGGCTGTTTCTGTCATAACTCACATTTTTTGGAAGTCGCTTGTTTGCACTTCCTGTTTTACTAGGTAATATTATTTCCTTCTCTGGTCTCTGAGGGAATTGAAGATTACATAGTTATAGTTTTCTTTGTTAAGAAATTCAGAAGAGAAACTCACTAAAGAGGTGTAAAGTATGTAAGTTTGAAAGACATCAAAAGATAGTTTTTGGTTGGTAATAAAAGTTAGGATAGAAAGTGAATTAGGTACATTTTGGACTCACCAAAATAGGATAGATAATGGAATATTTTCTCTGAAATTGTCAAATGCAAATGGACTAGATGTATTTATTGTTTGTATATATTGTATATAGTTATTGTGCTTATTGTATATAGTTTCTCTTATATTAGTTATAACTTTTTTTTTTCAAGACAGGGTTTCTCTGTGTAGTTTTGGTCCTGGAGCTTGCTCTGTAGACCAGGCTAGCCTCGAACTCACAGAGATCCACCTGGCTTTGCTTCCCAAGAGCTGGGATTAAACATGTGCACCACCACCACCTGGCAACTTTTTTTTAATATTAGACAAAGAAAAGAGGAAATGTGTTGATATTTTCTTTGTGCACTCCACTAAAGCTTATCTGAGGATCAGAGGGAAAAAGCCAGCCACTATATTAAACAAAGAAATCAGGCAATGGTAGCACATGCCTTTTATTCTAGCATTTGGGAGGCAGAGATCCACCCAAATCTCTGTAAGTTCAAGGCCACACTGGGGAACAGAGCCAGGCATGGTGACACATTCCTTTAATCCCAGCATTAACCATAAAGGTCTGGAGGTCTGTACAGACAGACAGGAAGTGATGTAGTTGGGCAGAGAGAGGAAGTGAAATGACAGAACAGAAAGGCATATAAAGATTGGGTGTACAGGAAGTAGGTCTCTTTGGAGACTGAGGCATGTGTAAGGTGAGGTTGGCTGTGGCTTTTCCTATTCCTTTGATCTGTCAGCTTTTTACCCCAATATCTGGCTCTGGGTTTTTATTAATAATACTGTCTAGCAATTCGTGTTACAAATCTTATTCCTAGCTATTCTTCCTTTAGCTTAGGTGGCTCTAGATTCAACTCCACTTCTCATCTTGATCTGGGGATCCACCCACTTGTTCTGTTTCTAAGGATCCCATCATACTCATTCTGGACTCCCAGAACTCTTTGTAAAACCAGATCACATTACAGCATCTGTATCAGCTCTAGGGTGGAAGTCAAGAAAAAGAGTTTGCAACCTATATAAATACTCCATCATGAAATAAACTGGAAAGTTAAGTGTCATTGCTATGAGTGGTTACTGAAAAAGAAAGAGATACCCTAGAAATGCTTTTTGAAGAAATTCTGAGTTACAAAATCAGAACCAATGACCAGCTTGCTTATTGCGTTTCTTTGAGAAATACTGTGGGTTGCATTGCAAATGACCAAATGATATTTACACTGTGAGTTACTGTAATAGCATACTGTTAACATCCTAAAATATTTTATGAACAGATCTAGAGTATTAAGACATCCACTTAAAAATTGTTATTACTGAGTGATGGTGGCATACACTTTTGATCCCAGCACTAGGAGGCAGAGACAGGCAGATCTCTTGAGTTTGAGGCCAGCCTGGTCTACAGGGTTAGTTCCAGTACAGCTAGGACTACACATTGAAACTGTCTCGAAAAAATAAAACAAACTATTATAATTTATTGTTGTTGTATCTTGTCTGTATTTTCAGGCATGTAAATAGCCCAGGTTGACCTGGAACTTGCTATGTCACTCAGGCTGGTCTTGAACTCAATATCCTCCTACTTCTGTCACCAGAAAGCTCCAGGGATTAAAATTATTCCTAGGAAAGTCCCTTCAATTTTGTATTATATTGTAATGGTGAATGACAATAAAATTCTCAGAGGCATAATACTTCCCAGTTGCAATCCCAGCACACTAGAGGCTGAGGCAGTAGGATTGCCATGAGTTTGAGACCATTCTGAGTTACAAGGCTAGGCTAGTCTGGGTTACATAGCACGATCCCATCTCACAACAAAAGAAAGAATAAAGATGATCAAGTCAGAAGAACGCTCAACAAATAAGAGGGGAAAATGACTTATCATAAGATTATCAACATGCAGTACTTCATCAGCATGACATAAATTCTCTTCTCCACTCTTCTGTAAATTGGAGTCATTTAAAAAAGAATTTTGTGTATATAGTCTAAAATTATAAGCAGCAATTTTAAAGAAATTTAACATACATATACACTAAAGTCTCCTAAAGCTCAGATTTTATGTGAAAAGTTTCAGACTATAACAACTGTATACGTCCAAATCTTAACCCTGGAAAGCAAGCTGTATAGCATTCTTCACTGGGTTCAAGAAACACCACTGTAATTAACTTTGGGCAGCTGCTATGTATTTGCATTTTTCTTAAGCTACAAAATTCTAACATAATTCAGGCATATGGAAACAAAGATATTCTTATCGAGTGACTCAAGTAACAAAAATGGTGAAAAATATGTAAATTTTTAGTGTTTGATTGGGTATGTACCCATTTGAGTCTTGGCATTAAATTCTCTTACAAAAATGCTTCTCCTCTGAAAGTCTTCATTTAATGAGGTATGTTAAAAATGTCTATGACTCAGCCAATGATCCATTTATTTCCAGAAATATTTGATGCCACAAAAATCTGGTCTAGTTAACACACTTGGCTTATTCTCTCCTGCCACAGGTTTTTCACATCCCATTCTCAAAATTCTTTCATTGCCAGGGATGAAGTGTTCTCATTTCCTTCACGAGTCCACATTGCGCAGGGCTTGAATATCAAATTGAGCTCACTGTATAATGAGTTTCTGGAGGTGTTTTAGGAAGAATATAAGCTCTGCTTCTATTAGGATTTGGATTTGATCATATGTCTTTAGAACATATAAGCATGTGACCATAAAATAAAAGTGAAATGAAGTACTTACAACAGAAAGCAGGTTGCTCACATCATTGGATTACTGCCCTAGAAGGAAATGACCTAGAAAACTTCAATATCCACTGTAATTTTTTTCTCTCTCAATATTTGCCTGGTTTTATGTCGAGATTCTTGCGCATACTTGTTTCTTTAAGAGTGATGGTATTTGGGAGGCTGGAGAGATGTCTCAGCTGTTAACAACTCTGGTTGCTCTTCCAGAAGTTCCATATTAGATTCCCTGCACTTATATAGCAGTTCAATTATTTCTAACTCCAATTCCAGGGAATTTGACATCCTCTTATTACCTCTGGGAGCACCAGCCATGCACATGGTACACAGACATGCATCCAGACAGAATATCCATGCACATAAAATAAATAAAATATAACTTTAAAAAAGAGTAACATTACTACTTAATGTTCATGACTATGATAAGGACATCATTTTAGAAAAGAGCTACCATCTTTTATTATCTATCTATCTATTTAATTATTTTTATCCCAGCTACAGTTTCCCCTCCCTTTTCTCCTTCCACTCCCTCCTCCCCATCCTCCCTGAATCCTCATCCCCCAATCCCCTCCTACATTTCTGTTTAGGAAAGGGCAGGTCTCCCATGAGTATCAACAAAACATGGCATATCATGTTGCAGTATTCCACAGCTTTCTCAGAGACACAGTCTGGCACCCCTCTCCACAACTAGAGAGTTTCAAAGTTGTTTAATGAATCATTGATGGTGCTCCAAATCAGTATTTGCTGGTCTTTGTTTTGCTTAGGGAATCTTGGAACCATAAAATCCTGGAAGAGATTTTTGATCACTTGTGCAGGTCATTCCCCACACCACAATTTTAATAGATAGTATCTAAAAGCCTGGGTGTGGTAGCATTGATCTTTAATCCCAGTACTTGGGAGGTGGAGGCAGGCAGATCTCTGTGAGTCTGAGGTCTCATAGTGAGTTCCTGGTCTACATAGTGAGTTCCAGGCCAGCCAGACTTAAATGGTGAGATCAAGAGAGAAAGGGAGAGGGGAGGGGCAGAGAGATCTAAGCATTTTTAACATTTATATCAGATGGACTTTGGTGTATCTCACATACATAGCAGAGGAAATTCCCTAGCATTGCTACTTTTCTTGAACTCCATTTCTTCCATGCCTCATATCTCAGCTACAGTTCACTTGTTTATACACCCGCCAGTGGGTGGTTAAAGCAACTCTTTAGTTACTTTGATGTTTTGTACCAAATACTTTTCTTATGATTCTGAGACTTTGGCCAAAATTTTCCTTAAATTACTTCGGAGAGTGTGTTGAAATTTAGGAACCTTCGCTTTACATCTCTATAGGGATTAATATGGGACCTGTGCATGTTTTAAGAGTTTAATGAAGAGTGGTCTAAGACTCAAGAGGTTAACTTGGTCTTAAGAAACATGCTAGAAGGAAAGAGCTGCTTAGAGAGGCTGTCTACTCACATAGACAATTTTCAGAAGACAGTTATGAGGCAAAAAGACAGGGACAAAGCTAGGGAAGGTGGACAGAGTTAGGAATAAGAAAAGGGACTTGTATAGGAGTGATTTTTCAAGCTAGCCCAATAGGACTTACCACAGCAGAAGGAACAGTGTTAAATTTCACAGCATGGTGTTAGTACTATAGAAGAAGAAACTTGGTCCTCAAATTGTGTCCTTTATCACCTGGGGGGGCTACTCCCATGCTTTTTGTGTGTGAAGTGGTGCACCTGTGTGTATTATTGTGCACTTTAGTGCATGTGGAGGCCAGAAGTTAACCTGAGGCACCATTCAGCAGTTTCATCACAAGCTGTTCATATCGCTTTTTGAGACTAGATCTTTTACTAGGGTTAGAGGCTCTCCAGTGAGCTCCAGGGACTTCTCTATTTCTGCCTCCTCAGTACTGAAATTCCTGGTACTTGATGCCATGCTTGGCATTTTTCCAAGGCTGTTTGGAATCTATAGGTCCTCATGCCTCCCAGCCCACTCTCATACTTTAAAATTGACTGTCCCTTTCTTTCTTTTTTCCCCTCTTTTACAGAAAATAGATTTCCCCCCTCACATAATATATCCTGTTTATCGTTTCTCCTCGCTCTACTCCTCCAAGTTCCTCCCCACCTCCTCTCCCATCGAGACCTATCCCTTTCTGTCTCTCATTAAAAAATTGGCTTCTAAGAGATAATAAAATAAAATAAAACAAAATAAAATAACAACTAACACATCAGAATAGGGCAACACAAACAAGAGGAAAAGAGGCCAAGAGAAGGCACAAGAAACCGATATGGACGCAGAGATCCACTTGTATACACACTCGGGAAATTCCACAAAAACAGTAAACTGAAGGCAATAATACATACCCCAAAAGACCCATGCAGGCCCTGCCTCAGTCTCTGTGACTTCACATGTATATACAGCCTGTTTGAAAGGCTTTGTTTCCTTGGTGTTCTCCATCCATTCTGGATAAAAAAGACACGAGTGAGATAACCCAGACCCAGAAAGACAAACACGGTATGTACTCACTCATAAGTGGATATTAGACTCAAAGCAAAGGAAAACCAGGATACAATCCACAGCCCCAGAGAAGCTAGGTAAAAAGGAAGACACTAAGAGGGGCACACATGGAAGGCCCCAGGAAGGGGAAATAGTTAAGATCTCCTGGGTAAACTGTGAGTGGGAGTGTAGAAGGAAAGGGATGGGGGATGGGAACAGGAGGGTTTGAGATGGCCAAGTGGAGAGAGGGACAGAGAAGGAGAGCAATGAGAGAGAGATCTTGGTAGAGGGAACCATTAGGGGTTTGGGGAGAAACCTGGTGCTAGGGAAATTCCCAGGAATCCACAATGATGACCCCAGCTAAAACTCCTAGCAATAGTGGAGAGGGTGCCTGAACTGGCCTTCTCCTGTAATCAGATTGGTGACTACCCTAATTGTCATCATAGAATCTACATTCAGTGGCTGATGGAAGCAGATGCAGAGAACCACATCTAAGCACTGGGCCTCCGAGCTCCTGGAATCCAGTTGAAGAGAGGGAGGAAGGATTATATGAGCAAAGGGGGTCAAGATTATCATGGGGAAACCCACAGAGACAGCTGACCTGAGCTAGTGGGAGCTCAGGGACTCTGGACTGATAGCTGGGGAACCTGAATGGGACCAAACTAGGCCCTCTGAATGGGGGTGGCAGTTGTGTAGCTTGATCTGTTTGTGGGACCCCTGGCAGGAGGACCAGGACTTATCCCAGGTGTATGAACTGGCTTTTTGGAGCCCATTCCCTAGGGTGGGATACCTTATTTAGCCTTGATACAGGAAGGAGGAGCTTGGCCCTGCCTCAACTTGGTATGCCAGACTTTGATGACTCCCCAAGGGAGGCCTTACCCCCTCTGAGGAGTGGATGGGGGGGTGGCATGGGGAGGAGGTGACAGGAGGAGAAAGGGAGAGAGGGGGAACTGTTGCTAGTATTTAAAATGAAAAACAATTTAATTAAAAATAGATTTATTTATTTTTATGTGCATTGCTATTTTGCCTGCATGCATGTCTGTGTGAGGGTGTCGGGTCCCCTGGAACTGGAGTTACAGACAGTTGTGAGCTGCCATGTAGGTGCTGGGAATTGAACCTGGGTCCTCTGGAAGAGCAGCCAGTGTTCTTAACCACTGAGCCATCTCTTCACACATACCCCACCCCTACTCCTGTTTCTGGCTCTTATAATCTTCCAGCCTCCTCTTTCACAAGGTTCCTTGAGCCCTTTGGGGAGGGATTTTTTTTAAAGATGTATTTATTTATTATGTATACAGAAGAGGGCACCGGATCTCATTGTGAGCCACCATGTGGGTGCTAGGAATTGAACTCAGGACCTCTGCAAGGGCAGTTGGTGCTCTTAACCTCTAAGCCATCTCTCCAGCCCCATTTTTTTAAGGGGAGGGATTTGATAGAGACATCCCTTTTAGGGCTGAGTGTTCCAAGGTCTCTCACTCTTTGCATATTGTCTGGCTACAGGTCTCTGTTCTCATCTGCTGCAGGAAGAAGCTTCTCTGATGAT
Source organism: Onychomys torridus (assembly GCF_903995425.1). Classification (NCBI taxonomy): domain Eukaryota; kingdom Metazoa; phylum Chordata; class Mammalia; order Rodentia; family Cricetidae; genus Onychomys; species Onychomys torridus. The sequence goes on from NC_050466.1 coordinate 36,695,504, forward strand.
GTCTGAGTGTCCTGCCTAGTTTTATGTCAACTTGACACAAGCTAGAGTCATCAGAGAGGAGGGAGCCTCAGTTGAGAAAATGCCTCCATGAGATCTGGCTGTTGGCTGTAGGCTGTGGGAAATTTTCTTAATTAGTGATCAATGGCAGAGGGCTCAGCCAGTTGTGGGTGGTGCCATCCCTGGGCTAGTTGTCTTTGGTTCTATAAGAAAGGCTGAGCAAGCCATGAGGAACAAGCCAGTAAGCAACACCCCTTCATGGCCTCTGCATCAGCTACTGTCTCCAGTTTCCTGCCCCGTTGAGTGTCCTGACTTCCTTTTGATGATGAATTGTTACATGGACTGTGAGGGAAATAAACCCTTTTCTCCCCAAGTTGCTTTTGGTCATGGTGTTGCACCACAGCAATATTAACCCCAAGACAAGTTGGTACCAGGATAGCAGAGTGTTGTTGTGACAGACCTGACTATGTTGTTTTTGGAGGATTGTGGAAGGACTTAGAGACTTTGGTCTAGAAAAGTCATTGAGTGTTGAGAGCTCAGTGGGCTGCTCTGGGGGAGCTTGGAAGATAAGAATGTTGAGAGCAGTGCAGTTGGTGGAGGCCTGGCTTGTGAAGTTTCAGAGGGAAGCAAAGACTCTACAGGCCTCTTATGTGAAGAATCTGTGGTGTCTAGTCATCTAGATCTGAAGAACTGACTTTTGATTAACAAGAGACCAGAAACACTAAAGTAAAACCTTTGCTTTGCTGGGACCATAGATGCTGCTCAGCTGGGGCTGAAGAATCAGCTATGATTAAGAAGAGACCAGCATCACTGAGGTGAAGTCTTTTGGAAAGTGTTTCCTCAGGGTCAGCATAGTAGCTGTGTTTCAGAAGTGGCCAAGGTTGTACCTTGTGCTGACCACTGAACTTGTTAGTATAAGAATCACTCAGGTGTTACTGGTTTTGAAGGTGTGAAGGGGTCATAGAGAGCTGCTGAGGCTTGGCATTGTGTAGCCAGACTGGAGAACTGGAAGAGAGCCCAGGAGAGGCTACTGGTGAAAGTGCAGCTCAGTTACTCCAAGGGACTCCAGCATTTTCAGAGAGGCCAGTTCCATAGGATGACCTCCAAGAACAGCAGCAGGTGTGGAATGAAGTCAGTCTGAACCTAGAAGACAAGCTGTGTGTGCTGCAGAGGGTGCAGCCAGGGAAGTGACCCAAGCCCTTGGGAGGAGCCCAGAAATTTGTGAGCGAATTCCAGATATTAGACATTGAGTTATGTACACGATTGGAGTTTGGTTTTGCTTTTTTCAGATTGTGACTGAGCCCTGGTTCTTCCCTCTTGAATTAAGAAAATACTTAATTTATTTTTTGATATTTCAGGAGCCCTCAGTTGAGAGAATAAACTTTTTGTTTGTTTCTGTTTTTCGAGACAGGATTCCTCTGTGTAACAGCTCTAGTTGTCCTGGAACTTGCTCTGTAGCCCAGGCTGGCCTCAAACTCACAGAGATCCTCCTGCCTCTGCCTCCCAAGTGTTGGGATTAAAGGCCTATATCACCACCAACCAGCCGAGACTAAACTTTCTAAAAAAAGAGATTTTGGAGTTTTACAGAGAATTTGGATTTTAAAAGAGATTGGATATTTTTAAATGGGCAGCTTTTAAAGTGTTTAAATTTGTAAGGCTGTGGGACTTTTTAAGTTTATAAAATGTTTTATATTGTGATGCCTTTATTAATGTGCAATCTTGGGGATGAACAAGAAAGGAAAGGTTGTAGCTTAACACTGATGTGTTTGTGTGTCAGGTTGACAAGGGGTCAGCTGTTCTGTCTAGTTTTCTGTCAACTTTTCACACACTAGAGTCATCAGAGAGGAGGGGGCCTCAGTTAAGAAAATACCTCCATAAGATTTGGGTATCGTTAAGCCTGTTGGAAATTTTCTTAATTTTAGTGATTGATGGGGAGGGACCAGCCCATTGTGGGTGGTGGTGCCACCCCCGAGTTTGTAGTTCTATGTTCTATAAGAAAGCAGACTGAGCAAGCCAGTAAGAAGCACTAGTCCTTGGCCTCTGCATCAGCTCCTTTATCCAGGTTCCTGCCCTGCTTGAATTCCTGCACTCACTGCTTTTGATGATGAACTGTTATATGGAACCATGGGCAAAGTAAACCCTTTCCTCCCTACATTGCTTTTGGTCATGGTGTTTCATCACAGCAATAGTAACCCTAAGACACTGAGCAGAACACTGACCTGTAAATATAGCAAAATGTCATCAGAAGTCATTTTATTGCTATATTATTTTAGTAGAACATAAGTATTTGGGTTTACCTTCAGTCTCTGGGCTATATAGTCTTACGTTCTTGGTCACCCAAGCAGTGTTGGGTATGGGTTCCATCTCATGAAGTGGGGCATAAGTCAAATCAGATATTGGTTGGTTACTCCCACAAGCTTTGTGCCACCATTGCACTAGCATAACTTGTAGGTGGGACATCATTGTAGATGAAAGGGTTTGTAGCTGGTGTTGTAAAGGTGTTTTCTTCAGCAATAGGGCCTTGCTGTCAATTTGTGGAGAGCAACCTAAATACAGTCTTGGCAACAGCCAAAAACCATCCTTTTCAAGATCTTTGAAGAATTGTGTTTATTATTTTTTTTTCTGAGACAGAGTTTCTCTGCATGTAGCCCTGGCTGTCCTTGAACTCACTCTATAGACCAAGCTGGACTTGAACTCACAGAGATCCTCCTGCCTCTGCCTCCCAAGTGCTGGGATTAAAGGTGTGTGCCACTGCCCAGCTTTGAGTTGGAATTTTGATGAGGATTGCATTGAATCTGTAGATTCCCAAAGAACCATTTGTTTCATTGATTCTTTGCATTGGTTTTTGTTGTTGTTTCTATTTTATTGATTTCAGCCCCAGGTTTGATTATTTCTTGCTATCTACTCCTTTTGGGTATGATTTCTTCTTTTTGTTCTAGAGCTTTCAGGTGTGCTGTTAAGTTACTAGAATGAGATCACTCCAGAGTCTTTTTGTTTGTTTGTTTGTTTAATGTAGGCATTTAGTGCTGTGAATGTGCCTCTTAGAATCTCCATAAGTTTGGGCAAGTTTTGTATTAATTTTCATTCCATTCTAGAAAGTCTTTAATTTCTGTCTTGACCCACTTTTCATTCAGTAGTGAGTTGTTCCATTTCCATGAGTTTGTAAGCTTTCTGTTGTTGTTCATATCCAGCTTGAATTTGTGGTGGTCTGATAGGACACAGGGTATCATTATTATTTCAGTTTTCTTGTGTCTGTTGAGACTTGCTTTGCATGTGGTCAGTTCTGGAGAAAGTTCCACAAAGTGCTGATAAGAAGGTACATTCTTTTGTGTTTGGGTGAAATGTCTGTTAGGTTCATTTGGTTTGTGAAATCAGTTAGTTCCAGTGTTTCTCTGTTTAGTTTTTGTCTGGATGACCTGTCTATTGCCTAGAGTGTAGGGTATTGAAGTTTCCAACTGTCACTGTGTGAGGGTCTACATGATGTAAGCTGTAGTAGTTTTTCTTTTTTTGAATTTTTTTAAAAGAAAGATTGATTTATTTACTAAATATACAGTGTTTACACACCAGGGAAGGGCACCAGATTTCATTATAGATGGTTGTGAGCCACCATGTGGTTGCTGGGAATTGAACTCAAGACCTCTGGAAGAACAGCCAGTTCTCTTAACCTCTGAGCCATCTCTCCAGCCCTGTAGTAGTTTCTTTTATGAACTTGGGTGCCCTTGTGTTTGTTCCATAGATGTTAAGGATGAAATGTCCACTTGGTGAATTTTTTTTGAGCAGTGTTTGTTGATTATTGTCATTTTGTTGATTTGCTGGTCTGACTATTTGTTCCTTCTGCTTTCTTGCTTTCTATAGGGCTGGATTTGTAGGTAGATGTTGCTTAAATTTTCTTTATCAAGGAATGTCTTTCTCCATTTATTGTGAATGAAAGTTTTGCTGGGTATAGCAGTCTGAACTGGCATCTGTGGTCTCTTAGAGTTTATAGAACATCTGTCTAGGCTCTTCTGGCTTTTAGATTCTCCATTGAGAAGTCAGATATTATTCCAATATATCTGCCTTTATATGTTATTTGATCTTTTTCCTTTGAAGCTTTGGTGTTTTTATTATTATGTGACATAGGCAATTTCTTTTCTGGTGCAGTCCATTTGGTGTTCTGTTTGCTTCTTTTACCTTGATAGGCATCTCCTTTAGGTTGTGAAAATTTTCATCTATGATTTTGTTGAAAATATTTTCTGTTACTTTGACTTGGATTTCCTCTCCTTCTGATATTCCTATTATTCATAGATTTGGCCTTTTCAAAATGTCCTAGGTTTTCTGGATGTTTTGTGTCTCTTTTCTTTTCTAGATTTAACATTTTCTTTGACCAAGATATTCATTACTTACATTTTGCCTTCAGTGCCTGTGAGACTCTATTCTACCCCTTGTTGAGGCTTGCCTCTGAGTTTCCTGCCCTAGGTCCCAAATTTTAAGGTCTTTTCTTGTGCTTCAGCTATGTTGCAATTCTCAAGGCCTACTGTGATAGAGTTGCTGGCCTCTAGTGGAGACATGTTGTCCTGGTTATTTTGTTTGTATGCTGACATGTAGGCATCTGGGTTTGGGTTGATTGTAATTCTAGGTACTAATATCTACTCTTGTTTTCATGGTGTGAATGTTTTCTTCCTTGGTTTCTGTTGCCCTCTCTAATTCTTAGGAGGGTGTGGTCGCTGTTGCTTGTGAGGAAATCACTTTCTCTGGGATTATGTTAGGTGTGGCCACATCAGGAGTTCAGTTTACAGTGTGTTTCCAGGTATTGGAAGCTGACATTTAAAAATAGAGATGGGCTTTGAGAGGGGGGCCTCAAAGAGGGTCCACAGGATGGAAGAAAGCAAAGTGTTCCACTCAGATCTGCTTAGTCCCCTGGGAATGGGGGCAGAGAATGAGGAGAAGCCACTGTAGAGCTGGGCATGAGACTGGGGGATTGGATATAGAGGACAGAAAGGAGAGTGAAAATCTGAAGGTTGCCTACCTCCTTTGCTGGCCTACCTGCTTCTCTGGCCAGCTTGGCTGGTTAGTTCCCAGGAAATGCCTGCTGGAGTTATGGCTGGAATAACAAGATGAGCTGGGAGGAAGGTTGGAGGGGAAGATCTGTGTGACATGCTGGAGGTGGGGGCAAAAAGGCCACAGCAGGTGGTCTCTATTGATCTGGAGTTGAGACTGGGGGACTGGATTTGGAGAAAAGAATGTAGAGGGGAACATCTACAGTTAGCTTACCTGCTTCTCTGTAAAATGCTCTACAGTGAGGGATTTTGGTGGAGGAGGGTCAAAAACTAAAATAGTACTTTTTTAAATCAGGTTTTTAATTTTGGATGCATCTCTCATCTGAAGGATGAACATATCAGGTCTCAGGGCTTAATGAACTTGCATATGTTGTAAATGGTGGAGCTGCAAATTGAACTGGAACTTAGTGTGCCTGTGGAATTCTGCTTCTTCATTACCATATTCTTTTACCTTCCCTTCATTTCTAGGATTAATTTTTTTAAGCTTTAAACCTTTCATTGATCCCAGTTCATTTACTGTTCTTCACCCTACTGGGATGTTTCTTCATTCTCATTTATGCACAGATAAGGCTTTCCAGGTTTGTTAAATGGATTGATGGTCAATTAATAACATGCCTGATATTCTTCCTTTGTAGATGCTAGATTTTGAATTCTTTTAAGAATTTACTAGGTGCACCAAGATCAAAACGTCTCAAGATGCATCTATAGATGTGACTTAAGGGAAAATATCATGACCTTCTAGTCACATCCTATGTGCTGTCATTTTCCATGTTGCACACAGCAACACAATTTTACTTGAAGCTACTTTGGGAATGAAAGTGGTTTTTGTTTTGTTTTTTAATCTACACATTGTTATCAGACATCTTGATTATGTTTAGTGTCAATTTCAGGCAAATGTGTGCTTTCCCCAAAGACAAATGTTTTATCATTTTTTGTTCTGAGGATTCACACTGCTGCATATACATTTTCGATTACTTTCTTTGTCCTGTAGATTTCTGCAGGGTGCCCAGGCTTTACCTCCTGGGTAATTGATGTTTTTCAATAAAATTACTTGAGAATATTGTCTTCTTGTGCATCTGGACTGCTGAAATTCCCTTTATCTCTTTTTCTCTCTCTTTCTTTGCCCTGTCAAACACACTGAGGAGTAATATAAAGCATACCTGAAATATCCTGACTCCATATGTGAGGGAGACTTTTCTGTGAAGATGTTCACTGATTGATTAGTCAGCTGTTGACTACTATCATATTATTTTGTTTATCCAATGTGATGAGTGTGAAATGTTCCCTTATAGTGATATTTTATTTGTATTGAAATGTGATTTTATTTGTATGTCAATAAAGTTGCCTTGAGGTCAGAGCAAGCCAGAGCAGAAGCCGAGCAGTAGTGGGGCACGCCCTTAATCCCAGCAATTGGGAGGCAGAGCTAGGCAGATCTCTGTGTGTTCAAGGACACAGCCAGCATAGCAGACACACGCCTTTAATTTCAATACCAACCATAGAAGACCTGGAGGTCTGTACAAACAGGCAGTGACGAGGAGGTCATGTGGCTGGGTTACAACCAATGAGGGAGGAGAACAGAAAGTCTTTAAATAGACAGGACGCACAGAAGTAGCTCTCTTGCGGAGAGGAGGAACCGCAGAAGCAGTGAAGGGTAAGGTTTTCTGCTTTGGCTCTGACCTCGTGGGTGGTTTTTAACTCTGCAACTGGCTCTGTGTTTCTTATTTAACAAGCAGGATACATCTACAATTGGCGCCCAACGTGGCAAGAATTCATTAAAAAACCGCTTGCCTTGGCAGTGGGTCTGGCTTCCCGCCTGGGCGGGCCTGCCTCCCTAGCTCCGGCTTAGCCCTGGTCTAACCCAGGCCTAGCTCAGCTTAGGACTCAGGCGCTGCAGCTGGAGTTACTTGCTTAAAAAGCCAGTGCTACAAACAACTCAGGCCTGCGGTAGCTACCGCTAAATTGCAGGAGCTACACGCAACTGCAGATAGGCTGCTTTTGGCTGAAACGCCAGCGCACGTGGTCGGTCGGAGCTTAAGGAAGCCAGAGCCCAGGCTCGACTCCGCTCAGACCGGAACATTGAAGCGGCTGGATTCAAGATTTTAGCCAGAACTTGGCTACGCTTTCTTGCTTTCTCTCTCTCTCTCTGGATTCCCACCTCGGACGCTAGGTAGCTGTTTGGAAATTCCCTCGGATTTCTACTGTTCTGCGCAGAATTGGTAAGTCATTTATATCAGATATTTTAAAGGAAACTATTTAAAAGAGATTTTTTTTCCACATTAAAAAAAAAATGGGTTTTATGTGTACATTGGAAGAAAATTGGGCTTTGTTTGAAATTTTAGGCAGTATGGTAATGGAACAACTATATGAGAAGATTAATGTTGATCGAATTATGTACATTATTATTCTTCTTATCCTTATTTTACAATTTAAAAAGACAGTCAATTTAAGTGCCAGGATAAAAATTTTAGAAAAACTTGTTAAACCTGTTAAAATGAATTATAGAGAAATTCAGATTCAGACAGAAGAAATTAACAGTGAAGTTGTTTCAGGATTGGATTATAAGGTTACAGAAAGAAAGCCTGTTTTCACACAATCACCCTTAATTTATCCGGTAACCATACAACAGCAGCCTGGTCAAATGACTACACAAAATATTTGGACTCCAGTTGAAATGTTAGACTTACGAAGGTTTAAGGAGGCAATAGTATCTTATGGCATGCATTCTCCATATGTAAAACAAATGTTAAACTCCTGGTCGACTTATAATAGAATTATACCACAGGACTGGCGGGAGCTGGCACAGGCGGTTCTAGAACCTGGACAGCAGCTCCAGTGGCAAATGTGGTTCAAACAGGAAGCTAAAACCATAGCAAAACAATGTAGTGATAGAGGTATACAAATCTTCCAGGATCAGCTTGTTGGAGAAGGCCAATATGCTGCAGTACAAACACAATGTTTATATGATATGCAAACTCTAATTCTATGTCGAATGGCAGCCATGAATGCATGGGACAGAGTTGAGGAACCAGGGAAGAAAACTGAGTCATTTACAAAGGTTATACAGGGCCCAAAAGAATCTTTCACAGATTTCTTACAAAGATTGACTTCAGCAGTAAAGAGAATGGTCCCAAATTCAGAAGCTAGCCAGATAATAATTGAATCTTTGGCTTTTGAGAATGCAAATGAAGCATGCAAGAGAATAATCAGGCCGTTAAAGGCGAGATCTGCACCCCTGGAAGATTGGATTAGAGACACGGTTAATGTTGAGGCTCATGATCATGATAATATGTGGGTAGGAGAAGCAATTTCAAGAGGTTTGAGGAATGTTAGATGTTTTGGATGTGGAAAGCAAGGACATTTGAAAAGGGACTGTAAACAGGGCACTTCTAGAAACAATGTTTCTTCAAGGAACAATGGCAACAGAATGCCCCTTCCTTCAGGAGTATGTAGAAGGTGTGGTAAGGGAAGACATTGGACCAATGAATGTAGATCAACAAGGGACAGACAAGGTAATGCTTTGCCTCAGTCTTTGGGAAACTCCCAGAGGGGCCTCAGGCAGGCCCCTACAGTGAATCCAGTTCAGACTTTTCCTGCAATCGTAGAGGAGGCCCCTACTCAGAGCAGTTAAATGACCAAATGCCTATTGGAATAAACCAGGCTACTCAGAGTAATGGAACAACTGAGACAGAGAGAACAGAAAATTCAGGAGAGACCATAAAGAAAATTTTTTGGCAAACTTCTATAAATGAACAAAGACCACAATTAACAATAAAAATAAATGGTGTTTTGTTGTCTGGTCTGGTAGACACAGGTGCTGATGTTACCATAATTGCACCAGAATTTTGGCATCCATCTTGGCCTCTTCAGGAGGTAAATGTTCAACTGTTAGGAATTGGAACGTTATCTCAAGTTAAACAGAGTGCAAGATGGCTCGAATGTATAGGCCCAGAAGGACAGAGAGGCAGATTAAAACCATATGTGGCTAACATAGCCATGAACCTGTGGGGTCGAGACCTGTTACAACAATGGAATACTCAGATTAACATCCCTCCAACCTCAGAAACAAATCATAACCTAGCACATGTTTCTGAGAGAAATATTAGAAGGTATTATTCTAATGAGTGGTCACCAGCCATCCATATTATACAAGAACAGGGCAGAAAAACTGATGATCTTCCAAAGGCACCAACAGCTCTACCTTTAAAATGGTTAACTGACAAGCCTGTATGGGTTCATCAATGGCCTTTAACAACAGAGAAACTCCAGGCTTTAGAAGAGCTGGTAGAAGAACAGTTAAATGCTCAGCATATTGAAGAATCTACTAGCCCATGGAATTCTCCTGTATTTGTTATTAAAAAGAAATCTGGTAAATGGAGAATGGTAACAGACCTTAGAGCGATTAACAAAGTAATTCAGCCAATGGGCTCTCTACAATCTGGAATTCCTTTGCCTACTCTGTTACCTAAAGGATGGCCTCTCATAGTTATTGATTTAAAAGACTGTTTCTTTTCAATACCCCTACAAGAAAAAGACAGAGAAAGATTTGCTTTCACAGTGCCTACTTACAATAATTCTCAACCGGTTAGAAGATTTCAATGGAGAGTCCTCCCACAGGGAATGTTGAATAGTCCAACCCTGTGCCAATATTTTGTACAACAGCCCTTAGAAGTGATACGTAAAAAATTTCCTAAATCTATAATTTATCATTATATGGATGATATTTTACTAGCTGACTCAAGTGCAGATACTTTAGAAAGAATGTTTGAAGAAGTAAAGAAAATATTGCCTGGCTGGGGATTACAAATTGCTCCTGAAAAGATACAAAGAGGAGATTCTATTAATTATTTAGGATATAAAATAGAGCTACAAAAAATTAGACCTCAAAAGGTACAAATTAGGAGAGATCGCCTACAGACTCTTAATGACTTTCAAAGATTATTTGGGGACATTTCTCATCTAAGAACTATTGTTGGGGTAAAAAATGATGAACTGAATAATTTGTTCAAAACCTTAGAAGGTGACAAGGACTTAAATAGTCCAAGAGAATTATCACCTGAAGCTGAGAAAGAATTGGCCTTGGTAGAAAAAAAAGTACATGAAGGACATGTAGATCGTATTGATCCAAAGCTGGATTGCATTTTGGTTATTTTACCTTCTAGGCATTCTCCTACAGGAATATTAATGCAGAGAGAAGATATTATATTAGAATGGATATTTTTACCAAATAAACCAAATAAAAAATTAAAAACTTATGTGGAAAAAATCTCTGACTTAATTTTGAAAGGAAAATTGAGACTTCGTCAATTAGCAGGAATAGACCCAGCAGAAATTGTTGTACCTTTAACTAAAGAGGACATTGAAAAATTATGGACAGAAAGTGAACCTTGGCAAAGAGCTTGCAGTAATTTTTTGGGAGAAATTAACAGCAAATATCCTAAAAGCAATAGAATTGATCTTATAAAGAGAGCTGATTGGATCTTGCCTCGAATTGTACGTGAAAAACCCATATCTGGAGTTCGGACATTTTATACAGATGCCAACAAGCAAGGAAAGGCAGGTTACAAATCAGAAAATTTAAGTAAAGTGGTTCAAAGTCCTTATAATTCAGTTCAAAAATCAGAATTGTATGCTATTCTGTTGGTATTAATGGATTTTTCAGAACCTCTCAATATAGTTACTGACTCTCAGTATGCTGAAAGAGTGGTATTACATATTGAGACTGCAGAATTTATCCCTGATGCTTCAGAATTAACTTCACTATTTATTCAATTACAAGATACAATCAGGGAAAGGAGTCATCCTTTATATATAACTCACATCCGATCCCATACTGGTCTGCCAGGCCCTCTAGCACAAGGTAATGATGAGATTGATAAATTATTGATAGGAAATGTGCTGGAGGCCTCAGAATTTCATAAGAAACATCATGTCAATAGTAAAGGTTTAAAAAAGGATTTTTCCATAACCTGGCAACAAGCCAAGGAAATTGTAAAGAAATGTCCTACTTGTTCCTTCTACAATCAGACACCATTACCAGCAGGATGTAACCCAAAGGGTACTCAGAGGAATGAAATCTGGCAGATGGATGTGTTTCACTTTGCAGAATTTGGAAAATTGAAATATGTACACCATACTATTGATACTTATTCAGGATTTCAATGGGCAACTGCTTTGAGTTCTGAAAAAGCTGATTCTGTAATCACTCATTTGCTAGAAGTTATGGCCATCATGGGTATACCTGCACAAATTAAAACTGACAATGCTCCAGCATATGTCTCTATTAAAATGAAACAGTTTTTTGCTTATTATAATATAAAGCATATTACAGGTATACCACATAATCCTACAGGCCAAGCAGTTATAGAAAGATCCAACAGAACTCTAAAGGACATGATAAATAAACAAAAAGGGGTAACAAAAACCCCCAGAAATAGACTGCACAATGCTCTACTAACTTTGAATTTTCTCAATGCTAATGAGAAAGGAACAACAGCTGCAGAGAGACATTGGTTAATAGAAAAAACAACAGAATTAAATCAGCCTATATACTTCAAGGATGTGCTGACCTCAGAATGGAAACCAGGGCATGTGTTACGTTGGGGACGAGGTTTTGCTTTTGTTTCTGCAGGAGAAGATAAGCTGTGGGTACCATCAAAACTGATAAAGGTTCGATTTGAACAAGAGAGACCTCTTAATTAGAAGAGGTGATAGTTCATCAACCAACATGACCATCCAGTTTAAACTCACTTATACCATTAATACATGCCTTTTCATTTAATCAGATGTAACTTGCCAAAAGGGGACCTCCCCAAAATTAGTCTTGGGGAAGGGTTTTTGTTTTTGTCTTTTAGGAGAATGAAGGCTAAGGAATCTGAAGAACACTGGACAAATGAGACAACTGGAAAAAAAGGACAAATCATCTGTCCCAGGAAAAAGAGTAAAATGGCCTATTGGTATATCATCTACAAAATTTCATAAATCTTTCTAAATGTTTGTTTCTGCTCTTCTCTAAAAAATTAATACTCTTAGTCTTCTTGTAGTCCCAGTTCAATTAAAGCTCCAAGCTGATTTTGGAGTTGGAGAATGGCTCTCTCCTCCTTTAAACTCAAGCATGTTGTTAAAAAGAAAATGAAAACTCCCTGTATCATACCAGAAGAAAGAGCCATCTTCTGACATGGGACAGGAGAAAAACCAAATTAATTAAGGGACTATTCTATTACTAATCTCAATTCTTTGACTCTATTCTGATTCTTTAAACTTTTCTTAAAGTATGAATTTTATATCAGAATTCACAAGATATATATATATATTTTAAACTTTGTTGAGATAATAATGGTCATATGAGTACTAATTAATTTAGAGAAAAGGCTTCGATCAGCTGCCTATACATGTCTTTGTGTTCGAGTCTCTTCAGTTTTCTGCAGGAAATCACGGCCAGGCCTAACATCAAATGAAATCTCCAGGAAGAAGATGGGGCCCCACAACGACAATTCCACGTGGAAAATAATATCACTAAGCTGACAAACATCATCTACAGATCAGCTTTGGACTACAAAGTGCTTAGAGCAATTCTGAGATGGCTAGCTGAGATGATCCAGTTTCAAAGACTGCTTGAACAAGGACTTGAGATAAACCCTGAACTTTGGCATTATGGATAACAAAGAATATAGTTATCTTTCCTAGAATTTGTCAATTAACCCAAAATTTTTCTTTTCAGAATAAAGATAACTTCGCCCATACCCAGCAGGAAGCAATTTTAAGAATTCGACGCCCACATTCCCAAAGGGGTGGTGTGGGGTGGGTGGTTTTTTGGTCTTTTTATGGGTATTGGGTCTGGGATAGTTTTCATTGTTTAGGAGGGTTGGTTACAAGTTGTTGTTAAGGGTTAGGTAAAGGGCTAGGCAAAAGGTGCTTGTTAAAAAAAAAAAAAAAAAAAAAAGACAATTACTAGTTTTAAATATTTTACATTCAATTGGATTTTTTTATATTGTATACAAATTATTATTATTGAGATTGAGATTGTTAGAATATACCATATACATATTTCTAATCTTGTTCAAGATATTGTATTTATACCATTCATTTAACAATGTAATTGTAATTTGCTAATCCTTGAATGTTAGTATTACCAACTATTAGGATATATAGAAATGAAAATTAGTGGTTAGACATTGCAATTGAACTTGTAGTCATATTAGGTGTGTTGTCAAGATCAAACAGATATATTTTAGATAGACAGGTCATCTTCAAACCCTTCAGAGATCTACAGAATATGGCATTTAAAATGTTTTAATAACTTAAGAATTTTTCTTTTTTGCTATGACTATGAGACATGATGGCTCCTGGCAGTACCAATCTACTTCAGAGAAAATATGGGCATTGAAGAAACTGCATATGGAACTAACTTTCATTGTTGCAAAAGTCAGCCACTGGACAACAAAGTATCCTTGAATCAACTGCTGACAAACAGGACAGACAGGACATGAAACCAAGGACTACCAATTCTTGCCAAAACAAGTGTGGTTGTGGCTTTAACAAAAGGCATCTTCTGAAGCCAGGACAATATGGCACCATCCCTGAAGTGAATGACCTTTGCAATCTGTAAAAGGTACCATGTCCTTTTCTTTGAAGGCAGCTGAACAGGGACTGGGCCAATGGCTTCTGATGTGCAATGGAACAGCAGATGAAACAGTTATTCTTGAGGAATAACTAAGCTCACCTCTCTCAATAGTAGAATGGCGTTTAATAGAGAGATGTGGAGAAGAACAGGATGCCAAGATGAAGCCACATATACACAGCCAAGAAAAATGGACAGCTGAATTGAAAAGACATCAATAATTTCCAGAATTTAAAATCCTGAATCATGACATGACACTAATGGAATTCAGGTGTTTCTGGTACATGGACTGCTCTCACCAAATGTGAGGTCAAACTGTTGACCTTGTATACATCTTAGTTCACAAAAGAGTCTGTCAGAAACGCTAAGCCTGTAGGCTGAAGATGATGCCCCAACACTGTGGAGAAACCTCAGGTGACTGTCCAGGTAGCTGGCTGTTTCTGTCAACTCACATTTTTTTTTGAAGCTGCTTGCATGTACTTCTTGTTTTTATTTTTTATTAGGTAGTATTATTTCCTTCTTGGGTCTCTGAGGGAGTTGAAGATCAGTTAGTTATAGTTATAATTATCTTTGTTAAGGATTTCAGAAAAACTCACTAAGAGCTGTAAGTGTATAAATTTGAAAGACAGTTCCGTTAGCTATATAAGTTAGGATAAAAAGTGAATCAGGTACATTCTGGACTTACCAAAATAGGATAGATAATGGAATTATTTTCTCTGAATTTGTCAATTACAAATGGACTAGACATTGTTTAGGTATTTATTGTTTGTATATATGGTATATATAGTTATTGTACTTTTGTATATAGTTTTTCTTATATTAGTTATAACTTTTTCCTTTTTTTCTTTTTATTAAAATAGAAAAGGGGAAATATAGTGATATTTTATTTGTATTGAAATGTGATTTTATTTGTATGTCAATAAAGTTGCCTTGAGGTCAGAGCAAGCCAGAGCAGAAGCCGAGCAGTAGTGGGGCACGCCCTTAATCCCAGCAATTGGGAGGCAGAGCTAGGCAGATCTCTGTGTGTTCAAGGACACAGCCAGCATAGCAGACACACGCCTTTAATTTCAATACCAACCATAGAAGACCTGGAGGTCTGTACAAACAGGCAGTGACGAGGAGGTCATGTGGCTGGGTTACAACCAATGAGGGAGGAGAACAGAAAGTCTTTAAATAGACAGGACGCACAGAAGTAGCTCTCTTGCGGAGAGGAGGAACCGCAGAAGCAGTGAAGGGTAAGGTTTTCTGCTTTGGCTCTGACCTCGTGGGTGGTTTTTAACTCTGCAACTGGCTCTGTGTTTCTTATTTAACAAGCAGGATACATCTACATTCCCTTCTTTTAGAATGCTTAAAGCCAGGATACAGAAAGAAAAGCCTTTCTGTATTCAGAACAGTTTTGTTTTGGAGATTGGTCTCATTATGCTAATCTGGAACTCATGTACACACCAGGCTGGCCTTGAGCTCACAGAACTCTAACTACCTCTGCCTTCAGAATGCTGGTTTCTTGAACTGTATGCTTTTCCAACTGTTATTTTATGCATCCTTTTCCTTTGTTTTGGAAGTGGAAAAAAAAGATCTAGTGTTGGTTCCAACTTCAGATTAGAACGTATAGTTGCATATCTTTACTGAATTTGTAATTTATTTGTTTTGACATATGCAGCCCCTTTGTAGCTCAGGCTGCCCTGGAGCACAGGATGTTCTTGACTCAGCCTATTGCATGCTGGGATTATAGGGATAGGCTACTGTGCCTGCTCCACACCCCATCCCTGAATTTTGATTTCTTCTTGCTATGCTGAGGATGAAATTAGGGTCTTGTATATGCTAAGCAAATGATCTACTACTGAGCTACACCCCCAGCTCATGGTTGTTTTCATTGGGTCAAAGTGATGGAAAAAGAATGTGGAATTTCACTTAGAATTTCATGCTAGTGCTAGGACAGCATAGGATAAGGTCTGCAGCACATAAGGAACCCTGGCAGTGGATAGAACAGTAATAGAAGGTGGGTTGTCTGTCCTCACCCTTTCTTGAAGTAGTTCATAAAACCTGACTGACCCCCTCCCCATGGGGATTATGCAACACCGATATTTTCTTTTCTTTTCTTTTTCTTTTTCTTTTTTGGTTTTTCAAGACAGGGTTTCTCTGTGCAGCTTTGTGCCTTTCCTGGAACTCACGTGGTAGCCCAGGCTGGCCTCGAACTCACAGAGATCCACCTGCCTCTGCCTCCCAAGTGCTGGGATTAAAGGTGTGCGCCACCACCGCCAGGCTCAACACCGATATTTTCACTGTACCCAAAAGAAAGCAATGTTCCATTTTGTGAAAACACAGGGAAAGAAGGAAGAATTGAAATCAACAGGCCTTGTTGTATTGCCCCCAGCTTATCCTATTACGTCTTTTATTATTATTATTCTCTCAGATATCTCAACTGCAGTTTCCCCTCCCTCCCTCTCTCTGCCTCTCCCCTCCATCCCATCTCCCCCTCCCAGATCCATGCCTTCTCTGTCCTATTACACTTTTGTATGACCATCCATTCTTTTCTTTTTTTTCTTTTTTCTTTCTTTCTTTCTTTCTCCCCCCCCCCCCCCAGACAGGGTTTCTCTGTGTGGCTTCAGCTGTCCTGGAACTCACTCTGTAGACCAGGCTGGCCTTGAACTCAGAGATCCTCCTGCCTCTGCCTCTGCCTCCTGAGTGCTGGGATTAAAGGTGTGTGCCACCACTGCTCATCTGATCATCCACTCTTTTATCAAACCCATGGAGAAAAGACCTTTGGTCTTTACTTCTAAGGGTCTCTGTGTCATGTCAACTCGGATATTCTTTTCTTTTATCTTTTCTCTTATTTATCTATTGGTGATATCGTTAGCATGGAGATTGTAATAAATGAAAGGATCATATTGATTTTCTCCCTACAAAAGTACTTCCCTCTTTCAACAGTTCTTTCTCTCATGTATTCATTTCTAATATATTTATTCAGTATTTATAATGTACAAGGACCTATGTAAGAAGTGGGTGCAGTGATACACACTGTAGTCCCAGAGATTGGAAGGTAGGAACAAGAGGATCAGGAGTTCAAGGCCAGGCCTGGTGTGGTGGCTAACTCTTTTTATTTTATTCATTCATTCATTCATTCGTTTGTTTGTTTGTTTATTTATTTATGGAGCTGAGGATTGAAGCGCTCTACCACTGAGCTAAGTCCCCAACCCCATGAACACTTTTTAATCCCAGCACTCTGAAGGCAGAAGAAGGTGGATCTCAGAGTTTGAGGCCAGCCTGGTGTACAAAGAGAGCTCCAGGGCAGCCAGAGTTGTTATACAGAGAAATCCTGTCTTGAAAAAAAAATGTTCAAAGCTAGTCTGAACTACATGAGACCCTTGTTTCATAAAATCAGAACCAAACAAGGTAGTAAAACAAAGAAAAATTCCCCCCAAACCCAAACCATGTATCTAGATCTGAAGGAAAATGAAAAAAAAATCATAATAAAATGCAAACAATCTCCATTTAAAAATAGACTAGATGTGCAACATGTCAATTTAGTTTGTAAGATGAATACATTTATGTTCTTGGGTTTATCAAATCATAATTGTCAAACTCAGAGCAATAATCTTTGCTTATTCTGCTGCTTGTGTCTTCTGCACATGGCAAATGAAATAGCTGACAGAAACAGTAGCACAGCACAATTCAATCATACGGGTACAGAACTGACTTTATTCTTGGTATGCTTTGCTTTGTTTGTGCATGTGTGTGACAAAGTTCTGCTCAGTTGCCCAGCCTTGCCTCAAACTCCTGAGCTCAAATGATCCTGCCATCTCTGCCCCCAAGTAGCACCAATTACAGGTGTGCTCCACAGCACCTGGTTTCTCATGGTCCACTGCGGATGTCAACATGTTTATGTATTTTATGTTACCCATGTATAGGGCTAGAAATTATGCCTGATTTCAATCCTGTTAAGTTGTCTGTTCTTTTCTTTCTACTCTAGATCTCCATGTTTTAGCAGTCATCCTTTCAATGTTCAAATCTTCAACACCATCACCATACTAAGCACATCATTTGTTACTGCTGTGCAGCAGCTATTCCTCCAAGCTCAACCCCATTGTTCATGGAGCCATTGTGCTTGCTCTGTATTCACTTTCCCATATGCCCAAGAAAAGTTTCATCCTTGTTAAGCCTAAAGTATGACTCAAGGCCAGTTTGTTTGGTTCCCATCCCTATGACAAAATGCCTGAAGTAACAAAAAGGAGGAAAGGTTTAGTTTCACTCTATGGTTATTTCCCAGTTGCTTTTAGGCTTGTTAGGAAGCAAGATAGCATGAGATATGTAGCTTCTTACCAGCTTTTCTTAACTTTAAATTAACCCATCTGTCTTTTGCCTCTGGGATTTTACCTTTCTCTATTTTTATATACCTTTCTTTCTTACTCTGTTGCTGATAGTGTAGCTAGGTGGCTGGCCCCTGGAGTCGTCCCCGTCCCCCTTAGCTGGCTGCTAGATCTCTCATTCCTCCATCTCTTCCTTCTATATATTGTCTCTGCCTGCCAGCCCTGCATATCCTTTCTCCTGCCTCTGTATTGGCCATTCAGCTCTTTATTAGATCATCAGGTGTTTCAGACAGGCACAGTAACACAGCTTCACAGAGTTAAACAAATGCAACGTAAACAAAAGTAACACACCTTAAAACAATATTTTACAACTATTAGTTGGGTTGGGAGAAGTCATACATCAAAATGGTCAAATGTAAGTCATTAATAATGCTAAATGCCAAACAATCTTAATAAACAGTAAGTTCCATAGAAGCTCATCTCCTCCTTAAAGGCCTCCTGTGAAAATGTGTTGTTGGTGATGGAAACTATTGTTCTTTCTCTGCTGACAATGCAATGTGTGGGCTCAAGATTGCTGCAAGCAATGAACTGTAGTTACAGAATAAGTGGGGTTACAATTTAAAAAAAATGTGAAATTATAAATCAATAATACCTATCAATAAAAAGAGTCTCTATATAGGCACTTATAGCAATTATTAGAATGTGACTTGGCCATTCAGCACACAGTTGTTTTCTCTATGATGTGAAGGAACTCTCTTTTTAGAGTTTTGTTTTCTACTTAAAGACACCCCATGCTCATTAAGGAAAATTAGACACGTTGAAAAAAAACCTTCATTTTCCTGAATTTAGGACAAATACCTATTTTATTTTTTGTTTGAGACTTTCATACACACACAAAATTCATTTTGAACAAATCTACCACACCCCAATCCCTCTCCTCCAGCTCCTCCCATAGCCCCAGCACTTTTCTGTCCTAACTTCTTCTATTTCTTTTGTACTCCTCTCAGGGGCCACATCCTTGAAGAAAACTGACTCTTCTTCTCCAAGCAGCCATCAACTGCCAATAGCCCCTGAGCGAGGGGTGCGACACAAGATCTCTCTCTCTCTCTCTCTCTCTCTCTCTCTCTCTCTCTCTCTCTCTCTCTCTCTCGGGTGTGTGTGTGTGTGTGTGTGTGTGTGTGTGTGTGTGTGTGTGTCTAATTCCTGACCCTCTTACCTCAGCCTCCCAAGCACTGGGACCACAAATTGCCATTGCCATTGTCATTGCCATACCTGGTCAGTGTATATATTTTGTTTGTGGTAAACTAACTGTCCAGCAATGTTTGATAAGAAACCAATCTCATTACCTCATCCCTTGGATCTTTTCTCAGCATATGGTGCTCCCTTAAACACCCAATGAAGACAGAGCAGTGGAGATGAGAAAAAGGCCACCTAATGAGATTTTAGCAAGAACAGACTATGACATCTGGCTGCCAGAGCAAGTCAGAGTGTACAAAAATATTCTAAAGGAAATGAACATTAGCATGGGATCCTTTAAAATACAAGCGATGAAAACAGCCCTAATAATAATTTAACATTGAATTAATCTAAAGGCATTTCTTGTGTACTAGGTTGGTTGTGTACAACAAGGAAGTGGTTGTCTCTTAAACACACACTAGTAACCCATGCACATTCAGAAATACACAAATAGACTGAGATCCTCCCTTCTCCCAGGGGTGGGGGGCTTGTTATCGCTACAGGAGAAAGGAATTACAGCATGGGAAGCATTTGTCTGATGGTTTAAAGTGCCTTTGAGATGGACATCACAGCTAACTGACCTGAATTTTTTTTTTTCAAATTGGAAAGAAAAACCAACCTATTTGGGAAACTAAATAAAAAGCTCGTAAAAAATGTTAAAGGAGCATCCAAAATGCTTAAAGGTCAGGAAGTTTCCAGGTGGAGTGAGAAGGAGGCTGCTTTAGTAGCAGCCTAAGAAATGATTTGCAAACTGCCATGTAAGTAGCGGAGAGTTAAGGGGTTGCACAGCTGAAAGTTCCATTGTTTGCAGTGGTTTGCAAGGCTAAGATGCTGCCCCTATAGACACAGGCATGAAAAGCTAAAGCATGAGTAAGCATCCTTGAAGCCCTGGACCTCTATTTTACTTCTCAGAAGTTGACCTTGGATTTTTTCATTTACTTTTCAGTGTTATTTCACCCAGAGAAGAGTAGTTAGTCTTGATGAATCTTACATAAATATTTTATCTAGTGACTTTGAGGTTTGTATTATGAAAGAAGAATATGAAGGGCTTGTATACAAAAAGCAGGCAACTGTCTACTATGATATGAATAAATTTGGGAAAATAATCACACCTTTAGCTGAAAAATTTGGGAATTTGACCTGAGCCTGGCTAAAATAAACCCCTTTTCTCTCCTGCTCCTCCTTGGCACAAATGCATGTGTGTATCATGTATAAGAGTGGTGGTGTGCTCATACTGCTACAAGCATGTGTATATCAGAGAACATCTTTGGGGAGTCAATTCTCTCCTTCCATCATGTGTCTTGGTTCTGGGGATCAACTCAGGTGGTCAGGCTTGCTTGTCAAGCACTCCCATCCTCAACTGGGCAATCTCGCCAGCCCTTTGACCTGATGTTCGAAATGTCAACCGATTTTAATAATCTAAAGAAAATACCCGTAAATTCCAGGACTACACAGATAATAATTCTTTGGCATGGAAAGCCCAGCAGGCTTTCATGGCTTCTGACTTCTGGATAGGGCTGACTGTATCACTCAGTTATAGAGTACTTGCCTTTTATTCAGGATGCCCTGGCTTCCAACCCCAGCAATTCTAAAGCATTTAACAATGGAAGACTGATGGAAAATGTAAAAAGTTAACTGAACCATGCTTCTCAGCAGAAGAGATTTAGTAAGAAAGAAGCTGCCATATCATCTTTGAGGGAAAACAAAGCATCGCTTGGAGATGGTGTGGCATGTTTCATGCTGTCATATGTCAGTTGTGTGTGGATGCCTTCTCTACGAACACACATGCCTGGAACTTTGCATGGATGCTATCTTCTCCCCACGTATCTTTGTTACTTCTTTGCTTAAAATGCAACACCGAATGTAAAATTAAATAACAGTAATGCCTGGTTGGCTCTGCAGGCTTTGCTAAAATTGTGTAAAATGCAGGAAATCAATTAGAGATGAAGGGGGAGAAATTAATGAAGTCAGAAAAACCCTTAAATGAAATGTTATAAGGGCCCAGGGAGATGGTTCGACTGTTGTTCGAATCTTAGATCGTCTTTTAATAAAAAACTCAGAGCCAGATACCAGGGTGAAAGCTGAAAGATCAGAGAAGCAGAACAACCAGCCACTAGTTCTTATGTACGAAATCCTTAGCCTAGAGACTGTGAGTTCCTGTTTCCTCATGCCTTATATACCTTTCTGTGCCCTGCCATCACTTCCTGGAATTAAAGGTGTGTGTGCTTCCCAAGCAAACTATGAGATCTCAAGTGCTGGGTCTAATCTAGAAGCTGGCTCTATCCTCTGATCCTCAGGCAAATTTATTAGGGTACACAACAAGTTTATTAGGTACATTGAACAGTTAAAAGTGCATGTTGTTTTTTGCAGAGGACCAGAGTTTAGTTCCCAGCAGCCATACTGGCAGCTCACAACTGCCTGTATCTTGAGCTCCAGGGAATACCTGTGCTCCACTCCTGTGTGCCTATCTACAGATAAATGCACACACACACACACACACACACACACACACACACACACACACACACACACACGCTTAAAATTAAAAGTAAACCTAAAATATGTTGTAAGCAAATAAACTCCATGGCTACACTTGGAATCAAATACTGGTATTTTGAATTTCAGTGTGTAAACCCTTAATGGTCTCAGAACTATTTTATCACCCGCCCAGACTCTACAAACCTCCTTGCTCAGTCACTTCAAAGTGCTAGCCAGACCTGAGTTTCAATCCAGAGGACACCATAAACTGGCTGAGTCAGTTGGGACAAGGTACTTAATCTCCTTTACCCTTCTTTCCTTATCTATTAAATGAAGATGGTTGCATGTACTTCTCAAGACTATTTTAAAAACTAAATTCAGTAACAAAGAGCTCACATAGTGCCTGAAGCATGGTAGCTGTCCCTTAAAAGTTTCTCTTATTCATATTAACTCTGTGACTTAAGTGTGATTTCGCTTGTCATTTGCTTGTGGGTTTTGGTTTTTTTGTTCTATTTTGTTTGAGACATGGTCTCATGTAGCCAAGCCTGGTCTTGAATTTGTTATATAGCTATGGATTGGCTTTGACTCCTAATCCTCTTGCCTCCACCTCCCAAAGGCTGGAATGACAGGTGTGTACTATCACATCTGGCTTAATTAATACAATTTTAAAGATTTCAGTGTAATAACCAGAATATTAATACAAATAGAATAAAATATAGCACCTTATTATCAGAAGTATAATGTGAACCAAGTGGCAAAAGTTTCTAAATATCTGTTTTTGTTGTTGTTGTTGTTTCATGTTCTCTGTGTAGCCCTGGCTGTCCTGGAACTCACGGAGATTTGCCCACTTCTGTCTCCCAAGTCCTGGGATTAAAGGCATGCGCTACCACTGCCTGACCAGAACTCACTGGGCACTTTATGATGGTTTATAATTCAGTAAATTGGAAATTTTAATCTAGATTTGGAGATCATATATATGTGTGTATATATACAGCTTTCATATGTGTGTGTATATGTGCCTAATTATATTATAAATGAACTTACTCTTCGTATGTAGTTCACTTTGAAACATACAAGTGGGACTTTAGAAATATATGACTTCCACTCTTCCACTGAGACTTTTTGTGAGAATTATTATTACCAAGAATATTATATTGAGTTTGTTTCAAAGCATTGGGTGAATTTCAACATATGTATTCTTAGTAAAGATAGGTGTGATTTGTTATGTGAGATTACACTAACCAAAATTTGCTATCAATGTGGCAGTATTGGTGGTTTTGTTTTGAGTAAAATTCTCTGTCTCTCACTCTCTCTCTCTCCTTATCTATCTATCTATCTATCTATCTATCTATCTATCTATCTATCTATCTATCTATCATCTATCTATTTAACAATTAAACGATCTATCTGAGACAGGATCATATGTAGACTATGCTGATCTAAATCTTGCTAAGTAGCTGAGGCTGACCTTGAACTCCTGATCTTCATACCTGAATTTTCCAAGTTTTGCTATAATTTATTCACAGTAAACTTCACTTTTTTATTATATAGTTTTTTCAACCTTATTTCTTTTATTGAAAATAGATTTTTTTGTACAGTATATTCTGATTAGTTTCTTCTCCCCCTCTTCATCCTTCCCATCCATAAATTTTCCATTTTTCTGCCACACCTTGTAGTAAGAACATAATAATTTCTAAAAGTAAATTCTGATTTGCATTTCTTAGCTAAGCAGCAAACACAATTTACATAAGCCCTAGACTTAGAAAAAAGGTATTGGTTGCATTAGCTACATTTTATAGCTCAGGATAGTAAAAAAGTAAATGTACATTCAAATAGATTCTTTTCTCAAATAATATATCCTGATTATGGTTTCCCCTCCCTCTACTCCTCCCAGTTCCTCCCCACTTCCTCTCTCATCTGGATCTACTTCCTTTCATCTCTCATTAGATAAAAACAGGCTTCTAAGAGATAATAATAAAATCTAACAATAAAATATAATAAGATAAAACAAAAACTATCACATCAAAGCCAGACAAGGCAAGCCAACAAGAGGAAGACAGCCCAAGAGAAGGCATAAGAATCAGAGACCCAGTTGTTCACACACTCAGGAGTCCCATAAGAACACTAAACTGTAATCCATAATACATACGCAGAAGACCTGGTGCAGACCCGTGCATGCCCTGTGCATACTGCTTCTATTATGCAGTTTTTTGAGTGTTTTACTTCTGAAAGAAAGTCTTGTAATGTTATACTAGTTACAATGACCTCAGACTCTTGACTTTAAGGAACTCCTGCCTCAGCCTCCTGAGTAGCTGAGATTACATGCTATTTTTCCATCATAGTTCTATGAGATTTGACAATTGGCTAGCACCCAAATCAAGAGTCAACACATTTCTATGATGTCCCAGAATTAACCAATTTCTTTTTTTTCAACATAATGTTTTTACTGATTACTGATTAGTTGGGAATTTCACATCATGCACCCCAATCATACTCGAGAACTAGTCCTCCCAGGTCTGCTCCTACCCTTGTGACACCCACACAGAAAAAGTAGAAAAAAGGGGGAAATGTCAATTTGTGTTGCCTATATATTCATGGGGGCATGGTCAAATTCCCAGTGGCCAGCTCCTTAAAGAAAACTGAGTCCTTCCCCACTCCCACCCCTGCTCAGCATCCTTACCCCAATTTTCAGATATCGATATAGACTGAGTCCTAAAATGTAGGCATTTGAGACTAGCTTCCTTTACTCAGTATGATGCTTCAAGCTCCATCCACATTGTTTTCTTTCTTTTATTGCTGAGTATCATTCTGGTTTATGTATATATTACAGCTTGCTTAGCCACTCATAACTAAGGTCCATCACTGGGCTTTGAATTAAGTAGATAACTTTGTCATTACTAGAAAAAAGGATATGGATATTTTACTTTTCCCCTAAGAGTAGATTCTGAGAAATGAAAGGAAAATATTTGAAATTTTCGTAAATTCAAATGTTGATAATCTTCCTTCCAAGAATGAAATTGAAGAGACTCTTGCTTTAATGAGAATGTAATTTTAAAAATATTTTCAGAATGAAGTGTGTGCGTGTGCAAAGCTGCATGCTTAATTTCGCTTTCCCTCACTATTGATCTTCTGTAGTTAATGACTAAATCTGAAACTGATCTTCCCTGCTCACTCTTTTTATTTTTTAATCATTATCTGGAAATTCATTGTGATGAAACCAAGTCTACAAAACCATTAAAAAATCCTGCAAATGGAACAGCCAAAGGTCAATTAGGGATTAGTTCTAAATTATATACTTTGAGCATATAAAACATATCTCCATATTCTAAGTTTCTGATTCAGAGTGTACTTAATCCTAAAGTAGCATTTAGAAGAATTCCTGAAGATGGATCAATTGTATTTTTTAAATGGATTTGGCCTAAGGCAGAGAACAATCTATTCTTTCAAATAGGTCTTTTGATAGGCTTATTGAAGTTTAGGCCATGTAGCTTAAAAGCTTCAAAGTTGGAAGCACAATTTTCTTTCCTGGGGGTGGGTGGGTGCTGGTTTCCTTTCCTGATACACTCCTAAATAAGTAGCTAATTGTTAAAAGGAACAGACGAAAGTGGACACTTCAAAAACCAAGTTTGAATTCCCTTCCTTCAAGGTGTGAGAAGCTAGTCTGAAAAGCAAAAGAATGAAGATTTTGAACTTTTTATTTAAAACATGAGCTGAGAAAAAGTATATGGAAAAATGTAGAGCAAATTTTCATCCCTACTCATGATAGCGGATCAGTCTGTTTGGAACAACATTAAATGCTTTTGTGTTCTCATTTCTTCCTAAGAGAGGTTATTTTTGGTCTTTTCCCGTTTTAATTACTCCCCACGGCTCAACTTCTGGTTTGGCTTTTTCTGGGCTTGGCCACACATTTCATTAGCCTGTGTACTTTCAGACTGACTGACCCAATTTAAAACTCTTAGTCCCAGAGCCCAGACATCAAATTATCAGACAGTTTATTTTTCCTTTCTGTGTATTTTTCTACATTCAAATTTAAAAAAAAAAAAAAAGAAAAGCAAACCAAACCCAAAAAATTACTGTTTCTGGCATTTTATTTTCATCTTTCTGTAAAGAAAAAAATGCAGGCTCCAGTTGACTCCAGAAATGGAACAAAAATTGTGTATGGGACCAGGGAACTAGGGGAACAGGGCTTCTCATTCTTTCAGAGGAAACCAAGCAAGCAAGAGAATTAGAAACCACATGTTTACTGCACAATTTAAACAAGATGTTTTCAGACAGCCCCTCCCCCATGTTATTTAATTGGTTTTCATTTTGTCACTTTTTGCTGTAACTGAACCAAGTTCTTTGACTGCTGTTCATAAAACATTCTGTGAAGAAGTAATTTTGAAGCTCACAAAAAGACATGCTGTGGTTATAGTCCAGAAGACGTTTTCCTTATATCTTAAGTTTGATGATGCTATAGTATAATTCTCACTGTTACTCTCCAAGTACTTTAGAATTTTAAATTATAGGGATACAGATGAAAGTGCTCTGATTTGCATTGTTTAATAAGCACTTTGCTTATTTGACGCTTCTTACATGGAAATGACGTGAAAGCATGAAAATAATTCTAGTTTAGTCGACTTCAAAAAAGAACAGAATTACAATAAGAGAGAGGGAGATAGTTGAGCTTAAGTTCACAGACTAAGACTTTCTTACCATGTAGGACAAGTTGGCTTGTCATTCAGACAATGAGGATGATTCTTAGCTCATAAGAATGTGGTAAGGATGAATTAATGATGTCTGTCCAGGATTTTTTTTTTTTCATTTTGAGGATAAGGTCTGTTGATTTTTGTTTTAATATTCCACAGTGTGTTCTTCTTACAGGTCAGCTGGGTCTATGAGCTTGGTGCCATTGGAATGTGAAGACTGGAGTGGAAAGTAGAGAAATGGGCTTAGATTAGTCCTTTCATGGCATTGGCTTGCTGTGCATGAATGCCAGAAAAACTAGAGAAGCCAAAGCCTGGCACTGCATAGTGAAGATGCTAGTCACCACTATGACCTGCTGCATCTCAACCAAAATATAAATGAACTCTGACTCCCGTGGTCTGTTTACTTCGTTTTGGAGGCTGTATGGTCTATGTCTTTGAGACTACTTTGGCTCCAGGGGTTGTTTTTAATCCTTGTGGGTACAGAAACACATTTTCTTCTTGTCATCAAGGGGTGTTCTTGTTCCAGTGAACGAATTCACTCTTACAAAGCCCACAAGAGACTAAATGTAAATCAGAAAGTTGGTTAATTAGTTTACTATGAGAGTGGCCCCTAGGCTGATAAATGAGACCAGCTGTCTGATAGGCACCCCACTTGGTAATGTAATCCACCACTTGGAAGCTCTGTGAGCAGAGAATTACAGTGAAGGGGAAGAGAAATTGGATTTCTGGGGTATTCCCATCAAGCTCCAGGGTCCTAAAGATTCTCTATTCTTCACTATGGTGCTATTTATTTATTTATTTATTTATTATTATTTTTTCGAGACAGGGTTTCTCTGTGTAACAGCACTGGCTGTCCTGAAACTCACTTTGTAGACCAGGCTGGCCTCGAACTGACAGAGATCTGCCTACCTCTGCCTCCCAAGTGCTGGGATTAGAGGTGTGCGCCACCAGGCCTGGCTTTTCTATCTAGACTCCTCCAGTTTGCTGACAACTCTCTTCTGGCTACACTAGAGAACCACTGAACAAATTCCTACTCTCTGATTATAGATACCCACCCCACCTCCCACATTATATGTAGACACTACAATTTTAAATTTCTTTGTCTCAGAGCTGGGAAGATGGCTCAGTGGTCAAGATCACTGGCTGCTCTTCCAGAGGACCCGGGTTCAATTTCCAGCAACTACATGACAGTTTACAACTGTCTGTCATTCCAGTTACAGGGGATCTGACATGCTCATACAGACATACATGCAGGCAAAACACCAATTCACATAAAAATAAATAAAACTTTAACAAATTTCCTTGTCTCTGATTTGTGAAGTTTTATCATTTCAAGCATTTGGAATTAAGTATATTGCATCTTTTTTATTTTTATTTATTTATTTTTTTGTTTTTTCGAGACAGGGTTTCTCTGTGTAGTTTTGGTGCCTGTCCTGGATCTTGCTCTGTAGAACAGGCTGCCCTTGATCTCAAAGAGATCCGTCTGGCTCTGCCTCCTGAGTGCTGGCATTACAGGCATGTGCCACTGCTGCCTGGCTTGAGTATATTGCATCCTTTTGTTTTAGGATAAAAAACGATCATAATAGCCTGACTGTGTTCCTACCCTTGAGACTACCACTTGGACTTTTTCCTTATCTACGTGCCCAATGAATGTTGGCGTTGCACAAAATCTTTGACATCATTTAATTTAACACTTCCCAGTGCAAAGAGAACTATGATGTAGAAGAACAGACCATTTGATCAACTTCAAAGATGAGTAAGCAGAAGAAAAAAAAAGAAATCTGAAAGTGATAGTCAGTTTAGAACTTGAAACATAACGTAACAGTTCTATGGTGTAATGTTTTTTTGTTTGTTTGTTTGTTTTGATTTTGAGGTAGGTTCTCACATATTCTGTGATGGCCTTGAACTCACTAATATAACCCAGGCTGGTCACAAACTCTCAAGCACTGAGATTACAGTCATGAACCTACACCTGGCTACGACTCACATGTCATGTTCATTCATCTTTTTCCTGATCCTTGACAGCCAGTCCCTGATCCAACTTACTTTTGCTTCTACTGAACTATTTATCTAATTTATTAATTTTTTTGTAATTAAGGACTATGCTATACCAGGGCAATGGTGAGCATGCCTTTAATCCTAGTACTTGGGAGGCTGAGGCAGGCAGATCTCTGAGTTTGAGGACAGCCTGGTGTACAGAGTGAGTTCAGGGACAGCCAGGGCTACACAGAGAAACCCTGTCTCAAAAAACCAGGAAAAAAAAGAAAAAAAGAAAGGAAAAAGAATTGTTACTTAATACACAAATGTCAATGTCATTTGTAACTGTGGAGGGGATTGTTCTTCCAGCTTCCATACCACCCGTAAAATGCAAGTTCCTATACCATCCTTTAGAAAAGTTTCAGGTAATTTGTCCAGACCTGTGTCTGCTCCCTTTTCCTCCTATCCATCAGGAGCAATACTGATCATGCAATAGCCCTTTAGTGGATTTCCTTGTTAAACTTTGATCAAGAACAATGAATCATGTTCTTGAAATTAACCCTAGATGCTCTGGTACAGAGATGAGATTTAGTAGTAACATATTTTATTTGAAAACTATCTTCAAATGCTGTTTTGGATTTCTAGGGTTCCCCACCTCAGTGCAATGAGCAGCTGAGTAACCTCTAAACCAGCATCCTAGAAGCAGCCTCCATACTTCTTCCTCAGATTTTACCCTTGGCATTTTACTTTGCTTTAAGACTTCATCTCAGAAGTTCAGTGAATCCATTTACTTCTTATGACCTTCACTTCCACACTACTAGCCTAAGCCATCATCTTCTCTCACTTAGCGGGTAAGCTTGCTTATTCCTGGTCTTTTGTTGCTGTTGATGGTGATGCTAGGCTGGAATCCAGGGCTTTGCAAATGCTAAATGCACTCTGCCATTGAGCTACATTCTAAATTCCATGTTTGCGTTCTCATCCCTTCTCATCTGAACTCCAATGTAGAGCAGGAATGGTCTTTGAGAAAGTGGCTTCTACAGCCTACAGACAGTTTTTAATTAGTTTCTAATATTCTAACAATAAAAAAATTGCCTTAAATACCATCCCAGCCACATTCACTCCTGTTCTTCATCGTGTTCTCCATTTTCTAGCAATACTGACCCCCTTTTAGTTCTTAACCAAATCAAACTCTCTCCTGGAATTTAGCTTTTGCCCACTCTGTTCCATTATGATCTCATGACAGAGCCATAAGAATGACACACAGGGAGGTGATTCATTTTAATTTTACCGCACTGTGTAAATACTTTTTTAGTTGATCTGGCGGGTGTGCTCAAATCATTAATTTGAATCTGGAATGAGTTCATATTATCCACTCTGGTGGATCCCTTAAAGGCATCCCATCCTCTAAATGGTCCTTCTCAAACATCAAAGCTCATCTCCTCTACTGATACTAGGTTCTCACTATAGATAGTTAATATGAATTGCAAATGTATTTCATTTCTGTGGCTTCACAGTAGTATCCGGGCAATTAAACA
Source organism: Onychomys torridus (assembly GCF_903995425.1). Taxonomy (NCBI): domain Eukaryota; kingdom Metazoa; phylum Chordata; class Mammalia; order Rodentia; family Cricetidae; genus Onychomys; species Onychomys torridus. Next base: position 36,725,375 of record NC_050466.1, read on the forward strand.
ATAGACACAATATAGGATAAAATATTCCCTCTCTGTAAAAGTGATTGCATACTAATTGTTGTTAACCTGGGGAAGTTATCCCTCTGAGTAAACTGGCAGTCTTAGAAAAACATTTCCTCATTAAGGCTTCCAGGACTTTGTGTAGCATACTGCCGTAGTAATTTACACACTGGTACCTTATTGGCCTCAGAAATTTAAAACAACTCCCAAAGTGCCTGACACACTCATTTTGTTTTCATCACCTCATATATAAGCAAAACAATTCAGAGCCAAGTGTTTGATTGGATTATGCAAGTTTTGGGCAATAGAATTGACATCCAATTAGGTTTTTTTCTTTAAGTTAATGCTAAAATTAGTTTGCATTGCTTGAGGTCACAACAATTAGGAAAACACAGGTAAGAGAGATTTTGTGTGTGTGTGTGTGTGTGTGTGTGTGGTGTTTATGGGTGGGTAGGTTAGGAGAATAGTCTGCAACGCAGCAGTTTCAAACCTTTTATAGATTATTGATTGTTTGAATAATATATATATATATATATATATATATATATATATAGAACTGGCTACATTGAGTAAAATTCCAACTTAATGCATAGGTAGGGTTGATACTACAGAGAAGAGAGATTTTCTACAACAAAGGGAAGGCTGCCTTACTGTACTTCTGTATTGTAAGAGCTGGGTAGAAATTGAGAATGTTAAATTTCCACAAGGAAAATCAGTTGAGACCATGGAGATGTCCCACTCCGATGCCACCTATGTATCACCATTACCACCCCCTCTCCCCCACTACTAGGACTACCACCTCCTGTTCTGATACAGACAAAGGCAAGAAGATGAAAAGGAGGTCAGGGAAGTGATAGGCCTAGGACCACTAGTGACATAGATAATTGAGTAGGTAGACAAGGGTATGCTCAGGGCCAGCACATATAAAACAGAACATGAAAAACAGGAAGATATGCCTCCACAATCCTAATCCCAGTGGAACACCAACACATTTCCTATACTCCTCCAGGTATAGAATACAGTAGTGTGTGTGTGTGTGTGTGTGTGTGTGTGTGTGTGTGTGTGTGTTTGTGTGTGTTAGAAGTGCAACTTCCAAGTAAGTGGTATAGTAAGTAGTTTCTGTACCTACAATGCCAGCCACTAATTCACTCACTGCTTAACAATCCTTGCCAAGGTCATCACAGAGAACCAGGAATTTCACAAAAGCATTTTCTGAGATCACAGGAAGACAGCAACTCCCTGCAGTTGGCACCGAGCCAACCAGCCACTTCTTTTCAAGGGTTCCAGAGAGCTGATGGAGGAGCTTCATTAGACTTTGTGAATATCTGAATTCATTCTTTCATTCCTCAAATACATACATGACTTCTGACATGTGCCAGGCAATCTGATGTCCAGGGAATACAGAGAGAAGTAAGAGGATTCTCCGTTTGCTAGGAGTCACTTAAGGACAGAGACATAGAAATAAATGGCTTCGACATCAAGAACAAAGGGGGAGCTCTGATCTCCTATGGGAACAAAAGGTAAAGGGCTGTGAGCATTCCTGTGAGGCAGCCATGAAGGATGCAGGATGCAACCAAGGCGAGTGTGAACTCTTTGCCTTGCTTGAACACTAGCAAAATGAAGGCGGGGAGTTTAGATAAGGACCCAGGAGCCAGGCAGTGGTGGAGCATGCCTTTAATCCCGGCAGAGGCAGGCAGATCTCTGTGAGTTCGAGGATAGCCAGAGCTACACAGAGAAACCCTGTCTTGGGGGTGGGAAAAAACCAGAGGAGTAGGAAAGGAAAGGTGTGGTGGTGCATGTTGACATGACTTATTTAGAGAAAAGTAGACAAGAAACAGTAAAGTCTTTGGGGTTCTACCCAAGCTATTTTTGACAGAAAAGGAAGTGGATAATCAGAAAGCCTGGGCTGGAAAGAGGGATGACACTTCTGAGGAGGAGTGGAGGCCTGCAGGGAGTCAGTCCTAGGATGTCCCCAGAAAGGGAAAGGAGACCTGTTCAAAATGTGTTTCTCCTTAGTCCCAAATTGCTTGGAAGCTTTTTTGGCCTGTTTAGACTCTTTAAAAGAATGAAAGAAGATGATCTCCATGACAAAATGCTGCACGTGCTTTTGAAAATGCTGCAGAGAGCTGTCAAGATGATTTAGCAGATTCAGAAGAGCCTGATAAATTCCTCTCAGCAAGTATCAAGGGAGAGTACCTCCGAGTTTCCAGCCTTATGTTACAGATGCTCTGAATGGTGAGTTTCCAAAGAAACTTTTGGAGTATCTAATGTTTCTGAGAAGAGCATTCTGCTTCCCATTTTACAGCAATACAGAGGCAGCCTTAGCAACTAATAGCTTTTACATCTGGAAGGGCAGCAAAGAACAAAATATTTGGCCAATGACTAAAATATTTCCACATTAACTAGCCTTCAAAAGATCACCTATGAGACACTTCAGTTTTAGAGCCGTGGAAGTTGGATAAAGTAAGTAATTAACTCAAACTCGACTACTCTGGGAATACTTTTCAATATTCTTCCTAGTATACATTACGCCGGGGAAAATGAAGTTGAATCAGGTGGCTTGGCTGCATATGCTTGCCACTGGAGCTGGAGTGAGAGTGAGTGAGGAGGAGGTGGAGAGGCAGACCGAGAATTAATTTAATTGTGAGGAAGGCCTCTCAGGGCTCCAGAAGTAGAGCAGCATTTCTGTTCTTTTCTGAACAGCTTCATTTCTTTCCTCTCTACAGCTTCTGAAGGGCTCAGAAGCCATTCTTCATTGCTCTTGAAACCTTCCTCTGGCTTTCCCAGGAATGAAGACTGGAACAGAACAAGCTAAGGGCATGGCTGATTTGTTCTATCAACTCTGTTGATGTATATGGGCAGGAGATTAAGGATCAGGGCCAGACTAAATCAGTTATATACAATATTCTAGGCACTGAGGTTCAGGTGCACTCACTCCCAGTGTGAATGAGGTTGGGTGTGACCATTCCCTTTCAGTTGTACTAGCCATCTTCCCCACTCATCACATTCGATCAGCAAATAGGAGAGGCCCAAATGGATTGCCACCTGGACCGTAGTGGTCCAGATGGATGGTCAGTGAGGGCATTTTTGACATTAACAATGTGTCTTTGGGGCCTTCTAAACTGTGACTTGAGCCAAAGAGAGAGGGGGTAGATACTGAGATTTGACTGACAAACTAAACCTCATGGATGATTTAGGAACAGATTATCAAGTCTTTCAAATCACCTCCACAATCCATTTTCACTGTGTTGTGCCTGAGCTACCTTTGTGTGAGCACTTTATCGAGGTCATTGTCTAGCCAGAGGGGATTAGGGCCAGTGTCTCCAGTCTGCTGTATTCTGTCTTGATCTTATCTTGTTTTCCTTTCTCAGTTTGTCTGCCTTCTTTCTGTGTTTGCTGAAGGAAGCTGACAATCCTTAACCATTATCATGAATGCTTGCTATGTGCCAGGCCGTATCAGAAATTCTTTCCATACGCTAAAACGTCATTTCCTAAAATCCCAGTGAGGCGCTTCTTATTGTCCTACCCATTTAGCAGACCTAGAAACTGAGACTTGGTGAATTTAAGCACTTGAATGTATCAGTCACCTTTTGCTGAGATTCCAAACAACCTCAATATTTTTGGTCTTAAAATAGTATCTGGCAATTTTTTTCCCTTAAAGGACCACAGAGTAGTTTTCAGTTTTGTATGATATACACGGTCTGTCTCAACTACCTAAGGATACCTTCATCATATACATCATGTAAACAGATATGACTATAAAGCTGGGTGTGACTATATGGGTGAGACCCTGCCTCAAATTATATATATTATTATATATAGCTCAGGCTGGCCTTGAACTCATGATCCTCTTGCTTTAGCCTCTCAAGTACTAGGATTACAACTATATGCCACCATACCCAGCTTTATTTTTCTACGTCTAGCAATGAAGTGGTATTGGAACATCGCTATGTGCTTTCTTTTTTCTTGTTCATTACAATTATTGTGGGCCATGATACAGTATTTTTCTTTCAATGTGTTTCTCATAATAAGAAACTTAAAAACACAGTGTATAAGCTATACAAAAATGGTGATGGCCATATTAAACACTCACTTATGGGCTCAGAAAGGGGTACCTCAGTGGCAGATAATGTGTTTGGTGAGTATGAGGCTTAAGTTCAATTCTTCCACTGACACAATCACAAAAGTACCTACTTATTTCTTGTCTGGATTACATGAAGGCAGAAGTTCCATTTTGAATATGTTGGGCTCTATCCAGCTTAGCTGGTTTTGTGCCCACAATTCTGGAGACCACCTGACAGAGTAGCCACAGTGTGGGGCATATTGTTTTACAAGAAAGGAAGAAGACAGGCAGAACCAGATCACACAGTTTCAACATCTTCCTACAGCAAAATTCTTATGCGCCTATAAACTACAGAATTTTGTTTCTCATATTTAGAAGCTGGGAAGTCTAATATCCCAGTAGTGGCAAACTCAGTATCTGGAGAAGTCTGCCTTTTGGTTCATGAAGGGCATGAACTTGCCTCTGTCCCAAATCCTATTCATAAGGGTACATCTTCATGACCTAACCACCTCTCAAAGGCTCTATCTACCTCCTAAGGCCATCATCTTCAGATTTCAACAACAAATTTTTGTTGTTATATTTGTTTTTGGAGAGACAGGGTTTCTCTGTGTGTAGTCCTGACTGTCCTAGAACTCATTCTGCAGACCAGGCTGGCCTCGAACTCACAGAGATCTGACTGCTTCTGCCTACTGATTAAAGTGCTAGGATTAAAAGCATGTGCCACCATGCCTAGTTTCAACATATGAATTTAAGCTTTCTTGTGTTTGTATGAATTATATGTCATACACTTATATCCTATCTCCTTAAGCAGGTGACATGGTCAAGTCCAAATTGAATGGGACAGAAAGAGAAGCCATGTTCAAGGGGGAACAGGTCATTGCTAACTAGCACTTTGTCACTTGGAAGATTGTATGGTGTGACTGAAGGACTACATTTTTTTTTGTTTGTTTTTTGTTTTTTTTTTCTCTCAAGCCCATTCTGTTAGCCACTTTGCTACGATGCTGCCACTCCCCTGCGGTAGTACTCTGTTCCTTCCACTCTCCACAGAGTTCTTTATTACCTGTTCTGCAGCACCCTGGTGCTGCCCTCCTAGGCAATACACGTCCTTTTGCCAGTTGCTCTTACTGGGCTCTTAGTGTTTCCGAAGCTGGATGTACTGTGTTTCACTATGTACTGTGCCTTCCTCCAGACCAAGGGAACATGACTCCCAGTCCATGGAGACCCACACCAGGATTGCCTGACCACACAGGGCACTACTTTGCATTTACTCTCTGCTTGCACGGTGGAAAGGGCTGTGCAGCCCCCACTTGTTTTATCAGGAAAGGACTGCCTTCTCACCAGAGGACACAAAGAATAAAGCTCAATTGCTCCCTGACCTCCGGCCAGCCCTCCCCTTCCAGGAAACAATAGCTGCTGCTTGTATCCGGCTTCACAGATTGCAAAGCCCCATCCTGGGTCATTCCAATCAATCCTTGAAAACACGTGTGAGGCAGACAAGATTACCATTTTACAGATCAAGAAACTGAGTCTGAATGAAAGTTCAGCTATCTTGATGACCACAGAGTTAATTATATGGTGATGTGGTGAGTTAGTGGTGAAGCTAGATCTCAAACCTGGGGCTCTTTCCACTCACTCAGAAACACACCCTGTCTTTGATGTTTCCTAGTTTCCTCCCTTTAAAGCATTCCTACCACTGCTATGATGCAGGATTAGAGTCTTTCCTCCCCTGGGATTTTAAGAACCTTAAAAGGACTGCCAGAAATGAGGTTTAACTCTTTCCTGCTCGCTGTGTGACCATCGCATCAGCTAGGGAGATGGCTTAGTCAGTAAAGTGGTTGTCCAGCAAGCATGGGGAGTTGAGTTAAAGCCCTAGCAACTGTGACACACACACACACACACACACACACACACACACACACACACACACACACTTACACAGAGTGTGGTGGTGCACACTTGTGATCCAGTGCTGAGGAAGCGACTGGGACTCACTGGGGCTCACTGATCATCCAGCCTAGAGTCTTCGGGTAAGTTCCAGGCAGTCAAGAGACAGCCCCACCCCCAAAGGTGGATGGTACCTGAAGGACGACACCTGAAATTGATCCTGGTCTATATACACACATGTACACATGTGCATGCATACCCATACAAAGATGTACATGTCAACACACACATAGACAAATGATCTTGGTCACTGAGAGGTGATAGATTGTTATTGCAGGAATACTGGAATCTTGGACTATTATTTCCCCATTCATTGAATCTATAAAAGCATGCTTTAAGGACACCTTTCCCATCTTTCCTACGCAAAGGAATCTCTTTTCCGCTTGGTCCTGTTCTCCTCCCACAGGCTCTAGCAGTCTGTGTCGAGTTTGTTCACTTGCTGGTGCTTTTCTCCACTAAGCCCCTAAGCTCTTAGTGTGCGCAGAGCCTCCCTGCGTCCTCTTTGCACTTCCCACTGTAACAGTTGTCTCCCTACCCTTGCCTGGATGCTGCCTATGTGCACTACTGAGCTCTGTAAGAACACACACTTCACACTTACTTGTTTTTTAGCCCTTGCACTCCGAGCTTCCGCCAGCCACGATGTCTGGCCCTTGAAGGAACACCGAGATTCAGTTAGTTCCCATTTGACTCGACTCATCTGTGATAGGGGCTGGTGTAGCTCCTGGCCTGCAGCTATCATCAGACACTGCAAAAAGAACTTTTTCCTGCCTCGGTGTTGTTAGAAAGTAACCAACTAGTCAAATTTAGTGAATGATTGGGCAGGTGGGGCCACCACAATCCTGACTAGAAATTAATGGTGGAATGGAAGGTCTTAACTTTGCTTTCAGGGATTCCAACTGAGTATGTTTCTTTTTCCCATGCTACATAGTCCTTTGATGGTAGAAGGTGAAGCACTCAATAAAATAAAATAAAATAAAATCTGGGAGGAGAGTGACAAAGAAGAATATCATTCCGATTCCTCTTACTTCCTTACTCAATTTCATCATCCAAACCATAGACACAGAACACTGAAAAGGTGAAAGAGAGGGCCAGGGATGGAGCTCAGTTGGTAGAGTGCACCAAGCCCTGGTTTACATTCTCCAGCACTGCGTGTCACCCTCCCCCCCTCCCGTGGGGGCAGCTAAGGTTGTGGTACTGAGGCCAGCCTGGGACAAAGAGACACTGGGGGGAGGGGAGGAGGAGAAGGGATAGGAAAGTGCTTTTTACCAACCTGCTTTTTGATGATATTCACACCCTATGAACACTTGATTTCTGAAGCAAAGCTCAGCATTGTTTCTAAAATCCCAATCACATTCTGTTCTGCAATTTTCTCAGACAATGGAAAACCATCGGCTTGTCCACGGAAGTTCATCTTTCTTCATCTGTTCACAAACTCCACTTAAAAGTTTTAGGAAACTTTTAGCCTGCTGGGTGAAATCTACTCATGTTCACGTCAGAAGTTACAAAGTTTATGTTGTCTAGTAGGCCTTCAGCATACTTCAATATGTGGCAAACAGAACCATGAGTCATACATACTGCTTAGGCATCGTTAAAATTAGGAAATGGCTGCTTTCATCCACTACAGGCAGAAATGCATCCTACAGATGGAAGTCCCGACAAGATGCCACTTTAAATAGGCAGCCCTACACTATGCAAATCACCTGCACCTACTCCTTCCCTCAAGCCTCAATGTACTCACTTCAGCCCTGGTTTTGTTGTCATGGGCACACAGGCAGTTCGAGCCAAGATGCATGATTTAACAGATGTTTTGCAAAAGGTTCCATTCTTCTGGCCATCAGCACATGTGGAGTTGTCAGGAGCCCTGTAAAGATTTTACAAGCCTTATAAGTCATAGTTATTGAGCTTGGGATGGAATTTAATATATCATCATGGCTCTGGAAGTTCTCTCGTCTTTGTCTGAGATAGTCTATAGCTTTATTTACGTTCTAACTAAAAAATGTTGGATCTAAAAGACATTGTACGAGCCAAACTCCCCATTGGTGCCCTTGTGTCATTGTTACCTTCTAGGTCTGACTCCTTTTCTCTTCCATGAAGACATTGCTCTTTCTCTTTCCTCAGCAGGGCAGGTGTCCAGCTAGCAAGCCAGACCAGTACTTCAGAAAGCCTTTTGATCATCTGCTCTTCCTTCTGACTGAGCTTTTCTAGAAAAGTTCTTGTCTCCCAACCCCTCCTTCTCCCTCTTCCAATCATGTCTTCCTATGTAGCCCAGGCTTGCCTTGAACTTGTGATCTTCCTACCTCCATCTCCTGAGTGCTGAAATTACACCACCATATTCAGCGTGGCAGAGTTTCTGTTGAATGATTGCTTGGTTGATGTAGACACGGTCTCCTGTAGATCAGGATGACTTGTAACTTGCTATATAGCCAAAATTAAATTGAAACTTGTGATTCTCCTGCCTCGATTTCCCAAGTGCTAGAATGACAGACATGTGTGAGCCATCATGCCCAGTGTTAAGTAGTGCTGGAGTAATATGCAGAGGTTTGTGCATGCTCAGCAAACACTCTACCAACCCAATAGAGTTACAACTCCAGCCTCCATAGTTTCTAAATACACCTAAAATCTTATAAAACTAACTACCAATCTGTTTTTTACTAAAAAATATTGTGCTTAGCCGGGCAGTGGTGGCACATGCCTTTAATCCCAGCACTCACGAGGCAGAGCCAGACAGATCTCTGTGAGTTGATGACAGGCACCAAAACTACACAGAGAAACCCTATCTTGAAAAAAAACAAAACAAAAAAAGTGCTTTATGCTAAAAACAGTTCAAATATCTCAGGTTTTTTTTGTGTGTATGTGTGTGTGTTTGTGTGTGTATATGTGAAAGAGATGACAGAGAGACATAAAGAGAGATAGGGGAGAGATGGGGAAAAGATGGGGGAGCCAAGGGAAGAAACACGGAGCATAAAGACTCTTGCTCTGTAGCCCATTTGACCTGGATCTCAGGATTTTCCTGTTCTCACCTCCCAAGAGCTCTGGATACATGTGTGAGCTACCACAGCCAGCTCAGATGTCCCAAATCTGATAGACTTTATCAAAACTTGCCTTATGAACATACAGAGCTTTCCACAAAATGTAATATTCCAGCCTGGGGGCCTGGCCAGCTTTACACACACGTATGTTAGGCTTATTTTGCTACATTTGAAGATTTTCTTAGTAGATCCATTTTTAGAACTGGAAAGAAAACAGAGTAGAAATTATACTGCAGCTATCACTTCCCGAGTGTGCACATCCCAACAAATCTGTGAGCTAGATTATCTTTTAAAGTCTTGTTACATCTGAGGAACATAGATCGGGGAGTGACAGGCCTGAAATGACATGGCACGTCTTTGACAGATTATGACTTGTGTTTCTCTGTTGTTAATTATAATCACAACTTTCTGCTTAAACTATAGGAGAAACTGTAATGTCAGCCATGATCTGCAGCAACTATGGAAAGAGTGAAATATTGAAGAAGACAGTCAAGGGCTCCCACTTCTTCAGGCAAAAATGCATCTCTTCTTTTCTGTCCTCCCCTCCCTTCCCCTCTCCTTCTCTCCCCTTTTCTCTCTTCCTCTTCCCCTCATATATCCTTTCTCTTTTCTTTTTTTTTTGAGATAGTCTCTCTCTGCAGCCCATCCCTTGAACTCACTATGTAATTCAGGATGACCTTGAACCTATGCCTCAGCCTCCTGATAGCTGAAGTTACATGTGTCGACCACCACACCCAGCTCAGAAATGCTTTGCTATGCCCTTTTCCCAACCAGTATCTATCTGTTCCTTAAAGGTTTTTTAATGCACTTTAAATTGATTTTATTTTATTTATTATCATGTGCACATGCATGTGGGTCCTGAGTATGGAACTCAGGCCCTCAGCTTTGTGTGGCAAACCTGTTGAGCTATCTTGTTTGCCCCTCTTTCTTAAAGCTTTTCCCAATCTTGACTTCTCTGCCCTCAAGGACCATATGGATTATTATCCTTCTTTAAACTCCTCAAGTGGCTAGCTTGGTGACCCATACCCTTAATCTGAGCTCTCAGGAGGCAGAGACAGGTGGATCTCTGTGAGTTTGAAGCTAGCCTGGGCTATAGAGAGTTGCAGGACAGCCAGGGCTTGTTATACACAGAAACCCTACCCCGAAAAATCCCTCAGGACACTTTGTTTCTTTTTTTTTTTTTCTTCTTTTTGTAAAATATTTTATTAATACTATTTATTTTTTGTGTATGTGTACATGGTATTTATTGGAAGGGCATAGAGGACAACTGGAAGGGATTATTCTCTCCTTCCACCATGTGAGTCCCAGGGATCTAACTTAACTAGTCTTTAGTTAGTCTTGCAGGCAAGCAATACTACCTAATGAGCCTTGTCATCTGCCCTGTTTTTGTTTATTTGTTGTTGTTTTTACCTGTTAATCTTCCTGCTCCACCTCCCAAGTGCTGAGATGACAGGTATACCACCATGGTTGGTTAGCACTTTCTTACTCTTTTGATCAAAGATTGTTGTATTTGAACTATAGTATTTTGTTCATTCTTTGATTGTAAGTAAAATAGTACACAGCTGATAATTAGACTGGGAAACCAAGATTCCCCAGACAAACCTGCATAGGTAGTATCCCCTACTGAGACTCTGGACATGGACTTGGGAGAGAGACAAACTCAAATTAGTTGATGGCCTCTTAAGCTCTCCTTGCTGCAGCAACCTAATCTCTTCCATGCTGCATCTTCTGTTATATTGCTGGTACACCAGTTCTGGAGAAGAAAGAGATTTGGAAGCCAATCATGCTCAAGCTTTTCCTGACTGTGTTACATTGAAGAGAGTGTTAAATCTCTGTTAGCTTCAATAGCCATGCTTGTTAAATGAATATAATGATGATAACTATATTGTGGCAGTTGAAAGATTGTGCAAAGTAAATATAGAGGACTTTGCAGCTAAGAATGTGGGACAAAGATCTGATGTGCTCCCCCTGGAAGGGTGAGTGAAGAAGAGGGTTAGCCAGGGTAAAGGTGACTTTAGATTACAGGCTTTGGGGCTGGAGAGATGGCTCAGTGGCTAAGAGGACTGACTGATTTCCAGAGGACATGGGTTCAATTCCCAGCACCCACATGGCAGCTCATAACTGTTTGTAACTCCAAGATCTGAAACCCTCACACAGACATACATGCAGGCAAAACACCAATGCACATAAAATAAAAATAAATAATTTAAAAAAAGATTATAGTCTTTAAAAGTGAGAATGAAGTATCTGGACTCTGTTGTTATTAAAATCTTACCTTATGAGAGCTTTATTGACAATCTCAGGGGTGAACAAAGTTGGAGAGATGTGTCTGGTCTCATGGAGCTTTCAGGCTGGGATGGGGAGAGGAAGAAAGAGGTACATTAATGCTGAAGATTGCCAGACTTGTTCTGAAAGAAAGGAAAAAGACAGTAATGGAACTAATGATAGCAGAGCAGGTGGTGATGGCATGCTTCTATTATATTTAGCAACCAAGGAAGTCCTTTTTGAGGAGGTAAGCACAGGTGAGACCTGAGGAGAAGGGGAGGAACATTCTAGATACAACAATTAGCATTAGCAAAGGGCCAAAAGCAGGAAGGAAAAATTGCGGGAGGTCATTTTGGCTAAAGAGTGGTGAAGCTATGAAGACAATACAAAAGGTGATGTGATAGGAAGTGACAGGAATGTGCACTGGGGCAGATTCTTTAAAGAAGAGGTCAGGGAAGGCCTCTGTGAGGAAGAGACATTGAATAGAGGCCTAAGCAGAGACAAGGAGTCAGCCATGCAAAGATCAGGGAGGAAAATGTCCAAAGAGAAAGAATAGCCACTGCAAAGGCCCCTAGGTATAGCATGCTTGGCCTGTTGGAAAGAAAGAAAGGGTACCATTGTGGCTGGACTAAGGAATCTAGGGAGATAGAGCTGTGGAACTGGGAAGGAGCAGCTAACTCAAGGGACTTGTAAAGCATGGTAAAGACATCGGGTTGTAATCTACATGAGTGGGAAACATCTGGAGACCTTATATGCAGCAACCACTTCAACCTCTGTCTCCTCTGGAGCCCTGAGAACCCAGATTTCCATGCTTCTCATTAACATCCAGTAGAAAGTGTATATTGATTTTCACTGAGCTACTTTCCTGTCTCCCAAGTTGTACAGGAATCTGGGACTGGGCCTAGGTATTTAAATATGAAGGATGTGACCCACTACAGGATGAGAGAGGGGGAGGAAGAGAGAGGGGGAGGGAAGAGGAGAGGAAAATAAGGGGTATGTCCTGATATCCAGCCTCAGTCTAGAAGTATAGATGGAAATACGATGTACTATTAGCAGAGGCCATAAGCAGGGTATTTAGGGATGGTGCCTGGGCAAAGTAACAAGGGTCTATAGAAATCAGTGTGTATTTGGGTTGTGATAAGTAGGATGCATTATTCTGGACAAGAACCTTGTGTATCTTGTATTTAATGTGTGGAAAATCAGTTCTTCTCTTTTTCTATTTTCTGGGTCTGACCTTCAATTTGGGGCCCAGCACTTGTATCTCTAAAGCTTCAAAAATGAATGTTATCTTCTATAAAAAAGGGGGCTTCTAGCATTCTTTTAAAAATTAATTATTTTTCTTTTCTTTTTAAAAAATAATTTATTTAATTTTATTTTGTGTGCATTAGTGTGAGGGTGTCAGATGCCCTGGAACTGGAGTTACAGACAATTGTGAGCTGCCATGTGGGTGCTGGGAATTGAACCTGAGTCCTCTGAAAGGGCAGCTACTACTCTTAACCACCAAGCTATCTCTCTAGCTCCAATTTATTCATTTGAGACCAAGTCACATGTAGTCTATGCTGTTTTCACACTCACTGTGTAGCCAAGGTTGACCCAGATTTCTTTATATACCTTCCTCCATCTCCTGAGAGCTTGGATTAGAGGTATTCAATACCATGTGTGCCCCTTTGAAACACTGTATTTTTTCTCTGGAAAGGCCTCAAGCCTTCCTAATAATACTATCAATAGTTAATACTCTCAAGTGCTTATTATGTGCTAAGCATTGCCGTTTACCTGCATGATTTCATTTCAGTCTAACAACAATCCCATTCTATAGAAAGCGACCAGGCTCACAGTGGTTGTCAGTTTTTCAAGGTATTATATGGATACGATAATAATAATGTACATACTTATTTAATGCTATGAATATCTGCCTGACCCCAAGCTCCTCTTAATCTTTTATTACCTCAACCCACCTCACGTCTGCCATGATTTGATTAATTGAGTTATATCTGACCTCTTTCCATTTTTCCTGTCTCTTATGGTCCAAGTTCCATTTTCCTTTCATCATTAAAATCCCATGATACAGGGGATTCTGGGCTCAAACAAATGTTATCTAATCTAGACAGGAGCAATGTATTCCAGTTAAGGCCAAAAATCTGTTTACCATGCTTCTTGAAGGTAGCAATCATATCTTAGTTTTTCCACTGCCCGTATTATAAAGCAGAGAATAGTCCCAGCCTTGGTGCTCAGCAAATGCTTAGCCGACTTCAACTCTGCTTTAAAAGCCTGAGATAGTTTGTGATTATTCCCACAGCAGTGGGACAGGGCTTCTGAAAATGTCTACATGGTTTTCTTTAGGGGGCAGAGTTTGGCCAGGTGGAATCCATGATTTATATTCGAGCTGGGAAGACTGGAACTGTCATAAGGTTTTGAGGGTTCATGACTGATACAGGAAGGAAAATAGGAAATCTACCCAACACTCGTCCCTTTGCTTCATTCAGATTACAAAAATATGTAGGGTATTCTTAAAAGCAAAGGCAGGGGTGGGAGGCTCAATAATTTATGCGTTGCCAGTGTCCCCAGCATGCTAACACAGCTCTCTGGTGAGGAGGGAGAAAGAACTGTATACCCTCACTGGGAATGGGAGCCGTGCCAATAGCTGCAAGGTTGGGACTGTCCAGTCTGGCATGTGGATCAGATCAGGGGATAGTAAATGTCACTTTGCTTTGACACTGAATTGTAATGAGGTGGGAAGACGTGCCTGTTTCAGGAGATTAGAAAGAAGAATGTGTTGGGAAAGTGCCAGCTTGAGCCACCATTAACAGAGGAACAGCTGATGTATCCAGGCTGGCTTTACAAGTAGCCCAGAACTACAGGTTGTCCCAAATCTGGTAACAGTTTACTTGTATAGTGATGGAAAGTGACCAGAAGTACACAGGGATTTGAGACTAACAATAGTTCAATTATATTTAAAAAAAACAAAACAAAACAAAACAAAAACAAAAAAACCAACACAGCCTGGTTGATTCCAGGCAAGCCTTGAGCTTGCTATGTTGCTAAGGGTGACCTTGAACCTCGGATCTTTCTGCCTCTATCTCCCTAGTGCTGGGATTAAAGGTAAGTAGCACCATGCCTGGTTTACTCAGTAGTAGGGATAAAGCCCAGAACAGAGTATTGTGTATGCTAGAAAAGCTTTCTACTAACTGAGCTACAACCCCAGCCAGACAATTCAATTTCATACCTATATCTATATAACTATATCTATAAATGTGTGTTCCATGTAAATTCAAATCTATAACGTAAAATAGAATTACTACAAAGTATATTTTTGTCTGCAATAAAAATGCAGTTATCAGTTATTGAGTAGGTTTTTATGTTCTAGGCATTATGCTAAGCTCTTTGTGTATTTTGTCTTATTTAATTCTCACATCAACCCTATGAAGTAAATGCTATTATCTACTTTTAATTGCTGTAGAAACAGCTTCAGAGTGGTTAAGTCACTTGCCCTAGGTCACACAGATAGTTACAGTCACAATTCGGGAGTAAATTTCTGGCCCAGGGGCTTTTAATGAGACTGGATTCAACACTGGATTCTGAGGATAAAAACCCAGGTCAGTGTTTAAAATGTTTTGGTGTTTTTGTTGTTGTTGTTTGTTTTTTTATGTGCAACATATGTTCTGAGATACACAAGTACATCCTCCTCACCCTGTATGTTACTTGTATGTATAATTTCAATGCCAACCTTTTGGTGCTACATAACCAGTTAGTGTACTTAAGAGAGAAAAGTGGAGTATATATGGAAGGTTTGGAGGGAGGAGAGGGAAGGGGGAAGTGATGTAATTAGATTATAATCTCAAAAAATAAAATGATCTATGATACACTATATCTCAAGAAATGTGTGGTCTGTGTATGCTATACATTTATTAACAAAAGGGGGTAATTTTCATTGTGCTTCTTGAAAAATGATGGTTTAATTGCCTTAAACACCTGCAGCTTCCCAGTTAAGTGATGTCTGGTAGGAAATTGTCTTGGCAGTTGCTTTTTGAAAATGATGATCAAAAGCACATGAAGAATGGCAGCTAATGCCATCATTATTTACTTAGTATAAATTTACAATAACAGGAAAATATGTTCATGGAAATACAATATCATCTAAAGGACTTAAAGAATTGAAAACAATTCCCATCTTTGTTGTTTGGCCTTACTTTCCTTTGAAAAACAAACAAAACTGTTTATCACTTTGTCATAGGAAACAATGACTATGTTGATACAAAAAAAGAGGTAACCTTAGGTAGAAATAATAAATAACTATCATCATGGATGAAAAGGCTTTGTTAAAAAAAAGGAGTTTTGTTTGGCCCTTGAAATATTCTTTTGAAGAAAAGCATGTGGCTTGAGGGTTAATTGATAAATTAGATGACAAGGAACTATACCTCTTCTACCCTCTGCAAAAATAACATCCGAATTGATGGTTACATTGCTCTAAAACCCAGTTGATTTTTGCTTTCTCCTTATGTTTCCATAGCTCCTACGAACACAGTCATTCCTGCAGTGCAGGAAGCTTTTCACTGTCTTCCTTATGTTCCCCACTTCTCAAAGCCTTTCTCCCTCTATGTCCAAACCTCCACATTCTTCCATGTGAGCAGAGGGCTCACAACCTCTGGGAAGCTACCCTGATACCTTACAGAAACTGTGTCTTTTCTCTGGATAGATTCCCACAATTCCATAGGAATTTTACTGTGTTATCTAACAGACAAATCAGAAATTAGAGGCCCTTCATCTTTTCTTTTTAAACTTAATTTTTAACTTAAAAATTTTTATTTTTTGAGACAGAGTCTCCAACTTGCTATGTAGCCAAGGATGAACTTAAACCTCTGTTCCTTCTGTTTTCAAACCATTCCCAGTGCTGGGTTTATAGGCCTGCCCCATCATGGTCTTGGTGATGGAATCCAGGAATTCATGTAAGCTAGGCAAGCACTCTGCCAGCCAAGCTTCAAATCTACCCCACCCCTCTTACTTGCCTTTTTGAAACTGAGTTTTTGGTTCATTTGCCTTACCCTTCTACTAGTCTCTAACTTTCCTGGAGCCAGAATCCATTCTCAGTCAGTTTTGCATGGTCCTCAAAAACACAGCACAGGACTTTGCCTAGCCACCATTTCTCAAGAGTATCCATTTAGATTTAAATATCAACTATATGGCAGACACTGGTTTAGTTTGCAGGATGAGTAAAGCATTTGATTCCAAGATACTTCTGGAACACAGATGTGTTTGTATAATATTTCGAAGTGACCTGGCTATAAAAGATAAGCTATAGTCATGGAACAAGGCAGCATGGGAACCGATGGGGCTTGACAAAGGAGAATGCCTAAGCTGGAAGAATGGACAGTGTATCAGATAGTGGTCTAAATAAATTATGATTTCAATGTTATGCTTCCAGATAGTGGGAACCTGTCTTAGTCAGTGTTCTATTGCTATGGAGAGTCACCATGACCATGGCAACTCTTATAAAGGAAAACATTTAGTTAGGGCTGGCTTACAGTTCAGAGGTTTAATCCATTGTTGGAATAGGGAAAAACATGGCAGCAGGCAGGCAGACATGATGCTAGAGAAGGAGTTGAAAATTCTACATCTGGATTAGTAGGCAACAGGAAGAGAGAGTGACACTGGGTCTGGCTTGAACATCTGAGACCTCAAGCCTGCCCCTACAGTGATACACTTCCTCCAACCATGCCACACTTCCTAATAGTGCCACTTCTTATGAGCCCATGGGGGGCATTTTCATTAAAACAGCCACAGAACTTTACTGGGAGAGGGGGCTTTTCCAGAAGTTTAAAACCAGGAGAGGCAAGAAGATGCTGTCTCCTTAGGCTACCCTATTCCACCCTCTGTATTTTAGATTTTGACATTTGAAGATCAAGCAGTTTTAATGGAGTCAGCTACATGGTGCACTGTCTTGGTAGGGAGCCAGTTAGAGAAGGAAGTGGGAGGTATTCTGTGAAAATACTGAAAGTATAGACATGCTTGCTTACAAGTTGAATGAATGTGGATGATGCTGTTAAAATGGGAATGGTGGCAAAGATCTCAGCTTTTGTTTAGTGGACCTGGTGAATTTCATACTCAAATACTCTGAAGTTCCAAGACAGGACATTTTCTCAGTAGACTTCTATCACTAAACATTTTTATAGATTTCTTATTTCATATATAGATTAGTGTTTCTTAGAGTGTGAGTAAAGTACACGAATGCCTCTGAAGGTAGTCTGTGTGCTTTTTTGTACTGCTGTACTTCTAACATGATAAACCATTGAAGGTACACAAATATGATGCTTGAACTAAGAAAAAAACCTGCATGCAAGCTAGATATGGTGACATATGTCTGTAGTCCCAGATACTTAGGATGCTGAAGAGGTATGGTTGCCTACTAGTTCCAGACTGGCCTGTATAATATATTTAAACCCTGTCTAAAACTTACATACTAGATTATGTTTTAAAACTATCTAAAATTCATTGGTGCTTTTTTACAGCAGTGTGTTATCCCTAGGTGTTCACAGTTTGAATGTGTGATGTTCTCCCACAAGCTCATTTGTTTGAATAGTCTGTCCCTAGCTGGTGGCACACTTTGGGAAGGTTGAATGCTTCTGATGCGGCCCTAGCATATATGTATAGGGTTATAGAGTCAGGATGAAAGAGCGCTGTAGCTCAATCCTGCTTTCAGCCTGACCTCTCTGCTTCCTCGTCAACACCCTATACAAAGAGTTGCCACGGAGCCACACACTTCTATGCCTTCCCTGCCAGGGTAGAGGATGTCTCCTTAAACAATGAGCTAAAGCAAATTCTTTCTTTCCTCAGCTGCTTATGTTGGGTATTCTGTTACAGGATGAAAGACATGGCCAGGATGACTAGCCACAAATGTGTCTTCTGACAGTATGGTCCTTGAAGCTTTGGCTCATAGCATCCTGATGACAGCTCTAAGGTCACCAGTGCTGGTCAGATCACATATAGATATGTTTCAGCCTTCATCATATTCATTCATTCTGTCAGTAATTTCCTCCCTTCCCGTCCCTCCATCCGTCCTCTCTTCCTCCTCCTCCTCCTCTTTTTTTGTTTTGTTTTGGTTTTTCAGGACAGATTTTCTCTGTGTAGCCCTGGCTGCTTGGGAACTTACTCTGTACACCAGGTTGGCCTCAAATTCACAGAGATCTGCCTGCATCTGCCTCTGTGTGCTGGGATCAAAGGCATGCGCCACCACCCAATTCCCTCCTCCCTAGTGTGTTCTACCTTTGCCTTCTAGTAAACTGCAGTCACCTGTCTTTAAAAAGTATTTAATTACCCTTATTTATTTATTTTTGTGCCTATGGAGGTCTGAGGACAGCTCATGGGAGTCAATTGTCATCTGACTTTGTGTAAATGACTATACTCCATAATGATTTCTCAATGTCAAAATTACCTACTATATTTTTGGGGTGTTATCCTTGCTACTAGGCAACATGGAAAATTTTATTTTTGATATGAATCCTTATCACATATACAGTTCTATAGACTGTCTCTTCCCTCTTTTGAGTATTTCCTTTGCTCAGAAGAAACTTCACAGCTTGATGCAATCTCATGTGCCTGTTTTTGCTTTTAGGTAGTGCTTATACTTTGGAGGTGATAGCCAAGAAGTCATTGCCAAGACCAGTTTCAGAAGTCTTTTCCTTTCTGCTTGGTTCTAGTGTGTTTGGTAATTTGGTGTTTAAGTTCTTCACCCATGTTGGGTGGACTCTTCTGTGTGGTGAGAGTAAGCTCTCATTTCCTTCTTCTCCCTGTGGACACCTATTTTTTTTTTCTGAGCACATATCATGGAAGAATCTGTGTTTTTCCCACTGTATATTCTTTGCATCTTCATTAAAGACCCATTGCTGGCAAATGTGAGGATCTGTTTCTGTGAGGATCCATTTCTCTTCATCTGATGTGTTTTCATGCCAGTACTATGCCATTTTGATGGCTACAGCTTTGTGGTATATTTTGGAATCGGGTAGTGTAAGACTTGAGCTGTATTCCTTTAGTTTCAGATTACTTGGTCCATTAAGATTTTAGTAGTTCAATTATTAATTTTAAAGCTTCTCTGTTTTTATGAAAAACGTTATTAGAATAGACATTGTAACGACATTAATTCTAATTTATTAATATGAAGTATCTCTTCATCTATTGTGGCCTCTTTAATTTCTTTTATTAGTAATTTATAATTTTTGTTTTATGTATTTTTCATATTTAAAATAGTTTCTAGATATTTTACTTCATAGTTATTGTACATGGGGGTTTCTTTCTACAATGCTAATTCAGATTATTTCTTATTGGCATATAGCAATGCTGTTGACTTTTTAATGTATATTTTGTATCCTGCCACTTTGTTAAGTTTGTTTATTCTGATAGTTTCCTTCGAGTCTCCAAAATTTCTTCTCTTCTCCTGCTCCTTTTGTAGACAAGGTCTCACTACCTCATTGGCCTGGAACTCAACAAAGATCCACCTGCTTCTGCTGGGATTAAAGGTGCATCCCACCTCACCTAGCCTGGATTTTCTTTAAGTACTATAATATCACTTCATCTTTTCTTTTTTTTTTCTTCTGTTCTTCTAGGACTTCCTGGATTAGAGTAAGTGAAATTGGTAAGAGTGGGCCTACTTGAATTTAGAGGAAATGCTTTTAATTTTTCATTGTTAAGTATGATGCTAACTGTGAAGACTAAAGTTCTTAGGATATCGCTAATGACACTGATGAGCATTTTCTAAGGCCATAGATGTTGAATGATCACATTCATAAATATCAGACATCCATTGTGACAAGTAATACCAAGAGTTTAAAAGTGACCCAGCCATAGGTCACCTGTGTGGGCTCTTTTTTTTTTCCTCATATAAAAAGCATTTATTTGGGTCATTCATGGATTCTTAGTTAAAGATATGCTTTTAAAACTAGATCAAAACTCTAGGTTCATCAGGTGGTAGTGGCACATGCCTTTAATCCCAGCACTCAGAAAACAGAGCCAGGTGGATCTCTGTGAGTTCAAGGCCAGCCTGGGCTACAGAGCAAGATGTAGAACAGGCACCAAAATTACACAGAGAAACACTGTCTCAAAAAAACAAACAAAAATTATAGGTTCAGATTTGATATTGCTCTTACTCTGTCATGAAGAACAAGGGAACAGACAGTAGTTTACCACACTGCATGAAAGTAGACTGCTAGAAGTGTGTGGTAGGTTTCTTATAACAAAATTGCTAAAACAGAAATTTGTTGAATGCAAAATTATTTCCATGTTTCATCAGCAGTAGGCACTTTAAGTTAAATGTTATGACAAAGAAATGTGAAACAGCCATAGTTCAAGCAGTTAGACGGGCTGCCTTAGGAGCTGAAGGAGAACGTCCTTTGTTCTAGGATGTCTCGAAGTCTTCATGTTCAAATATCTCTAGGAAATACAGTTCAGACTTTGTTAACAGGTGGATATATATTTATGATGCTCAAGCTTTATTCAAATTGTCCATTGAGTAAGTTTCAGTGACTTTTAGTAACTGCTGCTATTTAAGTGCTGGAGAGAATACTTCTGCTATTTAGGTTTAAGGAAGTATGTACAAGTGATAGAGAATATAGGAGAGAATATCTGGCGAAATGTATAACCACAAGATCTTTTTTGTTTGTTTGTCTGTTTTTTTTTTTTTTTCAAAAGAGTGTTTCTCTGTGTAGCCCTGGCTGTCCTGGAACTCGCTCTGTAGACCAGGCTGGCCTCAAACTCATAGAGATCTGCCTGTCTCTGCCTTCTGAGTTAATCCTCCTGGAATTAAAGGCATGTGCCACCACTGCCTGGCAGTCACAAGATCTTTAAAAATAAAATTTCCTCAGAAAACTATGGAGTCATTAAAATAAGACTTATATGTAACACTGTTTTTATTAAAGAAAATCTTTGCATAATTTCAGCTTTCAAAATTTGATATGGTTTTCACTGTGCCCAGGATTTTGTTTTAACTGCATTTTTGGAAAGTGATGGCTTTAATCAGTATCTGGTTAGGCCTTCTGGGCATAGTAATGAGATACCACACAGAGAAACAGGAGCTGCCATATTGAACACACAAGACACACCTGACCAGAGGTATCATAATGCAATTTTAGTGTAAAAGAAAATATGGAAAAATCACTGTGCTCCATGCTAATTTAAATAAATGATTCCTAATGAGAAAATATTGAAAAATAATATGATGAAGCTTTGTGTGTGTGTGTGTGTGTGTGTGTGTGTGTGTGTGTGTGTGTGTGTGTGCATGTGCTTAGGGTCTTGTGAATGCCAGTCAAATGTTATAACACTGAGTACAATTTTTTTTACACTTAAATATATTTCCTGAGAAGAAATAATTCATTTCAACAATATTTGTTTTGACAGTTTCAATTAGTTTAGGGCTTGGAAGGAAGCTCAGATATTTTTGCCTAGTCTGCACAAAGGCCTACGCTCCATTTTTAACACCACATAGACTGTGCTCTGGAGGCAGAGACAAGAGGGTTAGAGAGTCCAGTGCCATCCTTAGCTACATTGTCTGAGATACATGAGACCTTGTCTGAAAAAAAGAATAGACATAACAAAGACAACAGCTAAGTGCAGGAGGCTCTCTCTGCAGCCGAAGGGTAGATACTTCCTGCAGGTGGATAAAATTAGTTGATTGCAAAGCTAAATTGTAACCCTTTCAAAATAATACAAAAATTAAAATTGCTACCAGGTAAACATATAATACTAAATATCTTCCAGATCTATAAATTTAGGTGTGGAGAGTTTAGTGTACAAGACAAAAGTCACAAAGGCTGTTTTGGGAGGACCTTGAATTTGAACTCATATCTCTTAATTGTCATTTTGCCTTATGCATGCACATAAGCCTATATTCTCGAAACATATGCTCTCCAATTTTTTTCCGTGATAAAAATGATGGTTGTAAAAATATTCAAATGACAGCCAAGTGTGGGGAGCTCTGGCTGCAGCTGAAGGATAGCTATTTCCTGTAGGAAAAAGGGACGGCAAGTCAGCTTCCAGTGGCTTAGCACTTAAAGCTGGAAGAGTTTGCTGAACTCTTGCTTCTTTCCCATAGCATAGGAAAGTACTCATTCAAAGTCTGTCATTACTGCAGGCCCAAATTTAGAAAGTTATGGCTATGATATTGCTACTCTTGGAGGAAGACATCATACAGAGCAGTTTTGCAAAATGTTGTGAAATTGAGTGCTATGGAAACAGGACACCACCTGACTCCCCTTTGAAACACATGAGGTAATCATTTGAATTATACCTTTGCAAAGGCATGTTAGAATGCATTCCTTATATCAGTGTATGATACAGTGATTAACATGACCTTTGGGGAAGTTTGATCTGCTTGTAAGATGCCTGGAAACACAACAGACTCTAAAAGAGGGTTTATTATACAGATACTACTGCTGAAAAGGCATGGTGCATGCAGGAAGAGGGAGACAGATTTTGTTCTGTCCTGGTGTGTCTCAGATATTTATTAATCGAGATGGCATTTGCAGTGGTAAATCTCATTTCCCCTTTCACATCCCCTCTGGCTGGCATAGGATGACAGCATTAGAGCTGATGCCACTTGGCTGATCATGCATTGCTGATCACCATTCAAAGCAACCAGAAGAGACAAAAGAGAAGGCCTTTCTGTCCCCAGAGTACTAATGGAAGGGGAGAAATTGCTCATTTGAAACAGATTAAAATTTCACTCATTTCTAAACAATAACAACATGTGTTACTTTCTCTTTATTATATGTTGTCAGGAGGGATGCAGAATGTGGTTTATGAACCACTTGCAATGCTGCTCCTCCCATCTCACCAGCCTCCCCCCTCTACTATCTTCAAGTTCCCACCCTAAGGACCACATTTAAAAACATTATTTATTTATTTTTATTTAGGAGTGTGTGTGTGTGTGTGTGTGTGTGTGTGTGTGTGTGTGTGTGTACCACATGTATGCAAGTGTGTGTGTGTGTGCATGTGTGGGTCAAATATATACACGTGCTTCTTGGAAGCCAGAAGAGTTGTCAGATCTCTTGGAGCTAGAGCTACAGGCATTTGTGAAACACCTGATGTAGGCTGGGAATTGAACTCAGATCCTCTGGAAGAGCAGTAAGTGCTCTTAACCACTGAGCCATCTCTCCAGCCCAGGACCACATTTTTTATTGAGTATTCTTATCTTGGTACTAGTCTATTCTTCTAGTTTAAACATAACAGGGTTATATGAGACTGATCACACTTAAAGCATCAGGCGCCTGAAAAAGACAAAACAAAAAGCATACATACACTGCATACACAATACTTGCATTCTATGGGTTCTTCATGTTTTATTGCACATTCTATTTCTTTATGCTGAACATTACTTACAACTCACCTCTAGATATATTAAAGATTAGACATTTCTCCTATTTACAAGAGCTCACATGGCAGCTTACAACTGTCTGTAACTCCACTTCTAGGGTGTCTGACAACCTCACACAGACATATATGTAGGCATACGTACAGACAAAACACCAATACATATGAAATAAAAATAAATTAAAGAAATATATGCACATTAAAAGCTTTTTAAAGTTAAAGGAAATTGTGCTGATTATGTGTATAAAAGATAATACTTTGTGTACTAGTAAATTTCTTTCTATACAATATAGGGATATGTAACGAGTCAACATGAGCTCAGTGAGATGGGTCAGTGGATAAAGCACTTGCTGATAGCCTGCCTGTGATGCCTGTGATTCCTGGAAACTACATGCTGGAACAGGATAACAAACTACCCTAAAATTTCCTTTCACCTCACACGAATCACAGTTTTTAAAAATTGAAAAGATTTTAATATGTAGGGAAAGTTGGTAAAGAGTGTCTGGTACTCAGTGAAGGACTTCGTAATATTTATGCAAATCTAATTCTTTCAAAATGAAATGTTAAAACACTAATATTACTCCCTAAACTTGGCAATTATTCATTTTTTCCAGAGAGAACACCATTTCCTATTGCTATTGTTAAAAACTCACAAACTCATTCATTTTGTTTTCTTTACTGTTTCTTTCTTTCTTTTTTTTCAAGACAGTGTTTCTCTGTAGCTTTGGAGCCTGTCCTGGACTTGTTCTGCAGACAGGCTGGCCTTGAATTTACAGAGATCCGTCTGCCTCTGCCTCCAGAGTGCTGGGTTTAAAGGCGTGCACCACCACCGCCCGGCTTCTTTACTGTTTCTAATAGCCATAAAATTGAAATGTCTGTTTTCTCCACTCCCTCAGCCATGGCCCTAGTCAAAAACTACCTCATTTTCCCCCTAGAGTCCTATATGTGCTGCTAGTCACTCTAGCTCTTCCTCCAGATCACTTTCCAGTCCACAGAGCAACCATCCTCCTCCAAAGCCAATCTCACATTGCTTGTTAAGCAGTCGTTCTCCGATCACTGGGGCAAGTAGAATGCAAAAAATTAACATCAATGAACATCATGAAAAATCTGTCAAGTACACTGGGGATACAAAGTCCTTTGCTGAGCTTTCTAGACTAACTGTGTTTGGTTGAAACACAAGGCAAAGGATGGATGCAATTCAAAATTTCTTTTCAAGAGTGTAAGGGAATACATGAAATGAATGCTAGTACAATTTATTTACCTTATTTTTAAATCCTATACTTTCAATATCTGGTATACATTTTACACTCAGTATCTTTGTTTGGTCTACCTATATTTCTAAAGCTCAGTGATCACACACAGCTAGTGGCCACTGTTGATGCTCAAATATATACACAAGTCTGGTGCCTTGATATGGTGATTATGAGGTATGAGAACATTAAATATAAGTATGAGAATATGAAGGTGAGATAAATGTATATCTGAAGGCATCCAAAAGACCACCATAAAAATAGGTTGCCTGTTCCCCCCCCCCCCCAAATAATAGTTTTGGGGGTATAATCCAGTGGTAGAGCACTTCTTTCCTAGCCTAAGTGATACATTGGGCTTGGTCCTCATTAATTACATAATTTGGGGGAGAAGCGGTAGCTATTGTCCTAGTTAGGATTACTATTGCTATGATAAAACCCTGTGACCAAAGCAACTTGGGGAGGAAAGGGTTTATTTCACTCACAGTTCCATATAACAGTTCATCATCAAAGGAAGTCAAGACAGGAACTCAACCAGGGCAGGATACCTGGAGGCAGGAACTGACACAGAGGCCATAGAGAACTGCTTATAGAACCCAGGACCACCAGCCCAGGGTTGGCCCACTCACAATGGGCTGGATCCTCCCACATCGATCACCAATTAAGAAAATGCCCCCACAGGCTTCACAGGCTTGCCTACAGCCCAATCTTATGGAAGCATTCTCTCGATTGAGGCTCCCTCCTCTCTGATGAACCTAGTTTGTGCCAAGCTGACATAAAACTAGACAGCACAGTTATCTTCATTAGAATCCCAACTTTTAAAATATAAGACAGTACCACTCTATAATGCTGTGGAGTCAGACTGCATCTGAACAAGCCTTTTAAATCAATCTTTCCATCACTGCGCCTCATTGCGACCCTTCATCTGCTTACTCACTCTTATTTCTCCTGAATATTTTTAATTTTTTAATGTATTGACTTTTTTAAAAAAGTTTTTTTTTTCATTTTACATACCTCCTGAATAGAGATCCGCATTCTATTTTACAATTACCTTGCAGCTATAGGAATGATTTCAATATCTAAGCATGGTGTTTCATGCCTATCATCCCAGTACTTAGGAGGCTAGCCTGGGTTATGCAGATAATATCGGGCAAGCCTAGGCTACAGTCTAAGAAAGACCCTGCCTAAAAAATGTAAATAAACTATTAAGTAATAAAATAAAGGAGAAATAGGTTTACAGCCACGAAACAACCCAGACTTGCTCGCTCGCGCTCTCTCTCTCTCTCTCTCTCTCTCTCTCTCTCTCTCTTTTTTTTTTTTGGCAGCTCTTGTGAGGGAATTTTCAAGGAAACCTAATAACTAACTCTGCCATACTTTCTGCACATGAAATACTTGAGGCCACGCTGCCCGCTGTGAAATCCGTCCAAGCAGCTGGACTGATAGCTTTCACTGGAGTTTGTGTACTGGCAAAACAAAACTCTGCTGCTATTTCCATTGAGTCCAAATGTATCTTTGGAGCCTCCTAGAATTGGTACAATCTCAAAGTCCCGCAGTTTAACCTCTGCTAGTATTTCTACTGCCCCGTTGCAGGCTATTCACCTTTGGACAAACATTGTCCTTGTCCACCGTCTGGCTTGTGCCAAGAAAACAGACACTGTACCTCCAAGGAATGGCAGAGCTGAGAAAATGGCTAAATATGCAGATGAAAAGACATCCCTCCATTTTGTTTCCACCAGTTCCTAATGCTACCTTTCTCTCTGACAGATGTCACAAAAAGAATCTGAAAAAGATAAGTAGGTACAAAAGGGCACCAAGGAGTTATCAGATGGGTCGTCCGTTGGGTCAAATGTGCAATTCCTACTGCTCCCTCTCCTTTGCGCCCTTGGCTTGCAGTTATAGCCTACCACAGAGGGCATGTATACAAAAACGGAGGTGGAAGTATTAAGTAACCAAATGACAATTGATTCTTCACTAACACACATAAAATTTATGATCAAATTATTTTCCAGTACTGCACTTATAAATGTACTGAATTTCTGAAGGAAACTGGCACAGCTCAGGAAGTGCTTCAAGCCCCTATTATTCCTTGCAGGACTCCAAGTTGGTGGTATAGATTTACTCCAACTTGTAAGCAATTCTTATTCACTGCTCATTGCCTTCATGTTGAATGGCCAGGCTGAATACCTATCAGACAAGATGTGCTGATATCGGAGTTCAGTAGCTCAGTGGTAGAGTTCTTGCCCAACATGTGTGGGGCCTTTGGTTTGATCTAAGTCCAGCAACCAAAGGAAAAAACGTACACGATTAGTAACTGAGATGACTCCTTGGTTTGTCATTCCTTTATTGACTGAGTCAGACCAAGGAATTAATTTCCCTGCAGAAGACAGAAGTAAACCACTTGCTTGTAGAGCCTCTTGGGTATTCATTAAACTTTTATATCCCATGCCAGTCCCAACTTTTAGGGAAAGTGGAACAAAACTCGAGACATAAAAAGAACTTGAAGAAACAAGAGTTAAATGGCCAGAAGCTTTAATTCTGTGATGCTTTTTCTTTT
The DNA here is from genome assembly GCF_903995425.1 of Onychomys torridus. NCBI lineage: Eukaryota > Metazoa > Chordata > Mammalia > Rodentia > Cricetidae > Onychomys > Onychomys torridus. The sequence goes on from NC_050466.1 coordinate 36,752,828, forward strand.
TTTTAGCGGCACTCTTGCCCCCAAGGAAAAGTCACAAAAAGCGACAGAATCCACTAAGAAGAGTTTTATCAAGACAAAGAGAAAGGGATAGATGTGATCAGGCCTGTGGAAGGACACGTGTGAGAGAGAGACTGAGGGAACACGGCACCACCTTATAAAGGCCAGGTCGCATCTGCGTACACAGGCCCATGTGGCTGTTCTACGCACGCACATAGATCACATGGTCATGTCCATGCGATTACGTGACCACATAGCCATGGGGCATGGGTCAGGCAGGTCATATGACCCGGGAATGACTAGGCGGAGATGACTAAGTGTTCTGCTGGGCATGCACGACCATGGGGGCATGGTTGGAATTCCTATCACTCTGTCCTTGTAAAAAACGGACAGGGACATAGTTCTTAGATGCTTTATGTCCTGGCATCTCTGAACCCATTTCTACACTGATTAAGCAAACAATTCCATAGTAGCTGTATTATAAGAATTAGCACATTAGTATGTATTATTACCTGAATCAGTGGATAAGGTTTACTATCCATTCAACCAGGATATCAGATATAGGTTAAGGTTTGTAGGTTTGTAAATTAACATGTGTTGTCATTTCTCTGAAAAAAAAAAAAAAAAAAAAAAAAAAAAACCTTTGGAAATCCTGCTTACTTCCTGCACAACTGTTAAAAAAAAACATCTTCAGCCGGGCTGGGGTGGTGCTCACCTTTAATCTCAGCACTCAGGAGGCAGAGGCAGGTGAATCTCTGCGAGTTGGAGGCCAGCCTAGTCTCCAAAGCGAGTTCCAGGAAAGGCACAAAGCTACACAGAGAAACCCTGTCTCAAAAAACCAAAAAAAAAAAAAAAAAAAAAAAAAAATCTTCCTGGATTCCTTTACTTCATGGTAAAATATACCTATTATCTTTAATCAAAGGGCAAACAGAAGGCCCTCTCAACCATACCTGTTTTTATGCTTGTTTTCTGAGCCAAGATCTTACTATGATTCTGAAACTGTCCTAAAATTCTCTTGGAGTATATATATGCTGACCTATGACCCTTATGCTTCAACTTCCCTACTGTTAGGATCATAGATATGTGTTAACGCAACAACCAACGTAAGTGACCTTAATGTCAGCATCCTAAGGCCAATCACTAGAGCTTAAAGCAAACAGCCTCATGAGGTAGACATTTCCAGGGATCAAGATTTTTTTCCTTTTGAAATTATTACTTCCAAAACAAAACACAGAAAAAACTGTTCTTCTCTTGTTCCTTTTCTCATTTAAAATGAGACTGATGACTACAGGTTGCTGGTCCCAAACTACCTTCCTTCTAATTCACCACTTTGGACTTTTTTCCAACCATGTTTTATTCCTATGAATCCTTTTAGCCCTGGCATCTGGGATTCACTTCCAAGCCTTGGAGGTCATCTGGACTCCAGAGGATTTGAGCAGCACCACTTCTCTGGCTCTGCTATCTTTAGCACACACAGCTTGTCTGGTAGTCATTGTCCTCGGTGGTTGTCCCACAGTCCTGGCATTATCAATGTCCTGGAATCTCCAATGCAACTGAGTCTGCACCTTTACCAGTGGCCTCTCCTGGTCTCTCTGCAGGACCTCAGCTACCAGATCACCATGCTGTTTGGGCTGGCTTACAAGCCACTGTTGTACAGTCCATAATGCCTCAGAAAGCTCCTTTAATTGTGCTGTCTACTTCAAGAAATGTCATCCAGATAGAGATAGACCATGGTTTTAGACTAACTTGACTAGGTGACAACAACAAACCTTATAGCTGCCAAAGTCAAGTGACAGGCTTCCAATAGCAACAGTATCACCACCTGTTCTCTTCTCATAGCTTGGGAGGACAACATCAGAAATGGAAGTAAGCAGATGTCAGTGTGAGCTGTCAACTGAAGGCACACCATGTTGATGTGACTTCACAGATGTAACTTCTAACATTTCTAGGAGACAAAAACCTCACCCCAGCCAGGCAATGGTGGCACACACCTTTAATCCCAGCACTCAAGAGGCACAGAGCCAGGCGGATCTTTGCGAGATCAAGGCCAGCCTGGTCTACAGAGCAAGATCCAGGAAAGGCACAAAGCTACACAGAGAAACCCTGTCTCCAAAAACCAAAAACCAAAAACCAAACCAAACAACAACACCAACAACAAACCACCCTTGCAGACTTTCCACTCTTCTGCAACATTCCCTGAGCCTTAGGTGCCAGAGGTGTTTTATAGATGTATTTACTGGGACTGGGCCCCACAACTCTGCTTGCTTGTTGCTTGTGGTTTTCTGAATGGTCTCTGTCTGTTGCTAGAAGTTTCCTTGGTGAAGGCTGAGAACTACACTTATCTGTAGGTATAAGGAGAAATATTGGGAATGTAGGATCATGCTGGTTTAGTAAAGCAGCTGTTGTAGATTCTCCAAGATCTGTGACTTCACTAGCTACCTAAATATGACCCAAACAAGGACAACAATAGACATGCTAATGTGGACAGGGGAAAGCCCATGGGGTCTCAATCCTAGATAAGGAACTACAGGCAACTAAGGGATGCTGGGAGTGGAAAAATTAGTCTTCCTCAGGGGAGAATTCCCCAATTGGTTATCCAAGATCAAATGATCAGTCTTGAAAACATCATGCTTACAAGTAACAATAAGACTGACCAGATTGTACTTATACATATACATCAGAAGCTTCATCCATGAACTTACATCAACAGGGTGTGCTTTAAGATATAAGAACAGATAGCAATAGCAAGAAGCATGCCATGGCCATACAGTTTATAGGTAATGTAAGTCTGTGTTTCCTTGGGTCCAAGTGGCCGGCCTCAGGGCCGCAGGAGCTGAACAGAACCAGGGAAACTTTAGCTACAGTGTGCCTTTCATTTGTCATGTTAATATTTGTCCTCCCAGTCTAGGAGAACAGAACACACACACACACACACACACACACACACACACACACACACACACACAATGTGTATAACAGCAATAAGCAAAAGTCCATGAATTTGAAAGAAAGAAAGTGAGAGGGTCAAACTGATGTAATTATATTATAATCTCAAAATATTAAAAAATATTTTTAAAAAAGGAAAAAAGAAAGCACATCAGAATCAAATTTGATGGTTAGCAAGTTCTATCCTGTACCTGTCTATGAACAATGGTAGCCTTTTGTGATGACAAAGTGAATCAAAAGGTCCCATCTCAGGACAGGAGGCAGAGGCAGGCAGATGTCTGAGTTTGAGGCCAGCCTGGTCTACAGGGTGAATTCCAGCACAGCCAGGGCTACAAAGAGAAACCCTGCCTCAAAGGAAAAAAAATGAGGTCCCACATCAGTGGTCAAGACAATGATGAGGACTTAGGTACCTGACTCCTTTCATGAGATCATCATTAGGTATTAGTCAAGTGTAGTGAGGCATGGAGGCAGAAGCAGGTGGATCTCTATGAGTTCGAGGCTAGCTTCCTCAACCAAGTGAGTTAGTTCCAGGGCAGCCAGGACTACATTGTGATAACCTGCCTAAAAAAAAAAAAAAAGAAAAAGAAAAAGAAAAAAAAAAGAAGATAATGTACCTTAACTCAGAAGGTTTTTTTTTTTTTTCAGTTGAATCTTTCAAGAGTTGAGTAAAATAATTAAATATGTGGTTACAATGTTCTCTTCTCCTTTTCTTTATCTTTTCTTCACCACACACCCCCTTTCTTCTTTGGTTGACCACTGAACTATTGTTTACAATTTACTTAACCCAGTTACTGGATGTCTTTACCTACTTTGTCCTTTGGAAACAATTACAACAGTGAGCAGAACAACTTCTCATTTGTTAAATAAATCACATCACAAAATTGAATAAAAATATGACTGTCTGGGTTTAGGCCATCTCAAAGACTTGGCTATCTTTTGATTTATATTTGTGTGACAAGACTTTGCAGAAAGTACTGTTGAGACTCTTAAGTGCTCTGTGTTCTTTTTCCTGTAGATGTGTTAATATCTCAAGCACTTGAAAGAATTGAAATGTCAGGTTCCAGTCAACAAGGAGGACTTGGTGAAATTCTTTTACTGCTCCTTTTTATCAACCTCAACGAATGAAGTATGACTATCCTGAACTTTATTTACCCTTGTCACATAAAAAAAGTTTTTTGAGAAAGATTTAGTGCCAGTTAACAAAAAAGCAAAACAAAAAATGACAAGACATACCTTCTTTTTACCAGTAGAATCAGAGTGACGTCTGTGAGTGAAAGGGCAGTTTACATCTTTTGTTGTTTTGCTCCATACAAATCCTATTATGATTCATGCATAGCTTTAAGGGATGTGCAAACAACTATTAGATCAGTGACATGTCTTCACAGTAACCTTTATATCAGGATATTTCAAAGTGAATATTCAAACCTTCATTCAGATTTCTCATGCCTGTCTCACCAATAGTTTACCTACTGTATTTCATTGCAGAAGGTGCTTAGGCTAAGGTTCTAAATGCCTGGAAACCCAGCAGAGTGGATCAGCAGAGTCCAACCAAAGTGTTTGTGATGAGCTGTCTGTGCTCACTGAAGTTAGAACCTGAAACTTGTGCTGCAAATCCTTGCCTGTGTTCTCTCACGAACGATGACAGCATTGGAAGGATTCATGGAAAAATATTCCATAGCACAGGTTTGTTGTAGTCAGGAAAGGAAAAGCACAGTGTGAAGAGGAAGCCAGCCATTGAGATTCTCCAAACCCTCATAATCTAAGTGGTTGTCGCAGACCTTTACTTTGAGCCTAACTTCTTTGTATTAGCCTTTCCCATCCAGTGGAAATGTCCTACTGATATATTAGCAGCTCATCCTTGATCATTTAACTGCAATCTCGTCCAGGGCAGTGAACCTTCAGACAGCTTTTTTTAAACAACTAGGTCAGGGATATCCAGTCTGCTAGAAGCTTGATCTTAAATTTTCAGATAAGACATATTAGGCAAAAGCAGATACTATTCCTTTTGTTTGTGCAGTTTAGTGAACTGAACGTTCTCTACTTTGAACATAAGATGTACATTTTCAAACCAGAATAAAGCTGGGTAAATCTTCTGTGCTATTAGAGTTCTTTTCATTTCAGGTTAGTGTTGTACTTTCTGAAGTACAAAGAAAACTTCTGAGAAGTTTCCTAATGGCCCTTTCTTTTTTTTCAGCTAAAAATTGCCAGAGTAGTTAATGTAGTGTATTTTCTTGGACAAAATGCAATTTTAAAATGTGTTTTTAAAAAAAAACATAAACAATAAAAAGCATATGAGTGTTTTCAGTACTCTCAGGTAGTTCTCATTGGATAATAAGATGTGTTTAAATGTCACAGTGGAAAGCTTTCTTAGGAACAAATACCTAAATACGATGCTGGGCTCCTTGAAGGATAAGCTAAATTGAAAAATGTTAAGGTAAATACGTATGCTTAAGTATTGCCTATAGGGTTGTTTCAGTTAGAATTATACGTCTACTTTGAAATGATAAAGTTTTATTGCAACATAATTACATTTAACTGTTTTGAAGGGCTTTGTTTTGTTTTGTTTTGTTCCCACTCTGGGAAAGAAATTGCGTTCCCAGCTGTTTCTCAACTCCTGTAATTTAAATAAGTAAACCTTTTGTTCTTAAAACTTACTTAGCTCTTTCTCATTCTGTTGATGGACACCCATTTCTACGACCTTATTTTATGTTAATATCTAACAAAAGAGCACTGTTAGCCTCCTGCCAGTAAAGGTCCCACCTCCTTTGTTGGGGGGGTGTGAAGAGGAGGGGGATTCTTTTTTAGCCTTTTCCTTTAGAGAAGACTTTAAACTTCCTCTCTCCACATCTAGTCAAGAAGCAAATTTCTTCAAGAGCTAAAAATTCCTAGGAAAAGGCTATAGCCCCCAAGTGTGGAAGGTGGTTCTTAGCTGTCAATTCCCCTTTGTTATTCACTCAAATGGAATTATGAAATGTTCCTGGCTTTGTAGGGCAGAGCACATTTCTACCGAGGAAATGCAAATGCATTAGGTGTGCCCAGGTAATTTGAAATGCTCATGCTGGCAGCTTTTCTGCATGAGTAAAGCTGTTTAATTAATGCGTTTTTCCCTTCCTTCTGATTAGTTGATTCTGATTTTCTTTGAATAAATTAAACTCTCTGTAATATGCTTCCTATAGCTTCATGGGCTACCCAAGGCCTGATACCTCCCACCAGGAGGGCAGATGCAAAGAAATGAAATGATTCCTCTGCATATTTCTCACAGAGATTTTTCTCCTATACAAAAGACTCTGATTTCCTTTGCAATATGGCATCTCTGTTGATGCTGCTCATTGTTTTGGCTTTTTTTTTTTTTTATACTTCCAACTTGAATTCCAGAAATGAGTGGTAGACCAGTTTAGTTTTGTTTTTATTTGAGATTTATTTCAAGGAGAAAACATTCAGGGAGGTGCAGAAGAAGAGGCTCAAACATTTTCCCTAACGAAACAGTTAACTGTTACTGTGTAGTGTGAGCACCAGGTTCTACACAGGACTTTGGGAGTTAAATTATTTTCTGTAGCTTTCTAAAGAGGACATTTTATTTCTGAAAAAAAAAAAGACTTTTTTTATATCAAAAAAGCAGAGGAGTGTAGAAGAAAGGAGGCTGTAATTGGACTGAGTTTGGCTGCCATTGTCTTAAGCCCTACTTTGGCCACTGAAGTTTCTGCAAAATTCAAGTCTTGTAGCAGATGGAACTTCTTAGGGAGGCTGCTCTGAACCCTTATGTCGTCAGTGGGTGACATAACTGCACAAACTGCTCAACCATCCTATGGTTTTGCTTCCAGAACCAAAAAGAAAAAATCCCCTACAAGGAATTGTCATGCTCTTCTCTGCAATATTCCACTTGGAAATAGAAAAATAAGAAAAAAATTAAAAATTTAAATGCATATGATGATTATAATAACAAGACCACTAGTTAGATTTTTAATTCTCAGTTGCATTTTTAGGACCGTGTGTGTGTGTGTGTGTGTGTGTGTGTGTTCATACACTAAACAGAGCTATGTTGACACCATTCTTTTTACGACTCTGTCAATGAACAATGCAAATGAATGTCAATGCTACGGTTAAGATTACCTTCTCAGGAAGGAAAAGAATAAGATCAAACTATATTGAATGAAAAAAATTAAATGAAAATTTTAAGAAGATCGCCTTCTCTACTTTTAGAAATGTCTTTTACTTCCTCCCACTGTTTACTTAATAAGGCCAGCTCAGAGGTAAGTGACATACCTGATCCATAGAACTGAGTGTAGTTTACTTCACCCTCTTAAAATATTCTTAGGAAAGTTCTATATAGTTCAAAATTGGTTGAAGGCTGTGTGTTATATGACACATGCCCCTAATGCCAACACTCAGGATGCTGAAGCAAGGGGATAGTGAATTTAAAGACAGCAGCCTAGAGAGCTCTAGAAGCCATCATGAGTTATGTAGGGAGTTTCAGGCCAGTCTGGGCTTTGGAGTTAGACTCTGTCTCTAAGGTGTGCATGGGTGTTGGGGGTTGAGAGTGGGGGTGGGGTGGGAGCAATAGAAAAGAATTAGTCAAGAGGGAACAATAGTTTTACAGTGACTCTTACAATTATTTTAAGATCTTTTATGTTCGTGAATGGGTTTTCTTATTCTCTCACCACTCAAAGTAGTTAATGAGCTAAATGTAGTCATGTTTAAAGTAGACTTGTTTGATTAAGTGGATAATCACTCTTTAATGTAGTATTTTAGCATGTGCCTCCAACTGTTTCCTTCTTAAATTTTCTTATTTTGAAATAATTTCAAACTTACATTAATGTAAAAAAAGTACAGAGTTCTCATACACTTTTCATGTTGATTTCTCACTGTTCATACTTCCTTTATAATTCTTATTAAGTAAATACACATTTTAACCTTTTTCTGAACCAATGGGCAATAAGTTGTAAGCATGATGTCTATGGCACCTGTCTTTCAGCATGTATTTTCTACAAGGCAAAAGTATTCTCATTTATTACTATTGTATTACCATTAAATCTAGGAAATTGACATTTATATGATATTCCCTTATAATCCACAGATTCTACTAAAATTTACTGTCTACTTTTATGACTTCATCTAACATCCATTTGTTGACAGCTCCAGGAAGACTGGGTTTTCTTTAGAGCTGAAGATCATGAACTAGACGCTATTACTACTTCTGTTTATAGCTGAGGGTGTTGAGGTAACAGAGTTAAAATACTTCACTACAGGCACAGAGCTAGTTTCACTGGTAGTTTGTCAACAGCCACTAAGGCCCTAGTCTACTATACTTTGTTGAACTAGTAAGAAAGGGTCTATTTCAGCTTACAGGTTCCAGTTCCTCTATTAAGTGAAGTTGGGACAGGAACTAAAGCAGAAATCGTGGAGGAATGCTGCTTACTGGCTTGCTCTTTGGCTCATGCTCAGCCTGCTTTCTTCTACAGCCCAAGATTACCTGCCTAGGGGTGGCGCCACCCAGAGTGGGATAGATCCTCCCACATCCATCATCAGTCAACACAATGCCCCACAGACATGCTCACAGTACAATCTGATCCAACTATTTCTTCAGTTGAGGTTCTCTCTTCCCAGGTGACTCTAAGTTATTTCAAGTTGATAATAAACTAACCAGTATGGCATTTAAAGTCAAGATGCTTTAAACCAGTGGTTCTCAACCTGTAGGTCATGATCCCTTTGAAGGATGCATATCAGCTATTTACATTATGATTCATAATAGTAGCAAAATTACAGTTATGAAGTAGCAATGAAATAATTTTATGATTGGGGGTCACCACAACATGAAGAACTATTTAAAGGGTCACATCATTAGGAAGGTTGAGAACGACTGCTCTAAACTTAATTGTATTGGGCTCCAAATAGCAACCCATCCAGTCTTTTTTAATTTCAGAAAATGATGCAAGCATCCATCTAGTTATTCAAGTTGAAGCCTGGTTATACATGATTCGTTCCTTACCATTCATCTGTAAGCTGTAGTTCCCCTAGCATGATGTTTGCTATGTATATTGTATCTGTTAATTTGCTTATTTGATACTCAAGTCTTAAAATCTTTTACAGAAACAACATTATAATATTGTTGGTAGTTGCATCCTTGGTACAGGGTACCTAACAGAGACTATCACACAATTAGTACATATACAACTGGCCTTTGTGTCTATAGGTTCTTCATTCATAAATTCAACCAACTGTGGACCATAAATATTTTTGCAATTAGCTGGGTGTTGTGTGGTACACTTGTAATCCCAGAATTTCAGAGTTGGAGACAGGAAGATGAGAAGTTTTAGGTTGCCATTAGGTACATAACAAGCTCAGGACCAACCTGCACACATCTTTAATCCCAACACTTGAGATCTCATGCCTTTGCTTGGGAAGCACACATGCCTTTAATCCCAGCACTAAGAAGGAAGTGATATGGCTGGGTGGAGAAAGGTATATAAGGCATGACAGGAACTAAAGCCCTCTTTCAGCTAAAGGCTTTTTCAGGAGAGGAGTCCTAGAAAGAGGTGGCTGTGGCTTGTTTCTTTGTCTCTCTGATCTTTCAACATTTACCTCCCCACTCCCCAAATGCATGTATTTCATGCATACAGATGTTTTTTCCTGTTATCACCCTTAAACAATTTAACAACACAAGTATTCATATAGTATTTACATTGTATTAGATGTTGTACATAATCCAGAGATGTTAGGCTCTACAAGAGGATGTGCATAGATTATATGTTAATACTACAGCACTTTGTATAAGGGACATGAACATCCACAAGTTTGGTTGTTGAGATTCTGGAACCAATCCCCTGTGGTAACTAAGGTATATGTGCTTAATGGAAGATTTGGTAACATTAAACCATATACAAGCAAGCTGTTAGAGTTGAAAAAGGAAGGACTTGCTCAAAGTTATACAATAAGCAGTAACAGGTTTACCATACAGTAAAAGAAGTGTCATCTTTAGAGCCCATCTTCTAATTGTTAGTATTTTCCAAGGCTTATCTTTCACAGAACCCTCTGAACTGCTAGGCTGGACCTTAGAAAAGTGCTCTTGTGATTTGTTTCTGCAGACTTTGAACTGGTTAAGATAGATATCTCCATTTGACTCCCTTTCCATCACCATCTCTTTCTTACAGAATGATACCCATGAGGCTGTAGGCATTTTGATATCAGACTAAAGGAAAGATGAAGTGAGAATATAATTAACTTGGGTTTGGGGGACACTTGGGTTTGACAGGCACTAGAAGGTATAATTCCTGTTGTCATTATTCCTTAACTGGGGCAATGGCTTACAGCAATATTCTACCCTATATATGCTATGTCTTATCACTTTCATCTTCTCCTGGAAGGTCAAGTCTAGAGTCTCTACCATTGTAGAAAGTGTCTCAGGTGCCCATCATAGAAGTATGTGGATAATGGAAGAGAAGCAAAGCTAAAATAGGTAGTACTAGGACTGGCCTTTGCTTTGTTCTGGTCTCTAAATTCTAAGTAAATGAGTTTTGTCTTGTTTTTCTTTTTGAAATTTCAGTTCTTGAGAACTTCATATATGAGTGCTGCATTTATGTTCTTTTTACATCTCTGTCATTTCAAGTCCTTCTGAGTCCACCCACCCCTTCTAGGATTCATGACCTTAGTTATTATTGTTCTCTATATATGTATAAATTTATAAATATAACCTGCTGAGTTCATTTAGTGTATGTGTTCAGGGCTGATGGCTTGGGATTGGTTAACCTAGCAGGGGCTCGTCCCTGGAGCATACTGCTTCTCCCTCCCTCAGCAGCCATTAATTACTTGTAGCTCTTCATCTAGGGGTGGAGTCTTGTGACATTTTCCCCATCCATTTTTGCATGTCAATTTTTAGGTCTTGTTTAGGTAACAATATTTTTGAGATTTCAAAGTTTTTTTTTTTTACAAATTGGATAAACATTAAGACCCAGGGAATCTGACTCAAGATCATCAAGAAGATATTGGTGGGTGCCCCATAAATTACTGGAGGCTGGAGTGATGGCTTAACTGTTAAGAGGACTGTACATTCATCCAGAGAACCATCGTTCAATTCCTAGCACCTACATGGTAGTTCACAGTTATCTGTAACTCCAGTCCCAGGTGATCTAGTGCCCTCTTCTGGCTTCTTGGAGGCAAAAACCCCATACACATAAAATAAAAAGAAAAGTAAAAAATAGTTGAGTGAATGGATGAGGAAGCATATTTTTACACACACTTCTTGGGCACACACACATTGGAGGAAATACCAACAAGTGGTGATTTGGATAGGAGTGGAAACGGTGAAGGGAAAGAGTATTTCATCTTGGGACATTGATTTTCTGCTGCTTATTTTTGAGGAAGGATCTCACCGTGTAGCTCTGGATGGCCTGGAACTGGCTATAGACCAGGCTTGCCTCTGCCTCCTGAGCACTGGGATTAAAGGCATGTGCTACCATGCCTGGGGACCTCCTGTTCATTATGAAGAAACTGAGGAGATGCAGCTGAGAGTAGATGGGAAGTGTAAATGGCTTGTAGGGATACCACAGGGAGGGAAGTCCCATTCAGAACTCATTTTCTCATCTTGGATATTTATATCTACCTTTGTTAATGAGGTTTCTGGCAGCAAAATGTAGAGTTGGCACCTGTTTTCCTTGGTAATACAAGTACTACCAAGAAGTGATTTTCACAAAAGCACAGCCATCTCTACTTATTGCAGCCCCAGTAGAGCAAAATGAAGGCCAAACATTTGTGCTATTCTAAAGTTAAAGAGGTAGGAGGAAAACTGGTGATAATTTGAAATGTAATTTTTCTTTGCCATTAAAACATACTTCTGATAATATTGAGAACAAGTTATAAATTGATTTTAGTTTTGATCTTTTTGGAGAAGTCATATTTGCCTCTATCTTCTTACACAGATTGTTTAGAGTACCTAAAATCCACAGGGGAAAACAGCAACAGAACATTAGGTGAAAATCTTGCATCTTCATTCTCAAGACCTTGGCTTATTTTTAAAATATTTGTTATATGAATTACTCCACAAACACTGAAACTCTGTCCAGATACACTCAAGTAAAAGTGAATATTGTTTTCCGTGAAAGGTTCTGAAGGGTATATTTTATGAAATATTAGTGGTTAATCATGATTTCTGTACAGAAGAAATTCATAAAATCATCACATATGTATTTCCCAATTTTATACTGGGTTGGTTGTCACTATGCATCTTTCAATGAAATTCGTTTTTAACCAACACATAATCAAAGTTGTACATATGTATGGGATTTCCTGTAATATTTTGATACATGTATATATTGTGGAATGTTTAAATCAGGTTAAGCATCTCTCTCTCTCTCATCAAACATACATCATTTCTTTATGGTAAAAGCATTCAAAATCTTTTTTGCTTGCAATTTGCAATACACATTACACTGTAATTATCTACATCCACTCTACTTTGTACATTGAAGCTTCTTGCTCCTTTCGAATATTTTATAAAGACATAAAATAAGAGCCAGAAGTGGATGGAACTAGAAAATATCATCCTGAGTGAGGTAACCCAGACACAGAAAGACAAACATGGTGTGTACTCACTCATAAGTGGATGTTAGATGTAAAGTAAAAGATAACCAGACTCACAGCTCCAGAGAAGCTAGTTACAAGGAGGGCTGTAGTTGGAGAGTTTCTCTCCAGGTGCCACAAAGACCCTGCGGTCCCACAACCCACGTATAAAATAATCACTCAGATGCTTATATTACTTATAAAATGTATGGCCATGGCAGGCTTCTTGTTATCTACTTCTTCTATCTCTTTTTTTTGTTTGTTTGTTTGTTTTGAGACAAGGTTTCTCTATGTAGCTTTGCGCCTTTCCTGGAACTCGCTTTGTAGACCAGGCTGGCCTCGAACTCACTCACAGAGATCTGCCTGCCTCTGCCTCCTGAGTGCTGGGATTAAAGGGGTGCACTACCACCACCGCCCAGCTAATAGCCATTTTTTATTATGTTAGTCCTACCAATTCATGATCATGGTAGATATTCCCATCTTCTGTTATCTTCTTCAGTGTCTTAAAGTTTTTATTATACAAGTCTTTCAGTTGCTTGTATTAATGTATTCTTTTACTGGGGGATATAGGAGGTAATATGAGTATTCATAATGGCATATTCCCTTCTCTTTGGGATAGAGGAGAGAAGAGTGGGAAAGAAGAACAGAATATTTTGAGAAATATACTATCATATAATATATCATGTTGTTATATGACTTGACTTGATGTCCTCCCATTAAAAAAAAACAATGGAGCTAGTTAATAAGACCAAGGTATATAAATAGAAAAACAAAAGTCCACCTATAACTACTTGGTGGTCAACCTAACTCCAGTAGGAAGTATGATCAGATCCAGCCTTTTTATGAGCTGCTATATATTTTGACCATCCTGTAATCTTATTCTTCCAGCTTTTAGCACTTCTTGGAATGTTTCCAAGCCACAGGAAAGAGGGAAATCCAATCTGGTCCAATTTAGACATATTTTCATTCAGCCTCCAAGCAAGTCACCCAGCTTTATCTCCTAGTATTTGAAATAGGACTTGAATATTTCCAGAAATAAAAAGTTCTCCTAAAACATGAATAAGTGCTATTATTGAAAGAAAACAAAATAGAAAATGATAAAAATTCTTGGGAGACAACATTGTTAATTTGAAAAGAAAAAAGAGTAGAAAACTACTGAAATCATAGATGGAATCAGAATGCAACTTGTTAGAGGGATTCAGCTCTCTTTGGGATCGATAAACTGTACTTTATTTGTTGAACAGCTATAGTACCTCATGTGTGTAATTGATTCCTTAGACTTTCAATGGATCCTACCTCTTAAGAGTGGACATAGAAGTTTCAGAACTGTGTCACTTAGTTTAGTTCTTTGCAGGGATTCTCCTGGCCTAAGTGGACAAGGCCAGTGCTAACCAATCTCCAGTGTGTAATTAACATTTCACAGAGAACTATCCCAACCAAAATGTCAATATCTACAAGCTTACCTAAGAGACTATCAGCTTTAGTTGAGGACCACAATGGCATTCTCTCTCTCATTCTAAGAATGGAACCCAGAGGCTTTCATCTTAAGCAATCTACCACATTGTGTTTCCATTTCCAGAGATGGAAAGACTGGTAGTTATGAAAACTGATAACAATGGTAGCTCCTTATCACATTTTGGGGAGGTGTACACTGTTATTAACATGTGCCTTTTACTGATGAAAAAATTGACACTCAGAAAGTTAAGTAGTTTACATCAGGTTACACAGTCCATAAAGTAATTGGTAGAACTAGAATTTAAGATTAGGACTTCTATGACTTTTGTTTTGTTTTGTGTCTTGAGCAATGAACGCTCTTACTGTGTATCCCAGGCAGGCTGTACTTGAACTCACTGTGTAGTCCAGGTTGGCTTTGAATTTGAAATCTTCTGAGTACTGACATTACAGGCTGACCACCACACCTGGCCTGAAGTCTTCTACGTTACTTATTTGTTTATATTCATTTTTGATAGGTCTTGGTAGGCAACCCGGGTTGTCTTAGAAATCTCAATTCTGCTCCCTCTGCTCCCTGAGTGTTAGGATTACAGATACTACTACATCCAGTATATCTAAATTTGTTTTCTTTTCTTCCTTCCTTCATTTCTCTTCTTTCTTTATTTCTTCCTTTCTCCCTCATTCCCTTCCTCCCTCCCTCCATTTTTCTTACTTACTTTCTTTGAAACAGAGTCTCCCTATGTAGTCCTGACTATCACTATGTAGTTCAGGCTGGCCTTGAACTCACAGAGATCCACCTGTCTCTACCTCTTCCACAGGAGTGTTGGGATTAAAGGTGTGTGCCACCATACCCTTTTCCCAATCTTGTTTTGTCATTGTGACACTGCTCATATGTTGCCTGTGTGTCAAAAGAATACTGATCCTACCTATTCTTTTTTCAAAAAATATTCATTTATTTTATGTATGTGAGTATTTTGTCTGCATGCATATATATGTGCATCATATGCATGCCTAGTACTGTGGACCCCCTGTAACTGGAGTTACAGACAGCTGTGAGCTGCCATGAAGGTGCTGGGAATTGAACCTAGGTCCTTTAGAAGAGCAGCCAGTGCTCTTAACCACTGAACCATTTCTCCAGCCCCCTCCTACCTCCATTTTAAATGTCTTCCATAAAAAGCTGAGGGCCAGGCAGGGCTGTAATATTTAAATAACAGTGATAAAAATTTGGTAACAAATGAAAACTGCGGACTGCTAGATCCATTTTACACTTACCTAGACTATATGCTAACCTGAGATGAAGCTAATCAAAGACAACAATAGATTTCAGAATGCGCCTTTGCACAGCATGGAGGCGTCAAAGAAACATCATAAAAATTCAAGGAGCTATTCTTCTAAAGTGCTTAGGGCAAAAGAACATGGAAGGAGTTATTCTGAATACAATGTCTTTAACGAACCTCTTACCTGATTGTTCTTTAAACATGGGACTCTTAACTCCATCCACTTCCAGAAGATCCAGAGATAAAACCAGATGGCTCTTGAAAAATATAAGCAAGAGACTGTAGTAATATTAGTAGTGCCTAGGTCTTTGCTTGCTCTCTCTCTCTCTCTCTCTCTCTCTCTCTCTCTCTCTCTCTATGAAAATGAAACCATGAGCAAATATAATTAACAAAATAAGTCTAGGAGCATGTCAGTAAATGTTAAGTGGGTCTTTTCAATTTGAAGTAACTATCTATTCAAAGGCAGTTGAACAGAACTGCAAAAACTGAAGAAAAGAAAACATTCAAACAAGTTGGTACTTTAAAAAATACTTTTGGGCAAGAAACTGTGTTGAACATTGAATGAGGTACTGAAAAGACTTGTGAAATATTCCTTAAGGCATTCGGACTCCACAGGATATTTAACTCACGAGCATCAGGATACTGCAGTAGGGAGAGAGATGTGTTATTTTCAGGGTGCTTGCTAAATTCTGTGCATCTCTCAAAACATAGTTCATTTGGAAAGATGGTTTCATGCAGCATAGAATTTCAATTGTCAATTGAAGAAATATGTCATTGTCAGGAGACTGACAGGTGATAACAGAATACTGCAGTCCCAGCTCAATACCAGCAAGTCTGAAGGGAGAGAAGAACTTTGGGACTCACAAGGTGCCCTTGGTGAAGGCACAGAAGGATCTGCAGGGAGGTGTGATTTATACAGAGGGGAAATGTAGATGTAACTGTCTTGTTAAATAAGAAACACAGAACCAATTGTAGAGTTAAAAGACACGAGGTCAGAGCAAGAGCGGAAGACCTTACCCTTCACTGCTTCTGCTGTCCTTCCTTTCCACAAGAGACCTACTTCTGTGTGTCCTGTCTTTTTTATAGACTTTCTGTTCTGTTTTCTCATTGGTTGTAAACCCAGCCACATGACCTCCTCATCACTGCCTGTTTGTACAGACCTTCAGGTCTTCTATGGTTGGTATTGAGATTAAAGACCTGTGTCTGCCATGCTGGCTGTGTCCTTGAACACACAGAGATCTACCTAGCTCTGCCTCCCAAGTGCTGGGATTAAAGGCATGCACCACCACCGCCCAGCTTCTGCTCTGGCTTGCTCTGACCTCAAGGCAACTTTATTAACATAAAAATAAAATCACATTTCAATACAAATAAAATATCACTATAGGGAAATCAAGTGGGGCAGTGGTGGTGCATGGCTGTAATCCCAGCACTTGGGAGGCAGAGGCAGGTGGATCTCTGTGAGTTCGAGGTCACCCTGGTCTACAGAGCTAGTCCAGGACAGGCTCCAAAGCTACAGAGAAATCCTGTCTTGAAAAAACAAAAAAACAAAAAACAAAAAACAGAGGGGAAATCAATATCTCCTCCATATTTTTTTTTTTTTTTTTGGTTTTTTGAGACAGGGTTTCTCTGTGTAGCTTTGTGCCTTTCCTGGAACTCACTTGGTAGTCCAGGCTGTCCTTGAACTCACAGAGATCTGCCTGCCTCTGCCTTCTGAGTGCTGGGATTAAAGGCGTGCGCCACCAATGCCCGGTTTAATTTTATTTTTAAGACAGGGTCTTATGTAGTAGATGACCTTTGAATAAAATCAGGGTAAACATTACTATGCTCCATAACACTACATTTCAGTCTCAGGATTCAAGCCTGACAGCACTTATATGGCAACATCATGAATGGAGAAGATGAAATTAGGTAAACTCTACTCCTAAACGGCATAGGATCCTCAGAGACAATGACACAGGAAGTCTTAGAAAAAGGCAATAGGTCCCTCCATTCCAATAGTGTTTGTCAGCTTTCAGTTACCACAACAAATACCTGGGATAAATCAATATAAGAGAAAAGGTATCTTAGCCTTGCATCATGCTCTGTAGTTCAGAAAGTTCTTCCATTCCTGTTATCTGTCTTTATTTGAAATATATCCATCCCTATAAGTGGAGAGCCATCATTACTATCTAAATTCTAAACTCAGGAACATAAAAAAACAAACAAAAACAATCTTCCCCACAGGTCAAAAGAGACAAAGCCATTATTTGTTTTCATTTTCTCTTGAGAAGACAGAATGGTACAGAAATATTTCCCTTTTTCCTCCTCTGTAGAGATAACCACCAACTTATACAACTATATCACATACACACCACACATATACTATATATTCATATACATATTTATTTTGATTGAATAGACATTATATATTAAAGTTAGATAGGTAATAGATAATAGATAGCTATATATAGATAGATATTTCCTATAGGTACACATGTCTCCATAGAACACAGAGATTGCCCCCAAATTTTCTATATAATTCTTGATAGTACATTTTTTAGCCTTTATAGATCTCTGTTGAATATTCTGCATTTAAGATTTTGTAAAAAAAAAAAAATAATTTACAACTCTTCAATGTTGTAAAAAACCATTATTGGCTCTCAGGCTGTACAAAGATAGGCTGGGGACTGGGTTTGGCCATTTGGGGACAATTTTCTCATTCTTGGATGATTTGCCACAGCTAAGTGTTTTAACAATTTACATGTAAATAGAATCATATTGTGCTTTTTCACAACTTGTATTTTGTATTCAGCATGATGAGATGTATATATGTTGATACACATTGAAGTATTTTATGTATTGCAGTCCATTGTATGGAAAAAGCATATTTTAGATTGTTTCTCAGTTTTCCCCATTAAAAAGAGTGCTACAACTCTCTGTCTTGTTTGTCTTTCTTGTTCGGTTTTTGGTTTTTGAGATGGGGTTCTTCTGTGTAGCCCCAACTGTCCTAGAATTCATGCTGTAGACCAGGCTGGCTTTGAACTCACAGAGCTCTGCCTGCTTCTGTCTCCCAAGTGCTGGAACCAAGGGCATGTGCCACCATGCCCAACTTTATCACTCTATTTCATTAACAGCAAATCCTTTCTAACATTTTGTGTTTAGAAATGTGAGCTTTGGAATAAGATTCTGGCAACGATTACTTGACAATTCATAGCTAAACAAGTTATTTAATTTCTCTGTGACTCAATGTATCTTTTAGAAATCAAATCTACCAACAGTCTGTTATGGTCTTAGAACAGGCAGGGTAAGTTTTTTCCACTGATGGTATATTTTTACCCAATACATTTTTATGTTACTCCATGCAAATATTATGCATATGCAGGTTAAAAAATAGTGATAATAAATGATAAATCATTTTAAAGCAGTTCTTTGCTATGAATGTACTTTTACTATTTATTAAAAACAAAAGCAATTTACATACTAATGACATGAATGTGTTTGTTTTATAAAGAATTTTATCACTGGAAGCTGGAGAGATGGCTCAAGTGGTTAAGACTCCTTGCTTTGCAGAAGATCAAGTCTTAGTTTTCTGTAATCAAACTATTACATTTCTACAAGAGCAGAAAACTTTGTATGTACAGTAAAAACTCTGCAATTCATAGTCTTGAATCTGAGCAAATGTATTTCAGGCAGGTTACTGGTGTTTCATGATATAATGGTATGCATGGAGGAAAACACCAGTGTTGTGTGTTCAGAACTAAGCTTGCAGTGAAGACCCACTATGTGACATGGCAGGCATAGCCAGAAACATGTCAGCATTTGTTTTTGATTGAATTAATATTTCTTTGTTATTGTACTTTCTTTCTGTGGGTGCCAGGGATTGAACTCAGGTCCTCATAAGTGTATAAGCAGCACTTTACTCGGGAGCTATCACCCCAGACCCTTCTTGCTTTACTTTTAATGGCCTTTATTTCTGTTCTTATTCTAATGACTCACGTCAGCGCCCTTACTCTGTCAGGAGCCCAGTTTCTCATCTTTGCTTGGTGTCACCTCTGCCCTGTTTTGTTTGATGAAGGGCTATCAAGGAGGGATAGCCCACGGCAGGTAGGGCCAGCACCTACCATGCTATGGGCAACTGAACCCAGTGGGGCCTAAGACAATAGCAGGAAGTCAAGAGATTTCAAGATCGTCTCAAGAATAAACCATGTTGGAGGCTGATGCCTGCAATTCCCAGCACTCAGGAGGGCAGAGGTAGGACGATCCGAAGTTCAAGATCATCTTTGATTCAAGTTCAAGGCCAGAGTGGGCAACTTAAGACCCTGTCTCATAAAAACAGATCTAAGTCCAAACTCCTAAATCCAAAACATCTGTAATTCTCTAGAAGTTTCAGACGTGTCTCTTTAGATAAACTCTGCAAATTCCTGTCACCTCAAGCTTTAGCCTCGAAATTCCTTCTTCAGTTGAATTCAGCAAAGTAAACCTTGTCTTTTCTTCCTAGCCAGTCTATCTCATTCCCTGAGTCACACACCTTCCATTGAACAAGCTGTTTAGAGTCCTCAGGACTAAGTGTGGCTCTCCTTTCTGGATCTCTTGGCTGCTAGAACACGAGTCTGTCTCTCAGAGCTTTTGTGTCAGCTGGAGGTCAGGGGACAAAACCTAAAGCACTCCAGACAGGTTCAACCAAAGGAAGTTTGCACAGGGAATTAGGTGCATAAGAAAACTTGAGTGGGGCTGGCTTCAAGGACACATGCAAGCAGAGACTTCTCGGAGCGACTCCAATAGCAGACAGCGATGCTCCACCCTGTGACACCATCAAAGAGGAGGAAAGAAAGCAAGTTGCTACCAGATGTTGAGTTCATGAGTGCACTTCCATAACTCAGATATAGGGTACACTAAAGTCTTGCTCAAAGGGCTTGTATGGCTGCTGCGTCTGCCTCCTCTTAATGCCTGTTAACTTGAACTTAGTGACTGGCCATACCACACACGCGAATCTTGTCACTTTCGTTCTACTAGATCTCTGTACTTACCTATGAAGCTACAGACTAAAATAGTTGAATAAAATTTGCTAGGAAGCCTCACGTCCCTATGTACACATTGTTTCTGCCTTCCAAATCTCACATGAATGCATCAAATTTAGCAGAGCCAAATTAGTATCCAGAATGGTGTCTGGAAAGAGTCAAGGTTTCCTTAACCTGCTCAGCCTCCTCAACGTTGAAAAGTGCATTAGAATGGCAAAGTAAGCAGTGTCAACTTGCCTCATCTACTCACACACTCTTGGATGTGTGTTTGATATTTCTGTCTTGCTTTCACCAGTACATTTTGAGCTTTCTGTGTATAAGGATTCAATGTTGGCTCCAATGTAGCAACAGCAACAACTTGCTCACTCACTTTTGCTTTTTAATGCTAGTACCCTTCTGTGTAGCTGAGGTTGGTCTCAAACTTGGCATTGTCCTGCCTCAACCTCTGGAGTGCTTGGGTTATATATACCGTCATTACTGCACCTGGTTTGAACTTTTAAAAAGTAAAATAAATGTCACATGACTCTGACTGACTTTTTAAAAGTAATATTAAGTAACCATTTCTGTCTGATGCCAAAACATTTTTATCACCCTGAAATCCACATTCATTAAGCAGTCTCTTCCATCAGGCTTTCTATCCACTCTACCAAGCTATTATTATTATTATTATTATTGTCGTTATGAATTTACCTATCCCATTTGGATTTATTTGGCCTTGTTGTGTTGTATATATTCAAATGTGGGGATCTTATTAATATTTAGATTCTGATTCAATAGGTTAGGGGTGCAACTTGACATTCTACACTTCAGTCAAGCTCCAAAGTGATCCTTATGCTGCTGGTCTATATATAACCTTAAGTTAGGATATTATCTTTTTTGTCATAGCACTGGGAATTGAACTTAAGGCCCCACACATCTTATACACATAAGAGTACATACTTATTAGAGTTAATGAGCACAAACTGAGATTCTGTAAGTGTGCACACAGATGACATCATTATAGTCACCCAGGGCAGCATTTTAGATGTATTTGAAGCCTGTGGCCCCAAATTCATATGATCTGAGAATTATTTGCTTAAATGGTATGAAAATAGGAAGGCAGATCGAGCAGTGTGTGTTTGTGTCTGTGTGTATGTAATTTAAAATTTTGATATATTTTATGTTCATGGCTGTTTTGTGTAGTTGGAAGTTTTACTGTGTCCCAGCCAGGCAGGCATCTAGACAAATCTCTCCCACTTGCATCCCCCAAGTAAACACACAGATGCTTATATTAATTACAACTGCTCAGCCGTTAGCTCAGGATTATTACTGACTAGCTCTTGCACTTAAATTAACCTGTAATTCTTATCTATGTTTAGCCACATGGCTTGGTACCTTTTCCCAATTCTGCCTTGTCATCTTGCCTCCTCTGTGTCTGGCTGGTGACTCCTGACTCAGCCTTCCTCTTCCCAGAATTCTCCTTGTCTGCTTATCCTGCCTATACTTCCTGCCTGGCTACTGGCCAATCAGCATTTTATTTATCAACCAATCAGAGCAACACACATACACAGCATACAGAACAGCATTCCACAGCAATTTTGTCTGCATATGTATCTTGTAACATGTGTGTATGTGGAGCTCTCAGAGGCCCTAAGACTGGAGTTAAGGATGACTGTGAGCTGTTACCTAGGTGCTAGGACTTGAACCCAGGTCCTCTAGAAGTGTAGCTAGTGTTCTTAACTGCTAATCCATCTCTTCAGCCCTGTCACTCATATTTTTAGTGTATGTTTCTGAAGTCAAATTCTATGAATTTACAAGAAGCTTGGTTTTAAGCTAGTTTCAGAGGCTTGTGGGGACCAGGCCAGAGACATGAGTAAAAAAAAGTGGACTGAGTAGGGACTGAGACAAAATAGAGAATGTGTGTCCCATCTTTAGTAATACCTTATCCCCAGCCAAGGAACTACCCTTTGGGAACGGGAGCTTTATAAAATCTTACTGACAGTCCTGAGGTATTTTTTGATTGATCTTTAGTTGTTGAAAATGTGTACATAGCACTGGATTTGGCCTGGAGATTGCCAATCTGTGGTTTCATATGGAGGACAGTGACCTGAAGTTGGGGGGGGGGGTTCAGAGCTGTTATCTTCTATAGCTATAAGATCTCTGACAAGTCAGTGCCTGTGGCCCTCCTCATTCTGTGAAAGGGAGAAAAGAGTATTTCCTTTGATTTTGCCAAAATATTTTTGTGTGCATGAGATGAAAGGCCATTAGCACAGGCCAATTTTGAGGCAATGTCTGGGTTGGTGAATACTGCCTCTGAATGTATCAAGGATAAGGTAAAGTTAACTACTTCTCAGGTAGTTTAGCAAAATTAAGAAAAGTCCCAAAAGTATCTTTGAAATTTTAGAGTTAAAAGACTTTCATATTTGAGCAGAACGGTAGAATTTGTGACCCAGTGGCATACCCCTCAACTAAGAACTCCTAGAGAGAGAGAGCTTTGAAGGGACATGCCAGTCTTCTTGACTGGGGAAATAGCTCAGTTGTTATAGCATTTACTTATTGAGCACCAAATAAACTGGGTGTAGTGGCATGGATATGTAATGCCAGCACTTAATACTTAGGTGGGAGAGGCAGGAGGATCAGAAGTTCAAAGTTATCAGAAGCTACATAGCATGTTCAAAGCCATCCTGGGCTATATGAGATCCTATGTCAAAGATGGAGAGTGGTAGTGGGGGTGGGGGTGGTGGATGGGAGAGGGGAGAGCTAGTCTTTTAAATGTCAACGGCTGTGGTCATAGTTGATTCTGAGACAGCTGTATGAGTGAGTGGTTGGAAGAGGGCCTGGTCATCTAAAAAGAACACTCTAACTTTGAGCTGGGTACTTATCCTTATCCCTGACGAGATGGACAATGCAATTTATAGATGTAAGTATTAGCTTCAGTTGTGAAGCCTCTTGGGGACATATCCACCTGCCATGTGAAAACTCAAGGAAGCCATGGGTTGCAAATTCCAGGTCAGTGACTATATGAATCATTCATCAGTCATTCCAATGGCTGTAGCCACTATTTCCTGAGGTGTGGCTCTAGTTAGTCTTAACCAGAAAAACCCAGAGTCAGATATTGGGCGTGAAAGCTGAAATATCAGAAAAGCAGAACAGCAGCCACTAGAAACTTCTACCTCCACAAAATCTCAGACCCAATGCGGGAGATCCTGTCTCTATTAATCTTCAGACTGAATGGGGAGAGACCCTGTCTCCACCAACCTTATCTTCCTGTCTCCGCCTCCCTAGTGCTGGGATTAAAGGTGGGTATGGCCACCTGGCTCTGTTTCTCTTTTAGACTAGTTCACTCTCCTGTAGCCCAGGGTCACCTTGAACTCCTGATCTTCCTGCTTCCTCTTCCCAAGTGACAGGATTAAAAGTATGTGGCACCATTGCCTGGTCTCTATGGTTAACTAGTGACTAGCTCTGCCCTTTGATCTCCAGGCAAGCTTTATTTTTCAGAACACAAACAAAATATCATACAACAATTTCCTCTTACTAATATGCTTCAACCCACTATGAAGATCTAGCTTGGAAGAATCTGAGTTCTTCCACAATTTGAAGGCTGGGAAGTGGTGGATAGAGAATTGCATCTTCTTGAACACATTTGTCTATCTGCTGGCCTTCAGTTCTGCCCTATTTAACTTATACTCCTTAGTAACTAAGTGAATAGATTTGAATGATCTCCATATGAGGAAGACAGCCAGTGTCACCTTGAGAAAATTCCTTTCCTGTTTGTGTAAAACTTTGGTGTGTGGGGTGGAGGGTATTTTAGTTTCTTTTCTATTGCTGTGACAAAACACCATGACCAGAACAACTTAAAAAGACAGCATTTAATTTGGGGTTCATGGTTCTAGAGCACAATAGAGTCTGTGATCATTGTAGCATAGTACATGACATCAGACAGGCAAGAATGGATCTAGAGCAGTAACTGAGAGCTTACGTGTTGAGGACAAAAGCCACAAGGCAGAGAGAAGAGAGCACTAACTGATAATAGCATGGGCTTTTGAAACCTCAAAGCCAGCCCCCCCCCCCAGTGACATATGTCCGCCAACAAGGTCACACTTCCTAGTCCTTCCTAAACAATTCCACCAACTGGGAACCAAACATTTAAACATATAAAGCCATGGAGGCCATTCTCATTCAAACCACCAGTCTCTCTCTCTCTCTCTCTCTCTCTCTCTCTCTCTCTCTCTCTCTCTCTCTGTCTCGTGTGTGTGTGTGTGTGTGTGTGTGTGTGTGTGTGTATGTGTGTGTGTATGTGTACACTCTACCAATAAGCTACATCTCCAGCCTATGCGTGAAAACATTTGAATGAAACCTTATCCAGGAGTTAATAATTATTGAAGTTGGATCGTGAGTACATTGGGATTCTTAATACTGTCCTCTCTAATACTGTATACAAAGGAAAAATGTAAATTAGTTTGCATGTTGTTACAGATTATGTTAATGAATTCATCTACTCCATGGGATTTTAGTTGTTTTTAATCCATTTATTTGTCTATTAATGAATTAATTTGAGTCAGGGTTTTGTGTATACTAGAGTGGTATCAAACTCACTATGTGGTAGATGACCCCAACCCTCTAATCCTCTAACTTTTACCTCCTGAGGACAGGGATTACTGGGTTCCACCACTATACCCAGTTCATGTGGTGTTTTGTTCATACCCAAGGCTTCCTGCATGCTAGACAAGCATTCTACCAACATCCCCAAATCCGTACCTTTATTTTAAAAATATTAATTGTAAACCAGGCATTGTGGTTCATGCTTTTAATCCCAACACTCAGGAGCAGAGGAAGATGTACCTCTGTGACTTCAAAGCCAGCCTGGTCTATATAGCAAATTTCAGAATAACCAGGGATACATAGTGAGATCCTGTCTCTAAAAAAGGTAACTTAAATTAACTGTAAAACTATAGCTGTAAATTAACTGTAAAACTATAGCTGTGATTTCAGTTAATTATTTTCTTTGTTTTTTGTTCTTGTTAGGACAGGTTCTTACCTACTGTAAGAAAGTTAAAAGAATACAGAATGCATAAACAGTAAATGTTCTCCCTTAGGATTGGGAATATAGCTCTATGGTAGAGTGCTTGCCTGGAACGCACAAGGCCCTCTGTGCCTCCTCAATACCACTAAAAACCACTAAAAATGTCTGCAGTTTTATCTTGCTGTGTGCTCTCTCCCCATTTTACAAGCCTTTCTACTAGTAACAATGGTAAAAGTCAGGTATGGCTTCTTCCAGAGCATTCTTCATGCACACACAGGTTTATATAGAAATGGATGGGGTTTTAAGAAGAATTGTTCTGTAAAGGGCAAGTTGATTGTATAGAAAGAGAAGTTTCCTTCCAACTGAAACATATCTTTAATCTTACAGTGTAAATGAAAAAATAGCTATCACTTGACAGAAGACTTTCATTGGCAGATTTTGCACCAACTGAATATATGTCCTTCTTTATTAGAGTTTAAGCTTTACTGATAAAATGAAATGAATGTGTCTGAACTGTCTCATGCACATAATGATTGATTATTTCAAAATATGTCCACAAACACCACTTGCATTCAAAAAAGCCAGTGTATGTGGGTTTAAGACCCTGTACCAGAGGAGAGAACACATGGCCAGTGTTGGAAACCAGGTCCCGAGCCAAGCTCATGGCTAACAGTATCACAGACACAACGAGAGAACCTATTATTATTGTTTTGCTGATTGGTCATGTTGTCAAACTGTGTTCTAAATGTTTATGTTTATGCAAGATGGGTCCACAGAATAGGTGGACATGCAAAAAGTATTTTTAAATTTAAAAACTGGAGAGCTGGGCGGTGGTGGTGCATGCCTTTAATCTCAGCACTCGGGAGGCAGAGGCAGGAGGATCTCTGTGAGTTCGAAGCCAGCCTGGTCAACCAAGTGAGTTCCAGGAAAGGCACAAAGCTACACAGAGAAACCCTGTCTCGAAAAACCAAAACCAAACCAAAACAAAACAAAAAACAAAAAACAAAACAAAAAAACCCTAAAAACTGGAGAATCTCAATTTGGACACATTTAAGTTGAGCCTCTGCATTGCCTAATTTAACAACTTATCCTATAAGCCTCATGGTAACCATATAAAGATGGGGAAGCTGAGGTTTTATGAAGTTAAAGAATCCAAAGACACAGTTCTTAGATCCAGTTTGTCCAGGTTCTGTTTCTCATTGAAATTTCCTGTCAACACTACTCTAAGCTCCATTTTGAATGTGTGACTGGATGAATGACTGTCAGAGCTGAACACAAACCTTTTAAACTTAAAAACAAAAGTCTTTGTTGGGGACTGGAGAGATGACTCAGTGGTTAAGAGCACTGGCTGCTCTTCCCTGAGGACCTGGCTTCAATTTCCAATCCCCATGAAGCAGTTCACAACTGTCTGTAACTCCAGTTCCAAGGCTTTTGACACTCACACACAGACATACATGCAGGCAAAACACCAATGAACAGGCTGGGTGGTGGTGATGCACGCCTTTAATCCCAGCACTCGGGAGGCAGAGGCAGGTCAATCTTTGTGAGTTCTAGGACAGGCTCCAAAAGCTACACAGAGAAATCCTATCTCAAAAAAACAAAAAAAAACAAAAAAAACAAAAACAAAAACAAAAAAACAAAAAACAAACAAAAAAAACGAAAACCAAAACAAAACAAAAGGAAAAAAAAGAACCTAAAATAAAAATATTTTTTAAAAAGTCTCTCTATTTTCTATGCCACAGCCTTCCTGTTTATAATTATTTTTCTCCTCCACTCTACATCTGTATCACATGTCAAGTTCCCTTTTATTGTGATCAAGGTTCACCTATGGTGAAAACTTTAGGAAATATAAACAAATGAAAAAGAGAGGAAAAAAAACAGTTAGACTTGCAATAGCATGTGCATCCATACCCCATGGAGAGGGATGGGCTGACTGGAAGCAAGGCTTAGGAAAACTGCTTGCTCTCAGGCCACACATTCAGAGCTTTGCCATGTGGCATATGTGGTAGAAGGTGTTTAAAAATCTAGGTTCAACGGGGTGGTGGTGACGCACTGCTTTAATCCCAGCACACCGGAGGCAAAGGCAGGTGCATCTCTCCAGCCTGGTCTACAAAGCAAGTTCCGGGACAACCAAGGCTGTTACACAGAGAAATCCTCTCTCAAAAAAACCAAACAAAGCAATCTAGGCTCATCAGCAGACGTTCTGAAAATGGCTCTTTTGCTCTTTTTAGATTTGCCAAGTCAAATGCTCTCCAGCAGAGAGATGTACCTCAGCCCTGTTCTCATTGGCTGGGAGCTAGCAGGGTGGTCATTGAGCTGGGAACACCAGAGTTTGCAGACTGAGATAAGATTGGCTCAACCAACCTTGCACTGACAGAGCCTGCTCTTAATTTATTCCGCCATTGGCTCAATTTTCATTCATTCCCTCATGCAATGACAGGAATTGGCTCAACTTTAGGTCAAGAGTTGTTTGAGCTAGACACTAAGGATTGAGCCAGAGGGAGAGTATCATGCTCCAGGACTGCCTGCAGTGGTGTGCTGTGGAGGAGATATGTGGGAGTGGGGGATGGGGCACCAACATATAATTACAGTAGGGAGGCCTATGTTCTTCAAGAGGTCACTACTAGAATACCCTTGGGCCAGAGACAGACAAAGGCGAGAGCAGATCAGTAGTTCAGTGGGGACTTCCCTTGGATTATCAACTCTGTAGCTCAGTACAAGGGGCTAAATGGACATACTAGATTAGTAAGTATTGAATGTCTACCTGGATGAGCCCATGGGCATACAAGATACAGACAGAGGAAGACACTTGCCCAGCCAAGTACTGGGACACAAAGCCTACCACAGCACATTTCATTTCTGCCTATCATTCTTTGTTTATGTGCTGATAGCTTTTTCAACAACATATCAACAACATTTCTATAAAAAAGCATGCTAGAAACTGTATGTAAAACAAAGGTTGGGCATATAACTCAATGGTAGAGCATGGCACCAATGTTATGATATATGCACATGGGGGACCCTGGCTGGCCTGGGTATCCCGTGTGTGCAGGGAAACATGCTAGCATGCTGGGCAGATGCATCGGCAGGCTGGCTGGTGACTCACACCATGAGGGCATGGTGTCAGGGCCATGGACAATCATTCATAACCCAGACGCTGCATCTGTGTGGAAATGGTTTATTATAATAGAGAGAAGAAGAGAAAGATAGGAAAGAGGGAGAGAGGCGAGAGAAAAAGAGAGGAAGAGAGAGAGCGAGGGGTTAAGGGGGTCCACACTTCATAGGAGGAAAAGTGGAAGAGAGGAAGGATGAGGAGGGGCTTTTCTTCAAAATGAGGCTTTTACCTCAGGACACAGGGCGGTGCCAAGGGGCGGGTTTCCAAGGGGTGGGTCAGATTATTAACAGTTATGTCCTGGGTTCAATCATCTGTGCTGCAAAAATAATAAACAAATAAAAGAAAATATGTGAAGGAAAACAAAACAAAAAGAAAAATTTAGAATCTCCTATTACCCTGCCTTCTACATATAACTTATAACATTTAGTTCATTTAGTATTTGTTTAAAATAGTTTGCTAGTCTTCGCTCACATAAAAAACAAAAACAGCTGGGCAAGGTGACATGCCTTGTATTCTCAGCACTAAGGAGGCCAAGGCAGGAAGATTGAGATTTCAGATTTCACAGCCAGCCTGTGTTACATAGTACCACCAGCTTCAAAACAAACCAAGCCAAATCAAACAACTTCTTTTGCCCATTAGACATTATTTTACTGTTATCCAGAATGGAGTATGGAATCTGTGGTTTGAACTACTCGCTTTGCTCGATTCACAAAACTGTGTAGAGTTTGCAGAAAGTTTCAAAGCCCGATTAACTCCACTCTTTCACTGACAAAATAAATGAGACAAAAACAAACAAACAAACAAACACAAACAAGCAGTGAAAGGAAAGAAAGGTTTATCTTGATTTATAATTTCAAAGGTGGTAAATGAATCCTGTCACCTTGCAGCCTGTGACTAGGCAGTATGTCATGGGGGAAGCCTGTGATGGAGGAAAAGACTCACAGTTAAGAAGGATAACAGAAAGGAGCAAGTCTCTTGACATACCTTTCAAGGACATGCTGACACCCCCTCTTTGTACCACTAGATAGGTACAAACGACAACATATGATCTCTGGAAGAGGATGCTGGGGTATTTAAGATCTAAAGTGTCACGGAGTGAAAGTTTTCGAGGAGAAGGCCATACCTGATGTGCTTACCCCCTTATCTCTGGTGACAAGCATTGCCTGGAACATATACAGTAATGCTGACTAAATATCTGGTCTTCCAGCATTTTATTATGCCATAGATTTATGCACAGCAATAAGAATATAAGCCTGGGAGGACAGTCCAGCTTAGCATATGTTAGGTCCTGGATTCCCTACCAAAAAAGAAAGAAAAGCACATGCCTTTAAGCCAGCCTGATCTACAGAGTGAGTTCCAAGACAGCCAGAGCTACATAGAGGAACCCTATCTTGAAAACAAAAACAAAAACAAAAAACAAAAGAAAGAAAGAGAGAGAGAGAGAGAGAGAGAGAGAAAGAAAAGAAAAGAAACTACCATATGACTCTGACATAGCACTTCTGGATGTTTCCCCAAAGGACTCCAAGGATGCACAGTATAGTGATATTTGCTCGTCAATATGTATTGCAGCACTAGTCACAATGACTAAGATGCAGAATCAAACTAGATGTCCAACAATAGAGGAATGTATAAAGAGAATATGGTTTATATATACAAAAGAATTGCTTCAGCCATGAAGAATGAAGTTGTTTTGTTTGTAGGAAAGTGGATATAACTGGAGGTATAATCATATTAACCAAATTTAATCATTCTCAACAAGACAAATATCACCTACTTTCTCTCATTTGTGTGTCTCAGAATTTACATATACATAAAATCATGAAAGAAGTAAGAATCTCTGGGAGAACAAAGAAGGCTCAATGGGACAGAGAGAGAAAGAAAAAGTTTTGGATAATATGGGGGAATATGTCAAAAGTACATTATATGATGTTTTTACAAATATGACCTTGTATAATCCTGTGTAATAAAGCAAAAAGAATGAAAGAAAGACAGAAAGACAGACAGAAAGGAAGAAAGAAAGAAAGAAAGAAAGAAAGAAAGAAAGAAAGAAAGAACGAACGAACACTGGCATTAAAGCTTAAATCAGATTATGTGTTTTCCTCATATGCTTCTAGAATTTTCAATTACTTTGACTAACTTTCAGGCAAGCTGGTGAGAGAGGGCTCAGGAAACTTCCACCCCCACACAAATACACACAGAAGGCAGGGTTGGCTGTAGACTAGGGGCAAAATTCCCTACGTTAGCAAAAGGAATATCATGAAGGAAAGGGTAGTTCAGTTTGCATTGGTGAAAGGAAGATGAACCATTCTTGTCTTATGAATTGGATTTTCCTCAGAGAGCTTTTAAGTGGCAATGTCACACTGAAGAAGGCACAGGGAAGATGGGTGAGTATGAAAGAGTTATGTTGGAAAATAAGAATTTTGAGACAGGATCTTACTATGTAGCACAGGCTCGCCTTCCAAGTGCTGGGATCCCAGGGATGTGCTTTCACACTCTGCAGGAGAGAGAGAATTCTAAAGTAACATAGAGGAGTTTCTGGGTCCCTGTTAAGGTTCCTTAGGGTCTTAGATCAGGAATTGAAAGGAAATCAGTGCTGCCAGATGTGGGATTCTCTGTCCTCAGCAGAAGCTCTTTTCCCTATGGCTGGGGTCAATAAAGCTTTCAAGTCTGAAGGAAGGAGTAGTGTATATTAATTCCCTCCAGGGGTCCAAGAATCCCCTAAACACATATGCAAAAATAAGTGAATATGTGCATTTTCTAGAGAATAGATCCTTAGACCTCATTAGATTTTCAAAAGATTAGGAACCACTGTTGAGAGCAGGCTGTAGGTCAGCTTGGGCTACACAGTGATACCTTGTGTTAAAACAAAAACAAAAACAAAACAAAACAACAAAACGAACCTCCCCCAAAACAAATAAAAACCCCACCAAAACAAAATAAAAACCCCAAGAAAAACAGAAAATCCAAGCACTGTTGAAATGTTTGTCCTAGTAAAGTAGTCTTCAGGAGCGTTCCTAGCCCAGGTGCCCTCTCCTCTAGGCAGTACTCTCCTTATCTTGTGAATTACCTTACATAGAAGTCCATTTTGTAACTTAGCAACGAAATACTTTTTGTGGAATTTCAAGACAACCTGCCCCAATTTACACCACTGACTCAGCATTGGTCACCTCAAATAGTCATTATAATTACTCCAGGGTGTTTTTACTTTAAAAGATCACTTAATCAATCTCTTACCCATATATGATGTTATTTCTCAGCCTTGCGAATGCTGGAGATGGGAAAACCATGAAGTTTCTCCTCCATATAGCATGCACAATTGCACCTGGGATATATGAACTTGCTTGTTTGTCCTTAAGCAACAGTCTTGAGTGTTTTAATACTTGTTGCTAACCTGGTAGTTGAAATTAGAACCTTGTTTTCCTATCTAGGCATTAATTTTAAGTACAGCACCA
Organism: Onychomys torridus; assembly: GCF_903995425.1. Classification (NCBI taxonomy): domain Eukaryota; kingdom Metazoa; phylum Chordata; class Mammalia; order Rodentia; family Cricetidae; genus Onychomys; species Onychomys torridus. The sequence goes on from NC_050466.1 coordinate 36,784,618, forward strand.
ATGATATTTTTAACCCTGGGCTTTTTGATAGCATCAGAAATGATGGATGGATTGCTTATGCCTTCTACTCATTCTCCAAGGCTATATGGAAGAAATGGGAAGAGAGCCTTCCATAACTTTCTTCTGATTTCTCCACAGATTCTAGATCTCCAAATATAGCTGAAAGGATGTGGCAGCAAATCACTAAATTAAAGTAGGTATGACAAAAAGAACAAATTTGAGAAAATTATGAAATAACAGTGATCACATAGAACATCCACATTTCTGAATGTGCCCCCCCATGAAGCACCCTTGAATCTCAGCATCTCTTAGTTTCCTTCCTGTGGGATGCTCTGGCTTTCTGGCACATGAATCTAAAAATCTCCTTTATGAGAAAATCATGAGTGAGCTCCATGGCGCAGTCTACCCCTTCAGCTCTGTGGCTGAGCTTAACCTAATTGCTTTCTCACAGCCCCCTCCCTTCTAGAAAGACCATTTGAGCACTTTACTTCAAGGAAGTACCCCCCACCCCAGGCAGTGATAACTGCCACTCTGTTTTGATGGGGTGGGGTTCTTGGGCCTCTTAAAACCACCAGCCCAGAAGATTAAATTTTATCTTTAAAGTTCAAATCACTTCTGAATTCTATATCTTACAATATCTCTGCATGTCTTAATTTTTTAAAAAAACAAAATAATTTCTTATTGAAATTAGTAAGTAACAGTTTATGAAGTCACTCAATGTTTGTCAGTGGCTCCAAAGACCTTTGGGTTGGGTTCAAATTGAGCTGATTTTCTGTTTACTTTAAAAGTGTTAGCTCCCTTTGAGGTTTAAATAAAGCATATTTGCAGGGCAGACTTTTGAATTTCTTTCATTCCAAGGGTTTTCTTTCTCAGTCATTTGTATCTGGATTCAACAAAGGATAACAAGTTATGTTATCTATACGTTTCTATCTTTGTGCGACATTCTTTTAGCTTTAGGAATGGTGTTAGAGAAGACCCGCCCATAGTTGAGAACATATCTGGCATGTATTAGTTGACCATCAAAGGCCAATGTTTGTTCTGGAAGGGACAGGTCTGTGCTCATCAGCGGCATCTCCTCTGCCATCTCAGAGGAAGTACATAGTTTGCCTTTAGTTTACTAATTTTCTCATTCTGTCTTCATTCAGGCGGTAGGTGATAGAGTCCTGGAGATACAATTCCTATGTGAGTTAAGGAAATTGAGGTGGAGGATTTGTCCCAGGAAATCACTGATAAAGTAGCTTGCTCTTCTGATACACATTATCTTTCTGTGAGGCGATGTTGTATAGGGGTGAAAATTCCTATCTGATATGGAGCTTTGGTTCTACCAAAGGCTAGCTAGGAGATTTGTGACACAAGAGCCTTGGCCTTTGTGGACCTTAGTTTCATCTATAAAATGGAGATAATAATGCTTATTTTGCAAGATGGTTGTAAAGACTAAAGAGATAATGTTTGTAGAATGCCAGCAGTGCTGGCGCATAATAGGTAAAATATAAACACTCATTAACTTGGAACTGTGGTATTTCTCCGTGGTTGGAGCACTCGATTGACATGCTTGAGGCTCTGAGATTTTGATCCTGAGAAGAGAGAGACAGAAAGAGACAGAAAGACAGAGAGATTGACTCATTAACCTTTTTCTCCATGCTGCAGGGAAAACATTTTTAAAGAAAGAAATAAAAGTTATCAAGATTCAATGGCAAAGTTTGTTTTGGTAGGACAATTATAGCAGCTGAGATTCTCTGGAACTGGAAAAGTCATTAGAGATCAGCTCCTTTAATTAACTTGTGTTACTGAGAAGGAAACAGGCCCAGAGAGGGTGATGACATGCCCAAGGCCTCAAGGTGACACAGAAACCCCAGTAAGGACACTTGTAATTAAGACAGGAATATGTCTTTTAAGCAACCTTTGTTTAAAAAAAGTGCTTATATAATAATGGTCATAAATCAATTATATTTAAGATGATAACAAAGTAAAATTACACAGGTGGGATCTTTTTAAATTAAAAGGCAATTTACATTTTAAAGAACTAAGATGCTCAGATTATCAACAAAATATTAGCATATATAGCCATTAAAATGTAAATCACATTGCTAATCTCTTTCACACTGGAAAAAAGAATAAATGGGTTATCAAAATATTTGGGGGAATGTTAAATGAAATTTCACTTAAATTACATCTAGACCTTTCCTCCCCCTTACCCAAGATTGCTTTGGTCTGTCTACCAGAAGAACAGAAATAATCTTAATACATAGATAAGTGCTCATCTTCCTAACACTACAAAAGAAACATTTGTTCTTCCAGATAACTCTTAAGCCAACTGCTGTCAAAACAATTAGTGTTATTTTTCTATTATCTAGCTATTTGAGAGTAAATAACCATTCATGAATATGTTAATTATCTGGTAGGTGGGGAAGATAAGAAAAGCTCCAAGTCTCCAGAAGCCAGGAGAGATCGCCAATTGCATACAAAAGCTGGAGAAAGGGCCTTGGGCGGGATCAGGAGTAGCCACACTTCACCTTACTAGGCCAAAATTAGTTTAGCTTTGCTCAGTGAAAAAAGAAGCAGAAAGAAAGGACCACATTTTTCCAGAAGTGACCACGAATAAACTTTCATTTGTGGCCTGTGGCTGCAAAGACACTCTCTTCCAGCTAACCAAGCATTGGAGAGTTTTATTGACAACAAAGCTCTTTGATTTGACACACTTCACAAAACATGGTTTTCCAATGGCCACTTTTAAAGACTTTGAGGAATGAGGACAAGCTGCTGTCCCATAGCAGAGCTGGTTTCCCATAGACACACCGGGCAGACCTTTTCTGAGTACAATCGTTCTTTAAATAAGTGTACTTTAAGCTCAGTCTACCTTTGGTAATCATGCTCAAGTTTGGGAAGCTTTGAATATGCCTTTTGAAATCTCCAGCACCGGATTCTTCACCATCCAGAGTGGTTAAATGTTGTGCTGAAAGGGAACACATTTGGCAGGGGGTGGAGGTGGGGGCAGGGAGAACACACTGAAAAGTGCTTTCTCTTCCTGTTTTGAAGGAGCAAGATGTATTTTTCCATATTCAATATTTTGAAAAAGTTGAACACAGCAATGTGTCAGATAATTAAAATGTAAATTTCACTATCTATGCTTTTGCTTTGTGATGTTTTTAATACATTTAAGTCAGTTGTCTTTTAAAACATGTGGTCAGCTGTTGTATTCACATATGGTCAAATGATCAAAGTCTCAACTCCTCTCTAATTGTCCCCCCGCTGATCGTCTGCTCTGTCCGTGATCAAGGCCCCAGCAGGTGATGAGAAAGGCATGAGAACAGGCTGGAAGGAGAATGAGGCACTGAGAGGCCCAAGCTCAAAGAAATAAAGCCTTCCAGTACATCACCCTGACAGTAAAGAGCCAAGGCAAAGTGACGTCTGCCTACGAGCGCTTATATATTTTTTGTTCCCTAATTTGCATACATTTTGCCTAGCTAAATGCAAATGGGGCCAGGCTGCTCTCTGAGACGGAGCTCCCCACTTCAGCCTGCCTCAGTTGTTGGCGCAGCCAAGGGGTTGCATTTGTTTACTTGCCTCGGGAGAAGCTGCTAAGTCCCACAGTTTATAGTATTTCACATGTTTGTGGAAATCATTGCAATTCTTTTCACTTCTGCTTGTCATTGTTTGCCCAGAGTTCACTTTGCCAGATGGTGCTTTATTGTCACTAGTGGTTACACCTCGCTATTGGATCAGTTCAAGACCAAATGGTGTGAAGAGCTTTCATACTTACAGGATTTAGCCAAACATCCATTCTGTGCTATTCAGGCCGCTGGAGCACTAATTCATAAGCGAGCCGGCTGACCTGGGAACGGAGGGAGGAGAAAAGCACCCAGGTCCTTTTCTACCCGAAATTATTAATTTGCCTCCTATTTACTGGCCAAATGGGAAGGCCCGATAATTAACCAGGGGTATCTTGCACAAACATAAATAAGATGCTAGGGAAGGAGTGGGAGTGTGGCTCTGAAAGGGGGCGTGCCATTCCACAAAAACAGAACCCATTCTTTTCTGGAACATCTTCATTCAGAATAGTCTGTGTTGTTTCATTGTTGAGATTGTTGCTATTTTCCTATCATAGTTGCTGGACGTGAAAATGTTTTCAAATGTGGATTTCTTTTAAATGTGAACATGTCTGCCAATATTGGGAAGATCTAAAACCCAATGTCTGAGATTTGGAGATTCCATTAATCTCATGTGATTGAAAATAAAGGTCTGGGGAATTTGGAAAGATTCGGAGGGAGTGCACTTTCATGCTTTAGGAATTGAATAACTGGGGGGACCTGCGAAGAGCAGCCTGGTGCTGTTTGTGTACATGTGTTAACATCACTGTGGCAATTGCCTTGAAGCACATCATTGAAAATCTCTTGCTTGCTACCCTGAGCTCTGGAACTCATCTTGCTTTCTGCATCTAATCTGTGTAAGTGACTACAAAGCTGGGGTCCCGGGAATTGAAGACAGGGCCAGCAGGGAAAGGGTTAAGCAAACAGTGACTCAATTGCTCTGCCCCATTTGGTTTCTTATTAAATATGGAGCCCCTCGTTGTCGTCCTAGTGTTCTTTTTTCCCTGAGATGGGAGTGCAGCTTTACCTAAACGATTCAAAGTGCTGTAGAAAGGACAAAGAAAAGCAGCGATGTGAAGAGGGAGGTTCCTTGGCAGAAAGCAGGTGCTAAGGGATTTGGAGGTTATTATAGAAAAAAAAACCTCCTCGAAGCCCTTGGTGCAATGCCTTGCTGTAGTAAGAAAGGCAAACAGGATAATGGATTGTATCAACAGAGGAGCAAACCCAAATCAAAAGACGTGCTCTTGTTACTGTAAGGCCTGATATTGTCCTACAAAGAGCTGGTTGGTGTTAATCAAACACTGCTCGGCCGCCTAATCACCTTGTCCTCAGAAAGCCCATTGTCATCCCGAACAAGGGGCAGTTCACAGAGCGACTGGGATGATGCAGGTTTTCTCCTTCATATACATACATACACACACACACACACACACACACACACACACACACACACACATATATATATATATATATATATATTACAATGCAAAATTATGTAATAATCATATCCCCAGGGGCCTGAGCTAAACAGAGGGACGCCACAGCAGTGGGGATCCCAGCTCTGCTCAGGAAAAGTAAGCACAGCTGGGCGGAACAAAGCGCCAACTGGAGGTCCACTGTTTTTTCCACACCACATTTCTGGACTTCGGCTCTTTGCTATGCTAAGTGGGCTACTGAGTAATTGGACCTACCCCTACGGAGGGGAGGAGACTGAGAAAGCTGGAACGGCAGAGTGAGAGAACCGGAACTGTCGATCTGAGCAGGGATTACGGTGGGGGTGGGGAAGAGGTAGGGATTAAGAGACTTCGCTTTCTCTCAGTTTCTGGAAGCACAACAATGGGGTAGGCAGAAGGCAGAGAGTACTAGTTTTAACATTAACCCGGATGTTTTTTGCGTTCTTCCTGTGGAAGTGGGATGAAACTGGGCAAATACTAAATGTCTAGCGTTACTTGTTTGGGCTTTTGTTTCCTCATCTGAAAAATAGAGAAGAGGCTATGTTTGACTTGAAATCGAAGCTCCCTTTCAGTTCCGACTCTTTGGGAGTCTATATCTTCGTGTTGTCTTGATGTCATCTGTTAGGAAGACACAGTGTTTAGGAATGGGAGATGTGTGTACTCCGACTGATTGAAGAGGCGTCAATAGACTTAATCAATTCTCATATAGAATTAGAGGGAAAAGCTGAAATTGCTTGCATGGTCCACACAGCAGTCCTTTCTAGCAGGTCCGTGCAGAGTGGCTGGCTGACAAATAGTTTTTGCTTTAGCCTCTGGCTGAAGAAAGGCCAACTAGTCAGATGTTCAGAGTGTTTAAAGTGTACAGCTGTTTTAGAGGCTGTTCCTCACTGTTCTGTCTCATTCAGACATTGTTGTCTTTTGGGTTCATGTGGCTGAAGCCAATGAAATTCTTTCATCGGCTCACCATTGGATATTGAGTGATATATTGGCACCAGTTAAAATTTGATCTTCTTAGTGACCCACTTGCAAACATTAATTGTGCAGAACATCTTTCTCCTTCAACCAGAGTCTTTTTGAAAAGTCAATTCCCTAAGAGGAGAGTTTTTTCTTTTCTTTTTAAAAACAGTATACACATTATTTTATTTTTTATACAATTTATTTATTCTGTTTTTCACTTCATGTATCTTGATCCCATTCACTCCCTGTCACTTTGCATTCACCCTCCATCCCTGCACCTCCCCCTGCAAATAAAACAAAATTCAGGAGAAAAAAAACGAAGAAAATAAAATAAGAAAAATTAAAAAAAGGAAAGGAATTAAAAATCTCATCACGGAAGCTGCAGTATGACCCAGCAAGTCACACTGTATACCCTTGGCCCAAACATCTCTACTTGCAAGTGTTTATTGAAAAGAGTCACGGTTCGAGGCCCCTGGTCTCCACTACATACATGTTCGATGCTGGGTCCCCACTAGGACTCTTCCTGAACATCCTGCTGGTGCCCAGTGTTATGGAGATCCTGCAGCTTTGGGTCTGCAGGTCAGGTCCTTCAGGTGAAGAGCAGAGATTATTTTTCAAGCGATCCAAGTTGTTCCAAAGTTTATCTTGTATAGTAGTCCAAGGATTGCTGGGAAAAAGAATCACACATTGCCAACAGAAGTGCTGGGAAGGGATTGTTTTCCACAGTGACTTCACTACAAAACCCTAAAAAGGACCTTTTGAACCTCTATGAGATACTTATCTACCATGATAAAAAAAAAAAACCCACAGCTTAATTAGCAGAAAACAGAAAGATGTATAACTAAGGCTTTATTTAAGCTGCAGTGAATTTTGTTTAAAACCTTTGATTACACGAGAAAGGAAAGTAAATTTTCCAATACAAACACCAGTACCAACATAAGCAGCGACAGTCACCGGAATTTAATCTGGCTGATGATTAAAGATAGGCTCCTTTTAGTTAAGAAGAAATCTCACGAACAAGTGTTTCTTATCATAGAGCCAAGAGCCAATATATACAATGTTGTACAGATTCTCTTTAAAAGCCACCAGTTTATGTCGCTGTGTGCCTTTGGGAATATTAGGAAGAAATTGTCCTCACATGTGAATATCTAAAAGGACACATTTTATTTTTAGTGAATTATAGAAATTGCAAAAATAAGAGGATCAGTGGGAATTGTCTTTAGAATTCACTTCAGTTCAGCTAACAAGGAAGAAATGATTTCTATTTTATTTGATTCACATTATCCAACTTTTCCTATTTTTGTTTGTGACAGCATCTTGTTATGTAACCTAAACTAGCTTTGAACTCATTATGTAGCCCAAGCTGGCCTGGAACTCAAATTATCCTTTTGCCTAAGCTGGGATTTTAAGCAGGCATCATGATTCCTTACTTCACCAATGTACTAAAACTAATATGCATGTGAGTGAGATGAGGCTCTGAGTAAGACATTGGTGTCTTCCCCTATTGCTCTCCATTATTACATTGAGATAGCATCTCCCACTAAACCAAGACTTGTGGCTGGCCAAGATGCTCTGGAGATCATGCTGTCAGTAGTTCCAGGCATGCCTGGCTTTTTCTGTGGATATTGGACATTTGAACTCAGGTCCTAATCCTTGCAGAGCAAGTACTCCTACTCACTGAGCCATGTCCACAGCCCCTAAGAATAACACTGTGCTTTTTAGGAAGTAATTGATTTGGAAATCGTAAGACTGACGCTGCTTCCACGCTGTGCTCATGTTCAAACACAGGCAATTTAGGGTAGCTTTGTTCCCCTGGCCTAGAAGTTGATGAAGTTTCTTTTCTAGAAATTTTGATGCTATGCCTTGCTTCTGAAGAAAAACAAATAGCCAGATAGATGTGGACTTGAAGTCCAGCTTCACTGCTTGGTAGCTGTGTGACCTTGGACAAGTCACTTAGTGGCTCAGCATTTCATTTACCAAGTGAAAGGATTGTCACTCCCTCCTTCTTTCAGAATCTGGGAAAGAAAATGTTCGTGAGCTCATCTTGGCGATTATAGCAACAGCCCGACAAAAAATACTGGGTGCAGAATACAGAACTTCCTTTCTTGATCTATTTTTTGCTTTCCAAGCTAAGAAAAGATGTGGAAATAACTCTGTAGGGTGGGGATGCAGCATAGAGTGCTTGCCTAGCATGCAGGAAGACCTGGGTTTGATGGTCTCCAGCATTGCATAAACCAGGCCCTGTGATTCACGTTTGCCTGTAATCTTTGCACATGGGAGGTAGAGCCTGGAGATTCAGAAGTTCAAGGTCATCCTTGCCTATTCAGCAAATTTGAAAAGGAATGGAAATTAAAAAATGAATGTGTTGATGTGTCTATACAACATTTTTCATGTGTTCATCTGTTGATGGATGCCTGGGTTCATTCCATTTCTCTTATGGTAAGAGTAATACTGTTAGGGGTGCAAGTACAGGAAAGTTTCCAGGTATCTATGTAGAAGTGAGGCCTAGATTCCCAGTGTCTGGTGGAACGTGTTCTACTGTCAGGACATCATAAAATGTACTGGTCCATTCAATGCTCTCTTTCTGCAGCTCAGGAAAGTTTATGCAGAAAGAGAAAGGACTTACACACAGCAGGATATCCAGAAAGTTGAAGGCCGAGCCACCTCAACAACTGGGTCTGATGTCAGCTTGCGGCTGCTTTCACTGTACTTGGCATTATGTGTTTGGGAAACTACAGCAGTTTTTCCTAATACCTGCACTGGGAATATAGAAAGGGTTTGTGTAATCCTGCCAAAGTACTTTGCAGAGACATGATTTATTTGTAGTAGGATTTACACATTGAAGTAGTTGTGAGGCTCTTGTTCTTCCCCCTTCTTGTTCCATTTTGCTTCTCCTAACAGTATGTGGTTTCCAGAATGGAACTGATGATACCACTAAGCAGCCACATGATGATATTCTAGCTTAGGAATGTGCTATTCAACTAGTATGCTAACGGTTTCAGAGCTTCAGTTGTTTAGAATAAAGGCACTTAATAAATTCAAAGTGTTATTGTTATGGTATTATCTAGATAGACATTTTACTAAATATTCCCATTTTCAGGACCCATCTTCAGATGCCTGCAAATATTCATCTGCATTTACTGAATGATGCTTTGATATAAGCCTGGGAAAACAATGGAACAGTCTAGGATATATCTGAGCTGACTCAGTATCTCAAGCTAACTGAAAATAGTTGGAAATGTTGGTAACATGGCAACAAAATGAAACTCATTGTGTTTGGAGACATACCTTTCATGGGAGAGAGTCTTTATTGGGCTTCCTATTTTAATCTTCAAGTGAAATGAGTTGCTTTGGATGATGTTAATGTTCATTTGTTCATCTCATTAAGGATCAAGAGCCTTGACAAACATTCTACATTATAACACACCGAGTTTCCAGATTTCCCTCCTTTGAAGAATGGTCCGACTTTTTAGGTCATCTATCTCCACTTCTTACAACTCCACACCTTTAATACAAGGCCAATAAAAATGACAAGGAAAGCAGTGAATACAGAGGCAACAGACTGTCCCCAAAGGTGGTGACAAAAGTGGATCCTGGAGGTTGGAAGCCACTACACAGAGGATGCTCATACAGGAGTCTGAAAAATGCAGGTGAGCGAGTGTTCGCTAAACTTTGTTAGGTGCCAAGTGCTGAGCCTGATCCATTCCCAAATATTACCCTCATGACAATGTTATGAAGTCAGCGATTTTTGTCTTTATACTCGAGAAAACTTATATTCTCATTATGCAACTTGCAACTGTCTGTTGACTGACTCATAATGTTTATTTTAATTCTTTATGTGTATGAAGTGATGGGGAGTGACCCTAGGTGCTTGTATTTGCTAGATAGACTGAGGCCAAATTTGAACCGAATCCTATATTTTTTTCTTTTTTGAGAGAAGGAAGTAAGAGGATGACATCTCACTAGGTAGCCCATGATGACCTGAAACACGTGGTCCTTTTTCTCAGCCTCTTGAGTGCTGGTATTACAGATGTATCTGTCTTGCCACAGATTTCTGAATGCATTTATTTATTTGAGAGAAGATATCATGTTTTCCAGGATGACTTTGAACTATGTATGTAGCTAAGGATAACCTTGAACTCCTAATCCTCCTGCATCCAGCCTGGTGCTTTGCAGTTCTGAAGACATTCATGGAGTCCAGTGCCATGTTTGCTAGGCAAGTGCTCTAATAACTGTGCTCCAGTCCCAGCATAGGTTTGCAAATAGTCTTTTCTGCCCAGCTTTTCTTCATTTGCACCAGCCTCATCAATTCTTTGCTGCTTGCAAGCAGAAATATTCTCATCGTTGTGGTAACCTTTACATGTTTTGATTTCCAAACACAGATTTCCAGCCTCAGGGGGAGGGGAGAACACTGCTACAGCCAGAATAGGAGACACAATAGGAGGGAAGAGAGGGAGCTAGAGCTTGTTTGTGACCTGGACTTGCAGTCTAGCCTTTGTCCAACCTTATCGCTTCTAGTTGTGTGCACTTGGCTAAGGACCTTAAGCTCCTTCAGCCTCTGCTTCCTTAACAGAAAACCAGGCATACAATAGTACTCATGGGGCCAGCAAGATGGCTCAGTGGGTAAAGGCGCCAGCTACAAAGCCTCATGACCTGAGTTGAGTCCCAGGCCCCACATGGTCAAAGGGGGCAAACCAACTCTCACAAGATGTCCTTTGATGTTCTCAGGCATGTGCCCCATTCCAGTTGCACACAAAATAAAAGATAAAAAATGTAATAAAAATATAAGATGGTACTCATCTTATGGGGTGTTTGTGAACTTCACTGATAATGCCAGAAATATCTTCAAGCCCTGGGCCTGGCACTCAGGAAACATTCTTTGTGGTTGCTTTTATCTCCAGAGGACTCTATGTTCTGAGGTATCAGCAAATATTCCCAGCCAGAAGTATGGATTAGCAACTGGGAAGACAGCCCGACAGGATTAGCCCATTTAAGTCAGAGCATACATATAACTAAAAGGGATGAAAAGCATCTAAACCCAGGCCCTCCAAACTCTCCTTCTAAAGACCTTGGAGTTTCCCGGAGGTGGACTAAAATGTTAGATGCTCACTGTGAATAATGGAAGCCTTTTCAGTTTGAGGATGGAGTAGTTAAAAATTTTTTTTTTTAAAAATTATAGAACAGTATGGTGATGCAGGCCTGTAATTACAGTGCTTGGGTGATAGACACAGGAGGATCTGGAGTTCAAGGTCATTCTTAGCAACATAGCAAGTTTAAGGCTAGCCTGGGATATATAAGGCCTTGTCTTAAAATCTTCTTTCAGTTGTATTTTTCCATAAATATTATAATATTAACCATCTGGTGTTTGCTACTTTTCCTTCATTTATTCAACTCACAGATACTGTTTTATCTGTACTGTTTATCTGTATCACTGGAGGGGGGGGGCAGACAAAGACAACAAGCATCCTGATCTTGTGGAACTTAATTCTAGTAGGAGAAAAAGATGACAGATATAGTTAATTTATAACATATGTTATATGTCAGTGATGAATACTAGGGAGGAAAAAAAGTGAACAAATGGTCACGGGGAGTAGGCAGTATAGACGAGTTTTCAAACATTTGATGGGAGAGCTAGGGAAATCTCCACTGAGTGGATGCCATTTCATCTGAACAAATGGAAAAGTTGGGTGGTCCCACATGCAGAAGGTAAAAAATGCAAAGGTCCTGAGGAGGGAATGTTTAAGACTGTTCCAGGAAGTCGAAGGATTCCAGTGTCAGGAAGGATGAGGGAGTGGGAGAATGGAGACAGAGTAGGGAGGGGCATGGACAAGGGGAAGATGAGACAAGGACATCTAGCCATGTTGGTGAGAGAATAAACAAGAAATCAGCCAGCAAAGATGACAAAAAGTGTACAACTATTAAGGGATGACTTCATTTATTTGGAAATGATTTAGTTTTATTTTATATGCATTGGTGTTTTGCCTGCACGTATGTCTGTGTGAGGGGGTAGAATTCCCTAGAACTAGAGTTACAGATAGTTGTGAGCTGCCATGTAGGTGCTGGGAATCAAACCCAGGTTCTCTAGAAGAGCAGCCAGTGCTCTTAACCACTGAGCCATATCTCCAACCCCAAGAGATGACCTCTAAGAAATTTGTTTTTGCTATTGTGAAACAGAAATAAGCATACATACAATAAAGCCAGAATGTTTGTGGCTAAACATAGCTACCACTGTTTTATTGCACTCCATGAAGGTCCTCATTATGTCAAGCAAGGTCCTCTGCCATTTGGCTAAATTGAAGAACCACAGCTCACAAGTAGCAAAGCTATAACTGGAGCACAGGCTTCCTGGGTTCAAGGCCAAGGTGGTTACTCCCTTTCTTCCTGCTGCAGGCATGGCCCATAGAATCTCTTAGGGTCAGAACTGGAAGTGGCTGTGGAAATTATTACCTGTAAAGATGGAGAAACTGAGTCCCACAGAGGAAAACTGACCTGCCCAGAGTCAGCCTGAGTAGCAGTGTTGCACTAAGATTGGAGTTCAAGTCTTTGATCTTATCTTCAAGGTCATAGCAGATCTTTATTGGACAAAAGGAGCCTTTACACACAGCCGTTATTTGAGAAACAGCTATGGTAACATTTCACTCCTTAGCCTGGAACCAAGGAGATCTGGAACCTAGGGTACAAAGCTGCCCCGATGTTAGAGTAGGAAGTACCAAAAGACTTTCACCTGATAGCTGATTGCAAACAGGAAGGGCCTGGTATTAAAGGGGTTCCTGTGTCTTTCAACGACTGAGTATGCGTATAACTTGTGTGTACTGTCAACAGTTTTGAACATCCCAAGAAAAGACCACCCACGAACTTTGTGTGTTTTCTGATTGATTTCCTTCTGTCTTAGGTGCTGTGCAGATGTGTCTGGAAATGGGTTTACTGGGCAAACACCACACTGGTGAATATTCTCGATGTGTGGGCTGATTTCATCACTTCTTGCTGCCAGTGTGCTGCTGACACTCTTTTTCCGTTGTGGACAAGTCTAAGGAGAGCATGCAGCAGAAAGAGCAAACCTTGTGAGGGCACCAAGTTATAGAGGCCTTGTGTTTAACACAGTGACTTCACATTCGAAGTAGAAGTGCCTTTGAACGTCATCGAATTCCACTTCCTCCCTGGAGGCAGAGGGAATACTGCATTCCATAGAGCAGAAGCGACCTGTCTGAAGTTAGCCAGCATGTATGTGACATATGAGCACGAGGACTGAGATCTCTGTCCTACATACTGGAGACTACAGTTAGCTACCAGTCTGCAAACGAGTCTATGGGTTTCAGGTAAGGCCCAAGGCCCATGTGTCATTACCATTTATTTAGCAGTAGCAAGTTGTACTTGATTGATCTCCTCTCCTAGGCACAGAAATGGGTCAGAAACTTAGGAAATCTTGGCTAGGAATGTGCAGTGATCAGTTTCCCAGCCAAGCTAATGTTACCTATGGTTTGGAGACTGTGGAGGCTTAGGATTGGCATCTTCCCCAACCTGCTCCCCTGGAGAGCATTTCCAGTGTCCAGTAGTTTGAGATTTCATCTGACTTTCTGGATCTTCTTCCACCTGTGGGTGGGCGCTTGGAGCTCGAACCCATGCATTCTTTTCTTTCTCTCTCACAGAAGCTTGTGAAGCAGGCATTACACAGCTTGCAAAGCCCACATCTGCAGTGGAGATGCTGGGAACCCATGGAGGAGGCAGCTGTGAGTCCTTAGACATGTGTTAGGGCTGGTGGCTCAGGGCCAAGTGAAATCCCAGGCTCAGATCATGTGGCTACCCTCTGTAAAAGTTGGCTGTCTGAAAGAATGCAAGACAAAAATCAGAGCCACTCCCCTACGTTTCCCTGCTGCAGTTGGTACAGGGCTGAAGTTCCATCTCATTGAGTCCCAGCACCAGTAGGGAGCTCCTTTAATATCATTGGGAGACCCGGACACCTGGTTTTGCCATTTGTAAGCTCTCATGACTCATCCACACTGCACTCACCTCTGAGATGGGAGTAGCTCTCCCAGCAGGACGTTGCCTGTGTATGATTGTGGATTGGCTGCATTTCCAGAAGGGAGTAAAAGGTGCATGGCTTAGGTGTTGTCTTGGACATCAAGAAAAAGTGCAGAATAACAGGGCTGCTCTGCAGAAACTGAAGTGGAGCCACACCGCTTCTGGAAAAATGTCATACCCTGGCCATCCACTGAAGTGTATGAGCTCAGTGGATATGAAATATACTAGTGGTACTTTTCAATCCCCTTTGCTAAGGTTGTGAACTATCTACAAATAGACAACTCAACTGCATATTTCTCTATGGAAACTACTGGCCAAACAGGAGGGAAGAGTGCACAGAAGTGGGGAGGGGTTTGGGACTGACAATACTTCATTATTTCCAGAGTAGTGCAATATGTTCTGCTTAGACTAAAGGCATTGAGGCTCTGATAATAGGATTCTGGATTTCATGGAATGTTGTGGCTCAGAGAGGAAGAGATTAAAGACAGAGAAACAACACAGTGGTAAGGTTTAGGGCTTTTATTTTTATATGAAAGCATCATTTTGTCACGAATATGGACTGAATGCATAGAAAAAAAGAAGAGGATTGTGTTTCCACGCTCACTTGGCTGTGATTTCTATAATCTGAAAAATATCAACTGCTCCCCCCCATAGCATTTGTCCTGAAAGGCTTGCAAAATAAGGCCAGGAAAGGTGTGCTGAGTGCTGACAATCATTAGCTGTTCAGCTGAAGGGAAGAGAAAGCCCCCAAATGAAGCTAACCTGGGAAACCCCTTCACTCATGGAACACACGCCCAAGCCCCAGTGCTCTGGGTTTGAACATGTTTCTTCAATTACTGATCAGGGTGTGTAAACTAGAGCCATAGGCCAGACATAATTTATGCAGATTTGCTCAAGTCTATATAGCACTTTGTTATTCAACACAAAAGCAGCCACCATAGCAACCTCCAGATCACAAAATGCTTACAGTACCTCGGAGAGGCAGATCAAGCCCATGCAAAGATGTCTAAGAACACAAATGTTCCACAGCTCAATGGTTCATCTTTGCCCTCTGTGAACCAGAGAGCTTGCAGGCTAAAGTGTTTTTTTCCTTTCAGCGTGATCTTAATGTCCCATTAACACGCAGGCTGCGTTAAGTAAGCTAACTAGTAGGCAGTTTCGCCTCTCTCTCGGGATTTGTTTTTCATTTTCATTTCCTTAATGATTTAAAAACTTGTTTTCAAAGGTCGCCTCAGTTGGGGCCCAGTGGCACTGCGCTGGGCCTGGCTTCCTTTGCTGCTGAAGTGTTGACCTTCTGCAGTGTAACAGAACAAGGCCTTTGAGCTGCTCACTGGTAAGCAAAGCAGTAATGAGCTCCAGCTGTTGAGTGCAGGCTCCGGTCCATTCTGGAAACTTGTCTTTTTGGTACCATTACCCCTTTGGTTTGGGTATCCAAATGCTACCTTATGCCCCCACTTCAGAACAATGTGCAGATCTGCAAGTGTCCTTTACAGACTGGGCATGGAGCGAGTCTTACAAAGCACTTGTAAAAGGCTCTTCTAATGCAATGCAGGTAAACTGAATCTCTCTAAATCAAATGAGAACCACTGATGTGTGCAGTTTGCAGATGTTTGTGGTGTAAATACTTACACCATAATCCAATTTCAAGCTACCAAAAGTGCAACAACTGGCTTGCAAAAGTCCTGAAAATTTTAGCAAATGGTCCCCACACCACTGCCCCAGATTATCTCATTTGCTATCCACAGCAACCTCACAGATCAGTCAGTGTCCTCAACCCCATTTAACTAGAACATTTAACAGGCCCAGAGGGCTTAGGCCAGCAACTGTCAAACTTTACTGTGCGTATGAATTCCTGGGGATTCTGCTAAAGAGGGAGCCTGTGATTCTGCATTCTTGGCAAGCTCCCATGAGACCGTGCTCCACAGTTAATTACAAGCATAGCCAACCTTCAGGAAAAAAAAGGGGGGAGGAGGCCAAACGATGGTTTCTCCCAACTGAAAATCTATGCTCTGTCACCCTCCTCCAAGTCACATTCTTGATTCTTCAATTAATTCCAAGCCTGGCCTCTCCAGGGACCCTCATGGGCTCTCCCAACAGTTTCTGGCAAAGGCTGTAGGGCTCAAGAGAGCACCCTTCCAGCAGGAGATTTGGTTTACTTGCTACTATTCATAGGCTAGAAACACACTCAAATCAGAACTTGGTGGCCTCAGTGTTGTAGGAAAGTCTTTTGTAGAGCTCACCTCTAACTTGAGAAAGCAAGGCCTCTCGCTTCTTAAGTCTGATTCATCCATGGTGGGATTTGCATGAAGTCGTCTAAGGTCTAAAGGACAACCTGTTGCTGCAAATCGCAGAGGAGCGGAAAGTTGATACTCTTCTCTGTCTGCCTGGCAAGCAGAAACCCTTGGGCTGAAATCAGCAAGCAGCCCAGAAGATAATTCCAAAGGAGCAAATGCGGCTGTTGTTGTCCCTCGTATTTCTCACCTGGGAACGGAGACTTAAATGGGAGAGATGACTGAATGGGGAAAGGCAAGCCTGGGGGTGAGGGGGTGAGGGGATGAGGGGGTGAGGGGGTGGGGTGTGCTTAGGATAGAGCTGAATTCTGATAAGAACAGGTGGCCCTGGGCCTGCCCTTAGGGAGCCGAAAATCTCACTGGGCAATGCACATCCAGGAAGCCATTAGTGGATGAGAGAGTAGATCATAAAGGCCCATTGGCCAGCAGGATTTCGATTTGGGTTCCTGTACCAAATACTGTCTAGACTGCTGAGAACTATTTCCAAGGGAACGTCTGTTCTTAATTCTTGTTTTAAGAGTTTTTATTCAATCAGGCAATCAAAAGATTCAAATGTATCCAAGATATCTTCTTGCTAATGGAATGTACCAGCAAAGGATTCTTTTCTTTTACATAGGAGATTGTCTCACAATCAAAACCACCTTTCTAGTAAAATGATCTTATCCTGATATTCAACTCCAATTTTTTAAATAATTTCTTTGCCTAAGTCTGGATACAGCGATTGATTCATGATGATCCATTTATTCACTGCCAAAATGTATGTTTGCTCTTATAGAGACATAATCTTAACCATGTCTCTCACCTTTTCTTTATCACACTAACTCCATTCTGTGCTTGACACAGGACTACTTTAGTGTTTATGGGCAGAGGGGTACAAAGCTACACACCCCATCCATTTACCACCTTTACAAATTCTTGTCATCCTCTCACACCCATTTTGAAGTGCTGTGCTCTCTGAAAAGCATCCTCAATCCCCATGTTTACTGGGGAGTTAGTTTGTTGCCCTTTGACTTGTAACTCAGAGTCCCCTTTTCAATGGGGCTTGTGTGACTTGACTTTGGAGGCAATTATCCTGGTGTCTTTTCCTCTTACCAAGGTCCATTTTACCTAGATTACAAGATTTTTTTTAAAAGATTTATTTATTTATTATGTATACAGGAGAGGGTGCCAGATCTCATTATAGATGGTTGTGAGCCACCATGTGGGTGCTGGGAATTGAACTCAGGACCTCTGGAAGAACAGTCAGTGCTCTTAACCTCTGAGCCATCTCTCCAGCCCGATTACAAGATTTTAAGACTGTCAATTTAGCCAACTGTGGTGGTGCACACCTGGAAGCAGAGACAGGTGGATCTCTGACTTCAAGGCCAGTCTGGTCTACAAAACAAGTTCTAGGACAGCCAGGGCTACACAGGGAAACCCTGGAGAGAGAGAGAGAGAGAGAGAGAGAGAGAGAGAGAGAGAGAGAGAGAGAGAGAGAGAGAGAGAGAGACAGAGAGAGAGACAGAGAGAGAGACAGAGAGAGAGACAGAGAGACAGAGAGAGACAGAGAGACAGAGAGACAGACAGAGAGACAGAGAGACAGAGAGACAGACAGAGAGACAGAGAGACAGAGAGAGACAGAGAGAGACAGAGACGAGAGAGAAGAAAAAGACTGCTTAATAATGATGTCAATTACAGAACCCTTCCTATGTACAATGGTGTTTTAAAAGTACAAAAGAACACTCTGCTAGAGAGACTATCATCCTCTCCATCTGAGCTCAGAAAAGTCAGCAACCAGCATGACATTTCTCAAAAGCCATTCCACATTCCTTGCATCCCATCTCCCAGCCACATGCTCTCCTTGGGGACAGGGACTAAGACTCTTGGCCCGGGAAGTTGTTTAGTAAATTGTCCAGTGAATGCATATATGAAGGGAGGCATGACATTCTGCTCATTGTATCAGCAAAGAACTGATAGAAAAGGGTCTGCCTGGGGCCAGAGCTCTGCATGGTGTGACAATCCAGGCTTTTCTTTCCCTGCAGTGACTGACTGTGCTGTCTCCAGTTATCTGTTTCTTTCCTTTTGGTCAGTTTATTGCACATTCCACTTTAATGCTGTTCTGTTCATTGATGGGAATAAAGAGTTTTAAACTATTTCTTGTTTTGAGATTATAATGTAATTACATCATTTCCCCTTCCCTTTCCTCCCTCCAAACCCTTTCATATCCACTCCTTGCTCTTTTGCAAATTCATGGTCCTTTTTTCATTAAATGTTATTACATATGTAGGTAATATAGTTTGAAAAATTATCCATTCAACATTTATATGGTAACTATTTAACATACAGTGCCAGGCAAACAGAAAAGACATTATAAACACTTACTGAATAAAAGTCAGATGGGATTCTTTTGGGGAATAAATGATGGAAAAATGAATACTGATAAGTAAATTTTAGCCATACACATCCAGGTACCAAGGACTGTGCTAAGATGGGCACATCAAGTTATCTAAAATGGTTGTTTGCCCTCATGGACTTTACTCTCCAGGAGGTGGCATATTTGTATCTTATAACAGGATCTAGCTAGGCATGGTGGCATGAGACTGTAATCACAGCATTTGGGAGGTGGGAGTAGAATGGTGACTGTAAATTTGAGATTAGTCTAGTGTACTGGCCTGGAACTCAGAGATCTTCCTGCTTCTGCTTCCCAAGTGCTGAGACTAAAGGTATGAGCCACTACTACTGGACTTGGTGCACATCTTTAATCCCAGGATTTTGGAGGCAAAGGCAGGAGGATCTCTGTGAGTTCAAGGCCAGCTTGGTCTACAAAGTGAGTTCCAGGGTAGTCAGGGCTACATGGTGGGACCTGGTCTCAAAATAAAATAAAATAAAATAAAATAAAATAAAATAAAATAAAATAAAATAAAATAAAATAAAATAAAATAAAATAAAATAAAATAAAATAAAATAAAATAAAATAAAATATAAAAGAGGAAGCTGGAATATATGTATTGAAATGCTGGGGATTGAACCCAACCCATGTTCTCACACATGCTAGGCAAACTGTACCATTGAGCTACATTTCACCCTTAGCCCCGGGAAGACTATCTGAGGACAGGTGTAATAAGAGATTATCATTACCATGCAGGGATTCCTGCCATAGAGTTTCATCATGAAAAATTGATTCAAGCCTTCACATCTCCAAAGGACATTTTCTTTTTCATTCAGAAATTCTGAACTTGGGAATGGGGTGGGGGGAAGATGTCTCGAATATTGTAGCTGTCATAGTCCTGTAATGTGTGCTCCAAAACTGTAAAACAAATGAAATGTCACTATATTTATCACTATAAATCCTGGGTTTTTTTGTTTTTGTTTTTGTTTGTTTTTTTGTTTTTGTTTTCTGAGACAGGGTTTCTCTGTGTAGTTTTGGTGCCTGTCCTGGAGCTCTCTCTGTAGACCAGGCTGGCCTCGAACTCACAGAGATCTGCTTGGCTCTGCATCCTGAGTGCTGGGATGGATGGCATGTGCTACTGTCGCCCGGCCTGTAAATACTTCTAATAACACCTTCCCACTTTTGTACTTTGTCTCCAATCATTTTGAAGCATATTCATAATTATACATTATCATGTCTCTTTCAGACATTTTCTCTGCATTTACTTATGTACCTATGGATTTACAATAATGTCCCTTTCCATCGATAAAAGTGAGCATCTTCTATACATTATGCAGTGATTAGCTTTTGTCATGTAACATACCTTAGATATCTTTTAATGCTGCTTTTAAGAAAGATTTTTTTTAATTTATTATACACGCAGTATTCTATCTGCATGTTTGCCTGCAGGCCAGAAGAGGTAGATCTCATTATAGATGGTTGTGAGTCACCATGAGGGTGCTGGGAATTGAACTCAGGACTGCTGGAAGACCAGTGATGCTCTTAACCTCTGAGCCATCTCTCTAGCCCTGCTTTTAAATTCTTTTAAAAATCATTTCTATTTTTAGTTATGCATATATTCATGTGTTGGGTATACATGTGTCAGTCAGATCCTCTGGGGGATAAGGTTACAGGTAGTTGTGAGTTGCCAACAGAACTCAGGTCCTCTGAGAGAGCAGTACTTGTTCTTAACTGCTGAGCCCTCTCTTCAGCCCTTGTCTTCTTTTTCAATTAAAAAATGGTGCATTTACTTTTATGTGTGTGGGTGTTTTGCATATATGCATGTCTGTACACCAAGTGTGTGCTGGTGCTCTCAGAGGTCAAAAGAGTGTTTTAGATCCCCTGAGACTGGAGTTATAGATGCTTGTGAGCTGCCATGTAGGTGCTGGTAATTGAACCTGGGTCTTCTGCAAGAACAACTCCTGCTATTAACTGCTGGGCCAACTCCCCACCCCCCGTCTTTAAAAATGTAATTTGTTATATTTTTGCTGCTGTGTATTTTGTACAGTATTCTACTGTGTGGATGTTCAACTGTTAATTTTACTGCTTCTCTAGCAACAGAAAATTAGAAGATTTCAGGGTGTTGACTAATTTTTAAACAAGGATTTGTTTGGGGGCTGGAAAGTGGTTTAGCAATGAAGAACGCATACCGCTCTTACAGAGGATCTGAGTTTGGCTCCCAGACACATGTCAGGTAGTTCATAACCACCTCAAGCTCTAGCTCCTGCAGATCCCAATCCTTTGGCCTCCACAGACATCTGCATTCATGTGCACATACCACCCCCACACATACAGATGCATATAGGAACACACACAATCAAACAATTCAATAATAAGTAAAATTTAAAATATTTACTTTTATTTTTGTATATGTGTTTGTGTCTGTGTGAGTATGTGCTACATGTGTGCAACTGCCTATAGAAGCCAGCAGAAGGCGTAGGAATCCCTGGACATAGAATTACAGGTGGTTGAGAGCTGACCAATGTCAACGTTGGGTACTGAACTCCTGATCCTCTGAAATAGCAGTATGTGCTCTTAATTGCTGAGCCCTCTTTCCAGTCCCTTAATGTGGATTTCTCTTGTGAACAGTGTTGAGGTGGACATAAAAGTCCCCTTTTATGTACACGGGAATCAGTAGTTCCCTAGGGATTCTATGAAGGGGTTCAATTGTTAGGTAACAAGCATACATGCTTAAGATTGCATGATGTATCCTGTCCTGGGAGTATGACACAGTACTTGCTTAGCATACACGAAACACTTATTTTAATCCACATCACTGCAAAAAGAAAATCTATGTATAATAGACATAATAAATATAATTAAATTTCCTTCCAAAGTGAAATAAAGCTACATGACTACTAATAGTTTTTTTAGTATCCTTTACATTTATTGATTTATGTTAACATTTAGTTAATTATACCATCTGGAATTGATTTTTGCATATAGTATGAGATATTTATCTAAACAATTTATTTTCTTAAGTGAACAGCTAAGTGGAAATCTGGTTTTCTTTCTCTTCTATTTTGTGCATGAATATGTGGGTTTGTTTTGACTCTTTTCCTTGGAGAAAGTTTTATCAGGATCCCTATCAGCACAGTGGTTACACAGTGTTGAGATGATTCCTGCTGATCTTTTTAATAGAGATCCCATTCTTTCCAAGGAAGTGGAAACTAAAGTTTCCTTTTTCTATTTCCCTTTCTTCCTTTCTTCCATCCCTTCTTCTTTTCTTCCTCCCCTTTTCCCTCCCTCCCTTCTTCGTCTCTCCTCTGATGTTATTATTACTATTGCTGCTGTTGTTATTATTTTGGACACAGTTTTATAGTGTAGCCCTGGATGGTCTGGGGCTTACCATGGCTAGCTTTTTACTTGAACGATCCCACTGCCTCTGTTTCTTGACTGCTGGCCTTATGGAGAAGTGTCACTCAGCTTCAAGTTTTCTTTTTTCTTTCTTTCTTTCTTTCTTTCTTTTTCTTTCTTTTTTTTTTTTTTTTGGTTTTTTTGAGACAGGCTTTCTCTGTGTCACAGTTTTGGCTATCCTGGAACTAGCTTTGTAGACTTGGATGACCTGGAACTCACTGAGATCCACCTGCCTCTGCCCCACAAGTGTGGGAATTAAAGGTGTGTGCCACCACTGACTGGCTCAAGTATCTTTTTAGAACTAAGGAGTACACTAGTAAATACACTGTTTTTGTTTTTTGGTTTTTTTGAGACAGGGTCTTATTATATAGCCTTGGCTGGCCTGGAACTCCCTACCTCACTGTGTAGACCGGACTATATCTAGCTTTCTCTGCCCCTGAGTACTGGGATGAAAGGCATGTGCCACATACCCAGCTAGCAAAAATAATTTGTATTGCAGATTCTTTTTTTTTCCCCCAGAGGTGAGGACCGAACCCAGGGCCTTGTGCTTGCTAGGCAAGCGCTCTACCACTGAGCTAAATTCCCAACCCCTGTATTGCAGATTCTGTATTCATATACAATGACCTCAGTGTAATCATTATAGCAAAAGGAACAACATAAAGATTCTATGTTGATGCATGGAGCCATATTCTCATTTCTCTCCTTAATGTGAAGCTATATGCTGAACTGATTCTTCATGTCAGAAAATAAGGCATTTTTTAATTGATGGACTGAAATGCCTTGAGATGGCTTACTGGAAAACAATTTGCTGGCATGTGTGAAGCCTGTGTTTCATCCACAGCACAGTAAAACAACCACAGTGACAAAACAAGACAAGACAAAATGACAACAAATGGAGCCAGGGTTTCCTGCTTTCTTTAAATCTTGAAAGCAAACATTTCCAACATGGTAGAATGGGGCACTTGGGAGGCAGAGCCAGAAGGATTTGCATGAGTTAAAGTCCTGCCTGGGTTACAGTGTGACATCAAGGCCAGCCTGAGCTAGACAACAAGACCCTGATGCAAAAGTTATTGTTTACTTGTTACTCAAAAAAATAAGTAAATAAAAGAAAGTAAATCTTATTCTAGAAATTAACTTCTGTGGAGGTCATTTTAGAGATAGGTTTAAAAAGGAATATCTGCAGAATAGAATAGTACAAATGAAAAGAACATTCAGAGTAAACACAAGTTATTTTATGAATATTTGTTTTCACAAACTTTGGTAAAGATGATGGAAATAACCTATAAAATACTTATCCTTTCACTGAGTACAGCAGGTACATTTTAAAGCTTCAAGTTTTTGTTACTTTCTATAAAGATATATTACTTTTTTTGTTTTGTTATTTTTTTGAACATTCATGAAATTTATTCAACAAAACTCGTACTAAAACCATTTAAAAAGAGGTAACACAGAAACTTTCAGTGAGCACTAGAAGCCACGGGCCCTGCCCACACAAGGACCTTCTGCTACAAATATTTCTCTTGTCAAGATGATGAGCTCTGGTAATGCCTTTTGCTTTAAGGAATTCTCTCAGGAGATCACCACTGCAGGCTCTTCTTGCAGCATTAAGGTGACTTTTTTTGTTTTTTTCTGAGACAGGGTTTCTCTGTGTAGTTTTGGTGCCTATCCTGAATCTCACTCTGTAGCCAGGCTGGCCTCAAACTCACAGAAATCTGCCTGCCTCTGCCTCCTGAGTGCTGGGATTAAAGGCATGTGACACCACCACCCGGTTTGTTTTGTTATTTGAGACTATGTAGTCTGGATTGGCCTCAAAATCCTGATTTTTCTGCCTTGGCCTCTCACATGTTGATGACATTACAAGTATGTGCCACTACATTCATTTAAGGTAATCATTCATCCATACATAAGTACAACACCACACTACCCACCCCACTTTTAGCTAGAAATGTAACTGATGTGCTATTGACAACCTGGGGGTCTTTCAACTGCTCCCAAAGGAAAGTATATTGATTTTCAAAGGCTCCAACATAGTACTGCATCATGAAAGTGGAATGGGTGTTAGGAGTGCTCTATTCTCCAAGTTAAAAATAAAGACATTTACTTCAAATGACGAGGAAAGATAGAGGTTGTCTAATTAGAAAGATGCCTGGCTTTGGGGGCAACAACACACTTATTTTCACAAAGCGTGGAATAAAGGAGAGGGAGAAGAACTCTTCCAGTTAGAAAAATGCTGTAAAATTCTCAGCAGACATTTTGATGTGGAATAATGCCAAGAACAATTGATTCTTTTCTTCCTAAAATTGCAAACCCAGAAAATCCTTGGAGAAGACTTTTTCTCTACTATCTGAATATGTCTTCCTGTTTGTAATGGAAATCATAGAGTTTAGTTTCTGAGAAACCTGAATGACCATGAGGAACAATGATTTTCACGATAATGACCATGAGGAACAATGATTTTCACGATAGACTGTTACAACACAGAAATAGCTATGTGAGAAGATAAGAAGTACCCATTTTCTGCAGGAAACGAAAGAGATTCGTCATCCGCTAGGTAGATGAGCTCGCTTCATTTCTTAGGGACTGTGTTAGGTACTTTTCTATCACTGTGAGCACAAAGCTTGACAAAAGCAACATAAGGGAGAAAAAAAGATTCCTTTTGGCTTATAGTCCATCATGGTTGGGAAGGCTTGGTGGAGGAAGTCAGTACATGGCAGCTGGAACTTGTGTCAAAGGATGCTCACATTACGATGGAATAGGAAACAGAGAGAAACAGGAACCGGGGGCTAGGTATACCTTTTAGAGGCCCACTTCGAGTGATCTAATTCCTCCAGCTACAACCTACTTTTTAATAGTTCCACAGCCTTATCCCATCAAAGAAACATCTCTCTGTATATGGAGAAAGAACACAGGTTGGGTAGGGAAGCAGGGATGTGATGGGGGTCTGGGAAGAGTTGGGCACAGGGAAAGAATAGGACCAAAATAATACATAGTATGAAAAAAAAATTAAAAGTTGCCTGATAATACATCAGGAGTACTCAAACTCTTGGGAGGAAAAAACCCTAATGCAGTCATTATTTCAATAGTAGGCACCATGGAAAAACCACATGAACATTATGAACATATACCAGAAATATGTGGTGTTCATACGGTTGCATGATTTAAGGAATGGAATTATTACAGGTGTTGTGGGAGGAACGTGCAACCTAAATTGAAACAATAATGTGCTGTTAAAGAAATTTGTGTAAGTCTCTCCCTGAAACAGACGAAAACCATTACAGAAAACCACAACAGACCAAATGAGAACAAGTGGCCATGTGATGCCCAGCCTCAGCTGGTACATCTACAACAAAACTCCTGCACCCAAAGTTCAGAGGCCATAGTGCAAGAGAGGGTAGAAAGATCACAAAGGTCAGAGGAACAGAAAGTTTGCTGGCAGATTTTGTTCCCTAGAAATGTCAGAGAAGCTACCCATGAAATCTCATCAAACATGGCTGCCTAGATAAGACCTAAACAAGGACTAGGCCAGTAGACAAGCTAACATGGAAAGGGGAAATATCACGGGGGGGGGCCTAATCCTAGACAAACAATTACAGGCCACTGCAGAATGCTGACAGTTAAAGAATTTGTCTTCCCCAGGGAAGAACCACCCTCATTGGTTATCCAATACCAAGTGTCATCTCTGAAATAATGTACATACAAGCAACATTATACAGACTAGCAGGTTGTATTTATATTATATATGTGTGTGTGTGTGAGTGTGTGTGTGTGTGTGTGTGTGTGTGTGTGTGTGTGTGTACAATTATCTATGTGTATATATCAACAAAAATAGAGGTAATGAATTTGAAATAGAACATGCATGGGAAGGGTTTTCAGGAGAAAAGTGGAGGGACAAAACAATGAAATTGTATTTTAACTTCAAAACACTTCAATAAAGTTTCATAGTCTCCCAACATAGTATCATCAGCCGGGGAATAAGTATTCAAAGAAATGAGCCTCTGGGGCATATTTCATTCTCAAACCATCACAGGGACTTTCTCTTGGTTTCTCAAAGAGGGGTTATCCTTTCCTAGTCCTTTTTGGCCCTTCTCTTATACAAAGAACATTGGTAGAATATTTCACAATGTACTTTAGAATTCTTTTGATTTTTCATGTCATTTTTGATGCTCATTTGGGGGGTACATGGTATTCATGAAGAAGGCAAGGCAGCTCTGAGAACAAAAGTAAATGCTGTTCCTTCCTCTCCTTTAGTAATCTGCCTATGATGGATAGTTGATAGCTCTATCACTTTTAAGAAGGCTCTGCAGTATCTGCCATATAAATGAGACACAAATACCCATGACTCAAGTGAAATAATGAGCATCTTGACCTGCAACAGAGCTCACCATGGGGGACTTGGAGCATTTCATCATGTATTTCAGCAGGAGAAGTGCATTAAAGCAACCATATAGAGCTGCCATTAAAGCCAGGAATTCAGAAAAGTTGAGACTAAGCAATGTGGAGGTGGGATCCGATCTTTCTCTTTTCTTTTCACTCTGTTTATTGTTTTAAATGCTCCCTTTCCTCTTGGCATAAGGCAGGTGAGAAATATTTGAGGAGTTTTAAAACTCATCAGGAGAAGGGCAAACCCTTCAATCAGTGATGCTAATGCCTTACATACCCTAGCACTCTATCAATAAATGAAGAGAATTTTTAATTTTATTTTTTACAGCAGGGAATCAAAATGCTGGTCATACATTATGTAGTCAGTTAAGAAGACAAATGATCCCCTTTCACATCAAGCCATCTTTCTTATCACTTACTCTCTTCTCTGGGCCACTCCAAACATGGACTCTTTTCTAATTAGCTGCTCTCTAATTTACTAGGCAGTGTTCCCACATAACATCCGAGATTAAAACCACAGGATTGCTAATCAGTAGAAGCAACTTCCAAGTGGCACATTAGAAGCTTTCTATGGCATTTCATTCATCTTCACCCTAACCACGGAGGATCAGCTGATCTGGTTCCAGTTCACAGTTTAGATTCTAACAGAATTCTAAAGTTCTGAATTTGAGAGACTTTCTCTTTTTATTGAGCCTGGGAGCACAGTCCATAAGATGGCACCAGACACATTCAGGTGGGTCTTCTTTCCCCAGTTATTATTTTTTTCAGAAACATCCTTACAGATGTGTCTTCGAACTACCTCATTGTGTAGCAGACAATGGCCCTGGAACTTCTGATCCTCCTGTCTCCATCTCCCAAGTGAGTGCTGGCATTATAGCTGTGTGCCATCATGCCTGGAATAGCTTCTTTCTGTTTTAGGCAGAAAACTGTCATATTGTGAAGAGTGCCATATGATAGGGAATTGTAGGCAGCCCGTAAGGGCTGAAGGCCTCAGTTTTACAATGATAATGAACTGTTTTGTTATGTTGTTGCTGTTTTCCTTTTTTTGTTGACTTGGCACAAGCTAGATTGATCTGGCAAGTAGAAACTCATTTGAGAAAATGCCTCCATCAGATTGCCTGTAGACAAGTCTGTAGGGTATTTTTTGATTAATGATTAATGTAGAAGGGCCCAGGCCACTGTGAGTGGTGTAAGCCCTGGGCAGGTGGTACTGTGTTCTATAAGAAAGCAAACTGAGCACAATATCAGGAGCAAGTCAGTAAGCAGCACCCCTCCGTGGCTTCTGCTTCAGTTCCAGCCCTGATGACCCCTCAGTGATGGAATATGACCTGAGAGTTGTAAGATGAAATAAACCCCTTCTTCCCAAGTTGCTTTTGGTCCATGGTGCTTTATCATAGTTGTAGAAACCCTAACTAGGATGAGAACCAAATTCTCCTATATACAATTGATTTAGAAGACAGCGTCAAAACTTAAATGAGTTCACAGTACCCATTGACGTTTGACTTCAACCTTGTGAGAACACAATTAAGCAATTCCAAAAACCACACTTGGACCTGTGACCTACGAAGAATATAAAATACCACATGGGTATTAGGGAAAGCTGCTTAAGTTTGTGTACTTTGTCTACATCAGTAAGAAGGAAATGCAGTGGCTTTGATTTCCCTTTTGGTTTTTAAAATGAAGTGTATGCCACAGCATTTTATATGTAAAAATGCATAGAGTAATGCAGGCTGCAGCTTGAATCAGATATGCCATAGTTATCCTTTTTGTGGTGGAGCTTTGTGCATATACAGAAGGGAGCGTTAAACGCTGATCACCTTGCTCAAGTAACAGGAGGGAACTTAGTGATACACAGTGTGCAACCCCAGTGCTTTAAATGAAGGACTCAGGAGGTTTCAGGACGCGATTACTTTTGTATTCTATCCTGTCCTTTAGCTCCCTATCCATTCTAAAATCCAATTTAAAAACATGAATCCAACTTTGAAGTCTGCGTGTCTGTTTGCCATTACTGCTGCCCCTCACAAGCTCACCAGTCTTTTGCCGCAACCTTGGCCTCATCTCGTCCACCTCTTCTCTGACTCTCCCAGAGATGAACATTTTCCTTCCCGTTATGTATCATTTCAAATTCCATCTCATGCCTGGGGCGTTTTGTCACTTCCTCTCCTTTTTCAATAGAAGAGGAATATTTGTATACAGCACACTCGGACGAATGTTTTACAGTATCAAGCATGGTTTTGCAGTTGTTGACTCTGAACAAAAAACGAGCCTTCACTGTCTCAAAATGCCGTCTTTCTCAGCTTTTCCTTCAATTTTGTGCTTTTGTGACTGCCATCTCATGTATTTTCCTGTGTAGGGCGACATCAGAGAGCTATGGAATCACATCCAAACACAGCCTTCTTGCCAAGGGAAGTCTGTAAAGTCAACCCTGGGTATGTTTACAAGATTGTCCTTTGATTTGCTTTCCAAAGACAAGAAAATTCTCTCCTGATGTGAGGAGACATTACAAAGTGAGAAACCCTCATATGAGTGACATGCGGCCTGTGTTTGTTTCCAGCCAGTACAATTATTCTCCAAATTAATTGATTAAGAAACTTGGCTAGATAAACCTCAACTGCAGTGAGATCTGTGGGTTGCCAGAATAGCAGTTTCTTTTTCTTTTCTTTCCCCCTTTTACTTTATGTTTCCACTCTACTGCAAGGAAATGGACATGTTAGAAGGCAGTAGCTGTGTTGCTAAGGAGTGAAGAACAAATAAGACATCTATGCATTGAAAGGGAGATTGTCATCCAGAAAGACAAAGGGATTCATCCCACTTCTGGAACTATGCAATTAAGAGTTGCTGGATGTCAGTCTGTAGTGAGAACCCTGGCTTGGGCTCTTGCCTCCTATACAGTGGCAGTCTTGTCACTGTCTTCTGGCCCCTGGTGGGGGCGGCACTAATATAAATGCAGAGAGAAAATTAAGCTCCTCACTCTTCTAGAATCTTAAATGCTCAAGACTACAGTCCAAGGCACATTAATATGTGGTGTCCTAGCTAGTTTTATAACAACTTGACACAAGCTAAAGTCCTCTAAGAGGAGGGAACCTTAATTGAGAAAATGCTTCCATAAGATCTGACTGTAGGGTATTTTCTTAATTAGTAGTTGATGGGGGAGGGCCCAGCACATTCAAATGGTTCCATTCCTGGGCTGGTGGTCCTGGGTTCTATAAGAAAGCAGGCTGAGCACATCATAGGGCGTAAGCCAATAAGCAGCACCCTCTAAGGTCTCTGCATCAGCTCCTGGCTTCAGGGTCCTGCCCTGTTTGAGATCCTGTCCTGACTTCCTTTGATGATAAACAATGATAAAGAAGCATACATAAACCAGGCTGGATAAATGGCTCAGCACTTAAGAGCACTGGCTGCTGTTCCAAAGGACTTGGGTTCAATTCTCAGCACCCGCACGGCAGTTTACAACTGTCTGTAATTCCAGTTCCAGGGGATCCAATGCTCTCATATAAACAAACATGCACAAAATCAAAACCACAACCAAAAAAGAAAAGAAGGAGCCAAGTAAACCCTTTCCTCTCCAAGCTGCTTTGGTCATAGTATTTTATCACAGCAATAGTGATATTGCTAGGACAGTAGATAAGAATAATGTTTTACTCTTGGAATGCAATCCTTTTGATTTCCATGAATATGTTTTCATTGGCCCTATTAAATTAAGGAGGAAGCACAAATCAGAGATAAGTGGTCTATCAGTATAATTTATTTCTCCTCACTTTCCTATTGTATAGCATTCATGTATGACGTTTTCTCTAGTATTTGTGTATATACAACTTTACATCAAGTACTAAGAAGTCAATTTAATATTCTATGTTGATGTTAACCCATTCTTCCCAATAAGGAAACTGAAGCCCAGGAAAAGTTAAGCAGAGAGGCTGAAGTCATATGGCTACTAAAACAGGAAGTATGATAGATTTATTTATTTATTTGTTTGTTTTAGAGAACTGTTGTATATAATGGTAAAGCTTAGTACATTTCACCATTAGGAATGGCACAGAATCCAAGCAGCAGGGATGGATGGGTAACCCCATGTAGCCTTACATGGCAGAGGGGACAGGGAAGGCAACCACCATGTAGAAGAGCTCTGTGCTCAAACAGGACAAAAGCCAGAATGGCATGGGAGGGGAGCTGTGGCTTGAGAAGTGGCCCTAGCTCCCGATCCAGCAGCACCAATTATGACAGCACCAACACCAATCAACTTGGCTGCTCTGTCCACGTTCCTGGAGTGTGGAACTCCCATCTGGCTCCATGGAGTGGGGAGCTGTTGTAGGAAGGCTGTTTAGGGGCTCTGCTATACTTAGGAGCGAGGCAGACACATACCTGATGATTCCTATAGCACAGGAGTGGTTCAGAACTGGAGAAGTGAGCAGGGCCTTGGTGGTCTGTATTATTTAAATCTGTACTTCTTTTTCCCAGCAGCCCCTGCTCTGCCCACAAAACTTTCTCTGTTCAAAGTGACTTTAAAGTTTATTTTTATTTCTCTACTGTTGAGAATCAAACCTTAACTTGCACATGCTAGGCAAGACTTCTACTACTGAGCTACATCACCAAGCTGGAAAGCAGACTGTAAGTGGACTTAATGAAGACTCTGGGTAATACAGTGTAATATGCAGACACTCAAGTACTTACATGTTTACATGTGTCCTATTTGGCAAAATAATATTTTCTTAAGGGTGAGACTCATATTGATGATGAGCAAGCTGATTGCATCCCTGCAAAAGTGTTCTTTTCTCTGCCATGCAATGGCATAGTAACCTTCATCACCTGATATCATTAGAATGCTCTGCTTTGGAGAGATCACTGTAGGGAGATACATACCATTTTGTCATCCATCCTGAGATGCCCAGGTGAACTGTCCTCAGGTCCAGATCAGAGCTTCTCTACTAGCTGTGGTTTGAGTGACTGATATTTTAGATGCAAAAAGTGACATCATATATCACTCCATTTTTCCAATCCTTACCCTCAACCATCCATTTTCTAACCATTTTCATGAATTCTAAACACTGAATAAATAGCTGGAAGGACATTTCATGTAAGAAAGCCTGGATCTGGATCTGTGCTTCAGTGAGCTTACAGGTAAGGGCTCCCTCTGAGTGAGCCTTCAACAGAGGAATGACAAATAATGGGGTTCTCAACCATCTTCTTGCACTTCCTACCTTGCGAATAAAGCATCTCAAGCAGTTGAGCAGTGGAAACTCCAGCTCCAAGTGAGAGGGCCAGGCATGCATTTGAAGGCTCATGGTTTCCTTCAAAGGGTCATATAAAATAATATATCATAGCAGGGCAGGTGTGGAGGTACACACCATTCATCCCAGCACTTGGGAGGCGGAGGTAAGACAATGTCTGAGTTTGAGGCTAGCCTGGTCTATAGAGTGAGTTTCAGGAAAGCCAGGGCTATACAGAGAAACCCTTTCTCAAAAAAACTAAAACCAAAACCAAACCAAACCAAACCAAAACATATCCTATTCTACATGTGTATTTATTTTGAGAATCATTTTTCTTTCTTAGTATCCAATAAAATTGCTGATGTTAGGGGAACATTTGCTGTAGTATCAGTTGCTTGGAAGATGACATCTTGGGTCAATTCTAGGTGTAACTTATATGAGATCCCAAATTCAGGACCATGCCCTCTCATCAGAACCTTTACTCAGTCTCAAGAATCTACACTGCTTGTTCTTCTTAAGTATACAATACAATTAGTTTTTCTTTATTGTAAAATGACTATTTCAAAATTTTAAAATTTGATTTTATACCTATAGGTATTTTGCCTAAATACATGTTTGCACATCCCTCATGTGCTTAGTACCTGCAAATGTCACAAGAGGGTGTCAGATCTCCTGGGACTAGAGTTGCAGATGGTTGTGGACCACCATGTTGGTGCTGAGACTTGAACCCATGTCCTCTGGGAGAGCAGCCAGTGTAAAATGACTCTTAATTGGAATACAACACTTATGGTTATTTTTAATATTTATTTTTAATTTTTAATTATATGTATGTGTGTTTGTCTGTATATGGATATGTACGTGTGGTGTGACTACAGGTGCCTGAAGAGGCCAGAACATGTTGGATCCCCTGAAACTGAAGTTACAGGCAGTTGTAAGCCTCCCACGTTGGGTGCTGGGAACCATACTCAGGTACTCTGCAAGAACAGCAAGTGCTCTTTGCCAGTGATTTCTCTCTCAAGGCCTTACGTCTAGTGTTTATGCTTCATTTAATAGTAAAGTGTGGCTTTTAGAGTAAACATTTTAATCTCCATTTTTTCAGATGAGGAAATGAGATTCAGAGGTTAACTACGTTTTAGAATAAAGTAGAGTATTTAAAAAAAAATGTTTCAAATAAGCCACTGGCCCTTGAGGACTGTGACCTCAGGCTGCCTAGGGCATATAATACCTTTCCCTTCTCCTAGGAGCACTTAGGTGGAATGTTTGTAGAAACAATGAAATGCTGACATTCAGGGTTCTCTTCAGCTCTGACATTCTATAATTTTATTGATCCACTTTGCATTTAATTATGTTGATTTTTCTTTTTACCTCTTTCTTAGCTTAAAAAACAATATCCCTCATTTGTTCATGCCCAGGAGATGGCCTACTGAATAGAGAGAACCATAACAAATACGTATGATTATTCAGATGCCACTCTAAAATATTTATCAGCTTAGCGAATCTGAAGCTATCACAACAGCTCCAAGTTCAACAAGGAGTGTATTACTGACACCACAAAACTAGATGTGGCTGGAAATGATGCTTATTACATTCATAATGATTCATTCTCTAAGGATGTGCAATTCATCTCCTTTATTCTGCTTGATTGCCTACCACGTCCTGCAGGTTTGGGTAGACTCCTCCTTGGTTTCACGTAATATGGGATATTGACAAACTGTGATGCAGCCTTCATCATGCCAATCAAGAATGAGAATAGAGAGCTATCTCACTGTACGGTCAGAATTTTTGCTTGTTTAGAAAGATATAAATGTAGGGAGTGTATATGAATCCAATTTGTGATGGCTTAAAGCTAATCAGGCTTTTCATTCAAAACAAGTCAGGAAAGATTATGTCAGTATTTCACAATACCTTTCACTTAACCAGGTTTTTCTTAAGTTGCTAAGCTACTCTGTAACCAAGGCTTTCATTTTGGAGTTTTGTAAGACAGTGGTTTCTCAAACTGAGCAAATCTGACTTCACTTTGAGTAGTCCATATGGGAAGCTGGCTTAAGGATATACTGATGTGATGGCATGCCTGGAAGTTGTTTTCTATCGTAAGCACAGAAGATTGGCTTTTTTATATATTGTCTTTCTCAAGCAGAATGTATGATATCCCAGTTGATAACTCCTGGGTCATATAATGTGGTGTCTATCTGTAAATTGAATTATTGCCTCAAGAGCTGAGGCTGGGCTTTGTCAAGTCAATTGTTTCCCTTTTTCAAAATCTCCCTTTTTGTGTCTGTTAGCTTGTCTTTTGACTTCATAGTATTTAGACATTTCTGTCTTAGTTATTTTTCTACTTCTAGGATTTACAGCATAAATCTATTCTACTGTCCAGCTTTTCTTCTTTTGTTTTTTGAGACAGAGTTTTTCTGTGTAGCTTTGGCTGTTCTGGAACTCACTTAGTAGACCAGGCTGGTATCAAACCCACAGAGATCTGAACTACCATACTTGGCTCACAGGTGGAAATTTCATGTTTGATATATTAATCCTGGTCAAGAGCTCATGGCTGGGAAGGGCATAGGCCCTAGAGTAGAGCCTAGTATTTTTTTTTTTTTTTTTGCTAAATGGTTATGTTGTCTAATTTCCTTCTAAATATTTATGTATATATTTGTGCTTGTAAATCTGTGCTGCCTCCAACCTTGTTCAAAGAAGCATCTTTCTGCAGTGGACAACAGTCAGTTCAGAGAATGCTAACTGCTCTAAGTGCTGTGAATAAAGATGTTTTCATCCCTAAGTCAGACATGCTCACTGATCCCAGTCCCAAGGGGCAGAAAACACCATGGAAGAAGAAGAAGACAGAATGTAAGAAGCAGAGGATAGGAAAGGGCGCTGTGCAATGCTGTCTTCTGAACATGGCATGGCTCATCTAATCATGAACTCACAACACAAGACCTGCACAAGATCAAGCCAGTGAAAAATCGTGGTATAGGTGGGAGAGGTGCTCTTGAGGATGTGGCCATTGCTTCAGTGGATGGTGCCACATACATATACATATAGACAATTCTAATGGGACTTAGTGAGTTATCAAAAAAAAAAAGACATGACATTGGGAGGGAATGTATGTTGAGGGGTACAGAGGAAGCTGTAAGAGGGAAATGGGGGATTAATATGATAATATCTCATTGTGTAAATGTATGAAATTCTCAAGGATAAGGAAAAAATATTAAAAACAAAGTAATAGGACTAGGAATAAGATACTCAGGTAGAAATGTCATAAAATTGCTAGAGCTGTGATGATTATTTGATTCTAAGATTCATAGAAGCCAGAAGAGAGGAAGCAAACATAATATAATCAACAGATCACATTATCTCTTAAGATGCAAACTGACTTCTTTCAAGAGAAGCTCCAGTTCTCAGATACTAGACTCTCCAGGATAGTAATTCTGGGATAGTTATAAAAGATTTTTTCTTGGCACAAACACAGTGCAATTTTCTCCTCCCTGTCTCTCAGGATAGGCTTCCAGATTAATGCCAACATGCACTGCAGTAAAAGCAATTCCAAATATTGGCATGCATAGGCAAAATTAAGAATGTGCTTCCACTACATCCATCTGCAACAAGTCAAACAGAAGTCTCTAGGCCTTTACTGGCAGTGGGTGTCAACGAAAGGTGTTATTAACTTCTTGTCATTTCACTTATAAATGATGATAGTGGCATGATGTGTAGATGAGTAGCACAGACAGCTATGTGTGCACACATCTCACCATGGGCTGCCATTCCTAATTATCTGAGCATAAAGTTGAGAAAACTGAAGTTGTGAGAAAAGGCTCAAGGGTCATATAATGGCTACCTCCTAGATCTGTAACTTCTGGTAGAGCTTTTTATTATGTTTTATTTTGAGACAGGGTCCCATTCTCTAGGCCAGGCTGATTTAAAAATCAGTCTGTAACCCAGGCTGGATACAACCTTCCAGTTTCAGCCTCCTGAGTGCTAGTTTTACAAGGTATGAGTCACTACAATGACCAACTCTGGTATCTTTTTTAACCACTTTGAACCTCCATTTTCTTTATGTTATAAGGATCAGTGGGATACCATATTCAAGAACTTGACACATCATATATAATAATACTAGATATTACTTTTGTTTAACTCCTTACATCTTCAGTTACTTTCAACATTTTTAATTTTTTAAGTCCTTGGCCAATTTTAAGTATTATATTTCTAATTTCATTTGTTTTGTATGTGTCTGTAAGAGGTTTACAGTGATGACAGAGATAGTTTCCCTGAACACAAGCTTTATAAAACTGGTCCCCTTGTGTATTAAAAAAATTTAATGGTAGAGCTGGAGAGATGGGTGAGTGGTCAAGGGTACCTAATGTTCTTGCTGAGGACCTAGGTTAAATTCCCAGCTCCTTACATGGAGGCTCACAATGGCCTATAACCCCAGTTTCAGGGGATCTGATACCCTCTTCTGGTTTCCCACATGCACAAACTTACACAGGCAAACACACATACAAATAAAATAATGAAATTAATTTAAAAATT
Organism: Onychomys torridus; assembly: GCF_903995425.1. Classification (NCBI taxonomy): domain Eukaryota; kingdom Metazoa; phylum Chordata; class Mammalia; order Rodentia; family Cricetidae; genus Onychomys; species Onychomys torridus. The sequence continues at coordinate 36,820,801 of NC_050466.1, forward strand.
TAATTAAAATATTTAATAGTAAGAATAAGCTTGTTTTATGAATTTATAAAGTGAATATGGTAGTTCTTCATCTTCAGCTTTTTTCTATACTATAGATCCCAAAAATGATTTTAAAAAGGAAAAATAAAAACTGTGTAATCTCATGTAAAGGGATTCCCTAAAACATATGCTGATCTGTAAATAAATATATGAAGAAACGAAACTGTCCCTGTGCCTAGAATAATATGCAAACTCACAACTCAAACACACAGTAATTTGTCTTTCTGATCTAAATCTGATGGATCCAAAGGAAGATACATATTAACAGACAGTTTCAAATATTTACTGACACATCTGGATAAAAACTCTTTCTAGAAAATTATCTTGATATAATAATACTGAACTAACCCTAAGTGAATCAGCTATAGGATCAAATACAGAGGATTTAAGGGAGAAAATAGTTCAAGTCATTATTTTATTTTATTTTATATTACTATTTGGAGATTATTTTATAGCTTATTATAAAGCCACAATAATCTTTTCTTTAATATAGGTAAAAGCTACAATGGCACTTAATTAAACTGCATTGCTAGATTAAATCTTTCTTATTTTTATTTCTCTAGAAGTTACCAATGTACCTTTGGCATGAAGGCCAACTCTTCTACTTATTGTCTCTGAAGCAAGGAGTAGAAGTATATATTTCAAATATATTTTATAAACCTCTTTTTACATCAAATTAAAGCATGTGCATGGTTTTAAAAGTCAAATGTCATTCAAAGGCTTCTAATGAGAAACAGCAGTTTACTTGCCTTCTGTCAGCTCATTATCCAGTTTTATTTAGTATTTAAAATTATTATTATGTCTAAAAATATTACACAAGTAATATACAAATACATTCCCATTGGGAATGAGTCAAGTCATTCACAAGTACAACAAGCAAAACATTCAAGCACTCTGTTCACAATTCACTGCCCCATCTACCCTCTTTTCTGAAGTAATCATTGTCATTAGTTTAGAGTGAGTGTTTACAGACTGTTCCTTAGGGAGTTATATATGTGTGTGCGTGTGTGTGTGTGTGTGTGTGTGTGTGTGTGTGTGTGTGTGTGTGTGTATGCAAATTTGTACAAACTTGTTTGGCTACATTAATGAGACCATACTATAAAATTGCTTTGCTCTTTTGCTTTCAATTAATAATATGCCTTAGAAACATTTTCATGTTCCTTTATATAACCCTACTTCATTTCTTTTAACCATTGCATAATATAGATTGAACATTACTTAACAACTGCTAACTATTTCATTGTTTCTAACATTTTGAAAATGAACATAATGCTGCAAATGGAGAATGCAGTTCAATGATAGAGCACAGTGGTAGGTAGAGTCCCCCATAGTCAAGGCCCTGGATTCAATCTCCAGCACCACACACCAGATATATAGCAATGAAAGCTTTTGTTTACATGCCTCTGGATACAGACACATATTCTGTGTCCAAAACTGTGCATGTTTCAAATTTTTAACACTGATTGGGAAATAGCCCTCCAAAGAGATTGTAGTATTTTATAGGCTTCTAGCAAAAGTAGAACTTTTTTATTTTTACCACTCTTATGGACAGAAAAAATAATTTCTTTCATCTATCTGGAATTTATGTATGTATGTATGTATATGTTTAATTATCTTTGGATAAGTTCTCATATATCCCAGGCAGTCTTTGAACTCACTATGCAGTCAAAGATGACCTTGAACTTCTAATCCTCCTGCCGCCACTTTCCCAGTACTGGGATTACAAGGCACATATCCTTGGTATAAGCACTGATATGGACCAAAGCCAGGGCAAGGACACTACCAATTGAGGCAAATCTCTAACACTGGAATTTATTTTTACATTCTATCTGTATCAGTAAGATTTCTGTCATTGTGATAAAATAACCAAGAAAAACAACTTAAAATGGACTTGTGTTCATAGCTGAAATAGTTTCAGTCTATGAACTGAAAAAGCTCTATTGCTTTTAAGATCCTGGTCAGCTTGCAAATCATGTCATAGAAGGCAGGGTAAGACAAAGCTACACACCTCACAGTGACCATGAAAGAGAAAGGGTGATACACATTACAGTGCCCAAGGACAGCTCCTTAAGGGTCTACTCCCTTTAAATGGACTCCACCTCTAAGTTTTATTACTTCTCAGGAGCCCATCAAACTATGATTGCGTCAATGGATTGATGCATTGATGAGTTTGGAGACTTCATGATCCAATTGCTTCCCCAGACCCCCATCTCTGAACATAGCACATTTTGGAGTAAGCCTTCATCACATGGGTCTTTGGGAGCTATTCCAGATATAGACTTGGACAGTATCAATTAGAGTGTGACCTTTATTTTATCCTATTTTCCAGTGAATTATCTGAATATCACTTAATGCATTGTCATAATTTCCTTTATAAATTGAAGAGCCACTATTACATGCCTTGACTGGGGCTTGGGAGATAGCCATTAAAGTGTCTTCTGCAAAAGCATGAGTACTTGAGTTGGACTCTCCAGCACCTACATAAAAAGCAAGGCATGCTGATGAGATAAAGAGGAATCTCTGGAACTCCTGGAGCTCATTGGACTGCCAGTCTAGCCAAATCTGTGAGGTCCAGCTCTTAAAAAATAAGGTAGAGAGCCATTAAAAAATATACCAGACATTGAACTCAGGCCTTCATATACATACACACACATGCATGCATACCTATATGTGTACATGCACATACCCATATATGAACACATACATACACTAAACCCACACCCACAGGGGTACACACACATACACACACACACACACACACACACACACACACACACACACACACACAATGTCATGACTTAAAATTAGTTTTTAAAGCTAGCATACAAAGTAATGGGATTCATAATGGCATTTGCATACATACTTCATTCTTGTTTATCCCCTTTCTCCCTTCCTCGTTAATTTCTTTGGCCTACTCAAATGCTGGTCTCCTTCTTTTCCACAATGGCCCCCCCATTTTCATGTCGCATGTATTTTATTATACTCTATCTTCACTCCTTCCCTTTCTTTAAGAAATCTTCTTCCTCTCACAGGGTTCTTTTTCTAGTTTCATTGTCTGAACAGATACATATACATATACAAATTAAAACATAGGTTTCATATATGAGAAAACAACATGTAGTATTCATCTTTCTGAGTCTGACTTATTTTGCTTAACATAATGCTTTCTAGTTCCATCCATTTGCTAATAAAATTCCATTGTGTATATGTACTAATTTTTTTATCCATTCATCTGTTTATGGACATCTAGGCTGGTTCTGTTGTGAACAGCATAACAATAAATGGGTTGTGGAGGATGTGATTTTTTGTTTGTTTGTTTTTTGCTTTGGATTATAGTCCTTTGGGTACCACAAGAGTGGTATTAATGATTCTATTTTATCTTATTGACCTATTTATTTACTGCAGTTGCTATAATTTATTTTAGCTTTATAAGGTATTTCAATATTTGAAGAAGCAACTTATCAGTATTGTTCCTCTTTTGTCCATTTTTTGAAAATATCATGCTTTTAATTTTTGAGGTGAATATAAAATCAGCTTGCTAAGTGGGATAAAATATCTTATTGATATGTTGTTTATTATTTACTGTATTTATAGTTTAATTTAGGAAAAAATGATATCCTAAAATAGTCTTTCCAGCCTAAGTCATCACTTTGCTACTGAGATCTTTTTACCTTGTTTATGTTCTTTATTTAAATGTTACAGTTTCTGAATCTCTGTGTTATATCCTTATCCTAAGAGCTGAGGCTTTTGTCAAACACTGTTCATCATTGGCAACCTAACAATATAAGTCAGTAAGTAGCTATGACGAGGCTTGCATATGGGAAGACAATAATTAAAATCTTGTGACTGTTGCCTATCAAACAATGGCTATAAAGTGTCATTAATTTAAAAAGTCTTCTTGGCTTTAGAGACATTAGAATATGAAAAATATGCACATAGAATTAATGAATTAACAAAGGAGTTATCTATTTTTTTGCTAGTTTGGTCTTATCTATAAATTTATATGCCCCAACCCCCATAAAATTGTTTGGGATAAATTTAAGCAAGGAAACAATTTCTATAACAAATATAAAGACACTGGAGAAAGAAATCAAGGAAGACACTTCCATGACTGTGGATTGGAATAATTAATCTTGTGAAAATGGCCATCTGTGGTGTTTTGAATCAGATGTCCCCTATAGTCTGGACATTTAAATACTTGTGCTGTATGGAAAGTCTTAGGGGGACTTGGAAGTCTCCTTGCTGGAGAAAGTATCTAACTAGTGTAGCTAGAGAGCTTCTCTCCCAGTCCCACCAAGGTCCTGCAGTCCTGCAGCCCACTTACAAAATAAACACACAGACACATATTATTTAAACTGTTTGGTCTAATGGCTCAGGCTTCTCACTAGCTGTTCTTATATCTTAAATTAACCCATATCTATTAGTCTATAAGTTGCCACGTGGCTTGTGGCTTACCAGTACCTTACATCTTGCTTGTCATAGCAGTGGCTGTCAGCGTCTCTCTGCCTCAGCCTTCCACTTCCCAGACCTCTCCTCCCTCTTTATTGTGCCTATACTTTCTGTCTGGCTACTGGCCAATCAGCGTTTTATTTATCAATCAGTCATCCACAGCAAACTAGAGTCAGGCTTTGAGAATTTAAAGACTTGTGCTATTTCAAGTCTGCTCTTTCGTCTTCTTGCTCATATGTTTCATGATGTGAGCCCTCAGTTTCCTACTCCTGACACCAGCCTCCCAACTATGCTATCATGTATTCTTTATCCCTCTGGAATGATAAGCACAAATAAATTCTCCTGTGCTGGATAGTGTTTATGTCAACTTGAGCTAAAGTCATCTGAGAGGAGGAAACCCCAATTGAGAAAATGCCTCTGTAAGATTGGGCTGTAGGCAAGCCCAGGACATTTTCTTAATTAGTGATTGATAGGGAAGGACCCATGCTGGGCTGGTGGTCCTGAGTTTTATAGGATACCCGGTTAAGCAAGCCATGAGGAGCAAGTCAGTAAGGTTCCACCCTGAGCATTGCAAAACACAAAAACAAATAATCAACAACAGGAAAAACAGGCAGAAAAAAGAATCTGTAAGAGAAAAATTGTGAAATATTCAAGTGGAAATCCCCAGAGTTAGTGGTATATACCTGTAATCACATCACTTCAGAAGGCTGAAGTTGAGGAATCATAAATCACAGACCAGGATGGGTTATACAGTGAGATCTTGTCTTAAGGAGGCAAAAACAAAACAGGGATTAATGGTGATTGTTACGTAGCCATTTTGGGGAATTATTGATTTATAAGGAACCCTATTCCAATGCATGGGTCAGCAAATTCACGTGAAGGGGCAAGTAGATAATGCTTTTATCATTGCAGTCCACAAAATTTGTGTCTCAGCTACTCAAATCTGCCATTATAATATAGAAGAAGTCCTAGGCAATACATAAATGAACAAATCTGTGTTCTAATAAAACTTGTCTTAAATGCAAGCATGATCAAGAGAAATCCATGTCCTCTGGGAAGTTATGCTTCCACATTATTGCTTGTAAGCATGCTGTTCAGAAGGATTTCATGCAGAGTTTAATATTACAATCATTGGCATGCATCTAGAAATCTCACCATTAATTGTTCCCCTAAATCCCCCGTGTGAACTGCTCTTGTGAGCTGAACTGGGAAGAAAGGAGATTTTTACAGAGGAAGTCTGGGATGCTAAGTTGAAAGCTTAGGAATAGAAATGTTCACAAATAGAAGCAGCTTATCTAGTCTTGTTCAGTTGTAGCAGCAAAGAAAGAAACAAATATTCTGGACAATATTGGTACCACTGTGACCTGACTAAAAACTCATCTGACCATTCATCATCACATTAAGTTCCAATAAGTAGAGATGCTAGGGTTGAATATGTTTTCCCTTAACAGTGTCACTACCCTTACATGGATAGCAAACTCTCAACTTGGATTTTGGCCATGAAACCAGGAATTTCATAGGAATTAAGCAGAGAGAGCAATGCAGTATCCCTTCAGACACTACAATAAGCACAGCAGGGAAGGGTCATTCCAAGGAGGATGTAAGCAATGTGGTGGTGGTAGTGGTAGGATGATTAGGCAGTTCTCCTACTGGAACAGTAACAGACTTTGCTTTCTCTTTGGTACTTTTGGTGATGGGGTTGGACAAGAGTTCTGTGCATACCTATGCATGTTCTCTGAGCAAAATTCCAAGTCTTGAGAGTTCTCCTTTCAAATGTTTTCTTTCTTTTTTAGAGGTTCATAAATGCATACAATGAAATATGACCATATCGACTCCCCATTTTCCCTTCCAACTCTCCCAATACCCCCCAACACATATCTCTGCGCTCTCTCTCTCTCTCTCTCTCTCTCTCTCTCTCTCTCTCTCTCTCTGTGGTGTATGTGTGTTTAATGGTGAACACATATATTCAGGGTGTGCTTCATAGATGTTTCACTGATATAGGTGGTGCCAGATTCTTACATTTTGTTCATGTCAAAGTGAGTTACCTGTTTAATTTTCCCTGAATATGATTCATTTTCTCATAAAATTGTTAAATTATTTATAACAGCCCTTATGCTAAATAATGAACACTTGGGTGCATATTTGGAGAAGATTTTAACAGTGCTTGCTATAGTCATATGAGGGGTGTGGATTCCTGATTAGAGTCCTTCAAACCCTCACTAATCTTCCTGGAGTGTGGATTTCTGATTAGGGTATTTTAAATGAAAACTAACTGCCCCTAGGGTGTACATTTAAGGCTGACTTACCATATATATAATATATAATTAGCTCTATTCTTAGTTTCCCTTTTTCTTTTCATTATTTTTTCACTAAAGTATACATTCTGTAAATTAGCACATCAATTTTAAGTGAACAATTGACAAATTTTGACAAATATAATCACTACCATGGCTGTAAGATAAACCATATTTTCATCTAAAAATGTTCTCTCATGCTGCTCTGCAGACAATCTATTGACTTTTAAACTCATGCAAATTTATAATTTTTATATATTCCTAATCCATTAACTCTTGTTGTTTTAAGTTTTCTGTCCCTGGCTTTATCAGTATTCTTTGCCTTAAATTTCATTTAGAATAATATTAGTGTAAGTAGTCCAGATTTTTTTTTAAATTTGTTTTTATTATCTTTAATTATGTATATGTTTATGTTTATGTGTGGGGGTATGTGTGTATAAGTGAAGATGCCTCAGGAAGTCAGAAGAGGGCATCAGAGTCCCCGCAAATGAGGTCACTGGGAACTGAACTCTGGCCCACTACAAGAGCAGGAAGTGCTCCTTGACCATCAAGATATCTTTCCAGCTCCAGCCCCCCAGTCCAGCTTTTCTGTGTCTAAAAACATCCATCATGGTGTATTTTCCAGCCTTCTATCTTTGTATTTTTAGTCTACTTATCTTTTTGTTCCTTCAGTGTATCAGGCCACCTAGTTTTAACATTGTATTACTATAGAGTATAGGAAATGTATAACTGTATGTTTCTATTTCATTTCTCTCCTTCTTAGGGATATTTTTACTTGTCTGTCATCTATCTAAGTATCTATCTATCTATCTATCTATCTATCTATCATCTATCTATTCATCATCTATCTATCCATTGATCTATCTATCATCTATCTGTATGTCTGTCTATCTGTCTATCTGCCTATCTATCTATCTAACTTTTGCCATTATAAAATTTCTTCTTTGGCATATACTGACAGTTTGACAAACTGCTATGAGTTTTGTGTCTTTACATTTATTCATATGGATATATTTAATCTTGAAATTTACTATTTGTTTTTCATTCATTTGTTTTTGTCGGTTTTTCTTTCATAGTGATCAAATAAATTTTTCTTTTAAAATTCATATATTAACAAAACTTTCTGTGAAGTAGATTTATTTTTCATTTTTCTCTAGGGTTTATTATATATACCTTATACAAGTCAATCTACTGAGATTTAATATCAAATTATTCCATATAAAATATGGAAACTCTATAATAGTATAATTTCCTCCTGTACCTCCTTTTCTAGTGATATATATATATATATATATATATATATATATATGTGTGTGTGTGTATATATTATATATCATATATATATGATCTTGCTTGCAAGTACATTATAACCAGGCTTCATTTCTACTCTAGTGATATTGTTGAACATGTATAGTATATATAAATATATATATGTGTACACATACACATATATGCTACATCTATCAATACATTATAATTCTTCAGCATTTCCTATAATGGTAATGAACTCATCGTTTTTTTGTTTATTTGAATGTGTTCTAAGTTTACCCTTCATTATTGAGGATAGCTTTCCTAGATGCAGAATGCTTTCTAGGTGAATGGTCTCCTGCACCAACCCACATAGGTACTTTAAATATATTTTCCAGTGTCTTCTGTAATTTCTCAAGAGAGACTGTTAATTGCATATCTGAAACATCTGATTTTTCTTTAGCTGCTTTCAAGATTTTCTTCTTTTTTTGGCTTTGGACCACCTGAACATGATGCATTTAGAAATGTTTGTTTTCTGGCTGGACAGTGGTGGTGCATGCTTTTAATCCCAGCACTGGGGAAACAGAGCCAGACAGATCGCTGTGAGTTCAAGGCCAGTCTGGTCTACAGAGCAAGTTCCAGGACAGCCAGAGCTGTTAAACAGAGAAACCCTGTCTCAACAAACCATAAAAAGAAAAAAAAGGGCTTTCTGATCTTTTCTTCTCACTGTCTTCCTCTTCCTACTCCTCACTGGGTAGCTCTGGCTAGCTGGAATTCACCATATTGATCAGGATGGTTTCTGCCTCTCAAGTGCTGGGAGTAAAGGTGTGTACCACTGCATCAGTTTCTCTCTCTCTCTCTCTCTCTCTCTCTCTCTCTCTCTTTAATGTTTAGTCTTGGGGTTTGAACACAACTTCTCACATATGCTAGGCATGTGCTGTCTACCACCAAGCATGTTTTTTGTTTGTTTGTGTTTCTTTTGTTGTTCTTTTTTTTAAATTGCATCAAATATCTTTTATTATTATTATATTTGTGTTTTAATTTTACACATCAGCCATGGGTTCCCCTGTCCTCCCCATTCCCGCCCCCACCCCCACCTTCCTCCCATCCCCTCCCCTCTATTCCCATCTCCTCCAGGGCCAAGACTCCCCTGGGGATTCATTTAAACCTGTTGGATTCAGTACAGGCAGGTCCAGTCCCCTCCTTCCAGGCTGAGCAAAGTGTCCCTGTGTTAGCCCAAGATTCCAAACAGCCAGCTCATGCACTAAGGACAGGTCCAGGTCCCACAGCCTGGATGCCTCCCAAGCAGTTCAAGCTATTCAATTGTCTCACTTATCCAGAGGGCCTGATCCAGCTGGGGGTTCCACAGCCTTTGGTTCATAATTCATGTGCTTCCATTCGTTTGGCTATTTGACCCTGTGCTTTTCCAATCTTGGTCTCAACAATTCACACTCTTACAGTCCCTCCTCTTTCTCGACAATTGGACACCTGGAGCTCCACCTGGGGCCTGGCTGAGGATCTCTGCATCCACTTCTATCAGTTATTGGATATGAGTTCCAGCTTGAATGGTAGGGTGTTTGGCCATCTGATCACCAGACTAGGTCAGATCAGGCTTTCTCTTGACCATTGCTAGCAGTCTACAGAGGATGTGTCATTGTGGATTTAAGGGGACCATTCCAGCACTCTGCCTATTCCTGTTCTCATGTGGTCATTTCTATAGTTTGTTGTTCTTTTGTGAGTGAGTGTTTTCAGTTTGCAGTTTGTTAAATTTCTAGGTTGTGCAATTATGTTTTTGCTTTGAATTTTCAAAATACTTTGGCTTTTATCTCTTTCATGTAGATGTGGTGTGTGCGGTGCAGGAGTGCAGGTTACTCATGGGTTCATAATCAGCATGTCAGCTGAAAGTGTGACTGAGGCTGGTGGGTCCTTCCAAGATGACATACGTAAGTGCCTATTGGCAGGAAGTTCCATCTTTTTCATTAGATATGAGTCTATATGAAAGAGACAACAGCCAAACTATTTTGCAAATTTAAAGAAAGTTCCTTATACTGAATTATTTTAATATAAGCTAGAAACAATATAAGGGGCAGTCTGAATACCACCACCACAAGAGGATGAGACCTAACTCCTTCCAGTTAATTCATGGTACAAAAGATGATGTTAACTAGCATATAGATCCAGGTGGAGAAAAGAGATTAATGCACTTCAAACTGGTAAGCAACCATAGCATTTAGGGATTATATTATGGTCCAAATTTAGAATTAAAATCCAAGAATTTAAGCCTTGGCTTGGTGGTGCCTGCCTTGTTATATCATACTTTGGAAACTGAGGCAGGAGTTCCAGGTTAGCCACTTCAAAGAGGGAATCTATCTTTTAAAAAATCCAAATTAAGAAATAAATGAGTGCCACGAGGTTACACCAGACATGGTGATACATGCCTATAATTCCAGCACTCCAGAGGGCACAAGTTCAAATCCATCCTAGGCTACATATCAATAGCCTGCCCATCCCCCCACCCACACAAAGAATGCTAGAATTTAAGATTAGAAGCACGAAAAACTCAAATTTATCATGATCAAGATGATTGGCTAAGCACATTACAAGTAGGAACCAATTGAAGAGAGAATTCACTTTTTGAGTTCAGATTCTGAATGTAACACTAGCATTCCAGTTGTAGATGCCACTAGGAGAGGGCGATGTCCTTCAGTATCAGATCTAATCTAGTGGTACCTCTCTTCCTGGCCTTATGCTTCAAGTGAATCTTTTAGGTTCTTGGCAACAGCATTTTGGATCTCAACACAAAGCAGTCATTTGCATCTTTCTTTTAAAAACACTGAGCCAGAGACAAGATTCTTTTGAAAATATCACTCACATTCATCAAAACATTGTCAGATAACTGGATGCCTTTATGGGTGCAATACAGCCATGTTCAATAACTTTGACATAGCAATCATGATTGGCATTATGAAGTACTGAGTAGTGTTTTAAGGACCCTATTGTGTCTATCTAGCATATTGGAAACATGGAACATTCAACTTTACTAAAGTAACAACTAGTGCCATAATTCAGGCACATGACATAGGAAAAAGGGACCACAGAATACACATAGTGCTAACCAGTTTGTTTAAATACCTCCAAACAACCAATCAACACTATACATAGCATGCTTATATGTGATTGAGATGGTTTGTAGCTTGGGCATTAAAAATCCCATCCAATGTCTGGTCATCTAGCTTGAATCCACAGAACATGACATGTATGTCAGAGTGATATCTTTGTTTGGCTGTAAAACTTCAGTGCTCAGCTTTTGGCTTTGTGTTCTCATTTTTTCCTCTTTTGGATAATATATTTTAAGCTCTTTCCAAAACATAGCCCATTTAATATCTATAGTATCCTTTTTGAAATAGGCATGCTGTATGATTAAAATCCACAACAAGGAAAGCAAGACATAGACAATTGAAATTACCTGACTAAATGACAGGATTGGGGTTTTTGAATCCAGGTGAACTGGCTCTTGAACTTTTGTACTTAATCACAACACCAAAGGCAAGAGTACTGAGGAATTGGACTGCTGTGGATATCGCTCTATGTAAATAAAGTTCTGATTGGCCAGTGGCCAGGCAGGAAGTATAGGCGGGACAAGAGAGTAGAGAATTCTGGGAAGTAGAAGACTGGAAAGCAACATGTAAAGACACTGGTAAGCCACAAGCCATGTGGCAGAATATAGACTAACAGAAATGGGTTAATTTAAGATAGAAGAAGTAGATAACAAGAAGCCTGCCATTGCCATACAGTTTCTAAACAATGTAAGTTTCTGTGTGCTTTCTTGGTTGGGTCTGAGCGAGGGACTGGTGGGTAAGAGAGATTTGTCCTGACTGGGCCAGGCAGGAAAACTCTACTATTGTGGGCTCTAATACTGAAAAGACAAAATTGCAGAATCATACCAATACTTTTTAATCTGTTTTCAAGATTGAAACATTAAAAATGGGGTAGGAAGATTGCTTAGCAGCTAAAGCAAGAGAACTAAAGTTCAGATCTTCAGAAGCCGTAGAGAATGCTGGGTAGGCATAGTGGCTCACCTGTAATTACAGCCTTGGAAGACAGAGGCAGGACATTCCCAAGCAATCACAACAGCAAGATTAGCTTTTTCAGGTTTGATTAAGAGACTTTGTCTCCAAAGCGTGAGCTGGAAGAGTAATTGTCCTTTCATCAAGGAACTGGATGATACATTAATTTTTATTTTTAAATCTGCACTGTAGTACATATTATTTGTCACCATACAAGCATTAATATTTTTGTTCATAATACAAGCACAGAATTATAACGCAAAACCTTATTTGTGAATTATCTGGTAACTGGACAATTAGAATGTGTGGTTTACTTGCAGAATGCTTTCCTAATGTTTATGCTTATCATCAATCAGTATTGTTCCTTCCTTCAGAGCTCACTTAATGATGCTATGAAAAAATGAATTCTATTTTCTGTCTTAATAAGTACTACATTGTAAGCCAGAACATACTCCATTTTACAACAGCATTGTTGTAAAATCATTTGCTTCTTGTTCCAGCAATATCACTAAAGGCATTATCTGTCTTCTTCTGGCTAATTAGAAAATATATGTATCTATCATTTCATTGATGAGATATAGAAATGATTTTAGAATAGCCGGGAGGTCTTTGGTACCCATTTTCAGTGTGATGATATAATAGAAATAATCATTCATAATGAAAATAATCATGATCAAAATCATGCTTCTTTAATATTGAAAAGGTAGCATGCTTGAATACTTTGAACAATCTGATGTAGGGAATCCAAGTCTCTACCTCAGGCCCCAGAGGCATTTTTTCCATACAAACTGTTCTTGGTGGAATTTAAATTTAGAGGGAAGCTTTAGAGTGTGCATTCTCTGGACAGGACTCAAACTCAATTTCATGTGTTATAGATGCAAACTATTATTCCAATGTATTCTCTCTACTGAAACGATAGTGCTTACCAAAGTCACTTAGACATGTTTCAAGATATATGCACTCAATAGCAGGATAAGTTTCTGTGATTTAATCCATATATCCTCAGGGCTGGAGAGATGGCAGTTAAGAGTAGGTACTGCTTTTGCATAGGACCAGAATTTGGTTCCACATACACTGATGGCTCATAACCACCTGTAACTCCAGTTCCAGGGCATTCAATGCCCTCTTTTGGCCTTTGTAGGTACCTGTGCACAGGCAGTTCAGTATAGACAAGCAGATGAACATACATATACATAAATAATAATAAAAAACTTAACTATAGCTGCACTCTATCATGTCGAATCTTGTGGAGTGTGTGACCTCTGCCTCAGCCTCTAGTACCATGTGGTGATTCAGTCCTTTGGGGTTGCTACTCCAGGTGCAGCTTTTACTGAGAGCCACACCTACAATGGGGTCCATAAAGCCCAAGGGACTGTGGTCTAGATGCTTCCTGCTCCTATGGTAGGCGTTGCCATGGGCGAATTATGCCTATCGTAGGAGCCGAGCTGGACATTCAATTTGATGATGGATCACCACTTATCTTAAATGCCCTGGAAATGGAAGGCAGGAAGACCAGGCTGGTTCTGGAGGTGTCCCAGTAGTATTTGAGTGAGAGCACCATAAGAGCCATTGCTATGGGTGGTACAGAAGACTTAGAGGCCAGAAAATACTGGATTCAGATACAGCAATCAAAATTTTTCTTGATCCCAAGACCTTGGGCAGAATTATGAATTGCCATTTGAGAAGCTTTTGGTAAGAAAAGTCCTATTTGTCTGGGGGCATTTTCCCTTATATATTTTGGTTTCTGATTTTGTGGGTTCTTTTTTTTTATGGGACTGTGTATGCAAACATGTGTATCTCTGTGCCTGTGTGTGTTTCTTGTGCTTTTTCTTTTTTCTGTTTGGATTTGGGAGAAGACATTGAAACTATGACAAGGAGAGTGGGTTAATGATAGGTGTTATGTCTTAAATCTAAACTGTCCTTGAGAGTGTCATATGTTAAAGGCTTGATTGCTAGCTAATGGGTGGTTTTCATCTGAATTGTTGAGAGAGGGTCTCAGTATGTGGGCCTGGCTGGCCTAGAAGTACTGTGTTGAATTCAGAGAGAGCCACATTACTTTCTTCCTCAGTGCTGAGAGTAAAGGCATGCACAATTACTCCTGGCTTAGCTGGCATGTTTTTTTAGAGGAGCAATACCAGATAGAAACTACATCCACACAAATGAATGAAGAAATACTAGAAATCATAACTGTGGGCAAATAGAGTATAAATAAACACCCTGACTTTAATTCCTAGAACCCACATGGGAAAGAGAAGACTGCCTGTGTCCCTCAGGTTGTCCTCTGGCCTCTATGCAGGCACCATGCATGCACATGCACACACAAAAAATAGAGATAACTATATAAATAAATAAATAAATCATAACTAAATATGTTTAAAATACATATGATATATACATATCATAAAATGAACTATCCAAAGCCAAAAGATAATATTGTATAGTGAGGTTTCTAACACATATAAGGCAAGGGGGATGGGTAAATGGTCAGTGGGTTAAGGTGCTAGCCACACAAAGCTGATGACCAGAGTTTGATCCTTTTAACCTATATAAAGAACCAGATGTGGTAGCAAGCATCTGTAATCCCAGCATTCTTATTGTGAAGTGAGATGTGAAGACAGGAGAATGGCCTTGAAGCTGGTTAGCCTGCCAGCCTGGAGTATGAAACACAGTAGCAAGGGAGATCCTGCCTCCAAAGAGTTGTTCTCTGACTTCTGCGTGCATGCTATGGCATGCTCTTTCAAGCTTGTTCTCTCTTTCTCTGTCTCTCTCTTTCTCTGTCTCACACACATAAATTAAATAATAGTGAATCATTAAAAACATATATGAAAGTAAATTTTATAACAATAACATAAATCTCAATTATATAAATGGGATGAAAGCACAAGGGCTTGGATGGAGTATGTAGAAACGCAAGATTTAAGGCAGTATTATATCCTTTGAAGGCATAAGTTAACTAGATATATGACCATCTCTAATAAAACTATCATAAAAATAGCATTTCGGTTATAAATTAAAAACATCATACTTGATAATTTTACCAATGTATTTAAAAATGTCTTTATTTATGATTATCTTTGTTCTGTTACTATAAAACTTTACCAAAGCATTTGGAACTTGGAACTTGGGGGGTAAACTGAATAAGCAATCTCTTATTTAAAAAATAGTTTATATCTAACTATTCACCAAGTTTCAGACACAAAACAAGTCTCAATAAATCAAAAATTACTTAAATCATAAATTATATTCTCTGCCTACAATGGGATTAATACTAAGTTCAGGTGGTGGTGTCCACAACTTTAATCCCAGCACTTGGGAGGCAGAAGGATCTCTGAATTTGAGGTCAACCTGGTCTACAGAGTGAGTTCCAGGACAGCCAGGGCTACATAGAAAAACCTGTCTCAAAAACAAAACAAACAAACAATAAGACAAAACAAAAACCTAGCATTTACAAAGCTAGACTGTAGTTAATAAGCCTTAAGAGTGAATAATTAGTCATAAGGACCGCCATGTGTGCACTGGGGTCTGAACTGGGTTTTTTGCAAGAGGTGCAAATGCTCTTAACTATTGAGCTATCTCTTTAGGCCCATGCCAAGTAGATTTTTAAGAGCACACAATAAGATTGCAGCTAAAAAAGTCTATTTTATAAAGAAGGGGTTATTCAATCAAGGAACACAAAAATCCTATGTAAATGTATGTGTTAAAAACAGTTTCTGTATATGTGGAGACAACCATGTTAAAATTAGAAAGATAAATAGAATAATCTACATTTATAGTTATCCTTTTTCTATTGTTGATGGGGAAATAAGAGGAAATCAGCACAATATAAAGTATTGGCAAACAGTATCAACCACTTCAACTTCAGCGATATTTCTGAAACCTTCTACCCAATAACAGCAGAAATACATTTTTTCAAGTACACATTAAGCTTACAGCAAACTATTCATCAAGTTTGGGACATAAAACAAGTCTTAATAAATCAAAATTACTCAAGTCATATAAAATACACTTTTTCTACAATGGGATTAAAATTAGAAACAGCTACAAAATGTTACAGATAAAATCTATACAAATTGAAATCCAGGTAACATATTTCTATGTAATCTAAAGGTCAAAGAAAGATCCAAAGGAAAAAATAGTAAGTAGTTTCAATTAAATGAAAATGCAACATAGTGGGATTTTAGTTAGAGAGTAATTCACAGCACTAAATATCTATAATTATAAAAGAAGAAACGTTTCAAGTTGACCTCAGCTTCACCTTTAAGAATCTGGAAAGAGAAGAACAAATTAAGCACACAGTGGAAAAAACGAATATAATAAAGATTAAGTGGAGATGACAAAAATAGGGAGAACTGACAATAAGGACAACAATTGGAGTCAATGGCTGGCTTGTGGGTATCATTAGTAAAATTTGTAGAGTGCTAACTAGACCAATTAATTAGATAGACAAATAGGCAGTATAAGTATTAAGAGGCTTGACATAGTCTAGAGATATTCAAGTGGTAATATGAGAATGTGATGAAAACATTTATCTTAACAATTTTAACAACTTAAGCAAATCACCAAATTCTTCAAAGACACATACTATTACAAACTCATCTAAGGAAGAGATTGGGCTGACTGTGCAGCTCAGCAAGAAGACAGTACTACTCAGTGTGTGCATAAAGACCCGGGGCCCATTCACATCATCATCAAGGAGAAGAGAAAGAGGAAGAGATAAAGTGGAAGAAAGAAAAGGATGAGGAGGAAGAACAGGAAGAGGAAGAAGAAAAAGGTAATCTGGGTAGCACTGTATTAAAAACTGAACATTGTTATTCTTTTTATTTCTTTTGGTTTTCCAAGACAGGGTTTCTCTGTGTAGTTTGGTGCCTGTCCTGGAGCTCGCTCTGTAGACCAGGCTGGCCTTGAACTCACAGAGATCCACCTGACTCCTAAGTGCTGGGATTAAAGGCTTTTGCTACCACTGCCGGGCTCAAACATTGTTATCCTAACCTCCCCAACAAAAAGAAACCTCAGTTCAGATAATTTCACTTTGAATGTCTGTTAAATGTTTTAGGAAGAAGCTACACCACTTCTGTAGAGTCTTCCAGGAAACGGGGGGAAAGGTTACAGAACAAAACTAAGAAAAGCCCATGAAGCTCCAGTAGTAGTGGGAAAAAATGAAGGCTCAACAGATGTGACAGGAAAAGCAGTACCCACAAAGGAACTGGTGAGAAACAAGAAGAGGAAACTGTAAACGAGCAAAGTGAGATTCTTAAATCAAGGAGAGGATAATAGAAAAACGAAAACAGAAATATCTGACTCTTACGGAAGTACTCTTCCATTTTTAACATTTACTTAAAAGTTTTTGGTAATATATATTAATCATAAAATGAGTTTTCTTGTGATATCTTCATATATGTATACAATACATTTTTATCATATTGATTACCCACTATTTTCCCTTCTTCCTTCTTTTTCTCTCTCAGGTCAACTTTTGCTTGCCAAATAAAGCCCCTTCTATTCCTTCCTTCCTTTCTTCCTTTCTTCCTTCCTCTTTTCCTTCCTTCCTTCCTTTTTCTTATTTTTTTCTTTCTGAGACAGGGTATTTCTTATGTAGCCCTGGTTGTCCTAGAACTCGATATGTAGACCATGCTGGCCTTGAACTCACAGAAGTCCACCTGCCCCTGCCTCCTAGAGATCTGACTGCTTCTGCATCCCTAGTGCTGGAATTAAATGTGTGTATCACCATGTCTAGCTTCTATTTTTGTGTTTTTAAAAATCTAGATTTTTTTTTATATATGAGTAAAAACATGCAGTATTTGTCATTGTCAATCTGGTTATGACACCATAATCTCTAGCTTTGTTCTCAACACTGCAGTTAAACAATCCTCCTATCTTGTGTCACTAAAGTACATAAAATTTGTCCCCTAACCCACTTCCAAACTGCTTCTTTATTGCTCTGCAGATAAGTATCTAATCTTCAGTATCATATGGAAACCCTCTGCATTCAGATTTCATCTTCTTCTCGAGAAAAATCTGTTATGACATGTCCTGATATAGTAGTATTGTACCTCACCTCTATGCCTTCCTGCTCTATAAACAGGTGTCAAACATCTTGCAAAGCCAGCTAATATTCCACTCATCTGACAAGATTCAGCTTAGGGGTCACATCCTCAGGAAAACATTTTTGGTCACCAGAGTCTGAGTCAGTGTCATATACATGAAGTCCATCCATCATCTTGCACTGTCATGACACCTAGCATAGCACCTGCCATAGAAAGTGCTGACACATATGTCAAATAAGGGAATAAGTAGATGTATTAATAAATGAACTGGCTTTTGGAGCTCTGCAGAGCAGAGGTCTAAGGATGGCTGGCTCTCAAACAATATAACTTACTAAACAGAAATAAAAGATCAGATGTGGGAGTTCCTTTGTCTATGAAAGATAGCAAGCTTATTAAATCTTGAGAAAAGTATTGTGAATCTGTGGACTTCTTGTCAACTTTCAATTAGTCATGGTCTTATTATTTTTTAAAGTTGATATCATATGTTTTTGAGATCAAAATATAAGTACATCATTTCACTGTCTTATTAATTACTAGGAATAAGACTTAATTTGTGAAACTTCAAAAATAAGCTATTGCACTTTGTTACAACACTAGCCCCGACTATCCATCTTTATTAGAATCATTTATGGCTAGACACTTATCTTTAGTGGTGTGGCCTCCGTATTTCCACTGTGCTTCCTTCCAGACCACTCCTAAGAAATCCCGAGTGCCCAGTAGATGCCAGTGCTTTTTGTGTGTATTCAAGCATGAACTGTTCCTCTTTGTTTATAATCATAATCAGAGGACTTTTAAAATAAAAGTGCAAAGTATACATATAGTTTTTAAAGCCAAGAATCATGTCTTAGGTTTCTCTTTTGAATCTGGGTTCTGTGAGCAGATTATTTTTCAGAATGATGCTACCATTTTCTCAAAATGCCCGTGGAAGGAAAACAAGGTGATCAATTCACTTTTGGTTATTAAATGGGCTTTATCTCTTCCAGTCTGTTGCCGTGGAAATTGATACATCGCAGGAGGCTTGGCAGTATGACAGGCAATTAAGTCACCAAGATGTTTAGTCATGTATGAGTATTTTCTCACACCGAGACCTTGAAGTGTAGCCTGCCACTGACATTGTTAGTGATGGAATCAATTACACAAGACAGGGCTAGCAGGTTAATTTCATATTCTGTGGTGATTATGTATGGCCTGCCATAGAGACCAACAAGTCTGTTACTGTGCACTTATGTGAGCAGTCACTTGTCTAGCTAAGTATTTGAAGTTGGAGACCCTCTTTGGAGTGAAGGAAATCCAAATTATTATAAGTAAGTAAGTAAGTAAATAAATATCCATTGCCACTGGCAACTAATGTCATTAAGTTGACAAGCATGACCATCATTGGAACAATGTCCAGCTTCTGGGTGATTATGCTCTCCCATCATATTCTAGAAACTATCCATGGTTATATGACACTAGATGAGAGACCGCAATCGATAGTAAAAGTACCAGATGTTCGACTGAGATCAAATCCAGGTTAGTAATCTGCTCATAAATAGAGAACACTATTTTCTAAATTTCTGATGAGCTTTTGTGTGTAGGTACAATTGGAGTCTATTTTCCTTTTTACCAATTGAAATGATTTAGGTGCTACAAAAGGGGAGAAGCCAGACAGCATGGCTGAAGACATAGTCGCTTTCCACTGCAGAGTCTCTGTTCAAACAGTTTAAAGTTGCCTTGAGAAATGATTATTTTTATATTCCCATTTTCCCCCAAGTGAGAGTTTTTGAAAGGTGGAATTGAACCAAATCAGCCTTAAAATATTTCATAGAGAACAAGAGAGGTGATTTAAGAAATGTAATTGTCTTTTTAATCTCCCTCCTGTTTCACCAAGGCATCCCTCAAAGGCAGGATATTTTTGTCATTAATGAAATCTTAATTAGCATATGTCTAGATCAGTACTCAATGCTGATCTGGGTCAAAGGCACCTATGATGCATCTGTGTTACCAGAGGGTTAAGTCGAGTTGGGTAAATTAGGTCTGTGCTCCATGTGTGAACAGATTGGGAAATATCCAGCAGTGATCAGCAAATGCATAGATTGTATTCATGTTGTCACGTCTGTTTTCAACCTAATTTTACAAGTGTTACTGTCCCCAGAAATCCTCAGAACATGAAAGAAATGGAAAACAAATAAACACAAATGTGAAGAGAAAACAAACCCTGTTAGCCCAAATATGACACTTATCTGCACCACACTTCACCAGCTTTTAAAAATGTACCAAATACCTTTAGCTATTAGTGATATTTTTAAAGGAATGTATCTATTGAGTAACATACTATTTATTAGTGCCACCGTAGGTCCCAGAAGCAAGCACTGCTTAGGAAATGGTCCTTCAGGGACCTGAGTTTATTTACCAAAAGGAACCATCTGTAAAACTGCTCACCTTCCTGCTTGCTGAATGGAGGGACACAAATGAGAAATGCTGCTGCCCTTTCCAAGGGAGGATTAATGCAGCTAGAACAGTCTTGAAAGGCCAGTTAGAGGAAATGGAGCTAGGGCCAGAAGGCTGGGGCTATTGACCGGACGAGGGAAGGTGAAGGCATTTCCCTTAGGAAGAGCAGCATGGATCAAGAGTGAAGCCAGCAGTGAGCAGATAGAGTTGAGGGGATCTGTGAGGAAGCCTTCCTGGTTGGGACTGTGGGATGGTGTCTATATGAGAAGAGGTTGGACAAAGGGAGTGAGGGAGCAGAGCTGCAGTGTCAGTATCTAAGGAGGAACTTACTGTGGGGGCAGCTGTGAGCTTCTGAGAGAATCTGGGACAAGTGCTAGGAACATGACATTTTAGCTGGTTGCTTGCATGGCTGGACCTCACTTCTTGTCCAGGATTCTGGGCTAAACTAGCATTTCAGGGAATCTGATTGAGATGCACTATACTGTTGGTCCTTGGTCCATAGGCAATTTATTGGTTTCAGGTTTCTTTCACTCCCTAACAGAAACCCCAATTTGCAGATGCTCCAGTCCATTATATAAAATGACACTGTTCTCCCTCATTTTCCAATGTGCTTTATCTGTTTACATTTGATTGATTAAGTGCTGGGGATAGAACAGGGCTTAGCATGTGCTAGGTAGGTACTTTCCCACTAAGCAATAGCTGCAGCCCCATCTCTACAGTACTTCTAATACCAAATACCATATCAGTGAAGCAGGCAGAACACATTGTTTAGGGAATGATGACAAGAAGAAAAAAGTCTACACATTAGATCATTTTTAAAAACCATCTACTTATCGTGTGTGTGTGTGTGTGTGTGTGTGTGTGTGTGTGTGTGTGTGCATGTGTAGAGGTCAGAGGACAAGTTGAAGAAGTTGCTTCTTTCTCTCTACCCTGGGAGTCCCATGGAAGAATTTAGGTTGTGAGGCTTGCAGCAGGTCCAAAGCCACGTTTTGTTTTTCCTGAATCTTACCTGTGTGTTTGGCACTCACAATGGCTGTATACTGCACAGTAAGAGATATCACACAG
Source organism: Onychomys torridus (assembly GCF_903995425.1). Taxonomy (NCBI): domain Eukaryota; kingdom Metazoa; phylum Chordata; class Mammalia; order Rodentia; family Cricetidae; genus Onychomys; species Onychomys torridus. The sequence continues at coordinate 36,842,437 of NC_050466.1, forward strand.
GAGGCTCTTGCATGACTAAGTCCCTGGGTAGTAAAGGCCTGTGTTTGGGTCTTCATATCACTGGTTAAATAAATAAAACCCTCTGCTGAGAGTGTAATCTACTAATTTCCTCACCCATAAAGTAATTAGCTGATTGATGCATTTTAATTCATATGTTACTAAAAATACGTGAGGCAGGGTAGCCTGCAAAACCAATGAATGGCTTAAAGACCGAGTTTTAAAGAGCTCTTGAGCCTCTGCCTCCTCACCAGGTAGCTATTTATCTCCTGCCTTCACATCCTGTAGTCTATATCATTACAATATTCTGCAGGTTTTTTTGATAGAGGCTAGTTGTGACTCATCTATATAATGCTATTGGAGATGCTTGGCTCTCTGATAACCTGTTGTTAATTTCTACAATGTCATTTTTATGGGCGCCATATGTTTTGGATTTCCTTAAGTTTAAAGTCATGTTTATTGCGTTTGAAAGTTTGGAGAGGGGCTCTTCTACCTATGACATATAGACTATGTCTACATGGTGCCAGACAAGCCAGTCAGTTCATTCAGCAGAGCTCAAGATGAGGCCAGGAAGAGAAAGTTTCATAACTGGAGATTTAGCAACAGCAGTCAAAGTTGTTTGTTGCCTTTTCCTAGTCTTTTGAATATTTGTTTTGCTAAAAGGAAAGGGCCAAGATGCTAATTTTATCTTCCTTAAATGCCTTATTGGTGCTTTAAAAACTAGCATGTTGAACACCAGAGTCAAAAGACTGGAGTTGGAATCACTCCATTACAACTTACTGAGATACATGACCTTGGAGGGCTTACATAATGTTTCTGAACTTCAGTTTCTTCATTTGTGAAGATGAGGGCAATGACGCTTGGGGTATCCAACCTTTTTGAACCCAGGTGTGTGTTGAAAAGGTTATCAATTCCTATAACTTTGATGTGGGTTTAGGGGTCTGATGCTTAAATAGGCAAGGTAGACCAACTAATAGCAAAGTGAATCTCTGGCTGCTCATGGCATCCTAGCTTGAACTATGAACAGTTCCAGTTTGTATCATTGTCTCTGATCCACAGAGTAGTTAGTATTACTTGGAATTTGAGTAACTGTGTGGGTAGTTTGGCTATCTAATATGGGGGCAATTTGGCCATATAACAAATTGGTCAAATATCCTTGAATACATTTGTTTCCCACCAAAGTATCTGACATTAAAGATGTTTAGATAATAGGCAAATGTTCAGATACAACCAGAGAGGGGCAGTGTCATCACTAGGCAGGTGGGCCTACACTATAGAAGAAAGATAGGTAAACATGAGCTTGAAAGCAAGCCAGCAAGCAGTATTTCTCTGTGGCATCTGCTTCAGTCCTGGCTTCTAGGTTCCTGTCTTGGCTTTCCTGTGATGGACTGTGATTAGGAAGGTAAGCCAAATTAACCCTTTCCTCCCTAAATTGTTTTTGGTCATGGTGTTTATCACAGCAACTGAAAGCTAACTAGAATAGCACATATCTACATTAGAGTACTATCATCCATACAAAAGGATGGAACTTTGTCTTCTGTGACAACATAAAGAACTTAGTGGACATTATATCAAATGAAATAATGTAGGCACATAGAAACAAGAACTTTATGAATTTGTTCATATGTGGAAATGAAATTAGTTGTTTCACACATGATGAGAATAGAATGGATATTCCCAGAGACTGTGTAGAATAGGGGGAAGGGGAGTAGGGAGAAGTCAGATAATACATTACATAGTATAGGCAGATAAGAATAATAAGACCTGGTGTTCTACAATGAAGTAGGGTGATTAGCAACCATACTTACAGACCTCAAAATACCTAGGAGAGGATTTTGAGTGTGTTCCCCATTAGAAATGACAGATATTTAAAGTGATGGATAGTTTAATTACCCCAATTTGATCATTAGTATATACACAAATTAATTAATACATCAGTATTTACACAAATACTTATGGTTATATTTTTATATGTTAATAATAAAAATGGACAAAGATCTTACACAGGGTCTCCAAATACTAATTGATTCTTTCAAGGACACAATCTTGAGATAGAGGCTGCCATTGGTTCTCAAGATCTTTTCTTTTACAGGTCCATAAGCCTTATGGGTTTTATAATATTAAAAGAACTTGGTAGGATAGATAGGGTTTGGAAACTTAATTTAGTTAATAATGTAGATAAGATATGATACTTGAGAAGAAGGGAACACAATACTTTCTCCATATTTTTCTAACTATAATGCTTATGAGAATTATGGTATATTGATTTCATATAGTATCTTACACTGGACTCTAATGTTTATGGATTTTTTTGAGACAGGGTTTCTCTGTGTAGCCCTGGTTGTCCTGAAACTCGCCTTGTAGACCAGGCTGACCTCAAACTCAAGAGATTTACCTATCTCTGCCTCCAGAGTGCTGGAATTAAAGGCGTGTACCTCCATGCCCGGCTCTGTATTGTGATTTTAATCTCCCACAAATCCTCTGAACAGTGTTTCTGCCAATATGATTTATTCCTTGTTCATTAAACAATAAACAGTTCCTACTTCTTCCACTGGAGTTTTAGAACTCTTTAGCAGCCATCATCTTCATCTGAACACTTGCAAAAGACACAGAAATTGGGCTTGTTAACTGTTGATGCTCCCTCAATAAAGTAGGAGGGTCCTTGGGCCCTTTCCTGAGATTCCAACCCCTCCCTCCTTCCATTTGAAGGCAATTCTGCCCTAATTGCACCTAGTTTCTTAGTCTCAGGAAGTGCTAGAGTGTATAGTATGTATAATATGTGTAATGTTAACCAATGGGGTAGACTCCATATTTTCAGTTATGGGGAAACTGTCATCCATGCTGGGTGAGAATTTCTGTTGGTGCAGCTGCTTTGAAGTTGCCATCACTCCTGTATGCAACCTGTCACCCATGCTACGCAAGCCCAATAACCTCATTGGTTCCCCAAAATGGAGTTCAGTGGTATCATACTTCAGTTTGCTGTTGGTGCTTTACAGACACTATTATTACTTGTGCTAGTTGAATGGAAGTGTTGTTTGGTTGAATGGCCAATCCTGACACAGATCTGTAACTAACCCAAGGGAAGAAAGTCTTCTGGATATGAATAGCCCTTTCATGTTCTCTGTATAAAATTTCCTCAGCTGGAGACTTCTGAGAGCAGAGGGAATGTGTAAGCATGCATACAGGGAAGGGTCAGTATTGTTATTTATCTGGTTGTTTATCTGACAACCTACCTTTCAAACCTATACGTTCTCAAATTGGGACTAGGTGAAATCTGTACAAAAGGCAGGAGCCTTTCCCTTCATTGGCAGCATGGAGCTGAATGGAGTGACAGTGCCTCTACTTGTTCTCTCTTCTTTCTCTCTCCTCCCAACCAGGAAGTGAGCAGTTTTGTTCAGCCATATGCTTCATCAACAATGTGTAATAGCAGGTCCAAAGAAATAGAGCTGACTAAAAGGAATGAAATGGTCACAAGTGAGACAAGAGGAACCTGTGTTACAAAATTGACTAATTTAGGTCATCTGTGAAAGTTATGAAAAATTGATGACCATACTCTTGAATCATTTGTATTTCCTTTTGCATGGAGAAGAAAAATGTGCATACTTTCTTCATACTGACTTGGCGATCAGCATGTTTCTAGATAGCTTTACAAATGCCATTATAGAAACACTCCCTACAGACTGCCTTGAAGTAGTTGTTTTTGTTTTGGCCAGTGCTCTTCATCTTCTTGGTCCTGCCAGCCTTTGGCATGGTGCCTCATCAATAGTAGCTTGAATTCATGCAGAAATGAATGAACTGAGTTTTTAACTACCTTCCAACTTTTCTGCCAGAAATGGACAGAATACCCCCCTCTCCACCCCCGCCAGTTAACATTTCAGCCAAAGATAAAAAGTCCCATGTCTCTCAGCCAGTTGCTGCACTGCCCTTCTGTGCCTGGCTTTATGAAGTTGTTAAAAAAAGTTTTCCTTGGAAAACTTTCACCAAGAAACTACCTAATGGGGGCCAGCTGCAGCTCCAGGTTTTATGAACACTTTGATAGAAACCACATTAAATAGCAACACTGGTTCACACATCAATTTCTCGTGTTAAATCCAAGTTTGGGCACGTGGGGAGTTCATGTGATATTTACTTTTTATCATCATCACTGTAAAAACAACAACAACAAAAAAGCCAAGCAAATAAAACAGCAGCAGCAGTGGCAACAATGACAACAAACCCCAAACTCATTTGCTTAGTCCCTTGCAGGCATAAAATCAGGAAACGCAAAGTGCCTTGAGAAAACTCCAACTGGTCACAAAACATTTTGTGTTTGGAGTTCAGTGAAGCAGTTGAGGGTCAAGGATTACCAGAGAAATACTCAACAATTCCCTAAGTGGTAGTAGCAGTCTTCAGGTTGTTTCTTCTATTGCTCACTGTGGTTGCTGTGTGGCCTACCCAGCACTAGCACTTTTTTTCTTTAGTTGATTGCCACTGCTTTGGTATTTCCCTTTGGTGCAATCTCTGTACTTCATTGGCTCCAGATGTCTCACCCTCTTGCCTCTGTTGGCACCCAAGCGGGAGAAGGTATAAATGGTCCAGCAGCCACTGAATAGATCCATATGGAGAAAAATAGGTGTGTCTTTTGAGCTTCAGAATTTTACAATAGAACCCTGATTCTTATAAGGTGTTGACCATCACTTGCTTAATTGGTAAAACCAGGATACATAGTACCCTGTGGGATGTTGATCCTGCTGGGATAATAGATCACAACACAGAGTAAGAGCCCCACAGCTCTGGGTTTGTCTCAGTATTTGTGTCATCTTCTGGCCTTCCATCTCTACATCAGTGGTAAATAACCTCTTACAAGGCAGCAATGAGGATGAAATGAGATTGTAAATGCACAACAACTAATACATAGTAGGTGCTCAGTAATGACAACTATTGTGATCATTGTTTTTTTAACAATGATTACATTTTACTTAATTATTAAATTTATTTATTCAGTGTGTGTGTGTGTGTGTGTGTGTGTGTGTGTGTGCAATTGCACATGTGTGAGTGTGAGCATGCACATGCCCACACACCCACATGCCTTGACACAAGTATGGACAACTTGCAGGAGTCAGTTATTTCCTTCCACTATAGAGGTTCCTTGGGGTCAAACTCAGGCCTGGCAATAGGCACTTTTATCCACTAAACTGTATTGTTGATAAACCCTGAGATTATTATGGCTGATTGACTGTGGGGGAAGAGTATCCCAATTCAGTACATTCTAATGAGTAGCAATTTTTACTTTGTAAATTTAATTAAAATGTGATACAAAGTTGGGAAGAAGGTATGTAGGAGGTCCTGAGAGTAATTGAAAAATACTCCATAAAACTATGAAATTTCTGCATTCAGTTCCCCTTTCATGTTTTTCTAAGTCAAATTCTGCCTAGAATTTTCCGTCTGAAGCAGAAATTTTCACTGCTGTTCACCTGGAATTCTTTTTTTTTCTATTTCAATAACTGAAATCATTTTTATTTAATGAAGTTCTAGGTATCAAACCAAAGATTTTGCACATGCCAGGAAACCCTCTACTATTGATCTGCATCCCCAGACTGAGCTGAAAAACAAGATGCTTATACCTGTAAAGACCACCAAACACTGTCCAATAGCATGGCAGCTAGCTTGCTTTCTTCTGAAGACAGTAGAGAGATGAGAGAAAACCTACAATCCCTGAAACTGGGTCTTACAGGAAGATTCACATTATAGAGGTGATTTTGCTTCACAAATGAGTCTCTCTAGAAACTCAATAACTTACAATGTTAAATTTAGCCCTGAGCTTCTTGTAGCTAACATAATACTGAAAATGCGTTTCTAGGCCTAAATGAGGAAAGACTAAGAACTTTTCTTGTAAAATTTATAATGAGACAGGGTGCCCACTCACTCCATTTCTGTTTGTAGTGCTCAAAATCTTAGCTAGAGCAATATGACAAGAAGCAAAAATAGAAGCAATACAAGTAGGAACTTATGCAATCCGATGACATGATTGAATACATAAATGACCCTAAGGATTCCATGATAAAAGGCTTTGATCTGATAAGCATACTCAATAAAGTAGCAGGAAACAGAGCCAACATGTAGATACATGTAGATATCACTATTTTTTTCTGTACTCCAGTAATGAACTTGCTGAGAAAGAAATCATGGAAATCATGATAGTTTCAAAATTAATATCCATGAGTAAGCCAAAGGAGGTGAGAAGCCTCTACAATGAAAACTTTAAGACACTTAAGAAAAATTGATGAGGCACTTGTAGTACCAGTAAACTTTTCCTAAAGTTACTAGAAGATGGAAAGACCCAGGCTCAAGGATTGAGAGAACATTGTGAAAACAGAAAACGAACTACATGTTCAACACAATCCTCATTATGATGCCAATATCATTTATATAACTAGAACAATCAATTCTAAAATTCACATGAAAGCACCAAAAAACCCAAATAACCAAAGCAGTCCCAAATAACTTAAGCAGAAAGAACAGTATTGTAACACAATCTCAAATTAATATACAGAGCTATAGTAACAAAATAACATGGTACTGGTACAAATACAACATAGACCAATGCAATGAAGTGGATGATCCAGAAACAGCTTACACAGCTATAACCATTTATTATTTAATTTTTTATTGTTTGAAAATATAATGTAATCACATAATTTCCTCCTCTTCTCTTTCTTCCCTCCATCTTTCCCATGCAACCTCCTTACTCTCTCTCAAATTCATGGCCTCTATTTCTTTAATTGTCGTTACATACTCCTAGATATACATAGTCTATACAATGTTATACACACACACACATACACACACACACACACACACACACACACACACACACACACACACAGGATTTCAGGGCTGATCACTTTAGGACTCTTTCCTGGGGAAGATTATTTTTTCTGCTCTCATTATTCCTTAGGTGCTGTGGTGGCTTGGATAAGAATGGCCCCCATATGTTCATATATTTGAATGCTTGGTCATCAGAGAATAGTACTACTTGAGAGGGATTAAGAGGTATGGCTTTGTTGGAGTAGATATGGCCTTGTTGGAGGAAGTTGTCACTAGCAGTGGGCTTTGGGCTTTCAAAGGCCCAGGTCAGTTGCAGTGTTTCTCTTTCTTCCTGCTGCCTCGAGATCTGGATGTAGAATTCTCAGCTCCTTCTCTAGCACCATGTCTGCCTGTTTGCTGTCATGCTCCCTGCTATGATGACAATGGACTAAACCTCTGAAACTGTGAGCCAGAAACAATTAAATGTTTTCCCTCATCAGAGTTGCTGTGGGCATGGTGTCTCTTGACAGCAATAGAAACCCTAACTAAGACAGTTACCTATAGTTATTTGTCTAAGGTTGAGGCCCCATGAGTTGTCCCCCTTCATTGTTAGTATGTCTTTTTGAGTTGTCTTTGTTCAGGTCTTGTTTGGCAGCCATGACCACCTATTTTTTGTGAGACTATGAGGGAGGAAGAAAGTGGTATAAAAGGAAGAAGAGGGGCATAAGGAAAGCTAATAAAGGGAGGAAATGAGAAAATAGTAGATATTTTTCTTCCAGGCAGAATTCATGTTTAACTCTATATGTATTTATGTCTATGGCATGAAAGCAGAAAGGGGTCCATTTAGAAGGAAGAGGGACAAGAAGGTAGTAGACAAATACAAATAAACTATAATGAAATATACATGAGGAGCTAAAGCTGTGGCTTAGTCGGTAAAGTGTTTGCTATGCAAGCATGAGGAGCTGAATTCAGAACCCTAGCACCCATGTAAAAGCCTAGTGTGTGACTGTAATCCCAGTGTGGGTAGAGATGGGTGGATTCCAGGATCTCACTGGCCAGCTAGTCTGGCTAAATCAGCAAGCTTCCAGTTTAGTGAGAAACTTTCTCTCAGGGGAATAAGTCAAAGAGCAATAGAAGAGCCCCTACACCTTGCTCTATCCACTACACACACACACACACACACACACACACACACACACACACACACACGCATGGGGTCATATGCTTATGTACAGAGAGAGAAAGGGAGAGGGACAGGGAAGGGGGAGGAGAGGAAGAGAGGGAGAGGGACAGGAACAGGGACAGGGGTAGAGAGGGAGAGGGACAGGGAAAAGGAGAGGGGAAGAGACATGGAGCAGGGAGAGAGAGGGAGAGGGGGGAGAGAGAAGGAGAGGGGAGGGACAGGGAGAGGGAGAGAGAAAGGGAGAGGGTGAAAGAGAGGGGGAGAGGGGGAGGGACAGGGAGAGGGGAAGGAGAGAGGTGGGGAGAGAGAAAGGAAGAGGGGGAAAGAGAGAGGGAGAGGGAGAGAGAGAGGGAGAGGGAGCGAATATAGGAGAAAGAATAGAAAGTAGTTGAGGAAAGGAACCTGAACTCCACACATACACATGTACACACACATGATATCATGATATATACATACGTATGTGTCATATACAAATATATATGAACATTTCATAATAAAATGCAGACATTATTTTGTGAATTGACTGAAAACTTAGTAAAGTACTTCTCTGAGGTGTTCAGCAGTAAATATTACAAGGCACTTAAATAAAAAATACTACTGGGAAACAAAAAAATCACTATAGCCTCATCTGCTTGTTAACAGAATAGCTACTATATGCTATGGTAACAACCACTATATAAGAGTAAGAGCTAGACAATGAAAGGCTTGAGCTAATGGCCAAGCAGTTTAAATAATATAAATGTCTGTGTGTTCATTTTATAAGTGGGCTACTGTACTGCTGGGGCTTATTGTGTCCTGGAGAAAAGCTCTCCAGCTAAAAATGGCGCCCAACGTGTTGACAAGAAAATTCTGGGAAGTGAAGGCTGGGGAGGAGAGAGACTGGCCAGCTGCATCCATGACAAGTGAGATATAAGGTACAGGTAAGCCACAAGCCACGTGACAAAATACAGATTAATAAAAATGAGCTGAATATAAGAGTAAGAGCTAGACAATGACAGGCCTGAGCTAATGGCCAAGCAGTTTAAATAATATAAGCATCTGTGTGTTCATTTTATAAGTGGGCTACCGGGCTGCTGGGGCTTACTGGAACCTGGAGAAAAGCTCTCCAGCTACATCACTACCCAGACTTCCAGAGTTTAATAAGATGAAAACATTTTGTCAGTCATGTGTCATGCTTAACATGGTTTAATATAAGTGCATTTCCCCCATGTCATCTCTCAGTAGCATCTCCTGAGAACATTTCAACAATGGTTGAAGAAGAGGCTTCTGGAAAGAGTGCAAGAACCAGAGGTAGTGAATGACTCTAAGGAAACAGTGTCTCCCTTATACAACAGGCTTGAATGCATACATGAACTCACAGAGACTGTGACAGCATATACAAGACCATCCAGGGTTCAAGCCAGATGGGGTGCCAGCACTGAGAGGGGGAAGTGATGTTGTATGATATATTGTTTGTGTTCTGACAAATAAAGCTTGCCTGGAGATCAGAGGACAGAGCTAGCCATTAGTTAACCATAGAGGTCAGGCAGTAGTGCCACACATCTTTAATCCCAGCACTTGGGAGAAGGAAGAAGGAAGATCAGGAGTTCAAGTCTACCCTGGGCTACATGAGATTGATCCAGTCTAAAAGAGAAACAGAGTCAGGTGGTGGTGCATGCCTTTAATCCCAGCACTAGGGAGGTGGAGACAGGAATATAAGGCCGGTGGAGACAGGATCTTGGTCCCCTATTAGGTCTGAGATTTTGTAGAGGAAGAAGTTTCTAGTGGCTCTGCTTCTCTGATCTTTCAGTTTTCACCCTTGATATTTGACTCTGGATTTTTATTGTTACGACTAATTAGAATCATGCTTCAGGGAAGTGGACACAGGGTCTCACTCCTAGCTAAGAAACTATCTGCAACTGATACCTTCTTGCAAAGGGAAAATCTTTTTTCCCAATGGAGTATCACTGGGCGTTCCACCACACTCCAGGGCAGGCCTCCTACTCAGGAGCTGTTGGCTAACATAAGACAGACTCTGCTTTTGGGGGCATTTCATTTCTCTTCACTTTATTTTGGTATGTTTTGATTTATTGGTCTTTTGTTTGTTTTGATTTCCACTTTTGTAAGTTATTTTTGTTTTTGAGTTTTTTAATTTTTGGGAGAGAGAGAGAGAGAGAGAGAGAGAGAGAGAGAGAGAGAGAAAGAGAGAGAGAGAATAAAGTTTGGTGGGTAGAGTGATGGGGAGCATCTAGGTTGGGGAAGGGGAAACATAATTAAAATATATCATATAAAATATTGAAATTAAAAAATAAAAAAAGTAAAAAGAAAAGACCAGGGCAAGAGAACTCTGAGAAGTCTTACAAAGAAGTGCTTCTTGTTTAGAAGTCCAATACAGTGTTCCCCTCCCATCATTGGCCAAATCAAGAGACATGGTGGTGTCTAATTTCAAAATCAAGTGACATGGTGGTGTTTAATTTCAAAATCAAGAGACATGGTGGTGTCTAATTTCAAAAGGACGGGTTTTGTTTTCCTCAGGTATACCCATTTCTTTGAGAGAAGAACTACATCTTGTTTGGCAGTTGTAATGCCAATCATACTTGACAGCTCTAGGTGGCTAGTTGGTAGTTCATCTTGGAAAGCAGATGCAGGGCTATTCCAAACTTGCATCTCCTTTTCACTTCAGGGATGTCCTTAGACAGGACCACATTTCTTTATCATCTCTATTGAAATTTACTCAAAATGGCCCACTTAGTGTATGGGACACACTATTTCCAACCACACTGGTTTACTAAAGGGACATTTGCTACCAGTGCCTGGCTTATCATATGACTTAAATCTTCAGCATATCTGATAGTTTAGGAATGAAGTTTCTTTGGAGAGTCAAGCAGCTCTCTGAAGCTGTCTCATTTAGAAGGGCTTCTTAGTCCCACCTCTCAAGAGTAAAACTTTCAACTCACAGTTATTGGAATTATATCCTTTTTAGCTTGTTATAGTTTCCTTAGCTACATTTAATTAATTAATTAGTCAATTAATTGTGTATATGCTTGTGTGTCCATAAACACTTGCCATTCTACTGTGTACATACATGTGGATGTCAGAGGGCAACTTTTAGGAGTCAGTTCTCTCCTTCTACCATGTGGGGATTGAACTCAGAATGAGCCATATTTCAGTCTGTCGTAGTTAGGGTTTCTATTGCTGTGAAGAGACACCATGATTATGGCAACTCTTATAAAGGAAAACATTAAATTGGTGCTGGCTTACAGTTTCAGAGATCTAGTCCATTTTGGTCATGTCAAGAAGCATGGCAGTATGCAGACAGACATGGTGCTGGAGAAGGAGCTGAGAGTTCTACATTTTGATCTGTTGGTAGCAGAAGGAGACATTGTCCCACACTGATCATAGCTTGAGCATATGAGACCTCAAAGCCTGCTCCCACAGTGATATACTGTGGTAAGATTTTGTGTACCCAATAAAATTTGCCTGAAGATCAGAGGACAGAACAAGCCACTAGATTAAACACAGAAGCCAGGGAGTGGTGGCACACATCTTTAATCCTAACACTCAAGAGACAGAGGAAGAGATCTGTCTGAATTTCTGTGAGTCCAAGGCCACACTGGGCTAGACGAGATTAATCTAGTCTAAAAGAGAAACAGCCAGACAGTGGTGGCACACACCTTTAACACCAGTACTTGGGAATCACACACCTTTAATCCCAGCACTTGAGATCTCATGCCTTTGCTACCAGTATTTGGGAAGCACACACACTACTAATCCCAGCACTAGGAAGGTTGAGGAAATGATATGGCTGGGTGGAGAAAGGCATGTAAGGTGTGAGAAGACAGGAACTGAGCCTTTCGGCTAAGGACTCAGAGGCATTAAGTCTGAAGATTTTTGGAGACAGGACCTTTCGGCTGAGGAGTTGGCGAGGTGAGAAGTGGCTGTCTGTGGCTTGTTTCCTCTGATCTTTCAGCATTTACCCCAATATCTGGCTCTGGGTTTTTAATTAAAAGACCATTTAGAATTCGTGCAACAATATACTTCTTCCAACAAGACTATACCTCCTAATAATGCCACTCCCTACGTGTCAAGCTTTCAAACACATGAATCTATGGAGGCTATTCCTATTCAAACCACCACACAGACCCCTATTATAGTCTTTTTCTCTTTCTCTTCTTTTTTTTTTTAACCTAAACATTCAGAGTTTCCTTCATCTGAAATGTTAGTTTATGCTGCTGCTGCCAACTTGTAGGAATGAAATGAGGTCAAGACTAGACTGCAGGACAAAATGACAGTTTAAGGAGAACAACTTGTAGGGAAAATCGTAGGAGTCTACCTCTTCCCTGTAGAGTTCATGTAACAGAATGCTGGAGCTGCATAGTGATAACACATTCCAATAAACTAACAAGTATGCCTTAGGAATTTGGTAATTATTGACGGAGCTAGACTTTTTTAAGCAATGCAATTGTTTTGCTTTGTTATTCAATTGACTTAATTTATTTGTTGGCATATTGTGAGCCATTCTGCTTCTGAATGTATAAAGTGATTTAGTTTTAGGGCATTAATAGTAATGTGCAGCATGGAAATGGTCATTTTCGCCTATGTGACTTAGCTTCAAAGTTTGGCAACTGTCACTGGTACACTTTTTCTTCTTTCTCCTCAAAGGAGTATTGGAGAATGATGGTTTTGGTGGGAAGCAGAAGGGAGATGGAACCAAGACCTAGAAGTGAGAGCCCTTGAAAGAAGAAGGATAATTGGACTTTTAGAAAATGCAGGGGTGGTGGAGAGGTGGGTTCATGGAGGACAGTGGTTATAAGCAAAGGCCCAGAAGAAAAAAAAGAGTCTGAGAACTACCTGATGGGGGAGCTGGTCTGTACTCAGCTGCTAGAGTGCTTGGTTAGCATGCATGAAGCCCTGGGTTCCAGCCCCAGCACCTCATAAACTGGGCATGGAGGTGCACACCTGTAATTGGAGCACTTAGGAGGTGGAGGCAGAGGATTAAAAGTTCAAGGTCATCCTTACTTCCATAGAAAGTCTGAGGTCAGCCTGGAATACAGTAGACCCTCTCAAAAAAGAAAAAAGAAAGGAAAGGGAAAAAAGGAAACTATCTCATGAATATATGAAAAGGAACTTTTAAGTAAAGGCTTACTCGCTAACATCCATTCTGTAAAACTCATTTGCTGAAGTAACTGCCCCCTTTGTGCTACTTTATTTATTTATTTATTTATTTATTTATTTATTTATTTATTTACTTATGTATGTATGTATTTATTTTTATAACTGCTACTAAATGACTCCAGTTTTTAATTCTTTACTTTCCATTTTATGGCCCCCAGCTTCCTTCAAGTGTGTGAGTGCCCTCTCCAGATGGACGGTGCACCTCATTTGGGAAGAAGGGCAGGGCAGCCGATTTTCATCATCTGGGCCTTTAAGAACTCTCTAGGTAGCCCTAAAATACATAAAAGCCCAAATGCTGGACAGGAAATTTAGCCATGTCTCTTGCTGAACAGGGATCAGATTCTAGTCAGTTTGATTTTTCTTTTACTGTTGGGTAGGACTACTGGCCTTGCAGACTGGCTAGAACACAGGGAGAATGGGGTGCATGCATGTGCAGAGCACAAGACTGTTCTTGCTAGGTGATGCTTTTTTATTCTGAAATTGCTTTCTGTGCAGACATTCCTAGTGATTCTGGGTGCTTCATTTCGATTTTGGCCATATGGCTCTGCTCCCAAAATTCCTCAGGCTCTTCCAACTTCTGTTCTCTCACCACGTGGCCACAAATTGACTCCTCACTTTGCCTGGAGCTTTTAATTGGTTTAAATAATAAACTCCCCAAGTCTTTCTTTGTTGGCACACAGAACTCCGTGCGCAATTGCAAATGAGTCGGGCAACCTGCTTTGATTTGGTGATTAGTCATAGCTCTTAATTATTTTTACAATTTCCACCTGAGCGATCAGGAAATGAAGCGCCAGACACACTTCCAGCAAGTTGCAAAGAACCTAACTATGGTATTTCCTTATTGACTGTTTCCGCGCCTGTGAGAAGGCTACACCATGATGTTGTGGCTTGGGAGGTGGGCGTCACTTGGCTGAAGTCAAGTTCTGGCATTTTAAGCTGATTCCTGTCAGACTCTGGGAAGTGATGGAGACAGATTAAATCACATAGCATGAAAAGGGACACCCCGCCCCCCATCAGAGCATGAGGCTCTAGTCACATCATAGCATAAATACGGAAAACATGGATATGGCTTTGGGAAGCCAGAGTTTTCCTCCTGTCTCAAAAGAAGACGTTTTTGTTTAAGGCGTTTTTGTTGTGTTTTGTTTTGCTTTGCTTTCGTTTATTTTCCTACCTCATCAGCGCAGATGGCCGATTAGCAATGCCTTTGGGTTTTGTTTGGGTCTGTTGTCTTTTCCTTTAGAGGTCAGGTCTCTGAACTTCTGAAACGGAACCATTAGCAAATGTAATATAGACATTTTTTTGAAGAGGGGTTTGTTTTTCATTTGAAATGTCTTATGAAAATTCCCATATGGCACCACTTCCTTTGTTGAGGATGTATTAAGCCCAGCAGTGACCCAGTGCCTTCTCTGAACCTTTTGTGATTCTTGAGAGGACTAAGTTTAGCGGTCCGTTCCTGAATCTCTTCCTCCTCAGCTCTCCTTCCACACCCTAAGCTGACAGAGAACCCCTCTCCATTCCTCCATATTGCACCTTAGACAACCATTGAGCTAGCTATTTGGGACAAATGTTACCACATCCCTCCTTTACTGTCAAGTGTGTGTTCCTAAGGCAGAGACCAGGTAACACTGCCAGTGGTTTAGTGAGGCTCTGAGGTATGTCCAGCGGAGGGAGCAAAGATTATAAATTCTGAGGACAGGTGGGCTTAGGCATGAATCTTAGTCTGGCAAACTAATAAGGCAAGTGAACCCAGGTACATCTCACAAACCTTTTGAACCTTACAGTCAACATTTTAATCTCAGGAGAATCTTAAGATCTCCCCTGTAAGAGTGCTGGGAAGACTCAACAAACTACTGTCTCAAATACACTTCTGACTTGACTGGCCCAGTGTAGATGATCAGTTTTTCAGAGGTAGTCCTTGATCTCCTCCCAAGTGATGAAAATGCTCTTGTCTGACTGGTACTTGCTTTAGTGACTTTTCTATTGCTGTGGTAAGAAACCACAATCAAGGCAACATATAGAAGGAACAGTTTACTTAGGGTTTCCAGTTACAGATAAAGTTCTGGGGAACAAGACAACAGGAAGACAGGTACTCACTGGAGCAGTAGCTGAGAGTACACATCTTGAGACACAACCAAGAGGCAGAGAGGACTGACCGGGAATGGTTTGGGCTCTTGAAACCTCAAAGTCTGCCCCTAGTGACACACTTCCTCTAAAAAGGCCACACTTCCTAATCCTTCCGGAATAGGTTCACCAACTGTATATGAACTTATGAGGACCATTCTTATTCAAGTCACTACAATAGCCTTCCTTTCTAGCTTCTCCTCCCAGGGCTCTCATAAAACCCCAAGGTGGCTTGGATGATTTCCGTTACTCCCAGTCTGTCAGCCATCTGGTTGTAGCCTCTTTTCGTCACATTAGACTGTGTTAGGTCTTATAATATGATTAGATAGCACAATATAATCATACATGACCTCTTTTCTTATAATGAACTCTGTGTTTTGTAGACATTATGAGTGAGGAACTGACAGAAGTCACATCTAGAAAGGTTTATTTCTGAAGTGTTTCACAGTAATGCTCAAGAGTCTAGATTCGTCCTAGAGATTTACTCTGAGCATCAACGTCCTTTGAGAGAGGTTATATTAATGTGGCATATGCTAAAGTTTATTGAGTTCTTCAAGTTTTACTCTGGGGACTGAAGATTTGGCTGAGTTGCTAAAATATATATGTAGTATTCCCAAAGTCCTGGGTTCCATCTTTAGCCTCCTATAAATGAGATGTGGGTAGATACATGCCTATAGCCACAGAACATAAGAGGTGGAGGCAGGAGGATTAGAAGTTTAAGGTCATCTTTAGCTACATAATGAATTCATGGTCAGCTTGGGACACATCATAAGACCCTGTATCAACAAACAAACAAATGATTATTTGTCTATTATTCTATTTGTCATCACCAAATCTTCAGTAAAGTCTTGATATACTCTAAGGACAGTTCTTTTAATTAAATTAATTATTTTTTGGATGCAGGGTTTCTCTGTGTAGCCATGGCTGTCCTGGATTGACTCTGTAGACCATGCTATCTAGGAATTCAGAGATCTCACAGCCTCTGCCTCCCTCCCAAGTGTTATGATTAAAGCTGTGCACAACTACACCTAGCTATAAGGATAGTTCTTAACTCTGTTTTTAGTTGCTATCTTAGTTTGGATTTCTATGGTTGTGAAGAGACACCATGACCACGACACCTCTTATAAAGGAAAACATTTAATTGTGGGGAGGCTTACCATTCAGAGGTTCAGTCCATTATCATCATCGTGGGAAGCATGGAGGCATGCAGGCAGACATGGTGCTGGATACGTCTTGATCGGAAGGCAACCTGAAGTGAGCTGTCTGTTACACTGAGCAAATCTTGAGCAAAAGAGACCTCAAATCCCACCCCCACAATGACACACATTGACACACTGTTAGGCTGTAGTAACTAACAGTCTTAAAATTTCAACATTTTGGGGCTGAGTCTTGACAATTAAGATGACTGGCTATGTCTCCAGAGAACCCAGGTTCAATTCCGAGTACCCATGTAGTTGCTCAAAATCATCTGCAACTCCCAGGGTATCCAACACCCTTTTCTGGCCTCCATTTACACCTGGCATGCAATTCATACATATGCATACATTCAGGCCAAACAGCCATATGCACAAATATAAAATAAAATAATTTACAATGAAAAAATTGAAGCTATTTTTTTATTTCTTATTTATATCTTATGCTATATGCCTTCTGTTGCTTGGCTGGCTCTTCTGCATCTAGTTCTCATTCAGAGTCCCAAACTTTGAGAAGCCATTTCACTACACTGTGATTGTGCTGACATGGAAAAACTCTCACAGCTTTGGATCATATTCTTCCAGTTAAGTTAAGTTACAGCACCATGTTGAACTTCCAAATTACTGGGGAAGCCCAACTCCTGCCTTGTGTATGGATCTTTTCTTTTTTTAATTTTATCTGTCTATCTATCTATCTATCTATCTATCTATCTATCTATCTATGTATCTATGTATCTATGTATCTATGTATCTATGTATCTATCTATCTATGTATCTATCTATCTATCTATCTATCTATTTTATGTGTATTAGTGTTTTCCCTGCATGTATACCTGTGTCATACATGCATGTTTGGTTACCAAAGAGGCCAATACTGGATTCCCTGGGATGGTTATGAGTCACCATGTGGGTGCTGAAATTTGAACCTGGGTCCTTTAGAAGAGTAGCTTGTACTCTTAAGCACTGGTCCATCTCTCCCACCCGTCTCTTGCCTGGCTCCTTGACCATAGCCTCACTAGAAAAAAGGGAACAGGAAATACCTGGTGAATAATACTACCACAGAGGGAATTAGGAGGTCAGGTTCTGTAGATCTGAAGACTGAAGCCATCTAGCATGTAGCTCAGCATAGCATACTGGCCTCAAACATTTATTCATTTTTGACCACCTGAATCCAACAGGCATTTATTGAGCACCTACTATGTGCTGGGTACTCTTAAGAACTGTGGATACATTGTGATGGTAGGTGAGTTAGACAGTAACCCCCTTTCTCTTGGTAGCAGTATTCCTTTAATTTGCACCCAATTTGTAGTTTCTTCACATTCTGTCAGGTGACAAATAGGTGAATGGCTATGGTATACTGCTGTCTGGTATAGTGAAGAAGTTACCAGCTTTTTTTTTTTTTTCATGTTTCTCTTAGTGAGCACAACATCAATGGCCTCATGCTTTGAATTGTTCGATTAAGCAGTCCCTTGCTCTTGTTTCTTCAACTTTTTGCCATCTTAGGATGTCTAGGACTTCACTAGTAGCATTCTCGTGCTGAACCCTCAGTTAGCTTCTTCTATAAGGATTTGTGTTCTTTGAATCACCCATAGTATGTCTCTATTGGCCACATTCAGGTCTAGTTTTTCTGGGCCCTTTGTTTAGACCCTGAATTTCTGTTGTTACTTTTCCATGCAGTGTTGTATGATATAAGGGTGCTAGTTTCTGCCTCAGATAAAACTGGGCTTAAATATGAATTCTACCAGGTCCCAAACTTCAGTTTTCTCATCTCTAAAATGGTGACAATCATAATATCTATCTCATAGAGGTGCTTGACAATTATATTTGTTAAATATATATGTGTCAAATATTAAGACAGTATAAGGCATAATAATACTACCAATTGCAATTTACCAGTATATGAATAATGAATAATTTATATTTGGGCTGATAGATGACTCAGAGTTAGCTCTCACAATTCACTTTATTAGAAGAGATATTCCATTTCCAAATTTCTTGTGCTATATTCTTTATATGACACAGAGACAGACATGTAAATCCTACTGTAGGAAATTCTCTGCATATACTCCTGAAGAAATTTGTGGTGGTAACTATAATAATAATAAGTTTGTGCTCTAGTCTTATATCCACATCTGTTAGTCTTCCTGTTTTCCTCATCTCTGGGCCCCTTCTTGATCTTAGATGCTGTAATTTCTACATGTACTTGTAGTTTAAATGTGATCCCACCCAAATAGTCTCTACTTTTTAATGCATTGCTTTGGCAAGAAAATAAAGAAAATAACACACCACTTTTGTCACTGTGAATGTGCTTGTGAACTTTCTTAAAACAGATGCCAAGCAGTTGATGCTTTCAAAATATTGTACATCTTTTTACAGCATGGTTATGACCAGAATAGATGTGAGAGGAAGAGATTTCTCATTTTGTGGCTTCTCTGTTGTAAGATCAGTATGCATGGGACAATCAGGTATTTCTTACTAGTAGTTAATGACATACCCTAATAACCTCAACTGTGTATAGCCATATGGCAAACTACATTTCCTTGAAAATTGTGAAAACTAGGAACAACACCAGAGAGCCCTTAAAGGAAAAGAAAAAAAAAAAAACCTAAAGCTATGCACACATGAATTCCTCATTCTGTAACAGTTTCCCTTTCTATTTTATAATATATAAACATTCTCAGCCATCCTCACTCTATAAGCATTTATCAAGTGATTATTGGAACAGCACAGTGCTCTAAGGAGAATTTTTGAAAGAAGAATTTAAAAAGCATGAAATGCTGAGTTTATTTAGTGTAGATTTGTGTATTAGTCATACTTCTCTAGAGGAACAGAACTTACAGAAGGAATCTATCTATCTATCTATCTATCTATCTATCTATCTATCTATCTATCTATGGAATTTATTTGAACGGCTTACAGGCTGTGGTATAGTTAGTCCAACAATGGCTGTCTACTAATGGAAGGTCCAAGAGTCCAGTAGTTGTTCAGTCCATGAGGCTGGATGTTGCTGTGGGATGTTCTGTATGTTAAATGTGTTGCTCTGATTGGTCAATAAATAAAACACTGATTGGCCAGTAGCCAGGCAGGAAGTATAGGCAGGACAAGGAGAGAGGAGAATTCAGGGAAGTGGAAGGCTGAGTGGGGGAGACGCTGCCAGCATGAATACCAACATGTAAGATACTGGTAAGCCATGAGCCATGTGGCAAGGTATAGATGTATAGAAATGGGTTAATTGAAGATGTAAGAACTAGATAGCTAGAAGCCTGAGCCATTAGGCCAAATGGTTTATATAATATGAGTCTGTGTGTTTATTTTATAAGTGGGCTGTGGGACTGCTGGGGCTGGGCAGGAGCTGGAAAGAAGCTCAGCAGCTACAGGATGTCTCAGCTGGTCTTCAGTATGATGTCAGTGAAGTGGTATCAAGAGTGAGAGCAAAGATCGAAGAAGAGGGAGCTTCCTCCTTCCATGTCCCTTATACATGCTGTCAGCAGAAGGTGTGGCCCAGACTGACGGTGGATCTTCCCATCTGAAAGATCCAGATTAGAAGTGGGTCTTCCCACTTTAAATGATTTAATTAACAAAAATCCCTCACAGGTCTACTCAGCCATTTGGGTTTTAGTTAATTCCAGATGTAGTCAAGTTGACAATGAAGAATAGCCATCACAATTTACTTTGATAGCCTCAAAGCTTTTGTTCACAAGGCACCTTCGGTGGCATTAAAGTTGCTCTTGCAGAGTGGGCATTTTCTGACTGTTTTTGTTTTGTGCCATTATAACATAATACACATGACTGGGTAATTTACAAAGGATAGAGATTTATTCTTGGTTCTGGATAATAAGAAAGTGTGGTAGGTTACAGCCTACACTGTCTGATTCCAAGACGACACATTGAATTCTTTTTGTCTTGAGTGGAGTGTTGTATGTGTAGCTGGTTCATCTTGACTAAAAAATTCTCTCCTAGACAGAGGAGGGAGGTTCATGAGGGTCATGAAACTTGAAACTTACAGGAAACTGAAAAGTCTCAGGAAACACATGAAACTCACAAGACTCATGAGGCCCTTCCCTGATGTTATATAAACAGCAAATAATCACTGAGGGAAGAGGAAGCTTTTTAGTGGAGTATCTGAACTTGCAGGGAACTGCAGATATGAAAGTTTCTGTGACTTGTCACCCTTGCTTGGGTGAGCTTTATGGTGTTGTAACTGCCAGAGATAGCCATGATTCTTTAAGTAACTTCTATAAAACTTATTAGTTTACCAAACTGGACCTGAATGGAATAGTTTCTTTGGTCTGTTATTGATTTCCATCTGAGATGGGCAGAGATAGCATCCTCAGGGAAGGTATCATAGCAGAGAAGAATATAGCCGAAGAAAAAAAAGAAAGACAAACCTGCTACCACAAATTTTTCCTGTGGCAACATTAATTCATTGATAAGGACATGAATCTTATGACCTAAACAATGTATAGTAGGCCCTATCTCTTACTATGGAGATTAAGTTTGTTTGTTTGTTTTTTTTTTTTTTTTGGTTTTTCGAGACAGGGTTTCTCTGTGTAACTTTTTGGAGATTAAGTTCTTAAAATATGGATTTTGGGGGACACACTGAGAACACCACTGAAATTCCATAAGAAGTTGAGAGAGATGAATTGCACAATGCCAGATGATATTATGAAAGAAATAAAGCACAGGAAATGTCTACTTTTTTGTCCCAGATTGCTAGTCTTTTCTTGATGAATTGTCACTTTCCACCACACAATCATCTTTTTTTAAAAAATGTAGTCTGCTAACAGACCTACAGCTTCCACTCTTTCTTACTAATTTCAACACAACAACCAGAGTGGCTCCTTGAAGAGGAAAAACATTATATACTCATGTTGATAGCAGCAGCTTTTACAATCAGTAAAGTATAGAACCCAAGCAAATGGATAAGACAATGACATAAAAATGTGCAATGAGGTATTATTTAACCTTAAAAAGGAAGCAAATCTAGCCATATGGAACAGCATGGATGAGAATTGATGGCATTATGTTAAGTGAACTAATAAGCCAGGCACAAAAGGATAAGCACAGGATGATTTTTATAAGGTTTATAGAGTAGTCAAATTCACAGACAAAAACCTGAATGGTGAATGTACTTAATGCTGCTAGATAGTACACTTAAAATAGTTAAGAAATTTAAAAATTTCAGCCCTTTGTTTACTTATTTGTGTGTGTGTGTGTGTGTGTGTGTGTGTGTGTGTGTGTGTGTATCCACATGTGCACAACATGGAGGATACATGGAGGTCAGAGGACAACCTGTGGGAATCAGTTATTTCCTTTCACCATATGGGTCTCAGGAATCAAACTCAGATTGTCAGGCTTGGTATCATGGTAGTTGCCCTTATGCTCTAAAGCAGCTTATCATCCTTTCTTTGAGGCAGATTGTAACAGTAGCAGTGGTTTAATTCAGATTCATCCATGTGTTGCCACTCAGATGATCCAATTCTTTAGCCAATAAAATGTATTTGGCACCAAACACTGACATACTCAAATAACCAATAACATTCTGGTTGCCTAAGTAGTTGATTCCTTGAAAAAAACATGAGTGATTGTTGGAGGAGCTGACACCATGCAGCAAGAACGAAGCAGGAATTTCAGTCTGGTCTAACTGTAGAGTCTTCATATCCTGCTGGAAGAACTGCATTTATGGAATCTGGCCAGCCTATTCCTCCCTAAAATGGAAGGAACACTAGTAGAAAATTACAAGAATAGGTTCATGCCCACTATTAAAATGGGGCAAACCTAGGTACGTATTTAAAAATCAATACTTATTTAAAACACAGGTATAGACAGGTAGTAGTGGAACATCTTTAATCCCAGCACTTGGGAGGCAGAGGCAAGCAGATCTCTGAGTTCAAGATCAGCTTGGTCTACAGAGTGAGTTCCACGACAGTCAGGGCTACACAGAGAAACCCTGTCTTGATTAATCAAACAAACAAACAAATAAATAAAACAAGTTGGGTTATGGTGTTATACACCTTTAATCCCACACTCTGGAGGAAGAGGCAGGCAGATCTCTGTGAGTTGGAGCCAGCCTGGTCTACAGAGCTAGTTCTAGGATAGCCAACGCTACACAAAGAAACCCTGTCTAGCAAAACAACAACAATAACAACAACAACAACAAAACCAAAACAAAAATAAAAAACAAAACAAACAACACCAAAAAACAAAAATCATGAACCAAAAAAACCAAATAAACTGCCACCCAAACAGGCACTTGTTCATAATGTTTCTGAATGGAAATAGCACAAGTGCCTAATAACAGCATAATGGCCAAATAAATGACAATCTATGCAACTACTGTATGCCAATGTGGATGAATGAAGCCCAACTATGTCTGTCAATGTGAAAAAAGTACTGAGCAAGAGAAACCATAATAAAGAGGACATAGTACATTTTTCATTTACCAATAGGCTAAGCCAATCTATTCAAAGTCAGGTAGCAGTTAGCATTGTGGTGGAGTGACTGAGGAAAGCTTTTAGGTGCTCTTCATGTTCTTTTCCTTATTTGCATGCTTACTACATAGGTATACACATGTTTTGAAATGTTGTACTAGCCAGGCACAGTGGCACACCCTTTAATCCCAGTACTCAGTGGGGCAGAGGCAGGTGGATCTCTGGGTTCAACCCAGCCTCATCTACAGAGTTCCAGGACAGAACTACCTAGTGAGAACCTGTCTGGAAAAAAAAATAATACAAAAGAATTTTATTATGTTGATAGTGATTTTTTCCCTTTTTCTACAACTATAATATATCCAATAAACTACAATACTAACAAAAATATTATTAAAAGAGTGTGTTGATATGACAGATAGGAATGAATCACTTCTTGGAATAACTTTAATAGAAGAAAAATAGGAAAAAGATAAGAGCCAGACAAAGGATTATTCTTATAATTATAAGATCCATTTGCTCATTCATTCAATATTTCTTAACAATAATTGTGTGACAGGCACCCTTTGAAATGCTTGGAACACATCAGTAAACAAACAAACCTCTATCCCTGCCCAAATAGTAGTCACATTATAGTGGGAGGCATATTCCAGGAATAAGCATAGTAGCCTTTCACAAAAAAAATGTGCAAGAATTCCCCTAGTCATATTTCCCACCTCTTAGTGGTGTGTGTTAATGCCGTCAGTAGCCATGTCAAGACAGCAAAAGGGACAGTGAACTTGAGGTATCCATTCACTCTTCCCAGAAGGGTTCAGATGACTTAATTCTAAACAGCAGCATTTTGAATGAAACAGAGGAGACTGTCGACTGCCTCTGTCTATGTTCAAAGTCCAGTTTTTCAGGGTGAGCTGTGTTCTCTCCAGCTGACTAAGAAACAGGCTTTGTCCTCCTCCCACTGGACGCCTCTCACTCTGGCACCTGTCATCCATTAGGAGCCCCCTACTGGGATCTTTCATCATTGAAAATATATGATGATTTTCATTACCGTTTAGGCTAATTGGTAGTGAGTATTCCTTTAAAATATATTCCCCTAAATACTGGGCTTTGGATTTGCTTTGAAGTTTTTAACACCAACACAGTTGGAATAAAACCATAGATACTAATCACAGAAACTGCAAAGTCCAGTGCAGGAGGAATCACCACCGTGGCTCTTTCCTTATTATAGCCAGTTGGGTAGTAGGCACACATGTGAAAAGAAACCTTCTGGCCAGGCATTAGCTGAACCAGTCTATGGCTGTTTCTGCTGAAAGGCAAGTTAGGCTCACTGTGTTTGCGCATCTCTTTGCAAAATTATTTTCTAAAAGAAGGTGTTCCATGAATCCAATTTGCTCTCTAAGCTAGTGGTATAATATTAGATTAAAAAATAAATAATGACATCTCATAGCATAAGATTTCAACACTAAAAATAATATCTCAAGTTTAATAAAATAAATACTTACATTTTAGAGAGGAATTAGAAATACAGTAGTGTCCTCTTATGTGTTATGAGTAAAATGGCTTAATAAACTGGTCCAGATAAAACAGGAGGGTATCATGAAACACCTTACACAAACTTTGTATTTTCAGATAAGTAAACAAAGATGCTAAAATGGTTAATGGTGTTTGAAACTGAGCTTGAAGGTGTATGTTATAAAATCCAATTATATGCAAAATTGGTTTATGAAAAGGCTGTAATATGGGAAGACAAAGATAAAAAAACTTAGATTCTTTTCTTTGAGACAGGGTCTTACTCAATAGTGCAGTTTGGACTTGAACTTAATATGCAGTCCAAGCTGTCATCAAACTTCTGATGATCCTCCTACCTCAGTCTCTAGGCTGCTGTGACAACAGGGATAAACCTCCACACCTGGCTCTAGAACTGTTATGTAAAAATAAAGGGTGATAGGCTGAATTTGTAGTTTATTTCCTGTCAAGTGTAGACAGGAATAATTTCAGGTGGCTATTTACTTTACAGTGCACTTTCTTGGTATAAATTTGTTCTTACACAAAGTCTGGATGCAATCAATGTATGCATACCTATATTTAAAATTTATACAGTTAGTTGTTTAACCAGAAAATAAAAAAAATATGTCATCCATCATATATTTTAGTATGAAATATATTAGAACATCTAGTAATTTTTTTACATTTTTATCTAAAATGTTTGTAGTTCCCTGGGCCAGCAACACAAACGTGAGAATCTGAATTTAATCCCTGGAACCCACATCAAGGTGGAAAGAGGAAAGTGACTCCACAAAGTGTCCTATGGCTTCTAGCTCCCAGTCTCATCTACATACATATGCAATAACCACAAATTTAAGAAGAAGAACAATAAATATAAAATATTTGCACTTCAACGGTATGGCTACAACCTTTGTGAGAACAAGAATCTTGTCATTCTGTTTACTACTGGGTCCCAGTACCTAGTACAGCACCCACTATGTAGCAGGTACTTTATAAATACATTGGAAGGTAGCAATACTCATCAATATACTATTAATACCATACTTTGATAAATGTATTGAAAGAATGAAGATAATGTATTTTAGATTCAACTATCTATACAAAGTGCATGTGTATGCTATTTGCTATCACAATGAATAGAATTGAGTCTCTAAGCCCTGAAGATCATATGTTGGAATTTTAAATGAGCTACATTTATCTGGTCTATTTCTTCATAAGATACTGGAACTAGTTCCTTTATGTTGCAGAATAAGAACAAGGAAGGCTTTTGAAGAAGTGAGTACTATCCCCAGGATCACATTACTAATTAGCAAAGGAGTCTGGACTAGAAACTAGGCCTTTGACTATTTGCCTCTGACAGATAATATTTTTTTCTTGTTTGCCCCCTTAATGCTAGATTAGAAGATCTCAAGCTACTGTTTCCTGCCCAGCAACCACAGAATCACCTGGGAGCTTGTTAGAAGTGAAAATTCTTTTCATTAACTGCAATTACTTTTAAATTGATAGATGAAGTGTGTAGATATTATTGAGGTATCCTGTGTTGTTCTAATACATGTGTACACCAAGTGTCCAAGTCACGTTAAACTTATCTCTGCATATGTCTATCATTCTTTATGATGAATACCTTTGAAATACTCAGCATGTAATTATCTGTAGTCACCCAGAACTTCTTGCTCCCATCTAGCTGTAGCTTAGTGTCCACTTACTACCTCTCACCATCCCACCTCTGGCTTACCCTTCCCAGATTCTAATCACCAACCTTTCGCTATGAACTTCCATGACATCAACTCTTTTCTCTATTTTAATTATCACTATCAATGCATGTTACTTTTACATATGGATAGAGTTTACTGTAACAATTCCGTACATGTATATATCACTCTCTGATCTTAGCCATCATTCCAACTGCCTTTTCTTTCTTTTTTATTTTATTTATTTATTTATTTTACATCCTGACAACATTTTCCCTTCCCTCCTCTCCTCTCATCCCTACACCCCCAATCCACTCCTCCTCAGCTTCTGTTAAGAAAGGGCCAGGCCTCCCAAGGCTATTAACAAAACATGGCATATCAAGTTGTAGTAAGACTAAGCATCTCCCCTTGTATTAAGGCTGGGCAAGGTGACCCAGTATGAGGAGTAGGGTCCCAAAAGCCAGTAAAAGAGTCAGAGACAGCCCCTGTTCCCACTGTTAGGAGTCCCACAAGAGGACCAATCTACACAACTGAAACATATATGCAGAGTGCCTATGTCAGTCACATGCAGGCTCCCTGGTTGTCAGTCCAAAATCTATGAACTCCTACGAGCCCAGGTTTGTTGAGTCTGTGGGTTTTTTTGTAATGTTCTTGACCCTTCTGACTCCTACAATCCTTTCTCCCCCAACTTTTTCAGGATTCCCCAAATTCCACCTAATGTTTGGCTGTGGGTCTGCATCTGTTTCCATCAGTTACTGGATGAAAGCTCTCTGATGACAATTTGGCTAGGCACCAGTCTGGTCACAGGAGATGACCAGTTCAGGACAACTGCCTTTCTTAAATACAACCACTGCACTCCTTACATCGTTCTTGTAGAACTTTCAAGTTGTCTTTTTTTTCCCTTTTAAATCTAATTTCCACATATGAGAGAAAAATGTGTCTGGCTTTCTTTGTTTTACATGACATTCTCAGTTCTATCCATCTACATACAAATGACATAAAGGATTGAGCTATTGAATATGAACTTTAGAGTGAATACCTAGCCCTTCTCCCGCTTTTCTTAAGCCTTCCTGGGGATTCTGTTATGCTTTGGATTTGAGAAACACTCATTGTTCAACATAATCATACTAGTTCCTCTGATATTCTGTAGTGGTCAATTATTTTAGGCAAAAGAACAATATTTTCAAACTTCTGGAGTAGCATATTTCTATAGGAACAAATACATCTTTTGGGGGGCATTAAATCAACTGAGCTAAAACAGAACATGTAGTCAGTAGCCATATAAACTACTCAGGTTATTAGCACATAGAAGCTGTTTGAGTAAACTCTCTTCCACTTGTGTGACCATATGTACTGTACAGTTAATATAATTTGCCATTAATTACACCAGTCTTGGGAATTATATTCACCAGATTTTGTTTTGCTTTATTTGTAGCTAGGGATGGAATCCAGGGCCTCATAAATGCTAGGCTCATATTCCACCACTGAGGTATACACCCAGCCAAGGTTGACCTAGTTTTGAATGTTAACTGAGCCACTCACTAGTTATAGGACCTTGGACACATTATTTAAACCTTTTTCGAGCCTCCCTTTCTCATCTCTACAACAAGGATAATTATATACCTACTTCTCAGTATTGTTATAAGCATAAATAAGAAAAATGCATGCAAAGAGCTTAATATAGTGCCCTGAACATAGTAATTGCTTAGTAATGGCAGCTATTATTATTATGATGGTGATTATTAGCATAATCATCATTACCACCATCATCATCATTTGTTCTCAAGTAGGATGGATTATTCATTTGGACCTAGATTTGGCATAAATTTAAAACCAGTAGGTAGTTGTTTTTAGTATTCCAAAGGTTATAGTGGCCATGGAAAAAATGACTTTTTATCAAATGTCATTTCAATGTCCCCAGGCTTTTGAAAGTAAGTTGGGATAAGTCCTAAAGAAATGTTTCTTAGGGATCTTCAAATATGATTTGAATGGCAACTTTTCTGGTGAATTCACCCACTGTGAGTTTGTTTCCCTTTGGGGCTGTAATAGTGTCTCAGAATACCATATTATTTCTGAAATGTATTCTCCTGCAGAGATGCTTCATACCTTCACTAACCATATTGACAGGGAATGGGGGTGGGAGCTTGTGGGAGTAAACACCTGGCTGCCCTGCTCTACAAAGGCTAAGTCCTGGGAATCTTGTTTAACCTTCACAGTTAAGGAGTTGGGAAGAGTGTAGCAACATCCCCTTCCAGGCTACAAGGTGTGTTCTTAGGAGCCAGTAGCGTCTCCTTTCCCATATAAATAGATAAACGCACACACACACACACACCCACACACAGATACGTGATGTAAAAGACACATAGAACAAATAAAAAGAAAGTAAAAAAGTCAAATTCCTTCCTCACAAGAAAGAAAGAAAAGAAAAAGAAAAAGAAAAACAAAGAATCGCGGTGGGGCCTCATGACCCTTCCCTTGTAGTCCAGGAGCTGAAAAGATGGCCACACCTGGAGTGAGTTTGGGTGGTGGCGTCCCATGCAAATACTCCTTTCAAGTCATTTTCAAGATTTCAGTGCTGCCAACTTTTATTAACAGTCCCCCACATTTCTGTCATTGAGGGGAAAGGAGGAAACAGTCTCCCTGGTGGATTTCTCGTCAGAGAGGCACGAGTATATTACAGCCTCTTGATTTTTTGAAGTAGGCTACATTTCAAGAGATGAAACAAAGGTAACTCTTAACATCTGCCAATATGTTCTTAGTCCTCATATCAAAGAAATAGCCACCAATGCTAAAGAAAGAAAGCAGGCTCTATAATTTAGTCAATTAGAATATGCGAATTGCTGGGCCAAGTCGACTTTGTCCATCGAAGTGCTGTAGTTTTTCTAGGAAGAAGCACCTGAACTGCAAGAGTCTTTTGAGTTGCCTTTCAAAAGCCTTCGGGCCAAGCTGAGCTCCCCAGATATGTTAGCAGATGTTGCTGAAGTAAAGTGAACTCTTTCAGCATGCAAGACAAGAGCCAGAGGACCTTTACTTTCCAAGTTCATTTTCATGTAGAAAGAACTACTAAGAAATCATTATTTTAACAAGACATATTCTTGTCCTTTTTCAAGTGTACAAAAAGAAAACCTATTTAAAATTCTACACTCGTGTATATGCGGCCTTGGGGAAACCTTATTAGATGCAGAGATGATTAATGGTCTCCTCAGAATCTTATTTGCTTCTTCAACTGATTGCTCATATAGAATCTTACTTACCAAGTACTTGAGTATTGAAGTACCCTATCATTCTAGGAAATCACTACTCACTAGTCTGCCTCAGAATGTAAAGATAGGTACAAGGATGCAGTGTTTCCTAAAAGGAAAAAGCAGTTCACTCTCCATCTAACTCTCCATTCTGTCCCACAGTACTGTCTTTGCATCTAACCCCTACTCAGCTCAGAAATTCTACTTCTCAGAGCAGAAGTTGTTGTGATTCAGGTGCCTTCAGGACATTTCTGCATGGAACACGCTGAAATATGTATAATCTGAGTCTTTCAAATGGTTATGTGTCCTTGGAACCAGGAAAGGAGAGGGGACATGTTAATGAATTCTAATTCATAAATATCAGCTGAACACCCCCCCTTTTGGTAGACATTGGCCCAGTGAATTGAAGGTACTTCAAACCAAAATCATTACTTGTACCTTCATTCTCTACTGAAAGGGATTATTGGCTTCTGATTTCTCTATTTTGGTTCCCATCCTGCATTTAAAGTCTCAAAGGCATTGCTGGTAGTTCTAGCTAACACTTTTTAAATGCATCCCTTCTTTTCCCAACATTTCTCCATAGCTGTGGCTAAATTAAATCTCTACTATCATTCTTATTCTCTAATCTCTTCCCTCCTGTCCATTCTCTTGACCATCCCTTGTTTAGCCCCTCTCCCTCCACAGCAGTAAGCATCCATTCCACTGGCCCCCAGCCTCCCATTTTCCCCCCCCCCCCCAATCAGTCCTCTACATCCACTACAAGAGATCTTGCTAAAAACACAGGCTGGCTGATCATGTCACTAAAAGCCTTAAATAATAAGAGAAAGGAGGCAAGAGGATAAAAGCTGAGTGGGGTTATCAGAACTCACGCTTTAGTGCTCTAAATGAACAATTATCCTGATTTTAAGTATACCCAAGTAATTTTCCTAAGAATTACAATTGTTATAGCAGAACTCTTCCCTCCAGTGTATGTGGCAAGATCATTTTTATCTGTGTTATGGCCTTAAGCACATTATGTCAGGACAGATGTATTGTGTGTATCTAGGAACTTTGGTTGACATGGTTTGTCCAAACACATGTAGTGATGGATTCTGTTACTCAGACAACAACATCTGCCAAACATTTACTCTGTGCCAGATGTTTTGCTGGGCACTTGGAGTACAAGCATGTATGTGACATAGCATCTGTCCTCATGGAACTTTATTTGATTCTCTGAAGGAAATTCACAGCCTTCAATAACATTCTTTATCTATAGAAAAAAACATAACCAAACAAACCCTTCATGAACCAACTCTAAGCAAGGGCATTTATATTCTGATGAAATTTTCCATGAATACCTCAGCAGCCACTCACTGGCTATATGATTATGGGTAACTTTTTTTCTTCACCTGTAATACTGGGGAAATAGTGTTTCTCCCTTGCAAAATAAACAACAACAATAACAAACCTCATGTAGGTGCAGTATTATCTTAGTGTGAAGTGTGAACTTCACACACAGGGCTTGGGCCATCCTCAGTGCTAAGGAACTTAGAACATCTTTTAGCATGTTTTTAGATTCTTAAGAATCTGTGACATTCTAGCCAGGTTAAGTTTGGTACAGACTTTCCTACTGGTAAAAATCCCTAGGAAGAACATAGAGCCATATTTAGTATGGTTGTTCCAAGCCGGCCTGTGCCACCTAGTCTCCATTGGAAGCTCTCATCTCTGATGAATAGATAGTAGTCCCCAGCATGCTCTTACAGTTCAAGAAGAGGCCTTCAGCTGGCAGTAGCTTGAGAAAATTCCCTGTAGCTTCGTCTGGAAAGTAAAATCTGGATATGATGCTATGGTCTGTGGAATCATTCTGAATGCCATAATTGCTCTCTACCAGTGAGCATGAAGAGTCATGTTAGGATTTACAACAGCCAAGTGCTATGATAACACTAAATCAAGCTAATTTTTAATCACTGGAATAAACCCTTGTTGGATATTACCATGTAATTATGAAAGAATTAGATAAAAGTCATCAAACAATACATTGAGATGGCAGTGTCTAGCACTGCTACATTCACCTGCCTTTCTGTGTGGTCTAAATACCTCATTCGATACAGTCATATGATCTGGTTCTCTGAGGTCCAAGTTGTAAGCAGAGTCCTTGTATGTAGAGAACTTACTCAACAAATACTAAGTATTGCTGTGTACCTGCTATTTCTCTTGGTGGTGGGAATATGGCAGTTAATAACAAAGTTTTAGCCCCCTTGGAGCTGATCTTCTAGAGTCCTAAGATAGTACACACATTAGTTAAATATGTAATGTACAGGACTATTGGGAAAAAAATAATAGGCAACATGTGACGATGAGAAGATCCTGGGACCAGATTGGAACAACAGGTTTTTAAGCAGGCTAGTGTCATCCTGGAGATGATGTCAGATCAGATCATGCCACAAAGCTAACTGGAGAAAGAATACAACAGATGGAGAAACTGGGAAGGTCACAGGAGGGAAAAAAGTGTTTGAGATGTTCACAGGTCAACATATACCAGGATGAAAGTAGCTACAGTTAGAAGAAATAAGGTAGAGAGGTAGCCAGACATCAGGAAAGCAAAGGACTCAGAAGCTAAACTAAATGCCCCATGTAGCAGGAATCTTAAAAGTGCTTATTAATAAAATCAAATCTGAGGCCAGTTATTGGGGCGAATGCTGAAAGATCAGAGAAGCAGAACAAGCCACAGTTACGTCACCTTGCCAATTCCTCAGCTCATCTTGTTTCCACAGACTGGAAGCCTCTGTGTCTTCATTCAGAATGGATCTCAGCAGAACTGCTACTAGAAGCCTAAAAGCCTAACCAGCTCTAGTGCCTGGTTTTCACGCCTTATATATGTTTCTGCTTCCTGCCATCAGTTCCTGGGATTAAAGGCATGAGTCACGATGCCTAGCTGTTTCCAGTATGGCCTTGAACTCAGAGATCCAGGCAGATCTCTGCCTCTGGAATGCTAGGATTAAAGGCCTGTGTGCCACTATTTTTTGGCCTCTATATCTAGTGGCTGTTCTGTTTTCTGACCCCAGATAAGTTTATTAGTGTGCACAATATTTTGAGGAACACAATACCACCACAGCCCCAGGTCATGTTTAGACAGTGAAGGGGAACTGGGGAGAAGATTTTAATGCATTAAACCCTTTATTATCATGAAATTGTTATTAACTGTGCTAAAATACTCATAACAGTTTGCATTGGGTAAATTACTTCTTGGGTTTCAGTTTTCTCATCTACAAAAGGAAGTCAACACTGGGTCTGTGAGATAGCTCTGCAGGTGAAGGTACCTGCTACCAAGCCTGATGATCTCAATTTGATCCCTCAAACCCACATGATGGAAGGAGAGATCTTACTCTCCAAAACTGTCCTCTCACCTCTACATTCACACATATCTTGGTCACACTCTGTCTCAATAAACAAATAAAAACAAAAATGTAATTATTTTTACATTTAGGAAAATGGACAGTTTATCAGACCAGTGCCAGCTGCAAGTCTAAGAGAAAGTACAGGATTTAGGAAGGTGAGAGGGAGCTGGGCCTTGAGATGAGAAGGAGCGTGCCACCATATGACATGGAAATAGTCAGAGGTCTAGAAATTCTGTTAACCTTGTATCCTTACTGAAGGTTTATGATGATCCCAGGATGCACTGTGTCCAGGATGACTTGATCTGATGAGGTCACATATAGGTCAAATTAATTTTTTTGCAACATCCTTCTACACAGCAGAAAAAAAAAATCAGGAGAAAACGAGTAATTCTGTAATCTAGGAAGACCTTTATATGCTAATTGTCTAGCAGCCCCGGGCTCCTTAAATTCAATACTTAAGCATACAATCTGATGCCAGGACCATATTTACATAAGCTTAATCTCTGTTTAGAAGGAGCAATTTATTGCTGCATTTGTCAGTCAACTTTGACTATAAACTTACCAGGTAGCAGTCATGGGAGCTTAGGTCAAAGAGGATAGAAATGGTCAAACCAGCTGACACTGAACATTTCTAGAGACAAAGTTGAGGTGATAGATGAATTCCGTCTAGGCTGACTGAGTATTTTGAGTCTCTTAAATACCATCCACTGAAGTGTTGATATAGTTATTTCAAAAGCCATCAGGATTTAATTAGTTTTATGAGTGTATGCTATTTTATTTTATGTTTAATAAAAATTATATACATACTTACTATACAATTTTTAGCTTATATTCTGCCTTAGGCAATTCTCAGTCTAATAATGGCATTTCTGACAAAGAGCTGGAGTCATGAACCATGTTTCCTTTTAATCTAGGGTTTTATCCTTTCAGACATTTCATGTCAAGCCAAATTTTCACTTGGTTTGCCAACTTTTCAAGTCATATACAGCACCTAGCTTGGATTCCTCATTCATACAAGTGTACACTGAGTCCCAAAGAACTAAGCAGAGCCAGGCATTTCTGGGGAGTCTAAAAGTGTATAAAATCTGCTCTGTGGCCTCAAAGAGTTCACAGACTAGCAGGGGAGCTGAGGCAGGATTACAATTCTAATATAAGGTGGAATGGGAGAAGCGCCAACAGAGAAGTACAAAGGGCAATGGTGTTCAAAGGAGACTTCGATCATTTCCAGATGGGGAGATCAAAGAAGGCTTCATGGAAGAAGTGGTATTTGTGCTGAGCCTTGAGGGGTAAGATTTCTGCTGAAGGAGAGGAGTGAAAGAAAAGAGAAACATTGTAGATTCAGGAATAGTGAAAGTTGAAGCACATGGGTGGGTGAAGTGGCTGAGTTGGGCAGATAGCTCATCCTAAAAGTATGGGGGACTTTGTGGGGGAATTCTACTAGCATTTGTTCAGCAGTCTCCATTAAAGTTCAGGGTAGTTGAGAAACATTACTGCTCATGAGAAGCTATAACATACAAATTCTTGGAGACATCTGAGCTTGTAACCTTCAGTGTCTGTAAACAATACTGAGTTTCTACTCCACTTGTTTCTGTGGACTAGATGCTAAAGGAAGAGATTTCATGCAATGCTGAAATATTATGTGCATAGAAGGAAGAAGAGAGGGAGAGAGGGAGAGAGAGAGGATGGAAGAGCATCTGAGAGGGGATGGGGACAGGGAGGTGAACAACACTGAAAAGGAGAACATACCAGAAGCCCTTCTCAAGTCAGCCTGGATCTTGGTGTGAGAGAGAGGAGGCATGGTCAAGATTTGATAGGAAGGTTTGGCTTGGTTGGCCAGGAGCTCTGATTTTATTTTATTTTCTTTCCCTCACTTCAGAATCATCCAGCTTCTGCCCCACTTTCCATTCAGTCTGAATTTGGATAATTCTCCTTGGAGTCTTATATTTTGGTCACATCTCTTGTTACTTTGGACTCTTCCACATTGTAGTAGCCTTAGTCAACTTTAAACCTGAAGTTTTTCATCTTCAGGATGGAGATACTAATAACAATAAAAGTAGTAACGTGAAAATAATCCACAGTTGGATCATAGGGTTCATGTTATGGGATTTTCAGGTTGCAAGCACTACATTTTCTTATAATATGCTCTGTACAAAACCATCCTTGCTAGAGAAATATTACAGTACAAGTATAAAATTTAGTGTTCTACATCACAGATATACCCCCCAGAGACATACATGTCTATAAATGCTTTATATCCAGAGTCACTCAGAAAAAGTAAACCGCTTTTCTGCCCTGCCTCCAGGCCAGCTGACCCAGCATTTTTCAGTAGGCGACCTATGTATGTGATTTCTGGTCATTAGTTTACTTTGTATCTTTAATCTTTTCAATGAAGATAATACAGAGGGAGTAAGGCTATTCAAACTTACTGCAGATGACTATTTAGTGTTTATTAATTCTCAGAAGGTCAGTGATTTGTTTAGAGTTCATTTGTGATTTTTCTGGAAGCTTTGGATTTGGAACAAAACATATATTTCTTAGTGGAATCCATGTGACCTTTCACACCTATACCTAGAAGAGTCTATCTTTTGTGAACTCTGCTTATCTTTCCAAAGAATTTACTGCTAAAATGCTAGACATTTCAAATATTATTGTTACATCTTCTTAGAAAGTCCCAATGTTTCTATTTATATAGTCAGGTATAGTTATCTTGCTAGATGAAAAATAGCCATATAATTATTTTTAAAGTAATTGTGTCATTGGCTAAAATAGCAGTACTCCAGACAGTAGAGACTTACAAAAACCAAGTTAATCTTGATTCAAATCACTGAATGTGAATAACAATCTTCAAAATGTCAGAAGAGGAAAAAAATCCCTCAAACGTAACTCCAAATTTCCTTAAGTGTGGAACAACAGTTTTGCCTGTTTTTAATAAAATACAAAGCTTCAAGAATGTCACTGGAAAAATTCAAAAGCCTTCTTTTGACATCAAATACCTCTTAAGAAACAACATTTGCAGCATTTTGGTGTAAATGAATTATAAGCATGTGGATTAAATTTTCCACAAAATCTGCATAGTTCAAAAAATAAGTGAAGAAGATTTCAAAGAAACGTGTTGAGTTTGGCTAGTGAAAATGATGGTATAATTAGTGGAATCTGTAAGAGGTTGCAGACACAGTGAATTGTTTTGTTTCTAATTTTAAAAGCATCTGAGTACACTTCTGAATCAGACACATCCTTCCATTTATTAACAATAAAACCTTGAATAAGATCTTTTCTATACTGGCTTTCAGTGTTTTCATCTGTACAATGGAGTCGGCAGTATCGTTCTGTGGCTTTAACAAAAGTGGTTCGTTTTGCATAGCACTTCCTAGATGTATATGTATGTTGATTGCTGAGTGTATGGAAGTGTATGTAAGTGTTCTAATTGTTTAAGTATACATGTAGGTGTGACATAAGTTTCATGAATGTGTGCACAGCTGTGTGATCATTTGTATAATGTCAATATGTGTGCATATGCATAAGCTTTTGTGTAGCTGATATGTGGGTGGGCTTTACTGTGCAAATGTATGGGAGAATGGACAAAATTACACACATATATGTCTCTGTGTATAAATATATATGGGTCCATGTGCTGGGTACTCTTTCTATCTGTAGTGGTGACAGGGTATGGATTATAAACCAATGTAACAGAACATACTATGATGCTAACCTGAGGTCGATACTGAAATTTTACTCAATATTAATGTGTCAACTTGTCAGTATTAATGAACCAATTAGATTTTGAGTTTCCAGAAAGTGATCACTTAGTGAATTCATCTCTAAGGCTGTGACAATTTTTTTTTTTTTTTTTGGTTTTTCAAGACAGGGTTTCTCTGTGTAGCTTTGCGCCTTTCCTGAAACTCACTTGGTAGCCCAGGCTGGCCTCAAACTCACAGAGATCTGCCTGCCTCTGCCTCCCGAGTGCTGGGATTAAAGGCATGTGCCACCACCACCCAGCTCAGACAAATTTTTATGTATTTGGTATATTTATAACATAAAGAGGAAGATGTGTATACAGTCATTTCTCATCTTTGGAAGAAAAGCTTTTGTAAATTTTAAAGTAGACTAAAGAATGAACAATTAGCAGAGGGTATATATCTGAATAAAAATGTGATGGTTATTCCAAATCCCTGTTTTCTTGTCTTTTACCATGCTTGGGCAGGAAAAAAAAGGGGGTCAAATAGCTTGACACATAGTAGCAAGTCTTCCCTGTCGTCACTGAGCACTTACCTTGTTAGTGATAGTCTGCTGGAGTTGTCACCACTGGCCTTTGATGCAGTCTAGCACAAAGCTCCACTGAGAAATCTCCCCAGACGTTTTGAGCCCTGCAAGAAATATGCTTCCTGATATCTTTGGAGACTCTTTCCCCATAGAAGCCTTCAGGCTTTCGACAGCTCCTGGACAGCTCCCAGGTTTCCTCCAGCATTCACGCCCCTTGAGCCAGCTCCTACACGTGTGATCTTCCTAGTGCTCACCCGCCCCAGTCCCCGAGGTGGAGGGTCCATGCTCACCATACCAGAAGGAGATCTCCCTGTCAGTGAAGACAGAAGTACATGGCCCAATGCTTACTCTGTTCTTTGCACCTGAACGTTTGGCTGTGGCTTAGCCCCCTTGGAAAGGGAGGACTGGCCACCCTTGCTATGTGGGACACGCCGCGCTGTGGGAACCAGCTTGACTGTTGTGGTTGCTTTGGAAGGCTGTGCTGGGGTGCTTTAGTGTCCCTGCTGTCACCTGTCTGTGCTTGCTACTGCTCTCTTCCCTTGTGGTTCAGTCAGCTTTGTTCTTTGTTTCATGGTTTTCTTTGCTTGTTTGTTTTTCTGGTACGCTTCCCTTTCTAGGGATTTTGCTTCAGGCCTTCAGCTAACTGTTGGCCTTGCTGAGAATTTCTCCCTAGTCACTCTGGAGGTTTAATCCCTTTCTGCTTCTCTACCTTCCGGGTTAGTACACACAGCTTTGGAAACACATGCATATCTACCCAAAGCCTTTTCCCTCTCTGTTTCTCCTCTGTTTCTGAGCCATCCCTTTGTTCCAAGTTCAGTGGCTCCGGATCACAAAGATGCACCTAAAAACAGGGGTTAATGCAGCATCCTCTCCTCTAGAGCTCACTCTTGTCCAACTCTTGACCTCCTTGATTAGGTCTCAATCTGTTTCAGTGAGGTACTGGAACTAATTATGCAGATGAAGAGCTTGAACGCAAATTCAAATAATCACCATGGGCTAGAGTAATAGGAAATTCAAGTGGGCTTTAGTACAGGTCAGATTCCTTACATTAAGCTTCTAACACCCTGTCTGTATCTTTTGTTATTGAAAAATAGTAGCAAATATTTCTTGAATTTGTGATAAGGTAGCTAGGATTTGATTTATTTTTATTTTTGTAACAAAGAGCTTTTGGCATTTTGATAAATATATACTATGAAGAAAGTCAACTCAATTTTTATTTTTATCTCTACTTCTCAGCAACCTTTATGAGAGAAGGGGAAAAACATTTTCAAGCTTTTATAGCTCTTGTACTAATTTGTTAAGTTATATAGGGATCATAAAAGAACAGGAATTTTCTAACTTGGCACAGACCATGAGAAATTTTGAGTGTGTATTTTGTCTGCACCCAAGGCAAGTCCATTTCTCTCTCTCTCTCTCTCTCTCTCTCTCTCTCTCTCTCTCTCTCTCTCTCTCTGTGTGTGTGTGTGTGTGTGTGTGTGTGTGTCTCCCTCTCTCTGATATTTAATAGCTGCATAACCTTGGGAGTCGATTTAGTCTCTCTGAGCCTTACTTTCCTATTTGAAAAAAAAAATGTTTATTTATGCATACGTTTGTTTCTAACAATGGCAGCTTACATTTACCATGCCTTTAAGAGCAAGTTGTGCCAGGCAATGGTTGCATGCCATGCCTTTAATCCTAGTACTCAGGAGGTAGAGGCAGGCAGATCGCTGAGTTCAAGGCTAGCCTAGTCTACCTAGCTTAGCGTGAGTTCCAGGACAGCCAGGACCACACAGAGAAACCCTGTCTTGAAAAACAAAAACAAAAAGAGCAAGTTGTTATGTTGAATTGCATTTCATACAGTATCTTATTTAATTCTCATAACAACTCTCAAGACATGTATTATTACATCTTAATTTTACTAACAAGAAAAACAAGGTTCATGTAAATGAAGTTATTTGCCTGAAGTCACCCACTTGAAAACTGAACCCATGGTAAAGTAAAAATTTGAACTTACATGATGGTTCAAGACTCTCCATGGTAAGGTATGTCTATGGGGACTAAGTGGAATGAAGTTATGAAGGTTTATCAAATGATTAAACACCACATGATTTGCCATGATAAAACCATGATTACCAATCGTGATTAGATTTTGTCTTAGCTCTTAAAACAACAGATTATTAAAGCATAGAATAAACCAGGTAAACATGGGTCATGAGATATGACTAAACAGAGCAGTGTTTTAATTTGTAGTGTGTGCTGCCATTTTACATTTTCATGAAATCCACTGCATAATATGTTCACTATTGTTTTAAGGGGGAATTAATGTAGGGAGGATCTATTTTTTCTGTTATATCTGATGGTCACTATTAGCTATTCCAGTTTTATCATTTTCCTTAATTTGGGTAATTCTTGACATTGTTTTGGATACTTCTTTCAAGGAATTATATTTATCCACTGACTGGTTATTCTTATGGTTTAGTTCTGAAATGTCTCCCATAAGCTCAGTTATAGAATGCTTAATCCCTAGCTGATGATACTATGTGTGTATATGTGTGTGCAGCAGGAGGTTGTAGAAAGTTTAAGAGGAACCAGGTTACTGGGAACATGTTTTGAAGGTTATATGTGGTCCTCTGTCCTTTTCCCTCTCTCTGTGTGCCCTAAGTTTTCACCACCATAATTTGATCCTCAGTCACAAGAAGGCAAAGGAACCCTGCACTGAATACTATGCAACCATGAGCTAAAATAAATCGCCCCTCCTTTTGAGTTGCTTTGTCAGATATTTGGTGATACGTAATGAGTAAAGCTAATTAACATAAATTCCAAAGTTGCTAAAATATATAGGGGCCAAATGATTGGTTAGTGAGAAGGGCACTTGTTATCAAGCCGGAGTTCAATTCAATTCCTGGCACCTACATTGTGGAAGGAAAGAACCAACTCCCATAGGTTGTCTTCTGATCTCCACATATGTACA
Organism: Onychomys torridus; assembly: GCF_903995425.1. Taxonomy (NCBI): domain Eukaryota; kingdom Metazoa; phylum Chordata; class Mammalia; order Rodentia; family Cricetidae; genus Onychomys; species Onychomys torridus. The sequence continues at coordinate 36,882,322 of NC_050466.1, forward strand.
CACTTGAGTGTGGGTGCATGCACTCACACACACACAGAAAGAGAGAGAGAAAAATGAATGTTAAAAATCTTTTTTTTATTTCATAAAAACTTAGGCAATATTTCATTTAAAAAAGAATGCTTAGTGTCTGGAGAGATGGCTTAGTGGTTAGGTGTACTTACTGCTTTTGCACGGGACTGTAGTTGCTCCCCAGCATCTATAGCAGCTCATAACTACCTGTAAATATGGGAGATCCAACACCGTCTTCTGGCCTTTGCAAGCACTTGAGTGCTCATGGCACATATAAACTCACAGTGGCTCACAAACATAGGCAAAAATAGATGAATCTTTTGTTAAAAGTTTACTTAAGAAGTAACATAGTCAAACCCCTCTAAAATCTGCTGGCTAAGAATATAGATAGACTTAGCACATGATTCGCCATTTTGTCTTACTTGCCTCAGAACCTTGGACAATGCACTTGGTGCCATCCAACTTGACACATCATCATTTTATGTATCAATAAGCCACTAAGAAAGAAAAAATATTCTAAAGACATATTGGCCATTTTAGTAATGTTGGCAATGTGTGGGTTCACCATGTAGACCTTTCATTGTCTACCATATATCTGCTTGCATTTATGTGGGAACTTTTGTGAATTTTCCTGTTTTCAGTTACTTTGATTATGTATATAACCATACTAAAATATTATACAATTTTCTTTTTGAAGATGTCTTTTTCTTAGGTCCTGTCAATAATTCATCATTTTGTAAGAAAATAGAAAACTAAGTATATTCCATCAGTGATGCTTATTTATTTTATCAATATGCCATTTTACCCTGCTACTCTGTTTTTGTGCCTGTCAGCAGGCATAATACATTTACTTTTAATTATCAGTCAGACTGACTACTTTGGTAAACCTTTAAATTGTTAAAAAAAAAAAGCCTCACCACATTGATAATGACATTATATATAAACTCAAAAGACTTGACAAAAACACCAACAACTATGATCGAATGTGCACACACATAGGTGATAGTTACTTTCCAGGCTGTGTAGACAATAGTAATTTTGAGATGCTGTTGATTACAAGATACATGATGATTTTGGAGTGGTACAATGTGTGTCTTAGGCTCTTTTAAATACAGTCCTTAAGGTTTCTTAGTGGGTTATTTGAGAGAATGGGATTAGTAATGATTCTTGCTAGAATGGCTAGCACAAATATGTAATTAAATCTTTTAGCACATAGTCAGTGTTCAGAGATGTTAGAAAACTGCTACTAAACTAAACCACCTTTAGAGTATACATTACAGTGGAAAAACAACATAGGCGCTAGAGACTACAGGCCAGTATGGAAACACCTTAGCCAAGCACACATGTGATTATGTTTCTATAGTACTTGTATATGTATTTATTATTCTGAGATGTTAAGGCCTCTCTAGTGCCACTGTGATAACTTGTAGAGGAGAATAGTTGGCTTCTTTCAAACTGCTTAAGTAGTTGATTTCATGTAAGTTAAAAACAAATTCAACTCATTTCCCATAAACTGGTTTAAATAAACAGGCCACCAAAATGGCACATAGGACTAAACAAACATTTGTCACTTGAAATCATTTTCATAGCATAATATGGTACAACTAGTATAGAAAACAGTGTGAAATTTCCTCAAGAAACAAAAACTAGAACTGCCATGTGATCTAGTGACCTCATCGCTGCTTATATATCTAGAAGATGCAAAGCAAAGCCAGGTGGGTGTACACTTGTAATTCCAGCATTTAGAAGGCAGAGGCAAGAGGATTGGAAGCTTGAGACCAGCTTGGTGAGACCCACTGAAAAACACACACAAATAAAAACAGAATTTGGTGCCCTATGTTTGTAGCAACACTATCCAAAGCAACCAGGGGGTGGAATTAACCTACATGTTCATGGATTAATTAGTGGATAAAAATGTATTTATGCATACAATGTAATATTATCAAGTTTTAAAGATAAAGGAAATTCTATTTTATGTTAAAATATGGATAAATGTGATGATATTATACTAAGTAGAATAAATAAGCCAGAAAAAGACAATTACTGTATGGTTACTATATATGAGGTATCTGAAACAGTGACATTCACCAGAACAGAAAGTAGAATGGTAGTTGCCAGAGACTAGGGAGATTAGAGAAAGGAAGTGGTTATATAAAGGCCACAGCATTTTCAATTTACAAAATGATAAGTTCTGGAGAACTGTTTTTATAATAATGTGAGTATACTTCTACTGGACTGTGCATTTAAAAGAGTTAAGATGGTAAATTTTATGCTGTGTATTTATTTTTACCACAATAAAACTTCTATATATTCTTAGGCTACTCTGTTTTTGTTTGAAAAGAATTATTACATTCCCCAGACAATATTTTTCTGTTATTCTCGTTTTCAAAGTGAGATAATATTATTCTAAATGAAATATATATGTCAAAACAATAATGCTATGTTCATGGAAAATAAGGATCAAAGGGTGGTTTTTAAGTCAGGAAGAGCCAGATGTGGTGGCTCACACCTGTCAGCTCCACACTCCAGAAGCTGAGGCAGCAGGAGCAAGAGTTTGAGGTCAGCTTGGGTTACACAGCACATTCCAAGCCAGCTGGGGCTACATAGCTTTTTCATAAAATAAACAAACAAACAACAACAACAGCAACAAAGAAAAGAAAAAAAAGTCATCCCCCACCAAATTCAAATGCAAACAAAACCTAAACCCAAACAAAAAATAAGGAAGTATTGGTGTATAGGAAATCTCTAATTTTTATAAATTAATTCTCTATGTTCCAACTTTGCTGAATTTGTCAGTTCTAAGAGTCTTTAGTTTTTCTATGTATTAAATCATATAAATTGCCAAGATAATTTAGCTTCTTTTCTTGTTTGTATCTCTTTTCTTTCTTTCTTTTGACTTCTCTGACTATATTGAAGAGAAGAGTGGTGAGAGCAAACAGGCTTGTCAAGTTATTGGTTTTAGAGGAAATGTGTTAAATTTTCTTCATTATGATGTTGGCCATGGATTTTTTTTATATATGGCATTTAATATGTGGAGGAATGGCCCTTCTAAACCAGTTTATTCAAGGCTTTTATCATGAAGGGTTGTTGATTTTTATCAAAGGCTTTTTCTGATTCTATTGAGATGCTCATATGATTTTTATCTTTGATTCCATTTATGTTCTGTATTAAGTTTATTGATTTATATATGTTGAGCTATCCTTACATCTTTGCTATGAAACAAACTTGATTGCCATGTCTGATCTTTTTATGTATTGTTGAATTTAATTTGCTCATGATTTATTGAGAAGTTTTGCATATATATTCATCAAAGATGTTGGCCTCTCATTCTCAGGTGTTGGTGTCAGAGTCATATTGACTTTGTAGAAGTGACTTGGAAATATTCCTTCTCTTTTTATTTTATGGATTCATTTTATGACCATAGTTATTAGTTTTTTATTTATTTTTATTCATACATTTATTTTGCATCATGGCTACAGCCTTCCCCCCATCCTCTCCTCTCAGTCTCTCTCCCACATTCTCTCCTTACCTCCTAATTCTCCCCTCTTCTGTCTCTATCCAGGAAATGGCAGGTCTCCTATGAGTATCAACAAAACACAGCAGTAAGACTGACCACCTCCCCTTGTATTAAGGCTGGGCAATTGGTGCCTGGCCCAATTTTCATCAGAAGGGTGTCATCCAGCAACTGATGGAGGCAGATACAGAGACCTACAGCCAAGCATTAGGTGGAGTTTTGGGAGTCCTATAAAGAAGGAAGAGAAAGGAGTTACTAGTTCTTTAAAAGTGTCATCAAATTTTGTTGCAAATTCATCCATCTACAGCAAGGCTGTCCTGGAACTTGCTTTGGAGACCAGGCTGGCCTCAAACTCACAGAGATCCGCTTGCCTCTGCCTCCCAAGTGCTGGGATTAAAGGTGTGCACCACCACCACCTGGCCAAGGGTGACTTTTTACTAATGTTATAATCTCATTGCCTGTTGTTGATGAGTTTAGGCATTTTTTGACCCCCTTAATTCAATTTCAGCATATAATTTTCCAAAGTATTTCCTAGTGAGGGCTGGAGAGACAGCTCAGCAATTAAGAGCATGACTGGCTGCTATTGCAGAGGACCAGTGTTCAATTCCCATCACTCACATGGCGGTTCACAACCTTCTGTAACTCCAGTCTCAGGGTATCAAACACCCTCAACAGATACTGCATGTATGTGGCACACAGAACACACATGCACATAAATACATTGAAAACTAGCTTATGGATTCAAATTGCAGGTATGCAATATTTTTGTTGACTTCTGAATTTATTTACTTGGGTCCTCTATCTTTTCTTATTAGTATGGTGAATTTGTTTTTCCAAGGAACCAATTCTTATTTATTTTTTCAAAGAACCAATTCTTTCTTTACAGGTAATTTCTCTTCCTTTTTCTTCCCTTCTCCATTACACTTATTTTAGCTCTGAACTTTATTAACCTTTTCATTCCAATAGTTTTGGGTTGCCTTTTTCTTGTTTTTCTAAGAACATGAGAAGCATCATTAGGATACTTACTTATTTGAGATCTCTCTATTTTAATGTAGGTGTTCACATCTATAAACTTCTCTCTTGGAACTGTGTTTCCTGTAACCCACATTCTGCTATATTGTATTTCCATTTCTGTTTGAGTCTACAAAATTATGTATTTTCTTTTTGGTTTCTTTTGTGACACACTAATCATTCAAAAGCATATTGTTCATGTGCCAGCGAGATGACTCAGCATATGAAGTGAACTGAATTCAATCTCTGGGACCCATGTGGATGTTAAAGGAAGGAATTGATTGTTCAAGATTTTCCTCTGACATCCACATGTTCACTATGGTATGAATGCCCACCCACACATCATGCACAAACATACAACAATAATAATCTTTTTAAAAGGACATCCATTGTCAATTTCTGGCCTCCACACACATTTGCACATGAAAGAGCATGCACAAACACACACACATACCATACAAATACATACATGCCATATACATACATTGTTACAAAAGAACAAGTAATAAAATCAATAAATGGGAAAATAATATGAAAATATACTTCTCAAATAAGCAGCATGAATAGCCAATAACTATATTACAATGGCTCCACATCTTTAACTGTCAAGGCAATACAAATGAAAACTATACTGTGATTCCATTTCAGACTAGGCAGAAAAGTTATTTATTTAAAAAAAGTGAAAAATTCTGGCAAGTATGTGGGGGAAAGGGAGCTCTTATATACCACTGCTGTAAGTTTAAGTTAATACAGGCATTATAGAAATCATTACGGATGTCATCAGTCAACTAAAAATAGAAGCTGTTGTATGATACAGTTCTACTATTCATGGGCATATGCTCCAAAGAAACAAAGTCATCATACAAAATTGATGCCTGCCTATCCTTGCCTTTTTTGATAAATCCAAGCTATGAAATCATCTCAAGGACCTGTGAGAAGATAAATGGATAAAAAGCATAATCTATATGCACAATGTAATATTATTTAGTCATAAAGTTCAATTGAGCTCATGATGTTAAATGAAAGAAGACCAAAACAGACAAAGACAAGCATTACATATTTTTTCTCATTGTGAAACTAGAATTAAAAAAAGAGAAGCAATACTTTGGTTCTGTTCAGGTCAATACAATTTTTTGGTCATTTTTTAAAAAGAGAAACATGAAATGCAAACAAGTAAAATTAAAAATGGTCTCATTTTGTAACTGTGACTACCTACAAAAGAATTAAGCTAGTGTACAAAAATCAATAATGAAACTAGAAAAACAACTGAAAATTATGAAGCAATTCTTTTTTTCTTTTTCAAGACATGGCTTTTCTGTGTACCCCTGACTGTCCTAGTACTTGTTTTGTAGACCAAACTCAGAGGTCTGACTGCCTTTGCCTCCCTAGGGCTCAGGTTAAAGACATATACCACTATGTGCAGCTGCAATTCTTCATAGTTAATTCATAGACCCAAATACAAAAATATTAGCACAGAATAGTAATTAATTAAATCAGTATCCATACTCATGAAATACAGGTTTTTACTTTCTTTCTTTTGTTTTTTTTTTTTGTTTTTTTTTTTTTTTTTTAGACAGGGTTTCTGTGTGTAACAGCCCTGGCTGTCCTGGAACTCACTCTGTAGACCAGGCTGGCCTCAAACTCACAGAGATTTTCCCACCTCTGCCTCTCTGCGTGCTGGAATTAAAGGATAATACTTTCTTAATACAAGAAAACTTAAAGGTATTTGTACATATGACACATTTTTTTTTTATTATAAATTAATGAAAACCCAGATCTGTCCTATTCTACTGTGGAGGCCCACAAAGGTTTCCTAGTGAGAACTGAGCTTGCTTTACTCAGCAGAGCTGCATTAGAGGATGGCTTGACCACGTGTGTGGTTACCAGGTGATTGGAAGGGTCTGCACTTGGCTGAACTAAAGGGGCTGTCTTTTGCCCCACCCCTTGGCATTCCTATAAAAAGTCCTTTTGAAGAGCAGAAAGGGCTTGTGGATAATGATCCAATCCCTCCCAGGCTATCCTGTGTTTCTGATTCTCTCCCCTCTATCCTTTTATATAAATATTTCTCCATCCTTCCTCCTCAAGAGTACCCTGAGGGAAAAGTGGGAGTGGGTCTCTCACAGAGTAATGGATGGGTCACCCCATATTCTACATCCACTGTTTTCTCTTTTCTGTTAACATCAAAACATTTTGGAAAAGGCTAATACTCTGAGTATTCCATTTTAGTAAGAAAGAAGACAGAAGAGTTTTTCAAGCAGTGGTCATCTGTGATGCACATGACAGGGAAGCTCGGGGCTAGGGAAAGTCGATAAGAGCAGAATCAGGGCAAGGGAGAATATTGAGGATATAAACAAATCCATTTGCAAAATCCAGTTGTTTTCTCAGGTAATTGTCGATAGTGCAAAACACATTTTTGTTCTGAAACTTTTAAGAGCTGCAAACAGACTTACTGGCAGATTTTCTGATCTATTATGGCAATAGAAACCAGCTGATGCCTGTTTTCAAATGTGTTTGCAGATGGTCAGAATTTATGACTCAATTAATATAACAAACGTGTCTATGAACTTAATGTAATCCTTTTGACCTTAATAAAGTCTTAAATCCCGAGTAAATCTGTTTTAGGATTGAAAAATGTATACAAAGGTGAACCATTACATAGACTTGTACTAGAATATATGACCCTTGCCTCCTCCCTCTGCACTCTGGTTAACAGTGCCATTTAAAAATGCTTCCTTTCATGTTAGCAATGTATAAATCCATATATTTGTAGGAATCTCTCGTCAGTCCACAGGCTTCTATACATGTGTGTATTCACACACACACACACACACACACACACACACACACACATACACGCGCGCGCGCATAGAGACTTTTTTCTCAACATTGACATGGTTGACAGCTTGAAAAATGATGGAGGACTTTCTGTTCGAATTCCGAATATCACTGTTTATACTAAAATGCTGCTCTTTCCCCCAGACTTATTACTGTTGAAATGCTAGCCACATTGCAATAAAAATATATTGTATGTAAATATACTAAATAATGTACTTTCAGCCCCCAGAAGAAATGACAATGTCTTGTCAAAAGCAAAATACTATAATTGCTCAGTAGGCAACTATGTACCATCATTGTTAAGCTTAACTATTAAGTCTCTAAGTTATTATATTATTACAATATTGAAAGAATAAGAAAATAATTCTGGAGAGCCAACCCTTAAATCCTCCAATATACAATGTTGACAAACAGCTTAAAATGACTACATTTATTATTTCAAAGGGGACAACAGCTAACCATGGCCTCATGTCAGTATTTCTAGAGTGATATTCAAGAAGAGAGTTGTCTGGCATTTCCTATTGTTTCAGAGGTCTTCCATCAATCATGCCAGCAGTTAGTGGGAACTCCATTGTCAGCTATCCACCAGCTAAAAAGCACACTGTTTTGGCTCTTTAAAATGTCTGGTTAGCCTATCTATTTTTTTTTTTACCATGAAGGAAGTATAAATTAAGTGGATTTGGTCAAGACTGTATATAAACTTCAATGCTTAAATGAAAGTGGATTGTTCATTATAGCTTATCATCTACAAAAACACCTGTTTTGAAGAATTTTGTTAGTGAGGAACAGAACAAAAGACCATGAAATTGGAGATGAGGATGGAGCTTCCATCTTCTCCAGGAGACTTGCTTCATACCAAAGATGATTTGCAAGAATGTTGAAGAACCTGACTTCACTTGGGGAAGGCATGGTATTTGTCATAGAAATACTACTTGAACAAGCCAGCACAATAGCATTTCAAGGTCTTTGAAAAAGATGAATGGACCTCATATATTATACTTGACAAAACCAAAAAGTTACTTGTCATGGTTAATCGTCATAGTCAAGGTGACTAAATTTACAATCACCTAGAAGACACACTTCAGGGTGTCTTCAAGAATGTTTCTAGAGTTTTATCTAAGGACAGGCCTGCCCTGAATGTGCATAGTATTAGTCCATGAACAAGGGTCCTGGATGAAATACAAGGAATGAGCCAATAACAAATGCTCTACTCCCTCTGCTTCCTGAATGCAAATGCACTGTGACCTTGCCTTTGGCCTACCATGGCTCTGCCTTCCTGCCATGTTAGACAGTGTCTGCTCACACTCTAAAACAAACCCTTCCTTGAGTTGCTTTTGTCAGAAATGAGGAAAAAGCAACCAATACATTACCTAATTTTGTTTCAGCATTGCTGGTTTCCTTGATGATGGGAAACTTAATGATCTTAATCTGGATATTAAAAATAATTTACTTCCTTCTAATTTCAAATTCTCTTCAAGTTGTCATTTTGTTCAATGTTCATACTCTTTCTTTTTTTAAAAGATATATTTATTCATTATATACACAGAAGAGGTTGCCAGATCTCATTACAGATGGTTGTGAGCCACCATAAGGGTGCTGGGAATTGAACTCAGGACCTACTGAAGATCAGTCAGTACTCTCAACCTCTGGTCCATCTCTCCAGCCCCCATACTCTTTCTTGAGACAAGGACAAGGGTATTTTCCTTTCTCTATCTCCCATGAATGCATCAGCATGTAGATGAAGGTTTATATATGATGATATGATTAGCAGAACCAAATCAACTTCTTGCTTTCTGGAACATTCTTCACCCTGCTCAACATTACTGCAGTGAAAATGTCTGCTATTGTTGACTGTTGTTCCCAGTACCATCCTTGTCAACAGTCTAGGATCCTTTAGTTGTGAGATTGCCACTTGTCTTCATATGGCACCGGACATCTCTCAGTCTATCAAGTCTCTCAATATTGCCCTTCCACTGCCACTCAGGAGCTGTGGGACACTTAGAAGTAGTATCTCAGAACCATATGCACAGATACCTCTATGGCTGATGCTGCCACACTTGATGTTTCCAGTCTATTGGGATGACTTTTCCTATATGAAGACAGAGCGTTGAAAGTAGCATATCATCCAGGATATTTTGTTTTCTCTGAATAACAGTGATATGGCAGATATCTTGGGTTCTTGTTTGGCCTTCTCAAGGATAAGGCATCTCTAACTTTGTCTCATTTATTTAAATTATACCCTTTCATTAACTCTTCATTTCACCCCAGGAAGATTCTTCTGCTTCATTGGTGTAAAACCTTCCTTTACAAAACATCATTCTCACTGACTGACCCTGGTGATGTCAATGAAAATCCAGACTTCAGAACCTTGTGTATACTAGAAAATTGCCCTACCACTGCGCTCTATTTCCAGCATTCACACAATCTTTTACATTGTTATCAATTATAAAACTTTGTCCTTATAATTTTTTAATTCTTTCTGTATAGTGATATTAAAAAAAGATTTAGAGGCACTAGAGAGATAGCTCAGTGGTTAAGAGTACTTGGTGCTCTTGCAGAGGATCTGTGTTTGGTTCCCAGCACCCACATGATGCCTCATAAACATCCATAATTCCAGTTTCAGGGGTCCCAACAACCCTCTTCTGGCCTCTGAGGACAGCAGGAACACATATACTGTACATGCATATTGTCATCCATACATACACATAAAATATTTTTTAAAAGAGGCTTAGAAAGCCATCAATATTTCAACATAGCCTGACTTTCAAGATGAGTGCCTTTCTACGTACTTGGACAAAAGGCAGTTTGAAATATAAGTTGAGCAATGATTAGTTTACTTTAAACTGTACCTGAAGCACCACCCCACCCATCCTAAGCAATGAATAGCATGTGTTCAATGGATGAGGCAAATATACATGTAAGATAAAATATGTATTATCTTACATTTTTCATAAATACTGACTATATAAATGTATCTTTCTCTTCAATCACTGGTCACATTTTATATAACAATGAAAACACCAGACTGTCTGCTGGAGACCCATTGATTCTCAGTTTTTGATCTCAGATAGCAATATAGAAAATATTATAGAGGAGTGCGATGGCTATTCTTGGTTGTCAACTTGATTACATCTGGAATGAACTAAAATCCAAAAATGGAAGGCACACCAGTGAGGGGTTTTTTGCTCAAATTGAGGTAGGAAGATCCACTTCTAATCTGAGTCTTGAAGTGGGAAGACACATCTCTAACCTGGGCCACACTTTCTGCTGACAGCCTATCTAAGGACATAGAAGAAGGAAGCTATTGTTTGTGCCCTGCTTGCTCTCCACAGCAAGTTCATCCCTTCACTGACATTAGAGCCTACTTCTCAAGATTCTAGTGTAGACTGAAGACCAGCTGACACATCCAGCCTCATGGACTGAACAACTTCTGGATACTTGGACTTTCCATTCAATAGCCAGTCACTGTTGGATTAGGTGGAGTGTGTCCTGTACGTCGTTCTAATAAATCATATCTATCTATCTATCTATCTATCTATCTATCTATCTATCTATCTATCTTCATTCTATAAACTGCTACTCTAGAAAACCCTGACTAATACAGAGGAGATAGCTGTGATTTACTGAATAAAAGGATATGTGTATTAGTGCGTGCGTGTGTGTGCGACCGGGGCGGGCGGAGGGGGGAGAGGACACAAAAGTTAACATTGAGTATCTTTTCAGTCACTTTCTACCTTATTCTGTGAGTCAGGATATTTCACTGGAGTGCAGTGATTCAGATAGATTGAGTGGATAATGAGATCAGAGATTCTTCTGTCTCCAGAGTTGACACTACAGGCAAACACTACTGGGCCTGGATTTTTACATGTATGCTTAAGATCCAAACTCAGGTCCTCATACTTGCACAGAAGTGCATTTGTCACTAAGCCCTCTCTCTAGCCCCTCCAATAAGTTTTTTTTTAAACTGAAGAGGCTGATTCAGGACATTGAGGAATTTGTAACCCCCTTGTGAGTGAGGGTCTGTGCTATCTCAAAGTGCTAGTATATTTGATGTTTTTATTGTGTTTGTGAAGCCATTGAAAGAGCTTGTAAAGAAATCCCTTAGGGCATGTTTCAGGAAGCAGTGTCAAAACTCTCACTGGACAGAGATATGCAGATCCAAAATGACTGCTAATTTATAACGCAAGGTTTTCTTTTTCCTGGGTGGATCCCATCATTAATGTTTTGGAGGCTAACTGGTGTTTGAAGGCAGGAAATCAACAGAACACTTCTATTCTTCCCGAAGAGACAGTAATCCACAGATATTTTGCAAAGTGCTGCTCTTCAGAGTTGATTGCATCAAACGTTATTTACTTCAGTAGTCACTCAATCTTGTTTCCTTTATTTTACAAGTTAGAAACTAAGCTCTAGGGAAAACAACAACTGATATTTCAACTCATTGCTATTCATTCTGGGGCATTTCTCTGCCACAGTCTGCTCACATTTTAATCACAAAGTAACTATCTACAGAAAGCATTTGAATTTCATAGTTGTGGTATCATGAGGTTATCATATTGCCACACTTTGTCGTTCATGAATTTTCAGAGCCTAAATAAGATGTAGAGAGCAAAGAGTTCAGATCCAATGTGATGTTGCTAGAAAGCAAAGGAAGTATGTGAGAAGTTAAGGGAATTTTGAGATCATTTTTCAGTGTTGGGTACCTTTAAACTGGAATTATCTAGATTTTAAGTTAAATTTATTACAAAACTGTTTTCTTTTGAGAGCTAAGAAATCTTAATCCTAAATGCTGTAGTATCACAAAATAAATAGATTGGTTAACTTGATACCAGTTAGTAAATTTCTAAGCCTCTAATTTCTTTGTCAAAAATACATTTATCAATCTGTGTATGCATGCATCTGTCTATGGATATATTCACACCATCATGTGCCTGTGGAGGTCAGAGGACATCCTTTGAAGTCAGTTCTCTCCTTCTACCATCTGAGTCCCAGGGATCGAACTCAGGTTCCCTACTGTCCCTTTCTAAGACTGGCTGGTCTTATTAGCAAGCATCATTACTTGCACAGCCATCTCACTGCTCCCAGCCCCAGTTTCTTAGTGACAAAAAGAAATCAACTTGTTTGGATCATCTCCTCTAATAGTCAGTAGGAATTCTACATGGCAGTCATATCCATGTCTTTCTTGTCCCCAGAGCTAATTAATCACCAGGTACTGCTGTCTCTATCATTTAGATTTTCTCATACCCTTCCACTCCCATGTGCCCTTTCTCCTCAAAAGACTCGGTATCTTTCACCAGTTTCTAGCCCTTTTTCCTCACTCTTTTTGAAATCACCCAAATGGGGCTTGTAAAACACTGATTTGATCAAACCACACGTTGGGAAATAAACTTTCTATATTTTTTCTACTTCTGTATTATGAGACATGCCTTGTCCCTCCCCCACTCTGTCTTTGAGCCCAGTTATTTGGCCAAACTGCATTGCTTAAAAATTAGAGGAACTGTGCCAGTATCCTCAATGCCTATGTTAGTGTCTGGCATAGTATAGGTGCTCAATAAAAGTTTATGGACCATATTGAATTGATTTAATTATAAGCTTGGGTCTATAATAATGATATGTTATGGCAATTTATTTTCTTCTTTTTTGTTGTTGTTGTTTTTTTCAAGATAGGGATTCTTTGTGTAGCCTTGGCTGTCCTGGAACTTGCTCTGTAGACCAGGCTGGCCTCAAACTCTCAGAGATCCACCTTCATCTCTGGGATTAAAGACATGCGGCACCTCTGACAAGTTATGGCAGTTACATTCTGTCCTGTTTTTTTAAATCTAGAATCCTTACTATGGGTTAGGTGCGTCTCCTCAGTGCTGATGATATGGAGAAGAACACATGTCATGTGGCATGGTAAACACTTACTATTCTATTTCTTTTTACAGATGGTGAGCAATGAGGAAGCAGCATTTAGGTCAGTAATAAAGTTTATTTTATTACTAATGCTTAGCCCATGGCTAGGCAGTCAACAACTAAATGATTGAATAACTGGGTAAAAGAATGGTGTGAAAAGGGTACACTGTCAGTTTTGCTACCATGTATTCATGTCGAACTGGATAGTACTTTTGCCAAAATATGTAGGTAAAAACCTTATTTAAATGAGACTTTTAAAAGAACAATGCTGGAAAGATTACCATTGCAGATCTCAAAATATATTACAGAGCCATATAACAAAACAGTATAGCACTGGCACAAACACAGACATGTAGACCAATGGAACAAAATAGAAGGCCCAAGCATGAATACATAACTATAGCAGTCTAATAGACAACAATGATGCCAAAACATAAGCTGGAGAAAAGAAAGCACCTTCAACAACTGGTGCTGAGAAAACTGGATGTCCATATATAGAATAATGAAATTAGATCAGTATCTATCATCTTGCTCCAAATGGATCAAAGACCTAAACATGAAACATGAAACACTGAAACTACTAGAAGAAAACACTGGCAGTACCCTATATGACACAAGTACAGGAAAGGACTTTCTGAATAGGACTACATTTGCCCAGGAATTAAGGCTACCAAATGACAAGTGGAATTACATAAAACTGAAAAGCTTCTGCACAGCTAAAGAAACAATTAATTGAGTGAAGAGAAATCCCACAGAATCTTTGCCACCTATACATCTGACAGGATTAATATCCATAATATATAAAGAACTAAAAAAAAGAAATATTAAAAAACAAACCAACAAAAGACAAACCAACAAACAACCTCCCTCCAAAACCAAACAACCCCGTCAAAAATGAGCATGGTATATGAGAGGAGAGTTCTTAAATGAAGAACTAAAAATGGCCAAGAAATATCTTTTAAAAATGTTCAAATCAGAAAAATGTTTTAAAATGTTAGTAATCAGAGAAATGTCAGTCAAAATAACTTTGAGATTTTATATTGTGCCAGTCAGAATGGCAAAGATTGACAAAACAACAGGCAAGAAATGCTTGTGAGGAGTTGGGAAAAAGGGAATCATCATTCCTTGTTGGTAAGATTGCCAACTGGTCCAGCCACTCTGGAAATCAGTGTGGAGAATCCTAAAAGAGCTAAAAATAAATTTACCATATGTCCCTCCGTACCACTCCTTGACATCTTTCCAAGGCCTTGACATTCTACTCCACAGATTCTTGCTCAGTCATTTTCACTGCTATTCTACTTATAATAGCTAAAAGACAGACAACCTAAATGTCCTTTGACTCTTGAATGGAAAATGAAAATGTGTTACATCTGCACTATGGAATACTATTCAACTGTAAAGAAAAAATGAAATTATGAACTTTTCAAGTAAATATATAGAACTAGAAAAGATCATATTGAGTGAGGTTACTAAAACCCTGGAAAAACATTGCATGATTTTTACCATTGGAGGTTCTTAGCTCTTAATTTTCAGCTGTGAGTAACTGTAAAAACCAGGAAACTAAGAAGGACCCATTGTAGAGGCTGAGGACAAGCAATAGAGAGGGGGAATAGCAGGGTACAAATGATCTCAAGGGGGAAATAGGAAAAAATAAAAATAAGAGGGGGAGGATAAAATGACAGTAAGGATGTCTGAGAAAGTCATCAGGAACCATATTATTTACTACCTAAAAATACCTATAATACATGTAAATTGGTATCTATACATGCATATATAGTTTAAACTAAATGTTTCCATTTTGGCTGATAATGCTTCTTCCAAGAACCATAGACTATCTAACAAAAATCCCAATAGCATGCATGAGAAGCCCTCTTTTGAGTGATTGTTCAGAATTGTTCAAGAGATCCCCCCAAAGTTATAGACTATTGCTATTGGCTGTCTTCCAAATTTGGAAGATAAGTATCCATCACAGAAGACACCATACATTTCATATGTAGGACCCAGAGGATCAGAGCTAGATCTGATATAAAAGCCTCCTCCCTGAATATAAGATTTCATGGTACCAAAAGGCACCATGAAAGTTTCCAAAGAAAAGAAGCAACCGATAGTCTTGTCTTACACAGCTATCATACCTACGAGCTACAACAATGTCCAGCATGGCATCATGTCTCCAAGGGTGCAATAGTGGCACTCATATCTTTGCAGTAATCAATTGTTCTCTAATTGGAATTAAGACCTACTCAACTAGAAGGAAATCATGTCTGGTACTGGAAACCTAGCTAACAACCTAGGGCTGGTGAAGACTTGGATCTTGAAGGAGAACATACAACCACCACTTAAATAAACCAGCAAAATCCCTAACTACATTCTAAATATTTATCCTTGTTCTCACAGATGAGGATAATTCTTGTCCCTCATCAAGGAAATTCTCTTTGCAACAAGTAGATACCATTACAGAAAACCACAACCAATCAAATTATAGAATTGTACTGCCCAGTCCCAACTGATATATCTACAACATAACTCCTGCACCAAAGGCTGAGGGATCAATGAGGAACAGTGAGCAGGAAGATTGTAAAAGCCAGAGGAACAGAGAGTTGCTGTGAGATCCTGTCTCCTAAGGAATGTCAAAAACTATACCCTTAAAATCTCAGCAGCATGGCTAAGAATGACTGAACAAATAGACATGCTAATGTAGATGAGGGAAAGGTCATGAGGTCTCAACTGTGGAAAAAGAACTACAGCAACTAAAGAATGCTCAGAACAAGAGAAATAGGTATTCCCCAGGGCAGAATACACCGATTGGCTATCAAATACTGAATAGTCGATCCTGAAAACACATTATATGGACTGAGAATGTTGTATTTATGTATTTGAGAATACATACACATGTAATATTAATTGAAGTGAAAGAATCCATGAAGTTGAAAGAGTACAAGGTGGGCAGTACGTGGGAAGGCTTGGAGAGAAGAAAGGGAAGGAGAGAAATGATGTAATTATATTATAATCTCAAAAATTAAAAAAAATAAAGAACGATACTATAGTTAGGCAAGGTGGCACAACCTGAAATCTCAGCATTCTGGAAAAAGGAGTATTGGTAAATTGGAGTCCAGCCTAAACTACATAATAGGATCCAGTTTTCAAAATATAAAATGAAGAGAACAGGAAAAGAGGGGGGTGGAGGAGGAGGAGAAAGAGGAGAAGTTTAATATGAATGTGTATACTTCTTTTTGGTATTGGAACTTTTAACCCATGGAGGTGCTAGTGGAAGTAGCAGACACTGGCCCCTGGCATGACTGCATCCTCAGGATGGGGAAGGAGAGATGGTACTTTTAATGGCATTGGGAACTTCTGGAACTATAAAGATAATGCAGGGACTTTTGGGAAAAAGGATAACTGGAAACCGTCAGGCAACAGGGGCTGAGGACCAGTTCCCAATAGTGTCACTGTATTGACTTCAGAAAATAAGAAGGTATTTATTTTATATGCTATGGTAATTAAGCAAACAAAAGCCTATATGACCAAAAAGTGAAGACTGATACATGCATTCAGTGAGAGCAGGGAAAATTACACTCGCCTAGGAAAAGATTCCATATGTTCTCCAATACCTAGGCACAACTGGGTGCCACTTTAATGACTTTCCAACTGCACCCCGTTGCTCTTAGGTATTGAAGAACATATGGTGTGTTTCCCCTTTAACTGTGAATTTCCTTGCTTTTGTCAGTTGGTGTCTCAAGCTTAATGGATTTTAATGCAGCTTTTGTGGGTGTGAATACAGTCCGAAGTTGTTATTAGCAAGGCTGTGCTAATAGTATACACAGATGTTATCTCTTAGTCTTCACCAAATATGCTGTGAAAAATCTACATATACCAACCTAACTTTGAAATTGTTAATAAAGGCCCTGTGAGACTTTCCAAATCGGTCTCCTCAGCTCCAAACTTAGCATGGATGATAAATGACCATTTAGTTGCCAATATAGCACAATATTTCAATTTCCTGCCTTCCCAAAGGTATTTGAAAGGTTGTACGAAGTTCATACTCACAGTATGTGTTGTCTTCAATTCTGTGATCTCCAACAGGCTAACTTGAACCAAAACCTTTTCAATTAACTCAACACATTCCTGGATAAAGCCAGCCTACTTTAGGCTCTGTACAAATATGTCTTTATTGATTTTCTTGGCACAGACTCCTCCTGAAATTATAGTGGAATCTGTTCTTTCAGGTAATGTAGAAAAGAGAGCACTGTCCATGTACAGTAAATGCTGAACGGACAGAAGAACGATCAACATTTTATTCACTAAAGTTCTACTTTTCACTTGATCTTTGCATTGCCTCTGAGAATGTTAGTGAAATGCAAAAGGGACGGGAGAAACAAATCCCCATTGTAGTCCTGCCGCCCCCTGCAAATCAAATTGTTTTCATGTTTTTTTTCATCCCCTTCTACTCTCAGTCAAAATGCATGCATATTTTTTACATAATTACACTCCCAGTGTAGGAGCAATTTCAGAATCTAAGTTTTTTCCAGTTTCAGATTATAGTGGTAGGATTCCAGCGAACACTATCTTATGAACATTCTTATGAACACATTCTTATGAACAAATGCAACAGTCACAGCAGAAACACAAACTCATGTGTTGAGATTTACAGGACAGGACAGTCCAGGATCCTAAAGTCTACAAGGCTTTTTGACCACATTGGGTGGCTTGCTATGTTTGAAACTCACTGAAAGCAAGAGAGACAGAAAAGGAACTGGTGATGATTGTCCCATTATTTTGAGACCCAGGCTGCCTAGAGAAAGGAGCTCAGCACTGGCCAGTTGAGAAGCCCACCTTGGACTTAGTAGCATTCCAATCAAAGGAAGCAAGGTTGATTACAGACCAAGCATTTCTGAAGTGGACGCTTTCTAGAAAAGCTGTTCCTTTCCACTGACTCTACCTTAAGCACTCTACAGTTAGGGTAAAGCTGTGTGATCCCGGCTCCTTTTCATGTATTGTAAACAGCAACAAATACATTAATGAGTGCTGCAGATAAAAACTTAGACCAAATTACCAGAGTGGCATAATTTTCAAGTAGATCCATACATACAAAGAAACATAGTTTTCTAAAAAAAAAAAAAAAAAAAAAATTAAAAAAAATACATACACATGTAAGTTCAAAACAATCACGTTTCAGCTAAAATTCGCACTCTAATGTTTTTGGTTCTCTTACCCAGCAGTAGTTCTCTTGAGACAGAAAAAGTAATTTTGAGTGTTAGTTTAACAAATTTGGCAATATAAGAAAAAGAATTAGAATCCAAGTTCCTGGATTTTCTTCTGAAGCCTATGTCATTCAATCAATTTTCTCTTTATCTTTGTAAGATTTAACATCAGGTAGTTCCTCAATTTTTATTTATTTATTTATTTTTTGGTTTTGAGACAGTCTTACTATGTGGGTCAGTCTAGCTTCCAGGTCATGATTTCCTTGCCTCAGTTGTCTGAGAGATGGGACTAAAAGTACACACAACTGCATTCAATTTAAAGCTACCTTTTCTGGTAATGCTACCTGTCTGAAGCTGAGGATGGTGCTAGCAAAGATGGAGATGGCAGTTGTTATGCTATGATTATGAATAATGCCAGGAAGAGCACATTTGGTAGGCATTACTGAAACAATTGTAGTCTAAATGCCATTTTCCTTCAGTTTAATTTTTTAAAGATTTTAAATTTTATGTGTATTGATGTTTACCTATATGTATATATGTGTACCATGTGTGTACCTGTGCAGGTCAGAAGAGGTTATTGGATCCCTTAGAACTAAAGTTATAGATAATTGTGAGCCAGCATGTGAGTTCTGGGAACTGAACCTGGGTCTTCTGCAAGAGCAACAGGTGCTCTTATCCATTGAGTCATTTCTCTAGCCCCCTTTTCTTCAGCTTTTATTAGAAAATACAACTTGGTCACCCTATACTTACAAATTACTGGTGAAATTAATTTACCAGCTTGTACTGCTTAAAATCATGACAGATGGAAATGTATCCACTTCTAGAGAGGTTCTACATGTCTCCCTAAAGATGGAAGAATATGAACTCCCCAGGGACCCTGGAGCTGCCTATCAAAACTACAAAATTTCTTTGAAGCCTTATTAATATAAAAAGATCACAAACA
Organism: Onychomys torridus; assembly: GCF_903995425.1. Taxonomy (NCBI): domain Eukaryota; kingdom Metazoa; phylum Chordata; class Mammalia; order Rodentia; family Cricetidae; genus Onychomys; species Onychomys torridus. The sequence continues at coordinate 36,901,724 of NC_050466.1, forward strand.
CTTGCACATGTTTTCATAATATACTTATGTTTGTTTTTGTTTTAAAACAATTTTACATGATGAGAAAATCATGTAACTTTCTTGTGCCAATCTTAACAGGAAATTTTGTGTTCCTAGAAGGTTATAACGTTTGTTTCGGGGCTTACCCTGATTCCATGTGTCTATTTAAAAGCACAACAGAGTTGTTTTAAGATTTTTATTTTTCAACTATTTCAAGAATCCCTTTAGAGTTAATTAAGTACAAGGAAACAGTTTCTTGAAGCATTTTCTCACTGAACTGCAGATTACTACTATGGGATAATACATGGGAAAATTGCTTTGAAAAGTCCCTGGTGTTATATTTCTGTTATATTTGACCATGTGTTGATTTCTTCTTCCTCTCTCTGGACCTGTGCTTTTCATGCTTGCTCAGATAACTTATTTGCTTATGTGAATTTTAGAATTTTTGTTTAAGAATTTTATACATGCATATGTGTTTTGATCACATCAAACCCTCATTCCCTTTTCTTCAATTCCTCCCCTAAGTTTTCTATCACTTTTGCCTCTCAAGTTCATATGCCCTGTTTTTAAAACCACTGATTCCTCTTAGTGCTGCCTGCATGTACGTGATGGATACAGGATAATCTATTGGAGCATGGGAAGCCTCTTAGGGGATACATTCTTAAAGAATACTGACTCAGACTGCAAAAAAGTCTCAGTGGTTGAGTGCTTGCTGTTCTTCCAGAGATCCTGAGTTCAATTCCTAGCAAACAAATGGTGGCTCATAACCATCTGTAATGAGATCTGGTGCCCTCTTCAAGTGTGTATAAAGATAGGTCACTTGACTGTGACTCTCTTTCCCCTAGCAGCAATCAATTGCCAATCCCTTTTCAGCTAGGAATTGAATTTCATGAGCATCCTTCATTCATACTAGCACTTTGGCTAGCTTTATCTTGTGTAGCTCTGATGCCGACAGCACAGCTGCTGTGAATTCATGTGTACAATGGCCATGGAATGTCTGGAAAATGTTACTTTCCCACTACCTTTTGCTATTACATTCTTTCTGTCCCCTATTCCATAATGATCCCTGAGCCTTGGATATATAGTATATAATATAGATTATCCATTAGACCAAGAACTCTATAGTCTCTTATCTTTGAATGTTGTCTCCTTTGGAGTCTGTTTATTAATCACTATCTACCACAAAAAGGTTGAGAGATGTATTAAGTTGTGAGTATAAAGATGAAACATCATGGGGAAGTTTATTACTATATCCAATTAGAAGAATAATAGTAACATGTTCTCCCCTAGGGGCAATGACTTAACCGTCAATGGGTCTTTGGCTTAAATAACGGCACAAGATGTCAGTTCTATCTTGTGGAATGGGCTTTAAATCTAAACGAAGTTGTTGCTTACTCCTTTAGCATACATGTCACTAATACACCAGTGGGTATATGTTGTCATGCCAGTTGTTATCAAATAACAAGTCCAGTGCCAGGTTGGAGAGATGGATCCATGGTAGCTCTTTCAGAGGAGATAAGTTTGGTTCCCAGAATCCATGTGGTACCTCACAATCCTTTGTAACTCTAGTTTACAGGGAATCCAATACCCTCTTTTGACCTCCACAGGCACTGGCATACACACCGTGCATGTACACACATACAGGCAAGACACTCATAAACATAAGATAGAAATAAGGATATAAATCTTTAGAAAAATTCAGTGCCAGGAATGGGTTATCTCTTTTGGAGTTAATTGTGTTATCATAGACACCCAAATTTTATAGGCTATTGCCATTTCCCTCAGTTACCTTTCAGAACTTTTTGATGAGAACCTATTACTGAAGATGCTACATACTTGATTCATAGGACACAGAGAAATCAAGCTAGTATTAAATGGAAGCTTCATTCCTACTGGCTAGCTTTTGAAGTGTTGGAAGGTTCTATGCACATTATAAAGGGAAAAAGCAGTCTTACCCATCTGTGAATTTTAAAATATAATATTTTATTAATTCTTCGAGAATTTCATACATTTATTTGATCCCTACTCCTCTAACTAACTCCTTCCAGGTCCATCTCAATTCCTTACCTCTTCCCAACTTTACATCCTCTCTCTCTCTTTTTAAAAATAACTCACCAGGTCTTATTTATGCTTCCCATATGCATGTGGTTATGGGATTACCCATTAGAGTATGATTGTCCTAACAGGAGTCATACTTTTCAGGAAGACTGACTCACTCTTTCCAAGTAGCCATCAACTGTTACTAGCTCTTCAGTCAGTTGTGGATATTTGTGAGCTTCTGTTCCACACTGGGATGTTTAATGGTTTGATCTTATGTAGGTCTTGTATGGGTAATCACAACTGTTGAGAGTTCATGAGTAAATCAGTCTTGTCATGTTCAGGAGACACTATTTCTTCATCATCCTCCCCAACCTCTGCATCTTACAGTATTTGTGTCCCCTCTTTTGTGATGGTCCTGAGCTTTGGGAGAGGAGTGATATAGATGTCCCATTTGTGACTGAGCGTGCCACAGAGACTTATTCTCTGCACTTTGACCAGTTATGAGTTTCCACATTAACCACTGTCCACTGCACAAAGAAACTTCTTTGACAAGATCTGATTTTTTTTAATGTGGGAATTTAGATTGCACTTTGAAGTGAGACTGTCTTAAAATTAAATTCATGCCTTTGCTCCTTCATAGTCTTATCATTTACCTTCTCTGAAATTCTCTCTCTCTCTCTCTCTCTCTCTCTATATATATATATATATATATATATATATATATATATATATATATGTATGTATTTCTTTTTTCTACAAAATAGAAATCACATGAAAAATTTTTGGGAGGAATTCATGGGGTAATCTCATATAAAGAACCCAGCACATGGAGGATCCCTTAATAATTTTTCTTCTTATATAGTTCAGTATCCTCTAGTGCAACTGGACTAAAGTCTATGATTTCTTTGGTTCCAAGTCTCTCTGAGTTGGTCCAAGTTGGATAAGGAAAGCATTCTAGCCATATTCTGTTAGCATTCTCATTGTTCTTTTTTCTAAATGTGCATGTAGAATTCTTTGTCATTTGGCAGCAGCTCAAATATCTGCACCATTTTCCACTGGAAAAAAAAATATAACAAAAGCAATTGATGTAAAACAGTTATCAACTTGATCACATTTTGGGGAGTTGTATGTGCCACTTAAAATTTCCAATATTCTAGGATTTTCTTTGATTGATGGATTTTCATACTGAGATATTAAATGTTCCTTAGTTGAATGAATTCTGATAAAGTAAATAAAGATTATATGTAATTGGATAGGGATTTAAAAGTTTGATTTATAGTCTGAAACATTCAAATCATGTATAGATAACAAACACTGACATTGATTTAGGCATTGTTCTGAACGTCTTACAACTATTAATTCATTAATCCTCTATGTAGAGCTTGGTCTTCATGCATGTGCTATCTGGCTATAATACTATCCCAGGTGAATGATCTCTGTGGCTTCCTTTTCTCCTATCATAATATCAGATTTCATATGATCAGAGTATAAATGCCAGCATTATGATTGCTTATCTATACCTCAGTCTTCTCATTTATATTATCAATAATAATATCCTTTGTAATTAGTCAGGTTTCTTAGTTACAAACAAGAGGTAACCAATGACAGATAGCATAAATACTGGGCAGTTGATGTTCTTACTGCTTAAGGGCAATGTTCATTTTAGAAGCCTTGTCCTGTGTAACATTATTCAATTAGTCAAGTTGAAGAAACTTGCTTAGGGAAGAGAGAATGTCATCATTTGTATTTAGTGGGAGGTAGGAGTTTGTTTTCCATTTGATATGTGCTGTGACTGAATTTCCCAAATGAGATACTGATCAGTCCCAAAGCAATTAAAATAAATGTAACAAGCAGTACTGGATTAAAAATTATCTACAATCCATCTCAAAGTGTTGTTCTAAGGATAAACTAAGAGATAAATACTAAGAATGCCATGAGTGTTACCCAATATTACAATGTAAAGGAGGGAAATCAGCTCTTTAAAAACCATTGTAAGTTCTCAGCTGAGGTACCAAGCCAACAAGGGAAAAGCATACAACAACATTAAAGTTAAATCTTCTGTATCAAGTGTGAGTAAAGAAATGAAATCTCCAAGAAATGGTTAAAATTGTGACACATGAAACATTGTAGGAGAAAACATACTAACAAAACCTGGTGTTTAACTAAGACTATTAAACTGTGAGAAATTTAGTACGGCTGATTCATTCAGATTCCTTCCTATGTTCTTCCATTTTGTAAGATAATGATGTAACTTTCTTTGGCAGTAGGAAGTCTACTTGTTTCATAAAATCTTATGAGTTGCTGTAGGAGAAGGGGAGAGATTTCATCCTGTACCTCCTATTTATCAATTTCTTTCTGCTTGAAATGTTCCATAACTAAGGTGCTGCATTTCAGGAATAAGATAACTTTTTATATCTGGACTTTCTCTAGAGTTTTAGAAGATGTTTTAGCTTGGAGAAGTTATAACTCTCTTTCTAAATGGGTTGGTGAAGTAGGTTAACAATTAAGAGGTCACGACCAACTGTGAATTCTGATTTTATTACTTCTTAAGTGTGAAATCCCTGGTAATTACCTAAAGCCTCTATGGATTCTTTCTTCTTATGAGGAATAAATTGCCCATAAGACTATAGGAAAATTAATTAGATAATGCATATGGGCTTAGCATATAGTGACCCTTAATCATTTAGGTATCATTACCTAAATTGAAAGAATGTAGGAAAGGAAGAGTAATTGAAGAAAACTTCCAGTAACATAGTTATCTTGACAATCCAGGCATCACCACCACTATATCTGAATCATCTATGTACATCTGTATGTGTGTTTGCGCTATCTAGCCAACTCTTGAGCCTTTTTGGGCCTAGCCCAAGTCCAATTTCTTCCTCCACTAGCTCTATCCTCAATTAGTCTCTGTTGTTAGTTCATTGTGATTATTTACTCTCAAAAGCTGTTGTATGGTTATCAACTATGTGAAAAGTCACAACTGGGGAGAGTTTGGAAAAATCAGTGTTTGATGAGTGTTAGACTGAAGTGGGGGTGAGAAAATGGATAGATATATTACAGGGATTTTTGAAATACATTTTTCTTTATTTTTTGAGAATTAAATATACATAGGTGATGTATGTTGATCATATCCACCTCTCACTGACCTTCTACAGTTCTTCCCAAACTTCCCTCTCACATTGTACCCTCTTTATGGTAGTTTGAATGAGAATGGCCCCAATAGATTCATTGTGGGAGGTCAGCTCCCACTTTTTACCAGGGTACTCTTGAGGAGAGAGGGATAAGAAATATTTAGATAAAAGGATAGTTTGGAGAAGACAGACAGAAACACAGGATAGCTTCAGCAGGACCTGGATCAATATCCTTTCTGTCTCTTCAAAAGGGCTTTTTATAGACATGCCAAGGGGTGGGACAAAAGACCTCTCTCTAGCACAGCCAAGTGCAGACCCTTGCAAACACCTGGTCAAGCCATCCCCTAATGCTGGGTAAAGCAAGCTCAGATCTCACTAGGAAACCTCTGTGGGCCCCCACAGCTCCCTCTTTTTTATATAACAAAGGACCACCCAGGGCCTTCAGATATACTGTGTCTGTCTTAGGTCGTTCTTCTCTAATAATCTTCCTTACCTGTCATGAAGATACACTTTCCATCAAGCATACTCTGGCTTAGGTTGGAAGATAGCAAGAAGAAAGTTGCCCGTCTTTGACTACCAGCCTCTGACAAGAGGGGGTACAGAGCCTAACTTAGCTCTGACTCAGGTCTCTTCTAAGAGCTTACAAGTAATTGGAACATCCACAGTAATTCCCGGACTGTCACCCCGCCTCCCCTAGTAAAGGAGTAGAAGATAATAAAGAGAAAATATTATTTTTGTATGGGTCTAAGATGTCTATAACAGCCTTAGCTGTGCCAAGCCCTTTTTAAAATCAAAACTTCAAATGCATCAAATAAACTGCATCAAACTTAAAGATTCCCTTAGCATTACCAAACCACACTTCATTAATAAATTAACATAATTCTAGTATGAACATTACTATATATATTGCAATGAACATTAATATCAATGTACATATTTGCACTTTTTACAAATTTACATTAAAGAGCAAACGCTATAGGACTACTTTACAAACTTTAGCAAACATCTAGAAAAGATCTCTTAACAGAACTATTTACATTTTCTTCCAACAAGACACAGTATGCAAATCAGGAGTTACCACAGTTAAAAGTGTAGGTGAACTCAAAACTGCTTCATTCCTATAGCTCGGAGCTCACAGTCAGTTTTGATGTCATCCTGAAAGTTTTTCTGACAGTTTGAAGTCAGAGCCTAATTCATCAGTGGCTCTAGAGTCTTTGTATCTAGCTCCCTAGATCCTGGAATTAATAGAGTGCCATTGCTAGGGGACTGTAACACTTGCTGCTAGGGGGCTGTAACACTCAGGACAACAACATTCCCCCAAAGCCATCTTTCCTGCCAGGCCTTCTAAGCTGTTCCAGAACTGGCAGAAGTACACCCAGTGGCAGAAAGCCACCAGCCAGGGGGCTATCCTTTTACTTATTGTAGCTCCCCTGAGTGCCACAATTCAAACAAATGTTGAAACTGCACACAGTTACAGCAGCACTTTCAGTGAGAAGCCTTGCCTTGGGGTGAGAATGGTTGCCATAGTAACTAAGCTGCTTTTCTGTTCAGCTGGTAAGACTCAAACTGTCCCTTAAAGGGGCCACGCATTAATTTGCCCCTAGTAAAGTAGAAGCGGTGTGGCTCCAGGCTTTGTTTCAGAAGTCTGGGGCCCCTTATTCTCCTACTTTCCCCAGACTGCAGGATGAAACCTCGATATCAGGAACATTGGTTCTGTTGCTCTTACTCCAGCTCTTCTGGAGGAGCATTATTGGAATTGACATACTTCTGTTCCACACATCATACCAAATACTCAGGCAGCCATTAAGCTTCATTTGATGACTGAGGGTACAAATTCTTAATTTTTTGAAGCTGCGTCTTAAGAATGCCATGAGCTCTTTCAATGATGCTTTGTCTTTGATAAATTTCTATTAGCCCAATAGTTCCCTCTTACATCTCAAGCACAACCAAGATTCCTTATTCATCCTTAAACTTTTTCCACACCCAAAGCAAATTTCTGGTGTTTGGACCACATTCTTTTGCTTTCCAAAGGGTCTCAAAGTGGCTTGACAAATGGCATTAGTATTTTAATTGCCTCCTGTCAGGCAAGATTTGTTCACCTATTTCCCATTCCCAGAAGGTAAGCTAAGCTTTCTAACAGTGCTTGGGGAAAAGTGGTGTTTTGGAGTTTGGGGTTATACCAGCAGTAAGCTGTTTTTAACTCCTTAAGCTATTCAAAAGGAATTGGAAAATGCATTTGCATAATATTTCCCTGGGAATCTTGCTGTTCTATTACAGGGAACATTTGAAAGCCTTTGTCCCAGTCTGTCTGTGCCTCCTTCCAGGCCTGCCTGCCTATGCTGCCCCACTATTATGAGATATGGTTCCCATGCAGCACTTCTGGGTTTTGAAGAAATCCCAGCTGTGGCCAGTTGTGACCACTGTACTCCCAGTACAGTTTACATGGTCTATATTAGTACTGAAGATCAAGATCAAGCTTTATGCTCTTTTGCCAAGGGAGGTTTTCATCTTCCCTAAGCTAGCATTAGGACACCTGCATTACTGTTTGGCAGGTGTACCTCCTTAATCAAACTTTCTACCTGGCACTGTCTCTGGAGTGGGTCCTGCTTGTCTGCCTGTGCACATGGACTAGTGCTTGGTGACAGAAGTGAAAACACTTGGGGGCTTTGCTCCCCACTTCACCAGGTCAGTGAAAAAATGAGAGTACTTGAAACAAGAGCTTTCTCAAAGAGATTTCCTCCCAGATAGTTGTCTTTTGTCCTGGCTTGTCTCCTCCTCCCAAATGCAGAGTCCCTGACTCTTCAGCTGAAGCTCAGTCCTCTGCTAACTACTTTTAGTTCTGGGGGTAGAGGCTTGCATCCCCATTTCTGCCTCATTTGTATGGAAAATGCAGCCTCAGTGTTTCTCATGCTGCTATTGCAGCTGCTGCTAGGAGCTTAGACCTTGATCTTTTCCCCCACTGCTAGCTGCCTCCCAAATATTGGCTTGAAGAGGAGATGCAGTGCTAACAACAAGAGTTTGCAATACTCCAGGGAATTTTTGTGCTAGGGAAATTATAGGTGACTCTCCCATTATGATGTATGTTCCTTCCAGGTGAGTCTGCCCTTGAAAGAGAAAGAGACCTGAAGAACTTCCAGTTTTTTGAGTTAGAGAACTTACTAAGTTTTCCCCGAGTTCTGTTCCCTAAACAGCTTCCTGGCCAACAGGAAATTGACCCTGATGATACAATGTTATCAATAATCATTTTTATCCAGTAGCACTGGAGCAGAGGGTTTTGTCTCATTCTTGTCTGCCTCAGGGAAAATTTCCCCCCTGCCACTCAGGACTCAGATTTAAGCTGTCCACAGGCCAAAAGCTTCCACAGGAATCTTTTTCAGCCCATTTTCATCATGGCATTTTTGCATTTTTACTCTGATTCTCCCTCAGGAGTCTGCATCCAGAGTTCCACATTTGGAAAACCAAGGACACAGCTCCTCTGTACTTGTTGTTTTTCTACCTTACCTTAAGTTTTTTTTTCCTACCCTATATTCCTATACATAAACCCAATATTTTTCATAATTTTAATAGATAGAAATTAAGAGAGAGAGAAACCCAGACAGAGAGAGATGAACACTGCAGCATGACTTCTCACTTTAGATATTCTTTACTCCCCAAAATAGAATACCATCACCTTTACTTTTATTTCATTATTGGACATGCCTCCTTCCTCCCGCAACATCCCCTACTCTCCTTTTGCCAAGTCTCTAGTTATGTCCCTAATTCTGGTTCCATCTTTTCTCAGGGTACTCTTGAGGAGAGAGGAATAAGAAATATTTAGATAGAAAGATAGTGTGGAGAAGACAGGCAGAAACACAGGATAGCTTTGGGAAGATCTGAATCAATGTCCACCAGTCAGTCCCCTCTGTCTCTTCAAAAGGGCTTTTTTATAGGAATGCCAACAGATGGGGCAAAAGACCTCCCCCTAGCACAGTCAAGTGCAGACCTGGTAACCACACACATTGTCAAGCCATCCCCTAATGCAGCCCTGCTGGGTAAAGCAACCTCAGCTCTCACTAGGAAACCTCTGTAAGCTCCACAGCTCATATATTTGAATGCTTGATCCCTAGTTGGTGGAAATGTTTGGGAAGAATTGGGAGGCAGGGACTTATTGGAGCTGTATCACTGGGGGTGGGCTTTGAGGTTTCAGAAGTTCACCCCAGGCCCAGTTAGCTCTCTCACTACCTTGTACCTATGGATTAGGATGTAAGCTTTCAGTTTCTGCTCCAGTACTGTATTAGTTAGGGTTTCTCTTGCTGTGAAGAGATACCATGACCACAGCAACTCTAATAAAGGAAGACATTTAATCAGGGTGGATTACAGTTTCAGAGGTTTAGTCCATTATCACTATGGCAGGATATGGCAGCATGCAGGCAGACATGGTGCTGGAGAAGGATCTGAGAGTTCTCTACAGGCAAAAGGAATTGAAGTGTCTATTACACTGAGCATAGCTCGAGCAAAGGAGACCTCAAAGCCCACTCCCACAGTGACACACTTCCTCCAACAAGGCCACACCTACTCCAGTAAAGCCACATCTCATAATAGTGCCATTCCTTTTGGGGGTCATTTTCTTTCAATCCACCACAAGCACCATACTTGCTTGCTTGCTGCCATGATTTTGGCCATGATGATCACAGACTTGAACACTCTGGGGCTGTGAGCCCTAATAAACTGATCTGTAAGTTGCTTTGGTTGTAGTGTCTTTCCACAGCAATAGAAAAGTAACTAAGATTGGCATCAGGGAGTGGACTACTGCTATTACAGATCTGATCATACTATTTTGTAGAGGAATGTAGAAGGTATTGGAACTTCAGACTGGAAAAGCAGTTGGAGGATGTAAGTGGGGCTTAATGGGATACTCTAGTAGGAGCTTGGAAGACAAAAGTTCTAAGAGCAATATGGACCACAGAGTCTCAGTTTAAGACATTTCTCAGAGGTGAACAATATTAGCAAGTGGTCTAGAAAACATTCTTATGTTATTTGGCAAAAAAAAAAAAGGTTGAGCTGCTTCCTTTGTAATGCTGGAGTTTTGACTGGCTTCATCTCAGGCAAGTCTTGTGCAGATAACTACAACTCCTGTGAGTCTGTGGATGCAATGTCCCTATCATGTTCAGAATCTACTGTTTTGTAGCAGTCTTTCCTGGGCTTAGCTCTTAGAATTTTTCTACCACCTCTTTTGCAGTGTTCCTTAATTCTTGAGGACAGGGGCTATGATACAGATGTTGTATTGAGGACTGAGCCAGCCATTACAACATATTTTCTGTACTTGGACCGGTTGGAACACACAGGATTTTTAGAGCAGTAAAAGTATTCTATGTGATACTACACATATGTGGTAGATACATATCATTATCCATGAGTACAAATCTGTAGGATGTACAATGCCAAGGGTAATTCCTAGTATAAACAATGGGCTTTCAGGTTTTTGATTACATCATTATCCCTTTCCTTTCCACCCTGAAAGCCTTCCCATGCACTGCCTCCTGCTCTTTTTCAAATTCATGGACTCTTTTTTATTTTTGGTTTATACTGTTGTGTGTATTCCTAAATACATAAATATATGTTCAGTTCATGTAATGTTATTTGTATGTATATATTTTTAGGGATGATCATTTAGTACTGGATAGTCAATTTGTGTACTCTTTCATAGGGAAGACTATTTCTTCTGCTCTCAGAATTCCTAAGTTGCCTGTAGTACTTTGTCTATGGTTAAGCCCTCCTGAGCTTTTCCCTATCCATGTTAGCAGGCCTATTGATGTCCTTGTTTAGCTCATGTGTAGGCTGCTATGACGGTGAGACTTTTTGGGTGTAGCTTCTGACATTGCCACAAATTATGATCTCACAGCAAATTTATAGTTCCTCTGGCTTTTACAGTCTTCCTGCTATGTTCTGCAATGATTCCTGAGCCATTGATACAGGAGTTGAGTTGTAGACATACCAGTTGGGACTGGCCTCCATAGCTCTGCATTTTGATTGGTTGTGGTTTTCTGTAATGGTCTCCATCTGTTGCAAAGAGAAGTTTCCTTGATGAGGGCTGAGTATTACCCTTATCTGCGGGTATAAGGATAAATATTTAGAATGCAGTTAAGGACTATGCTGATTTAGTAAAGTGGTGGTTGTAGGTTCACCTCCAAGAACTATAACTTCATTATTCCTGGGTAGTTGGCTAAGTTTCCAGTACCAGGCATGATTTCTGCCTTGTTGGGTGGGTCTTAAGTCCAATTAGAGAGCTGTTAGTTATTGCCAAGGTATGCATGTCACTATTGCACTATTAGGTAATTGTGTCATGCTGGTCATTGTTGTTCATATATAGCATTGCTTGGTTGCTTCCCTCCACTGTATGTTGGGTTTTAATTAGGAAATAATATAGGTTAATCAGTTGCAACAAATACAATACTTTGGTGTGTGATGTTGGCAGTGGAGAAAGCTATGCATGTGGATAAGGTTTATCTGGGAGAGCTTTGTAATGTACCCTTGATTTTGCTATAAACATAAAAGTGCTCTAAACTTATATGTGCTGAAAAGACAAAAAAATTTCAGTAGTATATTTTTATCTCTAGTTTTCAAAGCTTTTTCAAAACATAATGTTGAGATAGACTCATGTGTCCTGGAAGAAGGTATAATATTTTAGTTAATTTTTTTATAATTACAGAAACTATAAGAAAAGGACTCTCTTGGTTTGTTCCATTCTGCTGTACACTGCTCTGTATAATGGGTCTGTATTTATATCATCTTCTGACAAAATATCCTTGAGAGTATATCTGGCTTTGACTAGGCCAGCAGATACATTTTAATACTATATCTTTTAATTAGCATGTCATTTAAAATGTCAGGGTCTAGTGTTATAAGTCTGGAAATAAAGAATTATTTGACAATAACCCTGAGACTTAATATCTCCTTCTATGTTATAGGTGCTTTTTAAGGGCATTTTCAGATTTGCACTTCTGTGGCTTAGGCTATGTATTGTTATATCAGTACTATCTGCTGTGACCCAAATCCTGCCAAGGCTGTGTCTTAACACCATAGAATTTTTTTAATGATTATCAAATGTTCCTATATGCATGTCCTTAGCCTATGGTGATGATACAACTTCAGAACTGTGTACAGTGAAGTTAATTAGAGTTCGTGTTAGTGGAGGTCCTGGTATCTTTAATTCAGTGCATCTAAGCTTGTTTTGTCAACATCCAGCAAATGAAAGAGGAAAGAGTACAAAAAATTTGGCTAGAAGGGCCAGGGCTGGAAGTCATTCATATAACTATGTAGGTTTTGTTTTGTTTTGTTTTGTTTTGTTTTAGCCCAACAAGACCATTATTAATCACAAGATGGGAAATATGCTTTGCTGGAATCCCAGCTGAAGGGATACCTGGATATTGATGAGGAGTCTTTTCCACAGGTAATAATAATGCTTACAATCAACATATTGGAACATTGGTTCTGTGTCATGTGCATTTATCTCATTTAATCCTTATATATAACCTTACTGAAGGGCACTAATTTTAGGTCTATTTTTCAGGTGAGGAAACTGAGGTTCAAATAGTTCAGCACATTTTCCAAACATGGCCCTCTGAAATTAATCAATTTTCCTCTAGAGCTATTCCCCTTAATCTCTCTATGCTTTTTATTGGTCCTTTATGATTGTTCTGTATTGAAGTACATTCTATTGAATTCTAACCTGGTGGAAACACCAATCATATAGTAAAAGGCTTTCTTTAGTTTTTTGGGTGTTTATATCACATTATAGTTGGCCAGTCTCCCAGCTATATTTCAGTTCTCCCCAGGTGAATTTTCAAAAATGAGCATAGATGAAATTATACTGCCACTAGCAGATTCGTATCCACACTTTCTCTTGGAATGTTGTCTGCATGGGTATATGAAGTGTTTATGAACCTAGAGAATGATGATTGAAAATGAGGTTGGAAATCTCACAAGCTAATTCTCTGATGAGGTTTCCAGTTCGCTTTGAGTCACATGGGGCACTGGTCTAACTACACTCCTGTGGTACTGGGAAAGTTCTGCACTGAGCCTTGGCCATCATCATAAGGACTGGGAAGAGAAGTATAATGGGATGCAAAATAGCACAGACCTGTGGCCCATGCTACAAGGAAGCCAGACTGCTAAAAGCGATTGGCCTTTTCAGGTGCATGGTTCACAGGGGATAAACTTGCACCTGCAAAGAATGAGCAGAGATCTGTATACAAAAGAGCACCTGTTCTGTGGGGGTGCATGCTGTCTGCTGACCATACTGACTGGTTGAAAGGTGGAGGCCTGACTAAAGATTTTCAGAAGCCTTTTATGAGGAAGCCCAGTGTTGAGAGAATGGAAGATACAAGAATACGAAACATGGGAATCCCTTTAGAGTTTGATTTTCATTTTGCTCTTCTGGAAATTACATAACTCACATTTCAAATTGGGAGGAAAAACAGGCTTTCAACTGTTTTCTGTGGCCTGGATTGGATATGAAACTTGAGACATTTCTCCATGCCCATATTTCTACCTCCCCACAACCTGCATCCAGCAAGTTGTATGTGGTGCCAGTACTAGTGGTGGGAATTTTGTCATAGAACTTATGTGATAATTTGAACGTTTGTGGTGTTTCCACACATACACAGCACAGGGGGTAAATACAGGATATTTTGGTGCTGGTTAAGTAGCTTCATCTCAACAAACTTCTGAACTTTTGCCATATCTGCTGTATCCATCTGCTAAAGAAAGGTTGTGAGAAGTCAAGAGGGCTTATAGCAAGGACTCCAGTATTGTGTTAGACATGGGACACACAGATGAAAAAGCTGTGGACCATCATTCAGGACATTCACAGTCAGCTAAAGATGTTGCCGAGTTAGTAGAATACCTGTTTACCACGCATAAAGCTCTGAATTAAACACTAGGAATCCCAGTACTTGGGAAAGAGGGGCAGCAGAATCAGACTTTCAAGGTGATTACTGGGAGCATAGGGAATTCAATGGCAGTTTTTGTTGCATGAGGCTAGAAAAAGAATTTCACAGTCTTGTGGAAGAATTCAGTGTGAGAAAATCTAGAATGGAATAGGGAAAAGGGACACTAGCATCAAAGCAGTTTGTTCTTTGTAACTAAGGAGTAGGTTGTCCAAGAGACTAATGCATGGTAACATATGTTAATGACTTTTTAGTGTTATGCCTCAAACCCAAGCCTTACTACCAACTCCCAAGCAAACCTATAAATATGGTACTTTACACATTTCTGAGTTTTTCCCTTTTCTTCACCAAGAAATGTTTTTCATTTATTTTATAAACTTGTTCCAGGAGCTGTCTCTGACTCTTTTATTGGTTTTTGGGATCCTACTTCTCATACTGGGTGCCTTGCACAGCCTTAATACATGGGAAGTGTTAATGCATAGTCTCACTGCAATTTGAAGAGAAAGGAGGAGTAGATTGGAGGAGGTGGGGATAGGGAGTGGGGTGGGGGGAGGGACTAGGAGGAAAGGAGGGAGGGGAAACTGTGGCTGGGATGTAGAATAAAAAATAAATTCATAAAAAAAGAAAATCTATTTTTAAAAAAAGTGTTCCATGAGCCAGACACTGTGCAAGACCTATAGAGTTACCTGTAGCACTGATAGGGACTGGAGATATATAACATATGGGAAAATAAATATGCATAAGGTATTTTAGGAATCTGGGGATAGAGCTGGAGTGCTCTATCCTCCAGGCAGCCAGAGGAGAGACTTGTCTTGTAGAGAGTTCACATAGTTCTGACAGTGTTTGTTAGATAACCTTACATGGGAGACTGGAGACAAGACAATGGGGATTAGTGATGTACCACATTTTGACCAGGACTATGTAACTATGCATATCTTTTGTCCTTTATTTAAATCTAAATCTCATGTCAGAACCCCAAAGATGGATTTGAGGGGTTGGTCACTGGGCCTTTTTGTCTTCTAATGTTTGTAGTGGATAGCCATCCCAGCATTGGCCTGGAAGTTCCAACACCCATTGAGGCTTTGGTAATGATCACACCCACAAGGCAGGGCAGAGGAGGGAGCGGAAGACCAAGGATCAAGAGGAGGTCTCTCTCTTGGTTCCGGGACACTGGACACTGGAGGTAGATCGAGCAGAGTTCTCCAGAGAACACCGCCGGAGTGCGCCATACCTTTGCCAGACCCTGCAACCTACCCCTTCATTTGTAAGTTACCCCACAAAATAAACCTCCCTTTTAACTACGTGGAGTGGCCTTAATAATTTCACCAACATCTGGTGCCCAACGTTCATGGTACGAATTAATGAAAAAGCCTCTTGCCTGTGGCCTTGTGAGCCCCAGCTCAGGCACGAGCTACACTCAGCCAGTTGTGGTGGAGCATGCCGGTAGGATTTACTGAAGAAGGCAGAGGCAGGAGGATCCAGAGTTGAGGCTGGCCTAGGAGAAGCTTCGGCCGGGTCAGAGACACAAACAGTGTCAGTGGGACCATGGAGGCAGTGGCTGCTGCTCCAAGTTGCTGGCTGCTTCTCATCGTGTTGGTGACTATGGTGATGCTGCTACCTGGAACAAAGAATTTACTGCTGCTTGTTCAGAGAAGAATTGCCAGGACCAGCATGTTACAAGAAAGCATCGGCAAAGGTCAGTTTGGAAAAAAGGTTGGCAAGAGAAATGCTGGGGAGAAATTGCTGTGAAGATTTTCTCTTCTAGGGAAGAACGTTCATGGTCCCAAGAGACAGACATTTATCAGACTGTGATTGCTCCAAACCACAGAGGAGACACACACACACACACACACACACACACACACACACACACACACACACACACACACACAAAAATCTAAAGGGAACCATGATCATACCTAACAGTGACTTTGAAATCTTCAAAAGGATGATGGGACTCCACAATGATGATGCCACATGGACTAAGGTAAAGCCATTAACACCATGGAAAGATCGACTTTGGACTACAAACTGCTCAGGACAATTTCGAGATGATCCAGCCTGACAGACTACTTGAACAAGGACTTGAAACAAGCCCTGCACTTTCTCATTATGCAGCGGCTGGACAAATGATACAGGACTTGACAATTAACCCCAAAATAGAGTTTTTGTTTAAAAAAGAAAAAGGAGAATGTAGATATGAAGTAGATCACTGAATCTACTCTGAGAAAAAAAGATAAAGAAATAATAGGATAAATGGGTAGATCATTGAATCTACTCTAAAAAGAGAAAGATGACAAAAGGTAGGTTATTGAAACTTTCATGAAGAGATAAAAGAGAGAATATGGATATGATCAGATGAAAAGGTCAATTATTGGACCTACATTTAAAAAGGGACTACTTGTTTTAAACAGAATAAGTAATGAAAATTTTTGTCTGAGTTTATCAAATGTTATTGGACTGGACATTGTTATATATAATGGAGTTTTTTTGCCTGAATCTGTCAAATGTTAATGGACTAGACATCATTAATGTAATTCTTGACTGTATATATTGTATATACTTATGAGATAATTTTTCTTGTATTAGTTATAACCTTTTTTAATTTTAGACAAAAACGGGAAATGTGGTGGTATTGTGTTCCCCAAAATATTGTGTGTTCCCCGAAATAAACATATCTGGGGTCAGAGAACAGACAGCCACTAGAACAAAGCCAGAAATGGTGGCTAGAAAATGGGAAGAGTAAGCTATAGCAGAAGTTGGGCGGTGGTGGTACACACCTTTAATCCCAGCACTTGGGAGATAGAGCTAGCCGGATCTCTGAGTTCAAGGCCACTTTAGAAACAGCTAAACATGGTGACCCACACCTTTAATCCCAGAAACCCAACCTTTAATCCCAGGGAGTAGGGGCAGAAAAAGAAAGATATATAAGGCATGAAGACCAGAAACCAGAGCAATTAGAGTAAAGCATGTAGTTAGTTGAGCATCTGGTTGGTTAAGTGTTCAGGCTTTGGAGCAAGTGAGATAGCTGTGGCTTGTTCTGCTTCTCTGATCTTCCAGCAATCACCCCAATAACTGACCTCGTGTTTGATTTCATTAACAAGTACTTTTAAAATTCCTGCCACAAATGTTTACTATTACTTGTTTGTTTAATTAGCTCATTGAGGGCAAGTGGATGAACTTGGCTGATTAAATCTGAACCCAGGCTTTGAACCTAACAACAGTAGTTACACCTCTAATAAATTTATTAATATGAAGATAATACAGGTCCTTTGTGTGAAAAATTGGAATCACAGACAAACTCAAAGGGAAGAAGAAGAAATATTTACTCAGGCATACATATTATATATAGGCGTGTGTGTGTGTGTGTGTGTGTGTGTGTGTGTGTGTGTACACTGGAGAGAGAACTCAGTGTCTCATGCATGGCAGTTATGTGTTCTAACATTGAGTTACTTCTCCAACCAAACCCACATTAATATTTGAAAACTGATTTCTTCTGTATAATAATACATTATAGTCAATTTCTCTGGCATGAAACAACCTTTAAGCCTACAAGTCACAGCCATGTTGGGTTTAAGTCTTCCCATATTTATTCAGAAAAGTGTAACTTTCTCCTTCCTATCTCTTTTCTAAAGTGCTTCCCTTAACACTTTGGGGCTTTCACCCCAAGTTTTGGACTTCCAACTGTTTCCCTAAAGACCCCTCCCCACCATGTGGCTGCTTGTCTGCTGGGTCTGATCTCCACACCACATTAAACAATGGGGTCTTTTTTAAAAAAAAATTATTATCTCCATTCTCGTCCTCTAGGCAACTGCTGAGGCTTTCCAGCTGCTAATAAGGCCTTTTCTTTTAAACTTTAATACAGTTGGCCTTGAGCTTCAAAACAATAACCATTACCACTGTGGTTGCTGGGGACAGTATAGTACCTATTGGATGTATTGAAGTGAGGTCCTCTTGGTATTTGTTTAGACAGTTTACATTAGTGCAAATACATAAACAGAGCTGTGTTTAAGATCTTCTAGCAGTCTTTACAGCTTAGGTGTTAAGATTATTAGGTTTTGATCCCACCTCTCTTACTTACAAGCTTTGTAAATTTCAGCTAATGACTCAGAAACTATGTGCCTTTATACAAAATGAGAATGCAATGTTATAATACCAGTCTTGGGAAGTTAAGATAATTAGATGAGTTAAGACATATAATATTCTTAGATAGGTCCTGGTGTCTAGTAAGTGCTTGTAATACATTTAGCACTGTTAACTGTGTACTTCTCTGATCATGTGCCCATGATAAAATCTTGGCGGCAGAATGATGGGGTCACAGGACAGGCTTATTTTTTACATGCTTGATGCAGGTAAATTGCTCAATAGAAAGAGAGCAATAATTCCCACTCCTACCAGTTGTAGGGTATGATAAGGATTGGTCAGAAGTATCCCACCTTCCTCACTTTCTCTGAGGATGGAACTGAGAACCTTGAACATGCCCTGCAAGGAACCTTTTTCACATGCCTTTTATGTAAACCCAGTAAACTGATTGGTTCTGCAAATTTGATTTTATTGCAGTTGTGCTTTGGTTTATCACTGGTGTCCAGTAAGGGACAAGTAGACTTTCTGTACAAAGAGTTCCCCAAACACCTTTCTCTCTACACAAGTTCTTCAAGAACAAGAACAATATCTGATCCCCAGGCACTTATCAATGCCTGAAAAGGCAATGGTTGCTTAATATTAATATATAGTTGCTCAACTAATAATGCACATCCACAATGGACATTTTGATTTTAAAATATATCTTATTTGTTTTTTTTTTTGTTGTTGTTTGTTTGTTTGTTTTTCAAGACAGGGTTTCATTGCGCCTTTCCTGGATCTTGCTCTGTAGACCAGGCTGGCCTCAAACTCACAGAGATCCAAGTGCTGGGATTAAAGACGTGCGCCACCATTGCCCAGCTCATCTCTTACTTTTGAGCAAACACTTCCTCTGAGTTTTTTATTTGCATCTTAAATTTGTATATTTCATTAGTTTAATGTTTATATCTCTGATTAATGAGAGAGTATTTTCCTAATGTTTATTAGATATCAGTTTTTTTTCTTTTACAAATGTCTGTTCTTATTATTTGATTATTTTTTCATTGGGGTATTTGTTCTTCATTATTTATTATAAACACTTTCTCAATTCTGAGTTTTTCATTTGCTTCTTAACTTTGTGTATGGTATTATTTTTATATTTAACTATTTCAAAATTATATAGTGAAGTCTTAATTTTTATCTTTACAGTTTTGTATTTGGTGTTAGACCTCAAATGCCTCTTTAACTCCAAGATTGCATTTTCTTCTATATTTTAATGTTTTGAGGAGACAATATTATGATTGAATCCCTTACATGCTAGATAAATACTCTACAAATGATCTACATCCCAGCCACTTGGCTTCAGCATTTATATTTAACTATTTTATTCATCTGGAAATCATTTGGACTTAGTTTTCCTTAGATAGCTGAAAAATGCCTCATCATTTACACTTTTATACAATTGTCATATCTCCTTTATTGTATACTAAATTTGTATGTGCATTAGCTGCTGTTTCTGGGTCCCATGTCCAAACTCAATGGTATTCTCATTCTGGCAGTACGCTATTCTATCAAAAATTATTGTTGTTTCAAAAAACTTTTTAGGCTAGGTATTGTGACACATGCTTTAATCCCAGCACTTGAGAGGCAGAGGCATGCAGATCTCCATGAGTTTCAGGACAGTCAAAGTTATATAGACAGACCCTGTCTCTCAAAGAAAAAAAATTTACATATCTGCCTGGGTAATTTATTACTTGTTTTGTGTTGGAAAGGTATCTTGATTGTGAAATAGATGAGTACATACATAGATCATCTTATGTGTTTCTCTTATGAGATTCAGAATTTATCACAATATCTTTTTATCATCTGATATTTTATAGAAAGTGCTAAAGAAGGCTGCTACAACTTGAATTTAAGCAGCCAGGTGGCTAGTTAGTGGCAAGGCTATACAGGAAACTAGGGGTTTCTTAGATGACATGACTTCATGCCGTCCACATACAAGAGATGAGAATACATTCAGATCCAATCATTTCATAAACTGACATCCATGAGGGCATTTCACACATATGTTTGACATTGGATTCTTCTGAAATTCATTTTTTCCTTTCTCTTTCTTACACCCCAATTTAAAGTTCTAAACAAACCTCTTTCTGCCTCTATCATGGACTTTATAAGCATAAATGTTGTATGTAGTACATAGTATTTTACCAGAAAACTACAATAAGATAAATTTAGACTATGGTTTGAGCATATAATTACAGCATGTCGTAAAACAAAGAGAGTTAAAAATACAAACCTAAGCCCACAGCAATAAATATTGTAAAAGACACTCATTCCTTTACAGAAACCCCAAAGAATTTACAAAAATCTCTTTTTTGGGGGGGATTTTATTTGGGACTGAAGTATAGAATTATGAAACTGAGATGTACTTTTGAATATTCTCAAGCTATACCTTTTAAAGTAAATGTTAGCAGCCATGGAAACTACATGGCAGTACTTAGAATAGATATGGAGCCTATCATATTTAGCTTACTTGGCCTAAATCAGCTCCAACTAGCAAAGGCCAAAAATTATGTTCACCTCAAATGTACATGTTGGCCTCTAGAGAAATGTTTGGATTGTAACATTTACTACTCTCAGCCCAAGTGGTATGGTAATGGTCCAACAACCTGCAGATTCAGAAATAAAGATTTTTCATGGAAGCTCTTGCCAAGAAGTTCATATTGAACCAGCAGAGATCATGCAAAGTTGAGACATAATTATGCAGTCAGGATTCCAACCAGCATAGAAGATCTGAAAAAGAATGGGGACCTCATGATTCTATTCTGGTTTGAAGAGGTTTGACATAGAAGCAGACTTCAGCATTCAAGAATGTTTCATATCTCGTCACAAAGATTTGTTTCTAGGAATGGCTGAAAGACACTTCTGCCAATTACAGAAAAGAAATTGCCTTAGTAAGTCATGCATCACTGAGTCTCAACTAAAGTTATATTATTATATTATATTATATTTGTTGAGTTATATTAAAATGTTATGCTCTTCATCTTTTTCAGTAAAGAACGAAACAACTTTTTGGCTATGTATCATGCCATTAGGCATAATGGAAGCTCATGAATTTGAGGATTGGGCTTTCAGGTGCAATGGAAAGAAACTGGAAAAAAATTGGGATTTAGTGCCATTCAGCCACCATGTATTTGGTTAACATTTAGGAAAGCTGAGAGCCAGAGGGAGAAAAATTTACCCAAATATACAGTGGCTGAATGCCACTAAATCCCACTTTCGGCCATTAAAAACTTAAATATAAAAACCATGGCTTGATGCAGGAAAACAAATACCTTGTCTTTCCTACACATATACACTGGATCTAGAGTCTCTGTTCCATTAGAACTTTTGCTCAATAAGGGAATGTCTCATTTGCAGATCCTATAGATTCACAAGAGACAAAACACACAACATATTTGTATGGAATGTCTTTATGAAACCCATCACTGTGTGCAATGAATGTATGCCAATAAAAGAAAAAAATTAAAGTGATATTTACAAGAGAATTTTAGTTAGGAAGTCATAGAGTTATGAGGGCCATCTTAAGTTCATGAAAGTGAAGAATGGTCCCACAGTGGTTACATTTTTAATGATAGACTTTTCTACATGTGGTGTGTGTAAACATACATACATACATAAAAATATGTGAAATTTGATGATGAATGTATAAAATATTCATCAATTACTGAAACCATGATCATTTTCTCATTTTGGTAACTTTTAATAGCTGTTTTTCACATGGAAAAGGCAATAATATATAACTGTAACTGTAAGGTTTCTAACAAGTATGATTTTTGCAATATTCTGTATTTGACAGTGTTACAGACACACAGATTTGTTAAGGTTAGAGCACATTTACTGTTTATCCATATTTAGTAAGGGAAGCCTATAATTTTCCTATTTATTTGTAAGTTTATTAATTTTGAAATATCGTAACTAAAAGAAAAACAGAAATGTGCCTAGATTTCTAGGGGCTTGGGAATAGCCTGGATTTTAAATCTTGCCGTGACTTCTCAGTCTTCATTGACCATCATGTTATCTGTTTTCCTACATAGTCTTCTATAAACTTTAGGTAAAAATCCAATATGTCAAACAAATACTTGTACTCGGTGAGTGTGGTAATGTTCTTAAAAAGCTAAAATATTTTCACTTGGTAATTATGCTTCTGATTTTAAGTGGGATCTTCAATGACTAATCTGCCTATAATTTTCCAAATATCTTAATCTGCAGATGACCAATTTAAGTTCCAAATGCAAAAAAAATGAAAGTACAGATTCATTATCTTGGCATTGCCAATAATCTTTTCCTTAATTAGATTGTATTTACAAGACTATTTCCATTTACAGTTGTTTTATAAAATAATAGAAGAAAACAGTAATGTATTGATAAGCTATGATGTCTACATAAAATCAGTGACCTAGCTTAAAGTGGAATTGTTACATAGTAGAGCAGATCACAGAAAGGTTAATATGAGATTAAGAAAGCATCTTTAACTTACAGAGAAGTTTAACCATTGGCCAATAACAATCATCATATTCCCTGCAAAGCTCTAGGAAGAAATTCCAGTAAGTATAATTATTCAGTTCGTTTTAAATATGTGTCTTCTAAATCGAAGTTTACCTTAATGTCTTTCTTAAAAGTCCAAAAATCCTGAAAGGCCTTTAATTAAGATCATTATTTTCTTACCTCCACTCTGCTCTATCAAATTCCCTAGTATTAAGCTGTTCTGCTTGGTATCAGTCTGTTTCTTTGGGAATTTTGCTTCAATTCTTCAGATTTTCAAAGTCACTGGCCCTTCTGAATTTCCCAGTCCCTCACTCCATTCTGAAATTTTGGTACTCAACTTTGCGTACTGTTCTGTCAAGTTTTCTTTCTCTTCGTTCTTATGTCTTCTATGTTCTGTTTTGTGCCTTCATTGCAAAGCTCCTTGAAGTGGAAAGGGATGTAAGCATGGTACATCTGACAGTCTTTGTCACACACTTGCTCAAGTATGTTAAGTTCTACTTTGAGAATGGTTTCCACTCTGAAATTTGCATTGTTCTCCTTTTACCTTCCAGCATCAGTCACTATATACTACTCCTTTAGATGGATTTGAATATATAAATTCTGCAGTTTAGTGGTCCAGTTTTATGCTAGTTTTTTGATGATCTACTATAATGGAATAAATAGCCACCTTAAACAACAACCACATCCTCTTTAGCAAGGTTCTGTGAATTATCTGGTTTCTGTTCCATGAGGTTTTATCTGAGAGTTTGATCATCAGATGCCTACATGAAGTGACTCTCTTTACCCCAACAGCCTTCAGTCTCCAATAGCTCCTTGGCTAGGAAGGAGTGGGACTTCATGAACTCCTCTTGCTCTATGCTGGAATATTGCCTGGCTTGATTTGGGGTAAGTCTTGAGCAGGCAATCACAGCCACTATGAGTTCATAAGTACAATGGCCCTGATATGTCCAGAAGATACTGTTTCTCATCTGTTGCTACATAACCTCTCATTCTAGAAGGGGATTACCTAATTTATAGTATTTGAATGTATAAATTCAAGCAAAATGGCTGTGAATGGTAATTAATACTAGAAAATAAAAGACAAAAGAGTGGTTCAAGCTTCTGAAACCATTTTCAAAATAGAATCTGACCCTTCCCATGCCGCTCTTCTGCAATGTTCCCTGAGCCATGTATGGAGTGGACATGACATAGCTGAGACAGGACTATGTTCATCACCATGAAATCAGAAGTCCATTCAAATATTTAAAAGCATTTATTTATATCAAAAAGTTATACTAACAAATTTTTAATATTTTCATTATGGTATTTGATTCTTCAGCTCATCACAGCAACTATTGATCAACATTAATTAACTTTGGCTGCATGGAGGTGTCCAACTAATTAAATTAAAAAGTGACACTGATGGGGAGAAGGAATCTAACATTTATCTGTCCATTCATCTATTCATTCATTTGTTCATGGAGGGTTGCTAAAATGGGACTCTGCTATCCTAGTTTTAATATCTTTAGGATATTAAAAAGTTGAAGTCTCTCTCACATTCACACAGATACATACAAGGGAGAGAAGGGGGTGGGAACGGGAGGGGAAGGAGAAGAGAGGGGGAGGGAGAGGAAGGAAGAATGAATTTCTGTGCAGAGTTACTGGAGTGTTATGGTTGCCAAATCTCTATCTTGACTGACCATTTTAGGTGGCTTTTATCCTCACACCTTATGTTAAATGAATGACTTAGAAGAGACCATTTTGAGGGCTTGATATACTTGGAGTTTAGGAGACACTGAAAATAGGAACATGATAGTTGCCTGAGAAACCATGAGTCTGTGTCTATGGTCTTAAGAAGAGAAGAGGATGGGAGAAAGAGTAACAGCAAAAATCAGAGCAGAATAGAGAGAAAGGGTAATTTCTTGTTTTGCTTATTGATATATTTGCCTTCATAGGATGGGCCAGTGCAGATCTTTAGGGTAAAGTTGGCTTGGGACATTTTATTTTTTCATACAGGATCTCATGTAGTCTAAGGTGGCTTCCAAATCACTATGTAGCCAAGGATGAGCCTCCTGCCTTAACATACAGAATGCTGGGATCACAGTTGTGTGCCACTATGTCTAGTTTATTCTGTGCTTGTGACTGAAACCTGGACCTTGTGTGTGCTATAGGCAAATGCTCTACCAACTGAGATACATGGCCATCCACAGCTTAGAGAAATCTTATGAAAAGTCCAAGTGACAACCTGAAAGAGAAGGCAAAGTGGCCTAGCAGGAGATGAAACTCTGAGCCCTAGGAATTCACAAAGAGCCAACCAGAAGTTGGAGCTAGCTAGCCCATGGATTGGAAGTGAGTGTCCAGAAGTAAACCCATACCTCTCTGGTCGATTTTTGACAAAGGTACTGTCTTAGTTACTTTCCTATTGCTGTGCTAGGACACCATGACCAAAGCAATGTATAGAAGACAGACTTTATTGGGCTTACAGTTTCAGAGGGTGAGTTCATGACCATCATTGTAGGGAGCATGATGGCAGGCAAGCATGGTGCAGCTTACACTTTGAGACAACAATCATGAGGCAGAGAAGGGGTGATAACTGAAAATAATATGGGCTTTTGAAACCTCCAGAGGGTGACTCACCTTCTCCATCAATGCCCTACTAAGTGGGGGACCAAGCACTCAAATGTATGAACCTATGGGGCCCATTCTAATTCAAACTACCACATATACCAAGACCATTTAATAGAAAAATGTCATTGTATTTAGTGAATGATATTGAAAAAACTGGATAGGCCCATGCAACAGGAAGGAATTGGATCCTTGCTCTATATTGTATGCAAAGTCAAACTCAAAATGGGGTTCATTGGTCTATCTATTTAATCATAGATGCTTGAGGGCTGAGAAAGAAGGATAGCTTGTGTACAGGATTCAATTCAGTCTGGACAATTTAGTGAAACATCATCTCAAAATTTTAAAAAGAGAAGGGGATGTCATTGGCTGAAATGTAAACGTAAAAACTACAGTCTATTACCCATAGAAGAAAACAATTATACATCTTGGTGATGTTGGATTTGGCAACTGGTTCTCAGATATGCCATCAAAAACAGGAGCACTAAAAGAAAACAGATACATCTGACTTCATCAAATGTAAAACTTTCATGCTTCAAATGGCACTTAAAGAATGAAAGACAACATTTTCAGATAATTTGCTTAATAATGTATTCATAGGGGGCTGAAGGGATGACCCAGTGCATAAGAATATTTGCTGGTCTTGCAGACAACTCAAGTTTGGTTCATAGCACCCACATGGTACTTCATTGCCACCTATAACAGTTCCAGGGGATCCCATAGTTACTTCTGGTCTCCAAGCATTCTGCATACATGTGGTGCACTTACATATAAACAGGCAAAACATTCATACACATGAAACAAAAATAAACTCTTGTTTGGAAAAGAAGATGTTCATAGGATGTAGGAAGATTATTCATAGCATAATAATAAAGTAACAACTCACATTAAATACAGGTAAATGCATTAGATAGACATTTCTCCAGGAAAGATGCTTACCATTGTTACTTAAAACCATAATAAAACCACATTATATTTAAATATTAAGTAGTACTAATAAGCACGTGGAAAAATTCCCTCCATGTACACTGCTGGTGGGCATAAAACTCCTGAGGAAAACTTCAGCCCTTCCTTCAAAAATCTTAGCATAGTGTTAACTCTATCAGCTTACAGTATCTTACCTATGACATCTGAGCGCATGTTCCACAAAAACTTGTGCATTAGGAAGCTTATTTTATTTATAATAAAAATCATAGGGCAAACAAAATATCCTCAACTGTTTCATTGTTAAACAAAATGTTGTGTAGCTGTACAATGGAGTATTGCTGAGCCATTAAAAGTCACTATATCATTATACCCATGAACACCACAACAAAGATAAAACTTTAAAACATTATACAAACAGAAGGAAGTACAAAATGACCACATTATGGTTCTATTAATAGGAAGTCTCAGAACATAAAAAAAATATAATTATAAGGTAGTTTAGTGGCTGCTTACAATAGACTGTTGAGCAGGGGAAATAGTGCAGGGATTGAAAGACATTTTTAGAGTGAAGAAAATGTTCTAGAAGAAATCACCATTAGTTGTTCATATCTGTGAATATGCTAAAGGCACTGAGTTGTGCATTTTAAATGGATGGGTTATATTGTATCAAATTATATTGTAATAAAGTTGCTAAAAATTATAAGTGTGCCAGAGAGGTAACTTTATCCATGAAGTGGCTGGGCTATTTGAGAAGCCACTAAGGTACAGCAAAGGAGAGAATCATCTCTGGGAATGCATACAGTTAAGAGTTCCATCCGGCTGTGCATGAGCTCCCCAATCTTCTCTCCTTGAGTTTGGCCTTGGAGGTTCCAGCATGTGGATATCTGAGGTTAGAGTGTTTCAAGCAGATGGAACACTGGGCATAAAATCACAAATGAGACTATACATGCCATTAGTCTGCAGCAGAATGAGTGAAGGTGATACAGATAAGGATACAGAGAGGGGAAGGCAAGTGAAGTCAAAT
The DNA here is from genome assembly GCF_903995425.1 of Onychomys torridus. Classification (NCBI taxonomy): domain Eukaryota; kingdom Metazoa; phylum Chordata; class Mammalia; order Rodentia; family Cricetidae; genus Onychomys; species Onychomys torridus. The sequence continues at coordinate 36,928,984 of NC_050466.1, forward strand.
ATAACAATGGCCATAAATTATTTCCCTCATGTATCCAAGCCCTTAAATCTACATATAATCCCTGTAATGACAAATGTAGGCCAGACCAGATCCTGACCAGCAAAATGTAAATAGATACTTTCAATCTTTAAATCTGGCTTGGCACTATAACTTGCTTTGTCCAACAGGGCATTAACAAAGATGCCACAAGCAATAGTTTGAAACACATGTATTCACTGGGATTTCCTTTCTTCTTATTCTTGGAATCTCAGATTAATATAGCAAATGATTAGAGATACATTAACCAGTTGCCTCTGTTAAGCTAATTGGCACAAAGCCAAGTCCCAGAGATGTGAGGCTACTGAGTAGAGTTAACTACAGATACACATACCACTTCAGCCTAGACCAGCAAAAGAACCATGCAGCAGAACCCAGGCCATATCACTGACATGCAGAACTGCATTTGAGGGCAGCCTGCTAAATTTTAAATCTAATGGAATAAATACTAAAAAGGGTTCTTGGGCGTCCCTTTTCTCTATGTTCAAAGCTAAAGAGGCAGGAGTGCTTCTCAGGTTCCCATGTCCTATAAAGCCCAGCTCATAGGATTTGGGGTTTAACCCTCAGCTAATAATAATGGATGGGCATTTTATTGGAGCATTTTCTGTGTTGAACAGTTTCCTTGGCAACCAAACATATCTTGACTCTGAAGCAGCAGCAGCAGTGGTATGTGGATTAGTCTGTCCCCTAGGAAGGGGTGGATTTTAATAGTGAAAATGACATCAGCTATCATTTCTTGAGCTCTTGGATAGCCAGGGCACCTTAGTTTGCATTACTTCACTGAGTTCTCATGAACTCCCTTCAAATGTATGAACTCTTTTTGTTTCCGTGACCAGACTGTGATTCAGGGAAGTGGAACGACTTGTCCAAGCTTACATAGTCAATATGTAGGAGGTTCAGGATCCAATTCTTGATCTGCCTGCCTCAGTAAACCAAATACTTCAGTATAGTGCCATAGAGATAGTGAGACATACCAAGCTCACCCAGAAGTTTGCAATAGTGATCTGCTTTTTTTTGCATGAGGCTAATAAGGCACCTCAAGACAAGTCTGAACTGTCCACTGCAGTTCAGCCCCGTGCATTGTTCTCTTACTTCCTACCATCATTCCATCTGCAGCTGTAGAACAGCTGGCTTAACCCTTTCCTTCAATCTCACGGGAAAGGGGGAGCCAAGGGCTGCTCCTGAAAAGGCCTGGCAATACTTCTACTCTTCATTAAAAGTTTATGTGCATTATACACTTCATTATATGCAATTGGGTTTCTTATATGGCACTCCAGTGCATGAATGACTCCCTAGACACATTTGTACATTTCCATTGTTATAATATAAAGCCTGGCCAAGGCAGAAGGCAGGCATGGTTTAAGCTATTCAATTATTTGTGGTGCACTAACCAAATCCAGGAGAGTCTTTACTCTCCACTCTCCACAGGATTGCTGGCTGGATAGCATCTGTATTTCTATTGGGCAAAATCTTTCTGTTGTGAATCTGAATAGTGAAATAAGACAGATGACTGGTAGGAAATCACTTCCTTTCCCAATTTATTGAGAATTGGCTTGTGCTGATTTGTGCCTTTGAGCTATTTATTTTATTTTATTTTTTGTGTGTAGTGTATTTATTTATATAGATGTGTGCACGTGTGCACACATGTGGATATATATACATGTGTTGTGTGGGGGTAGAGGTTGACATTGGGTGTCTTCTTTGATGACTCTTCACTTTATGTAGGGTCTCTCATTATATCTGGAGCCTGCCCAGACAGCCTGGCTGGCCAATGAGTCCCAGAGTCATGCCTTTCTGAACCTTCTCCAGGGCTGGGATTATAGATACTCACCACTGTGCCTAGCTTTTTTAATGTAGGTGGTGAGGGTCCAAATTCAGGTCCTCATGCATACATGGCAAGCACTTGACTGACTGAGCCATCTTCCTAGCCCTTGTTTCTATTTTATGCAACTTAACTGTTGAGCCTAAAGAGACTAATCTTTTTAGATTGGAAAGTAGTAAGGTCACAAGTATTTTGAACCTTTCAGGGATAATGAAGAGATACACATATATACTTCACTCATCCATCAACGACTATTTATTCTCAAAGAACATACCCTGAACTAAGGTCACAGATTATAGTGTAATAACCCCATTACTATGGAAAAACATATGAAAGAATCATGAATGAAAAGAAAATAGCTGATACACAGAATTCTTTGCCTAAAAGGTAGTTGCTCTAGGATATTCAGCTTAATGGGCTGAATGGCTCAAAGATCACCTGGGAACCTATATGTTCAAGATGGCAGTGCTTCTGTGAGCCTGGTACCCTGAGTGGAGGATGGCTGATTTGCCCTTTTCTTGTGGTGTTCGGTATTGCTATGTGTACAACAGATAAACTATGTGATTTGAACCAGTATTTACTCTCAAAGGTGGCTTGTTATAGCAGTTAGGCCACCCTTATTGGTGCCCTTTCTCAATGTGAGTATTTATAATATGTTGATTGTGGCCCATTTTATTCACCTTCTCACCCTACCCCCACCAAAGTCCTCATTGCATCTGTCCTGAACTTCATAGCAGTCTTCTTTAGAAATGCTTCCCTCTTTGCCTCTTGCTCCCTTGGTTACGTGGTTAACATGTTTTGGAGGCAAAGCCACTTTGGGCTAGAGGACCAGCATGAAAGCTGGGTCTGCTGCCTTGACAGGGAACTCTTCCAGTGGGAAGCAGCCTTCTGGAACTCCTCCCTTGCAGGCTACCTTCACATTCTGTCGCTGCTCAGGGCAATTTGTAAAAAGTCCAAAGAGCTGGTTCCCAGCTGGAATTGTTTAACTTTTCTCTACTTTAGGGACCTAGATTTTTTTCACAGGTGAGAAACAAACACAAAGAAATTGGAGAAAATTTTTAGGAAACCTCTTAAAGCCCCAGCTAAGCCTATGGCAAGAAAGGAATATTGAGGCTGCTTAATATGATCCAGGGCCTCATGACAAAATGCTGAGGTTTGCAATTGAATTCTCTTAGGGGACTGCTACTGTTGTTATTTATTTTGAGAATTCTAAAGCATTTTCATCTCCTACATTTTTGCCTGAAAGTGATTCAGGAATTTTTTTGGGGGGTGGGGTAGGTGCTCTTAGATCTGTGGGAGAGTTTTGATTCTCCTATTTCAATTTTCCCCAGACAAGGACAGGCTGATAAATGGCACAATACCCAAGCTTCAGTCCCCCAGGCTTCTCAGATGAGGAGCTTCAGAAGGTCACTGTGTGTTCTGAAATACCTACCTTTTGTGAAGTGATTGTAGACTTGTAACTATCCTGGCAGGAAGGACGATGCTTTAAGGGAGGGTACTTGTGCCCCTTCCTTTGGGTATCAGTTGAGACAGACAATACACCCCAAGCAATTGGAATCTTGTGGTGGAAGAAAAAGGGTGGAGGCCCTGGAGCTAGGCAGGCCGGGACCTTGGCTCCTGAAAGAGGTTTCACACAACTGACAATTCGAAGGAGAGAATGGAGTCAAGACATTTATGGGTCAATTGTGTGCGTGACAACACTTTGACTAGGATGGGCTACTTATACATATCCCTCATCTCCTATTTAGTTATTAGACAAGGTCTCACTATGTAGCCTCAGCAGACTTGGAGCTCACAGAGCTCCACCTACATCTGCCTCTCAAGTGGAGGGATCAAAAGTATGTGCCACCATGCTCAGATTTGCCTTCTCTTTAAACCTAAATCTCATGTCAGTACCCCAGTGATGGATTTGAGGGGTGGTGGTCACTAGACCTCTTCCTTTGTTCCTTTTCTCAATGTGGTCACATTGAGTGAGTCTCCTTTCTCTGCTCTTCACTATTATTTGTCTCTTTAATTGGCTTATTAAGGATGGGCAGCTGTGCCTAGCTTGTTATGGTTGCTAAAACTCAAACTCAATCCAACAATTCTACTAACAAATAGGTGCTGAGGCAGAGTTAGTTAGAGGCAGATGTTGGGGCTCAGGAAATAATCCCCTAAAGTATAATAATTTGATGTGCTGAATCCTTTAAACTGAAAGACATTGATAGAGTCTCAGAAGATCTCACTGACCTCATGCCTTCCTGTACTCTACCCTCATTTTTTTTTTTTTGGAGCTGAGGATCGAACCCAGGGCCTTGCACTTGCTAGGCAAGCACTCTACCACTGAGCTAAATCACCAACCCCCCTAATTTCTTTCTTGAAGTTATTTATAGATACTAGCGTGTCTCTTCCATGAAACAAACCATGGAATTGTTTGCATTTCTCCCAAAAAGATAGCCATAAAGTCAGGATATTTAATCTTTACCTACCTTTTTATGGCAGGAACCATTCATAAAGACATTCTGTAGGCTAGGTATGATTGCTCACACTTGTAATTCCAGCATTTGGACATCGAGACAGCAGGATTGTTGGAAGTTCAAAGTTACAGTGATTTACAGGCCAACATGGGTTACAACATGAGAACCCATTTCACCAATGCCCTTCCAAAACATAAAGTATCTGGTCTTCAGTCTTAGATCCTTGTTCCATAAGGGTCTTGCACAGTACCTTGGAGGAAGATGTTCTAAGCAGGGAGGCAAGCAGATCATGAACATGTAGGCTTTGATGGCTTCCCTCATGAGGCCATTGTCATTAGATTCTACTCTTTTTCTTGTCATACTACTGTATAGCAGGCCATACATCATCAAACTTGGATTTATTGCTTAGGCATAAAAGCAGGCAGTTTTCCTGTTAACCTCATTTCTGAAGGCTCCTGTGTCATGTGGAAGCTTGATTGGATGAACATGTTGTTTTCTTTCTGTCTACCTGCCTTTTATTATAAGACTGTTGGCTGTGACCCTTATGATGGGTCTTTGAGGAGAAATATCACACATCTTCCCTCCATACATGAGAAACATGAAGACTAAGGAAAAAATCATATGGCACCTTACAACATAGAGATTAACAAAGAGTTCCTGGAAATGACTCTAAATCTAAGTATTTCTAAGCTTTGTATATCATTATATTTTGGTCATGACCATTCAGCTCCACCTTTGCAGTGAGAAAGCAGCTTTGGGCTCCATAAACAGATGGATAAGGATGTATTCTAATAAAACTGTATTCACCCAAACTGATGGCTGTCAAGATTTGGGGCATGGGCTAGAGTTTACTAAACTTTGTTTTTGAGATTGATGGAAGTCCAGGCAAGGACAAGGAGATGACCCTAGGATCTTGAGTTTAGCAAATCTGGGATTCATATTGCTCGTAACTCCATAAAACTGGATCACAATAGGGCTCCTGTGGATGCCACACAGAAAAAGTGAGGGGCACTAATGTGACCCCTTAGTGATATTCACAGGGAGATTAAGAGTGTAGGAACAGAATCTGTGGGTTCTCATTGCTTACAAATGTTAGACATGGCATGGGGTAGGGTGAGGGGAAAAGCAGCCTAGTTAATCCATGATAATTTATATTTTTGTATGTCATTAGGAGAGTTCAACTCAAGGTGAGGTAATGGAACTACTACGACCCACTGACTTTGTTATATCATCAAAAGGAACAGCTTTTGACCAAAAAAAGGTGAGTTCCTTCACAGTGATTGACACATTGCCCAGAAGCCTCTAGCTTGTTGCAGTTTTACATATATTTTTAAATGTGCGACTGACAATTAACTAATGCTACAGTAGTGTGTGTGTGTGTGTGTGTGTGTGTGTGTGTGTGTGTATGATGTGTACCTAAGTGTAGGCTGGCATTATAAATCAATCCATCTCTTGGGACCAAACCATAGCTTTGTCAAAGGGTAGGGGAGTAAGCAGCCTTTGGCATTCAAAGCCTAAATGTTGTGGTCATTAACATGTGTACCCTGAACAAAGAAGAGTGTGACCTAAGGAAAGCAGCCCACAGCCAATATGGGAACAACCAAATAAGCACGTGATGTCTCATGCCTTTAGATGAAATTCAAACAAAAAACATTTGCACATTGTTGCAGTGAGGAGAGGGGTCTGCATTTACTAAACAACGTAATATTTTGAATATTGCCTACTTCTAAGAGAGGACATGTAGTTAGCAGAGGGAGACATTTATTTAATTATCCCTGATACAAAGAATTCTTGTCTTTTGCAGCTACATGGCTTTAAGAGACTGCTGGGTACCTGAAGGCCAGCTCCTACTGGGACTAATTTCATCCAGACAGCTCCAAGCATGTTCATTAGGCACTGATTAGGTTTCACACAGGTGGAGAAGGTTAGGGGCACAGATAGAGAGGCGGTGCTGATTATGTTAAGCATAAAACACCATCTGTTTCCCAAGTAAGACAAGGGATTGCATCCACACTTCTGGAGGGACAGACACCAGATCACTGCTGAAGCTGCTGCTCCCTCCTTCCCTTTTTTTCATCCCACTGCATTCATGAGTCTCAAAACAAGTTGGTAAAAATGAAGAAAAACACCAGCTACTATATCTAAAGGCTGCTAAAAAAGATGCTAAGTTCTTAACCATCCCATTCAGGCTTGCTGGTCAGAATGAATGGGAAAGGATTTTTGTTTTGTTTTGTTTTGTTTTCCTCCCTAATGCAAGTATTGTACTTGGCATGAAAATAGAATTACTACATTGATTCCTTTTCAGTGTAAAGACCGCCCTTCCCCACCCCCATTGCAAATAGCCATCCTAGTTAGCTGGACTCTTCAAAGCACTTTAATATGGTTTTGTTTGGAACCAAAGAATGCAAATGAGCTGACATACAGATCCCCCTTTTTTAACAGAAAATAAACAGCCCAGAGACATGTGCATGCATAAATGTTTAGGGGAGGAAAGGCGGCAGATGATGGAGTGAGCTGATTGACACTTGAGCTCACCTGATAAGGGGTCTTCATACTTTGTCACTGGCCCACACAGAGTCAGAGGCTCACAATACTGTCTTCTTCCCAGCCACTCTCCAAGAGCAAACCACCCCACCACCTGGCCTTTCCGCATTCATCATTCCTCTTGCCTGCCAAAGAAAACTTTGCCACTCAGCAGGTGGTGGTGGTGGGGAAAGGAGTGTGGGATGCAGGGCTTGTGCCTCTCCTCTTCAACCCATGACCTCATTGGTTTAGAGCCCTATCTTATTATCTTATTATTAGAGCACAACAGAGACAGCTGGAGGCCAATCAGCAGGATCCCCCCCCCCCCCCCCCCGCACTAGCCAAATGAAGGCACAGGCAGCTTGGAACCAAGAGCATCTCACCATCCTGGGACGATCCAATCATAGTAGGCTCTAGTTCTGTGGGTCCAAGAGCACGACACCATCCTGGGATGATCATGGTAGGCTCTAGTTTTGTGGGTCCAAGAGCAGGACACCATCCTGGGATGATCATGATAGGCTCTAGGTCTGTTGCTATGATAAAATTTCCCGACAAAAGCACCTTAAGGGAGAAAGGGTTTATTCAGTTCACAATTGTGGCTTATAGTCCACCATTGCAGCAAAAGTCAAGGTGGCTGGAACTTTAAACAACTGGGCAGATCATGTCCCCAGTCAAAAGCAGAGAGCAATCAACTGATGAATGTATGCCATTTAGGAAGCTTATGAAAAGGGAAACACATTGCTGGAAGTCACTCAACAAAGCAGATTATAATCCATAATAAATTTCCTCTAAAATTTATGTAACAGTTCTTTGGGGTAAGAAATAGGTATATGTGTCTCTGAGGACCAGAAAATCCAAGAGTCCTAGCACCCAACTTTCCCCATCAGTCTTCAAAAATAGAGAATTATTTATTTTCCTTTATCATCAGTAGTGTCGGAGTCCACTACCTACCTCCAAAAGGAGATCAATCAAAGGATCACAAGCTAACTCCTCAACTGAGGTGGGAACTGACCAGTGTTTCCCTTGGAGTAAATTGCTTGCTGCTGGGCACTAAAAAAGATCATCTCCTGGGAGGCTGAGAAGCCAACGTGATCATTGATTCTAATAACCTTGAAATATAGCCTTGGCTAGATCTTGAAAGACCTGACATTTTCTTGGGGTCCAACAGAGAGGAAAAGAGAGTGTTTAATTTGTTTTAAATGAAAATATAAATCTGTCTTTTGGAGGCTGTTTCCTTTCCTTTGGCTCTTCTACAGTTTGAAATGAAATCCTTAAGAGTTATGTTACTCTCTATGACATGTAGTATTTGTGTTAAAGGGTTCAGCCTTCAATAAGAACTAGGTTTGTATGTTCATTCAATGCATACTTATTTACTAAGCACCCTGATAGGCCTTGAGATTCTTCTATTGGCTTGCACAGGTTTTCTAAATCCCTGAAAACTCTCCCTCTGGTTAAATAGCCTCATGGTCTTTCCACATTAAATTAGATTAAACAGTTTTGTGGATGCTTCCATCTTGTTTGTTCATGTTTGAGATGGCAGCTGCTTCTGTAACTACAGTAGGGGGACACAGAATATAGGGCTACCACTAATATTTATTTCTCCAGGTAGAGACTCAAAGTCCCCTGTTAGTATTACCAGCAAGCTCAATAGCAAAGAAAAGGGTGTCTTCTACTTTATAGGAAGTTGTGGAATATTACTTTAACTATGTAAAGATGTGTTTTATTTGTTTATGTTGTGGAATATTATTTTAAATAGACAAAGATGTGTTACATTTGTTTATGCTGCATTTGCTTAATGATGTAAAGATGTGTTGCTTTGCCTGCCTAAGGCACCTGATTGGTCTAATAAAAGGCTGAATGGTCAATAGCTAGGCAGTAGAGGGATAGGCAGGTCTGGCAGGCAGAGAGAATAAATAGGAAGAGGAATCTAAGCTCAAGAAGAGAATGAGAAGAGAGAATGAGGGATAAAGAGAGGGTGACACCAGGAGCCAGGCAGCTGCCAGCCAGCAAGACACAGAATAGGACACACAGAATGAAAGTAAGGTTAAAAAACCCCGTGGCAAAATGTGGATGAGGAGAAACAGGGTAATTTAAGTTATAAAAGTTAGTGGGCCAAGTATGAGATAAGGCCAAGCATTCATAGCTAATAATAAGTCTCTATGTCATAATTTTGTGGTGGGCTTTTCTGAGAAAGCCTGCTACAGTAGAAGTTCTTAGTTGAGAAAAAGATGTTTTACCATTCTATTAGATAACAGATAATTGAGAGGATTTTCCTTACTTTGAAGATTAATTCAAACAAATTAAGCATCAGAAAATGGACACAGGTTATTTTCTATTACCAACTCACCTAACTTTTATCATCTTTGTAGATAGAGATATAAGGGGCAAGGTGTAAAGCAAGAATGCAAGAGAATGAAAGTGGGAAGAGAGAGAGAGAGAGAGAGAGAGAGAGAGAGAGAGAGAGAGAGAGAGAGAGAAGAAAGAAAGGGGGAACGCAGGGAGATATATGAAGGAATGATATTTATATAGGGTACACTTTGTCATATGCCAGATGTTGTTATAGATTCAGATGATGCAGCAGTGAAACAATACTTACTGTCATATAGTTTATAGTTCAGTGGAGGAAGACAGATACAAAGCAAGGTAACTAAATGAATCCACAGTGTAAGTCAGTGTTAAGTGATATAAATTGGGCAGGCCAACTAATAAGACAAGAACAGGGCTTAACCTTTTATGTAAGGTTGACTGACACTGCAACATTTGAGTCACTTTCAGTGGTTTCCTAACTAATAGGTCAGGCTGATGGCATAAAATTCAGTATGGCAGCATGACAGACACTTCAGAATGTATGATGGTGAGACATGGCTTCTAGGAAACAGTAACCCCTATGGTGGCAGAAGCATATCATAGTAAGTGGCTTACCAAAACAGGGAAAAGAAAAACAAATCCAATACCTTTCCTGTTACCCATGTGCACTAGAACACAGACATTGCTTCTCACTCCCTTCAAAACCCGAGGGTAGCTATGTTGCCACAGTTAGTTGTTTTCAGGATTGAGTACATGTGAATCTCCCAGGAAATCTGTTGCAAATGATGATACCACAAACCCACTCCCAGCAGCTGTTACCTCATGAACCCTTCCAGGCCCTCAACCCTGAGAAGTTGAGTGGTTTTATCCAAATTTAGTCTCATGTCTTTTTCAGATTTCTGTTTCACAACACAGGCTACTTTAAACCACACTACTTCGTCTAGTGAATCTTGTCTTATTTTCTTTAAGTAATTCACCCTTTTTCTTATCTGTGTTCTTTTAGAATTTCTTTCTCTATTATGAGTCAGGTAAACATTTGGATTAGAAATATCTCAAGAGAGATAGGGACAAATACAATGGCAATGAAGCTGAAAGGGAATTCTGAAGGCAGATGATAGAGGAGCTTTAAAGTCAGGCTAGAAAATTCCAACTTAAACCTACAGAAAATAAACGGCCTTTGTAGGCTTACCCGGAGAGAGCTAATGTTATCAGCTTTGTTTTTCCCTGAGAAGATGAGTCCAACACAGTTGTATGGAATAGATGGTGTGAGCAAGAGTGACAGCAGGATAATCATTTTAGCAGGGAGTTTTAGGACTGTAGGCGAGAGCAGACACTGGCCCGTGTCTGTATTTGAGAGGAGGAAAATAGAGAGATCATGGCCCTGCGAGCTATTGCAGATGTTAGAATCCATAGGAGTTAATGGTTGATTGGCTCTGCAGGGTGAGAATGGAGACATGAACCAGATGACTTCAAACTTTGTAGGTTTGCACTGCTATGATCTGATATTGCAACCACTGCAGGGAGAGCAATATGGTGCAGGGAGAGATCATGATTTGGGTTAGAGACATGTTATGTGTGATGTGTTGGTTCTATAACCATGAATAGGCAGATATCCAAGAAAAAAAATGGCTCAGACTTCTGAGTGTGGCATTGCTTAGTGTATAGGTGATGGTTAACTTATTTTAAAATGTGTTGTGTTTTACTGTGTTCCAAGTGCTGTGGAACATCTGTGAAGAGACATAGTAATCAGTTTCAAGGACCTGGTTGTCAGCAGTATTAAGCTAGAGAGGGGTAGGTAGATACCAACAAGTATATAACGAACATTGAAATCAAGAGAATCATTTTCACTTAAAAAGCATTATTTTAGAATGACCATAGGAGTGCACACCTGTAATCTCAGTACTCAGAAGGCAGAGGCAGGTGGATTTGTGAGTTTGAGGCCAGTCCATTCTACATAGTGAGTCTCAGGGTAGTAAGACCCTGCCTAACTCTTCAAAACAAAATAGTATTATTTCACATGTATAAGAATGTTTATTGCCAGGTGGTGGTGGCACATGCCTTTAATCCCAGCACACAGGAGGCAGAAACAGGCAGATCTCTGTGAGTTTGAGGCCAGCCTGGTCTACATAGCTAGTTCCAGGACAGACAGAGCAGTTACACAGAGAAACCTTGTCTTGAAAAACAAAACAAAACAAAAAACAAACAAACAAAAACCAAAAGCAAAACAAAACAAAAGAATGTTTCTGATAGCCCAAGGGGGAAAAGGGGGTAAAATAGAAAATGCAGAGCAAGAAGCAAAGGTAGAAGAGCACAGCCTGTGAGACACTGACATTAAAAGTTTGATGAAATGATTAATCATAGGGGATAAAAATAAAATACAATGAGAGGAAATATTTTCATCACAGAGTGAGCATAGTATCAATGTTGCCAGATTAAAATCAATGAGCACAAAGTTGAGGTCATTGAAATAGAAAATTAAGAGGCCATTTTTGAAATGATAAAGGTAGAGACCACACTAAGTTTGACACTGATTTATGGGATAACACAAATTTATAGACAATTAAAAAGAGAATGGATATTTAAAAAAACAAGGAAGACATCACTTTTTAAAGTTTATAAGGCTGTGGGTGTGGGTCAGTGGTAGTGGTAGAGAGCTTGCCTTAGCATGTGTCCCTGGGTTCCACTTTCATCTCTGTGAAGAATGTTTAAATAATAAAAGGTAGGTTGAGGCTATTCCATGAATGAGCAAGAAGTATGGTTCCTGAGACTATTTTCAATTAGAAGAGATCATGCTTACTGAGGGAGATGTGAGAATGTGTGCTAAGTGAGAATAAAAACCCAATGGGTAAGTAAAGCATCATAACTGAAAACCATGAAACACATCAAGCTAGACTCAAATGCTTAAAAACAAAGAATATACAAAAAAGTTGTGGTGATATTTTATTTGTGCACCACAATAAAGCTTATCTGAAGATCTGAGGAAAAAAGCCAGCCACTATATTAAACAAAGAGGTAGGCAGTGGTAACACATGCCTTTAATCCCAACATTCAGGAGGCAGAGATCCATCCAGATCTCTGTGAGTTCAAGGCCACATTGGGAACAGAGCCAGAGTAGTGGCACACACCTTTAATCCCAGCAGTAGTTAACCATAGAAGTCTGGAGGTCTAGACAGACAAACAGACAGGAAGTGATAGAGCTGGGCAGAAAGAGGAAGTGATGTAGCTGGGCAGAGAGAGGGAGTAAGATGGCAGGGCATAGAAAGGTATATAGGCATGAGTATATAGGAAGTAGCTCCCTTGGATTGAGGATTTGCTAGTGATAAGAATGTGGTTGGCTTGTTCTATCCACCTGATCTTTCAGCTTTCACCTCAATATCTGGCTCTGGTTTTTTTTTTTATTAATAAGACCATTTAGCAATTGGTGCTACAAAAAGCTAAGAGGGAATGTGTTGGAATGCTACAATTTGTTGACATGGACTTTGGAAGATAAATCCAAGACAAAATAATGGACAGAAAAAAGAAATCAAGCAAAGATAATTGAAAGACTGAAGTAGAAGGGATGGGAACTAAAGAAATTTCTACTTTATAGCTTGACAGTCTGAGAAATCAAGGGGAAGGGCAGGAGAAAGAAGAGGGAACAAGTTAGGATGGCAACAGTGCTTCACATTGGACTATATGACTATACAGCATGGACCACTCTGTAGGATGAGTTGTCTGAGTGCTCACTATGATCTTTTTAGATGGGGATGAGGGAACATGGGGTATTTACAATTGCATTTGGCAAGTAGTGTCAAAAAGATAAAATCAGTGAAACTAGATTGTTTTCAATTACAGAGTCAAAGTAATTCAACAGAATCTCCATCTCTGGAGTGTTGGATATGGAGGAGACAGCAAGTGCTACAAACATCAGAGTATGGAGGGGACCAAAGAGTGGAAAGTCCAATGGAGTAGGATACTGTGTTTCATTGGAGGGAGTGCAGAGTCTGAAGTTTCCAGCTGGAGGCTGATTTAAGACAGGCATGCTTTATGGATTAAGATTTTAGTGTAAGACTGGTATTAGGGGATTAAAAAGTTCATGGTGTAGCTGCTGAGCTGACTAGTAAAGCTGATTGAGATAGAGATGAAGGTTATTGAAATAAGACAGATCAGGGTTAATGTATTAAATGCATTAGTCACATGAAAGCTAAATTTTAAGAAGATATGGTAGAAAGAAAATAGCAGTCTAGATTCCAGAACCTTCTGAAATGCAGTGGAATGCCTGAGATTGAGATCTAGTGATGACTGTGAAGACAGTTTAGTTTGTGAGTTGGATGAGGAGCGCTTCAAAAGAGGAGTTCTTGGTGTAAAGAACTCCAGAATAGTCAGTATGGGATTAGGAAATTCCTGCCTGGCTCCTCTATTTCAGCATATGTGCAATATGGAGTGTAGACAAAGAAATTTCAAAAGATTTACAAAGTTCAGTCTAGCCAGTGGACTGGCACCTTCCAAGATCACCTGGGAGCCCATTAGAAGGGCACACTCAGGTTCCACTGCTGTCCTACTGAACTGTCATATGAATTCTAGCAAGATCTCCAGAGAACACATGTGCACATTACATTTCTAGAAACACTCCTGAAGTAGTTATGAGGGAGGTGTAATTATCAAAGGAAAGCGAAATCACAGTGAAAAAGTTCAAGAGAAACACTAGCATGGACTGGGGTATCGTTGTAGTTGGACTGAGTGAAGAAGTAGCCAGTTATAATTGGAAACAAGGTGGGAGTCTAAAATTCATGATTTCCACCACCAGTAGAGTGGGCACAGGCAGATTATTTCTGCTGGTCTAGCTTCAGACTGGCTGTAGCTGCTCAGATGCTTGATGGACCTTTTTTTTTGGGGGGGGGGGGGGAGACTCCTTGTAGATGAGAACATCGGTGCTTATTTTCTACAGCTTGGATCATAGCCAAGGCCTGGAGCAGCTGCTTAACACAGTGAAGCTTTGGGCCAAGGAATCAAGATCATGGAAGAAGGCAGTCTGAGCAGTTCTTGTCAGTTGAGGAGACAGAGGAAGGCAGCTCAGTTGGTTGACTAAGTACTTAGCTCTCACATGAGGCTCTTTAGCACTGCATGTGACTGGGCATGTTGGTGTATGTGTGCCATCCAAGCACTGACAGTGCAGGGGCAGAGAGAGGAAGATCAGGAGTACAAAGTTAGCCTCAGCTACATGGGAACGTAAGGCTGACTTGGGATACATGAGATCCTGGGTTTTGTTTGTTTTTGAAGTTACATACTTTGGTTTCATAGAATACAAGCGAAGTGTACAGTTCCAGCCATGCCATCCAAGGTTTTTGATGTATTTTGTTTGTTTTTTAAACTGAAATTATTTGTTCCAGTAATTTTAAGGTAGGCCTGAGACCAAGTTGAAGATATCAGATACCAGAAGACAGATGTGTCTCATGGTGAAAGTGTGGCAGATGCCTTCAGCTCTACAAAGCCCCGTTTATTGCTTTTCCTTCCTGTTTTGATTTTACTAGCCTTGCTGTTTCCCCTTCTGAATGAGATGTAAATATTAATCGAGGCAATATTAATTAAAATACCCTAAAAGCTTAAAGCCATGGCTAGAACATATACTGGCTGAACATATGTGCATGTAATAGTATCAATATTGAAAGCCCCTGCTGGGAAAAGCGATTGCAAAGAATTTTTAGCAGACTTACTTCTGGGATCACTAATGATTAATTAGTGTGTATCATAATGTAAAGCAAATGTCACCATAGCTACCTGGGGTTGTTGTCATTTGAGAGTGGAACAATTTCCTCTTGCTCACCAATAGTAAAATGAAAAGTGCCTGCCATCTTGTGGAAGATGGTGGGTATCTCATGCCTAAAGAAAGCAAGTGAGTCTTCTAGGCATGTTCTCTTGGGTGCCCCCCACCCCATGGATTGATTTGTTTTGTATAGAGAACTGTATTAATGATTAAAATGGAAATGAACGCATCTCTATTAAAAATTGCACAATTGCAGTTCTTATTACACATTTCAAAATCAAGGCATTTAGCTCGAAGAGTAAGATGAACAGTATATTGCCATTGGGTGGCTGTTTCTTAAAGAGTTGTGGGTTGCCTTGACCCACTTCAGCTTATTGGTTATCCTCAAGAGAAATGATAGCTGAATGAGTATTTCAGATCACTAGCTCAGAAGCAGAGCGTTGGCTATGAGATGGGGGAATGAATGCTGAACTAGTAGCTCATGGAGTGGAAGATTTCTTGGGATGCTCAGGAGTTTAACCTGCTCCTCAGGGGCCTTCCAATGGTTCTGCCCAGGGCATCCATCAGCTCAGTTGATTACTGTAACTCACTCAATCCCAGGAAAATGTGTGTCCTGGGGAACAAATGGTTATTCCTTAACTCCAATCACAATTGAGAAAACAATTGAACCAGTAAAGGGATGCTTGGAGGAGACAAGTGAGTTGAACAGTAGAAAGTAAAACAGGGTTTGGAAAGAGCAGGAAAATAAGACTAAATAAGACTTTGCATAAGTCACTTAACAGGTGGTTTTGGTCAAATAGAGGTGGCAGGGAGTTAAGTGGCTCTTTCATGAAACTGACTTGTCAACTTAGTGAAAATAGTTAGTTTGGTAAGCTGGTATATATAGATCCAGGCATTGTTCTTTGACAGATGTTCTTTGAAAATCTAAATCCAATCTAGTTTGTCTGTCTAGTCCCCTGTACTGTATTGTGCCTGTCTATCTCCATCTGTTTATCATTATCTTTCTCTGTCTCTCATCTATCTATCTATCTATCTATCTATCTATCTATCTATCTATCTATCCATCATCTAACATTTTCTATATATGTATATATGCATTTATCTATCATTAATCTATTTTTCTTTCTATGAACATATATATGTATGTATCTATCTACCAACCAATCTACTTATTGTTGTGGTTCAATAAATATTACTCCATTGCTTGCCATTCTGAAAATTTGACTATTACCTATAAACACCAAATTCAGCTTCTGGGTTTCAAGTGCATGTATGTGTTCTGTAGGAGGTTATCTTAGTGATACCAGCATAGATAGAGGTTATATAGTTGAAATAAAAACAATGCACATTGTTAATTCATAGCTTGTACAGTTTCTATAAGATTACAAAATGATTTTTTTAAATTTTCAGGCCATATTTTTTCTTTGTTTAGTTAAAAAAATCTCATATACAAGTACTGCATTTACATCATTTCTATTCTCCAGCTGCTCCTGTTTCCTCCCTTGTTCCCTCTCAAATTCATGGCCTCTTTTTCTTTAAAGACACACACACACACACACACACACACACACACACACACACACACACCCTGCTGAGTCCAGGTAGCATTGCTTATGTGTATATAATTTTAGTGTGCTTTTAGGGCTGAACACTTGGTTTTGAATAACCAATTAGGGGCCTTATCCTTGGGGAAGACTGATTCTCCAGGCTACTGTTTAGTATGTGTGTGTGTGGTTTTTTGAGACAAGGTTTCTCTGTGTAGTCCTGGTTGTCCTGGAATTCACTGTGTAGATCAGGCTGGCCTTGAACTCAGAGATCTCCCTGCCTCTGCCTCCCAAGTACTGGGATTAAAGGTGTACCACCACTGCTCAGCTCAGCTTACATTTTTATTGTAGGGTATTCATGCAAATTTTGTGTAAAAGTAATTACAGAATAGTCAAACAGAATAGAATACTCTCTAATAGTTATTACTCAGTCACTGGGTTATATATAAACATGTACCCCAAACTTGTATTGCTGCTGCAATTTGGTCTAATCTACAATGCTTTATAGCACCTACTTCTAAGTAAACACTTGTTAAAGTGTTCAATTTTTTTCATATTGCTTTGTATTGTCACAGTTATACTATCAAAATAAAAGGAATCAAATATGCATAAATTCAATCCAAAATAGATCATCTGATGACCTTTCCACTATGCTTTTATTTAATTTATTTCCTCAGGGGACTTTCAAGCTCAAGCATCTTTATTGCTTTAAGCCAGAACTGAGAACTACAAACTGGATTATTCTGATAGAATGATGCCAGTGTTAAATAAACCATCCTGGAGCCGTGCCATTGCATCTTTACATATATACAGTAAGCAAGAAACTTGAAGTTCACGTTGAAAGCAAAGTTTCATTTTTCTCATTTTCAATTATACTCTTGACATGGTGTGAGTTTCATTTTTTTATCATTTATTTATTTTTTCTGGGTATGAATTTAAATACATACTCTTCTGACATATGAATGTAACTGTGTATTTTACCTATAAGAATAAATGCAAACCATGAGCATTTCAATTTTTTAAAGGCACTTAGAATCGAGTAAAGAATTGGAGTTTTAGAAACCAAAATAAGAATTCATGTTTTCCAGCTGAGATAAAGCTTTCTGATGGATGGAATATATTATAGGTCCAAAAAGTGCAGTGGTGAGAATAAATAAAATAAATTGCTTCCAAATTGCTGAAACAGTGTAATACTCCTCAGTCTGATTGTTAACAAGCTGCTGTTAAGGTTGTTCTAGGACCATTCAAACTGTGAGTCTTGGCTTTCTTTTCCCCAGCGTTAGTGGCTATGCATCGTTTAATGAGAGCACGTTCATTAAATGTTTTGCTCTTTATAATTTCAGGCTGCTGGTGACGGGCAGAATTGTATTATAATAGAAAGTAGAAGTGGTTGGTATAAAACCACTCTTTTATTCACTCATCGGGAAAGACTGAGTAGCTCACTTATGGTTACGCTACCCAGGAGCACAGCTATTAGACTTTTAACTCACTGAATTATGCTATTAGACATAGAACGATTATGCATTTCATTGATTTGTTAAAAGAAAATTTAAAACTACACGTTTGTATACTGAAGATTACATGCCAGGCAGGAGAGTGCCGCAGCGGCTGCTTTCCATACATGGATGATTAGAAAGCACAACGAATCTGGCTGCAATTTTCTGTCAGTATTAGCTTAGGTCCCTCTGCTTTTTCCTGTTTTCCTTCATGCTGTCCCTGGCTTGGAAAATCTGGAGATTCAGCCCTTCTGTGTCACCCATCTAGGTGAGCCAACCTACATGGTATTTTGTGCCTTCTCCTCATATGTCTTAGTTTGATCTATGATTTTATTAGGTGTTTTTGTTTAGCTTAAACAGTTGGTACTTTGGGAAGTCTTCAGAAACCTTCAATGCATCATCCAATCAGGAATGACTAGAACAAACAGTGTTTGCTGATCCACACAGTCCTATGTTTGCATATGTGAAAATTCAAAATGGATTTCAGCCTTGATTAGAAGGAAAATCTTTGGAGCACACTGCTGCCAAGGCAGGGGAGAGTGTAGAGAATAACTGGAGAGCTTTCTGTGAAAAAAAATCGACTAAGAGGGTTGACTTAAGGTGTGGAATGTTTATAATCTTTTGAAAGGGGCATTTGAGAGGCGACAAAGAGCCTGGCACCTTATGGAGACAACAGATGCTGATGACACATGAGTTCTGATTGTATAAGTAGTGAAGAACTGAGCCAATCAGTTGGCTATTTTGAATTCATGACCTCAAACAACTGTTTTGGCTTTTCACTCCCACTCTGGAGAGTCTGGTGAGACAACCTTCAACACCACTGTTTTGTCTCTCAGGTTGCAGGCTGATGGCCACCACTCAAAGAGAGATGCAATTGTGTCCCCCAGACATTAGTGTGATTTTTTTACTTATTTTGTTGGCAATTCAGAGAAATAAAGCTAGGCAATTGAACAGGGCTGGGGAGATTGCTCACTGGATAAAATGTTTGCCACACAAGCCAGAGGACCTGAATTTAGAACTTTCACATCCACGTATGAAAAAGCAATTGTATAAAGTCATATGAAAAAATAACAGTCTGTAATCATAGGGCTGCTGGGCTGGGGACAGGCAGACCCCCAGAGTTCAATGGCTATACAGTCTACCGAAATCAATGAGTTCCAGACTCAGAGAGAAACCCTGTCACAAAAACAATAAGAGGGAGTGATAGAGGAAGACTCTTAGTGTTGACCTCTGGCCTTCACACGTTGGTGCACATATGTATACACAACCCACTCATATGTGTACACACCCCACTCATGTGCATGTGCAAACACACACACCGACATATATAAGATTAGTTGAACAGGACAAAATAGCAATCAAAGCAACTCTTTGCAGCAGTTGACTAGCTTCCTCCTTGTGGTTACTATCAGTTCTACTGATCCACATACTCCACTCACAGTGTAAATCTGTAGTCTGACTATGAGGGATCCAGGTATCACATACAAAAACAGGACTTGAAACTATAAGTCATGTTACTGACACAAATATTGACAACATAACTTAGCTGGCAGACTCGGGCTGATTTAGGTTATTTCGTTTGTTCTCGATTTCACAGTCCTTTTGTGAAACTATCCCAGTGGTCCAGGTAACAGTCAGTCTACTGGTAATGAGCAAGACAGGTCTGGGATACAGAAACATTTAAAAAGAAAATTTCAATAGAGTATGATACATAATGCACAACTCTAGCACTGTGTTATCTAGCCAAGAAAGAGATTTCTCCTACAATTTGAAATTTACTTCTCTACATTTTGCAATTGAAATGTGTGGTGCCTTCAGTACCAAGGTCTTACCATCTTGTTATAGTGGGTAACCAAGGGCAATGACAATAGCCTGTGCTGTTTTGGAGACCTCTGGGGCCTCAATGACCAATAACTTACTATGCCTGACATTGTGGTTTCCTATGAAAAACTTCTGATGCAGTACTGTCACCCATGCAGGGGACCTCCAGTCAAACTTCTTCCTATTTTTTTACATTTTATGTATTAACTTATTCACATATTGTGTAATAGATTCATACACATTGGATGGTTTACATGTAGAAGTCAGAAGACAATTAGTGACAGTCAGTTCGCTCCTTCCCCCTGCATAGTAACTGGGTGTTGAGTTCAGGTTATGAGGCTTGATGGCAAACATCTTCATCCACTGAACCATCTTACCAGCCCAAACTTCATTTAAAAATTATACTTTGTAATTGTGTAAACTAGTGGGATTCTATAGACTTTATCAAAAAGTCTTAGGTTTGGTAAACTACCTCTTACGTCCCTCTCACCCCTTATCTACCCAACTGTATCCCCACTTAAACCTTTAACCCCAATGTTTCCTCAATTCTTTCATATCACATTCAATTATATATTTTAATTTGGTTGCAAGTTATTAGTTTTCTCTATGTTTTTTTCATACACATTTCATTTTGATATTC
This sequence comes from Onychomys torridus, assembly GCF_903995425.1. Classification (NCBI taxonomy): domain Eukaryota; kingdom Metazoa; phylum Chordata; class Mammalia; order Rodentia; family Cricetidae; genus Onychomys; species Onychomys torridus. Next base: position 36,949,372 of record NC_050466.1, read on the forward strand.
ATTTTATCCCCTTGTTTCTTTCATTTGCCCATTCTCTTCCTTAAACCCATCTTCCTCTATTAACACCCTCTCTAGTTTTGTTTTGTTCATTTTTCTTACTATCCCCCATCCATTAATGCATTTTCTCCCATATATTAGTCAGGGTTCTGTAGAGGAACAGAACTGATTGAATGATTATGTATGTATATACACACATATATATGGGATTTATTAGAGTGCCTTATAGGCTATGATACAGCCAGTCCAACAATAGCTGTCTACTTATGGAAAGTCTAACATTTCAAAATGGTTGTTCAGTACATGATGCTGGGTATCTTGCTTGTCTTCAGTATACTCCAGAATTTTCAAGAAGTGGACTCTAATGCCAGCAAAGGAATGGACTTAACAGCCAGAGGGAGGGGGTGTAAATGGGAAATGAGAGTAGGCATCCTTCTTCCACATCCTTTATATAGGCTACCAGCAGAAGGTGTGGCCCAGATTAGTGATGGATTTTCCCTCAAAAGATCTATTTTCAATGATTTCATTAAGAACCATCCACTACATATACATAGGTGTATCCAGCCAGTTGGTTTTTAGATAATTCCAGATTAGTCAAGTTGACACTAAGAATAGACATCACAACCTATAATGGGCCTTTTCAAGTTTCCTGACTTCTACATGTATTCTAAAATGAAACACATAAAAAATATTCAAGGCTAGGGCCCTTTATGCAGGCAAACTGAGGGAGAAAAGACAGCAATGCCCTTCTCCAGCACTGTACATGCAAGGTACACTACTGACCTGTATGTATGTCATGGCTATTATGGATGTAGCCAATGACCTTCTGGTTGGTTTGTAGCATGCTTCATAGGTGGAAATTCATGTCTGGTACTGTAAAACTGGTCAAAAGCCCTGTGTGTGTGTGTGTGTGTGTGTGTGTGTGTGTGTGTAGCTACTATTTTTATTTTCCTAAATGGTCATTTTGCTAAATTGCTCTCTAAATATATGTCTATATACATGAATCTATGCTGTTATCAACCTTTATCTGTGAAACTTCTTTTTGCAATGGGCAGTGGTTAATACGCAGACTCATGATTTGTCAAAGTTCTGAGAACATGGGACTGTGAGTGTTCAGCCACGAATAGGACACATATCATATATAAGAGAGAGAGAGAGAGAGAGAGAGAGAGAGAGAGAGAGAGAGAGAGAGAACATCAAGGGACTGTGGGCAGAGGTAGAAGAATGTCAGACGCAGAGAACAGGAAAGAGTGCTGGAAAACGTATCATGGACATGATACAGATATTGTACTTATGAACTCATTGTAGCTGCACAAATTTAAGCCAGACAAAATTTGAGCATAGATAGGGCAGAGAAGTCCAATAAGCCCTACTCCTACCTGAGGAGCTACTTGTAGTTGATGGCTGCTAAAAGAAAGGGCGTCATTTTTTTTTGGCAGGTAAAGTCATGGTTCCCCCACAATCCTCATATAGGCAACACTAACAAAGAGAAAGCTACATGAAGTTGGGAGGGGGTACAAGGGAGTTGGATGAAGAAAATGGGACACACATATGATCAAAATATATATGTATAAAATTTTCAAAGAATAAATAAAAGACTAAACAGATAAAGTATAAAAATTAAACGTACAATTTTCTTTTCACATTGAAAAAATGTCTTCCTTTATTTAACCTCTGGTTTCTCTGCACTTTGTCCCATCAGATGTTGCTTTGAAATTCCCAAATGTTCCAGCAGTATCACTTCCATGCTATGTGTCAGCACTTTACAAGCACTTGAAACTGAGTCTGGGAGCATACATGAAGGATTTCTCTGTGGCTAGTTCCACAAAGGAAATCAATTGTGTTCCAGCCCAGTGCCTGTGGGATGGCTTTGCTTTCAGAATGGCCACCCACTTGTGAAGTGCAAAAAGACCAACACAGGGCAGGGTGTCCAGCCACAGCTGCAGCTGGGGTTATGCGTCCTTGTCTCTTACACCTGTGTAGTTAGTGCAAGTAGTTCAACAGCCCCAGGCACAGCTTTCTGTTGAAGCACTGTACCATTCATTATTACTTTAGAAGCTACTAAGTGGGGTTGACAAAAAGAGATGGGGTGCCCTCATGCGTGGCAGAATGTAAGCTCCAGGAGCAATTTTGAAAAAGTGAAGACCTCTCATACAGTCAATGAAAACAGAACACATTGCCTTTGGCCTATCAGAAATAAATTGTGAATAAGATTATATTCAGCAAAAGAAATTATTCCCCATATCTTTGCATTTCTGCATGTTCTCACCCAACTATATCTTTGCATTTCTGTATATTCCCATCAAACATACACACACGCACACACTCACACATATATGTGCAGAGAGAGAGAGAGAGAGAGAGAGAGAGACAGAGAGAGACAGAGAGAGACAGAGAGAGACAGAGAGAGACAGAGAGAGACAGAGAAAGAGACAGAGATGGGACACACAAGGGAACCTTGATGATTTGGCTTTCAGTAACCTCTTTCTGCAATCAACGTATTGTTTAAATTATAACTTGATATGTGTACCCTAGCTATAATGTTGCTGATCCAAGTCCTACCACATCTTCCATCTAGTCTATCAGTAAATCCTATTCACTTCACTTTTAAACTATAACCTGAGTCTGACAAGTCATCAGGATCTCTATTCTATTATCCTGATAGCCACTTCCTGGCTTATCCTTCCTGAGTTACTGCTATACTTTACTGACTGGCACTCTTGTGTAGTCTATCTTGACTTTGTGTAGTCTATCTTATACAAAGCTTCCGGGGTTATTCTTCTGAAACACTGAGTTTACCATTACTCAAACTGTGCTGCTGTCTTCCCATTGTCCTTAAGTACAAAGTAAATTATTCACTATGGCTTCCAGGACAATGTAATCTTCAATAGACATAGTCTCCAGTATTAACCTATCTGTCTTACCTGTCTTGATGTTGGTCATGTCAAGCTCACACTTACTTAGCTCAGGAGATTCATGCTAGTTGTTCTTTGGGGCCATTTTAAATCTGCTACCCACAGGACCCCCCCATCTTTTCATGGCTTATTTCCTCACTGTATCTGTTCTCAGCTCCAATGAACTTCTTCCTCTAAAACCTTTACAGCAACTTTCCTCTCCGTTTTACATTTAGCCAAATACTTGTTAGTATGTTCGTTTGTTGTTGTTGGTTTTTTGAGACAGAGTTTCTCTGTGTAACCCTGGCTGTCCTAGAACTCACTCTGTAGACTATGCTGGCCTTGAACTCACAGATTGCTGGGATTAAAGGCATGTGCCACTACCACCACCACACTTTGTTACTGGTTTGTTAATGTGTCATCATTTATAGCTCTTGCAGTTTTCTTATTCTGTACATGTTATCTCCCCAAATCTCTCCTAGAGTGGACTTTTCTTTTTTTGGAACATTCATTTTATTATTATTTTAAATGAAATGTTTATTTTTTTGAGAATTCTGTGCGCTTTCTACAATGTACTTTCCTTGAAGACTGTGTATACTTTTGAAATGGCACCAAGTTTTTGACATATAATAGATATGTCATTGACACTGTTAAATGAATAAATTATTGCTTCATGAGTACTGTTAAACATAGAATTAATGCAAAAAATATATAATCTGTATTAGGCATTGTCTTAGACCATTTTGTACTGCTATAACAAAACACTGGACACTGGATAATATATAAATATGAAGTTAATTTGGCTCATTATTTTGTTTTGTTTTGTTTGTTTTGTTTTACAGTCAATTCATTTTATTATCTCAGTTTCAGGCATTGCCTAGGCTCACCTAGGGGATTCTTTGTGTGTGTGTGTGTGTGTGTGTGTGTTTTAAAATTTTTTCTTTATTATTATGTGTTTTAAATTTTATACATCAGCCAGGGGTTCCCCTGTCCTCCCCTCTCCAGTCCCCCCCCCCACCTTCCCCCTACCCCCTCCCCTCCATTCCCATGTCCTCCTGGATCAAGGCACCCCTGGGGATTCATTTAAACCTGGTGGATTCAGTACAGGCAGGTCCTGTCGCCTCCTTTCAGACTGAGCACAGTGTCCCTGTGTAAGCCCAAGGTTTCAAACAGCCAGCTCATGCACTAAGGACAGGTCCTGGTCCCACAGACTGGGTGCCTCCCAAACAGTTCAAGCTATTCAATTATCTCACTTATCCAGAGGGCCTGATCCAGCTGGGGGCTCCACAGCCTTTGGTTCATAATTCATGTGCTTCCATTCGTTTGGCTATTTGTCCCTGTGCTTTTTGCTATCTTGGATTCAACAATTCATGCTCTTGCAGACCCTCCTCTTTCTCGACAGTTGGACACCTGGAGCTCCACCTGGGGCCTGGCTGAGGATCTCTGCATCCACTTCCATCAGTTATTGGATGAGAGTTCCAGCACGACAGTTAGGGTGTTTAGCCATCTGATCACCGGACTAGGTCAGATCAGGCTTTCTCTCGACCATTGAATTTGGCTCATTATTATGTTGGCTGGAAGCTCTGAGAAGTATAGCACTGGTATCTTTGCAGATATTCTCTGGCTGTCATAATCTGCTGATAAAAAGAAAGAGTCGCATGGTTGACATATCCAAGTATATGGGGTAAACACTTGATTTGTAAAGACTTGCTTTCAGGAGATAAATTCAGCCATATGGTACCTACCCCTCTCTTGAGAACCAAAATCTATTCATAAGAATGGGCCAACCTATCACTTTTCAGTAGTCTGTTCTGTAACTTCTACACCACCACATTGGATACTTAGCTTCCAGCATATAAACAGTTGGGGAACCAAGCAGAACTGAAGCATAGCATGAATGTGGATATGCTTCTGTTTCAATGTAAGCATTTCCTCTGTATCAATAAAGTATGCCAAATGACAAACAGTACTTGAACTTCACTACTGATAAAAATATTTTTACTTTCTACAGCATGCCAAAAGCTGTTAATATTATCCCTATGACCAATTGTCCAATTGTTTTTCTCAAGGATAAATTTATTCTTTTTTTTTTTCCAGAGCTGACGACTGAACCCAGGGCCTTGCACTTGCTAGGCAAACACTCTACCACTGAGCTAAATCCCCAACCCCTTCAAATCTTAACTTAGTTTCATGTCCCTGAATTAGTACTTATCCCCCCACAATTTGACTTTTTATTGTTTCTTTGTGGATTTTGTGTCATACATCTCAATCCCACTCTTCTCCCTGTCCCTTCTCATCTGCCTTCAACCTTTGCAACCCCTCCCCCACCCAGAATAAAACAAGATAAAATTTAAAAGAAAAGAAAAATAAAAAAGAAAAGAAAAAACTCATGGTGGAAACTGTGAGTGCAATACAGTGAGTCATACAGTATACACTTTAGCCATATATTATTACTTGCAAGTGTTCACTATATTAAGTCATTGTTTGGTTTGGTTTGAGGTCTCTGGTTTTTGCTACATCTTCAATACTGTGCCCTCCTTGGGGCTCCTTTTGGATATCTTGTTGTTGTCTGGTGTCATGGAGATTCTTAAACTTTGGATCTGCAGGACTGGCCCCTTCACATGCTCCAGCAGATCATAGATGGGCCAATTCATAGCCCTGGTTCTGGGTCTCAGTGATTGCTGGGTTGGTCAGCCCACCAGCTCTCTCATCCTCAACACCAGGGTGAGCTCTCCAACACTGCCCCAGCTAGCTTACCCTATGTAGTAAGCAGCAATGGATGCAGCCACTTCTCCTGCACTCATGTCCTTGGGGGTTGGCTCACTCACACCTATACTACCAAGGCCAGCTCTACTATGTTGCCTAGGCAAGATGTTGGGCCCATTCTGCCCAGTGCTGCAGCTGGTGAGAGGTGGGGCTGGCTCTCTTGCTCTAGTGATCTCAGGGACAGCTCTCCCACCTGCCATAGGCTTGGAGGGGCTGCATGATGCTTCTATCCATTGCCCATGCCATGGTAGATGAGGGGCAGGGCCCAATCTCGATCTCTCAAGCTTATGTTCTTGGGACTGGCTCACCCATGCCTCCATCAATACAGTCATCTATACTATGTTTCCCAGGTAAGGTGAAGGGCCCCCTCTCTCTAGTGATGCATCTGGTGAGGGGCAGGATCAGCTCTCTCAACTTCTGCAGGTGGCAAGGGGTGAGGGGATATCTTTCCTTCTCCCTCACCCCCACATAAGCAGACAAGGGGTACAGGACCAACCAGCTCTCCCATTCTCATGACCTCAGGGTAGACTCACCTGTGCCCCGACCTGCAGGGTCAGCACTACTGTGGCACCCAGGTGAGATACAGGGCCTGCTCTCCTGAGTGCTGTAGGCAGCAAAACATCAGGAGCAAGGGGGACGTCTCTCTCCCACCCATGCCACATGACAAACAAGAAGTGGGGTTAGCTCTCCCAAGCTTGTGCCCTCAGGATTGGTTCACCTTCACTATCACCAGCAGGATCAGCTCTACTATGTTGTCCAGGTGGGGTGCAGGGCCTGCTCTTCCTAGTACTGCAGCAGGTGAGATGCTGGGCCAGCTCACCATTTCTTGTGACCTCAGGGCCAGCTCTCCCACCTGACACAGGTAGTGAAAGGGGAAGGAAAATCTCCCCCTTATTCATGCCACTATATGGCAGATGAGGGGCAGGGCCAGATCTCTCATGCTCACATTCTCAGGGCCAGCTTACTCATGTCCCTGTCAACAGGGCTAGCTCCACTGTGCTGCAAAGTCTGATCTCCCTAGTGTTGCAATTCTCCTGCCTGTTACAGATGATGAGGGTTGAGGGGGTGAGGGCCCTATGACCAATTTATAGGTCCTTAAGGAGTGGTAAGCTTCCTAAAGACAGTATTACAGCTTTACCCCAATATTTTCTTTGCTTATTCTTCTCATATTGAATTTGCCTCTCTACTTCTACCAAGTTTTTAAGAGAGACATGGCACATGACAATAACAGGAAATTATTTATTGATAAAAGACTCCCTCCAACTAAACTATTCATTTATTAACCTTTATCTCAATTCTGTATATAACCTAGTTGTTGACATATAATGGTATTACATTGATATTGTTACACAAATGGACTATTGCTTTTATAAGAAGTACTGTTAAACAGATCAATCCTAAGAGGAGAGATTGTAGGGGATTTTGTGATGTGCCATCCTAATTCCCCATTCAGTCCTGAAACACTCACCCTTTTAGATGCTAGGGCTCTTGCCTGTTAATGACTCATGGGTAAGTCCTATTCCAGGGTCTGGTCTCATCTAAAACTGAAACATTTTTTCAGAGTTGTACTCTCTTTCTGGAGAGCAGCTGGCTTCAGTGACTTTGCAGGGCCCAGTCTCTCTGCTCCAGTTCAGGACAATTGTTTTTATACCCCCCACCCCAGATCTTCATGTTTGTAAGAGAGAAACTTTTAATTTTTCAAAGTATTACTTTCAGTTAAAAAATTTATTTTAAACTTATACATAAGGTCTTTAAAAACATACACAGCCATTAGGAACTAAGTAACTTTTTTTCAATACATATGTACATTGTTGAACACTTAAGTCAACTTAAAAATATTTCTTTGGCCAGTGCACACCTTTAATCCCAGCACTCAAGAGGCAGAGGCAGGTGGACTTCTATGAGTTTGAGGCCAGCTTGGTCTACAGAGTGAGATCCAGGACAGCTAGGACTGTTACATTGTTACATAGAGAAACCCTGTCTCAAAAAAAAAAAATATTTCTTCATCTATCGGGGAAACTTTGCAAGGCTTTTCCAAGCCCAGCAACACTGTGGGACTGGCTGGAACCTCTGTAGGAACTGCGTGGCTGTTCAGAACTTCCCTGAATCCAATTTACTTCTCAGTTCCTTGAGAAGTTTGATTTTTTATAAAGATATAATTATCCCCACTAAATTTTCCCCCAAATTCTCATTTCAGATATATCTCCTGGTGACTGGTTTCTAGGGATTAGCCTAAGAGGAAAACTCAAAACAGAGATTTTGGAATTAGATTACCTATAAGCTAGCTGAGAATGAAAGCCATTTCTCTGGTGGTATGTATTAACAACTTTCAGCATTTTATAATGGTGAGAAACTTGGATGGGTTATCAGAGGCAGGGAGTACCTTGGTGGAGGGAGTACTTCTTATGTTTGAGTATTTCAATAAAATAGTAACTATAAACACAAGGAAACTGAATGGCTTTGGCTAGTCGCTACTAATACCTTAGACAAAGATAGTAGAAGACTGAGGAGATGCTGTATCTGAATAAAGGTGGAATGAGAATGTCAAATATCTTTGGCAGCATACAAAAAGACTCTTATGTCTTCTTACCAGAAGCCAATATAAAGGCAAGACTTACTTATAAGGACCTCACAGCTCCACAGCTCCAGGTTAAATTTTCAACTCCTAGGGAGTCAATTGTGCCTAGGTTAGGGTACTGATTGATGAAAGGTGCCTGAGGCATGGGGTAGGAACATGGGGGTCAATGGAGTCTAATATCTTGATCTCTTCAATTCTCCTGAATTCTCTTGACCTGAAAAATTGGTTTATTCCTCCTTGTTAAAGTCTAGTGCTATATTCTAGATAGAAGATATGGTAGGTATTTCTGTGCTGCAAAAATCTACCCTTACATACCATGTTTTGCCATAACCATAGAATTTCCTGATTGAGAAATCACTGGGACTTTTATAAGAGGAATAGAATGTATACCAAAAGAACGAGGCCAAAAGAATATTTAATATTCTAGTTACTATTTATTAATGGGAGTTAGAAGCATATATATTGGGCTGGATTCTGAATCTGCTAAATCAAGAGGAACAAAACATCATGTGATATGATAAATGGGAAAATGAGAGTTTAGTGATATAGGATAACACACCACTCCTATGCTACACAATTTAACTTGCCAAGGACTCTGGAAGGATAGTGCTAATGTGCCGTCAGGATGACTCTTAGAAAGTTGGGAAAAGTGCTCATCAGAATACTGTGAAATAAATATAATAGAGATTTCATGGAAGATGGTAGAAAAGGAGATCAGGGGTCTCTAGAATTGTTGAGGCAGGAAAGAGTATACACTGAAATTCTGAAAAACCCACTAGTCAAACATTTTCCATAGGAAGACTGAGAAACTAGTCATTTACAAAACTGATAGAGTGTGCTAGTGAGGACAGCACCATTGTGGAGAAGTTCACTGGTTTTCCTGTACTGACTAAGATTGGTGGTAGGAAATATGGGTGCAGAACTTGGCTACTTGTTAGCAAAGGTAATAATATCTGGTAATAATAGAAATTGCATGCTAGTGATATTTTTTTTTAAATCAGGAAAATTTATGTGTGGCTGTTGTAGTAAACAGCAAGGGCTGTTGATCTGCAAAGAGCTATGAAGATTATTAATAGAACATGATATTCTGGGAGTAAGATAAATGAGAATTGAACAAATTTTTTTACTAGCATTACCTAAAAATTCATGGACAATGCTGAGAAAAGGTAGCTTCCCTAATGAAAAATTATAGTCTCTTGTCTAATTTTTGTGTCTGAGCCTATCAAATATCCAAAAGTGAAGTAAGCAGAAAGCCGGTGGATATTCCTTCAGTTCCACTCTGAGGGAACTTAAGATCATCTATTTGGGAAAACACCCCTTGGGAAGACAGACTACTCAAGGGCTGTGAAGATTGTTATGGTCAGTTGATAATGATATCTGGATAGCAAAACTGTTGTCCTGGCCCTTCTTCTATGCCATCTAATAAATGGAGCCCTGGCTTAGACTGAAATCCGAGTAGGTCTACTATATCTGTGAAATCTCCCTTGTAACCCCGACCCCAAGCCCAAGTTCTCTAATTAGAATGTAAGACTACTATAGGGGGAGGGCTAAATGTTAGCTACTGGACCACTTTCTCTTTCCCTTCCTTATAAGATCAGTTGAAGCGGCAAATCCAAATGAAATTGCATCTCTGAGAAATAGTAGAGATTGATGCCACCCTAAAAACTTCTGAAGGATGCAAGAGTTGAGAGTCCTCATCAGATACTCACTACTTTAGGAGTTTTCTTCCTGAAAAAAATAATTGCATACTGAAGGATTATAATGGCCTATGGTAAACTCAGTCTAGCAGTATCACACTAGAGCATGTTAGCAGCAGTTTAGGTACATGACGTGAGGTTATCTATGTTACAAATACCTTTTTAGCAATTCTTATGAAGAAGGAGACTGACTCAAAAGACGTTTGCATTCATGTGGGACAAGTGACAGTACAAGTTTGGACTCCTAATCAAGGCTTTTCTGTTAAACCCCTCACACTGTCCTTATGTGACCTGAGGGAATGTAGGCCATTTTGAAGGCCTACAGAATTCCACATTGGTCTAATCTATAAACAATATATGATTAATGAGAAAGCAGGGGATGCAGCAAGTCTGTTGAACACCATGTGAAGATAATAGCGCTAGAGAAGGTGCAAGGTAGACTATGAAGCCTCAGGGGCCCGTTTTATTAGTACTTTTAAGTAACTCAGTGTTCAATACTGGGATGTCCCCTTCCAGGTTGACAATAAATTGCTACATCTTGCTTGCTCTACCACAACAAAGGAAACAAAGTGTTTTGTGGGTTCCTTTGAGCTCTGCAGGCAGCATATGCCACTGGTGGAAATACAGCCCTGGTTCCTTTAGCATTTAACTCTACAGATGTAATGATAGTCTAATACATTGCCAATGTAAAAACAAAATGTAGAATTAGGTGTTGTGGTATACACCTGTAATTACAATACTCATGAAGCCAAGTTATAGGATCATGAATTGAAGGCCATAGTGAGGTCAAAGCCAGCCTGAGCTACGTAGTGAGACCAAGTCTTGAAACACAAGATAAAACATCAACAAAAATGGGCTGGGTGTTTCTTTCAGTGGGAGAGCACTTACCTAGTGTGCCTAATGCCCTGGGCTCAACTCTAGCACAGAAGGAAAAAGAAAAAGAAAAAGAGAAACAGGGTAAAATTTGCAGTGTGCCCAATAGGAACACCAATCCACTAGCAATGGAAAACTAAAATGGCCTCTCCTGTGTGTGGTTGGCAGTATGAGCTATGATCTTGAGATTAATTTTTAGTTAATTCCAGATATAGTCTAATTGATAACCAAGTTAGTTATCACACCTAGTGAAGCTGTTTCCAATGTGTGAAGTTATTGAACTTGAGTGGCCACAAGCAATAGAGAGAACAGATGCTAAGCTGTTCAGTCTAGATGCCCCTTTCATGACTGGTAGATTATATATTCTAAAGATGTGAATAGAAATAAGTATTCTATCCCACACACTTGTTTTTTTTTCACATTGAGAAATGGCAGGTGTCTTGGTGTCATCACTTTCTTACTGCTTCAATGGATATGATGCATTGGATCAAGCACAGGTAACTTTGAAGGTCAGATTTGAAAAGGTAATTGATATTTCTGCCAGTCCTCTTTTCTTCCTTCCTCTTTCCACTCCTTTTCTGTATTATTTGAACTCTCCTCTTCCTCATTTTTATCATTCTTTCATCCTATTCCCTTTTCTCCCCCCTCCCCCGCCCACAGCCAATGCAACACACTCTAATGAAACCTAGACTACTTAGAGGAGCCATATGTAGATGTTCTGGGTTTGAAGAAAAATATTACTCTTGATGCATTTTAAAGAGGGAAAAGCACTTATAAGCCTCAGCTCCAAGGAAGAGCCTGAGATGTATAGTTTTTTTTTTTTTTTTTTTTGAGACAGGGTTTCCCTGTGTAGCTTTGCACCTTTCCTGAAACTCGTTTTTGTAGACTAGTCTGGCCTCGAACTCACAGAGATCTGCTGCCTCTGCCTCTGCCTCCTGAGTGCTGGGATTAAAGGCTTGCACCACCACTGCCCAGCCCTGAGATGTATAGTTAAAGAGCAAGGTGGATATGGAAAATCGCTGAGATGGATAGGGCAATTCTTTGCCAAATGGACTTAACCGATTTTTGCTGAAGATCAGCAAGGGTGATTGATACTAAATATAGGAAATGAAGAATCTGATGAGCTAGCAAAAGTGAGGGGTTGTACTAATCAAACTCAGTAGGATTCTCCCTCTAACTAGATGGTATAGAGGTGAACACAGAAGCCCAGAAAGCAGGCTCTATTTGAGGAGAGACCTCACAGCACTCACAGCAGACTAACGAGTGTTTAGTCTGATAGTCTATGTCATTGGCCAACAGCATCAGGTAGCAAAGCTACAAGACAAGGCAGGAGTGAATGTACTGCTGAGTTTTAACAACCAGAACTGTGTTCTAAATCTTAAACAAAATTTCTGACGGACAACAAATGATCATTGTTTTAGTTTTGAGCTGAGGATCGAACCCAGGGTCTTGTGCTTGCCAGGCAAGCTCTCTACCACTGAGCTAAATCTCCAACCCATGATCATTGTTTTAAGACACTGAGTTTTATATTAATTTAATTTGTAGCAGTAGATAATTATCATGATTAGACACTATATAAGCCGAGTGTTTTGTGCCTAATGTAATAAATAAGGCATTCATTTACCCAAGTGTGAACAAGTATAGATTATTTCATCTTTACAGATTTCCAGTTTATCAAAAGATTCTTAAATTTGGCTCCCTTTTAGGAATCTGCTTGATACAGTTCTACAAAAGCCAGATCCCCCACCCCTTGCACTGTTCGAAATAATCCTAACGGGCCAAATTAGCTTCTTTCCAATGGCCTGAAATCTTGACTGAAAATGCATATACTTCTTGTCTTCCTAGTCTGTAGCTGGAGTTTTTCTCTCCATCTCTCGCCAAGCCCCTGCGGTCCCACAGCCCACGTATAAAATAATTACTCAGACGCTTATATTACTTATAAACTGTATGGCTGTGGCAGGCTTCTTGCTAACTGTTCATCTATCTTAAATCAACCCATTTCTATTAATCTATAAGTTGCCACATGGCTTGTGGCTTACCTGTACCTTAAACTAGTCCTAATTCCCTCCTTTGCAAGTATTCCTATATTAGTGAGTCTGACATATTAGGCTTTCCACAGGAGATCCTACGTAGAAAAAGAGAAGAGGCTGAAGCTTAGGCAGTGCCTGGAGCAGCTCATCCCCAAAAGCAGACTTGCACAGCTCTGGTCATCTGTCTTTCAGCAAAGTCTATACACGTGCATATTTTCTGGCTTTGTTCCATCTTTTTTAAAAAATAAAAATAACATGGAGAGGTTATGAACTTTTCACTTACTACATGCAAACAAGGCCTATTTCTTTTATGAACTCATACGCCATTATAAGTCCCTCAGTAACAGTGTTCTTGAGAGCATGCCCTCAATAATCCTACTAGAGGTGAACTTTAGTCTCAGAGCCTGTTTCCTAGAAAAGCTGGATCAGTAAGACAGGAGTGCAGAGAAAGGACTAGCACATCAACCTGAGCTGTGTTAGAGGTCCACTAGAACACAAGGAGATGGACTCATTCTCCATGAAGGATGGTGACACTGGACAAAAGCTATAGTGCCTAAAACTAGGTTGTCTAAAATCCAAGGCAACTTTATCACTTTTTTCTTGCCATTGAAGACAGAATCGGATCTTGCACCCCACAGATATGTCTTAATATGGGAAACTATGAATTCCATTTAAAGTCTATAGTAGGAGCAAGTTATAGAGATGTGTACTCTTATAAATTATTCTTCTATGATCTGGGATTTTGAAATCAAAAAAGTAAAAATAAAAAAGGATACATGTGTTTCAAGCTGCACTACATGTAAAACTTTTCAACTTAGGATCAGAGAATGCTTGCCTACCATAGAATGAAAGGACTGAAAATATTCCCATTTGCACAAATATACAATGTTATTTCAATTTCTGAATAAAACTACAGCTACTGAGGACATGGGAAAATTATGTGAGGATACATTTTGCACATACTCTCTTCTGTGCTACTTTGAGATGATTTATTTCCCTCCAAAACACCCCCCAAAAAAAGGAAGGAAAGAAGGAAGGAGGGAGAGAGGGAGGGAGGGAGGGAGGGAGGAAGGGAGGGAAGGATGCAAGCAAGCATCAATATCTAGGGTAAGTTCTGGTCAATGTCAAATTCAGAGGACAATTCTCCTTGAAGTGCTGTCAGGGATCATTACGAGTCCCAGAAAACTACCTTCTGTGAAAATAACATGTGATTATATAGAAAGGGACACTAAAAATGGATAGGCAACTCCTATTTTGATAAATTTTAGCCCCTAATCCCAGTGCCTATGGTAGAATTGGGCTTTCTTTCTTTCTTTTTTTTTTTTTTCACATGGAAGGGAAAACTCGTATTCTCTGCCTGCTGTTTTCAGATAGTATTTTAAAATTTACTATTATGTACAGAAAACCCAACTTGTTTTTATTTTCTAGTAGAAAAATACTTTATTCACAAGGCTACGTGAGACTTGCCAGTTAAGTTTAATAAACAACAATTATCTTCTTTATTGTATTTTATATCTTTATAGTATAGACAATAGCAGAGGGACAGAGGGCATTAGGAATGCTAACAGAACTATGGGTATAGGCTGTCTATCTGATTAGAAGTTCCATGCACTTCTTTTACTATGCTAAATTTGCTTTATTCAATATAAGAAGGAAACATAAATATGTGACTTTCAGATATTTCCAAAAAATTCTAGGAGAGAAACATCCAAGCAGCCACTTTCAGAAATATGTATATTTTTGAAATGTTTTTTTCTGCTTTAAAAGTTTTTAGCTGATCACTTTCAATTCTTACCCTGGGAAATCAAAGACAATACAGAAGCATTATTTATGGTGACTCTACATTGTGTCAAGTGCTGTGTAAGATGCTTTCCAGAATTAGTTTATATGTTCTTCAGAGTTGCCTTACTGTGTTGCAGATGAGGAAATGGAGGTTTAGGGAGGGTGAATAACATTCCACATTCCACAGTCTCTAAGGAGCACCAGTGGGGTGCCATGCTGGGTTCTCTAGCTTTAAAGACCTTTTTATGAGAATTCATCAGTTAATGCAGAAGCATTTATGGGATCCCAGAAATGATCTCAACATGTTGAGGCTCTGTTTAAGAACTATGAGATAGTATCTCTGGCCTTGAAGAATGGACAGCTATGAGGAGACGGAGAAGATTAGGCTAACCATAATATTGTACTGTGTAGATATGTGGTATTAAAAACTGTGGTCCATAGATCTACAGCAATCTTATCAACTGAGAACCCACTAAAATACAAAATTTTAGACATCCAGCTCAGGCCTACTGAATGATTGCTTGCATTTCAGTTGGTTCCTGAAGTGACTTGCACATAAGGTCAAATTCCATAAGCTCTTGTACAGAGCAGTAAACAGGAGAAATATCAGGGAGGAAATGCCTGAAACTGCCTTCTGAAGACAGGATTATATGATTCTCCCTATCACTTCCAAGTTGTTTTTTTCTTTTATGAAAGTCATCTTTACTCTCCAAAAGGCCTCAAAAAATGTTCTGAGGATAAAGATCTGTTCTCTTGGCTTGAAGTATTGGGAAATATTACAGGCAGCTGAAGAGTGACACGAGAGAGGAGAGAGAATGTGTACATGTGTGTCTTTGAGTGTGATCAGAAAGTTCAGAGTCCACCAACAGGAATGGAGAGCATAATGCTGTCACTTAAGCACTAAACTACATCACTGCTCTTTTCTCCCCAGTGTTTTTGTGTGAGTGTTCTCTCACACGGTAGTCCTGGGACAGCCTAGTCTATATGCCACTGGATGTATATGTACAGGTTTATACTTGTTCCACATGTCTTCTTTAATTCTATTAGTACAGTTGGTATAATCTAGTAATCATCCCTTTTCAGATAAAGTCATACCATAAAAAATTGCATTTCCTTTAGGAAAACTGAGCCACAAGCTCTCTTCGGTAGAATTTGTATTTGGCTTAGGGACCAAGAACATTAACTATCTTGCTCTTAACTGAGCACCATTTTAATTAGGAAAAAATGCATTAGGAAGCCATGTTAGTGTGTGAGAGGGGCACATTCATTCCTGAGTTTGATATTTTAAAATATAGCAGATTGCAAAAAATGCAGATTATGGAGGGGATATAGTGTTAAAATTGCTTTTGCCATTATAAAGATAAAAATAGCTCTTGGTTCAAATTTCCTGCTGCTTCTTTCTAAATGAAGGAGTTAAATACTGAAAGGCAGGTGGATGCTGACGCTCCTTTAGAAACAGATGAATAGAGTTGATGGCAGGAACTACAGGGAAGCTATTGAGGCCGCAGATGCATATGCTGCCCTTACTTTCCACAAAGTTCAAAGTGGGGTGAAGCTGCCCTGGTAATTGGCTATGAAATAGCAAACCCTCTGGATAAAAATGGCCCTTGTACTTAATTATCCGTGTTCTGGGCAGCGGGTAGCCACCTGGTTGATTAGTAACGCCACCTATTTTAACAGCCACCCAAGTTTAAGTGTGAGTGTGATTGTTCGGACCCTGGCACCAAGTTCAATTAAGGGCCTGGGAGTTTCTATCAGTTCTGACCAGGTCCAGATCTTAAACAGATGGTCCTAGAATCCCCAAGGTGAAAACCCATTTTTCATCTAAGCTGGATGGGGGCATAGATTTGTTAGAAATATTAGCACCTGTGATGACAAAGAGGCATTTTATTTGTTGGTACATAGTGATTTGCCATTTTTCTTGGTATCCTTATTCTATTCTGGTCTTCACAAAAGGATTTGTTGTGCTCAGTTTTCAGGTGTATTTATTAATAATCAGTGAAGGTAAGTGAATTTCACAAGACAGCCTACTTTATTAGTTGATTGAAGATGGATAAAGATAAAGGGAAGAAAAGCTGCTAAAATTTAAAACAAGAAAACAAAACAAGAGTAAAGCTTCCAAACACTAAAACAACACCTTTGCCAGCACTCAAATTTGAATACATACATATATCAGAGTTTGTGCATATGTGCATGCATGCATGTGTGCATTCATGCATGTGTATGTGTGCCTGCACATGTGTGTTATGGAGTGTGTGTGTTCTTGAGCCATGGCATGTGTGTGGTGGTCAGATGACAACTTGTAGGAGTTGATTCTTTCCTTCCATCATGTGTGTCCCAGGAATCAAACTCAAGTGATCAGGTATAGCAACAAGCATCTTTGCCTAGGTAGGGAATGATGTCACTGGCCTAAATTGGGATCTTCTGATGCAAAGTTCACCTCTTTTTTCACAGCACTATTTTATCTCATTTCTATCTTTTTTTTGGGATTCTGCAGGACCTAATTCATGTCTGCTTCAGAGACTACCTCTAAAGGGGTGATATTCATAGGTCAGTCATACAAGATTCCAGCCACAGTGAGAATCTTTATTCTCTAAGAGCCAAGGGTCCTAGTCGTTTTTGAAGGAGTAACAATTACTGACATTCATTGTACATGAAATATTGTAGTAAGCACATCATAGATGTTGATTCATGATGGCTTGTCTCACAACAAACTTATGAGGTATAAACTGTTATGGAGTTTCATTTTAGAGGTAATAGAACGGGTGGGACAGAGGGAGGGAGAGAGAGAGAGAGAGAGAGAGAGAGAGAGAGAGAGAGAGAGAGAGAGATTGATTGAGAGATTTAAAATTTGTCATATAGTAACAGAGCTAGCAAAGCCAGGCAATGGGAACCCTCAGTCTTTGTTTTTAGCCTTATACAAATTGCCTAGCCTTGGTAGAATTTGGGCTATGTTCATGAGTATAAGATATTTGTATTACTAAACTATTTTTAAATTACTCCTATTAATGCCCCAGAAGTCTATATTCCTTTTGTTAACTTTTGAGTAGACATCTGAAGGATATTGTCATGCTGGGGTGAGAGGAAGAGACAAAATTCAAATGGACAAACTCCACTAAAATTGGTTCCCCATGCCAATTACTTTAATAATTTACTTATTTTCTTACATTTTTACATGAAATCTTATTAAACTTACCTTTCAGGTGAGAAAAGTGAGGCTCAGTGAGGATAAGTAAATTGTCTAACACAGCATGTAAGAGGCAGATCCACAAATGCATCCTAGACTGCCTCATTTCAGAGGTTGAACATTTAATCACTCTAGCAGGGTTACATAATGACAGCCATTAAACATCTCTACTTCCTGGGAGCATGCCAGGCCCTGCCTTGAATACTTTATACAAAATAGGTCACTTAATCCTCACAACAGCCCTGTGAGACTAGTCTTATTACCCTTATCACAAATATAAGGAAATAGACTGAGATTCAGTAAGTAGTGAGGGGAAGATTTGAACCCATTCCTGTTTATTCCCAAAGTCCTTTTCATTAGAAGGGATAGAGATGGGAATAGAGTTCAGCTTTTAACTCATCACTGTACTCCCTGTTCCAGTTGGTCAGTGAGGCTACTAGTTCATGCCTAGCTGATTTGGAGACCTCCAGGGTAAAATAAATGAAAAAGAGAATACAGAAACAAAAAATTCAGGGATTGGCACATTGTGATAACTTTTCTCTTTCCATACAATTAGCCATCTTATGCCATTCCTTGGGTACTTAAACCCCATTGTCTTAGGGTTTCTATTGCTGTAAAGAGACACTAAAATCCATACATCTTATTTTTTCAAGTTATATGATGCCACTGAGGTTAAAAATACCAAGACTTTTTAATGATGGAGACATTAATAAGGATACACTATTGCACATGACAGTATAAGACACGACAGGTGCACAGTCCTCCTCTCTGGGGCTTCCTTAAGAAGGTACTTTTCTTCGGGCAGGGATGATGCATGCCTTTAATTCCAGCACCTTGAAGGCAGAGTCAGGAGGATCTCTGAGTTTGAGGCCAGCCTGGTCTACAGGGCAAGTTCCAGGACAGCCATAGTGGTTACACAGAGAAGTACTGTCTTGGAAACCAAAACCAAGACCTAAACAAATGAAATAAGACAAAAAAGGCACTTTTCTCTGTCATAAGGTGTACATATTGAATAACAGCATAACATTTACATTTTCACTTTTGCTCCATTTGTTTTCAATGACCAAATCTGTATGTACACCAGCATATGTGAAAATGGAGAATGATAATCATTGTAATACTTCACAAATCTAGTGAGGTTCTCAGCTGAGTAGAAGCCTTAGTAACCCACTCTGTCATAGTGGAATCTGGGGCTCAGCTGTGTGAGTATCTCATTGAATGCTGTATTTCTCCAAAGGACATCAGAAGGAACAAGAAAAATATAGAAGTACTTTATCTTGAACACATAATTTGGGGAATATAATTGACAAAATTTAACTAGCATTTGGCTTTTATTGGGTTTCTAATAGTCATCTTCATATTACTTAGTAACTTTTGGCAGATCTTGTTAATTACATTTCAAAATTCAAAGCTGGTAAATTCTTTCAGTAAGCCAGTATCTTATGAACTCCCAGTAAAGAGCTCCATGGAAGGTCAGAGATATCAATAGCCATTTATGAAGCCTTTGGGAAACCCCAGAACTTTGCATTTATAGGTCAACTGCCACCACTTTAATTTACCCACTCAGAGAGAATTCAATAAAGGAAGAGAAAGAAGTTTTACTCCTTTTTCTCTGCTTTGCTTCAACGCTAAAGATAAATGGTGACGGTTTTAGTCAGTCAGTAACCTCTGCTCGTTTACAATTCTATTTGACATGAGCTGAAGTATGAGATGTAGGGAAAAAAAAGTCATTTCTTTTTCCAATAGAAATTAGAAAATGCCTTAAAAACCCGCAATTGAAAAGCAATTTAAAACAAAAGAAAATATATTACTAGATCATAAAAGAATTCAGGATAACAGCAAGTTAATATTGAAAAGAGACCTGGGAATCCAGTCATATAGGTCAATATCCTAGCCAATGCAGGTTTCCCTTGAATGCTCTATTTAAATGCTTGTAGGGATGGCATCTTTAGCACCTCTTCTTCAAGGCAACTCGTGTCATCTCTGGACCACTCCAGCCATTAAAATAGTATTTCTATACTGAATCATTATTACTTTAATGCACACAAAGATCATAGGATTAAAATCAAGTAAGTCATTTGTTCACAGAAGATTTCAAGGCAATGTCTTTGTGATGAGAAAGTCATACTAAGCCAATGTAATAACCTTCTATGACAGAGTTTCAAGTCTTGAATAAAAAGGGGAACAATCAATGTAGGACACATCTGGACTTCACTAAAGCTATGAGAATCTGCAAGGAATTTCCATTAATGAGCTGGGGGTATCGGGCCTGGATTATACTATTACATGAGTTTACAGCAAGGGTATTAAGCAGTGCTTTGGGAAGAACTTGGGACAACATATCCCAGAGACCACATATATTTCTCTTGGAAGTTCTAATCTTTTCTGGAGGGTCTGGAACAAAATAAATATGAAAATTCCTACAAATTTGCAGAAGACACAATGTTGGGAAATGAAGCTAGAGAGTGAGGGGGTGGAAATAAAAGCTGAAAATTCCTTGCGAAGCAAGAGCAAAATCCAAGGTGACCTTGACCAATTAGAAAAATGGTCTGTCAAAGAGAAGCTGACATTTGATGTTCAACAGGGACAGTGCTAGGCAATCCATGTGCTCTCCAAATCCAAAACACATGAATACCTGCTGAGGCATGGCTGGAGAAGCCATCACTATGAATCACACATTGAATAAATGGAAACAAGGCAGGGCCATGGTTTAAAGGACTGCTATGGGCCTGGGATTTGTGAACAGGACTGTAATGTACAAAAGCCAGGACATCATTCTCCTGTCTTGTATTCCACATCAATAGTGACTTTACACTCAAACGTTTAGCATGTTGGTCTTTCTATCAAACATGGAGGTACAAAAACTGGAACAACTCTCAAGAAAATGGAATGGAAAACAGTCTTCCTAGGGAATATATGAGAAAAAAGGAAAGGACTAAAATTGTTGGGAGACTTAGTGTTGCCTTCTTATTTACTTTTATTTCAGTGGAGCTTTTCATACTCACCTTACCAAATAGCCCTTTCCTACACTGCTGAGAAATATCCCACATAACAACATGCCTGTTCAGACTAGTTTATCATAATATTCCAAAACTGGCTTAAGATGCTTCTTATGTTTGATCATGTGTGTATTGACAACCCAGATTGGGAGAAAACATTTGATTCTGGATGACATACCTTGTCCATGACACTATCCTACCCACTATTGCTCTATGGGTTACCCATAGCATAGACATCTAATGACAATATGCTATTGGATGTTGTAGTAATTTGAATGAGGATGACCCCTGTAGCCTCATATATTTGGTCCCAATTTGGTGGAACCATTTGGAAAGGATTATGAAGTGTGACCTTGTTGGAGGAGGTGTGTCACTGGAAGTTGGTTTTGAGTTTTCAAATCTCACTCCATTCCCAGGTAGCTACTGCTTCAGTGCCATGCCTTTCTGCCAGCTGCCATGCTCCCTGCCAAGATGGTCATGGATTCTAACCCTCTGAAATATATACATCTGCTGGGGGATGTCTTTCTATACACTGTGAATATATGTTGTTCCCATTGGTTAATAAATAAGCTGCTTTGGCCTATGACAAGGCAGCTTAGAGGCAGATGGGAAATCCAAGGAGAGAGACAAGAAACAGAAAGGTGGAGTCTGGAGAGATGCCTAGCCTGCCGCCCAAGGAGCAACATGCAGACTGAAAATGCCATGGTCATGTGGCAAAACATAGATTAATAGAAGTGGATTAATTTTAGATATAAGAGCTAGCTAGCAAGATGCCTACCATAGGCCATGAAGTTTATAAATAATATTAAGCCTCTGAGTCATTATTTTATAAGCAGCTGCTGGGCTGGGCAGGACCGGGTAGGACTGGAGAAACCTTCAGGCTACATGTCTCAAATAAACACTTTTATAACTTTCCTTGATCTTAGTGCCTTATCAGAGCAATAGAAAAATAACTAAGATGACTAGAATGGGAGCAATTCACCTAACTTGTTTTCTAAATCTGGGATCTTCCCCAGATTCAATTCCTAGCCCCTCATGGCAGCTCACAACTTTCTGAAAATTCAGTTCCTGGGGAATGTTGGGAGGAAGAATTAAGATTAATTAGAAGCTATGTCTTACACAGGGAGCCTATTATAGAAGAGCACTTGGAATGATAGTGGAAGACATAAATCCAGGGCAGCACTACTGTGTCTGAACTGGTGAAATGCTGATATGACTTCAAATGATTATTTGCATTGTTAATAACTCTTCTTAATTAACCTGTCTGAATGTGTCTGGATCATGTAGCATGGTACCTGATGCATAATAGATCCTAGATACATGCTAGTGATTGTTTGGCGAATTTAATAGTGTTTCTCAACTTTGGGCAATTATCCTGACACTGATTTCTCTGACTCAGCATTGACACTCCAAGCTGTGCTTTGAATTTTCAAGAAAGCAAGACTTTTACTCAAGCACCCTCCAAAGCAGAACTCAATGACTACTTGTTTCTCCCTTCAGAATTTTTTCATTTGAAAATCTGGTATTCTATCAGTCAACTTGAGGGTACCACTTCATCAATTTTTCTTACATAGTAACAGTCAGTATGTTCTTGATAATTCTAATATTAGAAGATATTATACTTGGTTTTAGACAAAAGACAAAGCAACAATAATAAAATTAGAAGATAGAAGTCTGACATACCCCAATGATGTATAACAATCTGAACTGTTGAACTTTCTGCTATTTTCCCTATTTCATAGGGAGCTATCTATGTGGCCTGTGATAATTATAGACATTCAAGATAAGATTTGCCATGAATTATAATGCTACCAACCAGTAAGTGGTATCTTTAGTGAAAAAAAAATTGAGATGTTTAGTGATATAAAATTCACTTAGGTTGACTCTTGTAGCTTTGTTGACATGTTCTGGAAAAGTCCTTTAATTGAATGTGTATGTGGGCAGGGGGTTGGAGTGATGGGATGACCTATATGTAAATGTACAGTCAGTGAGGTAAGACCTATTTCTTCCACCACCACATCCATCTAGACCTAGTAGGCTAGGTGAAACTTCCCTGTTTGTTCCCAGTAAAAGGAAAGTTTCCTGATCAATCCTGGCAACATGATCTACCAATAGATCTCCTAAGAAAAAATAAGAGGAGTCTCCTTCTTCACATTACTCCTCCATTCTGAGCCAAGAAGCAAAATCTTTGGTTGTCCTATGTTCCCAAATATTTGTAATTGATTACTGGCTCTGGATATTTCTGGGCAGAATGAGTATGACGTTAGTAAAAATTCATCAAAAAACCATCTTTTTGTACATCTTTAAAAAGACCATCCAACAGAATGTTCTTGTTGCTACCCTTAGAAGAGGTACATACACCCTTGGGCTCTCCCACAGCCATTCCAAGGGTTAGAAACAAAAGTCCCACTTCCCATGAAATTTCTTAGTTCCAGAAAACCCTAGTTATAGTCACCTGGCTAAGTAAGATTAACTTGTAAAGCCACTTCTTTTGAGACCTCAGATTTCCCATCTGTAAAATTAATATATAGTACAGGGTAGTCTCCAAGGTCCCTTATCAATCTCAAGTTCCATGGTTCTATGGAAGTATGTCTTCTGGTTTGACTTAGAATCTGGTTTTAGAAATGATGTAAGATACATAAACCCATAACTGGACAATGTACGTAGAGTGAGAGACCTAGAAACTACTCAGTCATACATGGGCTGTCTCTACCAAATCTCTTCTCAGGGTTCAGGGAACCTTTTGGAGGAGGAGGCAGAAAGATTGTAAGAGCCAAAGGGGATGGAGGACAACAAGAAAACAAGGCCTTCTAAACACAGCAGGGTTGACATACGTAAGAATTCACAGAGACTGGTAGCATGCACAGGACCTACATAGACCTGAGAGCAGAAGTGGAAGAAACCCCTATTCTGAACTGAGAAGCTCTCTCCAGTTGAAAAACACTTGCAAAGGAAAAATTTATTTTCTCCAACAGACTCTCACTGGATGTACAAAGCACTGTTAAAGGAAGGCTCCATAGCCAACACAAAACAAACTCCAAACTGGTATTTTGTTGTTGTTGTTGTTGTTGTTTCAAAATGTTTTGTTTGGGCATTGAAAAAAATTAACTTACAGATCTTTTAATGATATATTATTGTTTTCAATATTATTTTGATGGGTTTTCTGTGTGTGTGGGTATGTGTGTCTCAGTGTCTATATGTGTTTCTTGTGTTTTTTCCCTGGCTCTTAAAAAATGTTTGTTTTGATTTCTTCTATCTTAGTTTACTTTTATTTTTATTTTTATTATTTTTTTAGATGCCTGCTTTAAAGAGAGAGACAGAAAGGGTGTGGATTTGGATGGATGAGGCAGTGGGGAGGATCTGGGGGGAGTTGGGGAAGGAGAACCACAATTAGAATATACTGTTTGAAAAACTCTATTTTCAGTTTTAATTTTAAAAAGCCATGTAAAAGCTAGTTCCAAGGCCAAAGTTGTTCTCACTGACATCATCTTCCAATGTTACAAATGCTCACAATTACTACTACTTTCCTTCTTCAAGGAGTCAGATCTTTTTTACCCAGGCATTTTGCTTGATTTGTATGCCATGTAGCTCCCTTACTTTTCAACCCACACTGCTTTATCAAGATCAAATTCAAGAATATTGATAGCCATCTTATAAAGTATTATATCTACTGAATTCTAAAGCTCATGCTTTCTTTAGAATTGAACTATTCTCTAAAGGTCTTTGATTTTTACCTTTAAAGAACAAATCTAGGTCCATACTATCTATTCAGTTAATGATGCCATAGATGAATGTCGGGGCATACTATACTATACTATACATTTACTGTGACTGAGTGCCTTGGTACACTGGGAAATTGATGTGAAGAAATCTGAGAAGTCACAGCTACAAAACACTGTCCTTTCCTTTTTCTGCAGTGTGCCATAACACCTACATGTGAAATGTGTCCTCACTATGACAAAAAAAAAAAAACTATCTATGATGCTGGAAGGACACTTGACGCAACTGAAGTGAACAGGTCTTGCTAAGACTCCTACCACCACTACTGACTATCATTAGCTTGTACATTTTTCCTAATCATGTATTGCCATAATTTTCTACTCTTCACCCAACCTATAATTAAAATAATTGGGTTGAACTGTTTCTTCAGACCTCCATTTCCAAATGAAGACTTTCACGTTACTCAAAATATAGATTAAACACATTTGTATGTTTTACTCATGGGAATCTGTCTTTGTCAAGTTCAAGTATTGGGCCTACAGGAACTACAAGAAGAAAGCAGTAGAATTTTTCATCTATCTTGTTATCAAGCCTAACCAAATCCATTTCAGCCATTTAGTGCCATGTAATCAGTTGGCCTTTAAGTCATTTTGGCAGCCCTGGTGCTTGTTCTATGAAGATATTGTAGCCTGGCACACTGTGATCTAACCCATAGGCAGGAGGTCAGTTTCTAAAATGGTAGAGCACACTTACTGACTGGTGTCTTCCCTAAAGGTTTCAGAGACTATCCCTTAATTGTTAGACAGATTCTTTTAAAGATGAAATGTTGAATTTGACTCTGATGAGGAAGAATCCCATGATCTCCCCTTGGACTAATAACCCCTCTCCCCATTTGTTCGAAAAATAAACTATAGTGAGTCCTGGGAGCCTTAAAATAAAGAAAAAGGTGTGTAATATAGTGAGTATGACGAACTCACTTCATTTCTGGCCTGTGTTCTGGTAAATTCTACATGTATGTATGGGGAGCTGAGAAAGCCCTGAGTGAATATGTAAGAAAAGGATGATGTTCTGAGTGAATGTGTATTGTTTGACATGAGCCAGCCATAACACGGACCAAGGCCTCAGACTCATTTGAAATTGGAAAAACCTTTCTCATGGGCCAGTCACAGAAAGGCAAAGCTTTCCTCTGGTCCAAGTCTGAGTGTTTAAAAAGTATTAATCAGTGTGAGCAAAAACTAGTAACAGCAGTTTCCTCCTCCCCAAAGTTTACAGCCTGAGACTGCTCACTTTCAAATACTTCCTACCAAGACTAGCTAAGTCCTAGCCCTGTGATGTACATAATAAAAGGCACACTGAAGTTCCAGGGTGTGTAGTAGTTGGTGCCTCTGCATCACAATGCAAACACGGCACTTGCTTTCAGCTTTTCTATGTCTGTGTCTCTGTCCTTTTCTTCATTTCCTCACCACCCTTAGTCAGGTTTCTAGGACCAGGCTGTGCTGGTTGCAATATTTATGACTTTGAATAAGGTATTTAATCTTTCGAATGTAAGCTACATGAGGGCATGGATAATAACTCCTTGTTTGTTGTTGTAGTCCCAAATGTCCACTTTACAGTTTGTAAGTGATTCTGCAAGTTCACTATAGTGAATGCTGCTGCAACAGACACGGATGAGCAGGTATCTTTGAAGTGTGCTGTTGGATCATATGGTAGTTATATTTATTTTTTAGATGATTCTTTATATGAATTTCCACAATGGCTGAGCAATTTTTCGTTCCTGCCATCAGTGTATAGGGTTCCAATTTCCCTATATCTTTATTGACATTTGTTCTCTTAGATTTTCTTGATGATAGTCACTTGGCATGATATAATGTGGACTCTAAAGGTAATTTTAACTTGTGTGCTCTGGCCCCACCACTTCTTAATGACACTGGTTACACTGTGTTCTCTCTGCATGTCCACCCTCCTTGGCTTTCTTGAGGGCAGAGCCAGGAGTTATACACATCTATAGAAGGTATATAGTGAGTACTGGGCTTGACTGTAGCAACAAATTAATAAAAGATTCATCTTTGCATTTTGATTGGTTATGGTTTTCTGTAATAGTCTCCATCTGCTGCAAAGAGCAGTTTCCTTGATTGGGGCAAGGATTCCATTTATATTTTGCATAGAAACAAATATTTAGGATGTGTTTAAGAATTATACTGGTCTAGCAAAGCAGTGATGCATCTATGTATGTAACAACAATTAATGAAAAATAGAAGCTAAGAATTTGAAAAAGAGGAAGGAAGAGTATGTGGGCTGGTTTGGAGGGGGAAATGATGTTATTATAATATCAAAAATAAATGAAATAATTAAAGATTAATCTTACCAGTCTTCATGGAAATTGCACAAATATATTACCCCTCTAATTTAATCACCTTCACCACTGCCCTTTGTTTGACCTTATCTTTATTTCTCATCATTATAGGCAATTTGTGTTGCAGATATAGCCTTTGCTTGAATATCTTATTAAAGATTAGTGAAGAAATTGTATGAAGAGTAACTTTTTGAAGTGTTTCTTGTTGCATCTGTTCTAATTTTTTTATTATTTTTATGTAGAAAAAGAGTAGGATTCGTGGAAGGTAGCAGTCAGAGTCCCACTTTCAGATGACCTGTCTGTTTGCTCTTAATGTTGATTTCTACAATAACTTAGATTTGAATTGGTGACAGCAGACATCAAATAAAGTATACAGAGACAGAAGCAATTTCCAACTCTATGGGAAAGTGCATAAATTCATGGGCTGGCAAGGAAAATTGTCTCCCTTGACTCTTTTGTAGTATAATGAGGACCTTCTACATATTTTTAAAATGAAGGCTTTAGACGCTACCAACAAAAAGAGATCATTTCTGTTTTTTACAAATGGATGTTTTAAATCATTTTTCCAAGTTACAAAAGATTTTAATATTTCTACAGCTTCATTTTTTTCAATCTTTTCTGGAGGAGATGTGCTGTTCTTTGTGAATTAAAGGGAGGTATAGAAATGCAAATGTAGATTATAAAATTATACAAAAGGACTGTCTGCTAAATTGATTTCAAGGCTATATAGGACATTGTATGCTGAGACAAAGGAGAATTGGAACTTAACAAAAAATTTAAAAAAGAGGAGAGATTTAGGTAAAGAACTTAATGCAGAGATCTGGGAATAGATATGTAAGTTAATAAAAAATGGATTTATGTGGAAGTGACATATCAGATTGTTCAATTTAATTGTCTACCATCCTTAGGAGCTTTTGGTTCTCAAATTGCAGCAGCTATATAAAATGCTATTCTTTATTTCCAGTGTGGGAAAGCATGAGATATACCAGCAGCATACATATTACATTAAGAGCAAAATCAGTGTTCATCAGAGCATATGTACTTGTTTGAGAGTTTAGCATAAGCAAATCAAGCCTCTGCTGTTAAAATTATTAAGCTGATGCTTGCAGAGGATGATCATTTATAAACTTGTCAGGGTTCTCCTTTGAAGAGAGAAAAGAAACAGTGACAAGTGATTAAAAGTAACTGATTAGTTTCCAGAAGTGATGATAAGAAAAGACAATAGATATTTTAAAAAAAAATCTTGTGCTGCTAATTTTTAAGCATCCATTCCTACTCTCCGTCATCAGTTTCATAGAGAATGATAGTTACTCCTTCATATCCTTTATAAGTGGGAACCCAAAATGGGTTCTAGACTTGAAGCCTTTCAGAATATGACAGTTACATTTTCAATTAAAGAACAGTGACAAGGTGTTTCTCCTGATGGCAGATTACATACATGACTTGAAGTCATAAGTGGAGAGTTCATTATAAGAGAGTGCATATGTCTCAGCATCAGTGCTCAGTATAAGTAAACATGCCCAAGTTCATGTTCAAAGAGGGATCTGTAGCACCAGCATAAGTAATGAGCATGATGAAAGGTTATCATGTGAAAGTCACCACACCAGGTGCTATGTAGCACAGGACATTAGATGAACTAGACAGCCATCTTCAAAGAAGCAAGTTTATTCAAAGGAAGATACATTTCATATTATTAAAATAGAATGAACTGAGTTTGAGGAGTGGAGAGAAGGGGAGGCAAGTATAAATGTTTGTGGAACTCCAGCTATCTAACACCCTAAATGGAATATGGCTTATATGGTCATGTTTAAAGATTGCCTTTATCATTATTCTAATCCCTCTCCATACTGGTATTAGCTGGAAAGATACCTCCTCAGCAATACTGATTAACAAATCCCTTAGACAAACTAAACACAATTGTTGATTGGTTGGGAGTTATTTGGGAATGAAGCATAATAAAGACCATCTCTGAAACAATGAAAATGTACTATAAGCTCTGTGCTGGTGTTTGCCCTTTACCATTCCATGTGTTTGTTCAATAGCCAGAGAGGTTTTTTTTGTTTTTTGTTTTTTTTTTTAAATTAGTTCTTTAGCTGGGTAGTGGTGGCTTTAATCCCATGATTCAGGAGGCAGAGGCAAGCAGATCTCTGAATTTGAGGTCTACCTGGTCTACAGAGCAAGTTCCAGGACAGCCAGGGCTATATAAAGAAACATTGTCTTGAGAAACCAAAGATAAAAAAATAATTCTTTCATTATCTCCTTTTTCTTCCAACATAGTATTTTTATTGATTATTTATGAATTTTACACAATGCACTCTGAACATACTCACTTCCCACTCATCCCAGGTATTCTCTCTCTCTCTCTCCTCTCTCTCTCTCTCTCTCTCTCTCTCTCTGTATATATATATATATATATATATATATATATATATATATATATATATATATATATATATTCACTGTATCCAGTTAGTGCTGTCCATAAGCCCATGGATGAGGGATTCACCACTGGGACATGGGCAACCTACCAGTGGTCACATCCTCAAAGAAAATTGAATCTTACTCTCCCTTCTCTGGCAGCCATCAACTACCCATAGCTCCTGAGCTGGCAGTGATGGCTGGTGAGGTCCTCCTTCCTCCATGCTGGAATACTAACTGGCTTGATCTTACACAGGTCTTATGCAAATAACTACAGCTGCTGTGGGTCCATGTGTACAATAGTGCTTTCTTTTCATATTGTTTCTTTCCGATAGGACTTCAGTGGGCATAGTCTTTTCTTGTGGTTGCTATCCATTTTGTAACCAGAAATAAAAGTGAGGTTGAAATGGTACATATTAGTCCACTAAGCCTATGAAACCTCAAGGACATATTTTTCTGAGGTCTAAACACTCCTCTAAGCTTTAGGAACCCACAGAATGCTCCACAAGATTCTAACCTGGCAACTAATGACACTATAAATATCGCTGATTATTTTCTTTTTAAAAAGAGCAGTATTAAGAGCTCAATCAACGAACTAACAGAAGGGATAAGTGATAGACTGGGTGACTCATTGAACTATCAAAGCTTTGCACAGCAGTTCATAGAACATCTTTCATAATGAGTGAAGTGTCAAGCCCTAATACCCGGTTGGCTTGGATATGATAATCAGAAATGAAGTAGTTAAAAGGATTGTTAATTAAAAAAAACCCTTGATTAGAGGTCAGGCTGAGTCTTGGAAGAGATAAGTAATGACAGTGTGCTTTGGGGCAACGTACTTGCCCGACACAATGGGATATCCATTAACTGCCATTGTCATACTTCCTTTGATGTCAGAAGTGCATAGTGACTTCAATATCTGAAAATTAAAAGGATATTATTTGTGAACGGGAGCACAGGTAGTCTTTTCAGAGTACTGAATTTAGGGGTGTCTGTATAGAGGGGGAGGGCATACCAATGAGGCTTATTGAAGGAAGCTGTCCCTGAGTATACCTGCTTATTAACTTTCCTATCCAGTTTAACATATTTCCCTGTAACCCCACAATACTGAGCCAATCTTACATAGAAAGAGAGAGGACAAGGAGAAGCTGTTTACTATTTATCAACATACAAAGTTGAATTCTTGGGAAAAGAACTGTGTCTGCTTCTATTCTCATTCAGCAAGTTTTTGAAATGTCCTTTGAAAGTATTTATTTTTGTTATTTTAAAATTATATGCATATGTATGTCTGTGTGTAGGAATGTACATGTGAGTGAAAGTGCCCACAGAGTCTGGAAAAGGGTACTGGATCCCCTGGAGCTGGAGATACAGGTGGTTTGTGAGATACCCATTGTAGGTGCTGAGATCCAAACTCAGGTCCTCTGAAAGAGCAGTGTGCATTGTTAGGTACTTAGTCATCTCTCTAGCCCCAGAAATGACTTTTCTTGATTTTTCAAATATATCTCTGCAAAGAGTTCATTTAAAGCTGAATCTAACTGAGTACATTCTACACAGCAATAGCTTGAGGATGATGTGTTCAGAAATGGAGGTAGTATAATGTATAAAAAGCTGAAGGGTCCATGAACTTTTCCAAAGGGGTGAGCATCAGTGGAAAATTCACATACTCTCACCCTACATTAATATGTTTTAAATATATCTATAAATAGTGGTACTTACCTGGCTGGCAATGCTATAGCTATAGTCTAGACGTGATACATATATTGTCAATCATTATTGCCAATGGAACTATTTGTGTGAGTAGTAGAGACTTTTGGATCATGTCAGGCAGTATACCTATTGTGAAATAACTCATCTTGTGCCTGTTTAAATTTTGGGCAATTGTTTTACCTTATAAACATACAGGTTAAAATGCATAGTTTTAAATCATGGGCTTTCTGATATATATTTTCCCAAAGTTTGTGTATTGATTGTAAATTTAACCCTCTAGTTTATATGTTAGTGAATTTGGAGGTAGGGACTTTGTGAGTTAATGAGGCTTAGCTGAAGTCATGGAAGTAGGACCCATCATAAAGGTATTACTGACTTTATAAGCAAGACAGAGATACTTAATCTATCATATTTGTTTTGTTTTGTCATGTGATGCTCTCTGTCATGTTATGTTGCAGGGAAATGGCCCTCAGTAGGTGCAAAGGCGATGCAATGGTCATACTCTTAGTCCAGCCTCCAGAATCATGAGTTAGGAAATATTATAAAATTACTGGTCTTAACGTTTTATTATAGGAACATAAAATGGACTAAGACATAGATACAAAATTCAAACTATTCATGCCTGTATCAATTCATTCATCCCTTCAGTCACTCAACATCTATTGGGCAAATGTGATGCATGAATTATCATACAGAAAGCAGTAAGATAGATTCTATAAGGCCTTGGTTAATTTTTGGTATTTCATCTCCAATACCCAGTATAATACAAAGAATATATAACATGAGTGTTTGGGGTTTGTTGACAAGTGAATGAATAATAAGGGATTGCTACACATAGGAGTAATTGTAATGCCTAAGTGCTATAAGCTAACTGTCATGGGTAGTAAAGGAAGGGCACAATTAGCTCCACTTTGGATAAGGTTAGTTAAGAAAGGTTTTAGAGAGAAAATAGTATTTTCATTTATCTTTTTGGAATGAATAAGACAAGGCACACACATATTGCAGACTATGATATTATGAAAAACAAAAAACAAATCTTTGTAGCAGGGTAAAAATACTTGGCATACTTTGGAAATGGTAAACAAAGTGGTTAGATGATGTGATGGTAGATGGGCTGAGGGGAATAAAGCACAATTTTGTCAGAAAAGACTGCGAATGTACTAAGAACTGTATAGCACTTACAGTCTCAGAAGGGGGAATAATAACATCCAGCCTAGTACCTATCTTTTCTTAAAGTACACATTAAGCACCTATCTTATACTCTAAGGAGGATTTGCCCTCACAGAATCTATAGTATACATGTCTAAGTAAATAATTTCCTTTGGGGAGGATTTCCTGACTCCAGTCCACAGCACTCTCTTTCCTTCTCATTGTAACACCTTCACGGTGTGGTGTAATTGCTTATTTCGTTTTTAGTTTCTTCTACTTGACTGAGATCTCAGGGAGGGCTGGAACAATGTCTACCTAGTTCATAATTATAATTATAATCCAAGTGCTTATAGTAGTCCCTGGTATGTAGTAGATATTCAATAAATACATGCTGAGTAAATAAGAAATTAACCAGTATATGGATCATATGATTAATTTGCTATATCTACAAAATGCAGAAGTACTCCTTGTGGAAGATTTCTGTTAGATGGAAAGAATTCATTTACTACATTGGAGAGTCTGTGGAATTTAGAAATGCAATGCTCTGAAAAATAGGCAAGTATTTGTTAGTTACAGGGGACTTAGTTTCAAGTTGAATATTTTCATTTAAGTGATGGAATTTTCCCATAATGCACTGAGGCTCAAGATTGACAGAGGAAACTTCAGTGGACAAGTTTATCTCTGAGATGGCAAGATGAGAATAATACTTGAAGTCTTTAAGGACAACTGTAAACACAGATTTGCTTGACAACTTAGTTGAACTAGCATTTTGGGCTATAGTGCTCTAGTACACTAATTATCTATGCAAAGAGGAGAGGTCCAGCAAATAGTTGTAGAGCCCTGTAAGTATTTATTGAATGTCAGATTATATTTCCTAGGATGGTCTCATGTATATATTTATCCCATCTTTTTTTTTGCTATGAGGAAATGGAGTCAGAGTTTTCACTTCAAACAGTATTTGTAACTTCCACTACCAATAAAGTACAATGAAAGTAAAGCTATGGGAATTCTGGATGGATTAGAAACAGTGGAATGGCCTTTGTCTAGTTCTCTTTCTTCATATCCTCTTCTTTCTCTTCTTCCCCTGTCTCCATTTCCCCCTTGTTCTCGTCACCTATCATGAAACCATTGGAAGCAAGCCACCAAGCTGTGAAGAAACAAATTTTTTCTCATAAAGACACTACATGGGGTAACACTGTGGAGCAGAATCAAGACCCCTTGTTGATAGTCAGCATGAATCAACAAACAGGCAAATGAATAAACCTTCAGATGATCTGTGCTCCCAGCCATTGAGCCTTCCAACTGAGTCCCCAGACATGGTAGGCTGAATATAAGCTTTTCTTCCCATGCTCTGATTGAATTTCTGAGCCATAGAAATTATAAGAATGAATGTGTGATTATTATTGCTGTTTTTAAAATATATATTTTTCCGTTTATTGAAAAATTTTTACTTTAACTTATTTCTCTCTCTCTCTCTCTCTCTCTCTCTCTCTCTCTCTCTCTCTCTCTGTGTGTGTGTGTGTGTGTGTGTGTGTGTGTACACATACATAGATAACTCAGAGGACAACTCATTTGCTTTCTTGTACCTTGTGGGCCCCTAGGATTGTTGTCAGGCTTGATGGTTAGTGCCTTTATCCACTGAGTCATCTCACCAGCCCAATTTGTTGTTTTAAACCACTAATTTTTGTTTTAATTTTTTCCAATTAGCCATAGATCATGAATACACTAGACCTCTGTTCACCAGGGTAGTAGTTTATATAAACTTTAAAAATATGTAACCTAAAAAAACCATAGACCCATCTAAAAATCATATGACAGCCACAATGGCCTCAAGGACTCTTGTCTTCTGATGTTTACCCTTCTATAATCTCTTCCCCTAAAGTGTGGGCAGGACATTTGATTCGCTCACAATCAGTACGCAGTGGCTGATGAGATTATGTCCTTATATAAAGATTCCCTTGCAAGCAGACTCATTGTGTAGTCTTGCTGCCCTTGTTAATTTTGATGAACCAAGCTCCCAGGAATCCCATAATCAGGAGGAAATGAATTTTCACAATAAATAGAGTAAAGTCAAAGACCTTTCTCAAAACAAACATGATGATTACACTAGAACCCAGGATTACACTTCAATACAGTGGCTTAGTTTCAAGCTGAATATTTTCATTTAAGTGATGGGGTTTTCCCATAATGCCTCAAGGCTCAAGATTGACAGAGGAAATTCCAATGGACAAGTGTTTATCTCTGAGATGGCAAGATACCTTATGAGAATAACACTTCCAGTCTATAAGGACAACAATGGCACTCTTAAAGGGGACTCGTCTTCAACTCCAGACCCACAAAAAGTTTGACATAGTTGATAAGTGTATTTATCTTAAGGAAAACCTGGATCTTCAGTGACTAATAGACAAGCAGGAAAGGCAGAGAGTAATAGTAATGAGTTAGTCATTCACAACATTAATGAACACAATTTGGTAAGTATGCTATAGTTTTTTTCATTGGGAAGTTTAATTTAAGATACAACAATTTTTTCTTTTAATAATAATTAAAATATAACATAAACATCTCTTCTTACTTCATTATTTAAAGATTTTCTTTATACTTTTCTTTATTAATAACTGCCATATATGCTAATAAAATTGGAGGACATTGAAAATAATACCTACAATGAATTCGCTGACACTAGCATGTAAACATCCTCATTAACGCTAGTGATCTATGCGTCATTGCTTAGACAAATGTCTATGATTCCTGATTATTGTTTTTCCCCATATTATTCATTTCTTTTGTGAAGAAGCACAATCAAGTTCTGACAGTTTCAATTCCCATTTTTTATGTTAACAAAATGAAAGGTCAGTTTCTCTAGGGACCTAATGGATTTATTAGTGAGGTCCCAAGACATATAGCCACACATGACACAAGACCTCTTGAAGCTCCCTTCCTCTTCAATTGTGCTGAGAGCTTTGAACCCAGGAAAAGCAGCAAGCAAGTGTTCACCTGACTTTTTGGAACCGGATGCTGCTGGAGGAAGATATAGTTTATGATAATGTCCTGCTTGCCTCACCCTGGGTAGTGTAGTCCTCATCCACATGTGGATCAACATGGACTGCATGGAAAAGTCCTCTTGCTGGCTTCATAAACAATAAGGATGCAAGTTGCATGCAGGCCTACAGACTGACTTAATCTTTGTCTACTTTCCCAATCACAATCAATTGGGCTTTGCCTATTGATTTTGTAGATACCATTAAAAGGAATACCATTGCTAATGTTATATCAGACCCTATTACGCTAGTGAGCTGCTTCTATTTTTTTCTTTCATGCTGTGGCATTTCCTTTCCCCTGAAAACACTCTTTCACTCAGTCTAGCAATTAACTGCTTGAACAGTATAATAAGGAAGCAATTAAGAGGTGACAGAGAAAAATTAACACTCCATTTCACATTAAAGGCTAAGTGAGTATCCTTGCCATTGTGAGTTAAACGTGTCTTTGAAAACCTGTAGTTTGGATGTATTTTCCTTTTGAATAAGGAGCCCAGCTCCATGTTTTTTGTCTAGCATCCCAATCTGAAAATGGATGATAACTAATTGGGTGCTGTCTGCTTAAACAGGCTATATTAATTGCAGTTTGTTCTCCTGTAAGTGTCAAGGAAAACAAAATCTTTGTAATGTGTAGGCATAATGTACGGCTGCCTTCATTTGAATATGCAGGCCATGTCCTGGTGCAAATAAAGCAAACTCCTGGCTGCAATGTTGCCATGGCAGGCGGCATTTGCATAATAAATAACAGCTATCATGAGACTTTCTTTATGAAGTTCTCTGTTGTGTTGTCAGCTGTAAGGGCCTCCACTAAAGCAGCCAATATTGAGGAAGTACAGTGTGTTTTGCTTGCAAATGCAACATACCGACTGGAGTCACTGTCAAGAATACATTATTTTAGTGTTGCTGGCTAAATGGAATCGATTGTGTTAAATATGTACATGCAATACACAGAGAATTGTATCAACACACATCTACAAGATGACAAGAGTATGACTTTACTCCAAGACAGTGGCTGGATTAAGTCAGGAACATACCATTAGCTTACTCTCCCCATGCCAAAGTCTTTCAGCACAGTAATGCTATGCATAATCTCTTCGTCCATTGCTTAAGCCCGAGTCAAACAATTGAGAAGTTCCCCTTTTTTCTGCTTATAGGGATTTGAATGCTATTCAAAATGCAAGGCATTCTCAATTGCTTTATCTTCCTTTGGGATGCTGGTCTCTTATATTAAGGCTACTAGAGGTTTCCCAATGCTTCTTAGAGGCTTTCATGTAAGTACTATTGTAAGTTTACTTTGAATGAGTATTAGCATAAGAGACTGGGGAAAAAATCACCTGGTTTTATTATTGAGTCTAAGTTCTCCCTTTTCCTATTTGTAACCCCCCTTTATCCATTGTACATTCCTTGGATCTTAGAAGGACAGAAGCTAAACCTTATGGAGATTTCTCCACCATTAACTGAAAGTAATAGCAACCTTACTTAACATGGACTTAAACATTCTGCCTCTCATTTTTGGTTCAGATCAGGTCCCATCATTTTGATCATGAGGCCTAGGGTGGGGTACCTGAAAACACAGGAGCTTGGCACACTATATTGTAAGTGGAAAAATACAATAAGGAATTCTCTTGTAGCAGGCCATAGTGGAGGAGTGCCTACCATGTACCTAGAAGAAGAAAACACCTGTATCTTCCAAGATGGGAGAACACCTAATGGAATTTGAAAAATAGGCATTGATTACATTCTCCCATTCTACTACTACTAGTTAACATGTTCTTTTGTTTGATCACTTTTTTGTTGTTGTTGTTTCTTTGCCTTTTGCCAAACTACATATGACACGTAGGTTTAACTCTTTCCTCAGGATCTTCATTTCTTTATGAAGCTCTGTGTCATGTGAGACTTGTATTAAATACATTTGGATATCTCCTTTTTATTAGCAGAAATCCAACACAGAAGTAAGAGAGTTAGGGGAAATTTGTTTTTCTTCCTCTACATTTGCAAGGAAAGAAACCCTATCACTTTTGTACCCGACTCTGGGTTTAAGTGGCTCGTGGACTTTGTTTCATTTAACCCTCTTGCAGGCCTGAGAAAATTCAGACTCAGACTGGCACCTTCTTTGACTTTGCACAAGTCACACACTTTGGCAGAGGCAGGATTTGAATATTGTGCTATTTAACTCAAAGATCGGTTCTTTTGACTACATGGTGCCCCAAGGCGAGAATTCCAAGAACTGAACCTTAATGAGAATGTCCTTTACAATGGCGAATTTAATGACTACAAGCAGCACTGTAGGTTTTCACCCTTTGAACCAATGAAAATGGCTAGATTCATGGTTCTCCTGAAGAAAAATTCCACAAATCTGGAATTGATTCTCACCTTTTTATAGCCTGATTTATAAGAGCAAAGAAGTTAGATAGAAGCCTGATATAGAATGAAGCCTAGTAGATTATCTTTTATTTCCAAATGGCAAAAAAAGGGGAGGGGATCACAGAAAGATAAAAAGAAAAAAAAACCATTAGCAAAACCTCAACAACTCCATTTTTACTTTTAAGAGCTCAGAAAGGTAGTCTAAGCTATTAAAGACTATTTATTATCCCTCCCCGTTTTGTTAACATTTCATCATCTTAAAATTTCCTTGTTCGTGTGAGAACTTGCTGTTCAGGGGTCTTTATAGAGCAATTTTCTGTAGCCAAGTTACACATCTTAAAATAATGACTCATAATGGAAATTGGGTATGAGGCGGCTGTGGCATTAGCTAAAGAGCACCATTAGAATATGCTGTATTATAAAAATAAACACTTGGGTGCTTCAGCTTTTAAAATGAAATCCTTAAAAGCAAGGCAGCTGTGGCAAAATGCAGTAATAATATTTAATAACGGTGGAGAGAGTGGTGAAAAATGGCAAAAAGTGACCAAACGGAGAAAGTGAAAAGGTTGTAGCGTTAAGGTGTGCTCTCTCCCTGCAGAGGACTTGAGTACCAAAAAGAACTTCTTGGAACTTCCTTTCTTTTTCTTCTTTATGTTTTTCATCGTTCCTGATCTGGTGTGGTGTGAGTCATAGTTTGAGAGGCAAGTCTCTTTTCTTTTTCCTTCCTTTAATATTCCTCTCAAATAAACATATTTTTCAATTTACAGCATTGTCCATTCAGACATTTTTCAATTATCAAAGAGTTTGTTCTTCCTTGATCATTGATGAAGTGTGATGAGAAATAAATCATTGCAAAAATAAAATCAGTATCTCTTTATGTATCTCTCATTGCAAAAAATAAAATCAGTATCTCTTCTTGCCTTCTGCCTTGTTTGAGGCAGGTCTCTGTCTGTGTGTCTGTTTGTCTGTTTGTGCTGTATATGCCAGGCTAGTTGCCCTGAGTGCCCTCCATCTTGCAATAGGAACACTGGGATTACAGAAATTGACTACATAAATTATAAGGATTGGAACTCAGGTTCTTACATTTGTATGAGTGAGCACTTTACTAAATGAGCCATCTCCCCAGCCTGAGACTTCAGGTATTACATGTGTATTGATACATAAATTATACGTGCATAAAGACATTCCTTTGTAAAGCATGGATGCTATGCAAATTGTTCAAGGGAGAGGAAGTCCAAGATTCTGTGCCCAAATTGCCTGAATGAATACCAAATGATGTGGGGTGGTAGGACTTTAACTCTTTGTACCTCATTGCCCTCAATACGGATAGAGTTCCCTTATTTGGCACTCACTTTTCTGCAATTTGTGGTCTGCTATGTATGTCAATGTAGAAATGCCTTGTGTCTCACTCCTTTTCTTCTCTGCCTGACTCTAGAAATAGCACGGCCTCTTGGGTCATCACATTGATTAGTCTGGAAGAAAAATAAAGTTCTTCAAGAAATTCTCTGTACTAGAATCCCCAAGCTTCTCTGAGTCTGTCAAGGACCTTGTAGCCAATGCACTAAGTGAATAATTTTTGGGCCTTTTCTGCCAAACTTTTTCATTGCTGCTACTGCGGCAGTAAATAAAGACTGTTTACAAACACTCACTGCCAGAATGAGGTTTGTGCAACTGTATCAGGTAGCTACACATACTCCAATCACTGATAGTGGTGTATAAATCTATGAGAGCTGCAATGTATACTGCTTTAATAAAATGCAAACTGAGTTTTTGTTTCAAACTCCTTGGTCTGCAGGCTGGAAATCAGCAACTTCAAAGGTTTTCCATTTTACTCCCAGTTCTGGAGTCTTTCTTAACTTTTGTGCTAAATGCTACACTTCACTGGTGCTCACAGGCATCATGCCTCTACAGCCACTGACAGAATGAACTGTAGTTCAGGGCAAGGTGACAGAGAGTTCGCAGCCCCATCATGTAGATGACTACATTTGTAATTTAGCCCTTTCAGACATTGTGGCACCAGTCATTGCAGATTAGGCAGGGGGTGGGGAGTGGAAAGGACTCGGTTTTCTTTTAGGGCCTGGCCACTGGGGGGGGGGGGTTGAACATGCTCCAGCGAGTATATGGACATCACAAATTGGACTCAATATATATATATAAATTTCTCTTCCTCCTTCATCTTTTGGACAAAGTCACAAGGGTGGAGGGCAGACCTGGGTGGACTGCGAAGTGAGTGTGATCATAGTGAATTTTGTGAAATTCCCAAATAATCAATGAAAATAAACAAATCTGGTTTCTGAGGTTCTGCCCTCATCAGTGACCACTAGAAAGAAAAAGGGCAACCCTTCTGGTGACTGAATAGTCCAGTCTGCTCTCTTGGCTTCCCCTAAGCCATACTAGTTCCCATCTGAAATCCCACACTCAGGGCCATGTGCACAGCTTGGGATGGGTTCCATGAACTCTACATCTCTTTTTGAATATCCAGGATGAGTTTATTCCTTTCCTGTGTTTTCTTTTTTTAAATCTAGACTTACAAATTGCTTCTCATTGTGCTGGAAATGTATTTGTCCTATCTATATCTGTCCAGTCCTATTAGGATGGTGGTGTGAGGACAACAGGACAGAGGAAAGAGTATTCACGCTTCTACCCCAGAACCACCTTTCAAGGCCCCAAGCTCTCTTTTCCCTTTGTTCTCTCTCCTGCCAGGAAATTTCTGTCTTCTTACAGATGAATATTTCAAGTCCTCACATTTATCCACATCATCCATAAGAGTAACTTTGCCTACTGGCAAAAGGAATGTAATTATATCACATATAATTGAAAACTGGATTGTTCATTACACATCTGCAAACCTCAATCAGTTGTTTGTAATTTGTCTGTGGACCTCACACCAGCACCTTGCTGGAGACCTGTATAAAATGTGAACATTATTTACCTTGTCTTCTTTCTGGTGATGTTTCGTTTAATTATGTAATCATTGGACCAGTGTCATATATTTAACATGCTAATTCTGATGCTTCCAGTAAAGCCTCATGGGGAGCTGAAGCAAAATGAAATATATGAGGAGTGGAGACTCAAATAAAAATAAGCTGACAGTATTAGTCACTCTTTGCCACTGTGACAAAACATCTGAACAAATAATATAAGGAACTTTGGCTTAAGGTTTCAGAGATGTCAGTCCATGATCACGAGACTCCATTTCTTCTGAGTCCATGCATGGTGAGGCAGAATGCCATGGGAGGAAACATGTTTCAGAGCAAACCAGCTCACATCATGGCACACAGGACACACAGAGACAGACAGATGAAAACCAAAGACAAGATATTCCATTCAAAGGCATGCTGCAGTGACCTACTTCCTCTTACTAGGCCCCACCCCCTATAGTTCATTCAATTATAAATTCATCAATGGATATGTATTAGTAAAATAACAGACCCTGTAAAGCAATCACCTCTGAACAACACTAAGCTTGGGACCAAGCCTTCAACACAGGAGCCCTGTGGGGAGATACTTCTAAACTACAACCCTGAAGTCCTCTGTGTCCTTGCAGAGCCCTGCAGTTTTTATTTTTTATTTTTATTTTTTTTTATATAGCAGAGCTTGAGAATATCATAGTATTTTAGATCTGGATGACCCTTAGAGATCATCTAGTTTAACTGTTCAGTTTTGTACATAGGAAAATTGAGGCCCACAGTGGCAAAGGAATTCACTAGTAAGTGGCAAAGAAAGCATCAAACTCCCAGATCCTGTTTCTCTCTGTAGGTATGCAGTGCCTTGTCTGTTTGCTGCAAAGAGATGGAGCAAGCATGAGCACTTGGTACAGCTAAGAGGCAACATTTAGAGATATGCTTTAAATTATCCAATTAACTTGAACACGCTTATTGTCCTAATACAGCAAAAACAATGACCATAAAAGGAACACAATGTGAATAGCAGGTTTCGTGTGTGCAGTCACCAGCACTTGCTTCTGTATTAAAGTATCTCTTTTGATTTGTGACCCCAGATCAAATCCAGAAGCACAGCATGTGTCAGTTCACAATGTCATGTGACACACAGCTACTTAATATAACCTGATGCAGAGTGCAGAGTGACATTTCCATTGCACTGCATTGCAACAGAAGGAAATAACACTCTCTTTCACAAGTGGGTAATTATCTCTGCCAGCTGATATTGTTTTGCTATTTGCAGGTAGAAATGGAAAGCAGGTATGTTCTTGAGAGTACATCCTTAAAAGAAATACCTACTGGGATAAGGAATTTGTGGGAAGCCTATTTGATAGGGTTACAGGAGTTCATGTACCAGGAATGAAAGAAAATATCATGTTTAAAGAAAGATGTATGTTTGCTTTGAGAAGTATTCTGGTTGGAAGGCAAAGTTTGAAAACTTACACAGGAAATAATCTCAATGAAGTGTGGCAGCTTCTGCAAGCTGAGAGCAGCTCCTTGAGAGTCTAAGACTTTCATATAGAGATGGCCATTATGAAGTTACTCCACAAAAGAGGATAAATTGTTTCACAGAAAAAATAGTGTCAACAATATTACTAACACACACTTCTGGGCTAAACATTATTCCAAGCTCTTTATTGGTTCCAGGTCCTATACATTACAATTCCTACATAAACTACCTATTAATATGCTCTCTTTATTGGGATATTTGTTTGCTGGAGATCCCATAATAAACTACCACAAACTAGGTGGCTTTGATAATAAGAATATATTTATTGTCTTATGTTTTGGGAGTCTAGAAGTCTGAGGGCAAGGTATGTGTAGAATGGTTCCTTTCCAAGGCCAGCAAAAGAAAGCTCTCTTCTAGAGCACTCTCCTTGGCTGTTGTCCAGTCATTCTTTCTGTCTCTTCACATTGTCTTCCCTCTATGAACATCTGTCTCTGGGCACAGATGTCTCCTTTGTATAAGAATGTCAGTACCATTGAATTAGGACCCACTATACTTTTGATTCAGCCACTTCTGAATCTTTCTCCAAATACAATCATACTCAAGTTACTGAGGGCAAGACTGTGATATGTGAATCTTGGGATGGGGAAGCAATTCAATCTGTAAGATCATACTGCGTAATAAGACTCATCAACAGGAAAGAGAGTCTTCTCTATCCTACCACTTTATAGCAGCTCTCAGTTTTGACATCAATATCAAAACTAAACTCTGGTCTTGGATAGAGAATGTCTTCCCCTGAGGTGAGAAACCATCTGTACTTTTAGTCCCTTCCCTACTTGACTTGTATATTGCCAGTCTTAAAGAAGGATGCTAAATATTAAACAAAATAGTAGGTACTAAAATAGTTATTTCTAATTGAGTTCTAAGAATAGGGTCTTATATTAACAAATGTTGCAGAAATGTTGCTTGAATGAAATTGAAATGTAGTTTCTCTTCAAAGGATCTAATGTATTGAAAAAAAACTTAATTGTATTTATTTCTCTTTCTTTTTCTTTTGGTTTTTTTTTCAAGATAGGGTTTCTCTGTGTAGTTTTGATGCCTGTCTTGGATCTCTCTCTGTAGACCAGGCTGGCCTTGAGCTCACAGAGATCTGCCTGCTTCTGCCTCCTGAGTGCTGGGATTAAAGGCATGCACCACCACTGCCAGTTGTATCTATTTCTATAAATAGCCTAGCTTACATTTTTAATTGCAAAGGATGATGGCAGGGTGAGTTAAAAAAATCACAACATATTTACACCAAGAAGTTCTTTTTTAAAGTTCTTTACTTTATCTTTGTTATTGATTCTTTGGGAGTTTCACATCATGCACCCCAATTCTGTTCACCTCCTGGTCCTCTCATATCCTCTCCTCACCCCTGCAGTGCCACCCACAAAAGAAAACAAAAAAGGAAGCAAGCAAGCAAACAAAAATAATAACAAAACAAAACAAAACAACAAAACCCCCTTTGCTTCTCCTTCTTTTCCCATCTCTCCAACACCTCTTCATTTGTCCTGGTGCTGTTGGAGGCCTCATGTCCTGTCAGCTTTACTAGCAAATGTTTATTGCAATGAATCACTGGTCTGGTTCAAGGCTTCTGGTTTCTGGTACACCATCATCATTGCAGGGTGCTGCCAAGGGCCATATCTTGGTCCGTGGCCAGGGTTTGGATTAGTGTATGTAGCTCCTATTGCCACCAGGGACCATGAGGATGCCAAGGGTCAGATCAGCCACCTGAGTCCAGGTTGGTGTCTGAGGGCAAGAAGTTCTTACTTAAATAACTCATATTAGAATCGGGGCTGAGCCATGAGCCAAAATAACTACTTGTATTTGAATTCATGTGTTAGGCCTGGCCTGGATATTTAAGCATCACATTACCAACATCTCTCAGAAGGAAGAGTACAGACAGGTTGTATATAACTACAGGTACATGGAATATGGCTCACAACAACACTTTTGCTTTAGTCAATGGTTAAGTGAATCTCAAGCAAATGAGGGAATGTGGGGATAGAGGTGGGGGTAACGGGTGGATCATCAAATCATCCATAGAACATTGCAAAACATACCCACATCTGGATATGTTCTATTCTTTTAGGACATATCATATTCCTTTTAGGGTAAGAATACTCTCAGGAAAGTGTCTCAGAATTCTGATAGCAGGAGCTGGGTATAAAAGCCTGTATGTGTGAATTGAAACATTCCATGTTGTTCTGATATCAGCATCACTTGTGATCCACCATTGAGAAGAAGTGGTATAAATTAAGATGGTGTGTGAATTCTAGACCAATTAATTTGTTTTGATTCATCTATAAGTAGCTACAAGCAAGGTATGTACATATATTTGCTTGGGTTGTTTATTGCACAAGGGTTCTAGGCCATGGTGCTGAGTGAAAACTGAGATCTAGCCCATGTTCTAGAACCTTTATTTTGCGTTGTATCTATATTTCTTGATCCCAGACTAATATGGTGTATTTCACCTCTAAGAGGAGTTATCAAGGTTCCTGTGTTTGTTTATAACTTCTGTATTTCCAGAAATTATGTGAAGTCCAACAACTTACCACAGTATCTTGAAATTCTCTAAAAACAGGCATGCTTTCAATGGATTTAAATATGCATTTAGTCCTGTGTCAAACTTTGTGTTGAACTTTGAGGGTCAGATATGGTAGGAAAGAGTTGTTGCTCTCAAAGGACTTCTAGAACAACAAAGAAAGCAGACAAGTAAAAATACCATTACAGGAAGTTTCATAGGTGTCATGATAAAGATATTTTGGAGGAATTTGGGGCATCATGGAGGACACCCAACTCTGTCTGTTCTTGGAATGCACATGGATGAGTGTGTGAATATCTATATCTATATCTGTATCTATATCTACATACACACACACACACACACACACACACACACACACAACTGTGTATATTGAAGAAGACTATGAAACTTCCAACAGGAGAAAAAGATTGAGATTTGAAAGATGAGCAACTCAAT
Source organism: Onychomys torridus (assembly GCF_903995425.1). Taxonomy (NCBI): domain Eukaryota; kingdom Metazoa; phylum Chordata; class Mammalia; order Rodentia; family Cricetidae; genus Onychomys; species Onychomys torridus. The sequence continues at coordinate 36,994,329 of NC_050466.1, forward strand.
TAACCTTTCAAATATGCAGACAAAGTAAGGAGGAGACTTTTTACCTGAATAATAATACTGTATAAAACCAAAAATAACCCAAGAATTATGTGTGTGTGTGTGTCGAGGAGGGGGACTGTTGAGGATTGATGATGAGGGCCAAAATTGGAGAGGTACTAAGGGTGAGTAGATGATTGATGGGGAGAAAAAAACTCTCTTCTACTACTGTTCTATAGAGGATGCTTGCCAAGGGGCCAAGCCTGAAAGGGGCAAGAAGGTTTAGCACATTGTGAGAAGATTCCACATGAAAGACAATAAAAGCTTTAATTCAAGAAGGGATCAGTTTATGGCTAAATCTAGCTTGCCACTTGCTTTTGTTGGTGATGTTTGATTAAAACAGGACCATGTTCAGCCTTGAAGAATGGCTAGGGATTGCTTTTATGGTACAATACCAGAGTAGAGTAGTTGTTACAGAAATCACACATTCCATGAAGTTTAAATTACTTACTGTTTGACTCTTTACAGAAAGAATGAGTTTACCTGTAGACTATGGCAATGACTGGGTATAAAAAGAAGGAGAAAATTGTCAGTACAATTGATGGGCTTTTCTATAACATATTTATTTATTTGTCATTCCCTAAAAATTTCAACCATGTAATAAATAGAAGCATTTAATGAATAAAATTGCCTAAATTTGTATTTGATAGCATTTTGCCACTTAGTTTTTCCCTGAATTATATGAACTACAGGTATTTAACCTGTAGACATGTTTATCTGATTAAAAACTTAATAACATCTAGCAACATAATCATAATATGCCTTATGAACCTAATAAATTAATACAAATTCAACAATATTAAGAGGAATTAATTTTTCAATCCTCTTATTTTCACCAGTGCTTTTCTTAGCTTGTTTATTCAAGCATGGTTAAAGACTTAATTTAATAAGAATAACCTTTATAGAGTTCTTACTGGTCTTTTTGTGGGAATCATATAGCAAATAAACTCAAAGAATTATTTCCTTGAAAATGCTTATCAACCTGAAGAAGTTTGTACTATTACCCACTTTACTTAACAGACACACATACCACTATTCAGAAAATTGCTTTGCCTAAAAAGCACAACTAGTGAATAACAGATTCCGGCCTTCAAATTCAGTACTTTCTTTTTCCTTGTTTTTTTTTTTTTTTTTTTTTTTTTTTTTTTTTTTTTTTTTTTTTCTCTCAGACAGGGTTTCTCTGTGTAACACTCCTGGCTGTCCTGGAACTCGCTTTTGTAGATAAGGCTGGCCTCATACTCACAGAGATCCTCCTGCCTCTGACTCCCAAGTGCTGGGATTAAAGGCATGTTCCATCACTACCTGGCTGTATTTATTTTTTTCTATGATCCTTCATAGGATGTGATTAAAAAACTTGGTGCCACATGTGAGTTGTGGAGGAGAGGGCAGTGATCAAGGACAAAGCCCACATAGTTTTGGACCAGAGAACTAAGACACACTTACTAAAAGAGAAAATATTAAAAAGAGCAAGTTTTTGCTTAATTGACAATTCAGTTTTGAAACTTTTGAGTATGTGTGCTGATGCGTTGTAAATGCAACTTTTAGAAAGCTCTATAGGGACAGCATGAAAAGGTAAAGTTAGAGGCCAGAAGACTAGCTAGTGTGGTAGAATTGTGGATATCGGGAGACGTGGTGGGTCTGATCTATTGCAATTGGTACAGTACTTTAGCTCCATTTGCTAAGGTTGAGGACAGTAAGAGAAGACAATCAAAAGAAGGCTAGCTGCTCAGGATGCAAGGTGTAAGGCAGAGGACAATGGAAAGGGATTGGCAAACTCTAAGGGAGGCCATTTACATTTTCACAAATTCACACTGGTTTCTCTATGGCAAGCAGATACATGGTCAGGAGTGGAGGCAAAGAGAACTATTTAAGAAAGGACTTCACTGATCTGGGTGGGAAAAGTGAAGCACCTTAACTTGAGAAGAATGGGGGACAGTTTTGAGAAGTGCTAAGTGCTATAGAAGGTAATGGAGCTAGTTTAACAAACTACAGTTATGACACTCTTTGCTTGCCTCTGCGCTCTTCATTCTATGTAGGATTATGGCTTCTTGTAAAAACAGAGTATGGGAGAAACAGCATTGTGAATTCTGAGGCTTGCTCACCTTCTTTTCTGGATCATTTGCTCTTGGAGCTCTGAGATGTTGTGTAAGAAGACAAACTACCCAGATACCTATATACTGTAGAGGGCCCAGATAGCTTTTTCTGTGGAAGGTCCACTTGAATCCTCTTATGCTATTTCTCCCAGGCACAAAACATATAATTGATAGAGCCAGCTTCGAAACAGATCGCCCCACCACAGGTATTTTAGCCCAGCTGTTCTTGTCACTTAGCCAGTCAGTTGTGACATTGATATGAGAGTCTCCAGCTGTTCACAAGTAGGAAAGTGCAGACCCTGTTGTGTCCTTTTCAGATTCTTCACCCAGAAAATCTAGGAACATAAGAAAATGTTTCTTTAATGTCACCAGGTTGTAAGATGGGACTGTGATACAGCTATTGAGAATCAGAACCAGGCTGACTATGGAGATGTATAAAATACAGTTTTTGCTTTCCAAGAGCCCAAGTTAACAATCTTAGGAAGGACAGGAAAAAAAATCACACCAGAAAAATGGAAAGAACAAGAGAAAAAAATGTTAATGTTAAACATTGTTTCAGACATATACTATGAAAATAGTGAGCAAAAGTAGCTAATAATAGCGATGGCTAACTTTATCCAATTGCTCCCAAATTATTTCCATATTATATGGGGAAAGTTACATACCTATGTGCTTCACCACAAGTTTATGAGACACAGAAATATACTGAACACATTTTAGATGAAAAATTAAAGACATAGACATGATAAGTAATCTCAAGTCTCAAGAATTTGGTTTTGAACACATATGTTGGACTTCTGAAGTCCTTGCCTGGCTCCTGTAAGACATAGCACTTCATTTCTTAGTGACTGGAGAATGGAGAAGCTGAAAACATGGACTTACCATGCATGTTAGCTTCCTTCTTAAGGAAATTTGATGGGTCTTTAATGGTAAGAGAATCATGGCAAAATCAGTGTTCAATATAATCTTATAAATGATAACAAGTGCACCCTTTCTTTCACATTTTTGTTTTAGTTTAGACTCCCTACTTGTGTTCAAAGCAAAGTTCATTTGGCAGCCCTGCTTCTACACACAAGCCAAGAAATTTAAATAGAGTGTTTCCTGAGATGAGTATCCCACAGCAACAAGGCAGCAGCATCATCTTGTGGACTGTAAAGAGAAAGGCACCTTTGGATTTTTCTATGCATCTCTTTTAAACAATACAGCACAGCATAATGAGTCTGCCTTCTTGGGACCCTTCTTTGTCATCTTCCACTTGATTATATTCTTGACCTAAAGATATTGCTTGCTCTAGATAGACAGACTCACTACTTTCCTTTCACAGTGACTCAGCAGTCTCCATTATTAATTTGGATTTCCTAGGACACTCTAGCCAGAAACCATTCTTAACTCTCTTGCTATCCTTGCACATTTAGTTGGATCCTCACTTTTGTTGATGTGATAAGCTTCCTCTGCTCCCTCCTCAACACATATCTCTGTACAAACCTGGCCTCTCCTGGCTTCCCAAAAGTTATCTCGGAGGAGGACATGCTACTTGGTTTTGAGGCCATGTATCTTCTGGGTGCTGCTGCTTTGAGTGTGTTACTTTCACAATACAGTCAACAAGTCTCCTTGTCAGTTGCCTGTATTCTCTTCTCAAACAACAACAACCAAACAAAGAATATGTTTCCTGTGTCTTGGAAAGGGTAACGCTATTTTTTTGGTTCCACTCTAAATTGTAGGTTTACTTTGATCTCTTCCAGCAGACCTTACATTCTTGAATCTCTCACCAGTTTCCCACAACCCTCAGAACTTTCTCCTTCATACTCATTCCTTCCTTGCAAGTGTCAGACTGGGAGGAAGCCTAGCACTCCCAATTCAAGGTTCCAGCCCCGACTGGTCACTTTTCTTTATCTTGTTCCTAAACAGCCCCACCTGTGCCCATCTCATAGACACCAGCCTAGGTCACCCATGGAAAATAACGACTGGAAGTTTTTCATGGAGTTGTTCCTCCTGTCTCAAGCCTAAATCAACACATTTGAAGCATGGGCCTCCTTTAAGGCTTTTCCTTTCCTGACAATGACTGTTCTGCGTAGTTGCCTTTGACTTCTCCTTTCTGTCACCAATTATGTGCTTGAGGCATAGAAATCCACATTAATATTAGCATAAGAAAAAGTAATTAGGAGTGCACACCTGCCACATATACACACAAATCACACAGTGCATTCTCGGAACCAAATCTGAGTGATTTTTGGATTATTTATTGATTGGGCACAATACATGCTCAGACTCAGACTGCTAAGAGTATACATTAACAGGCCTTTTTGGAGTTACTGCCTAATAGAGGTTACATTGTGGAGCAGCCATCTTATTTAATAACATAAAATTTAGGATACTCCTTTCTTCTCAGCCCGAAGAAAGCAATGTTCAAGCCATGTTAATTGATGTGTTTTGATCAAGAAGAAGGCAAGGTTAGTGCGAGGCTTATTTGCACAGTGACTAAGTGGAAGAGTCAACACATCAGTCTTTTTGAGCCCACCACAGAACTCTCATTTCCATTCTTCTATCCCACAACTGACACTCTAAGTAGCTCAGATTCAAATGCAAATGCAAACACAAGAATCCAGACACACTTTGAAATCAATAACATCGTTTTGTCAGGCAATTCATTTAGTATTTCTAAAAAACCAGTGAAGTTTAAAAAACAAGGGAGTTGAAAGCTTGCTTTCCTGTTCCTTGAGATTTAATGAGCCTATTCCTCACTCTGGGACAGGGCGCCCTCATTATAACTTGTCAATAAAGCATTAGCACCCAAGATGGAGGGAGCTCCATCATTCTGGCTAATTTTCTTTCCTTTTTTTCCCATCTGGACATAGTTGAAAGTCTTCTTTTGGGAAACCTAACCATTTATTTGAACTCTTTCTTTCTAAATCATAGACTTAGCTACTTAAGAATATCACGCGACTCTTACCATGTCAGTAAAGACATTTCAGGCCAAGATTTTTTATGTTGGGATATTATGTGCTCATAATCCTGATGCTGCCTGTCCCCTCTCCCAAATGAACTCCGCACATCTGTGCCAAGAGGCAGAAACAGCACTGTGAGAGGGCACTCCACACTGCCTGAGCACTTTTGTCCTTCCTCTTACCCATACTTTGCAGTTGCCTGCAAAACAGGAAAATCAGAGACAGGTTTCTGTTTCCAGAGGGGACTTTAGCTAAGATGAGCGTGGGGCTAGTGGGGAGAGCATTGCACCTGGACTTTTGTATAACAGCATCTGTTTCACTTGTTACCAGCACACATGTGAGAAAAAGCAGAGTGCTCATCACTCTGTCTTCCTTTGCTGTGTCTGAATAGGTGGTTTCACATATTGTCATATTACACAGGTTACTTTTGATTGCTTTTAATGACTCAACCTCATTGATCACTATATATTTCCATGATGTAAGATTTTAGAAATAGAATATGCCTACCCCTCCTCACCCCAATCTGCTGTATAGTCCTGGATTCAGTCTAATCTAGTGTATGCAATAGACATTCAATCACACAGCACTCTTAAATTCTATAGACTCTGAATGATATCACAAATGGGATCTAATGGTGAGATTCAGTGTCTTTAGGTGGATCTGTTCATTTCCAAGAGCTATTTATAGTAGTGCAATAGATTCAGAATTAGGAATATTCATGGTTTTTCAGATTCTACCAAATCCATGCCCCATGACAATCTACAGACGCACCCATTTAGCAAATAGGTATGTAATTCCTTGACCATTGTTATAAACAAGCCCTGTGTATCAGATACTGCGTTTGGCAACTGGTACACAAAGGAGAATATACAAAATGCCTAGTTTTAGGAAGATGAACAGCAAATAAACTAAGTTGTATCAGTTGTTCAAATAGGAGAAACTGAAAAAAAAGAAGTGCTAAGAGGAATGACTAAGAATCTGGGCTGTCTTGACTCAAATAATTTTGTTGCCTTTGTCTATATTGATTTTGCATAACTGTATATATTAGGGCTTCGAAAATGATACCCAAGGTGTAGCACATTGCCATACTAAACATTTTGAACTGAAGGATATTGGAAGGCTTCAGAGGTAGCCTCAGAACCAAATTTTCCCCCAGAGCCATTCATAGGAAGCAGAGTCTCCCCTTCCACAGAGTGTGTCACAGAGATAGTATTACTTGGACCTTCCATTTCTTTTTTTGTGTAGGAGCTGGCCATAAAACAGTTCTCTCATCTACCTTTGCTGATAGCAAATCTTAAGACCTTCATGATAGTGGGTCCTGCACTACACAAAGAAAGGCAAAGAAGGCCAGGGAGAGCCTGAATAGATAGATCTGGTGATTTTTTTCCTCCTCCATTGGCTAGCATTAAAACCAAATTCTTTTGTCCAATCACATGTCTATATAACTATGTATTCTTCACTAATTATAAGCACAAAAGTACCTTCACTGGATCTTTATGTCTTCATTTTTTTGGGATTTGTATGTATGCACACTCATAGTGTATGTGTGTGGAGGTATGTGAAGTTGTACCCTATATGTGTATATGTATGTGCACAGATCCCAGAACATTAGCACTGTGTGTCTTCTTCAGTCACTCCCCACCTTCTTTTTTGAGACAGTTTCTGTCACCGAACCCAGAACTCACCAATTAATCTATATTAGCTGGCTAGTATGATCCTGAGATTCAACTTCCTAACCGGTGGGACTATAGGCATATGCCGCCATATTGGGATTTTTACATGGGTGCTGGAGATCCAAATTCAAGATCTTATGCTTGGGTGGCAAGCACTTGATCAACTTAACTATCTTACCAGCCATTGTTTCTCCCTTTCTGGAAATTCATATATCATGTAAATTTCAATCAATGCACCATGCCTTTTCTTTTGTTAGCCTATCATTTGTTCTGGGGACATTTGTTGGTTTCCTTTTGATGGATGATGAGAGGGACCTTACTTTTTCTAACATTGCATAAGTCAGAACACTTTGCTTGGAGCTGTGTCTTTGAAATAGCCATAGCTACATAGCAAAGTAATTATGCATTGAATGTCACCATTTTTTTTTTGCTTAATCATACAATAATCTTCACCAAAAATTTTGATTGTGTTTACCACATTTGGAGAGAATATTTGATTGTAGCAAGACTCCAAATTCAGCAAGGTCCTCTCTGTTAGTTAGTTTGAGACAACATCCTGGCAGGATACTTTATTGACTTGGGGCTTTTTTCTTTGCTTCATTCTAGAAGCAATGGGTTTTTATAATCAATCAGGTCTGTGTTAAAATTCTGACTCTGATTCTTGCTAGTGTGTGGCCATGAAGAAATTACTCAGTTTATCATTTTTTTCCTGGAAAAAAAAAACCTTAATCCCCATGAATATCTTGAAATTTAAACTGACTAACACAAATGGGGAGTCTGTGCTCAAGGCACAGTAAATAATCAGCAAAGAGCAGAGACTTATTTTATTATACTGGCTCTCTGCTTAACATGCAAATGAAAATACCCAGGTTCTAGTACTGGCTATGAAACTAGCTCCATGATTTTGCTTAAACTACTAGAGCCTACATTTCCACCTGAATAGTAACAACAGTTGTCTACATGACTTTCAGCATTCCTTTCACTGCTAGCAGTCTATGGTTGACTTAGCCACTTGGAATGACTTTGTGAGCTTTTGGGCATGACAGTCACTGTGGATGTCCCGCAGGGTCTAGAAGCACCCTACTTCCTGTGCAGTATCAAGATAATGCTGTGCTTCCAAAAAGAGGTTCCAAAGGCTGTAAAAATGATGTCCCTGAAGGTCTTGTAATGATTTGTTTCCCAGAGTTTTAAATGGAATATGTAACTGCTGAGGAGGCAAAGTCTTCTATTAACCCCATAGGGGTTCTCTTAACTATGTAGAACTAAAGAGATTGTCACTCAAAAGAGATCTTAATTCTAGGGTTTATTCAGTTATGCTTCTTTTTTTTCCCTAGCAAAGACGCTGAAATAAAAAAGGAAAGATCAAGCATCTTGCCATTACTGTTCAAAATTTCTGTGAACTTGTTAACCCTGTGATATTCTCAGAAGCATTTGAAGTGCTCATTACAAAACTACCTTGAACATAAGCACTTCAAAACTCCTTAAAGGCATCATAAAATCACACGCAATTTCAGTTATTTTTCTGCAAAGAAGCATAATGTCAGACATGAGTCAAATGAACCATCACATTCTGCTATCCACAGAGGCTCACATCCTTATCACTCTCATCTCTGTTGCCAGTACTCCTTAATGCTTGTTTGCATTTTCATGATGTCTGAGGCAAAGGGTCTCATACATTAGTGATCTCTTACATGCATTCCCCTGGCTGTGTTTTTGTATTTTTTCAGGGTTAAAGTGAGCTAGTCTTCTCTTGGCTTTTCCTGCAATAAGCAAGAAACAAGAGCGAAATAAGATCTGTGAACCCCTATGGGAATTTTTTTTCACTGAACTTTCAAAATTCGACCTAGAAATATCGCCTCTGTACAGAATTATCCAGGCAAGTTCACATAGTGAAGAAAGCAACTGACTGGTTATGCTAGAGGAGTTCTCAAAAATGCTACAATAGTCTCCCGTTATCTGCTTCAAGAGCATCAGTGGATGCCTGAAATCCTGGGTAATATTAAACCCAAATAAAGTGCTCTCTTCTCTATACATATGCATTTGTTACCTTCGTCACTAGTGTAACAAAATACCTGACAGAGCAATTGAGTTAAGTAGATTCCAAACCATAATGGTGGGGAAGGCAAGGCATCTCATTCTTTATCAACAAGAGTGTGGGGTGGCTAGCCACTTCATGGCAGCAGAAAAGGAAGTAGAGAACAAGACCAAAAATGGTGCTGGGTTTTCACTATCAAAGGCCCAACCCCAGTGGACTACCTCTAACAGATAGGCCCCACCTCCTTAAAAGTTCCATAACCTTTCAACAGAACACACATGCTTGTAAGGGGCATTTCAGATTTAAATTATAGTAGCATGTATACCTATAATGAAGTTTGCTTTACAAATTAAATATGGTAAAAGCTTAAGAAACTACTACTAATAAATTAGAACAATTAAATAAATGCATGCTAATAAAAGTTAGATGGATATGGTCTCTTTCTCTGAAAATATCTCATTGAACTTTTATTTACCCTTCTTCTTGTTATGGTATGATACAATCTGTGTATGATTAAATGAAGTGAGGTGAATGATAAGGTCATTGTGACATAGCATTAGGCTACTTACCACGTGAGGGTTACTTGCACACAGGTTTTGTGAGACTGTGACAGTTGATCTGACAACTCAAGAAAACTACTAAGTGATACATGGCCTAGTATGCACACCGTGAACATGTTGGGCCAAGACATTATTACATCCTAGATGAGATGGGGTACATTAACAGTGAGATCTCATCACACTACTATTATGGTTTTAGTATGAAATGTTCCCCCAGGTTTATGGGTTTGAATATTTGGTCCCCTCTTAGTGGTGCTATTTTGGGAGTCTGTAGAAATTTTAGGAGGTAGGGACTAGTTAGAGGAACAGATTGCTGGGCAGTGAATCAAATGGGCTATACCTGCTCCTACTTCTGGCTTTCTCTCTTTTTCCCCCACCCCTGCCTCTGTCTGTCTGTGTTTTCAGTGGCCAATATAGGAGGAGCCCCTGCCAAATGCTCCTGTTACCATGAATTCCAGCATGCCTTCCCTGATGTGTTAGACTATATATGTTTTGCACACTTTGAGTCAAAATAAATCCTTCCTGTTCAAATTGCTACTTGTTGATTATTTAGTCATTGTTATAAGGAAAGTAACTGATATAGTGACTCAGAATTAATTCAAATCTTCTGCTTTGCTTTTAAAAGAATTTTCCAGGCAATATGTTTTGGGACAACAGTTAACTGCAAGTAACTGAAAACATAGAAAGTGAAACTACAGATGCACAGGCATCATTGTAATTTAAAACAGATTATCACCAGGCTGTGTTCTGAGATAACTTTCAGTCTGACTGAATTCTATTTTGCTTTGTTTTCATTCTAGTCAGTAACTATACTATGACTCTGTGACTGTACTGCCTGGTTTTTTATTGTCAACTTGACAGAGAGTAGGGTCACTTGGGATGAAAGAACCTCAAGTGAAGAATTGCTTACATCAGATTGGCCCACAGGCATGTCTTTGGGACATTATCTTGATTGTGGGTTGGTAGAACCCAGCCTCTTGTGGGGAGTATCATTTCCAGTCAGGCAGTTATGGGTTGTATGAAAAAGCTAGCTGAGCATAAGCAAAGGAGCAAGCAAGGAAGCAAGCCAGCAAGCAACATTCCTTCATGGTTTCTGCTTCCTGCTCATGACTCGAGTTCCTGTCATGGCTTCCCTCAATAATGGACTGTAGCCTACAAGATGAAATAAATCCTTTATTCTTCTAAATTGTTCTTGGTCAGAGTGTTTTTATCACAGCAACAGAAAGCAAGCTAGAAGAGATGTTGGTACCACAGGTGGGTATTGTTGTGATGGACCTGGTCATGTTCTTTTCATGGAAGTGTGGAAAAGCCATTGATTTCTCACAGTTCAATGTTTTCTTCTGTGGGACTTTGGGAGATATAAAAGTTTAAATTAATTTAGATAGTGGAGGACTAGCTTGCAATGCTTCAGAGGGAAGCGAAGACTGTATTTGGGTGATTAGTATGATATTGTGGATTATGAATCTAAAGAAGTGACATCTACTGTACTTGACTGAGACAATGGATGGTGGTCAATGGGGGCTGAGAAAGTTGTGGATAAGAAGAGGCCAGAATCATTGAGGCAAAACGTTCTGGGAAGTGTTCCTTGGGGTCAGCACATAGAAGCTGTGCTTCAGGAAGGTCCAAAGAAGCTGTGCTTCAGGAAGGTCCAAGGCTAAATCTCATGTTCACATTGAATTTTTTTTCATTTTTCTTTATTAAGAATTTTCTACTCACTCCACATGTTATCCACAGAACCCCGTCCTCCCTCCGCCCACCCCCAGCCCTTTTTCCAAAGCCACTCCACATCCCCACATCCCCCAAATGGAGGTCTCCCATGGGGAGTCATCAGAGCCCAGCACACTGAGCTTAAGCAGGCCCAAGCCACTTCCTACTGCACCAAGGCTGTGCAAGTTGCTACACCACAGGCACCGGATTCCAGAAGCCTGCCCATAGACCAGGGACAGATCCCAATCCCCCTGCCTGGGGCCCCCCCAAACAGTTCGAGCCAAACAACCATCTTCGGTATCACATTGAATTCGATGAATTCTCTCACACACTACTGGTTTTGAAGGCTTGAGAGGGCCTTTAAGCTGAGGCTTGGCACCATGTGGCAGGGTTGGAGTCCCTACAAAGAGACCCTGAATGACACTGAACTTTGAAAGCATTGGAATCTTTAAAGACTTTAGGACTTTTGATGACAAAGGTTACATTATGTCAATTAGTTTTTAGTGTTGAAGTGACTCAAACTAGAGTCACTTGGGAAGAAGTAGCCTTAATGAGGAATTTCTTATATCAGATAAACCTGTGGGCATGTCTTTTGGGGGTATACTCTTGATTTCTGGCTGATATAGCAGGGCCCATCCCACTGTGGGTGGATATGGGCTGTATAAAAATATCTAGGTGACCCTGAGCTAGGGAGAAATGCAGTAAGTAGCATTCTTCCATGGTCTATATACATAGTTCCTTCTTTCTGATTCCTTCCTTTAGTTCCTATTCTGAGTTCCCTTAATGATGAATTATGATGTGAAAGTGTCAGGAGAAATAAGCACTTTCCTCCTCAAGTTGCTTTTGGTTATTGTGTTTATCACAGCAATAGAAGGTAAACTAGTACAGTGACTAACTTCTTATAAAAGCCTCATAACTTGGTTTCAGTAATGGACCTTAACTGACGTTGCTCTGTGCTATTAACATATCCAGTCCTTTCTTCAAACAGCTGTTATCATACTGCTGTAATAAAAAAAAAATCCTGTTGTTGTCTTGTCTATTTGACAGACACTCTGAAAGTAAAAATGTGGTCTTACATCACAAGAACATGCAGTAAAAGTATTTGATTTTTCTTGTTGCTGTTGTTTATTTGTTTCAGACAGGGTCTTGCTTTTAGTTCAGGCTGGCCTCAAATTTTTGGTCTTTTTATCTTAAGGTCTCTTCAGCGCTGAAATGCCATCACACATAGTATTGAATTTTTTTAAATGATTTTTGTATTTTATGGTTCCAGCAAGGTAACTGTAATGACCGTAAGTGTATGTAGAATACATTTCAGCTATCTTGACAAGAAATGCATAGAAAGTAACCACTAACTTCCATGTCCCTGTAGAAGTAGTGGAATATATATCCACTCAATCATCATTTGGTATATTTTTGCTCATACATATTGGGAACATGTGTAATATTAGTTAAATGAAATGTAAATAAAAAGGAAAACAAATTATAAGCTCTGGACCTCTCTCTCTCTCTCTCTCTCTCTCTCTCTCTCTCACCTCTCTCTCTCTCTCTCTCTCTCTCTCTCTCTCTCTCTCTCTCTCTCTCTCTCTCGTTTTGATTTTTTATGACAGGGTTTCTCTCTGTGTTGCCCTGGATGTCCTACAACTTACTCTATAGATCAGGCTGGCCTCAAACTCAGAGATCACATGCCTCTTTCTCCCGAGTGCTGGACTTTAAGGTGTGTGCCACCACCACCTTTATGTTCTATCTAAATCATTCCATGCAAGAGAATGGAGAATATTTGTATAATATACCCTGCACAATTGGACCACCAATCCTGAGCTCTTTTGTCTATTAGTCTTCACCTCTCTCTGTTGATATTCTAGAAAGGAACTCAGATTTCCCAACTCAGTGGTTTTCATCCTTTGGGACAATTTAAAACCATACTGGAGAGTTTATAGAAAACACACAAATAAAGCCAAACAAATAAAAATCTTCATGTTAGAGGGATATTCTGGACATCAGAATGTTTCCATATGCTATGGAGGTAAGATTGGTAGAGACATTGTCAGAAGTGCAAGGTGGCTAGAACATAGAAGATGAGGGTTAATGGCAGTAGCAAGGAAAAAAACTCTGGTAAGTTCTAATCCATGTCATGGAGTTTAACCCATGTCTTAGAGGATGAGAATCAAATATGGATTTAGTCAAGAAGTAATACAATGCATTCAAGAAATTAAAGTTCCTTCTGAATTTTCCTTTACCATCCATTCAATGTAGTAAGCAGAGTAGGTGTTTTTAAATACCTTTTCTTATTACAGAAAAAAAGAATTTGGGCAGAGTCAACACTTCTCCCATAGAAGCTCTGGAACTAATGGCTACCTAATTCTATCTTCACCTCAATAGAGGCCTTTGAAGAATATAGTCATATTTTTAAGAGGACATGTTCTCTTAGGGGACTTTTAGAAGGGATGGCTGCTGACACTCAGCTTCTGCCTCATCAAGATATTGACCTCAGTGAAAGAGAGGACCCATTGATTAGCAGGCAAAACCTAGGAGGCCAAAGCTACTGAAAGGGCTTTCCTTGTTTTGGAAACAGACTGGCAGCCATGGAAACGTAGGTCTAGACCTAGCCCTGCCCTTACAAGAATGGGCCAAGAGTCCAACACAGATAAGTGTTGAGTTGACTTGAGCATTGCTTGTCAAAAATTTACTTGAAATAATTGTTAACAAATATGCCTTAATTTTCAGACTTGCCATTTCTAGGCCATGTCATGGGTAAGCTTCCAGAAATGTGACTTCTAAATGTAACATTGTATGTGCATACACAGAGGCACCTATAAAGACATTTAGTTGTTTATCACTGTGATCCCTTGAAGGACAAGGAAACATTACATGCTGAAATTGGGTGAGCTGCATTTGGCTAAGTTCTTTTCAGTACCATTGTAGATCACTGTTCCCAGTAGTAATAATGCCTATCATTTACACAGGCTTGAGAAAAGTCTGCTTGGTAGGAATGAGCTGTGCTCATAAGCAGCTGGATGGGTATGGACAGACTTCTTCCAAGTGCAAAGGAGGCAGCCACACATATGGGTCCAGTTCGGAATAGATTCCAAAAATGCATGTGCTGTGTATTTAAGGACCAGAGTCTTATCTCCTCCATGTCCAGCCAATGTCAGCTTCTTTTTCATCTTTCTGATGCATAGAGAAGCAGCACATCTGTCTGAAATTATATCTGCTTTCTATTGTCATCTGGAAAGAAAGGCTGCTGCTAATGAAGGTGGCGAATTAATATGGATTACTCAGGACTAAATATGATGGATACTCTCAACAAACACCTGCACCATTAAAGGCAATTTTCTGAGACCAAATGCTGTTTTAGGGAAGACAGAAGCTACTGTAATTGAAGTCTTGGGGGAAACGTGACCCTTTATGCCTTCCCTTGAACAGAAATTATCACATGTTGTTATGTTGAGGTAAGCATAAAATTTCAATTACATTTTGGGATCTGAAAATGAGAATGCCCTCCTTTGCCCTTGTTTAATTCTCTGGCGATATCAGCTGTTTATCCTTTCCCTCGCTGGGTAAGAAAGGATTAGGGATTTAAAAAAAAAAAAAAAAGAAATCACCAAAACCAAGAAATCTTAATCCATGTAATTACTCTAATTGGCTAATGGGAGTCTTTTCTCAATAGCAGACAGTTCCTCACAGTTTACGGACATGTGTTTATGTTTTGAAAGGATTTGGTGAGTGTGGTTCACTTTTCTGTCTCTCACTACATGGGTGAGCAAAAAACATGGCTTAGATACTTGGAAAATGGATACAGCCCTTGAATTTTCCTTCACATCATGTTTTCTTTAAGTTTCCACCCCACTTGTTTGTTGAGATGATGTCTAATGAAGTATTCATTGATGACAGCCTCATCACTAATAAAACATAAGTCAAATTGGGCTCTACATACCATTCACACACTTGAAGGAGGCAGCAGTGTGCATGGGTGCTTGTTTCCAGCTGTTTTCTTGTCATTAGCTTTTAATTTCAACAGCTACCTGCTTGGGCTGCCCCTCTCTTCTCTCAGCTCAGGTATTTGTGCTGTTAGTGTGATTGTCAGTTCTGTTCTGCTTGAAAGGTTTCCGTGTATGTTGCTATGGTTACAAGTGCCAGAACTGGAAAGAAATGAAGGGGGTATCAAGGGTTTGACGTAGCTGTGATGAAGGCTTAGTGCTGAAATGTTAGCTATTACTTTGGCGGAATCTATGTTATTTGACAATGAATCCATTTTAATAGAATATTTAAATGTATCTGTGAATATATGGCACATCAAAATGAAAATATGGGTAACTGGATTTAAAGCAAATGAATATTTTAAAGCAGTTTTGAGTGTATACCCTATGGGACACTCAGGAACTAAATGAACACTGTAAGTGTAATATGTAGAATCAACTAAGTAATATGAGCAATTTTATTAGCTCTCTGCAGCCTCTTCTTATTTTCTTTGTTTGTTTCTCCTTTTCCTCTATAGTAGGGTGGAATTCTGTGAAGTTGCTATTAAGGAGATGAACACTTCAGTCATTAAGGTGTCTGGGGACGTAGGAATGATGGTAGTAGTGCTTCCCCAAAGTCCATTTGTTTCCTGTTGGAAATGTTAAACAGCTGCCTGGGGAGTGGTTGCCTCCATCTTTCCAATTGGGGGATCCTGAGGAATGCTAAAGGCTCTGATGCCTTCTCTATATAGCTAGTTATTTGAGACACCAGTCTCTTCCTTAAGCAATGGAAAAGGCTGCAGTTTCCAGCTGCAAAGCTCCACCTCCATCTCCTCTCTTCCCTCTTTAAAGTCTTGCTCCTTTCTCTTTGGATTTGTGATGTCCAAAGGCTTCTTTTGCCCTGTCCTAACTCTCACAGTACTTACTCACTGCTTAGTATATTCTTTTTATTAGCTGACTCAACAGAATGAAGTCACTTGTTTCTTTAAAATACATCTGATTTTGAAAAATTTCCAACTCATCTTTCTGTCTTCTTCCCACTATGCTGACAATGGCCTACTAAGCATGTGCTCCATGTTGGAACCATAGTTTTAAACCCCTTTCTGTTTTCTTACTGCTGACTACAGAGGAAAGCCCCTCCATTGCTATTGCTAATGCCATGTCATCCTCAGAGTGCAGCATGATGGGCAATAACACGGCAACAGAGTGCTGGATTCAAATCCTAGGTTTGGCACTAAACTAGTTCTGCCTTCCTCAGGATACTATTCTTTAAAATCTGTGGGTGTCAATATCTTCAGCATAAACTGGATTCATTACAACTAGCCTATAGAGGTTTTCTGAGCTACATAAAATACATCATATGATAAGTAGATCAAGAGATATACATCTTACAAGTTCTCTGTGAACCAGCTGTAATTCATAGATGCTGGTAGTCTCCAGGTATTAGGCAAACTCATATGTTAGGTAGTGTACAAATATTTGCTTTTACCAAACAAATGTTTGTTTTCTTCTATGTGCTAAGCTCTAGGCTTGGCCCTGGGGGTAGGGCAGGGAACAAAAGAAATGTGGTCCTTGTTCTCACAGAGTGTATGTATATAGAGAGAGGGAAAGCAAGCAGCAAGTAAGTAATTATAATCATGGGTGATGAGAGTGAACAATTCTTGCAACCCACAGTTTTCGGAACTGTCTAAACATGTCATCTCACGAAAACCACCTGTATAGCCATGGCAGGGATCTCGCTGCTCTCTGAAGTGTTTTGGGTCTACCCAGACAGCTCTGGGAATGAGGAAAGGTAGTTGGCCTTTCAAGAAGGACTCCCACAGAGGGCTCAGGCTAGAGGGGTCATGTGACTGACAGCAATAAAAGTTTTACTTAAGCCAGAGTCTGGCTGGGACTTTCTCGCTTTTACAAACAACACAAAGGATCTAATTCTCTCTAATAAGCAGAGCTACCAACAGCGGTCTGTACAATAACTTTTCGAAACCTGACCTTGTGACCCACAGGCTATCCTGAAACCATTGCAACCCACTTCCCCCCTTCTTCC
This sequence comes from Onychomys torridus, assembly GCF_903995425.1. Classification (NCBI taxonomy): domain Eukaryota; kingdom Metazoa; phylum Chordata; class Mammalia; order Rodentia; family Cricetidae; genus Onychomys; species Onychomys torridus. The sequence continues at coordinate 37,011,378 of NC_050466.1, forward strand.
CCATCACTCAATAACTATCCAGCCTGATCTATTGTCCTGGGGAAGAGAAGGCCCCAGAAATAATTAGCAATCCCCTCACTGTTCTGCAAAACTTACCCCAAACATTGAGCTTTCAGGGGCTCTGGAAAAACTAAGCAAAGATGATGTCCTAACCAGGCCGATTAGATGACAAAGAGCCTGCTGCTAGTCTTCCGGAGCACCCTTGAAAGCAGACCATTCCTTAGCATTCCTGGAAATAGGTTATTAAGCACTGGACCTCCTTAAAAGACTAACCTATTTCCACACTAGAGTATTGTCTGGTTATAGCAGGACTACTAAATAGTGATTGGGACGTGGACATACTTGGAGTAGTTTCCCCTGAGAGATTTTGAACTAGGCTGTGCTAATGTTTCTACTGGGAAAGAAAGGTTTAGACGTCACCATGTCACTGTGTCAACTTTGTTCAAAAGCCCTGTTGTGTAGGCTGGTGCAACTCTTTGCTTTTAACCCATCCTTACAGCAATTTCTGAGCAGTGATCTAGATCAGTGGGAAACAGTAAGTATTGAGTATTAGACAAACTACATGGACTATGGTTAGAATAAGACAGAAAGACAGGGTTGGGTTGGATTGGAGAGTAATCTAGAGCAGAATGTGTCTTCACAGAAACAGAGCATCATCTCCTAGGATGGCGTGGGCTACTTCCACCCCCAAGGGCAATAGCTGAGTATAAGGTGATGGAAATGAGTTTAATCAAGAGGTCAGATGGTGAAGCTATGAAGACAAAGAGACAGTACAAACAGTGCTGGAGAGATTGCTCAGCAGTTAAGAGCACTGGATGCTCTTCCAAAAGACCTGGGTTAGTTTCCCAGAACCTACCAGTAACCATCTGTTACTTTAATTCCAGGGAATCTGACACACTCTTCTGGCCTCCAAAGGCACTGCCTGTACATGGTGCACAGACATACATGCAGGCAAAAGACCCAGATTTTTTTTAAGGTTAAAAACTCATAATCTTTAGAGACAGGATACCTGGATGGGTGCAAATTCTCCTGACTTCACTACTTCCTAGCTATGTGATACTCAATTCTAGGCAGTTACATGACTGATCTGTTTTCTCCTCATGTATAAATAGAGGTATTGTTATAAAGTGGGAACACTCTTACCCATATGTCTGTAGTGGGAAGTTTCTCAGTTCTGCCCAGGCCCACAGTCCAGACAAATTCCCAAAATATTGTTTATAAATGTTTGTTTTTATTTAAAGGGAGTTGATTATAATAGTTAATGGTCATAGTCAATCTCTTTCTAAAGAAAAAAAGGGGAAATGCTGTGGAATAATGCTCTTGTATACTGTAAAAATTTGTCACTCCTATTGGTTTAATAAAATGCTGATTGGCCAGTAGCCTGGCAGGAAGTGTAGGTGGGGCGACCAGACAAAGTGAAGGCTGGGAAGAGGAAAAGCAGAGATGGAGTTGCCAACCAGACACAGAGGAAGCACAATGAGAATGACACACTGAGAAAAGGTACCAAGCCACATGGCTAAAACACAAATAAGAATTATGGATTATTTTAAGCATAAAAGCTAGTTAGTGATAAACCTGAGCTATGGGCCAAGCATTTATAAGTAATATTAAGCCTCAGAGTCAAGTACTTGGGAAGCAGCTGCCAGGATGGGGAGCAGGCAGTCAGGACATGAAACTTCTGCCTATCTGCCTACACCTGTCTCACTCATTTATGTGTTTAGTTTTTGCCTTTCCTCCTCACCTTTCCCCTCTTTTGCCTGTTTTTAAAAGAGCATTGCTTATATAAGCCATAATCCTCAGTTACCTATGCCAACGGGTTGTCCCCTGAGTTTGGCAATGAATTACCAACAGGAGACTGGAAAGGGAGGGGGAGAGAAAAAGTGGGATTTTCCTCTATTACAAATAGGTGCTGGTAACTGAGACAGGTTACTGGTCATAGCTGGGTTTCCTCTATGAGTCTGGCTCTTCCTTCATATCCTCCACCCTCAGCTTATGTCCTGTCCAGTGTGATCCAATAGAAATATAATTTGAACCACATATACTAATCTACATTTTCTGGTAACCATGTTAAGGAGGTATACATCATAGGCAAAATCAATGCAATAGCACATTTTTGTCCACCTAGTATACACAAATTATTATCATTTAATATAGCAACCCTTTAACGTGCTAGTGACATGTACAGTATATGTGTTGTATTATTTTCTCATGTTAGTATTTGAAATGTGGTGTGTATTTTCCACACCTATAGCCTGTTGTTGTTAATTTACTCTTTTGGGGGGCCCACCACCCAGCTCTCAAATAAATCACATATGGAGGCTTATTCTTACTTATGAATGCCCAGCCTTAGCTTGGCTTAGTTTCTAGCCAGCTTTCCTTATCTTAAATTATCGCATTTACCTTTTGTCTCTGGGCTTTTCCTGTTCTCTTATTTCTGAAAATCTTACTCTTATTCCATGGCTTTCTGGTTGTGTAGCTGGGTGGCTGGCCCCTGATGTCCTTCCCTTCTCTGGCTCCTTCTAGATCTCACTTTCCAGTTTTCTCCCCCTATATATGTTCTTTGCCTACAAGCCTCACATATCCTTTCTCCTGCCTTGCTATTGGCCATTCAGTTCTGTATTAGACCATCAGGTGTTTTAGACAGGCACAGTAATATAGCTTTACCGAGTTAAGCATATATAAACAAAAGTAACACACTTTAAAATAATATTCTACTACAATAGCCCATGAGGATTAGATATATGTAAAGTTGTCAGTAGCTACATGTGACTTGTGACCACTACATTGGGCCATGCATATGTGGCCTGCCTACCTAGTAGCTCTAGTTTTGTACTTTGCCATCCATACCACTTCCTATTATTGTGCTCTCTAATGTAACTGAAGTTGAGCTTCCTGCTACTGATAATTACCAAATTGTCTTGTTATCTTCTGTTTGACTCTCAGATCTTTAGTCAATCATATTATCAGTTTCTTGTATCAAATTATCTCCATTCAAAATAATTAGGTCATCATCTCTTTCTGTCAGAATCCGAGTAACTGAAAGAAGCATCTGTGTATAATGTCTATAAGCATTTGTGTATAATCTGTATAAGCATCTGTGTATAATGCTGTGTATAATGTGTATAAGCATTTGTATATAATCTATGTATAATGTGTATAAGCATTTGTGTATAATCTATGTATAATGTGTATAAGCATCTGTGTATTATCTATGAATAATGTGTATAAGCATTTGTGTATAATCTGTGTACAATGTGTATAAACATCTGTGTATAATCTTTATATAATATGTATAAGCATCTGTGTATAATGTGTATAAGCATCTGTGTATAATCTGTGTGTAATGTGTATAAACATCTGTGTATAATCTGTGTATGTGTATAAGCATCTGTATATAATGTGTATAAGCATATGTATATGATATGTATAATCTGTGTACAATGTGTATAAGCATCGGGGTATAATGCTGTGTATAGTCTGTGTATAATATATATAAGCATCTGTGTATAATGCTGTGCTTAATTTGTGTATAATCTGTGTATAATGTATATAAGCATCTGTGTATAATGTACTTGTCATAGTGCTGGAACATTTGCAATGTCCCACACCTAGTGCTATTCACAATGTAAGGGTCTCAAAAGGGAGTGTAAGACAGCTGGATGCTATGAATATGATAAAGAGACAATGAAACCACAGTGACATTGTTGTCCTGCTACCCCTAGGATTGTGTCCAAACAACAACCTGAACAGATATATCCTCAGCCTGCTTGGCTCCCTTCCTGTTGCTGCTATGCAGAGAGGAGTCTAAGGAAGGAAGACGAGACAGCTGTCGCAAACCCTCAGCTTCTATGAGTAAAGACTTTTACCCTTCAGTTTCCTCTGTCACTAGAAGACCACATAGATCAAAAGTTCTCAACCTGTGGGTCACAACCCCTTTGAAGTCAAAGGGCCATTTCAGGGGGGTCATATATCAGACATCTTTCATATTGGATGTTTACATTATGATTCATAATAGTAGCAAAGTTACAGCAATGAAATGATTTTGTGGTTGTGCATCACCAGTATGTGAGGAACTGTTTTAAAATATCACAGCATTAGGAAGGTTGAAACCATTGACAGATTTTTAGAAAACCTTTCAACCAATGTCAGATGTGTGCTGGAAACATAGTATGTGATATACTACTGAGTGAGGAATGTGAATTTTCAAGTAGGAAAACACATGATCAAAATGCCTGCACTGCCACTTCCTGGGTATATATAAAATCGTGGGTGAGCCACAGATGCTCTCTGTGCTATAACAGCAAGAAAGCAAGCAACCAATTCAAAAGCAAGACAATGCCTTCAAAGAACATTTTGTCTTTAAGATGAGCAATGGTCATGCTTAAGCCATAGTATGAGGATAAAGTAAAACATGCAAATAGAACATTGTTTGGCTTACAATCAGTGCTTAATAAAATCTAGCTTTTATTTCCATTTCTCTTAGATAGACTACAGATATTTTCATGACTTCATGTGACTCAGTTTATTGAACTTGAGCTAAAATAAGATTCATGTTCTTTAAGTTTTCCATAGCTTTATCTGTTAGGCACTTTCCTTCCTTGCTGGTTGATCTTGTCCAGGACAAAGATGTTCAGAATATCCATTTCTACCCTTGGTAAAAGACAATCTTATTCTTTCCATACCATGGCTGAGTACAATATAATTCATCATGGACAGAGAGCAAAAGTAGGTTTTGTCTCTATCCTGAACTGTGTTACTGTTCAGTGATATGCAGTACAACATAGAAACATGAGTTCCAGGCACTGCTGCTTCTCAGAATGAGATGAATGAACAGGAAAGTGGTATAGGGTGACGTGATTTATCTGAAGCAGGGTCCTAGACTATGAGCTAGACAAGCCAGATCACAATCTGGCCTCTAGGGAAAGGTGCCAACAAGAACATGGTTAGAGGCCATAGCTTCAAGTCAAGGTAGGCCACACTTCCCAATAGGACTCTAGCAAAATTTCTGCACTAAGATAATTCTATGGATTTACAGAATGAGAATAAATGGCAGCAGGTGGGACCCAAGCATATAGTACCTGGATTGAGGTAGCAAGACTAAATAACATGTTTTGATAGCTAATGAAGCCAAGTCTGCTAGAGATATTCTAAGGCCGAAGACTGAATGCGTGATACATATAATCGCAAAAGCTGTGGACAGATGTTCAATATTATTTTTAATTGATCTATTAATAATTCATATGGCTATAGGGTAGAATGTAATGTCTTCATATATGATTACATTGTGAACTGATTAAATTAACCTAATTAACATAGCCATGACCACAGATATTATTTCCTGTGGTGGATCACTTGAAGTCTATTCTTTCAGCAATTTTTAAATATGTGATATATTTACTATAGTTCTTTTATGTGTAATTAATCCTCAGAACTTAGTTCTTTTAACTAAGGCTTTGAACTCCTCAATTATCTATTTCCTTTCTCACCCTTTGCTAGTCTTTTTTTCTTTAACTTCCACAGATACATTAGATAATGCTGTATTTTTCTTCATGGCCCAGACTTACATAGAATAATGCTCTCTAAGTTCATCAATATTGTCATAAGTAACAGGATTTTCCTTTGTATGAAGGTTGAATAATAGTCTACTGTGTGTGTATGACCCATTTTCTGGATTCATTCATGGATCTTCTGGCATACCTTCCATACTGAATGCTCAAATCTGCCATTTTTGTGAGTTTATAAGCTACTTTGTCTTACAGCCTTTTCAAACAAGACAACCATGTTGGGGTAAATTTTTTTTGGCTACAGGTATATGATCTCATCTTTTCTTCTTTCCACACTCAGATTCCACACTTACTGAAAAGCAGGTAAATACTTGGTGTAAAAGCAGTCATTCATTAAACTTGCCACTAGACTATGACAGTTGTACCCAACAATAACATCATTGACCAACCAAGCTCTCACTATGTAGAATGAAGGAGCTAGATACTGATGGCTTAAGGTCCACATAGAGGCATTGTAATATTCTCCAAGTAAGCTGAGGTCATAAGGAAGCAAGGACCCTGGGTATCCTGTAGCCGTGCTGTAAGGAAAAACTGGAAGGGGCACAGCAGCCAGATGGATGAAGGGAAGTGACGAAGAACACAGATGGGTCTGGTTACTAACACAGAGCTGGAGAAAGTTTTTAGCAGTTCCTGCTATGGACATCTCCAGGGCTATCTTTAATTCCATCCCAATGATCACAAGAATACTATCCTATTTTGGCCTCTGGCTATATTATTTAAGGAATGGCTATCTGCTGTGACAAGCCAACCTGTGTTTTTAGGGGCTCAAAGCTTGTCATTCATGTCATAGGCTAGTTAACACAGGTTTTCCCAATGGAACTTCCTTTCAACTACAATCATTCTGGAACTCAGGTGTCTCCTCTTGTGAGTAGGCACTCTTCAAATGCTAAGTAGAAAACATTAGGAAGGAAATCTCCTGTAGTGTAGGGTAGCCTTGAACTCACAGAGATCCAGACAGATCTCTGCCTCTGCCTCCTGAATGCTATGATTAAAGGTGTGTGCCACCGCTGCCTGACCTCTGTGGCTAAATCTATGGCTAGCTCTGTCTGATCTTCAGGCAAGCTTTATTAGAGTCCACAACATATCGCCACAAAGTCCTTTTTTCCCTACACCTTTCCTTTCCTGTCCTCTTAATTTCCCAATCACTCCTCCTCCTCATTTATTTTATTTGAAAACATTCCTTCAATATTCATCTTCAGTATAATTTTAACAGCTATATAGCACTTATTACATGATAAGGATTAGTCTAAACATTGTACTTACCTTGATTCATTTAATCAATTAAATGAAAGGATAAAAATCATGTGGCGTACTTAATGGAAAGTTTTACTGATTCCAACAAGAAATCAAGAAGTAGATGCTATCAACCAAGTTTTAGGTCTTACTGGGTGTGTTTTTGAAACAGGTAACGGCACTTCATCTCTTTACTTCTTTCAGATTTTATTTTTTTAAAATATGGTTTTTTTTGCAAATATAATGAAAACATTTCTTCCCTTTCCTCCCTTCAAAGCCTCCTGTTATTCTATTCTTGTTCTCTTTCAAATTCATGGCCTCTTTTCACTAATTGTTATCACATGAACACACACACACACACACACACACACACACACACACACACACACACATTCCTAAATATAACCCACTCAGTCTGTATATTGTTACAAGTATGTGTGTGTTTTCAGGGTAACCATTCAGCAATGAATAACCAATTGGTGTGCTCTTCCTTGGGGAAGACTATTTCTCCCAATCTCAGCTTTCCTCAGTTGCCCATAGTTCTTTGTGTAGGGTTGAGGCCTCTGAGCTTTCCTCTGTCAATTTTAGTGTCGTCCTTGTTGAAAGTAGAATTGGAGCCAAAAAGTGAAATAAAATTTAGTATCTGGATCTATCCAACTCATATAGACTAATAAGTAGTTTCTCATTTCATTAATTTCTGCCTTCATTTCTAGACCTCTTTACTGAGTTGTAAACACCACAAAAAGAGGCTCAAACAAAGGCATTATTTTAATATAGGTTTATATCACTCTCTGTGTCGGGAAACTTTGTAAAATTGTATATGAGCTGTAATTTCATGTATGTATTCCCAAAGGTAGTTGTTAAAGTAGTTCATTATATTCTTTGAGGGGTCCGTGCTCCCATGCTACAAGAAACTACTGCTGTAAAAGACCCCCCAAAGAAGAATCACATGTAATTCAGTCCAGCTCACTGAAGTTGGACCACTCCCTGAAGTAGAATTTTTGTGGGACAGAGTTTTGACTTATTAGCTAAATGTTGGAGAAAGCATGGCAATTTTAAATGGACCAGTACAGTATGTGGAGGATATTTGTATTGGGGGATTATGAGATCTTAATGCTGCTACTACTCTCAAAATGGACAAAAACATAGGTGGCAGATGAGGCTATAGAGGTGAAATGGTTTCTTAGGGGTACTCAACACAGGGAAAGAATGCAGAGATGAAGAAAGGTATTAGGGCCACAGATGTTTGAAGACAAGAAAGTGAACACAAACAGAAGCTTGTGGTATGTGTTAGGCACTATTCTTAATGTTTTCTCTTTCCCAAGAAATTCTATTTCACAACAGCTTTATGAGGTACATGAGAGGAATCTCTCCATTGTACAGAAAAGGGAACTGAAACATGGACAAGTTAAATAATTCATCACAACTAGTAAATAGCATAACTGGGATTCAAATGCAGGCAGCATGACTTCAAGGCTTACTGTTTTAAACACTGAACTGCCTTATTCATGTGTCCCCTGGAGCATACCATTTTTTGTTGTCTCTCACTGATGAGCCTTTACATAGCTTTTGAGGTCCTCCCTGGACTTAGCAGAGTATTATGTGTATCTGTTGGACAAGTACCTATTGAGTGAGTGACAAGTCCATTGGGAAGCTATGGAGTTACTATAAGTGGTTTGTGATCCCCATGAAAAGGCAGTGAGTTTTTCACAGTTATAGTATTCCTATTATTACTCATAAAACACAAATTCATTTCAAAATGTTAGACTTCTAATGGCTTGTGTTATCATAAAATCAATGGAAACAAGCAAAGTACATTAATTTCGGATTTTTGAGAATTTTTAATTATTTTATTTTATACCTGTGTGGCTGCTTCTTTGTGTGTGCAATATGTATGTGCAATGTGCACAGAGTTCTGAAGAGAGTATCTGGTTCCTTGGATCCAGAGTTACAGGCAGTAGTGAGCCACTTGATGTGGGAATTGAACCTGCATCCTCAGCGAGTGTTTATAACCACCAAGCAACCCATATGTATTAAGAGCTGAGGAGTTTATATAATACTCTGTGTCTTTTCTAGTAATCATAGGAAACTGTGAAATCCAAATTCATTTATTATTCTTTTTTAACTTAAGTATCTAAAACAGGAGATAAAAATGATATGACTTTAAATTAAACATATAACTCTGATGAATAAATACTGTTTAGTGGATTTAATATGTTATGCAACCACTTCCTCCATCAAATAACAGAGCTTTTTTCATTACTGTAGAATGAAACCTTTTACCTATCCCTCATTTCTTCTTCTTAGAACCAGGGAAATTCCTCTATGAATCTAAATGATTTGCTCAAATGAATGGAATTAGCTTTTGTGGGTAACTTCTTTCCCCTAGGATGATATTCTCATGGTTTATGCTGTAGATGTATCAGTACTTCATTCCTTCTCACAAGTAGTGTTTTATCATATGGACATATTAAATCTTATTTATCATGTCATATACTGATGGGCATTTGATTTTTTTTTTTTACATTTGGTTATTGTGAACAGTGTTGCTATGAATAGCTGGTCACATGTATTTGAGTGCCTGTTTTCAATTCCATTGAGTATCTAGGAGTGGAATTACTGAGTCATGTGGTAACTCTTGGGGAAATTGCCATATTCACCAAACTAGTTCATTTTCCCAATAACAATGTACTTGTATACTAATTATTCCACAGTCACAAACAGTTGTTAATATTCATTTTTAAATTTAAAGTATCATTATAGATGTGAGGTGACGTTCATTAGAATTTAGATATATTTCTCTAATGACTAGTTATGTAAGATGTCTCTTAATGTGCCTCTTGATCTTTTGTAAGGCTTTGAGGGAAATATCTAAGTTCTTTCTCCAGCTAGTCATTGATTTTTTTTTCTTTTCATTGTTGAATTGGAGCTTTTTATATAATCTGGATATTAGATCTCTCTCAGATACTAAATTTCCAAATATTGTAGCCCATCCTTTAGATTGCCTTTTTACCTTTATTGATTTTGTTCTTTGATGTGCCTGACTTTCTTTGACTGCCATGTGGGAGTGGGGAGGAGGAGGAAGAGGAAAAAAATGAAGAAGAGGAGGAGGCAAAAAAGAAGAATACAAAGAAGGAGGAAAAATGGGAAGAAATGGAGGAAGAGTAGGAGGAAGAAAACAAGATGGTTGACAGGTTGGCATTGCATTCACTTTTGATTAAATCTAGAAATTTCCCAGAGGTGAAGGTGTTATTATTTGAATACAAAATGTCCCCTCAACAGGCTCATGTATTCAAACTGATGGTGCTACGAGGGTGCTGACTTCATAAATTGATTGATTCATTGATGAGTCCCCAGTTGAATGAGCTATTAGGAGGCGACCTAGCTGGAGAAATTAGGTCACTGGGGATATGCCTCTGAAAGGTATATCTTATTCCTGATCCTTCTTCTCTTGCTCTCTTTCATTTTAGCACCCACAGGGTAAGCATCTTTTCTCTTCCATGCCTTTCTGCTTTACCAAAAGTCTAGAAACATGGAGTTAAGCAGCCATGAACTAAAGCTGTGAGTAAAAAACAAAGTCTTTTTGCTTTCTCACATTGTTATTCTCTGTCATTTTGTCACAACAACAGATAGTGAACAACACAGATGTCTTGAGGTCTTTCTTGAGGATACATCCTTCCTTTGGATACTTAGACCTTTCTAAATTCCCCAGTATACACTGGTACATTTGTTACAATAATGTACCAAAGAAACTCCTCACCTGTTTCTCCCAGGCTTGCTATGCAATTGTTTGCCATGACTGTAATATCTTGCTCTAGACAACAGTAGATTACGACTTGATTTTAGAATAATTTCAAAAAATGCCCATAGCCTTTTCAGCTCTGTATAAGGTAAGATTTGGCGAAACAAAGACAAACACCTTGCGTTTGTACTTCAGGCATCTCTCCAAGAAAGTAAAGTAATGAAATGAAGTTTTGGGGAATGGTGTCAGCTCTTCTCCTTCTGGAGACAAGGTTTAGCATTCCATCCTAGAGAGGTGCCACCTTGAAGGCTGACAGTCTATGGAAGCATGTGGGGTAGAGAATAGTTAAGGTACCAGAAAGCACGCTTTTGAACTTGTCTTTTTAATTGATTCAGTATTTAGTTGCTGTGCTTTGGATTTATTGTAGAGTGTTCCCAAGCTTGATTCATGAATCTTGAATATTAAAAAAAATTATCATCATTATTTTGTGTGAACATGTTTTCATGCTGGGTGGTGTGTGTGTGTGTGTGTGTGTGTGTGTGTGTGTGTGTATGTGTGTGTGTATGAAGGTGATATATATTGTGTCTATGTGGGGTGTGTGTAGTTTGAGAGAGAGAGAGAGGAAGAGAGAGGGAGAGTGTAGAAGTCAGAAGATATTTCTGTGAGTCAGTTCTCCACTTCTACCTTTACTTGGGTTTTGGGAATTGAACTCAGATTTAAAACAATGCTACCTGCTGAGGGATTTTACCAGCTTCCCGGCAGGTTTTATTTGAATTTTCACTGTTAATGTAGAGAGATGGTCCCTTGGAATCATTCACTGTCACATTTTCATTGATACCACTTAGACTTAAACTTTTAATTACATTTTTATATATTCACACATGTAGGGGAATATGAGTGGGACTTCAGTCCAAGAAAAACTTCAGGCCTTTTTCTTAGGGGGCAATTTATTAGTAAATGTGAATAAGAAACTCATTGTATCTTTTGTATTGTCTTCTTTTTCCAAACCATTGCTGTGATAGTAACATAAGACAGGAAGACATTATCAAATGGCAGTTAAGAGCATGGCCTTGAATTAAAAGGTAAAAGATTTGATCTTGATTCTGCTATTTATCAGCTTTGTGACCTTTGGAAAGTTACTTAATCCTTAAGCTCGATAAGCCTCAGTTTCCTTATCTGTAAAATGAGGATCCAGATTCCTTCCTCTGAAGGTTTTAGGGGAGATTTAATGAGTAAATTCAATCCACATGAGAGATGTAGAGTACATATCAAGTTGTGTTTGGCATGCCCCATTTTCATGCTGGCCCAGCTATAAACCCTTCCATGTCCTCCTTTATGTTCTGGAGATCTGCCTAGTTTGGTCTACATCATCAGTAGATCGTTTATTGCCCTGGCGTTTTCATTTGGGTTTGGCCCACATAGAGATTATCAGTAACTTGAGGGCAGGGGGGAAGGACGAGTTTAAAATACTTGTTTCTCTGGTTCCTGCCCTACTGGAGAGCGGTTGATCAGTGACAGTGTCCCCTACCCCAAATGATAGCTGCTCTTAGCTGACCCGGCCTTTTGCTTTGTTTCTAGCTCTCCTAATCTCCGGCTGTCTTTCCTGCTTTGTCAGTGCACCAACCACACACCCTTGCCTTCATTCTCCTCAATGCTCCTTTGAAGTTTCCTCTTTTCTTGCCAGAGTCTATGTGCTCACATTGGTGCCTAAAGAATTGTATTTCTCTATTTAATTTTTTAGGTTTTAATATAACATAATTACACTATTTTCACCTTCCCTTTCTTCCCCTCAAACCCTCCTATACACTTCCCCTTGCTCTCTTTCAAATGACCTCTTTTTTCATTAAATATATATGTATATCCCTAAAATCCATAAATATAACCTACTCAGTCCATATACTGTTATATATAATATATAAACTGTATATGTTTCCAGGGATTACCATTTGGTATTGGATAACCAATTGGTGTGTTCTTCCCTAGAGAAGACTATTTCTCCTGTTCTCAGTATTCCTTAGTTGCCTGTAGTTCTTTGTCTAGAACTGAGGCCTCCTGAGCTTTCCCCTGTCCATACAAGCGTGTCTATTGTTGTCCTTGTCCAGCTTATGCTTAAGTAGTCATGTTGGCCTACGTCAGTAGATCCTATACTACCCTGTAGTTTTCATGGGTGTAAATTTCTGACTTCATGGATGTAGTTTCTGACATTACTAAGAGAACAATCTCACAGCAAACTCTCTGATCCTTTGACTCATAGACTCTTTCTGCCCCATCTTCCACATTAGGTGTGGGAGTTGTGTTATAGATCTATCAGCTGGGACTGGATTGCACTCTGGATTTTGATGGGTTGTGGTTTTCTGTAATGGTCTCTGTTGCATAGAGAAGCTTCCTTGATGAGGGGTGAGGACTACACTGGTTTTTAGTATAAGGAGAATTATTTGAAATGTAGTTAGGATTTCTGCTGGTTTAGTAAAGTGATGGTTCTAGGTTCTCCTCCAAGATCTGTGACTTCACTAACTCTGTGTAGTTGGCTATATGACCTAGAGCAACTGCATGAACCAGGAAAATAAAAATGGGAGATTTCTGGGGTTGAGGGTAGGGTAGAAATAGAGAGGGGAAGAGTATTTTATAAGTGATCTGATGGGGGAGAAATGGGAAAATAGGGGCCTCTAATTAGGGAGAAGGGGAAGATAAATATAGAAGGACAGTAAAATAACATCAAGGGTGTCTGAAAAGTCATAAGAAATTATACTATTAATTATATAGCTAAAACCCCCTATAATACATGCTATTCTGCACACACACACACACACACACACACACACACACACACATACATGCAATTCAAATGAAATTGTCTCATTTGGGCTGATAATACTCCCTCTAAATGCCCAAAACCATATAACAAAAACCCCAGGCATGAGAAGCCTTTTGAGTTGTTGGCCAGGGCTTTTTAATAAACTCCTCAAACATTACAGTCCGTTGCTATTGCCCCTGATTATCCCCAAGAGGTAGGAGGTAAGTCCCTGTTGCTGAACACAACATGCACCTCAGACATAGAACCCAAAGCCCCTGAGATGAAACTAACCTGAAAACATCCTCTACAAGAACTAGTTTTCATGGTACCAGAAGGCGCCATGCTAGCTTCCAAAGGAGGGGAGCAACCAATAGTCCTTCCGGGACATGACATTTATAAACCACAACTAAACCCAGCATGGCACAATAACCCTAGGAGTACAGTGGTAGCAGGGACCAGGAGATCTTTAACTGGACTTAAGACACACTCAAGAATTATATTTTAAAAATACTTTGCAAAAAATAATTAAGGTAACCATTGTTCAATGTTATCAAAATGGAGTAATGGTGGCTGATATCAGCAAGTTGGGAGTCAAAGATATGGTCTCATATGGTTTAGTAAGAGTAGGAGGAACACTTAGTAGTCATCATGAGAATTATATGGGATGTCAAGATATACATACACATGAGAGAAGAAAGTTACAGTTTAAATTCATGGTTAGTAAGTCTGAGCTTCAAGGTTAACTTATAACAGTGAGTGTAGTGAAACATATTGTAGTGACAAAGAGTGTGGATTAAGAACAAGAAGCTTTAGGTTGAAATCTAGTCTCAATTACCTAATAACTAGGTGGTTTCTATAAAATAAGGGTAATAATATACCAGAGAGTTAAAGTGAGTATTCAGTGAGTGAACTCATGTTAAATGCCTAGAAAAGTTCTGAATACCCAATAAACAGAGTATGGTTCTTAGCTGAAATGTGGGTTTCCCTCCAGTTCTGATGATGTTATGTCCTAATGACATAAATTTACATATAAATGGAAAACATTGTAAGTAGAAATATAGAAAGTTGAGACTTGTAATTGGAATCATGTGGTCTAGGATAATTTTGTAGAAGATCATAGGCTCTAGAAAATAAGGTCCTTCTGTGGATGCATACTCTTGCTTTTGTGTATCTTCTACAGATACAGTACCATAGCTCTGGAGTTTGGATAGGTATATAATGAAAATACATTAACCTTGAAGAAGAGAACTCTTGAATCTTCCTAGGTGGCTCTTTGGTCTAGGATTCATATTTCATGTTTTCTTGCAGCAAGTACTAGGCTCTTAAAAGCCCTGATAGATAGGGTGATGGCCCTTCCAAAGATTAATGTGTCCACCAAGGGACATAGAGATGTTATGATGACCTACTTTGGTGTAGCTGGAATGGCAGAGAAGTCAGTGAAGTGTCTCTGGGCGTGGGAAAGGACCTTTGCTGAGGTTTCTGGGTATAGTGAACACTCATATCTCTTCTTCTACAGCCTCTTATAAGTCATATAGGTATGGCAAGCATCATCACTCTGATTTTGTAAACAAAAATAACTGATGCTCATAATGGTAGATCTAGGAAGTAGAAGAGTTTAGAATTTAAGTCAGACTTGTCTGACTTTTAGTCTAAATTTCTTTGTACTAAAAATACTGCTCATTCTTCTAATTGGCTTTCTGAAACATGGCTTTCTGTGAGGTAGAGAAGAAAGCACTTGAAAAGCTTATGCCAAGGGAAAAGAAAGTATGATACATCAAGAATTTAACAACTATAATGTGATTATATTTTGCAAAAAGTAGAGATGAAACTGATGATGAGTGAATCATGGAGAATCAGTCTGTTCACCCTCTCTTACGCACACTTGACCACAATAGTTAATGTGACTTCCATACTACCATGATACTCAGGTCAACTGGCTAATATTTGGGGGGAGATGAGGGTAGGGAATGGTAGAATCAAGTCTAAGAACACAATATTAAGATTCTGGGCAAGCTTACATTTCTATAGTTTGGGATGATTAAGGTGATCTTGCCACCCTCTACAGGATGTTTGTAGGTAGTGTCCAAGTATGACAGAGTCTGCATATTGCCAGGAAATCCTATTAGGATTTCAGGGTTTCTTGACCCTTGAATTTCATATTAGAACCTAGTTGGATTAGTAATCTGGAGAACATATAGAGAGCCATATTGAGTATAGCTGAACAAGTATCTACACACAGTTGTCAGAAGTGTTAAGATACTGGGACTATTTTATCATTATCACCATTTACATATCAATATAATGTCCATGCTCCATGAATTAAACTGTATTTTCTACATCAAGCAGGAGTTTCATTCAACAAACGTGAACTGTGCCCTGTGGTAGTCAAATATGAATGGTTGCTCAGTTGTAGACAAGAAGCAGAAGCAGCAAAGTTTTCTATTCTTTTCCTGTTTGCCTAAAAGGAGGACAGACAGTTGTAAAGATAAAAGGCATCCTGCCCCCCTTTCTACCAGGAAGAATAAAGGTTAAAGACAGATGATGGATTCTAAAGACGACTTTGGACTCTTATCAGCCTGGCAGTGGGTACCATAAGAATCTACATTTAGAAGCTTTCCTAACTAGACTTATCTACCAATTATTTGACTTCCCTTAAGTTGCCATCCATAGAGACTCAAAGTTTGTTTCCTTTATCTTGACATGTGCCTAAAAATTCACTATTTTTCTTGAGAATCTTATAGGAGCTAGAATTCAGAGCCATTTCCCCAGAATTACTCATTTCCTGGGTGTCAGCCATGCACATGTGACATTTACATGTTAATACACTTGTATTTGTATTTTCCTTGCTAATCTCCTTGTTTCAGAGGTCCATTCCAGCTAAGAATTGTGAGAGTCATCGTCTATTATGCATACCATATACTTCGTTAGGACTGGGAATGTAACTGTGATCAAAATACATTAATAATCTCCTTCAAAGAATTTACGTACTAGTTAGAGAAAAAGGAATTAACCAACCATCTGTTGTTTCCCAGTCTTATTTGAAAGGTATGGCTTTTGTGCTATCTCAACCCCTTTAGGTTATGCCTTTAGATACTACATTCTTTAGGGGATACAAAATAAAACTAACATTTACGGACAGTCTCCTTTGAACCAGGAGCTTTTTCAGAACCTTCATTTATACTACTTCCCTGTTCCTCATAATAAGCATACTCAGGTGTTACTTGTTTCTACACTTCTAGATAAGAAGATGGAAGACCAGAGAATACTAGCAACTTACCCAAAGTCAGGCATCCACAAAAAGAGTTAGGAATCGAGTGAGTCCATTTCTAGATTTTATCCTATAATGCATAGTCTTTTTATTTAAATGAAATCTTTTGGAAGCATTATAAAGTGATCACCAACTTCCTATCACAATAGCTTAGAGAACTAATGATCCTGACAGAAGTTCTTAAATCTCCATCATTAGTTCAGGACCTAACTCACTATAGTAAATTATAGATTATTTCAAATTCATTCATTGTAGTTTGCCCCCAAATTCTTGTCAGAGGTACACCTTTTAATAATGGGTTATCATCTTCTGTTGTTCAGTATTTGGTTAAATTTTGAAGAAAAGCTTGACAGTATTCTCAAATTGAACAAAGCCTTTTGAAAAAAATAGGAACTGAAAATGGAAAATAACTTTCAATGAAAAGAAATCATGTTATTTCTCTTAGGAATAGAGTGCTGTTTTGGTGTTTAGTTATGTGATTAGCCATCAAGCAGCGCTCCCCTGCTGTAAAAATATTCTTCATGAGTAATGTTAAGTTTAGCTGTTTCTAACTTTGTTATTCTAAGTATGATTGACGTAAACATTTATTAGCTTGTTACATGCTGAATAAATAAGCAGTATTGTAGAAAGATTGTGAATATGTTAATTTTGATTTTATTTTTCCATTCATGCTGTCTTTTGCCTCTTAATCAGTCATCACAACCAGGTTTAAAAGCTCAATAGTGTCCACTAGTGGCCAAATAAAAGTATAACAATGGGATTAAAAAAAACCAAACAAACCTTGGCTAGATTGAAATATGAAAGATTTCTTCTAAAGACTACTGTACATGCTGTTAAAACAACACCTCCAGATAGTGTTAAGCTTTTGTAACAGGTTAGAGAAAAAAGGTTTGGGGTAATATTTGCTTAGTGAACAAACCTCTAATTCACTCAGAATTCAAGTGACATAATTTTAACTCTTAAAACTTGGTTTTCATTGTTTTAGTATTATTTAGTATTTCATTTTGGAAGCTCGTCAGACCTTCCTTGAAATTCCAACAGATAGATATACACTTTAATGAGAGTGGAGGCAAATATAAAATTGATTTTCAGAGCTATTCCTTTCAAACATTAGAATGCATCAGAATCATTGTGAGGGGTTAATGGAAGTATAGAAGTAAATGCCATCACTAGGATCATCCTCAGGGCACAGAAGCTTATTTCTCCAGGCACTGAGCTGCTTCTCACTGACAGGTCATGGCTGACAGTTTTGGAAGAATTTCCCTCAGTCACAGACTTCATCAAGAATCATACCATATTCTCAGGATGTGGTCTGGATTGTTACACTCTAAAAAAAATTTCTAAAATTAATTATTAAGTGTGTGTGTGTGTGTGTGTGTGTGTGTATGTGCATACCATACATGACTTATATATAGAGCTCAGATGACAACTATCTGGAGTTGTTTCTTTTTACCTTTTGGGAACAGTCACTTTTATCTTTGTTACTGTACTGCACACTCCAGGCTAGCTGACTTGGGATTTGAGTGTCCCAGTAATTAACTTGTTTCCACCTCCCACAATGCTCTAGGAATGCTGGGATTACAGATGAGCACCATGGCAACAGGCTTTTTACTTAGGTTCCTAGGATCAAACATGGGTTGTCAGGTTTGTGGGGCTAGTACCTTTACCCACTAAGCCATCTCCTCAGCCTCCTCCACTCTAGAAGTCTTGAATCCTGCCATTATCTAAACCTTGATTCTGCAGAAGTGCCCATTCCTTAAGAGATAATACAGAGATTTCTCATCAGCAAGTAAACCAGAAGGCAGGTAGATACAGTTATGAGCATCAATGTTCGAGTGTTGGTCAGGATCCCTCACTATCAGAGACTCAGCTATAGAGATGGATAGTAATATAATAGTGTCATTAATGTAAGGTATAAACACACACACACACACACACACACACACACACACACACACACACACACACACACAAACACTACTGCATTGCTCAGTATATATTATCAATGATAAGAATGTGAAGAAATGGTTCCTACATATTATCTCACTGTAACTACACTACCTTCTTTTCTTCATCCTCTTATTACCACATTGGGGTTTCTTATGAATATCTGACAAAGGACAAGGAGTCCATGATTAAGATTTGTAAGAGAAACCCCAAAATATTGCAGGACAACCTCATTGAAAGATACCCTTATAGACAGAGTTTATAGACATGTACCTAGTCAACCATTCCATATAAAGAAGAAAACACCTGTATCTGGAGTTTTCTCCAGTCCTGCCTAGCCCCATGGACCCCCACAACCACTTATAAAATAATCACTCAGAAGCTTATATTAATTAAACTGCTCGGCCATTAGCTCAGGCCTACCACTAACTAGCTCTTACACTTAAACTCAGCCCATTTCTGTTAATCTATATGTCATCATGTGCTATGTGGTTTTACCTGTTTCCTTTACATGCTGCTCCCTGGACAGCAGGTGGACATCTCTGCTCAGCCTTCCTGTTCCCATAATTCTCTTCTCTGCTTGTCCTGCCTATACTTCCTGCCTAGCTATGGCCAATCAGTGTTTTATTTATATAGAGTGATATCCACAGCACTTCCTCTTTTCTTTTTTTTTCAAAAAGGAAGGTTTTAACTTTAACATAGTAAAATTAAATATAACAAAACAATTATCAAGCAAGAATTATAGTTATAATATCTAGTCTATTTGTATTTGGCAAAATTAAAGAAGATATCCTATCTATCCTATATTTGTAAGTCTAAGGTTTTATATCTAACTTATCTTTTATCATTATCAGAAGAAGGAATCTGATCTCAGTTGTAGATGGTTGTGAGACACCATGTGATTAGATAATGGAATATTTTCTTTGAGCTTGTCAAATGCAAATGGACTGGACATTGTTTAGGTATTTATTGCTTGTATATATTGTATATAGTTATTGTACTTATTGTGTGTAGTTTTTCTTATATTAGTTATAACTTTTTCCTTTTTTTATTAGAATAGAAGGGGGAAATATGGTGATATTTTATTTGTCCTGAAATGTGATTTTATTTGTATATTAATAAATAAAGTTGCTTGAGGATCAGAGGTCATAGCCATAAACAGAAGTCAGGCGGTGGTAGCACATACCCTTAATCTGATCACATGGCAGGCAGAGTCTCTGTGTGGTCAAGGACACAGCCAGCATGGTGACACATGCCTTTAACCCCAGTACTAACCATAGAGACCTGGACATCTGTATAGACAGGTAGTGACAAGGAAGTCATGTGGTTGAGTTTAGAACCAATGAGAAGGAAGAGCAGAAAGGCAATAAAAAGACAGGACACAGGAAGAAGGTTTCTCTCTCTCAGGGCAAGAATGGCAGCAAGTGATAAGATAAGGTGGTCTTAGCTCTTGGCTACTGCTCTGATCTCTGGGCTTTTAACTCTGCATTTGGCTCTGTTTTTCATTTAATAAGACCATTTAGAATTACATCTACAAACAGTTGAAGGCTAGAAAGTATGTAGATGTTGCAACAAAGGCACGTCATTGTGTCAGCTAATCAAAAGCCTGAATATGAAAAGTATAGAAGGTCAAGTTCACAAGATTTAGAGTAGACCCAAGTGGGTGGGCCCTTCAGAGCAAATATAAAATATAAATACTGTCATTGTGCTACATATTGAAAATCAGCAAAAAATATGTACTTTAGAAGCAACTCTTAATAACCGAATACAAAGAATAATTTGGTGAAGTGATAGTAGTGAGCTTTTGTCATTCTAGTGGCAAAGAGGCATGTGAAAGAAGCAGCCAGAAAAGGTATGCATGAACCTCATAGCCTGTATCAAAGTTAATTTTTCTTCTGCTGCTGCTGATCCTATCTTGGCATCAGCTTTCAAAAAGAGACCTACTTGTTTCTTGATGACAATTTTATTACAATGATATTCTATCCTGGAAAAGAAGATCCTCAGCTTTATTGGAATCAATATGGCCTCATTAACATTTGATTTATCAGTCTGGGATTCTATATAACATCATGGAGGAACACGTGATCCTTTTCATAGCAAAGGGAAGTTTATTAATATGGAACATGCATGTATTGTCACATACCACAACCTCTTGAAGATGCCTGCTAAAGGTACCAGCTTGGTGATGAAGCCATGCAGATTGAGGTGCCATCATACAGCCTGAACTATTCAAAACATTTATTAGATATGCCCTTAGCAGATTAAATACTTGGATCTCACCATCATAGAAAATTATGAAAGTCCATGATTATCAATACTTCCAGTAGTTCATGTGGCAAATTTGTGCTTCCTATCTCTTAGACTCTATGTATGTAGAGAACATGTAAATATATTTTCTGAATACTGTTTGGTAGTACCACATTTTGCTATTGACTATAGTATTGTGTTACACAGTACAGGTTTTTCTTCTCTTTCATGGTTAGAAACATGAGCCTATGTATTCATTTTTAATATAAATAAACAAATATCCATGATAAAGACAAGTGTAAAGAATGAGATTATCTGAAAATTTCTAACTTAGAACATAATTCACTTAATAATATGTTCAATTTTATGTATACATATTTATGACAAAATATTCTTTAACTTGCCCTTTATGTCAATAAAAGTATATTTGTATGATTAGTTTTAAAATAAATATCCCATGGCCTACCCTTTACATGAACAGCAGTAAGTGAATGAGTGTTGAGAGTGGGAGAATTAGTCTTCCCCAGAAATAAGCTCCCTAAATGGTTTTCCAATACCAAGCGGTCAGTCCTGAAAACACACGTGTATAAGTGATACTAACTGAGCTCAGCAGTTGTATTTATATTTTTATGAATATGAAGAAAAAGAGGTCATGAATTTGAGAGAGAGCTCAAGGAAGAGGAACATGGGAGGGCTAGCAGGGAAGGGGGATATGATATAATTATATTTTAATTAAAACATATACCTAGGGGCTGGAAAGATAGCTCAGTGGTTAAAAGTACTGGCTGCTCTTCCCGAGGAGCTAATTTCAATTCCCAGAACTCACATGATGGCTAGCAACCACTTTTTCTGGTCTCTGCCTTTCTTCTTCCTGTCTCTCTCTTGGATTTCCTGCCTGGCTATACACCTGACTCACCATAGGCCAGAGCAGCTTCTTTATTAACCAATCATAGCAACACATATTCACAGCATACAGAAAGACATCCCACAACATCTCTTCGTGTTTCAGACTACTATTTTACTATGTACATGTAATAAGTCTTCTCTCTTTATCCATCAGTTGATTTCATAACTTGATTATTGTGAATAGTGATAGAGTGAATACCTGAGAGCAATTATCTCTCTTTTTACTTTCACTGATTCTTTGTGGATTTTATACCATGCATTCCAATCCCACTTACCTCCCCAACCCCTCATATCTGCCCTTGCAACCCCCCCAAAAAAAACCCAAATTTAAAAGAAAAATAAAAAAACAAACCAAACAAAGAAACAAAACAAAATAGAAACAAAACCAAAACAAACTAAAAAGAAGAATCTTGTCGTGGAAGTTATTGTATGGCCTGTCCAGCCAGTTTACCCTTTAGTTCATTCATCTTTACTTGCAAGTGTCCCTGGTCTCTAGTCATTGGTCTGGCTTGAAGCCTCTGGTTTCTGCTACACCACTGATAATGGGCTTTCACTGGGGCTCCTCTTGAGTACCCTGTTGTTATCCTGTGTCATGTAGATCTTGCATTTTTGGATCTGTAGGTTCTTCCCCTTCATATGCTCCAACAACAGTTCATAGATGTGATGGATGTTAGAGTGGGCCCACTGATAGCCCTGGTTCTAGACTTGGATGGTAGCTGGGTTGATCAGCCCGCCAGCTTTCTCTCATTCTCACTATGCAGGTGAGCTCTCCAGCACTGCCTGGGCTAGTTCACCCAATGCAGCCTGCAGCAATGAGGAGGATGGGGGCAGTTCTCCTGCTCTCAGATCTGGCTCACCCTCACTCACACCATCAGGCCAGTTCTACTGTTTTGACCAGAAGAGATGCATGGTCTTCTCTCTGGATTGATGTAGGTAGGGGGTACAGCTCTCATGCTTTCATGTCCTCAGAGCTGGCTCACCTGAATCTCTAACAACAGGTAGGGCGCAGGATCCCGAGAGTGCTTATCTCTTAAACAATACTGATTCATTTCTTTTTGACTTGGGTACATTGCTTGCTTTTCAAAACACACAAACAACTCCCCCAAACAACAACAACAAAAACCCTCTCATACTGTTTTCTATATGGCTGTACTAATCCACCAAGAGTGTAAAACCATTCCCTTTTCCTTACATTTTGGCCAATACCTCTTAGCATTTGTATTTTTTTATTATTATTATTTTGTTTCGAAAAAGGTTCTCACTCTGTAGCCCTAGCTAACATCAAACTCACTATTTAGACAGGGTGACTTTGAACTCACAGAGATCTGCCCTTCCTCCCAAGTGCTAGGATTGAAATTGTATGCTACAATACCTGGTCTTATCTTTTGTATTTTTGATAACAGTCATTTTTGTTAGAGTGAGGTGATGTCCCATGATGGTACCAATTTATATTTTCTGGCAATTAGTAACATTGAGTGTTTTCTATATACTTCTTTCATATCTTTATGTCTATTCATTATTTTGATTTTTTTCTTTTTGTTACAAAATATTTCTAGTTGAATGTGAACCCAAAATGTCTATATTTGCTTTTATTGTCTGTGTTCTTTGGAGTGTTGAAAAAAAATCAGTGCCCTGTCCAGTGACATGGATACCTCTCCTTTCTTCCTGCGGTGTAATTATTTCAGATCTTCCATTTAAGTGTTACCCATTTCAACTGACATTTCTATATACTAAGAAACAAGGGTTCAATTTCATTCTTCTGAGTGTGGCTATACAGAAATCTTTATCAAAAAGACCCTCCCCATTGTGTGCTTTTGACAGTTGACTTGAAAATCAACTGACAAGAAATGTGTGCACATATTTCTCTGTTCTGTATTCTGTTCCATTGATCTTTGCTTCTACTTTTATTCCTGAACCATGTTGTTTGCATTACTATAACTTTGTAGTATATTTTGAAATTGAGCAGTATGAAGTCTCTAGCGTTGTAATTTTGGTTGAAAATACCTGTGACTATTTTTTTTTTTATCTTTTCTGTTTATATGAGTTTTGGGGTTGTTTTTCTATTACTGAGAAAATACCATTGAAATTTTTATTCCAATTATATTTGTAGTACAAGAGTCACACTGTGCTAAAATGACAACTGATACCTGTGCACTTTGGAATTCATAATGAGGATGTCAACAGGGGAAAAAAGAATCAACATTCAGACAGGGGTAATAGACTGATCAGTAAGAGAGGAGAGAAGATACTGTTACATGTAGATGGAACAGTCTTATTAAATAAGAAACAGAGCCAAATGCAGAGTTAAAAGCCCAAGAGGTCAGAGCAGTAGCTAAGAGTAGAGACTAAAACCCTTTCTTACCCCTCTCTGCTGCCGCCATCCTTCCCCTCCAAAAAAGACCTACTTCCTGCATATCTGTCTTTTTGTTGACTTTCTGTTCTGCCTTCTCATTGGTTGTAAACCCAACCACATGACCACCTCGTCACTGCCTGTCTATGCAGACCTCCAGGTCTTCTATGGTTGGTATTGAGATTAAAGGCGTGTGTCTCCATGCTGGCTATATCCTTGAACACACATAGATCTGCCTGTCATGTGATCAGGATTAAGGGCATATGCTACCACTGCCAGACTTCTGCTATGGCTTGCTATTAACTCTGACTCCCAGGTAACTTTCTTTATTAACATACAAGTAAAATCACATTTCAGCACAAATAAAATATCACCATATTTCCCCTTTCTATTTTAATAAAAAGAAAAAGTTATAACTAATATAAGAAAAACTGTATACAAAAAGTACAATAACTATATACAGTATATACAAGCAATAAATACCTAAACAATGTCTAGTTCATTTGCATTTGACAAATTCAGAGAAAATAATTCCATTATCTATCCTATTTTGGTAAGTCCAAAATGTACCTGATTCACTTTCTGTACTAACTTATATTTCTAACAACTATCTTATAATGTTTTTCAAATTTATACACTTCTTTAGTGAGTTTCTTTTCTGAAATTCTTAACAAGGAAAACTATAACTATCTAATCTTCAACTATAACTATCTAATCTTCAACTCCATCAGAGACCCAAGAAGGAAACAATATTACCTAAAAAAATAAAAACAGGAAGTGCATGCAAGCAGCTTCCAAAAAATGTGAGTTGACAGAAACAGCCAGCTGCCTGGACAGTCACTCGAGGTTTCTCTGTAGTGTTGGGACATCATCTTCAGCCTATAGGCTTAGCATATCTGACAGACTCATTTGTGAACTAAGATATACACAAGGTCAACAGTTTGATCTCACATTTAGTGAGAGCAGTCCATGTACCAGAAACACCTGAATTCCACTAGTGTCTTGTCATGATTCAGGATTTTAAATTCTGGAAATTGTTGAAGTTTTTTTATTTTTTGAATTCAGCTGTCCATTCTTCTTGAATTGTGTGGCTTCATCTCAGCATCCCGTTCTTCTCCTCATCCCTTTCTTCTCAGCCTGCGGGTGGCTTCAACTCTTTTATTAAATGCCAGTCTACCATTGAGAGGTTAGAATCTGTCAGCTTAGTTACTCCTTCAAGAATAACTGTTTCATCTTCTGTTCCACTGCACATCAGAAGCCATCAGTCCACTGCCCGTTCAGCTGCCTTCAAAGAAAAGGGCACTGTACCTTTTCTGGATTGCAAAGGCCACTTCAGGGATGGTGCCATATTATCTTGGCCTCAGAAGATGTCTTTTGTTAAACCTACAGCCACACTTGTCTTGGCAAGAATTAGTAGACCTTTCTTTCACGTCCTGTCTGTCCATTTTGTTCTGTTTGTCAGCAGTTGATTCGAGGATACTTTGTTGTCCAGTGGCTAACTTTTGCCACAATGAAAGTTAACTCCATGTGCAGTTTCTTCAATGCCCATATTTTCTCTGAAGTAGATTGGTACTATTGAAGAACACACATGACATCAAGAGGATCCATGTGGTCATCTCTTGGAACTCTTTTAAGATGCTGTGTTGCTAATTTTTTGTCAATGTGAAACAAGCTAGGGTCATCTGAAATGAGAGAACCGCAATTGAGAAATAATTAATATACAAAAATCACAGTCCAAGCCCACTGTGATCAGTGTCATCTCAGGTCAGGTGGTACTGGGGTGTATAGTAAAAGCAAACTGAGCAAACTATGGTGTCTGTTTTGGTTCCTGTCTCCAGGCTTCTTCTTTGAGGTCCTGCCCTGATTTTCCTTGTGTATGCTGACACGAAAATTTCCCACCCCAAGTTGTTTCTAGTCATGGTGTTTATCCCAGCAGTGAAAACCAAACTAAGACAGACTAGCACTGAAGGTTAATGAAAACAGTCGAGAATGGGGTCTGGATCATGACATTGATAAAGCATCTAGACGGGCAGAGTTGTTATTTGTAGTTGAGAGAAATCCATTATACCTCCAGAGAGAGAGAGAGAGAGACAGAAAGATAGATAGAGAGAGAGAGAGAGAGAGAGAGAGAGAGAGAGAGAGAGAGAGAGAAGGCACACTATTGTGCAGGGAGACATGGTTATAGTTTATCCCACTCACCTTTTATAATTTTTCAAGAACAGAATTCTAGCAGAATCCTAGAGGACTGATTCCCAGAATTTATACAAAGAAATACTTCTGAGAATCCTAAAACTATTCTGGAAGATGGAATATGATACCAAGCCAAAACTCAAAAATTCTATTAATTATTTAGGATATAAAATAGAGCTACAAAAAATTAGACCTCAAAAGGTACAAATTAGGAGAGATCGCCTACAGACTCTTAATGACTTTCAAAGATTATTTGGGGACATTTCTCATCTACGAACTATTGTTGGGGTAAAAAATGATGAACTGAATAATTTGTTCAAAACCTTAGAAGGTGACAAGGACTTAAATAGTCCAAGAGAATTATCACCTGAAGCTGAGAAAGAATTGGCCTTGGTAGAAAAAAAAGTACATGAAGGACATGTAGATCGTATTGATCCAAAGCTGGATTGCATTTTGGTTATTTTACCTTCTAGGCATTCTCCTACAGGAATATTAATGCAGAGAGAAGATATTATATTGGAATGGATATTTTTACCAAATAAACCAAATAAAAAATTAAAAACTTATGTGGAAAAAATCTCTGACTTAATTTTGAAAGGAAAATTGAGACTTCGTCAATTAGCAGGAGTAGATCCAGCAGAAATTGTTGTACCTTTAACTAAAGAGGACATTGAAAAATTATGGACAGAAAGTGAACCTTGGCAAAGAGCTTGCAGTAATTTTTTGGGAGAAATTAACTGCAAATATCCTAAAAGCAATAGAATTGATCTTATAAAGAGAGCTGATTGGATCTTGCCTCAAATTGTATGTGAAAAACCCATATCTGGAGTTCGGACATTTTATACAGATGCCAACAAACAAGGAAAGGCAGGTTACAAATCAGAAAATTTAAGTAAAGTGGTTCAAAGTCCTTATAATTCAGTTCAAAAATCGGAATTGTATGCTATTCTGTTGGTATTAATGGATTTTTCAGAACCTCTCAATATAGTTACTGACTCTCAGTATGATGAAAGAGTGGTATTACATATTGAGACTGCAGAATTTATCCCTGATGCTTCAGAATTAACTTCACTATTTATTCAATTACAAGATACAATCAGGGAAAGGAGTCATCCTTTATATATAACTCACATCCGATCCCATACTGGTCTGCCAGGCCCTCTAGCACAAGGTAATGATGAGATTGATAAATTATTGATAGGAAATGTGCTGGAGGCCTCAGAATTTCATAAGAAACATCATGTCAATAGTAAAGGTTTAAAAAAGGATTTTTCCATAACCTGCAACAAGCCAAGGAAATTGTACAGAAATGTCCTACTTGTTCCTTCTACAATCAGACACCATTACCAGCAGGATGTAACCCAAAGGGTACTCAGAGGAATGAAATCTGGCAGATGGATGTGTTTCACTTTGCAGAATTTGGAAAATTGAAATATGTACACCATACTATCGATACTTATTCAGGATTTCAATGGGCAACTGCTTTGAGTTCTGAGAAAGCTGATTCTGTAATCACTCATTTGCTAGAAGTTATGGCCATCATGGGTATACCTGTGCAAATTAAAACTGACAATGCTCCAGGATATGTCTCTATTAAAATGAAACAGTTTTTTGCTTATTATAACATAAAGCATATTACAGGTATACCACATAATCCTACAGGCCAAGCAGTTATAGAAAGATCCAACAGAACTCTAAAGGACATGATAAATAAACAAAAAGGGGTAACAAAAACCCCCAGAAATAGACTGCACAATGCTCTATTAACTTTGAATTTTCTCAGTGCTAATGAGAAAGGAACAACAGCTGCAGAGAGACATTGGTTAATAGAAAAAACAACAGAATTATATCAGCCTATATACTTCAAGGATGTGCTGACCTCAGAATGGAAACCAGGGTATGTGTTATGTTGGGGACGAGGTTTTGCTTTTGTTTCTGCAGGAGAAGATAAGCTGTGGGTACCATCAAAACTGATAAAGGTTCGATTTGAACAAGAGAGACCTCTTAATTAGAAGAGGTGATAGTTCATCAACCAACATGACCATCCAGTTTAAACTCACTTATACCATTAATACATGCCTTTTCATTTAATCAGATGTAACTTGCCAAAAGGGAACCTCCCCAAAATTAGTCTTGGGGAAAGGTTTTTGTTTTTGTCTTTTAGGAGAATGAAGGCTAAGGAATCTGAAGAACACCGGACAAATGAGACAACTGAAGAAAAAGGACAAATCATCTGTCCCAGGAAAAAAGAGTAAAATGGCCTATTGGTATATCATCTACAAAATTTCATAAATCTTCCTAAATGTTTGTTTCTGCCCTTCTCTAAAAATTTAATACTCTTAGTCTTCTTGTAGTCCCAGTTCAATTAAAGCTTCAAGCTGATTTTGGAGTTGGAGAATGGCTCTCTCCTCCTTTAAACTCAAGCATGTTGTTAAAAAGAAAATGAAACTCCCTGTATCATACCAGAAGAAAGAGCCATCTTCTGACATGGGACAGGAGAAAAACCAAATTAATTAAGGAACTATTCTATTACTAATCTCAATTCTTTGATTCTATTCTGATTCTTTAAACTTTTCTTAAAGTATGAATTTTATATCAAAATTTACAAGATATATATATATTTTAAACTTTGTTAAGATAATGATGGTCATATAGAGTACTAATAAATTCTAGAGAAAAGGCTTCGATTAGCTGCCTATACATGTCTTTGTGTTCGAGTCTCTTTTCAGTTTTCTGCAGGAAATCACGGCCAGGCCTAACTTCAACTGAAATCTCCAGGAAGAAGATGGGGCCCCACAACGACAATTCCACGTGGAAAATAATATCACTAAGCTGACAAACATCATCTACAGATCAGCTTTGGACTACAAAGTGCTTCAAGCAATTCTGAGATGGCTAGCTGAGATGATCCAGTTTCAAAGACTACTTGAATAAGGACTTGAGATAAACCCTGAACTTTGGCATTATGGATAACAAAGAATATAGTTATCTTTCCTAGGATTTGTCAATTAACCCAAAATTTTTCTTTTCAGAATAAAGATAACATCGCCCATACCCAGCAGGAAGCAATTTTAAGAATTCGACGCCCACATTCCCAAAGGGGTGGTGTGGGGTGGGTGGTTTTTTGGTCTTTTTATGGGTATTGGGTCTGGGATAGTTTTCATTGTTTAGGAGGGTTGGTAACAAGTTGTTGCTAAGGGTTAGGAAAAGGGCTAGGCAAAAGGTGCTTGTTTAAAAAAAAAAGACAATTACTAGTTTTAAATACTTTACATTCAATTGGATTATTTTATATTGTATACAAATTATTATTATTGAGATTGAGATTGTTAGAATATACCATACATGTATTTCTAATTTTGTTCGAGATATTGTATTTATACCGTTCATTTGACAATGTAATGCAATTTGCTAATCCTTGAATGTTAGTATTACCAACTATTAGGATATATAGAAATGAAAATTAGTGGTTAGACATTACAATTGAACTTATAGTCATATTAGGTGTGTTTTCAAGATTAAACAGATATATTTTAGATAGACAGGTCATCTTCAAACCCTTCAGAGATCTACAGAATATGGCATTTAAAATGTTTTAATAATTTAATAATTTTTCTTTTTTGCTATGACTATGAGACATGACGGCTCCTGGCAGTACCAATCTACTTCAGAGAAAATATGGGCATTGAAGAAATTGCATATGGAGCTAACTTTCATTGTGGCAAAAGTTAGCCACCGGACAACAAAGTATCCTCGAATCAACTGCTGACAAACAGGACAGACAGGACATGAAACCAAGGACTACCAATTCTTGCCAAAACAAGTGTGATTGTGGCTTTAACAAAAGGCATCTTCTGAAGCCAGGACAATATGGCACCATCCCTGAAGTGAGTGACCTTTGCAATCTGTAAAAGGTACCGTGCCCTTTTCTTCCAAGGCAGCTGAACAGGGAGTGGGCCAATGGCTTCTGATGCGCAATGGAACAGCAGATGAAACAGTTATTCTTGAAGAATAACTAAGCTCACCCCTCTCAATAGTAGACTGGCGTTTAATAGAGGAATGTGGAGAAGAACAGGATGCCAAGATGAAGCCACATATACACAGCCAAGAAAAATGGACAGCTGAATTGAAAAGACATCAATAATTTCCAGAATTTAAAATCCTGAATCGCGACATGACACTAATGGAATTCAGGTGTTTCTGGTACATGGACTGCTCTCACCAAATGTGAGGTCAAACTGTTGACCTTGTATACATCCTAGTTCACAAAAGAGTCTATCAGATACGCTAAGCCTGTAGGCTAAAGATGATGCCCCAACACTGCGGAGAAACCTCAGGTGACTGTCCAGGCAGCTGGTTGTTTCTGTCAACTCACATTTTTTTTTTTTTTTGGAAGCTGCTTGCATGCACTTCTTGTTTTTATTTTTTTAGGTAGTATTATTTCCTTCTTGTGTCTCTGAGGGAGTTGAAGATCAGTTAGTTATAGTTATAATTATCTTTGTTAAGGATTTCAGAAAAACTCACTAAGAGCTGTAAGTGTATAAATTTGAAAGACGTTATAAGACAGTTCTGTTAGCTATATAAGTTAGGATAAAAAGTGAATCAGGTACATTCTGGACTTACCAAAATAGGATAGATAATGGAATTATTTTCTCTGAATTTGTCAAATACAAATGGACTAGACATTGTTTAGGTATTTATTGTTTGTATATATGGTATATATATAGTTATTGTACTTTTGTATATAGTTTTTCTTATATTAGTTATAACTTTTTCCTTTTTTCTTTTTATTAAAATAGAAAAGGGGAAATACAGTGATATTTTATTTGTATTGAAATGTGATTTTATTTGTATGTCAATAAAGTTGCCTTGAGGTCAGAGCAAGCCAGAGCAGAAGCTGAGCAGTAGTGGGGCACGCCTTTAATCCCAGCACTTGGGAGGCAGAGCTAGGCGGATCTCTGTGTGTTCAAGGACACAGCCAGCCTGGCAGACACGCCTTTAATCTCAATACCAACCATAGAAGACCTGGAGGTCTGTACAAACAGGCAGTGACAAGGAGGTCATGTGGCTGGGTTTACAACCAATGAGAAAACAGAACAGAAAGTCTTTAAATAGACAGGACGCACAGAAGTAGGTCTCTGGCGGAGAGGAGGAACCACAGAAGCAGTGAAGGGTAAGGTTTTCCGCTCTTGCTCTGACCTCTTGGTTTTTAACTCTGCAATCGGTTCTGTGTTTCTTATTTAACAAGCCGGAAACATCTACACCTAGTTCCCATAATGGCAAAGAATGTTGCTTAACTATCAACTCTGTCTAGAACTCGTCCTCATCTGAAGAAATAGGTTGTACTCACTGTCAGAAATACAATCTTGACTGGTTGAAAAGACAAAGCACCATTTGCCAAGTTCTGGCCACTCTACAGGGTGATCTCTTGGAGGTTTTTCTTGACATAGAGTCCCAGTAAACCTGTTTCTGTTCTGCTCTCCTTCCTTATCTTTACACATGCACAGGTTTTTATCTTACGAGAACGTCTCATTAAATTGGCTGACCTTTATCTAAGAAATCTGTTTTCTAGGAAAGCTAACCAATAAAACTTATAAGCATGTTCCTATACCCTGTTCTCAAAGTTCCTCTTTAGATCAGAAGTGATATGAAGCCCTCTGGTATTCATTGCAATAAGTTCTCTGCATAACTCTGGCTCAGGTCACCACCCCCTGAGCATATAAGAGAACATTATTTTACATACTCTTTAATCTCCTATTTATCTCTTTGGTAAGAAGCTACTCCCCTCTCCTAAACAAGATGGCTACCACATACACACACAGCACTATGCAGATGAAATCAAGTACACAGCCCTTGAGAGGAAACCTCAGGTGATTGTACTTGAGAACACAATGATCCAACTGGGGCTGTAGTATGACAGCTCCTTAGTGTGGGAAAATGAGACTGATATATTTAGACAACTTCACATGCTGACAGAGAGGGAAAGCACATTAAGCTGAGAACTAGGTGAAATACCATTGGTCAGACTCTTATGTGACATATCCATATGGGGAGCTGTTACCACTGAGTAGGGTGTAGGCATATATAGGGAGATCAAGGGAGATTACATTTAGAACTTTGGGGTCATGTGAGACTCAAAGATGTCAAGACAGAACATAAAATGTAGGCCTTTCAATGCAAAGACTTATAGTACTCCAGAAATCCAAGTAATTATTGTTTACTATACTACACAAAGTGTGGAATGCCTCGCTGCATCTCTAAGGCCTAGATCCTTGTCCACTTCCCTCCATCACTGAGGACAAATGCCTATGCTTTCTATGCATGCATTTAAAGAAGTTTAAAGTGGGAGATTTCACATTAATTCTTCTTACCACAGTTAATCATTACAAAAATCAGTCAATAAAACTGAAACACCTCTCTTAAAAGTCACTGTTTAATTTTGTCCAGTGTTTTGTTCCTAGTCAAGTTTGTAGCCCCTCTAGTGAGAGTGGATACCCACACTGTTATTGTTCATGATATGCTTCCTTTATCCCAATAGGTTTGCTCCGTGTCTGATCTTGATCCCTGCCTCATACACCCAGGACTTTATAGCATTTCCATTCATCATGGCTCACTTGAACCAATTTTGACATCTCCTTCCCACACAGTTTATGAGTTTTACGGATCATTGGCTAGGTTCATAGTTTTTCTTTAGACTTTAGAACAATTTATGTGCTTCAAACTGATATTTTCTTTTTTCACTTACAGTTGCTTCTCATTTTTTTTCCATGATGTTTTTAGTGCTTATAAACCCAATGAGTAGTCCTGGGCTTTTATTGATTTTTTGTCCTTTATAGAATCATAGGTCCATACAGATTACTGGGCCAGGAGGACACTTAGACATATAGACAGACACATATAGAGAGAAGACAATGCAAGGGGACACAGAGAGAAGACAGTCACTTGAAAGCACAAATGACTTAAAACATCCTTCCTCCACTGTTCTCAGAAGGAATTGACTGTTAACACCTTTCCTTGAACTTTTAACTTTGGAACAGTGACACCATAATACATTAATATAAAAATTAATGAAATTTAATTTATTTTTGGGTTTTGAATCAGGGTTTCTCTGTGTAGCCCTGGCTGTCCCAGGGCTTGCTCTGTAGACCAGGCTGGCTTTGAAGTCAGAGATTCACCTGCCTCTGCCTTCTGAGTGCTAGGATTAAAGGCATGTGCCACCACCACACCTGGAACCACCACAATACATTCTGTTGTTTAGCTCACCTGCTTCACAGCACTTTGTAGGCAAAACAGAGTGGAGTGGAATCTGGGCATTGCTCATATTTAACTCACATTCTTCCTCCATCATATGAAAATCCCCTCTCCTTGGTTATGTCTTCTTGCTTCTCTTTTGTGTTAGTCAGCTTTTTTCATTTCCTGATTTATTCATTGGATCCACTCAAGTTTCCAAGTTTTCTTTATGGGCTTATGTGTTGTCACTACTTTCTAAGTCATCATTGCCCACACAGATAGTTCTGATCTATAGTTGACCATCCTTATTTTTCTTTCACTTCAGCTACTTGAATTCCTCTTCTGTGGTCCTGTTCTCACTAGTAACTTTTCCAACTGTGAAATCCTAATCATATGCAACTCCTTTATTGATCATAACTTTAGAACACAAGGTAGCATCCCTTGCTAATTCGAGTTGAAAACCAACAGATGAAATTAAATGACAACCTTCTTAGGCCCCTAATGTTTTACTCCTCCCATGTCTGTTGAGGCTTTAAGGACATTATGGAGCTTTTCAAGTCTCCTTTTGCTATAATTACAAAGACTCCTCTAGTCACCAAATAGCACTTTAATATTGTTTTACTATTTTCTACATGTTTAAGATAATAAGATCATTTTACTGTTTATGCTAATACATGTGTGGACCTGATTATTCCAGTCATCTGGATTGTTACACTATTCTCTGAAATATTATAAGGGACACTAAGATCTTGTGGTTTATCAGAGAGATGGTCTTGCTTCCCTCCATTCCATGTGATATGTACAAAGATGTTGACTACAGTCTCGGACCCCTGCCAGCTAACCAAGCTATTAGTAGTGACTATGACCTATGTGTGGATGGAACACTTTAGTCACGGGGAATGGTTCAGGGATTAGTTCATCATAATTCTCCTTGAGAGTGTTCTGAAGGAGCTAGTAGGGAAAATTTCCTTTCACTTCCAGGTTGCTGGCCCGAGGTCAGGACAACCATCTTTCCTCCTGTGTGAAGAAAACTTATTTGAAGAATAGAGTTTGTGCAGAGATTTAAAAAGGACAAAGAAATGAAGCTAGAGATATAGAGAACCTGTAACTCACTACCTGGCTCTGCTCGGGGCAGCTTGACTTTATTTTTGAGAAGCTGGGTCCATGAATTTCAGAGCCACACAACCATAAGTACCATGAGTTATAGAGAGCACATGTTATTTGTTGTAGTCCTGAGTAGAAAGAACCAATGTTCAAAATTAAAATCAAATATCTATGGAACAACATTTAACAAAAAAAAAGCTATGATCAAGGTTGGGGATTTAGCTCAGTGGTAGAGTGCTGGCCTAGCAAGTGCAAGGTTCAGTCCTCAGCTCGGGGGGGGGGGGGGGGAGAGGATTTGGATGGAGGAAAGGGAAGGGAGAAATAATGTAATTATGTAAACAACAAAAACAATAAAAAGGAAATAATTCAGAAAATGAGCAGCCAGAAGAGAACAGATCTCCAAAGTTCCAATCAGAGAAGACCTATAGAGGGAGGGGAATTTAAAATGGGAGTATGATTATAGATGGGCAGTTACAAACAGTGTGGAAAAGGAACAGAAAAAAAAAGAGAGAAGTGTGAATAGAAATGTCTCTATGGCTCAAGTCAATTACAGATCAGATGTGGAAAAAAATACCTCTCAGTTCAAGAGAATCTGCCAGGTTTCATAGTAGAGTATTTGGTCCATTACAAGAGTTGAAGGGAGTTTGGGAAAGAGAATCATATCAGCCTCATCAGAGACAAATCAGCTTTTCATAACATCTAATCAGGACTATTGATTATAAACAACAGGAAAAAACTATAGCTGGTTTAAGGGGACAATGGTTTATGGGAAAGAGTTTAGGAATCAATGCAATGCTGGTAAACCCAGCTGGGACAAGAGCCAAGTAAAGCCCAGTGGTCAGAATTCAGCCAACATAGGACTGAAGTGTAGATTCTAGGCAGTTTATAACCCCACCCCTGCTGTCCAATGCACAGAAGAGTGGGGAACTCTGTTTATGGTCAGTCAAGGCTAACGATGACAGGAAATGCTTGCTGTGGGTAATCAAATGTTATTTGCCCAACTACCCAAGATTACACTCCAGGAAATAGATCAATGAGATAGTGCTGTTCATCTGTTGGACACTAGAGCTATTGCTCCTGCCAATGGGTTGGTTTCTAAAATACCCATGCTCCTCTGTATTATTTGATTAAGAGATTGAAAACTTTTGATTTTTTTTAAATGTCACAAGTTCATGATTTAGCTTCTTAGAAGGAAGTATATTCCTTTTCATATTATTAGCTTTTAAAAATGGGATATTTCCCAAACATAGAAATTGAAGGAAAATTATAAATGCTCAGATGTCTCCTGCTTGACCACAGAGAGATGCTCCTTCACTTTTGGTGGGACAGCATTCTGATAAAATCCAGATAAGCTGAAAATGTCTTTTTTTAGTGTAATATTTTAAATATATTTTTAATTTTATCATTAATTTAATTTTACTTATCAGCCATGGATTCCCTTATCCTTCCTCCTCCCCCCCAGCTCCCCCCCATAAGTTGAAGGTGAACTTGATAGACCTGATCTATTGGGCAGCACATCATACTTTAACTCAGCCTACTTAGAGTGTGCTTAAAAAACTGGCAATATTAACTAATGTAAAGCCTACTTTATAACAAAGCAAGGGATGTATCATGTAGTTTCTTGAATGTCTATGC
Source organism: Onychomys torridus (assembly GCF_903995425.1). Taxonomy (NCBI): domain Eukaryota; kingdom Metazoa; phylum Chordata; class Mammalia; order Rodentia; family Cricetidae; genus Onychomys; species Onychomys torridus. Next base: position 37,047,585 of record NC_050466.1, read on the forward strand.
TAAATATGCTGTCATCACAGTACACAGTAGAGGGTTTAGTGTTTGCTTTCTACAGTAGAGGATTTAATGTTTGCTTTCCACAGTAGAGGGTTTAGAGTTTGATTTCTCAATGGGGTGACTGACTAGGGCCAGCAACTACACTCAGTGCCATGAGAAATTATTGTTCTATATATCACTAGCTTGAAAAAGAGTGAACCTCCAAATTCCAAGTACGAGGAGTGGGCATAGTGGTTAGTGATACTTAGCTGCAATTCTAGCATTTGCAAGGCTGAGCCAGGAGTAAAGCTATGAGTTCAGGGGAAGCCTAGGCTACATAGTGAATTCCAGGCTAACCTGGGCTTCAAAGTGAGACTCTGTCTCAAACAAAAAAATAAAACACTGAAATGTTTACAATCACTTGTACCATCACAGTATAAGTAAATCATTAAATTGAATGAATGTAAGTCAGAAATTGCATATAGTAAAATTAGAAAATTATGACTTATCAGCTGTAAAAGGTCAAGGATGAAAGAGACCATATAAGATCAAAGGAATATGGAAGGTGATACCACTCACTGTGCCAGGTCCCTCAAACTAGTGATTGACATCTTTCTCAGACAGGTGTCTGTCTGTCTATCCTGTTTACCTATGGGAACAGGGTTGGCCTAACCTGGGCCAGGAAGCTGGGCACTTCCCCAAATACCACAGTAGTCTTATCCATTCTTTCTGTAACTTGAAGATAGTATATGGATTAGAATAATTTGGAAAGTGTAACCAGCCTGGATTAAGTACTGAAATACCCTGTTCTTTTGGAGCAGGGTGGTCATAGCTAGATTGTATGCTCTGGGTGGCTAGTTCTACATGGCATTATACATTATTCATCATTTCAAATATGTGACATAGGACATGATCTGACCCTCTTATATACTGTTTTCCTTGACAGTGGTATCACAGTACTCCGAATAGACCAAAACCCATGTAAATATTTCTAATAGGAGGAGTACAATATAGAAACAAGTTAAAGAATGAGGTTTAGTGGCAGGCAGTTCAGAAGATGAGATTTCCCTCTACCCTATGGTAGCTATGTTTCTTTGGAATCATTATCTACTGTCTCTGATCATCATTTTGAATATGTGAAATTATGTTAATTATATCTGTCTTGCAGAATTTCTCAAAAGGATTTAATAAAGGTGATCACCCAGTATAGTGTTACATGAGGAACAAATGTAAACAATTGTTGTGAGTAATGGCACCACCTTTCTGACCTATTAAGTGTAAATTACTTCCTTTCCACTTCCTCCTTCTGCACAAAACCACGCCTCCTGTATGTGCATAAAGCGTTGAGGCTGCTCAAAATAGCAAGGATGGGTTAGCCATGCTGCTTTTGTTTTTCTTTCTCCTTCAGCCTTCAGCAGCACAGAGAGGGCCCCTCTGCCCCTCCCCACACAACTGAGGGAAAGTGGGTGACACCTGCTCCAGAGGGCTGCTCTCCTCACTCAGGCTGTGCTCACTAGGCCAGGGATTAAAAGACAGCTGCCAGCTTATCCTTGTTGCTATGGTGACAAGAGTTCTGGAGGAATTCCTTGTTCATGGAAAATGTCCAAATCTTTCTCACAGGGGATAAGGCCAGCGGGCAGCCAGTGGTTCAGTGCCTGGAGTGAAGGCCTGGGGGTCTGGCTCAGGCCTGGGGCAGGGTGAGTCAGTGTTGTAACATTCACAGGGTGAATCGTGGGAGTGGCACAGCAGAAAGCAGAGCAAAGGCTTCTGTTTAAAGTGGCAGGTGCTAAACTGACAGCAGAAGAAGGAGGGGTTAGGAGGACTATCAACAATGATGGTGGACAGGGACAAAGCCTGGCTGAAAGCTGAAGAAGGTCTCCTGATGACACATGGTTTCCTGTCATCTTGTCTTATGCACACGTTTCTGAGCCCACTTCCGCTAAACCTTGTGATCCTTCAGGACAAAGATCTGATTTTCTTTGCTCTGGTCTGCTTCATGCCTGGCACATATTAGGAGTGTAGTGATGAGAATATGAGTTGTGGAGACAGAGTTCAAAGTCCAGCTCTCCCAGTAAAGAGTTATGTGAACTTACATGGGTCCTTTAATCTCTATTTCTATTGTCTAATTTGTAAAATGAGACTAAAAATATTATCTATATCGCAACACTCAGCAAGGCAGAAGCAGGCAGATCTCTATGAGTTCAAGGCCAGCCTGGTCTACAGAGCAAGTTCCAGGACAGCCAGAGGGGTTATACAGAGAATCCTTGTCTTGAAAACTATCCCCCCCCAAAAAAAAAAACCCTGGAAAACAAACAGACAAACCCCCCCAAAAAAACACAGGAGGATTTTCTATCATTTTTATTATTTTTATTATTTTCAACTTCACAGTTTGTAGTATGGCAGTAGTGAGCTTCAGGATGTGGCTCTTTACCTACCTCTCCAGCTCACACTCTCCATTTAAGTCATATTTTCCCTATGTATGCTGGGATGTTTACAGATCCTAGAGAACCGTGGCTGCTGTATGGCCATGTTCACTCTCCTATCTCTCCCCAGAATGTGTTATTCTATTCGACTTCTAAAACTCACCTCAAAAGACATTTCCTTTAACAAGTTAACTACCTCCTTTGTGTTGTTGCCTGTATGGACAATTCTCACCATACCTGGAGTATTCTTTTGCTTGTTTTATGTACATACCTGTCTCTCCACTAAAATATGATCCACTCAAGGTCTAGACCATGAATTCATATTCAACACATAGGGCCATGCTCAGCATAACATTCTTATCATGCAAACTCATGAAGAAAGGAATACATGTGGTGAGTGGGCAAGAATATGCCACTAACATGACTAAGGAAATAGCAGTTAGGATAATCACTGAACAATAATCTCAATGGACTTGCTCATCCACAGGAACATTTTCTCTCCTGCACAAAGAGTTTTCCTTTAAGAGGATCAGGAGGGATAGGTACTCAGCCTCTTTGATGGACTCACAGTACCTGAGAGCTTTTCAGTCCTTTGGGATTTGCTGGGATTAGCCATGCCTGGAAGTAGCCTGTATCACCACCAGCACAACTCATGCAGCTGCCAGAAGCTATCAAGGCACTGGCTGCCACCAACACACCTAAGCACCATCAACCCTGAGATGTGTGAAATGTATGAAATGTAAAAAGGGTGGCTGTGAGGCTCTTGGCGTCATTAACACTTGCATTTGTTTTGGGTTTTGTTCAGTGACATTTGTTTTTCCCACCCCCCGAATGCTTGGATTTTGTTGTTGTTGTTTCCTGTAGCCAAGGTGAAATTTTACTTAACATTTACTATAAACTAAGAAATAATATATAGTTGGAATTTTTAGGTTCCTCAATGGATAAACCCAAAGTGATAGGAATATTTTCATACTGTTGATTTGTAACCTGTGCCATTTGAAGACTGAATAAACTGGGACATGGATAACACATTGGGGGAGTTTAGTGGAGAATTATTGAGTCAAGAGACTTGTTTTAGGATTAAAGTAAGGGACAAGGAACCATCGTAGGCTGTGGAAGCCCCTAGAAGTCTTTATTTGACATAAGACTAAAGGGACAACTGGAGGAGATTGTATTATCACAATCTGAACAGAGCTTGGAAGCAAGAAATAGAGGCTAGCAAATTGGATTTGTGGCTAGTGATGAATACTGTCATTGCCAGAACCATGAAAGGATGGGATAAATGGATGTCTCTTTCCCCTTCCAACTTTATATCTTACTCCATTACTTCTCATTGAGCAGGTGCAAACCAAAACCAGATGTCAAAGGATAAGAAGTTGTAGGTGATCTCTAGATATAACTCTGGGCCTCAAAATTGGAGGTATATAGGGAAAGGCACACTGGAGTAGTCTTTCTAGATTTAAAATAAAAATACAGGGTATGAATATATATAATAACATAAGCATATTCCTCACAAAATTTAGTATATAACTACAACAAAAATAGTCATTCTTTATCTGTTCAAATTTCACTCAGGATTGTGTATTTTACTGGTAGCTCAAATAGAGAATAGCAAGAAAAGGTGTTTGTAGTATTTGGTCACTGTGCAGTTATTGATACGAATACCTGTGTATGTATCTCACCAAAAGTGGAGAGTTATATTTTTTTCTGTTTAGTAGAATGAATACTCTTTCATTTTCTTTCCAATAAAAATCTCTCTGGATTCATTTGGGATATATGACAGGGTCTTGGAAGGAACTTAACTAAATTTCAGTTAGTAATGGGAAGGCTGCCACATGTGTGGCATTTCATCCCAATAGCAAATAGGTGGCAGTCTTGCTCAATTTATCAAAGAAAATAACCTTTTTTTCTTCTTGAAAATAAACTAGTATCAGTGAAGGAAGAAAATATGATTATAGCTGAATATAAAGAAGACATTTGGATTAATTTTTTATATAATTCATGCTTGACCCATAGTTCTATAATGAGGTTACTTTGTGCCTTAATGAGTTGTTTTTTTCTTTTAATAAGCTATTTCTATTGCAATTCTAATGATTCATGCTTAAAACTGAAGACTGGTAGTGAGGCATGAGAAGGAGCTAACGAGTCCCAAATATATATATATATACATCCTTAGCCCAGTAGAGAAGCTTCCCACTGGCTGTGCATTAGGGAAGAATGAGAGAGGAACTGAAACCTGGCCATTCCTGCTTCATCCAATAAATAGAAATGTTAGCCAGAAGTAGGCATTGAACTAGAGACCCGAGAAGCACAGGAAAATCTGCCTCAATTCCTTTCCTCAAGGGGCTTACAATGTTATACAGGAAAGTGACATGCATAAAACTAGCCAACTGCTGTGTGTATGTGCGCACACATGCGATTATGGGGGATTGTAAGTCAATCCCAGACACCATTCACCTTGTTTTATTGAGAGTCCCTCACTGGCCTAGCCTCGCCAAGTAGCTAGCAGGCAGCCAGGGATTCACATGTCTCTGTCTTCCCAGTGCTGGGATCACAAGTGTATACCATTATATTGTCCTTTGTTGCTTAGATGATGGGGATCAAATTCGGGTTCTTATGATTGCAAGGCAAGCACTTGATGAGCCACCTCTCCTGACCCCCACAGCTGCTTTATGTATATTATTTTACTTAGTCTTTACAGCAACTTTCCCCTGTTAGTAGGTGCTATGACTATCCCACTTTTCAAATGAAACAACTGACAGGAAGAGAGATTAAGTAACTTACATAAGTTCACAGAGTTAGTGAGTGGCAGGGCCAGGTTATGAATTGCAGACAAATAGTAGGTAGCATTTCTTGTTACCATGACAGAACACCTAGTAAAACATCTTGTTTATAGTTTCAGAGATTCTCAGTATTGTGAAAAGAGTGGCAGAGAAGAGGTGTTCAGCTAGTAGCAGCCAGGAAACAGAGCAAAGTCAGAGAGGATTTCTGTCAGGGCAAAGACACAACCCAGTGGCCTACTTGTGTCAACCAGTTCCTATTTCCGGGCCTCCACAATCTCCCAAAAGCCTATTAAAATATTCAATCCAGCAATTGTCTCTGGAATCTCCTTCACAGACATACCCAGAAGTATGCTTGAACCATTTTCCTAGACATCTCTTCATCCAATCAAGTAGACAATGAAGATTCTTCATCACAGATGTAGTATCATAAGTAACATTCTTACTTATACCATGTACCTGCATATCCAATAGGAGAGAGATCCCTCCCATTAGTGATGACCAAGGAAGAATTTGCTAAAGAGGCATTTCAACTGGTTCTTCTTGGCCAAAGAACAGATTTAGCATGACCATAGAGGCAATGAGGCCCAAAGAGTAGATAGTCACAGACTAGTTGGATTGCAGCACAACAAACATGCAAATAAGGAGAATGAAGGACTCTAGAGAAAGTTAGCATGGTGAGTCACAGCCAGACATAATGGGCTTTGAATGCTATAGAGACAATTATTTTAAGTAAGTAATTTTTTAAAGCAAACTGCTATAACTCTGAGCAGGGTAGTAACATGTTGGACTGATGCCTTAGGAGTCATGGAGGATGAGGATCTGCTAGGAAACCAACATAATATATAAGGAGTCTGGAAGTAAAGGATGAGGGACATTGCATATATTTGTGGAGGGTTTTTAAAATACATTTTTTGTCTTCTTGGTTTTTGCTTGTTTTTTGTTTGTTTGTTTGTGTTTGTGTGTAGTGTGTATGTGTGTATGTGAGAGAGAGAGAAACAGAGAGAGCCATGCAGAGACAGAGAGACAGAGAGAATGAATATGAAGTTAGTTAGGTAGGATCTTGGAGGAGTTGTGGGAAGGAAAATAATATGATCAAGCCAGGTGGGGGTGGCACACACCTTTAATCCCAGCATGCGGGAGGCAGAGGCAGGTGGATCTCTGTGAATGCTAGGCCAGCTTGGTCTACAGAGCGAGTTCCAGGACAGGCTCCAAAACTACACAGAGAAACCCTGTCCCAAAAAACCAAACCAAACCAAAAAAGAGCATGATCAAAATATATTGTATGAAAATTTCAATAAACAGAAACAACAGAAATAATAGATGAAATTAAACTATAAAATATATGCACTGAAATGGGTATAAAAGCCAAAAATAGTTGTTCTGATTCATAGACATTGTGAAGCAGAGAACATCTGGATAAAAATTATTCCATATCAAAATACCATGATCAGTTTTTCATGACACCCAAGTTGAAAACACTGTTTTAATTCTGATATTGTTCTCTTCTCACAACATTTTCCAATAAGAACGTTTCCCATGCACTAAGCCAAGACCAAATAATTTTTATTCTGTGACCTAGATATTCTACTTCTGGTTTTATATCTCAAGTGAATGTGTAAAAAAGATGTCGGCACTGCATATTTGCAACATTATTCATAATGCCTACAACCTGAATCAACCTAAGTGTTTATCAGTGAATGAATGGATAAAGAAAATGTATACATGTGTGTGTGCACAACAACACACGTGTACATAACTCATTGACTACTATTCAACATACACACAGTTGAATACTATTAAAGTTTCAAAACATGGAAATTTTGCCATTTGCAGCAACATAGATTAACTTAAAGGATTTCCGGCTAATTGAAATAAGCCAGGAAAAAATGGTAGATAATAACCTCATTCATATGATGAATCTAAAATGTGGAACTCATACGAAGATGAAGCAGAATAGTGGTTACTGGGTCCTTGGGTTTGGAGGAAAGGTGAGATGTTGGGGAAAGGGCACAAAGTTTCAGTTGGATAAGAGGAATAAATTCAGATCTACTGTACATCATGGTAGCAATAGATAATAGCAATGTGTTTATACTTAGACATTTCTTTTTTAACTTTAAAGATGTGTTTTTAAATTAATTTTAATTATGTGTATGTGTCTGAATGTGCATGTAAATGCTGTGCTCACAGAGGTCTGAAGAGGTCTGGAACTGGAGTTACAGACAATTGTAGGCTGCTTGATAGGAATGCTGGGAACCTAACTTGGGTCTCTGCAAGGGCAGTATATGCACTTACCCATTGAGCCATCTCTTCAATCCCTACTTAAAAATTTCTAAAGGAGCAGACTGTAAATTCTCATGAAAATACCAAGTACTGTCTGGGAGGTGCTAGTTATGATAGTTTGATATAACAATTTCACTAAGTATACATGCATCAGCATCATACCATGTTACATAAGTGTATATATATATATATATATATATATATATATATATATATATATATATATATATATATATATATATTTACTCTGCCATTTAAAAATTACAGAGTAATAAGGCTAAAACAAAAGGGCTGGGGTCAAATAAGTGTGAAAACACTGCATGTGCTTGCCCTTCTTGGGGAGCCACGGACTACACTTTTCTGAGAGCTCCTTCAGGAGCAACATTAGCTCAGTCCCTGTTATACTTGATCACATCCCAAATGATTTAGCTCTAGAACTGTTAACCAAACGTTGAAATCCACTAACAGGTAGCAACTGTGTTTTGTGAGATTTGGACAAGTGTTATCTTCACAGCTTGCCCTGCATTCCCTCTAGTGGCCTCTAGAGAGCAGCCCTTTCTTCCAAATGCAGTAAAGACACACTAGATTCCCAAGGTTTAGTGGATAACTGCCAGAAAAATATTCTGCTGCAGTAAACAGTCATAGTGATGGAAACAGCTGCTGTCCAATACGGTTTGGAAGAAAAGCGGGATGATGGCAAATGCGAAAGGCAGCTGTAGGTCGCCAACCTGGGAGCTCCCTCCAGATGTTACCAATTACTTTCTTCTCAGAGATTTTCTTATCAGTTGTTTACTCATCTGAACAAACTTTCTGATTGTTCTCTTAACTCCAGGAACTTTAGTGATGGCACCGAAATCATGTCTTAGTGATTTTGAAGTGTCCTGAGTAATAAAAAAAAAACCCAATCTAGTTAATTTCATAATCATCTTTCTCGAAAATCTTCCCCCGATTCCCATGGCCTAAGAAGCAAAGATTTGAATTATGTGCATGGTACTCATGATACTCTGGCATGATCTCAGCACACATCTCTATTTACTATTTACACTAAAGAGGCTTGCTCTTTATTGCTTCTTGTGATCAGCCTGCTCTCTGTGACTTAAATGACTTTGCTCTTGGCTGTGAAAATGTAAATCAGCCCTAGGTATATATTGAGCTCTCTCTCTCTCTCTCTCTCTCTCTCTCTCTCTCTCTCTCTCTCTCGCATGCACGCTTTTTCTCTCTTCTCTTTTTTGGTGTTTCGAGACAGGGTTTCTCTGTGTACCTTTGCGCCTGTCCTGGAACTCACTTTGTAGCCCAGGCTGGCCTCGAACTCACAGGGATCCACCTGTCTCTGCCTCCAGTGCTGGGATTACAGGGGTGCGCCACCACCGCCCAGCTCTTTGGGTGTTTTAAAACTCAAAGCGAATTATTGTTAGCTATAGAGACTCTCCTGTGTCACAACACACTACAATTTCTATCTAATTATAACCAGTATCCATGAATTAACCTGTCCCCACTGTTGTTTTCTACGTAGCCCCCTCAGCCGCTGGTCATCACTACTCTCTTTTCATATTCTATAAGAACATCTACTTTACATGCCAAAAAGGAAATTCTTTTTGCTTTTTACCTAGTCGGTATTGCAGTTTATTCTGGGGGTAGATTAACTTTTTATGAATCAGTGTTTCTCCCTGGATGTCAATATCTTGAATGTTTTGCTAACCTCTTTAACCTCTGTAATCAATCAATCCATCAACAAATATTTGAGTGCCTACTCTGAGCCCACCAAAGCTTACACACAGTAGGGGCTCTTGTGATATTTACAGATTCAGCACAGCTCCTAGAAGTGGAAGTTGCTTCTCTGATGTAAATCCTCAGGAGGCGATTCATGTAAACATTAGCATGCCTGATGAGAGAATAGGCTAAGTATTGTTGTGACCTACAGACCTAGTTGTGACTTTCTGTGAGAAGTCCTGGATTGCCGTGCAGATACTCAAATCAAAAAGTCTGGGAATGCTGATCATCTCTGAGTGAAGCAAAGACATTCAGGGCATTTACAATGATTGTTCCAAGTCTCTGGCTTAAGGCAATCAGGATTAAGCTCCAACAGGAAGGATCTGGTCTTATTTCTGTACTTGAATTGTTATCTATATAGTGATACCATCTCACTAAAGGAGCAAGGGAAATCACATTTTGATTTGGTCCTTCCTTTTTTTTTCCTCCCGTCTATGCAATTGTTAACCCTCATATGATAATATTAACCACCATGATAAATTGAACGTTTAACATCTGTTTGAATACTTTCGGAGCACCCACTATTTTGATAATATTATTATTATTGATTTTGTAGATTAAGAGGTTGCAGCTCATGGAATGAAAGTGTTCTGTTAAGTGCCTTCATAAAAACTGGACATATTAGTGAATTTATCACTTGTGTCTGGATGTTATAAATCTTTTCACTCTTATCTGGCCATTAAATGTCTATTAAAAACAGTGATTATGTGTGAGTACATACTGTATTCTAGGTCTCCTTGTATTTATTCTTCCATTAAAGCCCATTAATAATTAGATGTACCCTGCATATTAAAGACAGGGGAAATTAGGTTCCAGGGGTTAACAGCCATCCCAGGTCTCATAATAGGAAAAGATGGCTAAGATACAAATTCAAGTTTTTCTGATTCTGTATTTGCTACTCACCCACTATATGACATCAACTTTTTTTCTAATATAGTGAAGGGTTCAAGATCTGTTGTGTGGAAGGTTTAACACAAGGAGGAAATGCATAGAACACTCAAAATGAGAATTCACCTGGAAGTCTCATAATATGTGGTCTCTCCTCTCTAAATAACAGAACTTCTAAGTTCAGATAGTAGAGTGTGACAGCTGGACAATTAGGCTTATGACCTGGAAGTAGCTGCATTATATGAAACCTTGGGCTGTGTTATGGCAACTCCAGGAAGTAAGGGGCTTTGGCTTGACATAGTCAGTGAACAGGGAGTAATTGTCTTTTTCTTTTTCTTTCTGTCTGTATTTAGTATACTCACCAAGAGCAAGTTAGCGACTTCAAAGACCACCTTGGCAATGACAAACAGTGAATCTAATGTAAACCCTGGCATCTCTCAAGTACATTCTAACTAAAACAAAAGGTTCAGGCCCAGAAGGGGGTCCTTCAAAACCTAATGGATGAATGCTTCCCTGGCAGATAGCAAAATCCAGAAAGGGAGGAAACAGGGTGAGGAGTTGGGGATGAAACAATTTATTTGGAATTTGATTGTTCACACTAAGTCCGGTAACCCCTATGGTCTTGAGCTTGCTTTGAAAACACAAGTGGGATAAAAAGGTCAGGATTAGATGGGAACTTTCACACTTGGACATTTGCTCAGCTCTTCAGAGAAATGCTGAAATCAGTGGGTGAGAGAGTTCTCAGAACCTCTGATTGCAATCATGGGCAAGCCCAGGCACTACAGTAGTACTGTATAAAATAATGCTCATGACAATCTTTTGAGAGAAAATACAGTTAAAGGACCTCTATTTGTTCAGGGACACTCTTTCTAAAAACATTTCCAAGCTCAACTATTTATAGTTGATTAGTTTAGGCCCAAGGAACCGAAAGCTATTCAGGCCCATAAGAGCATACCAAGGTCATAGGCGATACAGAAATCAAAGTGACCTGGGAAATATTGAAATTTCTTCGAATTTTTTTATGAGTGCTTGCCCAAGGTTTTTATATAGAAAGAAGCTGCCATTTTTTCTTAGAGAAGTACAGAGAAACCAATAGTAATGAAAAGCCTACTTTCATATCTCCATGTTTTTATATTCTAAAATCAAAATAACACAGAATGCTGTTAGATTTGGAGGCCTCTCAGCAGGTTTTCTCACTTATAATTCTTATTTTACAGATAGGGCAATACATTCTACAAACATATAATCCTGACAATCAATGAGTGGAACCATGAAGCACAGATCCCAGGTCTTCTGATTCTTGTCCTGGAGTCTCTTTGACAATCTGTATATATAGAAGATGTGAAAAGCTACATTGGATATTTAGTATCTAAATATCCCACCCATATGGCTGGGGTTTGGGTTGGTCACACCTCCAAGAGAATGTTGGGATTGGATTAATTTAACAACTGCCCTCTTTGCTTGACTTTCTCTTTTCCAGGCTTTCAGCAAATACTGAAAGGTGTTTCAGACTCTACACCTACACTGAATCTGTCCTTCTCAGCTTACTGAGAAGTTCAGTTCTTTCTCCTTAGCCTAAGAGCTTAAAGAGCACTGCTGTCTTCACCTGGGCTCTGTGTCCCTTCTCTTCTTTGCATGCATAGCACAGACTAGATATAACACATGCTCTATTATCTTGAGGTCAACAAGATTTCTTACTTTTAACATTATTAAAATTTTCTCTAGACAATACTTTACCTCATTTTATCCTGTGTTTTTTTTAATACTAGACTTTAAACATTCAAAGATAAGTAAACAAATAATGAATAAATAACCCATAAAATATAGATAGAGCTTTTAGCTGTAGCCAGGAACATGTTAGAAATCCAACCGCTTGAAAACACAAGCAACACTCCTTTGTCTAAAAAGCTAGAACAAAGTGAAATAAAATAGAATGATATATTATGAGGTCTAAGAATAAGTTCCAAAAATAAATCGCATCAAATCTAGATCAATAGAAAACAAACAAGCCTTCATCAAGGGAATGCCTGTGTCTCTGTGGATATTGTTTAACTAAAAATAAATACCTCAGAAGAAAAAATATCATATAGAAACTGCAGAGAGCCACTAAATACTCCATCAGGCCATATTATATTGTGATCTGACTTATTTCATAAAATACGTCCATGAAAGTTACATAGAACTCAAAATTAGTATCACTGATAATTTTCTGTGCTCTAGGTTCTTTACAATCTTTATTGCATTTTTTTCATTTGAATAACTCTAAACTGTGTGTGATGTTCTCCATATCTCTCATAAAGGAAAGCTGAGGTTCTCATTGGAAGGGTGAATGGCTTGCTTACTTTCACACAGCAGGTAAGAGTAGAGCAGGAACAGAAGTGCTTATGCTTGGGACAACAGTTCGTTCAAAGCACAAGTCAGAGAAATCCAAGTGATTCACACAGTGATATCTTTGATGACAAAAGCTATTAAAAAGCTCAAGGGGGTTGTTTTTTTGTTTGTTTATGGACTCACTTTGTAGTATACACTGGCCTCAAACTCCTGCTGCTTCACCCTTCTGAGTGCTGCAATTATAGATGTGAGCCATGATGCTTGGGGTGGAAAGAGGATTTGTTGTAAAGTGGTAAGAATATCAGCATCCTGTCTTATCACTTCATACAAAAACATGTCCTACAGGCTCAGCTGGGAATGGAGCACTGGCGAAGTTCATTTCAGGACTGAATTTGAGAAAGCAATTCCACAGCAAGTGAGTAATGGCCTTTTAGATAGTGCCACTTTGCTGAAGCAGTTGACTTGACAGTATTCAACACTCAGTTCTGTACTGTACACATGCCTGCATGAACTTTGACCTCATGTTTGCTACCTAGATTTCAAAACCAAGAACAGATAATACAGGAACTTTTCAGGAGCTCAGTTGTACACAGAGTAACAGGAAGGAGGTTGGCATCAATAGTTAATGTATCTGTATTGATTTTTTAACTGGAGAATGCTATCATAAGCACTTTGAAACCACATGTGGTCACATGGAAGGTTTCCACAGAACAGCTCAGGCTGCTCCAACAAACACCTCTTTGAGAACTGTTTGGATATGGCAAAAGAGTGTGTAGAAAAGCAAGCTTCAACATTAGCACGGCTGTCACCAAGGACAGACAGAAGTAGTTTCCTCAGAGGTAACAGTGGCTATAGCTCCTAAAGCCCTTAAATGGGTTGAGAAAAGCTAAGGGTTAGGTCGAGGAACTCCCCTTCCCCTGGTAGATTCATCATCCTACACAGCTCAACTTCTTATGACAGAATCAAATAACTATACATAGAGATGGATAAAGCCTTGAATACTTGCATCACGTTTAGGTCAAATAGGAGGTTTGTTTTTTAATTAATTAATTTATTTATTCATTAGTGGTAAGGTTTCACCCAGGTTGGTTTGGGATTCACTATACAGCCCATACTGGCCTTGAACTCATGATAGTCTTCCTGTCTCAATCTGAGTGCTGGGAATAAAAATGTGAGCTACCATACCAGGATGTCATCTTTTTTTAATAGACATGGTCTTATATAATCCAGACTGGCTTTGAACTTGCTGTGCAGTCAAGGGTGACTTTGACCCTTTTACTACTACTTCTCTAGTTCTGAGATCACAGGTGTGTACCACACACAGTTTATATGGTGGGGTGGGGGGGAATGAAGTGCAGGGCTTTGTGTATGTTAGGCAAGAACTCTGCCAACTGAACTACATCCCAGCCCCGATGTGCTTTTTAACTACTCTCCAAGAGTGTAGATGACTGTGCTTCCTTTTCCAGCCCATCTTATTTAAGTGTTCCAGTGCCATACTCTTGCTGCTGGGGTGGGGCAGAATCTAGTGGACCTCATGATTAGAAGTCAATGCATTTAGAGATGGTCAGTACTGGTAGGCTAGTAGGTGTTCCAGGAGTGATACTATGAGGTAGCCTAGAGGTTAGAGTCTAGCCATCCACTGACCATTCTGATTTTCTATAGCTGCTATTAGCTAATAATATGCACACACACACACACACACACACACACACACACACACACACACACATTTTTCTTCTGCTCCCATTCCTCTCTTTTAGTTGAAGATACCAGAGCTGTAACTGGTGGTACCCTGCTATTTTATTTTTCAGTCATTGAAATACACATTTTTCTTCTAAAATTGCCACCTTCTCTCCCTCCTTAGTTTCTCCAAGTTCACATTAGCCAGACTTTTCTGAAGTTTTTCTGACTATTCCAGTTTCAAGGTCTTGGCTATGTCATCAGTCCATGTGAGTCCATCTAGGCAAAGGTTATTCAGAAGAGACCATCAGCAGGTAGATTGCATTTGCTGATGTTTAGGCTTCTTCTTCAGAAGGGCTATATAATAATTGTAGCTATTCCAAGAACTGGCGGTAAACTCTCCATCACCAGAGGCCTTCAGACGAAAAGAAGTGATTTCCACATGGAATGTGAAACTGATCATAGCAATATTAAAGTCTTTTTCCATGTTTTTCTTTTAAGAGTTTTCCCTTTTGGAGACCCACTAAAAATGTTTGCCTTTGAGTACTCGGGAATTGGTAGGACAGAAGGGAAAAGTGGGAGATATAAAATAAAATCTGGTGTAGTTGTAGCATCTGTTTGCACAGCTGCTTTCAGGGAAGGAGTTATAAGTTTTGTGTTAGTTTCAGAAACTCCACTTTCTTCATAATTTGCATCCATGGGATGAAATCAAAACTAGCACTTGTTGAGTTCTCTGTATGAACCAAGCATCTTATTAGGCACTTCACAATTACTTAATGTTGTGCTCCTTAAAATTCACACCCATGATGTGAGTGAGAAAATTAAAACTGGAAAATGAACAGTTGATATATATGTCCTTAAAAATAGAGTTGGAAATGTAATCCAGGTCTGACGTCTGATCTGCACAATTTGTTCAGCTGCCCTTCCTCTTCAGAGTGGAGTAAAGGCTGCAAAACTGAGCACCCCACCTACTTTGAACAGCTACAGAGTAGCTGGAAGGGCCTGCTCAGGTCCACCTGCAGGGTCTAGGGTATCAGGGGCCACACTCAAGACTGTATTCTGTTGTCCCTGGGGCTCTGTATCCTCTAGTGAATCCCTAGAAAAGGTGAGATAAATGGGATTATGTTTGTTTTTTCATATGGAAGACGGGTTACAAGTTAGTCCACAGGGTTCCATGGCCAGCAGCCCTTAAACTAGTCCTTCTGTGTTCTTTCCTCCTCATTTGTAGTCCCATAGGAAATGCTAGAAGAAAGCAGCATGTCAGAATCATAGCATACTTGACGACAGGAGTATGAAGCTGAGAGGTCCCATCTTGAACTGCAAGTATGAAGTGTAAAAGGAATTGGAAGTAGCATGAGGCTTTTGACTTTCAAAGCCCTCCCTCAGTGACACATTCCTCTAGCAAGCCCATTCTTCCTAAACCTACCCAAACAGCATCATCAACTGGGGACCATGTATTCAATTGTGTGAGACTATGGAGGACATTTTTCACCCGAACTACTACAGAGAGTAACCATACATAGAGAAATCTGACCAAGGATGAGTATCTATAAGGAAGTCATGAGGCCACACAGACCTAAGATGGTGTCAGCCAAAGAAGGGAATGAGGAGTAGAAGTACTGAGGCTAAGAGAGAGAGAGAGCATCATATGCAAATGACTGGGGAAGGATGTCTTAAAAAAAGCATGCATTTAAGGAGATGGTGATCAGTGGTAAGGATCTTGCTTAGTGTGTGGGGCCATAGAGTTGATCCACAGGACTATGAAAATGTGCCAATAAAATATAAAAATTATACATTTTTAATTTTTTAAATAGAAAGCTTAATTTAAACTTTACTGTAGTAGTCCTCTCTTGTCCTCAGAGACACATGACAACACTGTGAGTGTGTGGGTCCAAAGGCTGTGTTTTTTCCTATACATACATACCCATGACAAAACCTATTAAGGCAGTAAAAAATAAACACTAACTAGTAATATGGTAAAATTAAAACAATTTAATGTAATGTAATTGGAAGGATCACTACTTTTGCATCATAGGGCTACTATCAGGCAACAGAAGGGCGACTTGCACACAAGCACTGCAGCAGCACAGCATTCACCCTCATAACCTAGAAGGATAGGAAGTGAGGGACTAATTTGCAGGCAGTATAAAGAATATGCATATACCAAATGAATGATCATCATCCTAAGTAGGATGACATAGATTTTTTTAAATCATGTTATGCAGAATGGTGTGCAATTTAAAGTTTCTGAATTGTTTTATTTCTGAAAATTCCCTTGTAATATTTTCAGTCCAAGTTGACTACAGATAACAAAGACTGTGAAAATGAAACCACAGATGAGAATCTGTACAAGATATGCAAGTCAGACCTGTTGCAGATGAAGCTGAAGTGAGGTCCTGGGCCTGCATCTTTGTTCATCCTGCCTACCATTCCCCTAGCCACTGTGCTAATCTCCTAGAACATATTGGATTTGTTTTTATATGTAATACCAAGGGTCAAGCCCAGGATTTGGCACATGCTCAGCAAGTGCAATATCATTATGTTATATCCCAGGTCTCCCTGGAACACATTTTAAATATGCTGACAGAGGACAGTATGAGTTTTGTGAGTCAGAACCATTGGGTTCAAATCTTAGCCTACAAAGCATATGATGTTCAGTAATTTAAATAATCTTGGTGTTCTCATATATAAAAGAGCATAATAATATCTATCTCCCAACATAGTTTTGAGCATTAAATAGAACTAGGTATTTGTTAAAATTCAATTCAGTTCCTAATAAAGACTATGCTTTTGATAAATTTGTGCTCTTCCCTTTCCAGGCACGTCTTCTTCCTGTCCTTACTCTGCTTCTCTCCATTGTCTCTGACAGGGTTCTCAGTCACAAGCAAAGAAACTCGATTATGATTTATTTGATTATTCAGAAAGTAATTCAGGAAATTTGGGGTTAAATACAAAGATCAGAGAGTACCATAGAACCAAGTTTTGGCTTATGTATACAGGAATATGGCTAAAATACATCTGATGAAAGTGATTAAGCAATAATGTTGTTGCTATTACCACTGAATAGGGTGGCAATTTCCACTCCTTTCCTTGGAAGTTTCCTTGTTTCTGTCACAATCTCCAGTGACAGTGTTCCTCTTTGCTCCATTACTTGGAGGCAGAAGGTGGTTAACATGGTTCTACAAATAACCTTCTCACAGCAAAGTTCCAAGGGAAGTTGGTATTGAAAGGAAGAGATGGTTATGTTTTGGTTTTAGTTTTTTAATCATGACTCATAAGGAGGTACAATTCCTAAAACAGAGATTGGCATCATAATTTTTGTACTGTAGATGCTGTGATCTATTGTCCAGATCTATTAGAAGTAATTCATTTGATAATCTCTCCCTAGGCCATGCCAACCACTATTGTGTGACTCTATAAATTTATTACCTCATATAATTCATATAAGTAGGCCAGACAATATTTGTTTTTTGTTTGGTGTACTTCACTTACCATAGGTCTTTAAGGTCCAGCTGTGTTTTGGCACATATCAGTACTTCACTTATCATTATTTTTTGGAGGGGGTGTTTTAAGACAGGGTTTCTTTGTGTAGCCCTGACTGTCCTGGAACTCACTCTGTAGACCAGGCTGGCCTCGAACTCAGAGATCCACCTGCCTCTGCCTCCTGAGTGCTGGGATTAAAGGCATGTACCAACACCACCTGGCTCTTCATTTTTTTTTGTTTGGTTTTTTGACACAGAGTTTCTCTGTGTAGCTTTGCACCTTTCCTGGATCTCCCTCGGTAGACCAACCTAGCCTCGAACTCACAGAGATCCGCTTGCCTCTGCCTCCTGAGTGTTGGGATTAAAGGCGTGCGCCACTACCGCCTGGCCCTCTTCATTATTGTTAAGACTGAATAATATTCCATTGAGTGTATGTACTACATGATGCTTAGCTGTTTCCATCATACATGTTGATTTAAACTTTTTACTATTATGATTAATGCCATTATGAACATTCATGTAGAAATATTTGTATAAGACTGATTTTAATTTTGCAGTTCTGTGTTATTAACCTAGTGATTGTCTTTGGGATTCTAAATAATGTGCTTATATATAAAAATTTTATTTGGATAACCATCCACATATTTTAATACTGTTCAAAACTTTTGTTATCACTTCATCTTCTCCCCATCATCTGGGCTGTTATGGATATACATGTGTGCCATAGAAGTATTTTTTTTTAGCTTATTGCCTCATGTAATTATTCTTTAAATCATATAAAAGGAAAAGATAATATACTATCTTGCATAACAAACTATACATATATACTGTCATATATGTTAACTATATAGCTACTTAGTTGGCACTCATTATTTCTTATTTTGTCTGTTTGTGTCTTTATTATTGTGGTGCTAAAGACAAATCCTAAAGCCTTGTGAATGCTTTACCAGTGCTATGGCACGGAGCTACAATATAACCTAGCCAACCTGTCAAGAATTGAATTGAAATTTCTGTCCAGTGTTCTTTAATTCCAGTTTAAAGAGTCTTTAGTGCTTTTTGTAGGGTAGGTCTGTTAGCAGTGAAATCAGTTTTTGTTTACCTAAGAATGTTTTTAATTTATCCTGAATCCTCTAATGACAAGTTTGCTAAATACAGGTTTTGTTGTTGCTGTTGTTTCTTATCTATATGTCATCTCCTTTTGCTTTGGAAATGGAACCCAGGGCCTCACATCTGCAAAGCAAATTCTCTACCACTGAGCTTCAGCCCAAGGCCATCAGGTCTTATTTCCTAGCACTTTAAATATGCTGCATCCATGTCTCCCAGGGTCCTCGGCTTATGATGAACAATCAACTAGTAAGATCATTCAGAATCCCCGGAGTGGTGAGTTGCTTCTCTAGCTGTTTTCATATATTTTTACCTTGCCTTTGGGTATTAACAGTTTGATTATAATGTTTTTTAGTTATAGATTTGTGTTTGACTCAGAGTTTGTTGAAGTTCTTGGATGAATACATTATTATAAATTAAATATGAGACTATTTTGAATGTTATTTCTTTGTGTATTATTTCTCCTTTCTCTTCCTTGCCTCTCCTATTGGAACTTTCGTTGTGGCCATACTAGTATTCTCAAATTTACAGTGTCTGAGTCACTCTCCTTTTTAATAAATTATAAAGTTTATAATCTTTTGTATAGTTTCTTTATAAATTAAATATAAAAAGAAAATTACTTATAAAAATGAAAAGGTCTGTATAATAAATAAAAACTATGTTCAATTTCATTCCTGCTTTCTTTTGTCTTCCCAAATCCATTGAGTCTCTTTAGAGACTTTTTCTTTTCAGTCACTGTGCTTTACCACTCCCAAATTTCTATATAATTACTTTTACAGCATTGTCTCTGTCTTCATTGATAGGACAGATTTGGAAAGCCATCATTTTCATACTTTGTTTTAGTTTTTAGCTGCCAGTTAAATTGACATTAAAAGAGCTAACACGACTGGCTAGCAGACTGAATGTCTTAACTTTCTAAGGGTCAACTCTGACTCCCTACTTTTATCCACATGTGACGTGAACTCCCTTGTTTGCATTTTCCTGATATTTTGTGGAAAACATCATTTTAAAGTAACAATGTCACAACTCTTAATATCTAGTTTTTTCATCTCCCCACAATTTGAGGTTGTTTAGTGAATTTTCTGGTCTCAATCCTTAAAGTCTGTACTCATCATGTGTTTAACTTAATGTGTTAATGTGTTTTTAATGTATTGGTTGTCTTCAAAGATTCTTTGGTGACTTCCTTAATGTGGAAAATAATAAACTTCGTTTTGTTGTGAGGTTTTGGTCAGGTGTTGGACTATAATTTTTTAACACTCAGTCTTGATTGTAAAAAACTTTGTTTGTTTAGAGTGAGAATTTAGAATATTGTAAACTCATGGCTGAAAAAAATACACAACCATGGACATGAGAAGAGCCTTCTTGATTTCAAAGCTTTTTAAAGCTCATAATGGAAATTTCCAAACTTATCCTTATGCAGTAATCCAGGCTGCTTTTTGCCCCAGTCATTTTTTCCTTCCTGTGAGTTATTTTCATATCTATAGTACTGTAAGCAGCCAGGAGGCAGACTAGCCATTTACATTTGTGCTTTCCACAAGACTAGGAGAACACATGGCCTAGAATATATTCCAGGAGGAATTGTTTGAATTGACTTTTATAGGTTCAAATTGTCTGAAATTAATAATGATAAAGTAGCATTTACTAAAACAATCTTCCCATAGATACCAAGTACAGAATCTGAGGAAACTTTTGAAATCTATGTGAAAGTGCTGATGAGCGACTAAAAAGAGGCAGTTGTTAGAAAGAAGAGATAGAATAAGAGAACTATAATGACAGGATGTAGCTCTTTGTCTGCTAGCAGGACTAGTCAGCTACATAGGAAACTGATTCGCATGTAGAGTAAACTCCACAGTCTTTCTGTATTAAACAATGAAAACAAAGCTCAGAAAACTTTTTATTCATTCTGTAGAAAAGCAGAGAATAAATATTTTAGGCTTTAAACCATATATTGTCTCATGAATGTATAAATCCCTTAGACATATTTCTAAAAACATTAGCATTTCATGGATTTTATTTAAAAAATGCTGTGGTTTAGATTTAGCCCAGGACTTTTAACCTGATGGCTCAACAATTAGAGAACAGAGCTTACACTACCTTAAATAACCAAAAAGCAAGGGGGAACTGAGAAATGAGCCAGAGAAGAGTAACCAAAATCTTGTATGAGTCGTGAAAGTACACATATGCAGAGAAGGTTCCAGATATTCCTAGTAAATTGAGAGTAGTCTGAGATGTTTAACTATATTTAACTGCAAAGTGCCAAGAATCTTCCATTTGAGTTCAGCCAAAAAAAAAAGTTTGTGAAAATAAGGATGTTTCTTAAGAGAATGTGGTAGTTTGGAAGAAAATGGCCCCCAATTGGAGTGGTACTATTAAGAAGTGTGGCTTTGTTGGAGTGTGAATGGCCTTGTTGGAGGAAGTGTGTTGCTGTGGAGGTGGGCTTTGAGGTCTAATATATTCTCAAGCTACACCCACTGTCTTAGTTCATGTCCCGTTGCCTGTGGGATCAAGATTAGGACTTTCAGCTCCAGCACCATGTCTGCCTGCACTCTGCCATGCTTCCCACCATGATGATAATGGACTAAACCTCTGACACTGTAAGCCACTTCATTAAATGTTTTCCTTTATAAGAGTTACCATGGTCATGGTATCTTTTCACAGTAACAGAAACCTAAGACAGAGCACACTGAGGAATTCATGACATCTATAATGTATCATCAAATCATTAATTAGAAAGAATTAAAGCTATGAAGAAGTAAGAACATTTTATTGGTACTTGTAACAGAAGTCAAGCTTTATAGAAAAACCTTTTCCTACCTAGACAAAGCTTTGAAAGCAACTATACATTTTTAAGGACCTAAAGGAAAAGGTCTCCATAGCATATATGAATAAACACATATATAAATATCCTATGTAGAAAAACAAAACTGTAAAACCAAGTAGAAATTTCTATTGGTCAAATTTGTTCTTTAACAATTTCATATGTGTATATAATTTGTTCTGTTTACTCTCAACCCCCATGCTCTTTTATCTTTATCCATTCTAAGCCATCTACCCTCCATACCTTTCCCCACATTTATGCATTTTGTTTTATTTTGTGTCCCTCTGATTTTAACCAGGACAGTCTGTATGGCAACAGGTTTGGAAATATCCATTGATGCCTACTGGGAATACCTTTTTGTACACAGCTGAAGGCAATGTCTGTCCTTTCCCCAGAATCTCCCTGTTGACTAACATTCAGCCAGTTGGAGTGGGATTCCCTGAGCCCCTCCTTGATACTTGGTTTGCTATTGATAGGACCAATCTATGCAGGTCAAGTGTAGGCAACCACAGGTGCTGTGAGATCATGTTTGTAATGGCTGTGCCAATACCCAGATCATAGCATTTCACATTTCTCCTCCCTGTCTTCTGTATCCTACATTCTTTCAGATCTCTCTTCCATGACATTTAGAAAATAAAATATCTGGGTAGGTGTGGTAGCATGTGCCTATAATCTTAGCAGTAGGGAGGCAAAGGCAGAAAAATTACCAAAATTTTTGGGGCAGCCTTGTATACAAAGCATAATTCAGGATAGCCAAGGTTACATAGTAAGACCCTACCAAAAACAAAAACAAACAAACAAAAACCAAAAAAAAGGAAAATAGGGAAAAAATACAATTTCTGGAATAAAAATTTCAATGAGTAACTTTACAAAAGACTAGAAGTAATAGTTGAAGAATCAACTTAATGGAAAATTTCTGAACTGAAAATCAAAGAGAATCAAATTAAAGGTATTTAAATGGAGCCTAACATCTACTTTGGCACCAAGTACATAGAATATAGTGCAGGTAAGTTTTATCCACTAAAAGAAAGGGAAATTTTACAACATAGATTCACCTTGGTTGTGAGAACTATGGGAGGTAAGTTCCCTGGTCAACCAATGATTTCTCTTGTTCAGTAAGAAGAAGGTAGCTAGTAAACCAAAGATGGGGATAAAATACACATTTGAAGGTATTATCACCAGTGACGCCAAAGGTAGAAAGTACATGGTCCTATAGCTCACTGTAAGGATCTAATGGACATAGACAATTGAAAATCCAAAGTTGTAAAATTCAGAGTTTTGTAGAATTCTGGAATCTAATTGAAAACGCTCAACAATGAAAAGGAATGGTTGGTGATCATCTGCATCCCAGATCTACACCTGTATGCCTAGAATTCCACATTCCTGACTGGTAGTTCAAGAAGGAGCTATGTGGTTGGGGATTTGGATCTGCCTTGCAGCATCTACAAGGTCCTGTATGATGACTTGCTTTTGCTTTATTTTATATGGGCATACTCAAGCTTAGCCTCTGTTTACAAGTAGCTTATGCCAAATGAAAGTCCTTATTTTCAAGGCAGCTTGGTTCAGCAGAAAGAGCATGGCCACTGAAATCAGAATACTTAAGTTAAATTCTTGCCTCTGCTTACTCTAGCTGAATGATTTTAGGCAAATCAATGCATTTCTTGGAGCCTTGTGTTCTCATGTGTAATCTATACATAATAATAATTTCTACTTCTGGACTTAGAACTGTCGTTTTGAGGATTCAATGAAAATGGCTATATTTGATGCAGACAGGCTTATGTTATTCCTTTGATGATTTTGTTCTCTCCTGTTCAATCAATGGCTCTGAGCAGTGGAAATGGACATTTTGGAGACAGAGAATGTTTGGTGCAGGGGGTAGGGCAAGAAGGCAAAGACCTGCTTTATACAACAGTTGGGGAAGTGGCTCAGTGTCTCAAGTGCTTGTCACTCACACATAAGCATCTGAATTTGACTTTCCAGCACCTACATAAAAGCTGAGTGCAACAGCATGCTTGTAATCCCAGTCTAAGGGTGGGGCATCAGAGGCAAGAGGAGCCCTGGGCCACTGAGAAGTTCTGTTCTGTAAAACAAGATGGAGAACATTTGATAAAGACAACCAACATCAATCCCAGCATCTACATGTACATGCATACACATGTGCACACATACATGCAGGCAGACAGATAAATACAAGGAGAGGATCCCCCTTTTCCAAATCTCCAAAAAGAAACTTGGAAATGTCTACTAATTTCCCTTCCCAGTTAGAATTTCATTCAGGTCCTGGGATGCTGCCGCACACTGAGAGTCTTCGGCATAGTATGCAGATGGGTTCAGGAGGAATTCTGCTGTGATAAGCCTTTAAGCCCTGTGGACCCACTTGGCATACTGCTTACCCACATGAAATGTCTGCCAGTTCGTGAATCCCTCCCTGGCCATTCTAGAGCATGTTGCTATGTTTATTTGGAGAAACACTCATGTCCTCCAAACTAGCAATTACAGAAGTAAATGAGTCAACTATTGAATATCTGGAACGTTATATGTAATCATTTCTCTGCCCTTTTTTGCTTTGTGATTATTATTATTATTTTATCCCAAGGAGTTCAAAATCATTTAAAAAATATAACGATCTTGCCTAAAATCAAGTGAATCTGCTGAGAGTGAATCTTTTGAGAAACTCTTCATTTGCATATCAGCTCTTTCTCCCTGTGGAGATAGAACTGCCTGAGGTTGCTGGGGTCTTCACAAACACAGAAGCCAGCCGCACACAAGGCAAATGAAGCAGAGGGCAACTTTTAATGGCATGTAGTTTTCTAGGGTCTTTTTTTTTTTTTTTTTTAGCAGCTTTAACCCATTAGCTCCCCAAATTACTTTAAAGATTTTATGCTATCCCTTGCAATAAAGATACACTTAAAACCAAATGGTTGAGTAAACATTCCCACTGTGGTGATGCTTGTCTGGTTTCAGAATAAATTGGGTATTTTTCTGCTTCTGCATAATGAAAAGATTAAAGCCTTTTTTTCTTCAAGGACTGACTCCCTTGGGTGAATGTCTTTTCCACCCTTACTGAGGTATAATGCCACCTTAAATGTCCACTGCAGCGTGACCTATACACAGTCATTGTGTAAAAGAGCTACTTTGCCACCAAATAAATGGACAGTGTAATAGAAATATAGTAGCACATCAAAATTGAGGAGTCAAAGAAATACATTTTTACTGGCCTTACATAGCATATGTCTGTACCATTTCACTCCAGACCTGCATTATGACAAGTTCATAAATCACATATTTATCTTTTGAGATTTGAAGCATTGCTAGGCCTATCAGGTCCTCCTGTTTCACTTAGTTTAGCTGCCACTTCTTGCAGCCTAATCTGTTGACTCATGTAGTCTTTCCAATTGTTTCCTGATCAGTTTATACCAGAGTTATAAGCACCCTATGTGTGTGTCAGGACTTCTGCAAGAACAATATGTGTCCTTAAGCACCGAGCCATCTTTCTAGCCTCATGAGTACTTTACTTAAGGGTAACCAGAGCTTGGAATAACCCAAGTACATAATAAGAACTATTCCAATATTTCAACTACCATGTATGGCCCTGGCCACACAAACTTGTTCTGTAAGGATTTCTGCCTAAGTATCTGTCTTCATTAAGAAAACAATCTTAAATAAATTTAAAAAAGGAACAATCTTTCCCTACACCCTGGCAACCCACTCCTCTGTTTTTCTGTTCAGGAAAGGTCAGGTCTCCCATGAATATAAAAGAAAAAACATGACCTATTAAGTTTCAATAAGACTAAGCACCTCTTCATGTATTAAGGCAGGTGAGGCCACCCAGTATGAGGAGTAAGATCCTAAAAGGCAGCAAAAGAGTCAGAGACAGCCCCTGCTCCCGCTGTTAGGAGTCCCACAGAAAGACCAAGTTACACAACTGTAACATATACAGTGTTTAGGTCAGTCCCTTGCAGGCTTCCTAGTTGTCAGTTCAGTGTCTGTGAGCCCCTATGAGGCCATGATAGTTGATTCTGTGGGGTTTTTTGTAGTGTGCTTGACCCCTCTGGCTCCTACAATCCTTTCTTCCCTCTTCTCAATGATTCCCTGAGCTCCGCCTAGTGTTTGGCTGTGGGTCTGCATCTGTTTCCATCAGAACTGCAGCTGGAATAATAAAGAAAAAAAAAAAAAGAAAAAGAAAAAGAAAGAAGAAAGGAAAGAAAACAAAAAAACAAACTATTAAAAGTTAAAAAAGGAAAACAATCTTTAAGAATGTAGTTCAGTAGTCAATGAGTGCTTGAGTTCTTGTCTAGGATGCAGAAGGCTCTGAGTTTGGTCCATAGAGCATAAACAAGGCATGGTGGTATAAGTCTATAATACTTATAAGTAGAGGCAGGAGAATCAGATGGTCAAGGTCATACTCACCTACATAGTGATATTGAGTTCAACCTGGGCTATCAAAAACCAAAGTGAAACAAAAAGCTTTCTTTATTGTGTCACTTTATCTAAACCATTTGCTTGTTCTTTTTCAGCAAAGTACTAGCACTAGAGACTATTTTAGCTTTAGGATGTGGTCCATGATCTGCATTAGAGTTTTTGAAGCAATTTGCTTTTTATTGTTGTTTCTGCATTGTATGTTTAGATAGTATAAATACATTAACGAGCTGTGTCTAGAGCTTGGTGTCAAGGAAATATCAGTTCATTTCTGGACGTGTTACATTTGGGGGATCTGTGGAAAGGTTAAGAAGAAATAGCCAAATGAAAATCTAGACTCTCCAGAGCTTTAACTGGGGTAGGAGAAACCTCAAACTCAAAAAAAAAAAAATCTTGTGTTTCTTAACCCTTATGCAGTAACTGAACTGTGGAAGTGAATAGCTTTTATTATGATAACATATAAGATGAAATAGAGTAGGGTTGATAATGAGTCTGGAAAATAATAAATTATAAGAAGAAGGGAAAGATATTCTAGGAAAAGATGGAGAAATAAAGGTCTGGGAGATACATAACCACTTAAGGGAAGATTTATTCTGGTGTGATAACCAATGGCTCAAAGGCACATGTGATCTGGGATAGCTATGAATTCAGATTAACACAAAATTATAAATGTATTCAAACTATTATGATAATCTTTTTGTATTTTTGTGAGACTCAATAGCATAGTTCTCAATCATCACTTTGAAGAAAAATGAAATAACAGTGTAGTGTCATATCAAAAGTCTGTACACATCTGGAAAACATAAGAGTAGAACAGTTTAAAGAGAAAATGAAGTTAATGAAATGAAAGACATTTGTAACATCACATATGTTCTATATGAAATTGGCCAGAAGCCTCCATGTTACAGGGCTAGACCATTTTAGTGATGGTAATTATAGTTAATGGTTCATCATTTGCTGTTTTCTGTTAGTTATTAGTGAGTGCAGTTTTCATGATTAGTCTGAGAAATTTGGAGTGGGCACAAGCTGAATGCCTATTAGGATACTTATTCCTACTGATTCCATGATGATACATTAGAAAATATACATATTCAAAATCCTGGTGAAAGCATAGCATGAAATAATATGGTGGGTGGTTTTCAGTTAGAGTTTTTTGAGCATAGATTAGTAGCATTGCTTTCCTTTATACCAAATGGAGATAACCTCATACAGTACTGAAGCACATACTTCTTTTTGTGCTGAGAAGATACGCCTTAGAATTATTTACCACTTAAATAGTCAGGATACATAAATTTCAGAACTTGTTCAGAATGTTTACAATATAATTGAATAATTAAGAAATTGCCAAGATATTTTATGTTTTTATATTTTTCTTTTATTGAAAATGGGTTTTTCCTACAATATATTCTGATTATAGTTTCCCCTTCCCCAACTCCCCCTCCACCCTCCCCACCTCACCAGCCATCTGAATGCATACCTTTTCTGTCTCTTTTTAAAAAAAAAAATTAGCAAAATTTTTAAACCATGCCTTTGGCTTTTATTTCATTTTTTCAAGACAAGGGTTTCTCTGTGTAACAGCCCTAGCTGTCCTGGAACTCTTTGTAGAACAGGCTGGCCTGAAGCCCACAGAGATCTGCCTACCTCTACCTCCTAAAGTGCTGGGATTAAAAGCATCAGCCACCACACCCAGCTTGATTTTATTTCTTAAAGCTGTCTCTAGGAAGTAAAAAAGCTGATTGATTTAATTAATCAGGTAAAGCCTCATTGGGCATCATAAAGGCATCAAAGAGATAATATGATGATATAGCAGGGGTAGAGGTTGCAGTTTTACCATCTAGTAACCATTTCTGACCTCTCAGAGTATGGACCAACTAAAATCCTCCCCTGAATAAAAGCATTACAAACCAAGGACACTGGCAAATATTCTCTCTCTCTCTCTCTCTCTCTCTCTCTCTCTCTCTCTCTCTCTCCATTGAAAATTAACCAAAGGTTTGTTTTAACACAGGAAACGATAGCCCTAAAACTGGCTGAAGCAGTCAGAATAGTAGTTTGGGGGCACTTTAACTTGCCCTTTTCCTTTTCTCCTTCCCCAACTCTAAGGAGATTTTGAAAACTAATCACCAGGAATCAGGGGGAAAAGCAGCAGGGTGTTGGCAGTGGTAGGAAGAGAATGAATTCATAGCTCAAAGTTGAATTCCAAGAGAACTGGTATCACTTGATCCATATTTCCTCATCATTCTGGATATGGAACTCCTAGTTTTTCATTTTAATATTAATTGCTCTTCTTTTCTGATCCTGTTCTCCTTAAAATACATGATTAATAGTTATAATAGCCATGGTGGCTAATGATAGCTCATTGTAGCTAATTCTTTTTATCTCAGGGTTGTAGTTTCATTCACGAATGAAACATTTTATCTATCAGGGAAGTTCCTTGAGTCAGAAGGTAAACTTCTCAAAATAACTTCAGGAAGACCCTGAAACAGACTGGATTCATTAGGCCTGCTCCTCCCAGAGTAAACAATAAAAATTGTTGAAACTTTCAGATAAACCAAGCTTTCTGGAAGAAGCAGAAACTGCCCCAGCTATTCAGAAGAGATTTTGACCAAATGAGACACTTGGGAATATTCTCTAATCTCTTGAGCTGCCTGCAGGCTCTGTAGTGTATTCCAGGTTCCCAGCTTTGTGAGCTGTCACCCATGCTTGGGTGAATTTTAGTGATGCAGCCGTCTTTGGGTCATTTCTGCTCCTGTAAGTGGCTTCTCATTATATTGCTGTAAATAATATCCCCCCCAAACCTCATTGGTTCAACAAGTTGAACTTTGATGCTATCTGTACTTTGATCTGCCATGGGCTCCCTCATGTGTATGTGTTGCATTTCCCCAGAAAAAGTCTTGTCACACAACACTCAGAAACCTCTAGGTTTATTGCTATTGATTCATTTTTCGGTAGTAGGTGGGTTATATTTTCTTAGTAGAATAACTGCACATGGATATTCCAGTCTCAAGCTTTTCAAAGTCTGAATCTTTCTATCTGACTTTAAGAGATTTTATTCTGTCTTTTTTCAAAATAAAATCTTTATAGAAGAAAATCTAGAGTAGTTTTAATTCTAGATAGTTTCACTGTCAATATATGACTTATTAATTTTTTTCTATTGAATGTTTCAGTGGTCAACAAAGAGTGTTCACTGAAAGGAAAAGTACTGGCTCAGGACCCTCAAGACCAAGTTCTCTGCACAAAGGAGATTTATTTGCCCCAGAAGGACAGGGGCAAGGAATAAGAGACAAAAACATGAGATAGAGGATGAGGGAGAAGATGAAGGGAACAAGAGACAGAGAGCAGGGGTATTTGTAGTCAGTAGTTTTCCTGTGTCCTGCCTGGCCCACAGTCAGGACAAATCTCTCTCATCCGCAGTCCTGCAGGTCTTATAAAATAATCACTCAGAAGCTTATATTAATTATAACTGCTTGGCCATTAACTCAAGCTTATTACTGACTAGCTCTTACACGTTAGTTAACCCATAATTCTTATTTATATTTAGCCATGTGGTTTGGTACCTTTTCTCAGTTCTGCCTTGTCATCTTGCTTCCTCTATGTCTGGCTGGTGACTACTGACTGGGCCTTCCTCTTCCCAGAATTCTCCTTGTCTGCTTATTCCATCTACACTTCCTGCTTGGTTACCGGCCAATCAGCATTTTATTTATCAGCCAATCAGAGCAACACGTATTCACAGCATACAGAAAGACATCCCCCAGCACTTCCCCTTTTCTTTCTATTCAAAAAGTAAAGTTTTAACTTTAACATAATAAAATTACATATAACAAAACAGTTATCAAGCAAGAATTACAGTTAAAATATCTAGTCTATTTGTATTTGGCAAACTTAAAGAAAATCTTTTATCTATCCTACATTTGTGAGTCTAAAGTTTCATATCTAATTTATCTTTTATCATAACTGAGGAAAATTATAATTGTAACTATCTAGTCTTCAACTGCATCAAAGACCTCAGAAGGATGTAATATTACCTAAGTAAACAGGAAATGAATTGTAAGCAACTTTCAAAAGTCTAGAATGACAGAGACAGCTGGCTGCTAGATAGTCACCCAAAGTCCCTCTGTAACATTGGGGCATCCATCTTCAGTCAACAGGCCTAGAGTTTTTTAGTCACTTCTCCCTGTGTCCTGTAGAATATTTGGCAGTTTCTTCTGTGAAGCAGGAACCTGAAGGACCATTTTGCCTTGCAAACTTCAGTGGTCACTTTTTTATGGGTCCTGCATGTCCAGTGGATACAACATTTTTTCAAGCAGTCCAGGCAAGAACAGTTTCTTGTTCAAATGGCTATTTTTGCTAGTAGAAGATAAACTCCATATAGAGTGTCTTTGATGCCCATCTTTGTCTTTGAAGTAAATCCGTGCTGCCAGGAGCAGACATGTCTCATTGTCTAGAAAGTCTAAGTTTTTAAAATGTTTTAAATGTCATATTCTCTAAGTTTTTGAAGTGTTTGAAGATTACCTACCTAATTGAAATATATCTATATATACCTAGAAAACTTAACTAACATGATTATAAGTTTGATTATCATGGATGACTAATTATTAATCTGTATTTCTTAATTATCCATTACAATTTAAATGAGCTGCATAAACATAATACCTTAAATAAGAGTAGAAATGTACATACAAACAGTATAACAAAGTTAACTTTAAATTTGTATCAATAAACTAAAATCCATAGCAACATAAAACATTTTAAACAAGTTGTTACTTTTTATCCTATTGTATCTATAGTACCCCCTTTTCTTCTTTAGAAAGAGATTGCATTTATCATCAACTACTTTAAATAAAAATAAACATTCATAGACAATGTTTTGGGGATTTGGGTGTAGCTTCTACTACTTCCTGCTGATAGGGGGCACTGGTAATTTTATGGGGATCCTGAGAATATTAAAATTTATAGTTAAATCTTGGCTGTAGCATCTGTGAGGCTGGATCATCTCATCCAGTTGCTTTGAAGCTGATTTTGAATGTTGGACCATCTGGGCCATGGTGTCATTGAGGACCTTTTAGGGGTTTTGGCTGATCAAACCATATTAGCCTGGATGCAATCCACAGGTTCTCATCTTTTGTGGAAACAAAAGCAGAACCTCTTTTCCAAAGCAATGTATCCTTAGACATAAGTTTTGAAGTCTGGATGTATTTAAAATATACAAATTAGTTTAACTTAATAGCCTTTACAATTAAATATCTCTCTGCAGTTAAAAATCCCAAAGACAATATAATCCAGATTCTCTGTGTAATATCCGTCTTTATGTGGCTAATTTTTTATATTACTTTTACTATCTCTTTAAAGACTTTACTTTTTAAAATTATCTATTTATATAATTGTCTATATTTCTTTTCCTCTCTCTTTCAAGCCTATGTTCATTTTACGCAGATTGTAAACTGTTTAGGGTTTATCACACCTGCATTTGTTATTATTATTCTGAATTTTATTCTGAATCTGTAATCCTTTTCTGGCCAGGAGAGACTTTAAACTGCTAAACTGTGTGGCCAGGATGAAAAGCGGGAGCCTTGGCTGCTGACTCTGCCCATTTTAGCTTTTCAACATGGCAGAGGTAATTCACCTCCAGCTCTGGGCCATGTGTACCATCAACTCTTGGAAGCAGTGGGTCTATGACTTCATTAAAGCAGCGTGTAGCCCAGAAATCTTTTTTTTTTTTGTCTGTACTAGCAAAAGATAAATCCAGCATGCAGCATACTGTGTGGCTTGGAGACACCTCTGTGTACTGTGATGGGAATCTGCCATGCTGTGCTCAAGTCCAAATGCTGCAGTGTCTTGCAGCCTGCATGAGACATAAAGCAGGAACCTGTTTTTGCCTCCGTTTAGAATTGCTTATTAAGTATTCTCAGGTTTCTGGTGGAAACTTGAGCTGTTGGGTACCATTTGTAGTCAGAAGTTTTCCTGTGTCCTACCTGACCCAAAATCAGGACAAATCTCTCTCACCTGCAATCCTGCAGCTGCTTATAAAATAATCACCAGAAGCTTATATTAATTATAACTGCTTGGCCATTAGCTCAGGCTTATTACCGACTAGCTCTTACACTTTAATTAACCCAGAATTCTTATTTATGTTTAGTCACGTGACTTGGTACCTTTTCTCAGTTCTGCCTTGTCATCTTGCTTCCTCTGTGTCTGGCTGGTGACTCCTGACTCAGCCTTCTTCTTCCCAGAATTCTCTTTGTCTGTTTAACCCACCTATACTTCCTGCCCAGCTACTGGCCAATCAGCATGTTATTTATCAACCAATCAGGAGCAACACATATTCACAGCATACAGAAATACATCCCCTAGCAGATATTTGTCCCAGAGGGACAAAGGATTGCCTTTGGATATTGAGGAGACAGACGTGGCACATAGGAAAATGGCAGTTGATAAAGCTATAAGGGGAAACCCGTGTTAGGATGAGATGTTTAATATGAATTGGGCATGGTAATCAGGTGAGCCAAAGCAAAATTTTGATTGCTGGACTGCAATAGTTTGATAGCCGGACCTTGGTAGTCAGCCTTGGGACGAGGAAGTGGTCAACTAAAGGAATAGACCTTGATGGCTAGCTTTAGGACTCTAATTTTAAGAAGGAAGAGGAAATGGGAGAAGGGCAAGGACTGCCAGAGCCACAAGCTCATGTCCCTTCATTTACTTTACCTTAGGGCACTTAGGTGCCTAATATGTGACTTATGGTAACAGATCAACTCATATATTTTTATTGTACTTAATTTGTCCTCAAAAATATTTCAGTGTATCTTGTAAATCTTTTTATTAAACTGATAGTAAAGGGAACCTCTGGTGAACATTTCTGAAGCTCTAAACTTTGGCCCGGTATGCACAATTATTTTGGCCATCTGAACTCTAATTTGATTTTCTCAACTCCCCAAATATTCTGTGTTTAATTGATGATCATTCTCATACTCTATGATTCTAACTATTTCACCAGGAAGAAATTGATGAAAGTTGTAGAACTCAACTTATCTATTTCCTTTCTCTCACATACCATAGTTCTGAGCTCAATATCACTGTCTCTTGCTAAAAAATCTAAAAGAATATATTTCATGAATTTTGCCCAGTTGCCAGTTTTTATAATGGGACAATAATGTGCTTCCTGAAGTCCACCATATCCAGAAGTAAAACTCTTGATTGTTTTTAGGCTTTATTAGATGGATCTGGAATGTCCTATGCTCTTGTAATATTTTAGCCTACTACTATAGATTGAAGTTTCTGTGATCATTACCAAAAATCAGGGTGTTTAAGGAGGCCTTTTCACTCCATCAAGAGCCCTAAGTCTGCTCCTAAGTAGTGGTCCAGAAGGAGGGCTTGTTATCACAGAGTTTGTGACTGTCTCATGTGTGTTTCTCTCTGAAGACTTTTCAGTGTAAGGAGATGTGGAGGAGAACCATGGTGATATTCATCCTCCTGGACCTGTATAGATTAATCTCAATGTGTTCACTTGTGTCTTAGTTTTAAATGAACAACAACAAAAAAGATTATGAAAAATATAAACAAAAACACATTTTTGTTTCAAGCTAAGTGTAGATGTATCCTGCTTGTTAAATAAGAAACACAGAGCCAGTTGCAGAGTTAAAAACCACGAGGTCAGAGCCAAAGCGGAAAACCTTACCCTTCACTGCTTCTGCGGTTCCTCCTCTCCGCAAGAGACCTACTTGTGTGCGTCCTGTCTATTTAAAGACTTTCTGTTCTCCTCCCTCATTGGTTGTAAACCCAGCCACATGACCTCCTCGTCACTGCCTGTTTGTACAGACCTCCAGGTCTTCTATGGTTGGTATTGAAATTAAAGGCGTGTCTGCTACGCTGGCTATGTCCTTGAACACACAGAGATCCGCCTAGCTCTGCCTCCCAAGTGCTGGGATTAAGGGTGTGCCCCACTACTGCTCGGCTTCTGCTCTGGCTTGCTCTGACCTCAAGGCAACTTTATTGACATACAAATAAAATCACATTTCAATACAAGTAAAATATCACTATAGCTAAGTGCTTTTAAAAGTTAAAAACTAATGAGTTTGTAAAGTTTAATGTTCAAGTTTTAGTCTTTTGGGCATCCTTAAACTTCAATCTCCTCCACACTCTACTAAGGATCTTTATTTGGGGGCCACAAGTCAGAAAATGTCCTTATATGGAAACCTTGGTGCAGTGTACAGGACTTTATTTCAGGTTCTAAGTTTCCTATTGTCTTTCATATATTTCTTTTCCTTGTTGCTTGCAATATAAGGACAAGCCTCATAGCAATTATGTTTATATGATTGGAAGTCTGTGAATTCACCTTAATTTTAATATTATAAAGTGATATTTTTCTTTTAAAATGTATTAGTACACAACATAGGAAAGGAAAGATGTGATATTTGTCTTTCTGAGTTCAACTTATTTCATTCAATATGGTCATCTATAATTCCACTAATTTTTCCTGAAAATGACATATATTTATCCTTCTTGATGGCTGGATAAAACTCATTGTGTATATCCATCACATTTACTTTTGCATTCACCTGTTGATAAATACCTAGGCTGCTTCCATAACTTGGCAATAGTGAATAGTGAAATTGTATTTATTTTATAATTAAATATGACCAAGATATAATCTATGACTACCATTCTCAGATTAAAATTAGGATTAATTTTTAAAAGGAAAAATTTTCTTCTGAGTAATTAGAGAAAAAACTCACATTGGTTTACTCTAATGGAAATTCACCATTAGAAAAATGGTCAGAACATCGAGTCATCTTGTCTACATAGAAACACAAAGGAAAAAGAATGCTCAAAGGGCTTCTCAATTTAATTCATTTAAAAATGTGCCTCAGAAAAAAGTAAATATGTATATAGCCAGAGAAAACATTTTAATTTGAACAATAAGAAAAATATACAGTATGAATTTGAGTTAGGTAAAAAATAAGCTTTAGACCTTTCAAGAGTTCTGTGGCCTTAATGTTACTTTTTGATGAAGATGTACTCACTAAGCAAGTGAAACAGATACAACTAATTGGAATTAAAGTTTTGCCTTGAATGCTTGGAAGCCCAGGTTAAAATTTATTAGTCCCTTACAGCAGCTTTTTCCATTTTCAAATACAATCAGCTAATAGTGTAAACTATGTATTTTCAGATATTTATACTCATATTATTTTAAGTAACACATTTATAATACAAATATTATTTACATTGTAATTAAGTTGCTAAATGACAATAGCTAATAATACAAATAATAAGTTAGAAAGTAGAGAAAACAGGGCATTGTTTTGTGAAAATGTAGAAACAACTTGATTCAACACCATCTATTCCCTCATCCTACTTCTTCAGTTGCCAGATATTCCAACAGCTCATTAAAAATTTTGGAGCTCATATCCCCACTGAAGATGCTCTACACAAAATTTCCACTGTACTTTGTCTTGCAAAATCCAACAGATACATTGAAAATGTACTTTACTTATCTTTCTTCCATGCTCAAATCTGCTGCTTATCTCTGGTGATATTTTATTTATGCTGTAACAAATAAAATTTACCTGGGGATCTGAGGATAAAGCCAGCCACTTTATTGAACACAGAGGTCAGGCAGTGATAGCACATGCCTTTAATCCCAGTACTGGTTAACCATAGAGGTCTGGAGGTCTATAGAAACAGACAGGAAGTGATATTCTGAGCAGAAAGAGGAAGTGATGTGGCTAGGCAGAGAGAGGAAGTAAGATGGCAGGGCACAGCAAAACATATAAGGTGTGAGTATACAGGAAAGTAACTCTCTTGGGCTGAGGATTTCCTAGTGGTAAGAACTTGTGTCTGTGGCTTCTTCTATCCTTCTGATTATTCAGCATTCACTCCAATATCTAGCTCTGTTTTTTTTAATAAGACTGTTTAGCAATTCATGTTACATCTGTAACACTCATCCTTTTGAAACTCTGCTTACTTGGTTCTCAACTAGTATTTTCTCTGGTTTAAAGTGTCCAACTCCTTCTTTGATTTCTCCATTTCAGTGTCCTTATTGGCTAATGTAGTTAATGTTAGCTGCTGTATTACTATGTCAATATTATCATCTTTCATCTTTCTGACTAAGTGCATTCATATAGTGCCACTGGATACTTGTATATAAACATTATCCAAAGCATGCAGTGAAAACCTCATTTTCTGAGCTCCAGGACCATATGTGACACCACATAAATGTGACAGAAATTCTCATTTACCAGTTCTCCACAGAGAACCTTGGAACCTAATTTCTGTCCTTACCATATCCTCAAAACAAGCAGTTATTTCTAGCTGGAAGAGACATATTTATCTACATAATAAAATTTTGAGAGTAGAGAAGATAGATAATGTGGACCGCTGAGAAGGCTGGGGAAACTGTTTTCCTACTTTGGAATGTGCTACAGGTTAGAATATTTGGAGTCTTACAGTGTGTGGATAATTGATTTGAGAGGAAAGAAGGTTTTTAATGGGATTGCTAAGATTTCATTTTGAGACATCCTCTGAAATCTTTTAAGAAAAGTGAATAAATTAGATTTGGTTAGTAAATAATGATTGCTTAATTTCTACCTCATGCAGAGATCTATCCACACACATTTCCCTATGTAGATCTATCATGATCAAACAGCTGAATACATACTCGGTAATGAATTTCTCCATGGGCATCTCGAATACAATGTCTTCAAGATGCTATTCTTGCAGAACTTATTTTATCTACAACTGAACTCAGTAGCATGCATAGTGGTGAAGAGCATAGAGTCTAGAAATGACTTCAGAATTTAAAACTTTCCTATATCAAATAATATCCAGATAAACTAGGGGATATTTCTGAATATATCAATTCTACTTGTTAAATAGGAATTTCTGGTGTTAAGACAAGTAAATGAGTTAATATTTGTAAACCACTTAAACAGTATTTGATGACTTATAAATAATACATGCATTAAATGAATAAAACAAGAATCTTCATCCTTATTTTCTTCCTCACTCTTAGCATCTATTTCTGACAACCCTCTCAGTGATGACAAGCCTCCAAGTGCCTATATCAGAAAACTGGAAAACTACCCTTGACCTCCTTTAACTCATTCCTCACCTTCAATCACCTGCCATGTGCTGTCTTTTTAATGCATTGTTCTTCATATGTCCTCAATATTGTCTCCTACCCCTTGAAACTGTCACATTTCTTCCTCATTTCTATTCTAAGCACTAGGAATACAACAATCAACAGGAAAGCAAGAAAATTTATTTTTGTGAAATCTATGATTTAAGAGTAGAAGACAGACATTGTACAAGTTTGTGGGTTTTTGTTTGTTTGTTTTTGTTTTTTTCAAGACAGTTTCTCTGTGTAGGTAGTGTTCACTGTCCTGGAACTCACTCTGTAGACCAGGCTGGCCTTGATCTCACAGAGGTCCACCTCCCTCTGCCTCCTTGAGTGCTGAGATAATCCCACCACCTGGCTGGCATTGTACAAGTAATTAGAAATGTTAGGTTTGTTGTGACTATAATGGCTACGGAGCTGGCTACTCAATTCTTTTAGAGACCTTAGTGTGTAAGAGAACCTGCCACATAATTTGAAACTTACAAATTGCAACTGTGTACTTAGTGTGCTACTAACCCAAGACATTTGCAAGAAATATGGAGTTCAACAGTAACATAACAAAGTCTTCCCGAGCCACCTTGCCCTGTTTCATCTTCCTAGGATTCGGTGACTGTTTTGAGTTAGGAAGAAAGAAAGGACCTTATTACATGATAATGTAAGTGAATACAATTCCAATGGTAGGAAATCAGATTTGCAAATCTGTCATGAGAACTCATTGTTTTTAAGAGACTTGTGTGATACTTTGTATGGGACTAGAACAAACCATAGAATAGGAAAAGGGGGTATCAGAAAGAATTGAGGGAGATTGAAGCTTCATGATAATCTTTTGACAAACTAAAGAATTTATTCTTAAATGTCAATATACATTCTCTGCATGAAGAGCCCAGGCAGGTAGGTAAAGTGTTCCAACCACCCTCTTTGATAAATTGGGATTAGCCAATATTACCTTATGCTATTGGCAAAACTGTAGCATTGACTAGATCTTCCAGTTTGACTAAGTGCTTAATAACATTTGAAGTTACTAAACTGAGTGTATGGAATTCATATTTTAATTTCTACAGGTTCTGTGAAAATAAAATTGAAATCAAGACTTAAGGATATCTATAAAATAGCTACCTGCCAAGTCTCTCTCCATTTCTAACACTGTCAAAATCACAAACATCTCTCGTCTGCACTACTGCATTTCTTTCTTGATTCTCTCCTCCTATCCCCTATGGTATGCTCTGTAATCACAAACAAAGGCATTTTCCTAAAGCAAATCAATTCACTGAATTCCCAACTTACACCTCTCAGTGGCTCTGCTTTCTCTGGTTCTTTTTTTAACTTCTCATTTGAGAGAGATCTTTCAAATATTTATTCACCCAAAATTTAATTCTTTGTACAAAATAAAAAGCACAACAATTTCATTAGGATGCAAACTAGTTTTTGTCATTAATAAATGCTAAAATTATGTCTATAAAAAAGAAAATCCACCTAAAAAAGTTGCAAAACTCATCCAACAGATTATTTTATGACCTTTATTTTGATTGAATGCTATTATTTTCATTTTTAATAATTCAAAGTTGTATATGTTTAAGGTATACAACATGATGTTTCAATAAGATTATAATACTGAAGTTATTATGAACAAGAAACTGAATACATACATTATCTCAAATACTTTTCATATTTGTGACAAGCCCTAAAATCTATTTTATAGCAAAATTTCAGAATAATCTCGAAGATGTAGGTCCCTAATATTAAATATGCCTTCCTGGGTTATGTCCCCAAGAAGCCACTGAAAAAATCATTCAGGCCTTCCAGTTCTGTACTTAGGTAATGTTGGTCTTTTTGAA
The DNA here is from genome assembly GCF_903995425.1 of Onychomys torridus. Classification (NCBI taxonomy): domain Eukaryota; kingdom Metazoa; phylum Chordata; class Mammalia; order Rodentia; family Cricetidae; genus Onychomys; species Onychomys torridus. Next base: position 37,086,481 of record NC_050466.1, read on the forward strand.
AAGCTCCACTGAGGCACAATAAAGGCTATTACTATATTTTCAGAATTGTATACCATCACCACAATCTAATTTCAGAATTTTTCATTAGCCCCTAATGAACCCTCACGCTCTTTAGCAGTCTCCATTGTCTACCCACCTTCCAGCCATAGCCAATTCAAAACTTCAAGATTTTCATGCAAGTTTCTTTCTCTTAAGTTGGCTAATTTCTATTTGCCTTTCATGGCCAACTCCAAATGTCACTCCTAGAGGGAAAATTTCCATGCCTTGGCTGGCCTGTGTCAAACTTCCTTATTGTAATATCTACTAACATCCTGAACTTACAGTGTACATTACAATTATAATTTAATAATTGGTGATTTGACTTTCAAATATAAATAGATTTGCTTCATTAGGTTATATCTTTCATGAACATTCTTATTTTGCCTGTTGCATAGCATTATGCTCAGGGCAGAGTTGATATTCCCTCAAGTTCTTGTTGTGTTGTAAGTGAATGAATGCTATAGCCATCGAGTGCCTGGATGAATGAATGAATGAGTGAATGTGCAGATGAATAAAGTGACTGTGAAATGGTTTTTCTTAATATACTACATGCACTTCCTTCATGCTCATTCTGGCCTGATGTGAGTGGTAAAAATATTGTTCTGTTATAAGCTCCCTTCCAAAGGATCTTAGTAAATCTTTCATCCTGTACACACTATTTTGTTTCTCCAAATTTCTGGCAGACAAACAAGGAAGTGTCCAATTTTGAGTTTCTCCAGATGAAATATTATTCCAGACTTTATTTCTTCATGTTTCTTCAAACTCAACCTCTGCATATCCTGTGTAAACATCATGGGAAACAAAAACAAAGGTTTTTAAGGACACCTTTTCCATATGGTGCCCCTAGAGACATTTGCTTAAACATGTCTTCACACATATAAACTAATCCACAAGCAAGCAGTTATCTTCTATCTTGCTCTTGGAACTAAATATCTTTATTCATATTTGTGGTGGCTATACCCCAAACAGTGTATTTTCAGTGTAAGAGGAACTCAGAGAATGCTTTATGACTTGCCCTGACCCTTTGCTACCTGTCTAATCTCAAAAATATCATATTTCACGCAAAGCCAGCATTTCCTCCTATGCTTCTCTGGTCTACTAAATGGCAGTTTTCAAAAAGAAAAACAATCCATTCTTCTGTTGGTGTTAGGAGGGGAGGGGTTGATGTTGTGGGAAGGGGAAATGGATGAAATTGCAGGAGAGAAAATTTACCATAAGCACCACACAAAGCTTCCTGGCAATGAAGTCTATTAGCTGTGGAACTGGAAAATGTTGGAAGCACTTTCCCTTGAGATAGTGGCTGAGGTCTGAAGATGAAAAACAAGAAGTAAGTAAGGCTCAAAACAAACCCATTTAGATAGCAATTAACCCATTTGCTGTATGAGTCATTTTGATGTCAAATGAATATTCCATAATATCATCAAGGGAATTGAGCGTGGTACTTAGAACTTAAGTGACTCACCTTACCTAGAGTACACATGACACACCAAAAGTAAATTGTATAATGAAAATTCTCTGAAGAGACCCCAGGATTTGGAAATATTACAACCAAAATGAGCTATCTAAGAATGTCAAGTCTCACTGCACACTTATGGCACAGAACATGAAGAAATCAAGCTGGTACTCAACTGAAACCTCACCCCTACTGGCTAGCATTCATAGTGCTAGAAAGTGTTATATACAATACGGAATGAGAAAAGTAATCAACATCACTAGGCTTCAAATCCTGAAAGCCATAAAACAACTTGCCTGCAAGACATGCCCAGTAGTACAATAGTAGTGCAAATGCTAGAGAAAGAGCCCGCCAGCTTTAACTGAATTTAAGGCCCATTCCATGAAAAGGAACTCATACCTAATATTGTTTATGAGGCCTAGAACCTGAGACTAGATAGGTCATGGGCCCAGAGGAAAAGGCATTGCTATTATTCTACTAAATGCAAATAGCAATGAAATGACTCCTAATGACTTTTTGCAACATCCATAGATCAGTGCATCATTCACCTGTTAGTGGAGCAGCTTCTTGCAGTAGATGATAATCAGCACAGATATCCAGAACTGGAAAATATTGGTGCAGAGAGTGAGAGACTTTTGAGTACTTCACCCTGAATGGGCTTTATCACACCCCTCTGCTTAAGACTCAGGGATCCATGGAGAAGAGGGGGCAAAAAGACTGTAAGAACCAGAGGTGGTGGGTTGCTTCAAGGAAACATCATCTTCCAGACATAACAGAGCAGATGCACATATGAACTCACAGAGACTGTGACAGCATACATCAGCATACATAAAACCTGTGTAAACTCAAGCTGTAGAAAATCCCAGCACAGAGAAGGGGCAGTGGGCTCAGAGTCCCACCTCTAGTCAAGAAGCTATTGGTAAATGCTGTCTGTTATGAGAAGGAAAACCATTTTTTTCCTCAGTAGAGTAACATTGTTCATGTCAGTCACATTCCAGGGCAGGCCACATGCTTAGGAACAGTTGGCCAATACAAATTCTACTCCAGAGTTTTAAGTGACTATTTTTCCTTTTCTTTTTAAGAGAGAGGAAAAACCTGAAGTTGACTGGGTGTTTGGGTTGGATTTCAGAGGAGGTGGGGGATGGGAAATAATATGATAAAAAATACTGTAGGAAAGTCTCAAAGAATTAAAATAAGAACATCAAGTCTACTCCTTGTCATTCCTTAGATGGGGAAGCTGAGGCCTAGGAAAGTGAAGGGACTTACTAATGGGAAAGATCCAATGGTGGACCCAAACCCTGGACCTGGTACTCTGATTTCCTTTCTTCTACATGTGGACTTACTAAACTAAACCCTGTCTATGTGGCCACATAATTATACAACTTAATGAGGACATATTCTATTTGTTAGATTTAAGGAAACTAAAGCTATCTCTGAAATCTTTTTCTTCATTAGACTTCAAATAATACCCCCTTCATTTCAAGGCCCTTTTGACAATTGCTGGGTGTTTTCGTATTTTTTTAATTCAATCTTTTTTTGCTTTATTCTGTTTTTGATTGTGTTCTGCTTCTCTCTCTCCAACAGCCCTTTGATAGTTGCTGCCATTTTGTGAGCTTCCCTGCTGCTCGAAGACTGTCATTGACTCATTGATTAATTTCCTTAGCACAGTGATGCACTTAGGCAAGAGTAGCTCTCTGTTTCTTTGACTTTGTGATCTGAAGTACTCCTGGCAGACAGAATAACTGCAGCAAGAGAAGCAGCTTAGATGCCAGATGGAAAGTGAAACGTGAGACTTTTTGCTTGTATTTCTGTAAGCAGAGTGTTCCAGAACTTCCAGTCCTTGAAGGACTCAGTGAAGGTGTTCATCTGTACAATCAGAATCTGATTGCTTTGCTATTGCTTTGCTTATGGTGACACCTGGGAAAATGGCTTCCCATTGATCATATTGAAGGAAGAGGAGAAAGAAAGGGCACTAACATTTATTTAACATCCACTATGTGCCAGACACCATCCTCGTAGACGTTTTCATCAAATTAAGTACCAGCCTAACAATGATAAATCCCTTACTGCTCAGGCATGCTTTTTAACTAAGATGTGTGTGATTCCCTGAAGTTATTTGGATGTTCCAATCCCCAAATCCTACCCAGACAAGTTAAGCAGCTCAATTAAAGATGAGCAAGAGAAGTAGGATGAAAACACTAACCTAGCAGCCATTCGTGAATAAAATGAATAAAGGAGCTATAAATTAATGATTATTTCCCAAAAAATTGTATACTCTCCAACAACACAGCATAGCAGAAATGCTCTGGGAAAAAATACCTGCTTTCAAGCTCTGTCACCCACAAACTAGCAGTTTCTCTACATGAACATAAACTGTGCTTTGTTTATCCCTTTGTTGAGTAAATAGAAGGAAGAGATTACCAAGTTTTCCTGGATAAGAGCCTGTGAAGACAGCAGTGGTCTGAGCCTCCAACTGCAGTCAAAGCACTGTTTGGAGATGGGCAGTGGGCAGAGGTACAGATATGGCTCTTCTCTATTCCTGTGGCTAGCTAGCAGATCAGGATATTTAGAAACAGATTATTTTTCATTAAAATAGCTTAAGCAGAAAGATTTCAGTAGAATTCCCTCAAGCCACCAAACCATTTTTTAAACATAATTTTTATTGATTTTTTAGGACTTTCACAGTATGTACTACCCTAATCTCACCCATTTTCCAGTCCTGCATGCCTCCCTGCCTCCCTGAGGATCGAACCCAGGGCCTTGCTCTTGCTAGGCAAGTGCTCTACCACTGAACTAAATCTCAAACCCTCCTCTTTCGTTTTTCAAGGTAGGGTTTCTTTGTGTAACAGACCTGACTTTTCTGGAACAGCTGTGTAGAGCAGTATGGCCTTGAACTCAGATATCTTCCTGCCCCGGCCTCCTGAGTGCTGGGATTAAAGGCATGGGCCACCACACCTGACACTCATTGGTATTCCTTAACTTTGAATTTTTAAAGTAACTTTGTGACATCCCTATCCTCTCACCTTCGTTGATTTGAGCTTTTACATGATTTTTTCTTTTCTTTTCTTTCTTCTTTTTTTGTCATTTGTAATAGTTTATATTTTAGAGATGTTAACATTTCATAATTTATAATATATCTGGGAATCAAACTTGGGTCCTCTGCAAACGCGATATATTTGCTTAACTACTGAGCCATCTCTCCAGCTCCAAGTCTTTGTTGTTTTGTGAAGCAGGGCCTCAGTTTGTAGTCCAGGTTGTCCTGTAGCTCACTGGGTAGCCCAGGCTGGCCTTGGACTTCTTGATCCCCTTCTCCCACTTCCCAAAGGCTAGGATTGCAGATGTGTCCACCATGCCTGCTCTTTAAACATCGTAAGTTGCTTATGTATTTGGAGATGAGGAGAGCATGCAGATGGAAAGAAAGTGAATTACCCATTTTGGAATGGACAGATCAGGAAGGGATGTGGTGGACAAGTGTGTGTGCTGCTCTAGGTGAGTGGCTCAGCTACAGCAGGGCAGCTTACTCAGGCTTACTGCTCATGCATGTGGGTCTTTCCTGAGCTGCTTGGGTTTCCCTACAGCATGGTGGCTTCTTCTAAAAGAGGACCATCCTGAGAGCAAGGTGAAGGAGCAAGACTTTATGGTCTAGCCTTAGGTAATACTGCCTCATATCTACCACCTTCTGAGTGTTGAGATAGTTAGAGTCTCTCTGGAATCAGGGGGAGGGCACATAGACTTTATCTCTAGACTTGGCTATGGAAACATTCTAGAAGACTCTGGGACAGATAACGGGGTTACTGTCTTTAGAGGGTCCATTATGCCAGTGAGAGTCATCTATATTGTAAGGTAGTCATTATTTTTAGGTTTTGCTTTTTTTTTTAATTTTTAACATGGATCTCATATAGCACAGGCTGTGTAACCACGGCTGACCTGATCTGATGCTCTCACTTCCGCCTCTACAGTGCTAGAATTACAGGCATGCACCATCACCTGTCAGCTTACTTGCTTACTTTTTAAATTGCTGTAGAGTTTTCCTCCCCCCTTGCCCCATCTCCCTTCTTCCTCTCCTCCCTCCCTCTCTCCTTCCTTCCCTTCCTCCCTCTTTCCCTCCCTCCCCCTCCCTCTGCTTTCTTGTGTAGCCCAGGCTGCCTTCAGACTCATTATGTAGCCAAAGCTGGTTTGAAATCCTGATGCTTCTGACTCCACCTCACAAGTACTGGTGTTAGATGTATGCCTCCACCTAGGAAGTAAATTATCGTTCTGTCTCCCTGCTCCCAAGGAGTCTACATAGCCCCCACTGGCCTGGAACTCACTATGTAGACCAGGCTAGCTACAAACTCACCAAGATCTGCCTGCCTCTGCCTCCTGAGTGCCAGAATTTAAAAAACGTGTGCCACAACACCTGGCTTGTCGGCTTCCTTTTGTGACAGTCTCACTGTTTAGTGTATACCTGCTTGGAACTTAGTCTGTAGTCCAATCTGGGTTAGATCCCATGATTCCCTGACTCTGCCTCTAATACTGTTGTTGCAGGCAGACACTACCACTCCTAGAAAATTATTGTGTGATATTTCATTGAGTGTGGATAGTCCAATTTATGCATCTGCACTTCTATTAGTTATCTGAGTCTTGGCCATGTCAGGGAGCTGCTGTGAATGTCTCTTTTGTTTGTTTGGGTTTTCTTTGTTTTGTTTTGTTTGCTTGTTTATCGAGACAGGGTTTCTCTGTGTAGTTTTGTTACCTATCCTGGAACTCGTGCTGTAGACCAGGCTGGCCTCGAACTCACAGAGATCCGCCTGGCTTTGCCTCCCGAGTGCTGGGATTAAAGGCATGTACCACTACTGCCCAGCACTCCTGTAAATGTCTTTATCCAAGTCTCTTGGTGAATGAAAGCCACCTTTTATCATTAGCGGTGCTTTGAAGAATTAAAAACGCATACACACACATGCAATTAACTCTCTTTCCCTCTTCCAGTCTGTCAGGTATTGTAATTATAAGTACTTGAATAGGTAAATCTGTCAGTATTTTTAAAACTTTTATTCCTTCCTGCCTGGCTACTTGCCAATTAGCGTTTTATTTATCAATCAATCATAGCAACACATATGCAACCATCACTAGATGTATTGTTTGGAATTTGTTTCTTCTATTAAGTAGTTCGTTTTTTTTTTGTTGTTGTTTGTTTGTTTTTTCCATTGATTATGTCCTCTTTAGTGAAGAAGACTTTCAGCTCTAATTAATCTTACTTGCTCATTTATCTTTTTCTTTCTTTGTTTGTGCTTTTGTGTGTGTGTGAAAATCAATGCCAACAGTTTTCCCTCTAGATTTTCTAGAAGTTTCATGTATTTAAGTTAACTATTTCATTATTTAATTCACTGGGAATTGATTTTTGTATTTGTTGTAAGATACGGCTCAATTTCTTCCTTTTGCATAATTTTCATTAGTTATCATTATTTTCTTCTCTTTTCTCCTCTTCTGGGAGTCATATTATCTATATATCAGGCTTCTGAGATACATACACTCACCGATACATCTTTTCACTTTGAAATCCTGTATGATTCATTTTGTCTAGTTCTACTGCCATGTGTTTGAATTTACTTTTTTTTTCTGTTGTGAATCTCACCAAGTATACTTTTGTCTCAAATATTGCCATTTATATTCCCAGAAATTGTATGTAAGTTCCTTTTAAGTTGTTCCATGTTTACGCTTAAATTTTTGAGTATGTGGGATACAATTAAATAAGTCCTAATAGCCATATTTATTATTTTTGTTGAAACATATTTGTTGTATATATTAATGGAATTTGTGTGCTACTTCTGTGTATATATGCTTCACACATATTTTGCTTACAACCACCCCATTTCCCCCATTCCTGTGCTCTTCCTAATCAAAAGTCATTACCATTCTACTTTCAGGTTGACATTTTAAATTTGTGTATATGAGAGAGAATGTGGTGTGTCACATTTTGTGTGTGTCTGGATTATTTCACTTTCTCTTCAGGTAATGAATTTATTCTTTATTATGACTGATAAAACACCATTATATATACATACCATATTTTCATTTTTTACTCCTCTGTTGTGCACATACTCTGGTTCAATATCTGAGCTATCATGAATATTGCTACAATGAGCACAGGTGTATTTTTGATATACTGTCTTCATTTCCTTTGGGTATACATCCTGGATTTACACAGAAGTGAATCCTATGGCAGTTCTGTTTTTAGTTATTTCAGGAACCCCTACTGTTCTCCATTAGTTTATATTCCCAGTAGAGTGTATAATAGTGGCCTTTCTACACATTCTCACCAGTATCTATTATTTATTACTATTATTTTTGAGATGATAATATAATTACATCATCCTGCTTTCCCTTTCTTCTCTACAGCCCACTTGATCTCTTTAAGATGCATTGCCATTTTTCACTAATTGCTATTATGTACCTAGTGTTGTTTCAAATGACCTTACATTTGAAAGCAACCTTTCAGATTCCTCTCTATTTCTTCCACAACCAAATTGTTAATTCTTCCCCACATGTGCTAAAGTTTTCTGTACATTTCTGTTTCTTTGTTCAAACTGCCCGTGTCAACACTTTCCTCTGCATATCTCTTAAGGTTATTGCTCAAATGAAAGGAAGTCCTCCCTCAGTCATGTCTCAAAGAAGAATCCATGACTTTTAAATTATTGTCAGCATTATTATTATAAATAAGAATAGTAGTAGCTACCATTTATTAGTGTTGTTACATGCTAACATCTAATCCTCATTAAAAGTCTCTAATATATTAAATATTAAATCAGTATGAAATTTTAGTATATGGAGAGCTTTCTGACTAAATGAAGAAAAATAACTTGCATATGATCACATGGCTGAAACAGCTGAGCTAAGAATCAAACTTAGATTGCTCTGGTTCCTGTTTTTTTCCCCTGCATCTGAGGACTGAATTCAGGGCCGTGTGAATGCTAGCTAAATCTCCAGTGCCTTGGTCTGATTCTTAAGTATAAACCATTATTAATATTGATATTGATTGAGATCCCCTCCAGTATTAAAGGCATATAACCATGTTTGCACTTACTACTACCCAATATACTTTGAAGATAATATCTTATTCACTGAAGTGGGTTCAGTGTGTATTCCAATACCTAACACATAGTAGGTAGGCTGATATTCTGCATGTTGTTTGATTAAGTAAGTGAATGAATGTGTAGAGCAGACAAAAGTGTGTTCTGGTGCAGATGTAAGTATTGACTGAGGCAGATTACAGAGGACTAGTCTATGTGGAAAGGTGAAGAACAGATCCAGTCAGAAACAAGTACACTTAAGACTAAAATCCAATCAATGTCATGAAACTTGCTTTAACAATACACGTGCTTCCAGAAGTTTTTCCTAGCATTTCAGAGCTGAAAGAAAATGTCTAGTCTTTCAACCATTTGGGGAAGATACATTTCATATTTCAAATCTGTCAGAGGGCTTATGTGATTTAAGAGATATATGACCTCAGAGATAATCCTTATCCACTTGGCTTAGAATTTCAAGTCAATTTAAATTCGAAATGCCTTGATAAATTCCATGGAGGCCAAAAGGCCTGAAAAACATTCTGTTTTCACACCCTAAATGTTGACAGTGTTATCCTTGTGAAGTTAACTTTGAGGATGAATTTAGTGCCTGTAAAGGCACAGGATCAGGAGGCCCAGGTGCAGCACAGACGCTCTGCATCTGCACAGAGAAGAGAAAGTTGGCCTTAGCTGCTGAACAAAGGATAAATTTGCACTTTGAGACATCTCACACATACACTTGCATGCTTGTCATGCTTCCTTCATCTTGATTCTAGACATCATCACTTATTCAAGGTCATAATGTGCTAGAGATGGGAGGGACTTTTATCACTTCTCTAAGCGTCTCATGATGGAACTAAGAAACTAAGACCCAGAGAAGGAAAAGGACTTATCCAAGGTCTCAGGACTAGAAACGGAGCCATTAGTCCCTTGTTTTCTCTTTCTCAAAATGCCCCCACAGGCATTGAAAAAGTTGGGGAACTATATAGCACTTAGCTCAGTGAGTGGTTCCTGGACTCCAGAACAAATGCCATCTTCAACAAGTTCCTCAACTTATTGTCCAATGTTTCCTTAGGAGATATTCTAACCTCAGGTGGATTTTTAATATTCATTGAAAACCCCTGTCATTTCTTTCACTAATTCCACCCAAAATTTTCTCTTCTTGTTATGCAACCTACCATCCCAGCTCTAAGCAGATGTTGTAAGATTGTTTCATCATAGACTGCTTTATCAGTTATGAATTTCTGTTGCCTCTTGCCCCTCTGCCTGTGCTATACTTCCTCTGTCCGTTTTCTGTGGAAAATGAAAAATGTATCCTTCTAATCAAGAGTACTTCTTGAGAAGGAGTGATGGAGTTTGGATTCAGCACTCATGCCCATCAGTTCACAACAGCATATGACTCTAACTCCAGGAAAATTTGATACCTCTATGTGCACCCCACACAGATACAGACAAACATCCATATAATAAAATATAAAATAAACATGTAAAAACAATGTTTCCTTACTCTGACTTTTAGTTCATCCCAGAATCAGCTACTTTTATGGAATCAAATAGCAACTCTTTAGTCTCTTTATTCTATTCCCACACTATCTCAGGTCTGTCTGTCATCCTTGTTAGCCTCATATTTCTCATTGCTTATGTACATATATGTGACTATTCAAATATTTTTCTTGAAAGAAGTCCTTGAATGAGTATCCCCTTGAAATATTGAAGTTATTTTCCTCTATGCTTTTAAGTCTTTTTAAAAATCATTTTTAATTACTATTTTTCATTTTTATAAATTTCTTATAACATTTTTGAAATTAAAATGTGATTATATCACTTCCTCATTTTCCTGCCCTCTCCAACCCTTTTCACAACCCCTCTCCCTTGCTCTCTCTCAAATCAATGGCATCTGGCCCCTTTTTAATTTTTGTTTTATGTATATAGATTCATAAATATACAGATAGAATTTACACCATTTATATAATGTTAAATTTGTATAGATATGATTTCATGGATGGATACTTTTTTTTAGAGACAAATATCACTCTATCTTAGCCATGTCTCATTTGAAACTTGCTCTGTAGACCAGATGGGCATTAAACTTACAGAGACTTCCTGCCTCTGCTTCTCGAGGGCTGGGATTAAATGTCTGGACCACCACACCCAGCTTCTTTTTAAGACTTCTTAAAAGCATACTCTATGCGTCTTTTCTCCACTTTCTTATTTACCATGTGATTCTCATTGCACCCTTTCCCAGAAAGGCTTTGCACTGAAGTGTATAATTTTCTCCAAGGTGAAATAAACAATAAATAATAGTCTATTTTCAACTTATTGGATCGGCCTTCTATTGTTGAAAATTATTTTAAGTCATTTTTTTCTGTTTAAAATTGTTCCATTTCTTTGACTTAGATAATTTTAGATTTGGTATCTTTTTTTCCCTAGCGACACCTTTTCAGTCTTATGAGGCTGGGGAAACTGAAGTCTAATGATTTCAACTCTACTTCCTCTTCCTTGAACATTGGTTTCCCCCAGGAATCCTCCTTGGCCCAGTGTTCTCTCTGGACTGGCTTTTCTTGTGCCATATCATTATCTTCCATGATTTTAACTAGGACTCATGTGACTGATTGCATAGTAAATACAATAAGCAGCTCAGATATCATTCCTGACTTCTAGATCCAAATTTCCACTGACATGTATTAACACCCTCCCTGAAGACTGAATTTATCTTATCATTGGAGTTGTATTGGTATTGTATAGGCAACCAAGAGGTGTTTATAAAAGATTTCATAACATTAGCCGCTTCAGCTAGATTTCTCTTGGATTTTACTTGACACAACCCTCTTTGACTAATACCTCTACAGCTAATCACCAGTTTCCAGAATTTTTACAGTGTGTTTATTTTTCTTCATCACTGCTGTTATTGTCAGTCTTGCATTTCTGAACTTTATAAAATGGCAGTATGATAATAATTTGCCAATGGGCCCCTCCCATGATTTGCTTTCTGTATTATAGCCAGATTAACCACTTTTTAATTTTTTTTATTTTTTTACAATTTTAACCATATTTCTCTTTTCTTTGATGCTATTTGCTGGTTTCTCCTTTCACATATAATGGAAAACAGCCATCTTAGCTTGGCTTTCAATGATGCTTCTTTCCTGCTACTCCATCTTTATCTCTTGCCATCCTTTTTCACTCATATGTTTATTCTTTGTCCACATTAGAGTTGTGCTTAAGTTCTTTAGTCTACAAATATATTTTAAGACACTGTGGTTTCCACACTGTGATTACCTCTGCTTATCTTCAATGCTTATCTCCCATCCCCTGTAAAAGAAATACTCATTTCAGTGATTCAAATCTGATAGAATATTTTCATTCCCATAACCACAACAATTTTTGGCATGGAGCAAGTGTTCACTGAGTGTTGCTTAGTAAATTAATACACAGATCTATGATGGTGATGGTTTCATTTGTGTATCATATAAAGATAAGAGAAGAAATAGCTTAAGGGGTAACAAAGCTGGAGTTTTGAAGTTTCTGAAATAAGAGGAAACTTCCAGTTTCATGGTAGTTGAAAAGGGAACCACGTTGAAGTGATAATCCTCGAATCAGGCAACATGATCTGTTTCTGGTAATTGGTACACAATAGGAAATATAAATGAAGTAACTTTTATGATCTAATGCCATGCTTCAGCACCACAAATACATTTCTCACTCCCTTCTTCCTCTGTGAGAAGCACCCCTCAGATGGTTGATTAAAAGGCACTCAGGAGAACAAGATTTATCAACTTGCTTTTCTAATATTTATTCAGCAAGCTGCACTGAGGAAATAGCAGGGCATAACTTGAGTTTTGAATTGGATATTAGCATAGGAATGAGACATGGACAAATCTCAGTGGTCGTTAGTCTGGGAAAAGGCTTATAAAGGAACAGAATGGATTGAATGAAGGGAGATAAAGGGGAGCTGGGAGTATAAGAAAATAACTCATAGGCAGACTTAAAACATGTGTCTAAATGGTTTGAATAAAACAAAAGGCCCTCTAAAAGTCAGAATTTGAACAAAATAGAGAAAACAAGGGGAAGAAGTCAGAAAACAGATGCCCTACCCAAAATGCTTAGGTAGTCAAGATATAAACAGTTGAATGTTGAAGCAAGCATTGTTTTCCTGTGTATTTGCTTTCCATTGCTGTCATAACAAAATACCACAAAACAGCTCCTTAAAATATCAGACATTTATTATTTCTACAGTGTGGTATGTCAGATGTCTAAATGTTTTCTTGTCATTTCTTGGCTTGTGCCCTTTGCTGTCACTTTCAAAGCCAGCAACAGTCAGTCAAGTCTTTTTTGGGCTGCCATGTCACTAGTCTTTGTAGTCTCTCTGCCTTTGTCCACCTTTAAGGACATGCATTTGTCCATTGGGTTGATCTTGAATAATCTCACCTATTGAGTAGTAAGCTGAATTCATTCTACGAGCTTCATTACCATTTGCCATATAACCCCAATATTGCAAGTTCTGGGAGTTAAGATGCAGTCTCATCTTTGGGAAGGAAGTCTATTATTGGATCTACTACAGCTGGCGTACCCAAGGCAACACCTGGATATGAAGATGAAGTATGATCATGGAGAGAAGATTGAGAGGGTCTATTTCATTTTTCTGAAGGCTGCTCATGCTTCATAGAGGTGCTTAACATTGTTTGCTCCTGTCCCCCAAACATTTCTTAGGTACTAAATAAAATAAATTGCTTGACAAAATAATGATCCCAGTTATGTTTGTGCTTGCATGCAGTGTAAAGGTGGATGAATGCATGACGGTCAAGTAGTCTCATAATTCTATACTTTCAGAGTAGAAATCTCAAAGATCCTCTGAGATTCTTTTACATTCTGTCAGGAGAGAGGATAATGCCTTGAATATCCCTTGAGAATATGAGCTTTTATTTTTTTTCTACTTTTTAAATGAAAATACCAATAGGAATGGTGTTAGAAGAAAATATCTGACCAAATGATCTGTGCAGTTTCTGTGGCTGCTCCAGCTGATTATAACCTTCAATGGATGGTTGGGCTGAGCCCAGGAGGAAGACAGACCCCACACAGAAAATCTTTAGCCAAATGAATTTTTACATTCAATAAATTACATATTTTGTAACCCATAGTTACATATAATTAAATTTAAACAGAGTCCAGTGTGCTCATTTAGTTAGTCATCTTGCTAGTCTTTATAATAAAAGAAAATCATGCCAAACCCACACAGACATCAAGAGGCAGTAAATTATGTGAAGACAAAATCATAAAATTACCGGACACATTTAAAGGCTTAGATCAAAAGCACACCCCATGAGTTAGTCTTACCTTCAATTTCAGTTGCATTGCCATTTTACTTAGAACCTAAAATGCTAAATTATACTCAGAAGTGGCACATTACAGGAATAAAGATGAGAGAATGCTGCCACAAGCATAAGTGACTTATTTTTCCTTCTAAATGTAAGAAAACAAAGTCAAAAGACAAACTTTGATTCAGATTAACCAGTTCATCAGCAATACTGAGAAATGCTTAGACAACTTATATAGTTTGTATGTATCAGTTAGGGTTTGGCTAAAGAAATAGAACCACCGTGTGTGACAGAAAAGAAGTGCTTGGTTTTGGGAAATTGATGCTTCATTTTTGTATGGTTCACTTTAATGGTACAGATGTTGTTTCTGCACCTATTATTTGACATGAAGTCATCAGGCCTGGCTATAGGGGAGGAAAGATAGATATGAATTAGAGAAAGAAGGACAAACTAGAACCCATAATAATCAGCTCGAATGTATGAAAATGAAGTGGTACTGCAAAGAACACAAAAAGAAACCACAAGAGCAAATGAAATGATGTGACAAACTGGAATCACCACCACTGATTAAAATGATGTGGATAATCCACAAGAATTTAGCTGCATTAGCCTATTACACCTCATTATCTAGCAAATAAGACCTCTCATCATGGTCTTATTTCATGGGAAACATCATGAGGGCTAAGAGGACACAGATAGTAGGTATGGTAGAATTCTTACAGACCAAAAAAAAAAAAAAAAATCAACCCATACCAAATGGAATGCCTGTTCCACAGTTAAATTATGCTGACTTTCCATTACTACACATACTTCAATAAGATAAAAAAAAAGAACCTCAGCTCAAAAAATGATAAATAGATCACTTGGAAGCTAAATGATGCTTTTGGGGAATGATGACATGGTAGGAAGTCATCATTCACTTCTGCCTTTGATATATTGCACACTCAGCAGTGATTGTTGTCAGATAAGCCTTCCTGAGCTGAAGTCCATGTTGTATAAACCATGTATGAATTCCATTTCTGCCAGGATAGCTACAATATTCATGTTGGACAAAGGCAGAGGCAACTGGAGAAATAGGCTAACTATATGAATTCTTCAGAATAGGTAAAATTGTTCATGATATGATTCACCAATAGGATACAGAAAAGTCTTCAATATATCATCTTTATCTGCTCAGTTATGATGGGTCATGCACCGTAAGTGACTGGGAAGATTGCTTAGAATTCAAGACCTGATGTATAGCCTTGGCTTAACCTGGGAAATCAAATTTGTCAACTGTCTGTGTCACTCAGTACAAAATGAGGACAAAAATGAAAACCCATAGATAGATGAAAAAGTAAGGTGGATATTTAGACCTGAGTTGAACTTCTGCTTGTTATTTAAACAGTATAATCCTGAGCTGGTGGAGAACAATGAACTTTTGTTTTTCTAATTATTGCAAAGTATATTGTCCAGACTCTAAAGTCAGATTATTCCCTTTTGTTCAATAACATTTATGTGAGACTACTTCTTATAAATCTAGTGAGGATTTGAAGTCAGCAGAGTGGTCAGAAAGAGAAAGTCTATATGGTAGGAGTGAAACAACTAAACTGAAGACTCTGAAAACAAATTCACATCTATATCATATTTTACATCATCAAATTCTGGAGATGAAGGAGAACTGCAGGATGAAGTGATGCTTTTTGAAAAGGTTTTTTTTTTTTCACTTAAATGTGAGTGTATGTGTGTATGCTTGCTTGTTTGTATGTATACAATATGTGTACAGGTACCAGTGGTGGCCAGAATAGGGTGTCAGACCTCCCTGGAACTTGAGTTACATGTGTTGTAAGCCACATTATGTTGGTGCTTTTAACCTTTGTCTTAGTTACTTTTTATTGCTGTGCTAAGATACCATGACTAAGGCTACTTATAGAAAAAGAATTTGTTGGGGGATTATGGTTTCAGAGGGTGAGTCCAAGATCATTATGGCAGGGAACATGGAGGTTGGCAAGAAGGCATGGTGCTGGAGCAGTATCTGAGAGATCATATCTTGAGACACAAGCAGGAGTCAGAGAGAAACAACTGGGAATGGCCTGGGCTTTTGAAACTTCAAAGCCCTCCCAGTGACATACATCCTCTAACAAGGTCACACCTTCTTTGAATTCTTCCTAAACAGTTTGTTTCACCAATTGGAGATCAAAAATTCAAATGCATGAGGCCATGGGGGCCATTCTTAGTCAAACAACCACAACAACTGAGTCATCTCTCCAGGTCTAAATTGATGCCTTTTATCCAAAATGACTAAATACATAAAGGGGCACTTGGCTCCCAGTCTAATAGAGGTGGAAGTAAAACTTGCTAGAGCTTCAATCCTTACTGCTTCTCTACACCAACATAACAAGCCAGCTCAGTAAAAATATGGCTGAACTACAAGAGTACATAACATAAGAATGGTAACTAATTCATTTCTGCCTTCTGTGTTTCACATAAAATTCTCCCGCAGATGACCTTAGCTTTGAGCCATGCATGTACCAAACTACCATGGAGTATACACATGGATCTGCTATAATCAGGCTCCTTACTAGTTACTAAGTTATATGGAGTTACATTAACCGAGCTCTGACCTCAACAATAGTCATTCCCAAGGCAGGGGAGGCAGTTGTGTTATGTGCTAAGTACAGTATACTGACAGTATTGTTACCTATAATTCAGAGGAGCTACTTAACAAATGTCTTAAACTAATAGGATGGAATTGTGCACAGATATTTTGGGAATGTAGACTTGGAGTATTTTTCAAAGGCACAGTAGAGGAACGAATTCCTGAAACAAATGCTGAAAACTTAGCAAAGCTAATCAGGTGAAGAAAATGAGAAAAATACTCTAATAAGAAGAAAACCCTAAGAATGGGACAGTGCAGCATGTTTGTGAAACAAATGGATCATTGGGAGAATAAAAGAGACAGTTATATTGCATAATATATAATCTGAGTGCCATGTTGGAGAAAATGGACTTCATTTTGTGAAGTGTCATCTCAGGGTATAAACAGGAGAGTGGGATGGCCAGGAATGGAAGCAATGTTATGATCCATTTAAGAAATATTGCAGGATTGAAATGGAGCTGTGGGGATGAAAAAGAATTCTTAAGGGGTATAACTGGCAATGAACAATGTGGACAAGATTTGAAGTTGGAGGGATAGAAAGTTGAGGATCATGAGAAGTTACAGGTTCCTATGGCTCTCCTATTGATGCATGTCACAAACAGCAGTACATGGACATTGGTCTCTACCTGGAGAGAGTTGTGGCTAACATTAGTTTTTTTTTTTTTTTTGTAATAGCATGTTGGTGAGAATTCAAGTCATAAGACTGTACAACATATTACTCATTATGAATCCTCTGATGAAGTTATGGGGGTGAGTCTAGTGTAGTAGTGCATGTCTATAATCAAAGCAATTGGAAGTCTGAGGAAAGAGGATCACTACAAATGATGCAGATAGATCTGGGCTATATAGACAGACCTTGAATGAATAAATGAATGAATGAATGAATGAATGAATGATCTGTAGTTACAGCTTTTGACAGTTGAAACACACACACACACACACACACACACACACACACACACACACACACACACATATGAAAGAAGAAAGCAAGAAACTGAGGAAAACCAAAAGTGAGTTCAGAGAAAGAGAAATAAAATGAGGAAAAGATGTCAGTTATAATGGGGAAATAGTTTAAGAAATCCTTGATTGTGTCAAATGCTTTGCATGATGAGTAAAAATTGTCCATTGGATGTAGTGACATAGCATTATTAAGAACTTCAATGTGCTCCAAATTATAAGTTTGCCATGTTTCAGCTCTTAGCTCATTTCTGTAGGGTTGTTGAACAGGAAGATACACAAAGTTCATATTCATAATAAAAGTAGTGCAGTTGTTCTTTATTGAAAGGAATAGTATGAAGTTATACAGGGATGATGAAGGGAAGACATAGGTGAGAAATCTACATAAGGAGAGGGAATCTTTCAGAAGAAAGTTAAATATCATTAGCTGACATAGCTTTCTTGCTAGGATTGGTTGATGACAAAAGGTGATGATTAATACCTTATACCCATTTCTGTTCTCAATCTCCTGATATACAAACTATTGATGAGTGGGTATGCACCATAAAGGTTTAAAGTAAAGCTTGCTGATTCTTTTTTGTATACAAAAGTTCAGGTTTGTGATTTTGTTAAGATTCCTTATAAGATTACCTTTCAAGATAAGTAATAAAGTAATTGGCCCTTTCTTTGTAACTGCAAAACACAGAGAGAATATTTTGCTTGCTTACATTGTTAATCTATAACAAGTTGCTTGGGTATGAATGCACATAGGTTCTTGGGATAATTTGTTTTTCACCTGTAATAGTAAGATGTTTAGTCATGTAAGAGATACGGAAAACATGCTATTTTTTACTTGTATTCATTGTAATCACTCACTTGAAAAACAGAATGTAACCACATTGTAATTTTTATATTGCCTGAAAGATTCTGCTGGGGAATATAAGCTGTAAGGGAAAGAATAAAGCTAGAGTTAAAATGAGTTAAAAGGAAATATCAAGAATGAGAGAGTTAGAAGGAATTAGAAGGAAAACACCTAAAATAAAGATAGTTAGAAGGAAAAAGTCAAGAATGAGAGAAGGAATAGAGACTGCAAAAGAATAAAGGTCTGAAGGAAACCAAGAATGTGTGTGAGTATTTTTTCCCTTAACCTCCTCAGATAAAAATTTCTTAGCATGAGCCAACTCTGTGGATTCCCTTTGAGACCTGCACTGTGGGAGGCTGGTCCCCCAGACAATGATAACTTAGTAAGCCCCTTCCCAGAACCCATTTCCAAGCATGCATAGAAATATGGTCACATTAAATTATTACTAAAACTATGCAGAGAGCAGTTTTCATTTCCAGGTTTCTACTATATGGCTACTTATTCCAGGTGAAGATATTTTGGCACAGACATTTTATAAACAATCTGCCATAGTTTTGCCTTCAGCTGCATTTTTCCCCAAGTGATTATAGTGTGTTTGCTTCAGGAAAGAATAATATTTCACCAAATCTTTTTAAAGGTAACATTGATGTTGTGGAGGATTATGCTGTACCACATATTAGAAATGGGCATGTAGTTAAGATAAGGTATCTCACTATATTACTGAAATAGAGTGTTTAGATTTGGTGTGTACTACTTTTTAAAAATTACTTATTTCTCCTAAAATTTACAGATCAACACCCTAGTCATGATTCTAGCTCAATGCTGGCCAGTCATTGAATGGCTTGTCAACCAGCTAGCTCTATTCAGGTGAAGTTT
The DNA here is from genome assembly GCF_903995425.1 of Onychomys torridus. Classification (NCBI taxonomy): domain Eukaryota; kingdom Metazoa; phylum Chordata; class Mammalia; order Rodentia; family Cricetidae; genus Onychomys; species Onychomys torridus. Next base: position 37,105,643 of record NC_050466.1, read on the forward strand.
TCAGCTTAAATAAGGGCTATTATAGCAGTGAAACTACCTGGCATTGTAGTATGCTGTGGGATGTTCTATATGTTAAATGTGTTGCTCTGATTGGTTAATAAATAAAATACTAATTGGCCAGTAGCCAGGCAGGAAGTATAGGTGGGACAAGCAGAGAAGAGAATTCTGGGAATAGGAAGGTTGAGGCAGAGAGACACTGCCAGCCACCGCCATGACAAGTGACATGTAAGATACTGGTAAGCCACAAGACACGTGGCAAGGTATAGACTAATAGAAATGGGTTAATTTAAGATATAAGAACTAAATAACAAGAAGCCTGCTGTGACCATACAGTTTGTAAGCAATATAAGTCTCTGTGTATTTACTTGGTTGGGTCTGAGCAGCTGCAAATCTGGCGGGTGAGAAAGATTTGTCCTGACTGTGGGCTAGGCAGGACCAGAAAAACTCTAGCTACAGTAGTAGCTAAATATATAATTTCATTGAGAAGGTGGGTGGTATGTTTTACATGAAGAGAATTGTAAATTTCATTACCAAGCAAGCAAAACAATCAAATAATAATGTTGTAATTTGTTATCAAAGAAATAAAGTAGTGAGACAATCAATAGTAGTATAAATATATTTTGAAAGAGAACCATGAAGCCACACAATTAGCTAGGTGTGGTGTCTGGGCATCGCACTTAGGAGATTAAAGGAGGGGGGATTGCTATGAGCTTAAGGCCAGCCTAGGCTATACAGTGAGTTTCAGGACAGTCTGGGCTACAGAATGAAATCATGTCTCAAAACAAATAAATAAATAAAAAACAAAAAAGGAGATACACAATTAACTGATTTTGAATAACCAGGTTATATAAACACAATAGAACAATGAAAAATATCTCCCCTACATATGAGAGAAGTTGATGAGAATGCATTTCAAATGAAGTTTAATTGAAAGCATTATATTAGCACCACATTGAATGATCCCGAACATGGACTTATATGTTTTTCAATCACTTAGCATGGCTCTTGTAATATTCATGTTAAATAACAGAAATGGATAAAATTCAGCAGGCTCTCATAATGTCCACTTCAGCCACTGCTTCAATTGTTTTCATATCTAACAGTGTACTTGTTTTTCAATTTAGAGAATGTAGCAGAAATGAATAGCTGTGTTGCCCACAAAAAATAATGCAGGTTTGAAATGTAAGTTTATCTTTTCCTCTTTCACTCTATCATTTTTTGTTACCTAACAGACCTAGTGGCATATATACCCATCACTTAGTTCTGAGTGTCTTCGAAATATTCCCCAGAGAAATAGAGCTCTCAGATAGTCTTATCAGCAACTGGATTTATAATTAGATCAGAGGAACCTTCTAACATGGTTTCTGATGCTCTATTTTGTGGTCCTTACTGGATGCAGACACAGTATTTAGTAGGATTCAGATAGCAGGTTCAAGTCCCAGATAACTGTATCATGGAATCCATCTTAGAGTTAGTTTTTAATTGCCAGCGATTCCTTCATGCTGCTTGGGGCTTTCTGAGATTATACCAATAACTGCATTTTAGAAAGCGACAGCTGAAGAAACAGCTAGTAGCTGGTAGGTAATTTTGTGTCTATTTTAGAAAAATGGTGTGCCCTTTAGTAAGCATAACAATCCACTGGATAGTGGATGGAGGAAAGGAATGAACAAAGAAGGGTTACTGTAATCCACTCTTGGAAAGACAGTCCAAGCAAGAGAAAAGTTAATTTTAGAAGCTAAGTGGTTGGGTCATTAGGTGTAATATTAACAACAAATTTGGGAAAGAAAACAGGACACCTTGGACAGGAGATAGCAGCTGAAGATGCATCGTTTGTTCTCTTTTCTCTCTCACATGTGACCTTAGTCATATTGCCTGTCCTATTGTCCTTGCCTGATGTTAAAATAGTCATGTCAGGATCTAAGTAACAATTTGTGCCATGCAGAAACTCAGGTAAGTTTGGGAAGATGCCACAGAAGCATTGTCATTTCTTCCTATTGAGACCATTCACTGTGTAGTTTCTAATCTAGGACTATGATGTTACAGATATCTCCACCTCCATGTTTGTTGCAGCAATACTCATAATGTAGAAGCCCTGCAAATGGCCATTGGTGAATGAATGAGTAGAGAATATGTAGTGTCCTTAGACACAATAAAAGTAATAATTATGTGTGTTAACATTCTATGTTCAAATTACTTGTGCAAGTTATGTCCTTGGAGTAAAAGAGTTTTCCTGAGGCCAACACAATGACATTCTAAAAACAAAACAGACAACTTCTAGTCAGACTTTGTTCAGACTCTTATTTTTGAAGACTGACTGTGGACCAGATGAGGCTGGCTCTCAGCTTACAATAGCATCTTTAATATTCTTTGATACCATGTTCATTCAATTAATAATGAAACTTAAGCAAGCTTGCTATCTTATCATGTTTTGCATAATACTCATCAGTCAATGACATACTCCAAATACTGTTAACAGAAATTCCCATTTCTGTCAGTTCACATTCAGACAACACATTTAGAAGTATTTGCTCAAGAAAAGGCACAAAAGATCTCGACATAGAAACCCAGTTGTTTGCACACTCAGGAATCCCACAAAACTCTAAACCAGAAGCCTAATATATATGCAAAAGACCTGTAAGTAAAAGAGAGAATATATATTAAAAATAAAAATAAAATAAGCATCACGAGAAAAGGAATCTCCAAAGATTTTCTCTTGGCCAATTACAGCTTACCCTTAACAGTAGTTTGTTTCCCCAGTGCGACTCTGTTGGAGAAAACTAAATTTTCATTTGCAAGTGGTTGTCAATTGAAGATAGCTTCTGGGTTAGGGATGGGGGCATGTGTCCACTTCTTTCAGTTATAGGACCCCAAGTGGCACAGACCTGTGCCTGTTGCCTCAGTCTTTTGTACTATTGCAATGTTTTATAATATCATATCATATCATATCATATCATATCACATCACATCACATCACATCATATCATATCATATCATATCATATAATAATACCCTAGAAGCATGTTTGTTTTCTAATGAGATACAGAAAGCGGGTGGAATCCAGATGGGAGGGGAGGCGGGGAGCACTGGTAAAAGGGAGGGGAAACCATAATCAGGATATATATGTGAGAAAAATATTTTCAATAAAAGAAAAAAAACATTTAAAAAAGTAATAAAATCACACAAATATTTCCTAAAAGAAAAAAAGAAGTATTTGGCCTAGGTCTCTTTGATGTACAGACTTGTAAATGGAATCCCTCTGAAATGCTACATGCATACTAGGAAGGCGTAGACTGAGGATTTTTTCATTAGAACACTTTTTATAGTAGTTCAGTATCTGAGTACTGATTCAAGGCTACCTTAAATACTCAAATTTATCAATCTCTTGTACTAGAATAATTTAAAATAAATCACCATAAACATTCTGCTTAATGCAATGCTAGATAGTATAAGAAGTAGCACAGTGCCTTGATTCCTCTAAACTGGCCAAGTACATGACTCACTTCTGCATAAACCTTTTTCTATAGCAGAGGTTCACACAGATTAGAACATATTGGTTGAATATAAAATATTTACTGGCATATAGACATGTCCATCTTTTTACATATTGCATATGGCTGTTTTTGTGCTTAACTGGCAGAATAAACTTGTGGCAGTGTTAAAAAATCTAAAATATTTACCATCTAGCCTTTTATTGATAATGTTTGCTGACCTCTGACCTCTGGCCTATAGTCATATTTGAGAAGAGATCTTAATTATTATTTTAAGAGCAATAAAAGCTACCATCTTTCTTCAGTGAAAATTGGAAGATACAATGGTAAAATCATATAGTTTCCATTATCAATAAATAATTCTAAAGCTTTGAAGTGATATAAGAACATTAGTTTTAGAAGAGCCTTCAAAATATCCGTCTTTCTGCTTTCATTTTCAGAAGCAGAATTAATGCTCATAAAGGTCACTGAGAAGGTACTAGTTTGATACTCAGCCTGCCGACTTAGTAAATTTTTTATCTCTACCATACAGTTCATCTCAAACTAGAATACATCCCCCTGAAGACACCCCAGATCACTGAACACATACTTTGTCCTCCCTATCACCATAGTCTCTTAGCTTTATGACCTCAGACATATTACTAGACCTGTCTATGTATTAGTTTAGGAATGATACAGCAAGTCACTGTAAGTATGGGTTAATCCAATCAAAATGCTGAAAACTTTCAGTTTGTTTATATGGTGCATTACATTGACAGATTTTCGTATGTTGAACCATTCTTGCATCCCTGGGATGAAGCCTACTTGGTCATGGTGGATAATTTTCTTGGAGCAGTTTGCTAATATTTTATTAAGTATTTTTGCATCAATATTCACGAAGGAGATTGGTCTGTAATTTTCTTTGTTGCATCTTTGTATGGTTTGGGTATCAGAGTAACTGTAGCCTCTTATAAAAGGAGTTTGGTTACAGTCCTTCTGTTTCTATTGTGTGGAACAATTTGAAGAGTATTGGAATTAGCTCTTCTTTGAAAATTGGGTAGAATTCTGCACTGAAATCATCTAGGCTTTTTTGGTTGGGAGACTTTTAATAACTGTTTCTATTTTCTTAGGGGTTGCTGGTCTATTTAAATAGTTTATCTCCCTCTGGATAGCCGAGACAGTTGTTTAGCTTGAACTGTTTTGGGGGCCCCCAGGCAGTGGGGTCAGGACCCATCCCTGGTGCATAAGCTGACTCTTTGGAGCCTAGTGCCTATGGTGGGACACTTTGCGCAGCCTTGGTGCAGGGAAGAGGGGATTGGACCTGCCTCAACTGAATGTACTAGGCTCTGCTGACTCCCTATGATACCTAGCTTGGAGGAGGTGGGAATGAGGAGGGGTGAGTTGAGAGGGAAGGGTGGGGGGTGGGAGGAGGGAGGAGGGAGGAGAGGGGAATCTGTGGTTGGTATGTAAAATGAATGGAAATTCTCTTAATAATAATAAAAAAAAGAGAAAAATGCTGAAAACTGTGACTGCAATGTAGAGAGCACTAAAAATTAGTTATTAGTATCAAATTATTGTTTTCAGCATCAACAACACTAGTTTTCATTGCAGATTTAGGAAGAAAAGTTTTTTAAAATAAACACAATTTTAGCTAGAATGTGCCTACACTTAAAGGTTCCAATATGGGATCTGAGGTAACATGAAAGTTTGTAAAGCTCCCAGGGGATACAAGTTAGGCCATTTGTAGTTCTGTGCTGAGTTTGTGTTCTATGATCTGCTCTGCTGTCCATAACTTCTCCCTGTCTTTATGTGTTCTGACTCTAGTGTCTGTGTGACTGGCCTTGCTGTAGGGGCCTTTGTGGTTCAGACACATCTGCATTTCTCTTCTGAGTGTTGCAAGGAGGAGCTCTCTGTCAAAGGGAGCTGACTGAAGGAAAAATTATCTATTGTTTCTCCAGAAACTTGCCTAATTAAAAAATAGCTCACTTAGAATTTTACACTGTAACTTAGGAATGATACTAAGCCATCCCCTTCTTCTGATTGCTAACTTCCTAATTAGACACTGCTAGGGGAACATGGAGTGAATAGGCAAGGCCCCTTTGAACCCATTATACCAACTCAATATTGGGAATGAGGTGCCTCATTATTGCTTGCTCCAAAATTTTTCATTAATATGATTAATATGGATAGAGCTATCAACTTTCATTTTCACTAAATAATAAAATGAGCCTAACCATATACCTATAAAGCTAACAGCTTGTAAGGCAGATGAGATGAAATTGGGGTCTCATTAAAATTGGGTATATTATGGTCTTTGTAATTGTGAGCTCAAAACATATTGTATTCATATGCCCAAGTTTGTTATTTGACTAAGTCACAAATTGATCAGCTTTTTAAAAAATGTCTAGGCATAGCTTTCACTAATTGGGACAGATTGTGCCCAAAATGTTTCTTGACATTCTAGGAAGGCTGTGGGAGCAGAAATATATTGATATTGTAAAAAATCTCTTAAAGGAATATTTCTAGGAAGTATTTGGAGAAAGCAATCATATCACTCAGGTTAAATGAACGTTTAGGGTCGTATAAAGCCACTTATCAATTCCTAATGACCCACCAGAAATTAAATGATATACTTGAAGCTAAGAAAGATACAATACTAGGTAGACAAAAACTTTATCTTGGCAGAGCTGGTAATGGAATAGAGGAGACAAATGAGTAATAAAATCTTCAGTATCACCTGCTATGTGTAGTGAGTAGTTGTTCTAGCTTTGACCTGGAGGTACTACCCCCATTGAGGCTTCTAATAACTGTCACGCCTACAAGGTGGGGCTCTTAAGACCTGAGATCCAGATGTGCCTGCTCTCTTGGTTCCTGGGCCCTGGACGCTAGAGGTACACTGAGCAGAGTTCTCCAGAGAACACTGCCTGACTGCACCATACCTTTCCCAGACACTCTTACCTATCCCTTCACTTGTAAGTTACCCTACAAAATAAACCTCCCTTTTAACTATGTAATTAACTATGTATTTAACTTAATACTTCCACCAAATAGCTATGTAAAAAGATAGAGACTTCTCAGTGTTCTATAGAAGAATATGAAGGAAATGTGCTCACTGAAGACAAGGGATAAAATGGGAAAGCAAAGGCTGGAGATAGCCCAGATCCTCCTTGATGGACAGATAGATAAATAAAATGTCATATACATGAAATGGAATACATTCATCCTTAAAAAGTAATAAAATCCTAACACATACAATCATTTGGATGAGCCTTGGGGACATAACACTGTTATGCTAAAGAAGGCAGACATATAAGAACAGGTACATAATTTCATTTATATGAGGTACTTAGACGAACAAAATAGACTTCAGATGAAAGGTATAAGGTAGAGTGAGCTGTCTTTTTTATGGATATACAGTGTCAATTGGAAGTAGAAGAATAGTTTTGGAGATGGATCATGGTGATGACTACATGACAACACGAGTGTGCTTATGGCTACTGAATTGTTACAATTAGTTACAATAGTAATTTTTCAGTTAAATGTATTTTACCACAGTGAAAAAAACAACACATGGAGGCAGCAATGGCTTTTCCTTTTTTAATTTATTGTTTGGGAATTTCCTGTGTACATATAATTTGTTTTCATCAAATTCATCCCCAATTCCTCCAGTGCCTGCCATACCACCATGACTATTCTCTCTCTCCCTCTCTCTCTCTCTCTCTCTCTCTCTCTCTCTCTCTATATATATATATATATATATATATATATATATATATATATATATGTGTGTGTGTGTGTGTGTGTGTGTGTGTGTGTGTGTGTGTGTGTGTGTAATTAACTCACCAAGTCCAGTTAGTGCTAGCAATATGTACATGGGTAGAGAAGCCATCTACTGGAGCACAGACAGGCTATGAGGGTTCCACATCCTTAAAGGAAACTGACTATCCCTGTCTAAGCAGACATCAATTGCCAATAGCTCATCATGTAGAGTTTGGACATTGTGAGCCTCTTCGCCATCCATGCTGGGTTTCTGCCTTTGAGATATAATTTTATTGAAATATCTTAGATAGCTGAGATAAGATGGTCTCTACTACTACTACTGGGCACTTAATAGAAAAAATAGCATTATTGAATGTAGACTATACAGTTGTGAACCAGTTTTGGTATTTGAGTCTGATTCTCATTTGACAGAAGATGCTGCTAACTGTATAATAAATACATTAGGAAACTGTAATCTTTTCCTACTTTCTGTGGTGCTTTGGATGAGAATGCCAACCATAGGTTAATATATTTGAATACTTTGTTATTAGTTGGTGGAAATGTTTGGGAAGGATTGGAGGTATGTCCCTGGGAGTAGAGTTTGAAGATTCAGAAGTCCATGCCATTCTGGTTGGCTAACTTTCTCTGCCTCATATTTTTGGATAAGATGTAAGCTCTCAGCTACTCTTCCAGCACCATAACTTCCTGACTGCTGTTATACTTTTTGCCATGACAGTCATGGACTCTAACCCTTTAGAACCATGAGCCCTAATAAACATTTTTGTAGTTAGAGTTTTCTATCCAGGTCCTGCCAAGCCCCAGCAGTCTTGACAGCCCACTTATAAAATAATCACGTAGACGCTTATATTATTTAAACGGTTTGGCCTAATGGCTCAGGCTTCTTGTTAGCTGTTCTTATATCTTAAATTAACCCACTTCTATTAGTCTATACTTTGCCATGTGGCTTGTGGCTTAGTGGTACCTTACATTTCACTTGTCATGGCGGTGGCTGGCAGTGTCTCTCTGACTCAGCCTTCCACTTCCTAGAATTCTCCTCTCTACTTGTCCCGCCTATACGTCCTGCCTGGCTACTGGCCAATCAGTATTTTATTTATTAACCAATCAAAACAACACATTTGACATACAGAACATTTCTCAGCACATTTGATTTTGTAAGTTGCTCTAGTACTGGTGTCTCTTCACCACAATAGAAGAATAATTAAGATACTTCCCATGCACTGTAAGTATTTGATAGAGTATGAGTAGAAAACAGAGTTTAGGGCATGGATACAGATGTTGAGAGGGGATTTTCTTCTCTAAAAGATATAAGGACACTGCATGGGCAGTAGTGAAGCCATTGCATTGATGAGAAGTATAAATGCTGATAAGCATGATGGATTTTTTTTTTGCATTCATTTACCAGAGAAGGCATGATTCATATATAGAAGTCAGAGGACGTCTCTTTTCATTGTGAGGATTCTGGGGGTCAAATTCAGGTCATCAGGCTTGATAGCAAGTACCTTTACTCCCTGAGCCACTTCAATCAACCCCACTGATTTTATATACAAAGCATCTTAGTTGTACTAATGTTAGTATTTTGGTGACAACACTTCTTAGAATTCTTGAGTCTTGATTTGTGGTAACATTGTGGCATAGTTCAACACACCTTTCTAAAGCAAAGAAATTCTGGTGGCAGTGATAATATTCTCCACTGTCAAAAAGACACACAAAGTTTCAAATTAAGAGAACAGGTTGGAGCCATCAGAAATGACAAGCAGGAATATTCCAGTAGGAATGACCCTGAAGGCTAAAATATATATATATATACTTTTTTGCTGATATTCTAAGCAGAAACAGCAATTCTACAGGATCTGTAAATGCCTTTTATTCCCTCAACAATCTCACAACATTTGCAAGATGACCTTGTGGGGACTAGTATCTATTCAAGGTTAAGTAACTGTGTGAGGCTAAACATCTAGTGACTTGGCAGAAAAGGAACTCTAATGCAGATATATTGAACTACAATGACTGTTTTCTGATTACTAGAGTGCAGGCTTTACAGATGGAGTATGTGCTTGATGTATCCAGTAATCAAATATGTAAGCTTTTCATTTTTCATCCAACAATTTTGACAGTGTACAGTTATAAACAAAGGTGATTTTGCCATGACACAACATTTAAGGCTATTTAACAAGTGTGGTCTTAATGTAAGTCCAATGACTGTTCCGTCTATATAATTTGTAGAAGACACAGGTAAACTCAGGTCATCAACAACTATTTTTTTTTTTTTGCCAGAGCTGAGGACCGAACCCAGGGCCTTGTGCTTGCTAGGCAAGCGCTCTACCACTGAGCTAAATCCCCAACCCCCAACTATTTTCTTATTGTGAATAGCAGGTCTATTTCAAAGCTACTCCAGAATTCAGTGTCTGGCATGTAGGTACTATTCAGTAAATATTATAATTGAATGAAAACCAATCCTTACTTACTAGCAACACAAGCAACACATCTATCTACAAACAAAAGTATTGCTACACTCATGAAGCTTTTTAAAATGCCATTCTTAATGAAAACCAAACCAAAAATAAAACACCAGGTTCTTTGACTGCAATTTGATATTTTTCTTACTCCTTTAATCAACACTTCTTGTATTCTGGAGGGGAAAACCTGCCAAATTGTGTGGGATTGGGGCTAAGGGATAGCTAAACGTATTGAAGAAGGAAGGCTACAGGCTGATAAAATCAAGTTAGCCTGAGCAGTTCAGGAGACTTTTCCATATGCAGTTCACTGAAGGTACATTTAATTCAGGACAACAGCTGTCTCCAAGGCTGTCAGGACTTGGCTTTTCCTCTGGATGTTCAACACGGAGAAAACATTTTCCCTTGTAAAAATAGAGACTCAAGGTGGCAGCAATGTGATTTAGGGTTGCAACACAATCTTCCTTTTGATGAGAAACTGTTTCTTCCCAGCACTACCCAGGTGCTTCAGGGCTCTGGCTCTAGCAAGTTCTACTCGCTAAGCATTTCATCTAATCTTGTTTCTACAGGCAAGCATTGCTAACAGGTTTCTTTCTATGAACCTCAGATTGGCTATTGCAAAGTCAACCTGAAGATATACATGTCAAATAAATTACAGATGCCTCTTCAATTGGTGTTGCTGAATGGAGATGCTGATTGAGGATCTGATGAGACTCAGAGATATTGCTATTCTCCAGTGGCCTCTTCTCTCTTGTGTAGTAGGGATAAATATATCTGTTCACATTATCATCTTCTAAGGAAAACCTTTTAAGCAAAATCCTGAAGACTAAACTATTTTATATATAACTACTTCTGTATGCTCTTAAAAATAATAATACCTTCTATGAAGCATAATCAAAACTCCATCATCACACTTAAAAGAGTAATGGTGATTCTTGTGTAACTAAATATCCTTGTGATATTCACATTTGGCTGAATTTGATTCAGACTTTTATCTTTTTGAAATTACTATATAATTAATTACATCATTTGCCCCCTATTCTTTTCTTTCTTCCAAACACTCCAATGTATGCCCCCTTTGCTCTCTCTAAAATTCATTGCCTCTACCCTCCTTTTCTTTAGTTGTGATATATAGATATATAAATAAAACCTGTTCAGTCCATATAATCTTATTTTTATGTATATGATTGCAGGGCTGGCCACTTGGCATTGAATAACCAATCTGGGGACTGTTTCCTGGATACGATTATTTCTCCTGCTCTCAGCATTCCTTAGTTGCCTGTAGTTTGTTAGGGTTGAGTCCTCATGAGATTTCTCCCTTCCATGTTAGCATATCTGTTGATGCTGTCCTTGTTCAGGTCTTGTTTAGGCAGTCATGTTATGACATTTCTAGCAGATTCACTCTCACAGCAGACATCTTGCTTCTCTGGCTCATTCTCCCAGTCTCTGGCACAGGAATTGTGTTGTAGATGGTGTCACTTGAGACTGGGCACCACAGAGTCACTTGTTCTCTGCATTTTGATCAGTTGTGGTTTTTCTGTAATAGTCTTAGTCTGTTGCAGAGAAGTTTCTTCATTTCAGAATTTTCTTAACTTCAGTTCTCTTGCACATAGCTTTGGAAGTTTGCTATACGGTATAGGATTTCAACACCAGTGATGTCTATTGAGGTGAGAATTTCATTCACCAGAAATGCTGTGTGTGCATTCCATGATATAAAATGAAGTTAACCAAATTTATCCCCTCTACCACCAACGGTGAGAGTGGAGCCCAGAGGACCTTAGGCATGAGATGACTGTATAATAACGTAATGGTGGATCGACACCAAGGAGTCCAGGCCCATAGATAATGTTATACAATA